>NW_024609881.1:94264756-95464756 GCF_016920785.2 Ixodes scapularis
TCCCCTTTAGTCGAGCAACATTGGCGGTCGCCATTTCTTGGACACGAAGCACGCGATTGGCTCCAAGTCCTCCACGAACTCTGACGTCACATGCCCAGAGCACGTCATCAATCAATGGCGGACAGGTGTTGATGCATAGTTTTGTAAAGGCAGTCAGAGAGCGATTTTGCGGTGGCCAAAAAGGTGGCTTTCTAGTGTTTCCACGTTGGCCTCTGGCATTTATAATACCAAAATAGTACAGATGAATAACTAATCAATCTCACCAATATTTCAGGGCTTCAAAAATTTCCAACGTTTTTGAAAGTGGCATTTAATGCAACAACAGTAGTGGGTAGTGAATAAAAAAGCACAAATATATTCTTTAAAATTGAAGCCAATATGATTGTTAATAACAGTAACAATAACTAAAAACGTGTGCATGATATCTGAAAAAAATTAAAGTTTTTTTTTACATATATTACTCATCTCCGAGCACTCATTTTCCGTCCAAATGTAATGCCAGTGGTCCGAAACCAGATACGAAAGTTTCAGAGCTGTTAATCGCTATCTTATTTAACAATTATGAGTGATTTTGTGAACATTTTCAATGGGGAAATGGCAGCGGATAAAACTCTCAATTACATGGACCTGAGTGGCACCAGGTACCGAAAACACGCAAAACAAAAGGCTCGGTTTTATCAATGAAATTTTCAAAAAAATCATATATAGCGTTTAAATAATATGAGGGTTAGTTCTGAAACCTCGGCATCGGGTTCGGACCTTCACTTATTTATATGCTTAACTTATTTTTTCGGTAAAAGAACAAACGTAACTTTTTGGGGGGACACATTGTATATTATCAAAATATAAAACTTTGTTTCCTAATGCGCCCGGGTAATGATCAAAGCAGTACGGCTCAAGCTAACTTAAAACAAAACAAACATCGATTGGTTACTTAAGTACGGTGGTACGCAAAACCGTACGTCCATGTCATCTCAGTAGGGATACAAATACGATGATTGTTGAAGCGTTATATGCCCTGTGTAGCCAGTTATTTTTGCAAAAGAAGAAAACCAAGCAACAAATTGTCGTCGTCTAAGTCGGGCTTCTCGGAGGCTTGAGATATTTTTGAGAGCAGCGCCATGTCAAGAACCAGATTTGGGCCAGGTTTGCGCAAAATAAGACCGCAGAACCGTTGAACGGGACGCTACGAACTCCATAACATCACTCATACATCGATATTTCAAACGGATGGCCATACTTTTGTAAAAGAAGGGCGCGATCACGCGAGGTCTTTGACGTCATTGTCCCCCGGGAGAATTTGGGAACGAGGGGAAGCGGCCTCGCTTCTCGCCTCCTCGCTTCGGTTCACCAGCTCGAATGGTCGAGGCGAGGATGTGAGGGAATGGGAATTGTGACATGGCTTATCTCGTGGGTCTCATCAGCAATGTTCAATCGCGCACTTCTCTTCCAAAAATACGGCGAACCGTTAGAAATACCGTTTTATGAGTTATGTTTTTGGGTTTTCAGCGTCCCGCCTATTCGTCCAGCGTGAGCTCAAAATTTCGGTTCAGTAAAGGTACCCACAGAGTGATTTGACGTCACGAACGAATGTGACGCCACGGCCGAAAACATTTTCCGGGTCAATTTTGTTGACCGAACATTCAACATGTCAGCAAAAACTAAAAATTTCTTCATATAAGACACTGGTGTACGTCGCCTTTTTTAAGTTACTTTTCTAGAGTTTCTGTTAGACTGCCCCCCCCCCCCTTCCCCCTTTGACCTCCCCCTGAACTCAAACCCCTGTCATAGCTAACAGGAGTGGCACTGGTCGATAGGGATTTTCCGATAATTGCTATTTTTCGAACGAAATGCCACGAAAATCATGTTCTGTCCTTAAAGGGATGGTAAAGAAAAATTAGCATTAAAAAAAAAAAATATGCAAGAGATGTAGGCGGGACGCTAAAATCCCTACAACACTACTGGTAAGGCGATATCTTCAATGTACGGCCGTATTTTTTGGACAAAAAGGTCGAGATTGAACAAGGCCGACGAGGCGCGTGACGTGAAAATGTCTCGTTTCCTCCTCTCTTCGCTTCGCCCCCTAAAGGCGGCCAGGCGGAGATGACACGAGGCCGTTCCCTCTCCTTCTCGGAGAAACAAGACATAAACATACCTGTCAAATGCGCCTTCTTTATTTATTTATTTATTTTTTTTTTTTTTTAAATGCGGTTATCCTTTTTAGATATCGCTGTGTGAGTGATGTTTTGGTGTTTGTAGTGTCCCGTTGCACGCTTCTGCGGCCGTGCTTTGTGGAATCAAGGTTTCGGTTCAGCCTCCCCTTAAAGGGCAACTCCGCTCAATTCCGAAGATTTCGGAACAATGAGCTATTTCGAATTAAACAAAAACCTAGTAGACGACACTATACGTCATTTGCTTCGCAAAAAAATGGGATATATAGTGTTATATCTAATCTTCAGCACGAGCAGAAATCGAATTCAAAACTTCTGCTCCGCCGACAACATTGGCCTCGGGCCGCCAAGAACATGACTATAACGTGGTAGGAGATGTCACTTGATCCTTTACGCATCGACTGGAGCGATTAGGGCCGGCCTGTGCCAGGCGCAAGTGTCGTCTGCACCGCACTCTTCGCCACCTTTCTACTACTTCGACGACGTCTACGTAACTGAGGCATCAGTCTGCTCACGTAGTATCCGGAGTGTGGACGAAAGTCCGAGAGACAATAATCACAAATGGTGCGACGACGGCGGTGATTGTGATGCAGGAGTCGGCGGTAACGGCTGGACCACGGTGGGGCGGCCGGACGGGTGGTTCCCGTTTCGACTCATTCCCCTTTTCAACCTTCCCGTTTGTACCTTCCCGTTTCGACCCGGCTTAAAATGGCCTTCTCGTTTGATTATTTCCCGTTTCGCGCTATCCCTAAACGACCTTTCCGCTTCGACCATCGTTCGTTATCAGTTAGGTTGGTTCGTTGGCATTTTTTGTTAACAGTTGAGTCGGTTCAAGGGACAGTGTCTGTAATCCTCGCAGACCTCACTTCTCCCTCTCATGAAACAACCTTAGAGACATGGCACCGGCAGATAAACGCTGTGTCAGGTTGGACTTATACGAACATTTACAGCTTCATCGATGTGATCAAACGATATGGATATGGATATGCTTGCTTAACCCTTTGTATTGGGCGATCACAGTTCTAATAAAACTGGATCTAACCAAAAAAAGAAAAAGAAACTAAGTTTGCTTGCAGTCGCCCCACACCCTCCTCACAGTTTTCCCCCACTAGTCCTCCAATCTTCGCTTTGTGATCTCAAACACCCCGAGGACGCCGGCATCTTCCCGCTGCCGCGCTGGCCACCATTGTCTCGACTTCCCACTTCATCGATGCACGTCGTCTGCGTCGTCTGCTTCTGCCCTGTCGATAGTGTCGGTCTCAACCTATTCAGCCCCAGTGCAACCGAATAGTCCACCAGTTCTAGTGGCATTGGCGGCTTCAGCTCTCGGCACTCTATTATGACATGTTCGGCTGTCTCCTCCTGGTGGCCGCATAGCTGGCATGTACCATTCATCCCCGGCGTGTACTCAGACCTTAGTGGCGTGTCCTCAACAGTCCACTTCGTGCCTTGCAGAGCAGCCCACTGCTCCTCGAGTTGTCAACGAATTCCTCGCGCACAATGCTCTCCTCCGCACGGTAGAGGCGAGGGACGGCCGCGCGCCGACCGCGGTGACCAATCTGATCGTTTCTGTCTCCTTCACGCGTTCCCGGTCCCGTTTCGCCGTGCCCGGAGATGCGACCTCTTACAGCAACACCCGTGGCACGTCATATCGCTCCGTGAGCTTGTCTACTCTTTTTACTCACTAGGTGTTGATGCCTCGAAGGTGGCAACACCTGGCGTGCCCATCGTTGTTCCGCAAAGTACACAGACGCCACTCGAAAATCAGTTCGCTGCTGGCCTCACGGGCTTCAAAGCAGGACCAGTCCATGTCGCCCTGGACGTACTCAGTGGTGGTGTTTCGGTGTGTCCCTAGCGCCAGGCGACCCTCCTCTCGCTGCCTTACTTCCAGATGTTCTCGTGTACGTGCCGACAGGCACAGCACGGCATTGGCGAAGGTCAAGCCCGGCACCGACACTATTTTCCAGAGTGCCCGTACCGTCTCGTACCGGCTGAAACTACACGTTCCCCTGCATCCCAGGTAGACCTTGCGTTTGTTCACCGTGGTCCGCAGCTCAGCTTCATGTTGCTCGAGGTACTTTTGTCCCCGACTGCAGCGTCACTCCCATATATTTATATTCGGTCCTGCACTCTATCTCTTGGCCCTGAATGTTCACCCTCCGCGACAGCTGCACAGGGGCATCCTCTGTTTCCTGGGTGTCCCGTTGCTCTACCCCTGCCCCAAGGACTCTAGATTTCCTGGGGTTGAACGTTAGCCCCAGGGTGGTTCCCTCTTCTCCACGGGTGTCAAGTAATTTCTGAAGCTCCTCCAAGGGCCCCGTCATAGGCACCACGTCATTCGCATAGATCAAGGCAGGGATCCTCTGATCTACTTGCCTTCCCTCTTCACCATAGCACATCTTGAAACCCAAGCGACTGTCCTCCAGTGCTCTATCCAGTCTTGCAATATACAACATGAACAGAAGTGGTGAAAGCGGGCACCACTGTCGCAATCCCCTTGTGGCCTTTATGGGCTCGGTGAATTCCGCCCCCCCCCCCCCCCTTACTGAAACAATAACTGTTGTCTCTGCATACCTCCTAGAGTAGGTCCCTACGTTCCACAGGCATTCCCAACTCCTACAATGCCGCCGATAGGAGCGAATGCTCCACAAAGTCGTACGCCCTGGAAATGTCCAAGCCGAGGTATAGTGGCCTCTGCTCATGGTTGGAGATCTCCATGGCCTGTGTGATCATGAACAAGTTGTCCTCCAGCCTGCTTCTCTTGCGGAATCCATTTTGGAGTTCCCCCAGTATTCCCTCGTGCTCGGTCCAGCTCTGTAGGCGGTTCCTTCAGTACATGCATGAAAATCCGGTAGAACACCGAGGTCACTGTTATCGGATGGTAGTTTTTTAGGATGAGCGTATCTCCTTTCCCCTTGTAAATCATCCTGACCCGGGATCTCCTCCAGTCCTCCGGTATGTCGCCCGTTTCCATCGCACAGGAGAGCCCCTCTCTGAACCGTTTCCTGGACTTTCCTCCCATTTTCTTCAGAAAGCCTGCTGGAATGCCATCGAGACCCGTTACCGTGTAGCCATCCATGCGTTGCATGGCTCTGATCAACTCGCCCTGGGTTATTTATAGCTCGGCGCTGTTGGGTACCTCTTGTGCTGTCCCTCAGGGAGTCACTCTGTCTTACTGCATCTGGTTTTTGGAACCTCTCGGCCATTGCTAGAGCGATGTGCCTCATACATTCCAGTCCAGTTAGGACTACTCCGCTCGTGTCATCCCTTATTTTTGCCGGGTTAGGCTCTTCCCATCTCTCTTCACCTCTGACATTTTGCCAGAAGTTTCTTGGGACATCTCTGCCACTGCTTTGCAATTCCTCAAGCAGTTGTCGGTCCAACTTCTTCATCTTTCTTTTCACCACAGTCGAGAACTCAATCTTTTTTTCCTGGTATTCTTCCAATGCTCTGACAATATACTATTTCTGCGCCCTCATTTTGACTGCTTCACCGTGCTCCCTGCATGCTGCTCTCCTCCGGCTTCTTAACTCTCCCACCTATGTGTCCCACCATCTCTTTCTCCTTCGTCTCCGTTTCCGGTGTCCACTCCTGATTGCACTTGCACATCCAATTCACAACGTCTGTGTACTGTCGGATGGGTTCATCCTCCGCCTCCTTTTCTAGCTCCTCCACCACTCTCTTCATTTCCTTACTAGTCAACCCCTTAGGTGTCCTTGGCATCGACGACTGTCTTATTTTGTTTGCCCCAAACTCCAATGTCAGTCGGCGGTGATCACTTCCAAGACTCGCCGCGCCAGTCTCGTCTATTGTCATCTCTGTTGCGCTTTCGTATAATGCTGGGGACATGAGACAGTAGTCTATGCATCAGGAACGTTCCCGAACTGTCCATGTGATCTTCCCTTTACATATTTCAGTTCCGTTCACCATCACTAATCCCATTTTTTTCCATCCAACATAGGAGTTCCCGACCTGTCTTATCTGTCCTCTCATTCAGTTCTTCTATATGCGCGGGTCTCCAAGTATAATGGGGGGTAGGTTCAGTTCTTCCACGTCCTTTTGTAGACAGGTCAGACGAGTCCTTGACAAGGTTATCTCCGCAGCAGCTTCCAGGTGCTGGTGCCGTGCATGCTAGGGGTCAGCTGCGAACTATCAAAATTAGATTGCCTGCTTTCTGATGGCGCTATTCCTCCGTTCGAGTTCCTCAACGAAGCGATAGCAGTTTGTAGTTTACCTTTTATTTCTGTGTGCGTGAGGGTTCAGTGCTTGAAATCGCAAGAAAATGAAGTCGCAATCATATGCCTGTCAGCCTGTCTGATTTACCATACTTCAAAGTATCTTGTTCAGCTATAAGGGAGCTTCAGAATTACGTACGCAAACGCTTTAGGTACCCTAAAAACTTCGTCGCGATATGAACCCCACGGCAACGCTAATTTTAGCTTGCCTACGTCTATTCTAAGACTTCCCTATTGTGCGGAGCGCGACACTGTTAGCGCGAACAAGCGATTGACGGTTTTTCCTTTTCGTCTCCAAGAACCGAAAGACTGCCATGATTAGTAGTAATGTTTTGAAAGTGCTCATATGGGCCACTAACCTGAGCAGTATAATTTAATGCCTTCTAATAACACTTCGAAGTAAACCTTAAAAAAAATCGACCAACCTCGTTTACGCGGAAACATTATTGCGCAGTGTACATAGTCCCTTTCGTAGTTACGCAATTTGGGGGCTATCTTGAAAGAAACATTTTAGGTGGTTCATGTAGAAATATATTTCGTTGAAGCTTGTCTGAAAGTGTTGTATAAATTGAAAGAATACTTTGACATGCAAACATATTTCACAACATAATTAAATATCTCGCCGGCATCTTTGCATTAATTGCATCAACATCCCTTCCGAACATATTCTTAATCAAATAAGGTGCGTAAACCAGGGTTAGAACAATGAAAACTTCGCGAAGAGTTTGATATGTGTGGAGCCTTATAGCAATGGGAGGAGGCGGGAAGGGTTCAAACGTAAAGGGTGTTTCCACTATTGGTTCACATAAAAAGGGCGTTTCGGGAACCTGGTTGAAACGGGACAGGTTGAAATGGGACGGGCGCGATTCGGGAATCGGTCGAAACGTTACGAGTTCAAACGGGAAGGTCGTTTCAGAAATGGGTCAAAACGAGACGGGCTTAAACCGGAAGTTCGTTTCGGGAATGGGTCTAAACGGAAAGGCTTCAAACGGGAATCGGTTGTCTTGGGCTACGCACGGCTGGACGGTTCCCAAGAAGCGCGCTGTGCAGGCGCGTTACGCCAAACACGTGGACACCGCTGAGCGCTGAGAGGAAACGTTGCTGACGCCACCCGTTATGCTCGTCCGGAGAAGTAAAAACAAGCGAAGGGGGGCGGTGGTGATGACCTTTAGCTCAATGTTGGCTACGCCCACGCCGTACCCATGACTGCGCTGCTAGTTGCGCCTCATTTTGCCTGCTCGAGTCAATCGATTTCAGAAACTTGGCGAGTTTCAAAGTTTGCCACTCCGTTTAAAAGACATCTAAACAAAACGACGTCGTAATATTTGACATCTGGTCTTTCCAGGTTATACTGGAGAGGTCTGCATCATTTTTTTCAAACACAATAATGAAGCGGAGTAGTCCTTTAAAACGAATTGCCGGAAAAAATATCTAATGATTTTACTCCAAATGTCTGAATTTATATTAAAGGATTTTAACGTTAACGCACGCGATGTTTACAGGTCTGGATGTGTGTTGTATATATTGTTACACAGCCTTTGGTTAGTCTGCCTTAACGGGCGACGCTGTCTCTCATCTGTAGATGAGCAATTTAGCCCGTGCAGTACAGTAGCTAGCGTGGGGCCTTTAACGTGCACCCCGCAGTAGTGATACACCACCGCACACCGCTGCGATGCTCATCCAGATAGAAACTGGCAGAGGTGGGCATGAAAGCCAGGATAACCTGGGTTCTGCAGCCCTAGCTTTTGCTTCACGTAATTTCAAAATGCGGTTTATTAGCACACTCGGTCACCTTCACCCTTACACAGTGTTTAGGGGACCTACGCTTCAGGCGGAAAAGGCAAGCCCAAATGTATCGATCGTCAAAAAGCACAGACACTTTAGTACAATTTCTTTATTGGTGCTGGTTGATAGAGATACAGTCGTGGACACAAACCGCTAAAACTCGCGACATGGCATCGGGTGGCAATGTTTACGATACCTGTTCACAACTTTCGAGGAGCCATTTGAAAGCATTACTAATACAACCTAATATTGTTCAGCCTTCACAAGATGGATTCAATCAGAGAGCCACTGCTATTGAGACGTCTTTATCTCACAAGAAAAATTTGCATTGATCATTACAGTTGTGACTGCCATATGCAACCACTTGTACTTATCTACTAATTTTGCTACATTTGTCAGTTCACTTGTGGAATTACTACCTATGATTCGATTTGATTGTCATTTGGTGTGGTTATGACATTTTTAAACCATGAAATGTTTTTTTAACCCTACCGCCAGTCCCAAAATATTTTCCATTGGTCCTTCCGTACGAATTCCACAATACCTCAAAAGCTGCGCTCTAATTTCGCGTTAGAGGAATTTGTTAACGTCTGTAAATTTTTGTATTCTGGTTGAACCTTATACTGGAATGCGTTTCTGTATCATTAATGCGTGATAAACGTTGAAGACCCCGGTCTAGGATTCATACTGCGATAGCTAAATGGCTCGTATACAGTGGAGACATCAGACAGCCCTAGGGGCTCTCTCATTTCCTACTATTTGAACTTTCGTACAACAAACTACTATAGTTGTTCCTGCAAGGTAACTGCTTTTTTGTTGTGCTCCAAATGCCCCAGGGAGGCGCTTCCAACTCGACAAAGCGGAAACACACAGCAATGCTTTGCACCTGACAGCCGGAAGTCGGTGTGGATAGCAAACCTACTTCTTTTTCCCCGCTGATAGTTTGTAACTCTTCTCCTTTTATCTTGGTTTGTCTTTTAGCATACACTGAAAGCAATTTCAAACTTTTTGATGATGTTCACGTGCATTGCGCAGCTGCGCTTGTTTTTACTAAGGGTCAGACCTAAAGATCATTTTCGAAACGTCAGTCGTACCCTGAAGCTGTTGTCGTGACGGTTGCCGCATCTACGACGTCGAAGTAGGACGGCTTATTTTCTTTGTGCAAGAGGCATTTCTGTTAACTTTCGGCGTCTATTCAGAAACTCTTTATCAGAATAAGCTGCAGATTTTATCCCCAAACTGCTTCTCTTCTCCGGTCAGCGGAATTCATTGAAAATCACTGTCATGTTCTGTCCTTTTTTTTTTTTTTTTTACTGCTTGTTATTTCTATTGTTTTTTTCCGTGTTGGTTTAGCGGACATTTTATTTTAGCAACTCGGCAATTGAGCTCTTCTTTGCACGAGGCATCAACATTATCAGAATCAAAAGTAAGGAAAAAATCGCGCGCAGCCACAAATATTTGATTTAACGAAATTAATTCAATGTGCAGCGAGTTGGAAAATATCAACGATTATAATCCGTGGAGTAGGTGAAGAAGAAAGACAAGGGACAAATAATTGTCTAATAAAAACTTTGCATTCCTTACATTTATAGCATAGCCTTACAATGCAGGCCGCTCATCATTGTTGATCTTAGACTGGTGGCAGTTGCCAAAACACGTTTATTTCGCCGACGTCCGCTCCTGGTTAGCTCAATAAATAATAAAAAACAAAACACTCCTGGTGAACTCGGTTGGTAAAGAACCTCACTAGAAATGGAGAGGTCCCTGGTTTGATCCCAGGTCAAGGCAGATTTTTTCAGTCGCACACCAGCCAGTCACCCAGCTGTGTTTGGAGATTAGTGCTTGTCCTTTGTCTCCCTTGTTCCTCTTCTCCAGGGATCCTTATCGTGACATATACCTCTTTGTGCACACTGAACCGTCCCGCCGACGTAAACGCGGGAAGTACTCGCCGGTGGAAAAGGTTTTTTTTTGCTCAACAAGTGCGTCCACGGCATCCCGCCTAAACAAACCGCATAGATACTCTGCTTCATCGCTATTGTTTTTATTTCAGTCAGAATTGATCAAAAGTTGACAAATTGTTTCGTGCGTCAAAGCGGACGCGCGTGCCATGCTGATGCACCATGGCTGCGCTGCCTAGACAAAGCGACGAAGCACAAGAAACTACACGCGCTCTTGTTGCCTAAGCTTTAACCTAGAATTTTTTTTTGTCTGTGTGTGTCTAGGTGACCTCTCCAAAGATGGGAATGCAATCCCGCACTACCACTTTTTTAAACGAGCTATCTAGAAAGTGGAGTTGTAGGGTTAACAAGGTTATGAAACTTCGGGTGGGCGTCCGTCATGAAATATACTTCTGGTCGTATAAGACGAGCGTGCGACACCGACGTTCCTCTTCTGCGGTGGGGATGGTATCTGCACGGCGCATGAGCACACGCGTGAACTCGGGCGCACCTGGTTTCTGCGCACAGGTGGTGCCCTTCACACCTCATGGGGTCAAACGCCGGCTTGTTTTTCTGGGAACAGCGCGTTTGCGTCATTCTTGGCTCCCGTTTAAAAACGAGAACAAAAACGACACAACTCAACACAATATCAAAGTGTGCCAACCCCGCCTAGAAGACAAGGCCGTTAGTGCTGACATTTTTTGCGCCACCAGAGAAGGCCGAACCTGGACACAAATTGGCAACGAGTGCTGCGTCAGCGCTCGGCTTCGAATTAAGTTTGAGCCGAACGTTGACGTAATCGTCGTGTTCAATCTCTGACCAGCGTTGGTATTCTCTGATGACACTAAAATGTCAGCACTTACGCCCTTGTCTTCTAGACGGTGTTGGTACGTGCACTTGGGTATCGTTTTGAGCTGTGTCGTTTTTGATCTCGTCTTTAAACGAGATCAAAAAGGATTGTGCAATCTGTGATCAGCGTTGGCGTTTGCTGATGACGACATCTCTCTCAGCAATACTGTTTTTTTTTCAATCTAGGAGGTGTTGAGTGTACCCGGTTTAGATGTATGTCCCTGTTACTTATAAACAAATAATGTTTTCCCTGCAAGCTGAAGATAAAGACGCAACTCAATCCTGTCTTGATGAAGGGTAGCTCATTGGTGTCGAAACGCACTCAACGTCTGCTATTTTATAACCCATACTAAACGCTTTTATAATCGCATCCACTTGGGTGAAAAGTAAACTACGATACCGACATCATTACAACTGCGCTCGACGTATTTGCTCTCAAAGATGCTTCCGGAGGGCTTCCGGAGGTGAAACCCATATTCGAAAAGGAGAGCGCACAGCAACACGCCCGAATGTTGTACTTGAAGCGCAACAAATCAGGCTTCTCCAAAGTATCATATATTTTGTTGATCTAGATTTTTGGGTTTACTCCGGACAGATTTTTTTTCATTTTTGCGAAGTCACGAGTACAAATTTTGCTTCGATTGTGTGCCTTCCTAAAGAAAAAAAGTGCTGCGCTGTCGTTAGTGTATCTCGACATGCTTTTGAACGAAAGTCAATGCACTCCAATTTACCTTTATATAGACGTTCGCAAGTACGGCCTCTACACACCATCATATTGTGGTTTTGTATGGGTAGATCGTCTGTTAGTCAAGGATTGCTGAGGCCGTCAATCCGCCTCAGCAATTCTTGACTATCACACAATCTACCCACACCAGCAGCAAGATGACGGCGCCCACAGGCCGTACTTGTAAACCTCTATAGACCTTTGCAAATATCGCCCTCTGCGCGCTGCCATTTTTGTCTGCTGGGCTGTGGGACGCCTTCTGAGCAGGCGCTGTTGATCTGCGGTGCAGAATATTGGACGCTGCGCATGCGTCCACAGCTCTGTGACTCAGCATTTTTCGCCGAGGTGATAAGCGATGCAAAGGTCTATAGTGCTGAGCAGAAAATTAAATTACGTGTGTATATCATACAGCTTACACAAAACAAAATTGAAGATAGTGAATCAGCTAATTATTCATCGTCTGCAGCCTCGCTGAAAAAAGGTGACGACTACACACGTTGTAACAAAACAAGTATTTAAACGCATTAATTCCAGAGACATATATAATTGTAATGCTTTAGAATGATTTAAACCAGCAGACCTGCTGGTAGCATGTGTCACTAAACATCAAGATCTATTTTTTGCTTTAGTTAACGAGAGAGCTCCAACGTTTTGGTTTAACTTGAGTGCGCTTGGACTATTTTCTTCAGCGTTTTGTGCGAAAATCACGCAGCAGCTGAGAAAGAGGCCCTTTTATAAATTTATAAAAACTAAAAGGACGTCAAAAGGTTTACTGAGTTTCCATTGCATCATTAACCATTCACATTTAACATATAGCAGTCGCCTGGTGTTTTTTTTCTTCTCATTGGGACCTATTGCGCTGAGAAGATTTAGGTACAGGAAGTAAAGTAGGGAGTATATACGAGTTCTGTCATTCTGTATAGCTTCTAATATATGATGTTATGCGAGAAAAGCTTAACAATATATTTTCAATGTGTAATGTTTTTATGCGTTAACTTTCACACAGGGTAAAATAGGTATCGTGCGTTATCAATGGTTTTAGATAGATCGTTGAGGAAGAAAGGATTGGCTGCTGTACTTTATTGTGTGAAAACCGAAAAATAATGCGTGATGCATTGTCGTGTTTTTAAGTGTATCAATTACATCAGTAAAACGAAGGTATGCAGGCGAGTTTGCTAGGAAATATTATCAAAACCTTAAAATTCGTTGCATTGTCCGTGTTTTTATTTCTTTATATTTCTAGGTTTTGGTCTACGACTAATTATACCTATTTTTTAATAAAATAACGCTTACTTCAATCAATAATCTCAAAATATTTATTTCAAAATCGAAAATATTCCAGAAGCTACCACCGGGCATCACGACATAAATAACGCACGTAAAAACACCGCGCGACCAAACAGCCAGTTCAAAGCAGCACGCCTCAAAACAGTCCCGCGTCAAAACAGCACAGCAAGAAAAGAGCGCGCGTCAAAAGAGCACACGTGAAAACTACAGGAAATCGAAATAGCACAGCGTCAAAACAGCAGAGCGACAGAAGAGCACGTGCCAAAACATCACGCGACATAACAGCACGACACCAAAACAGCACGATCGTAAATGCAGGCTGTTTTAGAGAGCAGATCTCAGGCGCCCGTTTCCGGCTTGAGCGTCGTCGTCGTCGCCGTCGGCGTAACCGCGTGTTCCATATTGGGACGTGTCCAATAATGACCTCACACGTGACGGCGCGTGTGACGTAATGAGGGCAAAAATTTTCCACTAAATTTAAAGAAAGTTGTTTTTTTTTTTTTTTCTAAATGTAGCGTGAAAGCTTATCTGCTAAAGTTAGCGCGAAAATGTTCCCGCCAAACTTAGCGGAAGAAGTTTACCCTTGTGACGCCACTCGTGACGTCACGTCTGACGTTACACGTGATCCTCCCCTTTGTACCCTCCCTTCTCCTCCTCAAGAGTTGCGCTCTAATTCGGCATTGCAGACTATTGTAACGTCTTTCATTTTATATGCTTACATGCAGTAAGAAATGCGACAGCCCAAGCGAGTATCATTCCTGCGTGTCACGCTGGGACAAGGCGTTCCATAGTTGTGAGATTCTTCCGAATGGCTCTGATCCTGATGGGTCAATCATAATCTGCTAGAGGAGGCATTGCTCGGCTTTCAATGCCTCGATGAGCCTGTACGGGTCAGGGTTTAAACAGAAGCGAAGATAGAATACTATGGTGCGGTAGACCATAGAGAATATAGTACGGTTGATAATAAAATGTAACGGCATTGCACATGTTCTGCTGAACACGATGGCAGCCAGTACTTAATTTAGATGCGTATTGCTAATAATTTCTCCTATACAGCGAAAAAAGAAACAGCACGCGTTCACGTGCATGCCGCTTTGTAACTGTGCTGTTTTGTTTTGTGTGCTGCGTGCTGTTTTGGCACGTGCGCGTGCTGTTTTGGTACGTCATTTTCTGTCTGCTATTTTGACGTCGTGGCTTTTTGTCGCGTGCTGTTTTTACGCTTGCTGTTTTGTCGCTGTGCTGTTTTGACGCGTGCTGTTTTTACGCGTGTTGTTTTGCCGCTAAGCAGTTTTGATGCGGTGCTCATTTGGCGCGTGCTGTTTCGACCGTGCTGTTTTGTCGCGTGCTATTTTGTCGTGGGTTGTTCTGTCGTGTACCCCTACGACTTATGTGCATCCAAATTTATTTCGGTAAACAGTTGAACAAATTACACAGCGCGATTGTTAGTAACGTTTGAACTACTGTACAATGGGTCACACATTTGTTACATTCTTCTTGGGCGAGATTTTAATACTGTCGGCCAGATGTGTCCTACCCGTCTTACATAAATCGAGAAACTCAATTTGTATGCTAGGCCCGGCAATTTCAAATAAACTTGCGTTGGAGTGGTTCACTTGTTTCGACTTATTAAGGAAGAAAACGTTTTTTCCCCAAGAGTTAATAGAAACATTATATCCCCTTAAATCAATATGTGGTTAAAATTTTTGATATAACGAATATTATATTTGGGCTGCGGATGATTCGCGACTTTAATTACTAAATAACATAATAAAATAAAGAAAATCTGGATTGTTAAAACCAAATGCGGCAAACATTTTTTTTTTAACCCATCGCTTCAGAGGCTGGAAAAGTCTAAGGGGTACAAACATAAAAAGAAAACAAGCAAATCGCACTGACCAACCATTTTTCTATCTTTTAACCCAAGTATTGAGTTTGTAATCTGCGATTAGGTAACGTGGTCTGCATTAGAAGAGATTAGATCCGCGAGCAGTTTTTCGAAACACAGAACCTCAAGTAACTAAGTTCTACGGAATTGCAAAACTTCGGTATTAGGGTAAGTGCTTGCGACTCGTCGATTTTGAATAAGCCGGCCTTAGACCACAAAGGCAAGGAACTTCCAACCAGTGCGCTTAATTGAAGCGGCTTCCAAATCACAATAAACGCTGAAACAATTGCTTCTATGGAAAGCAAGTCACCAAGATAAAACAGAAGGAAGTTGACCAGAGTTCAAATAAAATTAAAAAAATAGGTTATTCGAGTTGGCAGACAATGCATTCCTGCTCCAACGTTTAACGAAATAAGGTCCCCGAGTTAATTCGACAAGAAATCCCTGCGCTCTTCTAATAAATCGCGACCTAATCTTATTTTTCTTAATTTTTTTTTAGGGTAGACACAATTTCGAAATAGGCCTGCTATTCCCGTCGTGCTATTATAGTTATCTCTAAATTCAGAAATCGAAATTGAGAAAACGGTCCAATGAAGGTCCTGCCAAAACCAGAATTCTAATTTTTCCGCGGTCTCCGCGGCGGCATGATGACAGATATTGTGCAACTTGCGGGACGAGCAGGAAGTTAAAAAAAAAGTTATTAGTTCTCAACTTTGTTTTTTGTTTGTTTGTTTTGTTTGTTGGCTCGAGTTTTTCCGGCATTCATTTCACACCATTCAAACTTGTTGTAGCCCACCGAGGACAACGTATAGTACCCCCCCCCCCCCCCCCGCCCCCCCGATTAAAGCAGTAGACGTGACGTTTTCCATTTTACCAGCAGAGCTTCTGAGAAAAAGGATATAAGACTTCAATGCCTTCGCAAAACAAAAAAAAAAAGAGACACACAATTATTTTGGCTTGTAGTTCAGGTTACTAGTTCAAATGTTTTTAAGGAATGTGTTAAACCGATATATTTGTTAAATTCGCTGATTATCGGAATTTCGCAGCTGCGATCGCTTTTATATAGACCCTTAAAGCGTGTGCCCTGTAGTAGCTGGTGCGCGAATTATCGAAGTCCGCCATTGCTTCGGCACGTAATTTGAGCATTTATTGGAGACGAGCGTCGTGTCAGCGCTCGGCGAGGATTCGTGATCCAATCACGCATTTCGTGTCGAAACAACGGCGAGCACCATGTGTTGCGTTTGATTGAATTTTTCGAAAAAGGTTTCGAACTTCGAATGCTCCTTTATGGGGTATAAAAAAAGTAGATTTTATTTCTATTTCTGAGTGAATGAGGTACAAATTAACAATTTCGCCAAATACTCAAAGTTTATTATTGAGCAGTATTTGAAATTTCCGAAAGATTCAAAGACGCAGAAAAAACAACAAAAAAAATCCCATTCCATGTTAATTTCTTTTTTGCTCCAAAACATGCTTTTTTTTTAAATTTAGGGTAAGAAAAAAAAACTAAAATAATTGAAAATGTACACGGTGTCTTATTTTACTTACGACCGAATTTTTTTTAATCGGGCAGAGTTACACATCGTCGCATTTACCAAGGGCGTGCTGCTGAAACAGTGACGACGTTATTGAAGCGACTACGTCAGTTCGTTTTGACTAGTAATTTTAGAATCTGACGCAAAAATAAAACGCATGAACTGATTTATGAATGTTTAAAAAAAGATTACCTTTCCGAAAATTGTTTAATTTGGACTGACCCCAGATGGTAATTGACGCAGAGGCTACAATTGCAACGTAATCTTTAAAATCAGTAATGAAAAAGTTAATTAGCAGATTTTAGTTAGCGCACTGATAACAAATAATATTTTCGTATTTACTGTCCGTCAAGTCCGACAAACGCAGAAAATACGACGCCTGTGTAAATATATCCTTCTTTTTTACATAAAATTATGTCGGAATGGAATTATAGCTTCTTGTATAAGGCGTCTCGAGACGGTCTTTAGAAGGGAGAAAAAATCTAGAAGGGCGACGTTGTGCTCAATAAAGTCCCTAAATGATGATGATGACGATGATGATGCCAACTTTATTTCTCATAAAACAGACCAGAGCACTCTGTTAACTAATTGTACGACCTCTTCTTCTAGCGCCAATAATCTTCAGTTCTTATTTCGTTTGTCCTTTTGTACTCGCGCGCCATTTTGGTTGTCCCCAAATAGCAGGGCTTCATTCCTCTACCTATGCGGAGCGCAAGTATCGTCTGCTACTTTTGCATGGGTTGCAGTGACGCCAAACGCCGAGCTCTGATTGGCTCCGATCGAAGGATAGTGGGTAGACCTGAAGGCAGCTTGCTTTGAGGTCTACCCACAATCCTTCAATCGAAGCCAATCAGAGCTCGACATTCTGACGTCACCCCAATCGCTATAAAAGTAGCAGACGGCACTTGCGCTCTGCATATGTTCGACGTGCGTCAGGGCCAGGGTGTAAGATAGACAGGTGGGGAAACGGCCCATAGAAGCCTACCGCAGCGCCGTGACCGGATTGTGTACTCGTCTGCTTGCGGGTACCCCCGATTTGCGACAGATGGCGCTGCGGCGAGAGGAAAAAAATTGGAATCGGATTTGCATGGAACTCTATTGGAGAGTGCGCGAAATAAACTGAGAGCATGACAGTCCTCCATTGAAAATCCACGAGAAAAAATTTCCGTCAGTTTAGCAGGTCGCCACCGGTCGCCCACCCGGAGTGAGAGTTCGCGGTGCTCCACATAGATGGCGCCACAGAAAAAGAGAAAACCGAGGGGGACACAATCCGGTCGCTCATTTGGCTCTCGTTTCCCCACCTGTCTATCTTACACCCTGGTCAGGGCGCAGTAAAAGGCTGAAACTCTTCCGAGCACATGCTTCACACAGTGAAAGCGCGTTGTAATGGAGCACATTGTGCAAACGATCGAATTAGCCCCAAAGATGCCACTCAAAGACAAAGTTATAAAACCCGTGTCGTTGCGTTTCTCGCCTTCCTTCGCACGTGCCGTCGGATCCTGGCACCCTTCTGCCTTCTAACGGTATACACCAGCACCTTCCAGACGACAAGGCCGTTAGTGCTCGATTCGTTACGTCACCTGTCCGAGGCCAGCAAGGTGCAGTGGGCGGATACGACTGCTGACGAAACACAAGGCCCCATTATCTTGTAAGGTATATCCATTTCTCCTTTCTTTTTCGTCACGTACCTTTTTATTTTCAGCGCTGCTTCTCCGCACGTATAGTAGCATACGCTGGCGACGCCTGGATTGTCCCGAGATAGCAGACGGTATTCGTAAGAGGATTTTATCACTTTAGCCTGCGGAGTAACTTTAGTGTGTGATACCCGCATCCCAGTTGACGTTTTTGGAATGGCGCGCCATCCTGATCTCTGCTGGACGTGTGCATAAATAATGTGGCAAATAGTAAAGAATATAAAAAATTGGTGTATCTCCGCGACTAGCGCTTTGTCTCTATGGCAACTGAAAAGAAATAGGCTTAGAAGGCATGAAGTGTCAGCTGGGATTACCTTTCTTTTGTTTTTGTTCGTCTTTCTCGGCGTCTCGTGGAATTCTCAGATCTGCGAGACACTCAATCGTTGCTACATGAGTCACCTTGTGCTTTTTTCTATTTTTTGTTAAAAAAAGCTGAAAAGAAAATAGAGCTTGGGATGACTGGTTGTTTTTAGCGCAAGTAGGAAAACGAACGTGGGAATAGCTAATCTAGTAAAAAATACATTAAAAAGAATCCGGTATTGCGATCGATATTTTTATATTTTCCTACCAGCAGAATGGCTGAAATTAGCTTTCAGAAGCTCCCTAATAATCTTCATGGGATATCTCTTGGTTATTCGCGGCCATAATGTTATGTTGCTTTTCCGAGATATTTTTTATCAATTGTTGACGCCGAATTGTAAAACTCTAAGCGTAGAAAGCCTGCGATTTGTGTTTTCTATTTGTCATCTATCTGTCACTACGCTAATAGGCGCGTATACTAGGGTGTCTCTTTAGTCAATACATAAGTTTCTTTAAAAAAAAGGAAACTTGCGTTCAGGTTCTCGTAGCACTGGGGCCAGGTTGATTGTAATGGTGGCAAACTCGGAAAGGTAATAGATCAAAAGCGTTTTAGTGAAAGCCCAAAGGGGGCGCTAATTTGTTCTCTCGTCGTGAGTGGTTAGAGGCGGATGCAACGAAGTCGATCACGCCCAAACACAATTGTTAAAAACTTCCTTAAGCATGGACTTGTTTAGAGATCACGTGTAGGCTCTCGGTATGTCCGCATAGAGTGGCCACCGGAATCGCTGTAGAATATACTAATTTTATGGGAAGCACTCCTAAGGGAAGCAGGTTTATTGAATCGTAAGCGACATGCTTCTAATTGAGATGGAGCGCAACTTGCGCCCTCTAGCTGGCTGCTGCGTAGCTAAAACAAGTTTGAAGCTTTAGTAGCTCCGCGTTTTTGTCCGTCAGAGACGTCTCGATCTCTTAACGCATGAAAGGTGACAACGAATTCGGGTGTTCATTCTTGCTTTCGCCGCAGCTCGACAGCTCGTAAGGGCTAAAACATAAACTTAACGAAAGAGACACTGGAGAAAAAACTTCTTATCTTGTGTCGACACCGTGCGCGTCAAAGCCTGCCAGATAAAATCCTCTGCTCACCTTAGTTGCAAGCACCGCCACCAGATGGGTCCTCGATATCGGGCTATTGATAGCCTGTCTCGGGTCCAGTTTCCCATGCTTACCCTATGGGAGACAGGCTTGTGTGTTAAAGTTGTTTTCTGTGTGCTCCACATCATGTAGAACTTGGCTCTTGCGCTAGGCGTATTGCTTAAGTACCGGTTCGTAGTTGACAGCTGTTTCGTGCCTCAACGAAGGCAATCACTGTTTTATGAACGCATTTTAAAGTGGAGAGATTCCCGGCGCGATGTTCGAGCCAGCGCTCGTCAACGACGGGGCAGACGCTTTATTTGGAGACAATGCGCGCCCGGGTGAAAAATACTTTTTTAATTTCCTCAGTAGAGCCGTCTGGATGGCGGAGACACTGTCGACTGAGCCTACTCGGGCGTGCGTGAAGAGGACTTTGCCCGGTTGATCACATCCTAGCGTTCGGCACGCTTTGTGTCCGCTCCTATATATATATATCTTACACCGTGCCTCAACACAAATCCTCCCATCGTTAAGATTTTTTTTAATCATAATCCTCGCTGTGGTACTAAAACATCATCCGGAAAAGAGACAGTTTCTGACTGAAAGTAGAAGTTGATACAACTTAAATCCTTCTTGAAAATCCGTGCACTCGCATTTTTTTTTTCTTTTCTCTTACCGCCGTACCTTTCAGCGCATTTCCTACTCTCGCAATACTCCTTTTTTATTCTAAATTATCTAGATACTCTGTCAGTGTCCCAACATTGTGTTGTTGGAACAAAAAAAAAAATTAGACAACCGCTTTTGTTTCTATCTTTTCCCAGCTAGGATGTACTCACGCGGATTTCCGTTCCTCCGCAGACACTAGCGGCTGGCACAGATTTGTTCAGGCAAGCGAAAAATAAAGTTTCGCCTTGCACCGTCCTCCGGTGCGCTGAGAGCAAACAGCCGTAATTCAGCCTACTCTTCTCCTTGTCCTTGTCCTCTCAGTGTTTTTTTGTTGTCGTCCTCGTCTTAGTAGACAAAAAACGCTATGACGCGGACAATTTGTCCTCCTACTCGTCCTTTTTTTTTTCTTTATTATATATGTATCTCTGACGTCGACGTTAAGCCGAGTTCCTGCAGAAACGTTCCAGGTCAATTCTCTTTGTTGGAGCGTGAATTCTTCTTTTTTCCCGTCTTCGTGCGTCCAGAAGTGCTTATGGAGCTACCCGACAACTTAAAAGGCAACTCCGCTTCATTTAAAAAACAAAAAAACAAGAAAAAAAAAGCAATACGGTCCTCGTCAATATCGCCTAGGAAGACCACACGTCAAATATTACAACGCAGTTTTGTCTAAATGTTTGTTAAACGGTCCGTCAAACTTTGCAACTCGCCAAGTTGCCGAAATCGGCTGACTCGAGCGGGCGAATTAAGGCGCAACCAAAAGCGTAGTCAAGGCTACGGCGTGACCGTAGCCAACATTGAGCTCGATGTCATCACCATTGCCCCCTTTTGCTTGTTTTTACTTCTCTGTGTGAGCGTGGCGGATGACGTTAGCAACGTTTCCTCTCACCGCTCAGCGGTGTCCACGTGATTGGCGTAAAGCGCCTGCGCAGCGCGCCTCCTGGAAGCCGTACGGTCGTTCCACCGTTGCCGCCGTCTCCCGCGTCACAACCGCCGCCGTCGTCGTCTCACCGTTTGCGATTATTGTCTCTCGGGGTTTCGTTCACACTACGGACACTATGTGCGCAGGCATATGCCGCAGTTGTGCAGTTGTGGAGACGTCGCCGAATGTCGTACACATCAAAACGTGGCGAAAAGTACAGACGACACTTGCGGAGCACGTCCGCCCCAATCCCGCACGTCGTGGAGTCAAAGATCACTTGACATCTCGCACCACGTGACGGCCATGTTCTTGGCGGCCAATGTTGCAGGAGGAAGCCGGAGTTTCGGTTTCAATTTCCGCTCGTGTTTAAAATTAGATTTCAAAATAGAAATCCCATTTTTCGCGAAGCATACGGCGTGGTGTCTTTTACTAGGGCTTTTTAATGCAAAATCAATCATTATCTTGAAATCTTCCCAATCGAGCGGAGTTGCCCTCTAAATTCCTAACATCTCAAATACGTCAAAACAATATAATGTCAAATGATATTGACTTGGTTCCATCTGGACAGCTGACTGTAACGTCATAAAGTATTGAATGGAGTATAAAAATGACAGACAGTCACTTCTGCACTTCGCCTGTCTTAAACGCAAGAAAAAATTCGAACATTGCAACTTGTCACCTTGTGCAAAGTTTTTTTTTGTTTTTTTTTGTAGTTTTTTAGTTGCTGAATGTACCGAGACAGAGGGACATACTTTGCTAGCGGTTCAAGCAGGTCACCCGTTGTCTTCCTTTATCCAATAAAAATGCAAATGGTCTTTTTTAATAGATTGAGCTCTTAGTGCAGCTGGAAGGTAAATTATTCCTAGTTTGATTATTACAACATTGCAATATTATTTCGTTAAGAGTGACCAGTAATGAAATTATATTATATTGTAAACGAACTAAACACCTCAGTCAGAATTCGGGTGCCGACTCGGAATTTAGCTGCCGTTCCGCTCCCTCGAAATTTAGGTGCCGTTTTGGTGGTTACAGAAAAAGTCGTCTGCGCTCCATGAGACGGCTAATGCGTTCGCATTTAAGAAAAATGCTTATAAGTCGGATCATTGTAAAGATATCATACTGTCAGAAATTTAGGGGAAAAATATCGCGACTTATAGATGCTTCTAAGCAAGGCCACTGGTTGCCGCCATGTCTCTGCTCGTGCATACAAGCCCGTGCAATTGCAAGCTCGCCAAATCAATGTTAACGCGCAGGCTGCACGTGCTTGCACTTATTGGGCACCAGTCGGTGCAACATGCTTGCAATTTTCGGCACGCTGGAAAATACTGTAGTTATTGGAGAGCCATAAGAATTAAAGTTGTTATTTTTCATAAAAATAAATAAACTGACCTTAATTTTTCGGTAATAACAGAGCACATGTTTTCGTGGTACTGGGGCACAAAGTTGTGACATTGCTTAAATTATCCACAAACGTAACGAAACTCTCTGTCACAGTGAGCTATCTTCCCATGCTTTTTGAGACGAATAACTTTGAGGTAGCAACGGAAGCCACTGCACCAGCGTTGGCTCATACTGGAATCACGCAGGACCAGGAAAAGTCTCCTTAAATGCCGAAAATCTCGTTGTACTTCCACGCCACAAAACACGTGAAAATTTTCCCATTGAACAATTACGTTTTGTTACAAATTCACTTGAACATAAAGGGTAGGATAACGCGAGTGCATACAAATCAAAACAACTTCACTTGTCTCTTTGCGCCCAGGGCAGCCGCAGCCACCGATAAGCAGAGCCACCGTTGCGTGCGCTCCCTTTAGCAGCTGAAACCAACTTGACACAACCAAAACCAAAAAAGCAATAGGCGGGAACGTTTCTTACCTTCAGTCTTCGAATTTCTGTAAGAAGTTTCCAAAGCCATTTTATGCCTGGCAACCTGACACGTCACAAGCACCAAGTAGTCAAGCGCCAACGGTTTCGACGCTCGAACCGCTTCAACTGCTTCCACTTTGAACGTAACTTCTACCAAATGCTCCTAAAACTGCAACCAGTTCAAGCGCTCCAACTGCTTTATTTTGAAAGTGCTTCTCGATGACTTCATTATCTTCGTTTGAGAATTACTTGAATATCCTGCCTTAGTTAGTTATAGTTTACAAATAAAGCCTAATAAACGCAAAAAAAAAAACAACACATAAACATGTTTCTCATAGTGATTCTTGGGCGTGGGCTGGGTTCAGTCTTGGCTCGAGTCAAGTCGAGTAGCCGGAGGGTGAGTGGTGTCCGCTGTCACGTTGTCACATCTCGTGCTCGTCGCGAAACTCTCGAGCTCGCGAGCTCCCTGTCGCTTCGCTTGCTCCTCTCTCGATGGCTCGGTTTCATTTCATTTCGTTTCATCGTTATTACCTTAAAGGGGCGGTGCAATGATTTTAACACTGAACGAATGTGCAGCTTGTATTTTTTATGTTGTTTACTCCGGCATAAGTAAAAGAAAAAGTGCCACCATATCCCAAAATACCTTTATTTCGTTGCGTAATCGCAAAATAAAAAACGCTTTTTTTCCCAACCTGCGGTCACATGGTGGCCGCAAATGGAACCTCTGGTGTGACGTCATTCGGAGTGGTTTTTGTAAGTGATAGTGTTAGGCAATTGTAAGCTTGATTTAAGGTTAAGTTTAAAAAATCTTGTTGTTTAGGCATGCAGAAACGCTTCAAAAGCCTAATATTGCCGCTAAAAGGGTATGAATATTTTGTGGCGCCATCTACCGCAAGTCAACAAAACCTGCCGTCGCCGTCATCCGTCGACGCCCGAGGCGCCAACGGCGGCTACGCGAGCAACCCGGACGTTTTGTATTTCCCTCACTCGACAAAGTGCGTTGGTCGTGGTCCGTAGTATCGTTATTGTTCCTGGTGTCTCGACCTCGACTTCGACTGCCCGCCGCGTCGCAAGCATCTTGCGCTCGACGTCGCTCAGGCCGTCCGCCCATGCCGCCATGTTGGTCGGGAATCGGCGGGAGAGTGGGAGAGCGGCGAGCCTGGCGAGCCGGCGAGCGCTGGGGAAACGGAAGTCAGAAAACCCAACCAGAAACCAACGCCACTTCGAATGACGTCACAGGCGAAGCTGGTGCCGCTTCAATGTTGAGTTGAGGGGTGCCAGAGATTACAATTTCTTTTATTTTTTTAATGAAAACTAGGATAAGCAGGAAAGAATAGTTTTCGGTACTTCGTTTTATATGTGGCCGGTATCAATTCTCGCAATTAATTAACCAAAGTCCGCAAATTGTTGCACCGCCCCTTTAAGGGCCTCTTGAGGGAGGCATTACAAAAAGGGGGGGGGGGGGGGGCTGTCACATTCAAACTTCAAAAACAAGCTAAAAAACACTACTAAAAGAACAATGAAAAAAGCTTAGGAAACATCATTATTACGGGTGCGCGAATATTCGAAATTTCAAATGCGAATCAAATATTTTCCTTATTTGAAACATAATCGATTCGAAAATTGAATATTCGTAAGTTCCCAAATATTCGGCCAAAGCCCAATATTTGGGAAAAGCGGCGAATATTCGCTCAAACTGCGAAGATTCGAGTAAGTAACGGATAATCTGCCTGCCACGCATTCCCCTATGAATGTTTATTCACTGAGAAAGGCGTATGATGCGCGCGTTATCGGTCTGCTCTGTTTCTATCTGTCCTATGGCAGCGAGAGAGGATCAGTTTCGTTTTTTTTTCCACCAAGCCCTTTATTGTGGGGCACTTTTATAGCAACATGTGATGTAATTGCGCGTTTTATAAATTGATACAATAAAATAAACTTTGAGAGTGAAATATAAATCTAAAATAAATGTCTAGAGTGTTATCTATTATAAATGTTTGAAAATTAAAAAAAAAAAGGAAAAAGCTAGGTACGAACAGAACATTGCGTCGCCATCGACAACTCCTGCCACTCCCTCGCAGTCCAAACTAGAAATGTCGCGAACCTGCCTAGGTTCGAGTGCGACCACGTTCGACTTTTTCGCACTTTCAACGTGATGCTCGACAAAGGTTCGACTGAAGCTTGAATTTTGTGCGCATGCGCGAAAACTAAAAAAAAAAGAAAAGAAAAACTAGTTGACTTCACCTGGCGGAGGAAGAATGCACTATTTGTTGGGTTTACAGGCATCACTGGTTCACAATAATGGCTAATGAAGGAGTTAAAAGCGAACATTTTCGCTTTTATATGGTGTAAACATTGGTAACCATTTTATAAAATATAAAATAAACTACTTTTTAGATTATTTGTGTCTCAAAAATCGAAATATTCGTGTAGCAGTCGGGCGCAACACTGTCCATAAGTCGAACTTTTTTTGAGCTTAGTGAAATTTTGCAAGTTTCCCAACTGAAAGGGTCTTTCTACTCACGGTATTGTTTTCACGGCGCGTAAGGAGCGCTAACTTTCATAACACGTTGAGCAGTTAATTTTCCTACACGATAATTTGCAGTGAGTGCAATACTAGAAGTGTCTTTAGTCTGCTGCAGCCCAGTACAATGCAATTTCATTGATTTATTTCAGAAAGGCAATAAAACCTGCTGTTACCCCTAGTTTTGTAATTTTTTTTTTTGCATATCCGATATTCGATTCGATATTCGAAGCCCGTATTTTTTGTCTTATTCGTATTCGATTCGTATTCAAAAATTCAATGTTCGCAAACCCCTAATTATCATATAAACATTATTCGAACATTTTACGAATCAGCTGCGAAAATCATTTATGGTGACTGGTAGAAGCTTCATGGTTTCCAGCCAGTGCCTGGCAGTTCCAGCGAGAAGTAGATGTTCTGCAAACACTGCTCAGCTGAACATTACTTATCGCGGGCCATACGTCCATAGTGTTGCAGCGAATCCTCCATGTCCGCGTGAACGCCCCCCCTCCTCCCTCCCCCCCCCCCCCCTTAGCCAATCCTCCATGTCCGCATGAACCCCCCCCCCTCCCTCCCAACCCCCCCCCCCCCCCCCCCCCCCCCGCGTGGAAAGGCGTCGGAGTCTGGGGTGCGACGGGTATGTATACGACGGCAGTGGCGGCCGGGGTCTGGGCCGACCGGTTGTGGACCGTCAGCCTCGTTGGCTACTTGGCCTTGGGTGGCAAAAGTTCGAATTTTATGGGTAGTCTTCGGGTGCTGCGGCTTCCTCGATTCTCGGTAGTCTCTGCATATGGCACCCTTGAGCGGGGGATGGAGCTTGCGTTGCGAGGCCTTGTCGAAGGGGTACGCTTCCTGGGCTGTGTTACTCCTAACCTAAACCAACATGTCCCGAATGACACATGATGAGGCGGCTAATAACTGGAGAAACTGAACGTTCAATGGGGCGAACTTGTGCCCAAAGTAAAATAGAAGAAGGTTGGCGTCGCAGGAGTCGATGTCGACGAAACAGCAGTATCAAGGGCTGGGGTGAGACTAGCCTCGGACCGCCACGCGAAGACACTTTCGTACACACGTGTGTTTCTGAAACATTCGGCGTGGAACGTGAGGTGCATAGGACAGTCGTACCTCGAACAGACGACAAGATTCTCTAACTCACAAGAACGCTAAATTGAAAGGATAATTAAATAAAGCGGCCGCTTCCAAAAATCGAAGACGGGGCAGCCGCGCGAAAGCCAAGGACTCTAACCATTCCGCCACGCGCGCGTTTGTACGGAGACCCGCGTGGCAATATTACAAACAAACCAGAGGTGCTGAGGTTTTTGTGACACTTGATTTGCCAGGACTGTGGAAGGGCAAAGGAACAAGGAGTACTTAAAAAAAAAATTTCCTTGCATCGCGCACCCAAAAAGTTTTATTTGCATTTTACTGCAAATATCGGGTCAAGTACTAAATTATGAAAATGCAATTCATATTAATTAGGCAATTAGTTGCGATCCACTGGCCGAAACATTTGAAGCTTTTGTTGATTCCTATCTGCTGCCTTCCTTAGGCGGATTGTTTGTAATTCTTGATCTAAGAAAAGTAACATTACGCAACTCACTAAACTTGTTGCGAATTGAAGGGACAATGCATCTCATTTTTGGCGGTAAAGTCCTTCTTCTTGTATACATTTGTCTAAAAGCTTCTCGATTAGAGTCGTGCTACCATTTTGATCACATTTCCCAACCTGTTGGAAATTCGATGTCGCTTCTTGTCACAGGTCAGAGGTTCAACTCCTATGGGGAAAAACTTGGCCTCCATTAAGTCCCAGTGGGCCGTGGAACGTACTATAAACCACCTAATGGCGAAACTTAGCTTTCACGTTAAAATCACTGTTTTTATATTTCGCTTTACCTCAGACATTTAGTTGCCTTTTGCGAGGGCCCCTAGACAACTGTCTGATGTATGTTGTCTGAATAAAACATTGAATTGAATTGAATTGAAGTCCGGACGCTGCCGACACTACGAGCTTATGGGACTAATCAAACAGCGTCAAGAGCGCACCAACATGATGTGTGTCGTGTCTATGCTCTTATTATCGCATTCCTATAACTTTTCCTCATTTATATCAAAATATGGCACAGCTAAAGAAAAAGACCCTCTACAGTGGCATTTTAGTTCAGTGTTTAATCTGCGCTCTGAGAAAAAAGGGTTTAATATTACACCTTTTGTCCCATATCCCTACCGTAAAATCCGGTATAACTTTCCCTATCCGGAATATGGAACCTGAAATTTGTTACTGGAAACCCGAAATCCAGATTGAGAACAAAGGAATAATTTCTGAAAACCTAAATTCCAGATAGAGTCCAGATAGAATCCAGATAGATTTCCGGTTCCATAATCCGGATAGCGAAAAGTTATACCGGATTCTTCGGTAGGGTATAATACACCCCAAAACTTCGATTCGACGTACAGCACCCTATGTCCAACAGACGGCCCAATATTTTACGAGGAACTTGGTAGCCGTGTGGTGCAACTTATTAAAATAGCTAATGTGCGTGTTGCTTACCACAAAAAAAATAATCGGTGTTTTCTTGGCCCTACCACAAAAACTCAACGTTTCTTGCGTGGTCTTTGATACGTTCTTTAGCAATTTTAATCTTATATCGCACCGTTATCAAGCCCCTCGTAAAATTTGGGGGCGTGTGTTCGACTTAGGGCTCAGTAAGTCGAAATGAAGTTTAGGGGTTCATTATTTGGGACAAAAGGGTGTAAGACAACACCCTCTTTTTATAGAGTACGCGTTTTTGTTGTTTCTGTACTATTCACCACAGTTTCGAACTATCGTGATTGCTTTACATATTCGTACCCTAAACAAATAATATTCACTTGGACTGCGCAAGAATATATTGACAGAAGTACAACGGTACGTCTCCCATAATGCTTGGCGCCAGAAAAAGTGGGTTTTATAACAAACACCGATTCAAACGGTATATTTTTTAGGCTATATAGTCACAGTGCTTTCTGGGACGCTGCCGACGAGATAAAACACAGCCTTTCTACGATCCTCAATAGAGAAAAGCAACTGGGCCAGCAAAATAGAGTATTTGGAAGAAGTCAAATAAAAATGTGTATTCAAGATACCAACCGTGAATATCTTTTCTGACATTAGTGGATACAAATCAAGTTTTAATGCCTCTAGTCTTTATACAGAGATAACTGATACCTGAATTACCGGTCCTATCCAGACATGACAGGATAGTGTCCATACATTTTAGTCTGTAAAAATTTTATTAAAATGGTGTAATCATGAATCTAAAAAACTTGCTAAAACGTACATATATTGAGGGTACGAAAGGTAAATAGAAGGTCCGTTTAGCCTAGAAACCTTTCCTATCGACATTCTTTCTACAATTTAACGGGATCCCCCAGATAATTAGCCGGTCTCTTCGGATACAAAATATATAGACTAAGGTGCCTGAATAGAATGTCTAGAAACCTTTCCTATGCAAAATTTATCAACCTTTTTATCGCGTTTCTTGAGCTAATTGGCCGCCCACTCCGGATCGAAAAGCTGTAGACTGAAGTTTCTAAACATTGTATAGAAGACCAACAGGTATTCTAAAAGAATTTCCTATCCACAATGTATCTCCCTTTTAACTACTTTCTTCAGATAATGGGCACGTAACTTTGGATACAAAAGGTTTACAATAAAATGTCTTAACATCGGACACAAAGTCTACGGGCGTTCTATTTAATTTGCAAACACTTCAGTCTACAGCTTTTCGATCCCGAGTGGGCTGTCAATTATAGCTGAAGAAACACCATAAAAAGAAAAAAAAAACTCGATGCAATTTGAAAAAGTAAATCACAATTCGGCACACAAACTAGATACACCGTAACTCATTTCGCTTTTTGTAAGGGCAATCATGTAAAGAGAATGACTTGCGGGTTGCGTATTTGACGCTGTTTGATTACTCCCATCAGCTCGTAGCTTTGGCTGCGTCCTCCCTTAAGGTGAAACGATGTGTAATAACCTAAAACTACACTCCATACTTAGATTCACGTTAAGTTCGAGCGCGGTCAAAATCAAGACAAACAAGCGAATACACATAAACTATAAAAGCGTAAAGTCACGGCGCACCCTCTGCCCCTGGTTGCATAAGCCGGCGAATGAGCAGTCGCAGAAAGACGCCGGACGCCGCGATGTTGAACTTTTATTGGTGCTTTATGAAAATGAGCGGGCGCCGAAAGACGGTGGACGCCGTGAAGTTGTGCGTTCAGTTGTGCTTTTTTAAATATAAGCATGGGCAGGAAGACGGGGAATGCCGCGATGTTGTGCTTTCGGTGGAATTCTATGGAAATCAACAGGCTTCGCATGGCGGCGGACGCCGTGATCTTGTGGTTTCGGTGTTGTTTGATCAAAGTGATCAGGCTCAGAAGGACCGCGCATGCCGTGAAATTGTGCTTTCATTGGTGCTTTGTGAAAATGAGCAGTTCCTGAATGACAGTGAA
Source organism: Ixodes scapularis (assembly GCF_016920785.2). NCBI lineage: Eukaryota > Metazoa > Arthropoda > Arachnida > Ixodida > Ixodidae > Ixodes > Ixodes scapularis. The sequence goes on from NW_024609881.1 coordinate 94,294,756, forward strand.
TGCCGTAAAGTTGTGCTTACGGTACTGCTTAATGAAAATTAGCAGGCACAGGAAAGCGGCGGACGCAGTGATGTGCTTTCAGTGGTGCTTTATCAAAATGGGACGTGCAGAAATACGGTGGACGCTTTGATATTGTGCTTTCGGCAGAGCTTCATAGAAATCAGAAGGCGCAGAAAGACGGCGGACGAAATGGCGTTGCGCCTTCGGTGCTGCTTTATGAGCCCCTGAGCTGGTACCGTCGGCCGCGCTCCCACGAAACAAAAAAATTTAATGGATGCACTCCTTTCCCCTCAAATAACTTGGGAGAACCAACGGCAGCGATTTAAAGAGAGAGCTACACGAATGACGAGCTGATAGTATATGTTTAGACTCAGGAAAAGTGGGCAGCGCTGCGACGCTGCACGTCACGTTGCAGGTCTCTACGTCGTGCTCAATATCACGGAGCACTGGTTTTCTTTGGGTCGAAACATATTTTTCATGCTCGCCATTCGCCGCGTTTCCTCCGCAGGTTGAAGCGATTTTATCTCCCACGTTATGTGCGGGAAAGTATAGGGTGTCCCAAAACACAATTTTCAAGCCTGTTTTTGTGCGTGTGTGTGTGTGTGTGTTTTTTCACAGCGACAATAAACTACACAACGCCGAATGCTCATTATCCGCCAAAATGTGGAGCTAGCGCCAGGCACTAATCTTTTAAAACAAAATGATATCTCAATCAAGCGTTTATAAGTGATTTCCTGAAATTTTCAACGAGAAAATGGTTACCGACCGAGCTCTCAAATACACGGAGCTGAATGGCGCCACTTACCTGAAACGAGCGAAAGTGGGCCCCATTTTCAAGCAAACCATTAAAAAAATCGCTTATAAATTTTGAATAAGATAAGGGTTACTTCCGGAAATTCGGCACTATCTGGGTCGGATCGCTAGCACTAGATTTCGGCAGAGAATGAGCTTTTGGCGATTCTTGCGCTGTAAACAAACTGCATGTTTTAGGGGGGAGGGGGGGGGGGAGGGTTGAGAACCCTGCTCATGCCCTAGATGCTAAAATTGAGGCTTGGGCGAGTTGGTGCATACTTCGGAATGAAAAACAGCGCGAAAAAATGAGGACCAGACAAAGAAGTGACCTGGACGTAGCGCTGACTTAAAACTGAGTTTATTGAACGCAAAATCGCAATATATATTTGCAGTGTAACGAACAAAAGAGAGGAAAGAATTAAGCCCATGTGATGCATCACCAATAAAAATAAAACAATGATAAAAAAATGCCGCTGTCTCAATGACAGGTTAAGAGAGCACGCAGTGTCTCCACAACCGTGTCTGGTCATCTGTTCATCCATTGCCGCGACTGTGGTTGCTTACCCGACTTCCAACGGTGTGAGTTTGTTAAGCGTCATAGGGACCAGCTTACTCGGGAAATTCTAGAGGCTGTTGAGATACCGAGGTTGGGTGCAGCATGTGTAAGCAGTCCTTCTGTGGCCCTATCAAGCAAAGAGATGAATTTTCTGGTTCCCTGACTTGCTCGTTTTTCAGCACGCACTCTGCACGGCGGTGTCATGGCGCTTTTTTTATTACATATATATTTTTTTATCATTGTTTCATTTTTATTGGTGATGCATCACATGGGCTGAATTCTTTCTTCTCTTTTGTTCATGACACCGCAAATATATATTGTGATTTTGCGTTCAATAAACTCAGTTGAAACTCAGCGCTACGTCCGTGTCACTTCTTTGTCTGGTCTTGGTCTTTTCTCGCTGTTTTTAATTCCGAATCATGCACTAGACTTTTTGAAGTGAACGATTCTATGGGCTAAACGTCTTATAATTATCTAGGAAAATTCTATAGTAACCATCTTCACCATGTACCCCTTGGATTGCATACGCCGCCATTTGATTATACGCTGCCTCACTTTTTCGCTCCCTGATTCGAGTGACGGTGATTGAAAAGACGTCCTTTTGAAAAGTGCGCGCCGTCTGGAAGCTGCTGCGCCAATTATTCGAGGCAGCCATTGCTTAGGCACGCGCTCTGAGCCTGCATTAGACGTGAGGGTGACGTCAACGTTCGGGGAGGACTCGGCTCTAATCACACGCTTTGTGCCCCTAGAAATGGCGGCCACCAATGTTGCCTGACGGGGTCTTGAAAAGGGTCGATCGAAGCGTATGTTTGAAATGTCCAGGTTGACTCACTATAGAAGACGTTACATTAAAAATGCTCAGCGTTCTATTACAATTTATTTGTGTAATCAACGCGTGACTCAAATATATTCTTTCCATTATCGGCGTGAAGGCACTTGATGCTTCAACTTGCAGCTTTTCCAAACCTTCAATTATAAAAGGTATAAATTCCTCGACATTTTCGGCTTACTACGCTAAATTACACGCCTTTCTCGCTGTCCATTTCGCTCTGCGCATTTCCTCTTCCGGCAAGCCGGAAAAATATTACATGCGTTCGATGATAACATGTTTTCTTCTTTAGTATTTTACTTCTGAGGTTAACAACCAAGATGGTCTCAAATTTCTCCTGACTCAAGTAAAGCTAAGCAAAAAGGGCAGTTAACGTTCTCACATGACGTACTTCCGGGAGAAAAAAAAGGCTGTTCTAATTTTCGGTTGGAAACCGAAGCTCGCAGACGAAGGAGCTAACCAGTCCATGCAGCCGTCTTTATTGCGTCCGATTTCCCTGCTTTGTTTTGTCTATCATTTATTTTTACCGCCAGCAATAACCACCCAATAAACTCTCACGATGCTGCAAAGACGCTCGTCAATGTGCACAGCATACAACCTAAGCCCCAATAGTCTGGTCTCTATCAACATTAGTATTCCCTCTATACAACTACGAATAATATGATCCTGTGGTGTTTTGTTCTTGGTGTGTGTCTGTGCGTGTGCGTGTGAGTGTGTGTGTCAACGCACTGCTGTGGCGATTATACTAGGTGCCGAGTATCTGACCCGTGCAAAACCACAACTTGCGAATACGAAGACGGCTTAATAAAAGTTCGTTATGAAATGTTTTTCTTTCTTTCCTTTTTTTGTTTTCCGAGTGTTTTTTATGAGCTCATGCAGATACGTATCTGGTGTGTGTGCGACTGTGTTTGGACTGGAACTCATTGTGTTCTGGACTAATGTTTATGCTCCTTGGGAATAATGAACGTTTTACCCTAGTTAGCCGGTTGCCTCCACTCGTTTATTCTGGGGCTTTATGTTAATAGGATGGTTTTCATCCTCTGGGGGGATGAACAAACCTGTTAGCATAGTTTTACCGTTTATATGCGATCGACGGGGTTTATTGAGTTGTTATTTCGTTCCGAGAATCCGAAGAAACCAGCACCCACTCAGGTTTATGCCAGAATGATTCAGAAGTAATGACCGTGTTGTAGTCTTTAGAGTACGGATAGAGTAATCCAAATTAATCTTCTTTGTCCGAGAGTCATATCCATGTGGTCATATCCATGTGGTCATATCCATGTGGTCATATCCATGTGGTCATATCCATGTTCTTCGGCCACATCCATGTGGTCACGCGCGTCTGGTGTACGTGAAAGCATGCATAGATTGCGCTCTAAATGTCAATACAAGTTGTTGTACAGCGAAGCTGTGTACGACTCCTTTGCCTGGTTTATTCGTGTCCGTGGACACAATAGTCGACAGAAACCCATCGCGCGCCTTATTATTTATCATGTGGTTTTGACACTTGTTTCAATATGAAAACAACACAAGTGTCAAAACCACATGATGGATGCTAAGGCGCGCGCGAACAATGGGAAGCATGAAGCGCTATCTGCATGCGTTGTTTGGTAAAGACTGTGGTTGCATAAGCTGCCGCGGAAGCGGCAGCGTACGAAGTCTTTCATATATAAACAAGTTTTGGTACACTGCGTTTACTTTTCTTTCGTCAATAATTTGGTATCGACTCCTTTGCTGCTTACAAACATGAACTTCCGCTTGCGTCCCAGGCGACTTCCGGTCGAACCGTGATGACATGAGCAAGCCTATTGAGCTTGTTCATGTCACCAGTGCCAGAAAGCATAAGTGCTACACGGACAAAAAAGATAGAGATTTAACGAGGGCCTTCGGCTGTACAATATTGCATCTTGCAGGAGGCAAGTTGGTTTACAAGAATACTCGAAAAATTTTAACAGACCTCGCAGTCCTTTGTCCTTTTGGCGTTCCCCTGGAAAATGGGGGGGTTGAACATTTTTTCTACATATCAAGCAGAGCTGTGAAAGGAATAGTGAACCAAACCATTTAGTGTGGAGCACGTTCTTTCGACTATACTTCGTTTAACCTTAGGTCCGAGCGCGGTCGATGTTATGAGCCGAAGGGCTAATCAAACAGCTCAAAAAACGCAACGTCATGGCGTGCTCTCCGCGCTTGATAGGACTAGCCTGCGGAGGAGCACGCACAGAGAGATGGCGAATACCGGCTGGTCCTACCTACTGCAGAGAGCACACCAGGACGTTGTGCCTCTATCGCTGTTTGATTGGCCCTTCGGCTCATAACGTCGGCTGCGCTCGGAACTAAGCTGAAACGAACTATAGCCAGCAGCAGCCGGTGGGCGTGAGCACATGTCACAAAATTTATGTCATAGTCCCCCATTCGCGCTTGAGAGGATAGTAAAATGTAAAGGCCCCGGGCTAACGGAAAGTAAAACAGGCTTTTCATCCCCATAAGCGAAAGAAACGTGCTTGTTAGACCAATCGATCTCGTACCTTTTACACGAGACCCCGGTGTGGAGATGGAAAGCTTGTCATTATTCTCCTCTTCCCTGGAGCTCACGCAATTCACTGTGACCTTATGCGTGAAGGGGGGCTATGACTTTAATTTCGTTGCGCGTGCTCGCGCACACCGGCGGCTCATGGTTCATGGAAAGATTGTGCGCCACTTAATATAGACACTGAAATGTTTGGTTCAGCATCATTTTAAGGTGGCCTTTGTTCATTTGTTTTATAAACCACAAGTTCTCTTGGAAGTTAAAGACTGGATCACCACCAGGTGGCGTTCGCCATCAAAAGGGTCTATAGTCCAGTGGGCAATCGTTGCAGGTGGTACCACAGCTTCGCTGTCAAACCACCTTCACAGCGTGGATTAAAGCCCAGACATTTTTTTTCGATGTATGCTGTAAAATTTTTTTTTTTTGTGCCGCTGCCCGGCTTGGAGAATGACATAACCCACTGCTTCAATAACACGTACCATTTATTGACCTTTATCACCACTCGTCGCGACCCAAAGACCGTCCGTGCATACGCTGCGCCGGCCATTTATCAACGGCGTAATGCCGCTCACGTAACCGATCGCATTTGTCATCTCGCGATGAATATTACTACAGACAATTTAACAAGCGGAGTGCCTCGTCTAATGCTTTGGGTCAGCAGGTTGCCCACACGTTTCCTCCTTTCCAAGAAAATTATTTGGGGGACGGCCTAAAGCGACTTTGCGTGGCCTTCCTTTTGGTCACGGATGGTCTAGTCTATATGCTGATGGGTGAGCTCGGGTTCGACTCGATGTTGGGATCGACGTGAGCACTTCCGGACGGATTCGATGTGGCCATGGTGAGTCTGATGATGGGCGCTGCGTCGCTGCTGCTTTGTCTCTGGAGCAAGGCACTGGAAATTAAAAACAAAATGAGGCGATGTCGCAGCAGATACAAATGACCGCGCCAAAGCACGCATGCTCAACTGCAATGCGGGAGCACACAGTTACTTTCTTTTCTCCCCCGCCCTTCCCCCCCCCCCCAGAAAAAAAGAAGAATGTATGATTATATTACATCACGGGCATAGAGTAATATTCAAAACGTAAAGAGAGGATACAGAAGCTGATTCGTGGCCCCTATCGTTCGTTTAATTCCGTCCGCTTAGTGGCGATTCTGTGTAAAATATCTTGAATTTATTACGTGGCTTTGGTGTTTAAATACTTCGGCCACAAATTGTAATGCTCCAAAATTATTTTGGGTTTTTAATATGTCTAAATAAGTTTCATGTTTCGCGTCACATCTTGATTCATTATTATGGACGGCTGCCATCATGTACGATCTTTTAAGTTGAATGTAAGTGTCTATGGTAATTAGATATGGCTGTATAGGACATCATTATCTTGATGACACAAAGACCTCTTGTGTGTGTATGACAGTTGTATTGAACCTTCATTAGTTTATTTACGCACTGCTCGATTGCTTCCTCTTGTATTGAACAGTGCGTTTTTTTGTACAGCTTTTGTTCGTAAAATTTTATAGTAGTGTGTTGCCTGACGTGCAATGAACACGGGTGATGCACTGTTGCAAAGAGTGTTTTGCATTTTTAAGAGCTAAAATATTGTGTTTTGTTTTCTTACCTTGGGCATCTGTTTCTGTTGTGCCTGTACATAAAAGCTGCATTAGCGACACTTCTTTGCCTGACCAGATGTGTTTCGGGTAATATTTATGGACGTTAAATTTTGACAGATTCCAAATAGTTCTCATCGTTTGGTAATGCATAGCCCGCAGTGAGTTTCAGGCTATGCCAATTAGTGTGAACATGATTGTAAACCTGAGACTGGGGCAGGAAGAGAACACAACAGAAGGTAGTAAAAGAGGAGGCAACGTCTCAAAGAGTGCAGGCGAGCTGGTGTAGGTTGAACATGATTGTAAACCTGAGACTGGGGCAGGAAGAGAACACAACAGAAGGTAGTAAAAGAGGAGGCAACGTCTCAAAGAGTGCAGGCGAGCTGGTGTAGGTTGAACATGATTGTAAACCTGAGACTGGGGCAGGAAGAGAACACAACAGAAGGTAGTAAAAGAGGAGGCAACGTCTCAATTGAGACGTTGCCTCCTCTTTTACTACCTTCTGTTGTGTTCTCTTTTCTAGTCTCAGGTTTACAATCATGTTCAACTTACACCAGCTCGCCTGCACTCTGACTATTTTTTCCAATTAGTATGTTTTATATTAGCTGGATATTGAGACTTTATTTTACCCGATGTGTGCTTCGCACTTGTGTTATGCTCTTGTGACTGGTAATGAAAGCGGTGTCTTATTAATTTCTGCACGTACTTCCAGTGTCGGGGTCGGCGTGGAACAGAATGTATCGTTCAAAAAGTTCCCTGTGAAAAGTTTTTGTAAATTTGGTTCCGCTAACAATCTATTACGAATTGTACGATATGTCGAACTCCCTCATGCTCATTTCCTTTTGTGAGTATCTGTTCCTTATAAAACACACAAAGCGTCAGAAGTAGATCATGTATATACGATTGTCGTCCAAAAATAATTTGAGAACCACGTACTTTTGTCTACCTCAAAATGCTCCACTAGCCAGGAGTCAATCCGGCGATTGTGTAACTTCAATGTTTTACAACGGAAAAGCAATAAATTCAATATTTTTCTGTTTTAGGAAGTAAACTTATTTTTTTTTACCTAATTTGATCTGTTTCTATGATAAATATTCAAATAAAACTGCGTCCACAAAAACGAAGAAAACAAACAAACAGCGGGAGCCGTTTATATTTAAGGCAGAGTGAGGCGAGGAGAAAAAAGAGGGAGAAAAGGAGGACGAGGGAGCACTGGGAAAGAAACGCCCAAATCGAAACCGAAGCTTCTTTGACCGGAACAGGGACCAAATTGTTTTGTGCCGCCCGCTAGGATTACTAGCTGTCACTGGTCTATGTAAATCGCTGCCCCCCCCCCCCCCCCCTCCCCTCCCTTACGGCAGTGTCCTCTCTTCACCTTGTGTGTATTACTCTATGACTTGCTCTATTTTCCTCAAAAATCTCTCACTCTTTCCTCCTCTCCGCCAGTCTCTTCCTCTTTCATTTCGACGCAAGTGCCTCCTGGGCTGCCCTACCGCCGAGCGGCACGACATCTGAGTGCTGGCAAACCCTCGCTAGATCGGTGTTTTTTTGCACACATTTGACTCGCAGGTTCCGTGTTTTCGCTAAGATATGAGTTGTTAGTGTGCTGGCTATTGGGTACATCTTTTTGTTGCTTCACGTCTGGTGGAGGCACCCGAGTTTTGTCGACGCTTCGGCAGTGCGCATGCTCGGGTGATTATGTTTGGGATCGCACGCAAGCTTCTCCTTTATAAACATTCATGCGACAAAATTGAAAATTGTGAGACCGATTGTCCTAATTTCCGTTCCTCTTGAGCAGGTAGAGCAACCGAGGCAATAGGCGCGCGCACGCTTCAGTCATGCAATGCGGAGCTGTGATCTTACGCTGCAAACGAAGCTATGGACACCGTAGTTGCGGTGTCGCTGACTGGCTTTGCCGACTCGACTCACAACGGGATGAAAAATGTAAACGAGCGTTTTTTAAACGCTTGCAAGAGATTCAGTAGTGCCACGTCAAAGCTTCGACGGGTGGCCGGCAACGCAGTATGTATATATATGGACGCTACCGGGAGAAGGTAAGACCGAAACACTATAGGTCGGAAATGGCGGGTGGTAGTGGTGAACCGAAACCTGACGGACGCTCGGCCAATCAGTGGTAGCAGCAGGATCAACTTTGAAGAAGTGGAAGAAAACTTTTCTATAGGTTCAGATTGTGTCGAAGGACCAATTAATGACGGCACTTTCAATATAGATTGGCTTTAAGTACGGAAGCTTTTATGGGTAATATTCTGCAAAAACACGCACGCCCTCAAAAAAAAAAAAAAAGAACAGCGGCATTTTTTTAGGAGCGAAGCTCCTTAGAGGCTAGCCTTGTCCGTATATCCCTCCGATGTCCGGCGTCAAGTGCTCGTGCTCACGTACGTGCTCCCGTGCTCGTGTAGGGCAGAAAAAAATAATAAAGCGCATCTCCACGTGGTGAATGATGTTGATTGACGAAGCTCTGGTGGTGCTTGTCTGCGTAGACGGTGAGCCGCAGCATGCCGAGCCTTTCGTTCGTTTTCATTCATGTCAGAAAGAGAATGTGTGGTATGGAACGTGGTTACATACGCATTTGAGCATTTGACCGCAGCGTGACATGGATGAAAACGAACGAAAGGCTCAGCATGGTGCGGCTCAGCGTCTACGCAGACAAGCACGAGCAGAGCTTCGCCCCAATCAACATCATTTACCACGTAGAGATGCGTTTTTTTTTTTTTTTTTTTTTTTTGTGAGTGTTATTTGCCTGTGACATTATCCCTAACATCGGGGATTCCCCCTCTCCCCCCACGCATTAAGATGGGGCCTTCACCCCGTGACCAAGTGCTTACGTCATCTCTTCCAAGACTATCTCCCCGCCGAATAATACGCACGGTTGTGCGCACCAGTTCAATTTGGCTCAGACAGTACACAGTTAGGATACTTTGAATTTATGAAGTGGTCCAAGAAGTACATAAAGTTGGATAATATTGAGAGAAGCGATTGTCTGATTGCAGCGTAGGGTGTGAACACAAGTAGAGTAAAGGAATTTTGAGCAGGAAAGAGAGACTGAGAAAGAGTTAAAGGAAGAGCGCGTTAGAGAGAAACAGAATCCGGTTCGTTTTTTCTTCTTCCCCAAGCGCGTCAAGAGAAAAACACTGACCCCTGGATGTTTGTCTTCCCCGCATTATCATAAACAGTGTGGAGAAGACTGACTTCGGGTCAAGCTAAACAGTGATTATGTAACAATGCTTGCAAGGTAGTCAAAACAAAATAACCCTCTCTATGCCACGCGGCCGGATACATGCGGGCACTAAAACAACAAAAGTTCGGATAGAAGATAGGAAGTAAAAAATAAATGTACCTAAGTGTCGCACAACCGAGACACAAGGTTGTTCTTGCGTCTCAAGTCCTTTGGGCTCCTGCTAAAGCGTTAAGGCAAAGATATCGGTGAAGAATGCTTGCGATTTAGTGAACTCTTCAACTTTGATTTGTTTGCGTCATGAAACTGTCAACAAACTCTCTTTCCCAATCATAGCAGATACGTCAACTAGAAAGAATATCTGTAGACATCGATTCAAAGGATTCTTTTTCAACTAAGCTCTCGAGAACAAAAAGGTAACAAGATTCTTTTTTTAACATTTGAAATCTAGATAAAAAGATAATTTTGTTTCTTCTTGGAATTTAGATAAGCCTCAGAAAGGTCTTGAAAACGTACAGATGCAAGTTTAACGAGTGTCAAAGGGAATATTTTTGGTATTGTGACGACGGTTTTTATTTTGAACGTCATTAAGCTTGCTTTTAAATTCTTGTTCTTAACTTTTGTTAGATCACCAGCTAAAGCAAGTAATTTAACAGAGATGTAAAAGCCTATTTTTGAGATTTGTGCAGTACATAGTCCTATTTCCGAAAATTTACGTACAAGCCTTGCCAGAATCGTTAACTGACCAAAATACCTCTTGTTGCTTTTCTTCATTCGGCACGGCGAAACTGAAGAATTTCTTCGAAACCAATTACTTAAAGTTTCCAATATCAAGAACACACATCGAGGCAGAGTTAATCACACAAAGGGGTATTGCCAGTTTCTCAAAATTTCGAGAATTTACATCAAAGAGCTTTTTACAGACTGCTCGATCGGGATAAGCATCGTACCGGCGTGCAGTCATGTGTCACTACCGCGTGATAAACGTTAAAGACCCCTGGCTAGCGGTCGCACAGCAGTGGCTAAGCTTGTCATCTACAGTGGAGACAGCAGACGGCCACTGGTGCTGATTAGTTTACCGCTGTCTAAAATATCCCATAAATAATATTCAAAACTAATAATGCGTTTAAAACTGCTTAAATGAGTTCATGAGCTAAGTGGTGTGACTTGATGCACTCTAATACCCTATACTTTCCCGAAGTAACTGCGTAAAAGCCCGTGGTCATATTTGCGCCAAAAAGTGTAGCGCAGCGCACGTTTTGTGTTTTTCATATACAGCTCAAATTATCTGTGCGTCGCGATACCTGTCCAGGTTTCTTTTCATAGCTAAAATATTTAGTCATTAAAAGAAGTACACGAGATAACACGCGAACATGCGTACTCTTCAGGTTGGCTGTGCGTGACCCTATCCTACTCAGAAAATAAGAACAAACAGTATACGACGTGTCCAATAAAAGCAATAGGGACTTGCATCTAGGAACTTGGTGAAAAAGACGGCAAGGAATTCGACCGTCGTGATTGGCCGACAGCAAGGTCAAGCGAGTCGCCGGTCAATCACGGCACCCGAATTCCTCGACAATATTTCTGCGAAGTGTCCAGGATCAATTCTCCAGGCCACATGTAAATTTTATAATTTACATATAGGTTCTCATATGATATAAATTTTGATTAGTATAATGGACTTATCTCCAGATAGCTTTTTTCTCTGGGAATTACCAAACGTTAAGTTCAAATCGCGCATAAGAATAACATCACAAACGCTTAAAAAGAAAGACGCGAGGCTCTGCCTTCGGTCTTGGACCATAGACTATTTTATTACACCTATAAAATGATGCAAGAAAAAAGGGAGGACAAAAAGGAAGGACAAGCATACAAAAATAAATCATATATTTTTTTTTTATATAAACTTACCTATACTGTTTCCTGTAGAATACTTCTCTTCCTGAAGAGGTGTAATGAGGTTAGACTTTTTCGAAGAACACTCTGGGTTGCTGCCTTGGTGTACGTAGGCGATCCTGATTCCGTGAGCAGTCAACCGGCGCCCGACCACGCACGTGCTCGACGATAACCAACTTCTCTTCCAAATCCCATGTTCATCTCGCCGTAACGCAGACCTCGCCGTAATGGTATCTAAACATAAAGCAACAAGAAAAGAAATTCACACTGAACCTAAATCACTAGAACCCAGTGCCCAGCCGTAAAACTCAAAAGCGTTGACGCGAACACGCAGCTCGATGCACGAAAGCGCACCCAACGTCCCAACGCAGCTCGATGCCACGCGGCCGGATACATGCGGGTACTAAAACAACAAAAGTTCGGATAGAAGATAGGAAGTAAAAAATAAATGTACCTAAGTGTCGCACAACCGAGACACAAGGTTGTTCTTGCGTCTCAAGTCCTTTGGGCTCCTGCTAAAGCGTTAAGGCAAAGATATCGGTGAAGAATGCTTGCGATTTAGTGAACTCTTCAACTTTGATTTGTTTGCGTCATGAAACTGTCAACAAACTCTCTTTCCCAATCATAGCAGATACGTCAACTAGAAAGAATATCTGTAGACATCGATTCAAAGGATTCTTTTTCAACTAAGCTCTCGAGAACAAAAAGGTAACAAGATTCTTTTTTTAACATTTGAAATCTAGATAAAAAGATAATTTTGTTTCTTCTTGGAATTTAGATAAGCCTCAGAAAGGTCTTGAAAACGTACAGATGCAAGTTTAACGAGTGTCAAAGGGAATATTTTTGGTATTGTGACGACGGTTTTTATTTTGAACGTCATTAAGCTTGCTTTTAAATTCTTGTTCTTAACTTTTGTTAGATCACCAGCTAAAGCAAGTAATTTAACAGAGATGTAAAAGCCTATTTTTAAGATTTGTGCAGTACATAGTCCTATTTCCGAAAATTTACGTACAAGCCTTGCCAGAATCGTTAACTGAGCAAAATACCTCTTGTTGCTTTTCTTCATTCGGCACGGCGAAACTGAAGAATTTCTTCGAAACCAATTACTTAAAGTTTCCAATATCAAGAGCACACATCGAGGCAGAGTTAATCACACAAAGGGGTATTGCCAGTTTCTCAAAATTTCGAGAATTTACATCAAAGAGCTTTTTACAGACTGCTCGATCGGGATAAGCATCGTACCGGCGTGCAGTCATGTGTCACTACCGCGTGATAAACGTTAAAGACCCCTGGCTTGCGGTCGCACAGCAGTGGCTAAGCTTGTCATCTACAGTGGAGACAGCAGACGGCCACTGGTGCTGATTAGTTTACCGCTGTCTAGAATATCCCATAAATAATATTCAAAACTAATAATGCGTTTAAAACTGCTTAAATGAGTTCATGAGCTAAGTGGTGTGACTTGATGCACTCTAATACCCTATACTTTCCCGAAGTAACTGCGTAAAAGCCCGTGGTCATATTTGCGCCAAAAAGTGTAGCGCAGCGCACGTTTTGTGTTTTTCATATACAGCTCAAATTATCTGTGCGTCGCGATACCTGTCCAGGTTTCTTTTCATAGCTAAAATATTTAGTCATTAAAAGAAGTACACGAGATAACACGCGAACATGCGTACTCTTCAGGTTGGCTGTGCGTGACCCTATCCTACTCAGAAAATAAGAACAAACAGTATACGACGTGTCCAATAAAAGCAATAGGGACTTGCATCTAGGAACTTGGCGAAAAAGACGGCAAGGAATTCGACCGTCGTGATTGGCCGACAGCAAGGTCAAGCGAGTCGCCGGTCAATCACGGCACCCGAATTCCTCGACAATATTTCTGCGAAGTGTCCAGGATCAATTCTCCAGGCCACATGTAAATTTTATAATTTACATATAGGTTCTCATATGATATAAATTTTGATTAGTATAATGGACTTATCTCCAGATAGCTTTTTTCTCTGGGAATTACCAAACGTTAAGTTCAAATCGCGCATAAGAATAACATCACAAACGCTTAAAAAGAAAGACGCGAGGCTCTGCCTTTGGTCTTAGACCATAGACTATTTTATTACACCTATAAAATGATGCAAGAAAAAAGGGAGGACAAAAAGGAAGGACAAGCATACAAAAATAAATCATATATTTTTTTTTTATATAAACTTACCTATACTGTTTCCTGTAGAATACTTCTCTTCCTGAAGAGGTGTAATGAGGTTAGACTTTTTCGAAGAACACTCTGGGTTGCTGCCTTGGTGTACGTAGGCGATCCTGATTCCGTGAGCAGTCAACCGGCGCCCGACCACGCACGTGCTCGACGATAACCAACTTCTCTTCCAAATCCCATGTTCTTCTCGCCGTAACGCAGACCTCGCCGTAATGGTATCTAAACATAAAGCAACAAGAAAAGAAATTCACACTGAACCTAAATCACTAGAACCCAGTGCCCAGCCGTAAAACTCAAAAGCGTTGACGCGAACACGCAGCTCGATGCACGAAAGCGCACCCAACGTGCGAACCGCTAGGCCGCAGATGCCTCCTTCTCCACCTTTTTTGTGCGCCCTCCTTAATTTTTCCCTAAACGGGGAAGAGAAAGCAGCTTTAGGGAACCCGAACCAGGAAGAGGCGCTCCCTGTTTCCCTTTCGGCCACTATCTAACCAATCGGAGCGGGGTTGTCGAGTAGCTTGTGGTGCCATCCAGGGACGGATTACCGCAATGTGGAATGAGGCGGGAAAATTCGAAAAATCCTCTGTCACTGCTGGTCACTGTTGTACTTTGTCTTAGTGTAAATTGTCAAGGAGCCAACACCATGGGCATCTTGAGCCAATCATGGTGAGAGAGCAAAGCACGTGACAACGTATTGGATGGGGAGTGAACCTATACCTAACAGTATCAGGCGGCTTGCTCCGACACTCTGATTGGTTGGCTGATTGGCTGTCACGTAACCGCGTGCAGTGTAATGTTGCGGTCATGTTACAAGGTGGCAACTTAAGGCGTGCATCAAAATTCAGTCGCGAACGGAAACATTTCTTCCAGCAACTTAACATCGCAGCACCACCGACACAGGCCTTCCTATTCCCACGCAGTAACAAAATTGCTACGCTTTTTCATCATCGTCATTGAATTTTCTTGTATTATTTAGGCACAGTTACGCACTATAAACCTGGTTTTACATCTTTAAGTGGCGTTCAAAATACTTCTTAAACAATTTATTCTTAGAAAACGATCTATTTCAAACCAAAAGCTACTCTTTTGCATTCATCAGCCCCACCACAGGAGTGTCACGTGAAAATATGGCATCCCTGGTTGGCTGCTGCCGCTTCAAACCTGTCCAAGTTGTGCCAGTTGCTCCTCCGTTTCAAGTCAGACTCGAACCCAAAAATATGTGTAGCAGCGCGAGGATCTAGGGAAAGTTAGGGAACAGCTCGCCAGCAGCACCGAAATTGCTGGAAGATATCGCCGTGCGAGGCGGATCAAAGGTTCAACGAAGTTTATAAAACAGCTCAGCAATTTCTTAATGCTTTGTTTACTTCTTGTGGATATCATTCATCAGTTTCAACTTGAGTGCAAGCGAAGTAATGTCTGCAAAGATAAGCCCTCACGTTAAAAGAGTAGCCAGCGTAATTTTCTACTGAAAACTTTCTTAAACGCAGAAGCTCGCCGTTGTCACCTAATTGTATTAACTATATTTTGTTCCTGTGTGTTGGTTTAGTTGAGCAAATAAAATTGACAATTTTTTATTACTTTTGCAATATAAGATCAAATATTTTTTCTTACATTTTTGCTTGGTAAGTAGGAACAGATATTGTTTGCGCTGTATACAGTTAAACTAAAAAGTGCAGCGTCATTCTTTGGCTGCCCTGGGGACCGAATAAAGGGGCCTGTAAACCAATGTTTATAAATAACATCTCTCCGAGAGTATTTCTTTTACAACGTGTTCATTCCGACTGCCTCAATAATGTGGTTGGATGTCTTAAACTGAAAATCATAATTTATTTATTTTCTCTCTTTTTTTTTTTGTTGCGGCGCTTACGCAAAGTAAGAGCCCTTTCCATAACAACATGGGGTGGTAGTTTTGGTGTCCTTCGCAATTTACAGTGAACTTTTGAATCCCGGGAAGAAGACGAGGGGTTTTAGTGTACGGGGCAAGACAAAGCGACCTGAACATCTTCGCGTGCTGCGATTGGTAAGCGTCACGGCGCGGGCGAAATTGCAGCAGGCGGCGATCTCCCGGCTCTTCATCCCGTGTTCTCCCGCCGTGTAGATTAGGGCACCAGAAGACGGGCCTGCCGAGGATTAACACGTAAATGAATGCGGGTAATCGCGTTCGGACAAAGTTTGTTTAAAGGGCGGGCTGTTAAAAACATCGACTTTTTCTTTTTTTTTCCGCTTCTCGTCACCCCGTTGTGTACTAAAATGAAGTGACGTCACTCTCCGCACCTAGATTTCGGCTGGATTTTGTACGTAACGTACCGGAGTCCTACGCCGCTCACAGATTGGACACGAGAGCTCCGGAAGCGTTCGCCTGGGCACCCATGTTCAGTCAGTGAGAGATCAGGAGTCCCATTCCGAAACCCTGCCTGATCGGGCAGTCGTGTCTATAATCTTAGTCTCTATGCACACCAACAAGCGGCCCTGACGTGACGCCGCTGCGGAGGTGCTGTTGTCGGCACAGCTCATGCGCGGTAACACCACCTGCTAAGTCGGACCGTTACCAACGCTACGACGCGACAAAGCCAATCAATCAGCGCCAAAAAGTGCAACGTCTTGGCACTCGTTGTTTATGTACGTGTCTGTTGTCGGCGGCTAAACCAATCACGCACTTAGTGAATGCGGCTTGATTCGGCGATTTTTTTTCCTGTGCCCGGTAGGTTCGGCGGTGGTTAGCAAATGCTCAAAGTCATCGAGAGCCATGACGTAGCACTTTTGGCGTTGTTCGATTGACTACACCGCATTGTGGGTTTGGCTGCGGTCGGGTCTTATAAGTGAAACGGAGGTGTGAGCTCTTGTCTTGACGCTCAAAAAACGTGGCGTCACAAATGGCACGCATACCGCGTACACATCATGCCCAATAGCGAAACCATCTTTGTCTCCGCGCACGCGCGGGCTCGAAGTTTCTGGTAGCAAGAGCGGCTCCGTTGCAGCCAAAATGGAAGAAGAAAGGAGATTTCTGGACAGCGCCGCCTCGCCACAGAGCTTCGTTCCTATTCTCTGACAAACACCGGGAGATGGCGCAGCATGACAAGAGCTCGAGGAACAATCCTGATTTGCGGCGCCCACGCCCACGCGCGGAGCCTCCAACCGACATCGCCCCTTCCGGGAGATGTGCGAAGCCTTCCCGTTTCTGGCCTTGTTCCGACACCTTTCTTTCTTCATCTGTGGTTTCAGCACTCCGACATTTTATTGTTATTTATTTCTGATACGGGAATTAGGAAGGGAAGTAAACAAATTATTCAGAATTTACCATAGGTTTAGTACTGTCTACTGCACATGCATACCGAGAGTTGATACTACAGTGGTCTTGGGATAGAAGTTTGACCTTGACAGCGTCCTTTTACTTTCATCTGTTTTAGGTTAAACATGGCAGCTAGGCTAGCAGTGTGCACCAAAGAGGAGCAAATAGCAATGACCAGATTTCTGTGGTTGCCAGGTGGGCCGGAGATTGCAATCTATCGAAGCGTTACTACACAATATGGGGACAGGGCTCTAGAGTGTGTACGAGCGGATTGAGAAATTTAGAAGTGGCCAGACTAGCGTAATGAACAAAGAGGGAGATGGACGCCCGTCAGTGTGGGAAGTACGGTGCGTAGGTAGATGGGCGAGCAACCGACAACCTTTTCCTTGGAGGGAATACAGAAGCCTGTGGACCGCTAGACTAAGTGGCACGAATTTGAGGGAGACTATGTAGAAAAATGAACATACGGGTTTAACCCCTACATTTCTGTAAGTGAAATGAAAATTGGCATCCAGCTTAACCTTTAAAGTGTTATAATTGATGAAATTCGTTATAATGAATTGGGGAAGAAATTGCTTTGTCACGTGACGTATATTTTCCCGTTGAATTTAGCGGGGAAACTGAGTTGACGTACAAGTCACCTGCCGTCTTTCTCGCAAATCTGTATAGGTCGCGGCATGTCAAGTGACGTCACGTGACCCCACTTTCCCCACTAAATTTAGCGGAAAATGCACAAGCGGGGGGACGTATGGACGGACAAAATCTTGGGAGTGGGGGTAGCGTTAAAAACGATTCATGCCTTTAAAAATAAACTGCGGAAAATATTTTGACTTCGCCTCGTAAATCGGCTTTTCCAAGAGAAAAGCTCATTTCTTTTCATCTTACAGAATGTCAACATTATTAAAACACCGTAAAGCATTTTGTCGCCCGACGGGTCGGTTTGATACTTCCTTAGCCATCCTCTAACACTTCGGTGCACCCTCTGTGTGCTTCCGAGCAAAGTCATTCCGTTTTAAAAAGCGCGCACGGACTAAGGGACGACGCCTTTTCTTTACCCGAAATGAATTCCGTTTTATTAAGAGTAGGTTCATTTATTCTGAATTGAAATCTGCCACACGAAATTGCTTCATTCGATTCCTGGTCGTTCTTTCAATGTCACTTTTTTATGTTCTTTAACGAAGTGTTCATCTGAAATTAGCCGGACTTTAAAATGCAGGGCTTCTCGGACAGGCTTCTACAATTTTTTGACAGGCCAAAGTCGCACCGTTTCTAATTATTGCCGTCGCGGTAATTACGAGGAGTAAATTAGTTCCTGATAATCAAAAATTAAAAGAAGCAATTAGATTATGTCGTAAGTGTTTTAGGTGAAAACCAGAATTTGGAATCGTTATCACACCCGATTTTTTTAATAAGTGAAAAAACACGGCGCCTTCAATGAGACGTTTTGTTTAACTATCGGACATAACTGATTTGAGAATTCTATTATTCTGGTATAAAAACACAGTGAGTTTAATGTTGTGTATTTTACGTGACCTCTGCAAGTCTCGTAAAACGAAAGCTTGGTTTTTTTTCTAATTTTTTAGCAGGTAGATTTAATATACCTGTAAACAAAAGTTTAATAATTATTCAGCATACTTATTCAATCAGACAGAGAAGGTAACCAGACGTTTTGCCTACATACGAAGCCAGCATTTGGGCGATCCTGGCATATTTTTGCCGAACGAAGTCCTGCCAAACATGAAACACACTCGTGTGACAATGAGTGCGTTGCTAACAATAAGGCGCATTTGCGTGATTTTGAGCAGTGTTTGTGTTTTGGTTTAGCTAATGGGGCTTCAGATGTAAGGCGAAAATTCATTTTCCGGACAAGAAAAATACTAAAGCCTGCTTTGTTCGTGTCTGGCGAAAATCTTGCAAGTATATCAAATACGTCCAATATTTCATTCAATACGTAGGGTAAGAAATTCGCTAAATGTGGTGGGCAAAATATCGACCGCTAAATTTAGTTGATTTCACGTGACCGGTGTCGTTCACTTTTTTATGTTACCCTTTCGAAAGATTCAGGCATTTAATGTTATTCTACGTTAGAAAATGCAATTTCGACTAATGGTGAACTTTGTTAATAACGTGGGCGGAACTAAAGAAGGCGTTAGATGATAGGCTTCAGGCAAATTTCCAATTGTAAGTTTTGTAATGAATGTGTATGATGCAATCTATAGGAGGGAAATTATTGTTGCACAAAATATTGGACATGACATTTTCGAATGCTGCAACTACTTCATAAAATGTCTACTCTAGTATTAATATTCCTCTTACTGTAAACATTTTTGAGTAAAGTACAAATAACTTGAAATAAATTTTCATTTGTTTGCAAGGTGCTTTCAAATTTGTAATTGTAAGAAGATATTATTGTCAGGACGACAAAAAAAACACAAGAAAGCAAAGCAAGTTTACTTCATTTCACGTCGCTGAATAAAGCACAGTGCGATAATTGTTTTAATATTGAAAGGAATATGCAATGCCTAAGAAAATGTAGGTCATGGCGAGGCGGTCATAGAAACTGCTCTGATAGCAAAAGGAACAATTGTGGACATGGCGCTTGTTTCGATTTAATTTAGTGACAAGCCTCCCCCGTAAATAGTACCGAATGTAAGATCGTATAGATACAGCTATACAAAGAGACCAAAAATAACTTTTTACGAATGCACACGACGACACAGACACGCGCGACCATCTTTCCCAGGGTCGCCCATCTATTATATTTCTTTTTATTTTGTCGAAATA
The DNA here is from genome assembly GCF_016920785.2 of Ixodes scapularis. Taxonomy (NCBI): domain Eukaryota; kingdom Metazoa; phylum Arthropoda; class Arachnida; order Ixodida; family Ixodidae; genus Ixodes; species Ixodes scapularis. The sequence goes on from NW_024609881.1 coordinate 94,314,433, forward strand.
TTGAACAAACATGATGCTCAAAACTTGATTTCTCTTTTTGTGTCGCAGCCTCTCTCGTTATAAATGTATATTTCACTATTACCCGGTATATTTTTTGTTTGTTCATGGTTTATCCACTTTATAATGGAAGCAATGGTCCATACATAAAATTATATGCAACAATGTGCAAAGGGGCTAGCATTCCGCGGGCAGCATGATAAAAAAAACTAGAAAGAACACTGCATGAGCCGTCTCTGGGTGTTTTCTTTTTTGTTTGTTCGTTTTATAGCAAAGTGTAAAAGTAACATAAAGATGTTGCACATATAACAAATATTAAGAGTGGTGTTAGACACAGTGAGTCAGAGAATTCAGTTGGAAACAAAATGTGTGATTCAGGGCCAGATGTCTCACTGTCAGACGTTTGCTAGTTATTGTGTTGCTGCAATAAGCTTCTGTCTGTGTTGCAAGAGCAGTAGGGAGTCTTGCACCTTTCGGGCAATGCTAGTGGACAACTGTTGCCTAGAGAGTCAAGATTCTCGACGCTAGAGCGAGAATGTCTGGCATTGGTCTGAGCAATAGAGATGTTCCATGTGTATTTGTATGAAACGTATTTTGTTGTTCAGACGGACCACCATCCTCTACAATATCTAAACAAGGCGAAACAACTTAACAGCCGAGTGTTAGGCTGGTTTCTAATGCTTCGAGTACTCGATTCGCGTGGAGTACATTAAAGGCAGTGATAATTAATTGTAGGAGGGTTCTTTAGGGTTAAGTATAGACAAGATACACTTGTCCTATGTTTTTCTCAAAACATGTTCTTACAAAAGAAATCAAGAGTTCATATACTTATACTAAAAGAAAAGAAAATGGAAGACGTTTACAATCGCCTGTAACGCCGAAGTAGAGCGCAGCTCTTGAGGAGGAGGAGGAGAAGGTACGGAGAGGAGGCTATGCCCCTCCTCCTCTCCTGTTCGCCTCCCATTTAGGGGAAAATGTTTTGCTAAATTTTGTGGGGAAAATATACCGCTAAATTTAGCGGCAAATTTTTTTTCGCCGAATTCAGCGAGAAATAGTTTCCGCTAAATCTAGTGGGGTGTTTTTTGCGCTAAATTTAGCGGGGAAATTTTTCCGCTAAATTTGGCGGGGAAATTTTTCTTCTAAATTTGGCAGGGCAATTTACTTATACGCGCGGTTACGCCGACGCGAACGGCGACGACGACGGCGAGGGCGACGCCACTGAAGCCGGAAACGGGCGCCTAAGAGCTTCGCTTTAAAAGAAAACTGAGCTAAAGAAATGAAAGGGGAACACAAGTCACCATGTCTTAGACCAACCATGCGCAACAGCAGGTCTCGTGCCTGGAGCCTTCGTTGTCGGCCCACGGTTGTGGCTAGCAGTTGAGCGGGAGCGGTTGGTTTCCGTCGATGGCCCAAGAGTTACCGTATCGTGTGCTCTCGCAGTAGGAAACCGGGCAGCGTAATGGTGTCTTTTGGACCCAGCACGTTCTGCCGGCCAGTCCTTCGTACGCTCTCCGTGCACGAACTCCCCATCTCTTCGCTCCTTTGTTGACTTCCCTTGTCCCTCCTAGCCGATTCATGTGTTGACACACCCTTCTTCCTTTGCACACCAAGTCACATGATCCCAGTGTGGTTTAATTTTATTTACACTAGGGAGGTTTAGTACATTGTTCAGACAACTCTGATAATTACGTTAACCGATACTCCGCTGACACCTTTGCGCATGTGTGGTATCGTTAACTGGTTTTGTTATCGAAGGTGCCATAACAATATACAAAAATTCCCAATTGAGACGAAGAACCGTCCCCGCACAACCGTTAAGCCATTCTGGTGACAACTGTCCTCAAAGTAAGGAGTATGTATTCAAAATAATAAATAGACGATAAATATATGCAGTTAAGATGTGGTAAAAAATACTCTTCTGATCTATTTCAGGTACTGAAATATTAGAAAAAGTATTTAGGAGCCCTATCGTCTGCAGAGTATCGGAAATATGTACAAATTTAGAGTGATAATTGTTCACTTCTTATGGCAGAGACTACGAATTCACATGAGGTTCGCATGATGCAATTAAAAAAAAAAAAAAAGAAGATACCAGATTAAAAATTGGAAAACAAGAAAGTCGAAATAGGTTTCTTCGTCATCTTTTCTTTCGATCTGCAACTTTATTTTTATTTCTTGCATTTTTTATCTTAATTTCCAGTAACAATTTTGGCGCCAATATTGCGTACATATATCCCCATACCTTAATAAACATATTTTTGTTTTGTATATTCCGAAACGAACGTACCAAGGTGAGACTGATTTTAGCATAATACGTGAATGTAATGTTGATCTTTTATTGATCGTTATTGACCTCAATAGTCAACATAAAGATACATAAAAAAAAGAACTTGACACTGATTTTGACTTTCCACACAAATCGGCATAAAGCGACGTAAAAAAAAAAAGAACTTGAGTTATTTTACCATCATAGATTACCTCAAAACTCCTAAATATGTCTGAACGGCGTCCGACTCTTCCGCAGAGGATTATTTCTCCTAATCCCAAGGTAATAGGATGCGACGTGAAACAGATCCGTAATCTACATTAACCCTTGAAGATGAGCCCTAAGCCTGAATTCTCTCCCGGCGCTTCGATCGCCTGCTCCGCGCGGAGTGAGCTGAGCTAAACATCTGGCTAGCTCGCAATAGTGTGTAAAATCGCTTCGTTTGGGCCTATCTTAAGCGAAAACATGAGGATTTATATGTGAAAGTTGGCGCACGTCATTACCGGTAGCTCTATTCAACGAAAACAATTGTACCGTCTTGTGTTTTACAAACGATAAGAGAGGAAACGGAAAGCAACCCTGTAAACAGCCTGTGCAGCACATCCGCTCCGGCTAAGAATGCCCACGGTTAGGGTGTCTATACTCGGGATACGCGCATCGTGCTATTTCTTAAATTTAGCACCGGAGATAAGTTTGTCTAAAGCGTAACACATTAAACTTGCCTCAATTATTCTGATAAACACGGGGAGCGCAAAACGTGTCGCGCGTACCTTATGTGGACGCCAACCTGCATTTTACGATTATACATTTCGTTAATTCGGTCTAAGCTGGAGTCAAATTCTGCTGGAGTTTTACTCTGTTTTCTGGTACTGTATGGGAGTAAAAGCCAAGTGATGGTAGAAATTCTTGGAAAGAGTTTCTTTTAATTTTTTTTTTTTTTTGTGAATATAAGACACTTTTGGAGCGACGCAATTGCTCTTCCATAAGTTCAAAGGGCGTGAGCGAGATTATATATTTTAGTACAAATACCTTCACGGATTAATTTATTGCCTCAATATCACGTCATCAATTTATGTTCGCGTTACAAGGTTAATTTTTTTTTGTTTCTCTTACTTTCACTTTGTTTATATGTCACCTTCGTTTGGTTTGCCTTATTATCCGCACACAACACTTCTTAACACCCTCGGATATTGACGTTTCTAAGTCAAACGTTTTAGCATTCAATTTATTTTGGACTAAATTGTTATTTCACTGTTTTTGCATGATTACCAATTAATCTGCGGCTCACGGATACAAAACATAAACAAGTTCTGTTCACTTACACGAAGGTATTTCGTATGCTTAGGTGCGGAATGCACTGGGTGACTGCGGATGCGTTGCGCGCTTGAAACACTCATGTCGTTTCTGAGGTGATCAGAATAATCGAGACAAGTTTAAATTGGTTCATTGCCCCTGATCTTGTAAGGTTTCGTTTCAAGCAACACATCGTCATTCGGAAGCTTGGGCGCTTCTCCGGTGTACTTCCTGGGAGGCTACTTGTATGAATGCACATGTCTGTAGCAGCCTTCTGTGACTAACATGCCCCTTTGGACAACGTTTTGGCCTAGGCACACATTCTTAGGATGAAAAGGTTTGCCTTCAACCTGACTTCACAGTCAAAATTTAGAATTCGGGAGTACGCATAGATTAATTGTTCGACAGCATGAGAAAAAACAAGTTGGTTTATATTGATTTATTGAAAATCGATTAAAGCAGAGAACGTCGACTTTACGGCACCCATGTTTACACGAAACAATTCTCATATTCCGTGATGCTTGAAATGGTCTATAGAGTACTGAGATGGTCTGAAGATTTCGGAATCGATCTATACTTTTAGCAGAAGCTTGAGCAACGACGAAAGTTATGGCCCTAGCGAACCAATCAGAAAGCCGGAGCCCTGCACGTGATAACTAAATGTCGGGGTGCTCTCGTACTGTGTAGCGGTGTCGCACGCTTCGTTAACTGTTTGGAATTGGTCCGAGAGGGCCATAGCGATCGATGTGTGTCAAGTTGAGTTGCACTAAAACATGACCGCTTCTCGATGTTTTTGGCATCTGGAGAAAAAGGCCACGGAAGATTCTGGCACCACCTGCGCCGGTGAGATTATTAGACCTTTAATTTTATTTAGAAAAAAATTGAACATATCTGGTCTACTTAAGGAAGCCTTCAGGAACCAATAGACATTTACTGAAGGCTGTTTCCTTATAGTTTTGTGTAATTTTCTGAGGGTGTCAGAAGCCGCTCCTTTTTATCGTCTGTTATGAATAAACACCTTAAAGAAAAAATTAATTTGTCTCTATAAAACTGCCTTTTTTAAAGCCATATAGTACTTCCTCTCGACAAGGGCGGTAGCAAATCTCCTGTTGAAACGCTTACGAAACTTCGACAACTAAAAAAAAAATTCGAAAAAAAAGAAATCAGATTATTCAGTCGCAACAGTACGTTCTTTTAGAGCAGTGACCTCAGTGAGTTATGGACCTGGAATTATATCTTCATCAAACACGTCTGGAACGTGGATCCGAGAAGCCCGTCCACTATACGCAACTGCAGTTAACGGCAGTACGGTTTCGCAAACCGCTCTCGCGGGGCGCGCGGAGACATAATTAATAACCCCAGTCAAGAGTTGTATTTGGATGTTCTGCCCGCTGCTGCAAAGTTTGTACAATGGCTGTCTGGGCAGGGAACATATGTTGCGGCTTTCAAACTCGTTCTCACTGATGCAACGCAGGGAGTATTGAATAACAGGGTGTGTGTGCGGATGGCCGGCCCATTACACGTATCAACGAGAGGAGGCGCAATTTACGGTTGTTCCGCACCCTGGAACAATTATTACATTGTACGTGACCATGCCAGTTACATTCTTTATAAAAATTATACCCTGACTAAAGATTCAATTATTCAGAATGAAAATCTTTCTTGGCTAGACCCACCGATGTTGCTCCAGCAACTTTTGTCTGCTGGGATATCTCCCGGTTTAATTTCCACACTCAATAATGAAAAACTGAAAAAAAGCTCTGCTTATAGAATAAATATTGAAAAGGTTAACGCTTTTTCATTGATATTTTTTTTACATATAAAGCTAAAACATTTATAAGAGAATCCAGCCTACACCCGATTCGAATTCGACAACTTTACCCATCCATGCATTACGCGCTGTCGTATCTCTGACCTTTGCGACAGCAAGCTGGCACAATGTTGTCATGTCATACATACAGGTTTTTTTCGTAGTTTTTTTATTTAAAAAAGCGTATATTACTCGAGATTTCTGCATTGTTCCTTTTTAAAACACATGCGAAAATACCCTTTCAAAATTTTCCGCACGCGTGGGTCCAACTTCTTTTTACAGATTTCCTTAATTAAGACAGCAAAAATATTTTCATGCAAACACAAAGTAGCGAGAAAACGAAACGGTACGCTCGCTCGAGCTGAAGATTCTCTCTGAATTACTTATTTCAAGTAAAGGCTTCAATTTTTTTTTGGAATTCTTTCCTGATTCGTCCTGAATGTTTCCATCTACCCGTAACATTACGCTCTAGACGATGCGCGGCTCGCCGCTAATGAAAAAACTCAGCGGTTCGTATAATCCCAACTTTGCGCTCAATGTGCTCAAGCTTATGGGTTTCGAGTTCCACGTGCAAAGTGCGACTATTCGAAAATTAACAAGAAAAATAGGTTCCCAATGTTTCCCATTTATCCATTATAATTTTTATGGGCAAGGCATGTCATCGGTATTCAGAAATCACTCTTAATACGTGCTCATCTTTAATCCTATCTATTTATTTATTTTTATAAGTAAACAAAATCCGGGAATTCGGGTCGTTCAAACGGAAATTAGTAAAAAAAATGTTGCAAGAACACATCTTACAAACGTAATGCGATCTAAGTTGTCAAGCTGGCAAGATTACCTGACAATTTCAATACGATGTTTTGATTTTTTTATATTCTTGTTTGCCCGTCATATTCAAGCCAGATAGCGACTCCTATGGTCGCCGGCAGCTTTAAAAAACTTCTCACGTTTCTTACTTCCTGGTTTGTTCTCGGGTGTTCCTGCTGCATAATGGCGCAATTCCATTGACTGCCGGGCGACAAGAAGATGCTAGGGTCCTACGTGTCTTAAGTGTTCGTTGACTTTCAAACGTCCCATCTCGCCACCATGCCGCTGCAAAAACGGGAAAGAAATATCGGACACCTCTAAGTTTTGTCAATATCGTTCTCTTTATAACGCATGTCCGTTCGAGGTCAGTTGGAAACGCCAGTGGATAAAAAACAAGCGCTGCCCAACAATTAGCGCATAAAATATTGCCATGCAGCGTTCGTTGTCGGTCGCTCTAGTATGGATGGTACCTAAAGCGAAGCAGTTGAGAGCAAGGGGCAAAAGTAAACTCGTTTTATATAATGCGAAAGCGCAACCAAATGATACGTGTTCTTTGGCATTCTACAGATACGCACGCATGCACGCTCGTGCACAAATGTTGAGTTACATTTATTTTTCACCTACTTACAGAACGATAACATGGTTCGGTTTGACATAAATCGAGTTGAGTGAACCCGGGTTTCCATGAGATTTACGAAACACACCTGACAGGACAATAATCCGCGTCAAGCGAAAGCGCACAAAAAACAAATTTGCGGATTCATTTTCATAATTACTACGGAAAAGAATACATACAAATCAAACGCCGAAATTCTAAAGTCCTAGAAACCGCAAATTTGGGTCGGTCTAGATGCCTCAACGGCAGCGATATCGTATAGCAAACCTAGATAAATGAAATTACACATGCATCATTTGGGAGTGGGAAGGGTGGGAGGGGGGGGGGGATTTGGGTGGACGGCATTATCTTGGACAACTGTAAACATCCGTTCAGGCAACCTTAGTCACTTGCCCAGACACACAGCCGCGCGCACTTACTGCTTAAAATAGCTCACAAAGTAACTCTGCCGGTGATGAGGAAAAAGAGAAGCTTTGAAAACGGAAGTTTCATCAGACCGTCTGCTTATTCGCAAGCCACGGTTTCTCAAGGACCAAAAACTAAGCACCCACCATCGCAGCGCGGCACACTGTCGTAGAAGTAGTAGTACTAGAGTAATGATAGCGATAGAGACCAGACGACAGGCGCTTAGCTCTGGACGGCAGACTTTGTGTGCGCAACTGTTAGAGGTTTATTGGTACGGAATAAAAGAAGCGGTCAGTAAGGATAACGTAAGGCAGTAAATCAAACGTAAATAAAACGACCGAAATTCTTGGTTAGCTTCGTCTTCGGCGCGCGTCTTGTTCACAATCGGCGAGCTTTGGTTCCCCACCGGAAATTAGTACCCGGGGTGGGGTTTTTGTTTGTTTTCGGGAGTACATCGCAAAAAAAGTGAATTGTTTTAATGAATCTATTTTGCGGGATAAAGGCTCTAGGACCACCCGTTTTAGCCGCGCAGGAGTCATACTTTACTTTTGCTTTGTATTCCGAGAAGCTATTAGCATTCATTGATCGAAACTCACTTGAAGCGTGATATATTCAAAATATCCCGGACCTCCACGAGCGAAGTAAATAATTAAAACGGATCTAAAATGAAACTGGCCTTTTTGAAATCATGCCATTTTTGCACGATTTTCTGAAACGAAAGTGCGAAACCGATAACTGAGACTGCGACGTCCCCTGGTCATCCACAAACGTTAATGGGAATTGCATCTTTAGGAGCTATTATAACAAATACTACAACTCGAAATGCCATCGTTTCTTTCGATAATAACGAAAAACAAAATATACCATATAGGCTTTGTGCTAAGTGACTGGATAGAGCAGTTAGGAGCCTGCTGGGTGTCTAAAACAAAAATCCAAGACAAACAACTCTCCTCACGTGTGTTTTTTTTTTCACCTTATCTAGTCGTCTACTTCTAGCCTATCCTATGGAGACCAACAAAATGGTTCTAGACAAAAGGAAAGAAGCGCCTTTCTTGTTTTAGGGGACGATACCTGCGAGAAAAGTCTAGTTTGACTTTCCACGGTCGCAGACATTTGCCTTTGTCCAAGTGTGCCAAGCGTACGCAACATCATTGCGTCACTGGCCTGTCATGGCCGGCCGCAGCACGTATTCATTCGTGGGCCACGGCGTAAGTGCCGCAGTATGTACTGCGACATCAAGAGCGGAGTTTCGTCGTCTACATAAGAGCAAGCCGCAAAGCAGCACATAGGAGACCAACAGAATGCTCATAGACAAGAGCTGAGCTGTGCCTTTCTTGTTTTAGGTAAGCTTTGTTTGAACTCTCCAGGTTCCGCGTGGGTGTATGTGTTTGCATTTCGCTGGTATGCCGCTTGTGTAATCGGGTATAGCAAGAAGTGACATGAAGACATTGTAGTTTGAGAGCATAACCCTGTGGTTATGTAACACATGCAAGCTGCATGGTGCCCATCAGTATAATGAGTGTGACGATCGTCGCCCAGCAAAACGGGATATGACAGCCTCAAGTGGCTTCCGCGTAAATACTTGACAGGATACTCAAAATATTGGCATAGACAAGAGACCAACGGACATCGTATTTAGGCTATAGTGCACGAAAATATCTGTGAAAACTCGGAGAACTAAAGGCGATGTCATCATGATGAAGTTGGATCGGCATGGAACAGCGGTGGAAGCAGTATACATCCATGAACCTCTTGTCGGCAAAGTATTGTGAACTTTTTATTTAACTAGAAACTCAGAGCGCTACAATTAAAAAGCTTAACAAAGATGGATGGGAGAACAGGGAGCTAGGGTAGCTCAGCAGGATCAGCAAATTCGAGAAATAAAAACAGAGATGGACAACGCAGAGCAGTACTCCCTGCACAAGAACAAAGCCATTAATAAAGTCGCACAAGATGCAAACAAAAAGGTGTTAGAAATCGCACAAACTTTATACCACAAGATAGAGCTGCCAGATTTTACCCTAGAGGACATTGGGGCTTTTTGCCGACACAGGGAAAGGGAAGGGAAAATAGCTCCAGTTGTTTTGAGCTTTAAATAAAAAAGAACGCTGATAAATATAGATCGATGGCGGGAAACTTGCTGCAGCGTCCACAGCCTAGCGAACGGCCTCCCTTGCTTGGACTCTTCCATGGAGCGTTACGTCATGAAGCACAAAACCCCTCTATAGACCTTTGTCATAAGCTCTCGTTACCAGCCACTTAATACGCGTATCCGTTATGAGCGACGAAAACATAATACAACATTTCAACCTGTAAATAGTAAAAAAAATAGAGAACCAAAACGAGAATGTGTCACGGTTACGCTTATATCCTAATTATCTTCTATTGGCATGGCGACTGCAAAACAATGTTTTCGCCCATACTGGAAGTGACGACAATTGAAGATGGCGGCGACATTGAGAAAAGAATCTATCCTGAAAGTAGCGCCAAACCCTCTCTCCCTCGAGAATGTGTTGCTCTTTTCTCCTCTCCGTAAGTCTCTTCTTCTTTCATTTTGACGCTAGCGCCTCCTAGGCTGCCCTTCCACCGAACACCGTAAAAGGTGACTGCAGGAAAATACTCGCCAGATCGATGTTTTTTGCGCAATTTTAACTCGCAGCTTTCGTGTTTTTCGCTAGGACGTGAGTTACTGATGTGCCTGACGTCTTGGCTCCTGAGTATGCCCTTCACGTCTGGAGCAGGCTCGCGAGTTTTGTCGAGGCTTCGGCTGTGTGTCCGCTCACATGATTCGGTTCAAGATGAGATGTAATCTTTCGCTTTATCTATTCACTAAAACAAAAGAATGAGAAAAATGTTCATAATTTTATTTCCTCTTCAGCAGACAGCGGAACAGATGTGATAAGTGCAAAATAGCACACGTTTGCGTTATGGAATGCAAAACCGTGATCTTAGGCTGCAAAATGAACAAATTACACCTTAGTTTTGGTGTCGCCGACTGGCTCGTTTCCAAAACAGTCGACAGCGAATATAAACACCGCTTCTGCTTTTTTGTTGCTCACTTTATACTTAGAAGCGACGACGAGATGAAAATAACCTGAACGAGCGTTTTGTAAACACGCGCATTGATTTAGTAACGCCACGTAGTTGCGACAGTTGGATGTCGCTCCTAGAAGCAAAATACGTGACATACGCTCTATTGATAAAGAAAGCTTCAACGGGAGGCCGGCAGCGTAGCATGTATAGACCGACACGCGGAGCGGCTTTGTTTACCAACACGGCCGGAAGGCCGCGCATGCGCAGTAGCTATGTGTGGCGTGTGTGGCGTGCGCTCGTTGTTGACGTTGTAGGGACACTTCTAGCTTTATTTGTGAGTCGTATTTCCTGACAACGCATGTCGTATGCTATGCCCGACTATTTGAGCTCGCGATCCGAGCCTGAACGGCAGCGCTATCGAAACAAACTGTGCGTGGACAGCGTTGAAGAAGAGGGTTCGTACGGCAATAAACAAGGCCTGCTGGACTTCCGACGTGAAGTTGCTGCCACCGAAGTCGACGGCTCACGTCGTCGTTTTTTTGGTCTTTTGTTTTTCTTTCGCCAAGCCAGTTCACGACCGACACGGTGCAGGCGTACAAGTGTCTCGAGGCCTACGATTACTTCGAGTCGGTTTCCGCACTGCCGGCGTGATTGGCAGACTGTGCGTCTGCGGAAGTGTATTTATTAATTAAATAAATACACACAGCGTCTCGAAGTCAAGGTACGATATTTTTCCTACCCTCATGAGCACAACGAATGACAAGCAGTAAGGAATGACAAGCTGTAACGCTTTGTCCGTTTTGCAGTTTTGGTGGTAACGCGTTAGAAGTAACGGCGTTACCAGGAACGCGTTAGTTTTTCAGTAACGTATTAACCTCCTCGTTACATTTTCGACACAGTAACGGGTAACGTACCTACGTTACTATTTCAAGTAACGTAGTTACGTTTCTCGTTACTACTTCCCAAGTCATAAAGAAATTACACTTCAACTTTTTCCGTGTTTTTAGGCGTCAAGTCATGTTTTTCTTTGCGTTTTTTCTCGTGAGAATTTAGGTAAAACCGTAAAAAGAGATAAAGTAATTATGTTCAGTTTCTGCATGAACATAATGTATCTTGATATATGAGCTTATGCATACCTGTATCGTCAAAACCGTAAAACGTGTTAAATCATAATTGAAAAAAATGCACCACCTGTGGGCAACGCTGCACAAAGTCGTAGCGCGATAGGTTAAGAAGCCAAATTTTGCGGTCGATTTAAAGAGCCTGGCGTCTCCTTGAATCACCCTGTATATACAATGTTTGACATAAAAAGTGAAAGCCGTTTAAAACTCCCTGTAACGCCGAATTAGAGCGCAACTCTTGAGGAGGACGAGGGAAGGGTACTGGTGTTGGGCCAAGTGACCTTGGGGGGGTCACGTGACCTAGGGGGTTACGTGACAATGCCGATGCCGGTGACGTCATCAGTAACGATGACGATGCGGATACCGATGACGTCATCAGTGATGATGACGATGCGGATGCCGGTGACGCCATCAGTGATGATGACGATGCGGATGCCGGTGTCGTCACTGGTGACGTCATCAGTGATGATGGCGTCATCGCATCGTCATCAGTGATGATGACGATGACGATGCGGATGCCGGTGACGTCATCAGTGACCTCACTGATGACGTCATCGGGGGGTCACGTGACCCCGGGGGAATCACGTGACCTCGGGGGGGGGGGGGGCACGTGACTTGGGGAGTCACGTAACTTTGGGTGTCACGTGACCTGGGGGAGGGGTCACGTGACCTCTGGGGGTCACGTGACCTTGGGGTGACTTTGGGTACTCCGACGCCGACGGCGACGCCGCTCAAGCCGGGAACGGGCCCCTGAGGGCTGCGCTCTAAAAGTAACGCAGAAGTCACGTGCGTTACTTTTTATCGGTGGCGGTAACGCCTTTTTTATTTTTAGGCAACGTAGCTCAGTAACGCGTCCCTTTTCTTTGCAAGTAACGAGTAACGTATTTTGCTACTTTCTTAGGGAACGCCTGCAACACTGCCGTTCTGTCGCCGATCCCCTTCTGCTGGGTAGCACGGGCGTAGCGATCGCCTCCAACGAGCGCTTGACCGGTACTTTGTGCGCGAACACCATGAGAACCAAATCCGGGTGGTCTCGATCAGACAACGGTTTTCCTGCACGTGCGCAAGCCTCGGGAAGGAGATTGAAATGGAAGCCGCACTTGGCTTCAAGGAAGTGTTTGCCGCACAAATGGTCGTTCTCGCGAGGCGACCATTCTTTTCGATCCACGAGTATTATCCACCTTTTATGCCTTCCAGAGTCTGCCGGGAACTTGTGGAAACTCACTCCGCTGCTTTTCTTGTACATTTCGGTGCAATTAACGGCAACACAGCTTCGCGGCATGCTGCAATGCTATGACTCCCATGCGAAACGTGCGCACTTTTGCCCAGACTGCCCGGCTCCGGCGCGATCGCAGCGCCGCCGCAGCTCCGTGACGTTAAGCCCGCGTGTCGGTCTATAAGTATGCACGCCACCGTAGAATGCGAGGCCGCGACACGGGAGGTAAAAAATAACGGACGGAAGTGGCGAACCGAAACCGGACGGAACCGGGCCAATCAGTGGTAGTGGCAAGGGGAATTTCGAAGAGGAGGAGGAGGATTTCTTTAGAGGGCGAGAGTGACAGAGGATCAATAAATAGTGCTAGTTTCATTAAAGAGAGGCTTTAATAAAGCAGTTTTTCGTCCACCTCCTGCAAATAAGACACCAGTCCCGTGTTCTGGACTAGTTTGGTGACCACTGCACCTTTCCCGGAATTTTCAAAATAAATCGGTTCAAATTAAAATCAAACAACCTGCATAAGTCGATAAAAATACAATATATGTACGCACTTGATGCTTTTTCTTTTTTTTGAAGTACTGCTATTTTTATACATCGGTTCACGGAAAGGATCAATAGTGTGTTATTCCGAACGTCTTTTAATATCAAGTAAATAGATTAAAAAGATGACGAGGAAACTAAGAAAAATACTGCTACAGTACTCTATGTTTTGTATGGTAGATGTAGAAAGAAAAATTGAAGGCGGAATAAATATGCCGGATATGCCTTTAAATTGAAAAAAAAAAAAATACTTGCTTCATTCCCTTTCGAAGGCTTTCATAAGCATTAAGCACGACGTTCCCTACACCACTATACACCTGATTGTACAAAAATATACAAGTTGACACACAGAAACAAACAATTATTAATGTTTTAACGTGTTCTGGTTACTCTGTCATACACAGGACAACCCTTTTTCTTGCATGTTTATTAGGCAATGAGCCGAAAAACACCACAAAGAAATATTTCAAGAAAAGAAAATGTAATTTTGTTGGCTAGTTTTTTTAGAGATGAACAGACACCGTAACGACAGAGAAAAAAGAGGAAAAGATGGCAAAAATTTTTTAGCATTATTGTATTTGGTTGGAACTGCAGACAAAAAGCTATCTCGACGTAGTTGTAAAAAAGACCGTTTTAATATTTATACTACAAGAAAGGAAAACACATCGATTCAAAATCATTGTCCTCCTTCCCGAAGCGGATATAACGCAGCAAATTAATAAATAAAAATAGCAGAGTTACCATCGTGTCCACAGTTAACGTAAGTCGGAGCCTACCAACGTCAGCATCGGTGAACGAATCCCAAAAAAAAGCTATACGTAGCGCAAGTTCGTCTGCCTCTTGCACAGGGGTTGCGATGAGAACGCCGAGTTTTTATCGGCTAATTCAAAACAAAATAGTGGGTAGACCTCAAGGCATCTAGCATTTAAGTCTACCCACTATCCTTCCAATCATAGCCAATCAGAACTCGGCGTCGTTCTGACGTCACAGAAGTCCCTGTGCAAGAAGCAGACGACTCGCTCTCCTTATACATGTTTTCCTTGTTTTTCAGCCACGCGCAAAGACCTAAGCAAACTTCCGAAGTTTCGGTCGGAAAAGAGGCTGTGGCACGACACCGTGGCGTCTTGATCTCACTAGTTCTATTTACTCAGTCGTCTGATTTCGATAGGACAGGGAGAGGCGGCAAGGTCATTCTGCCAACTGGAATATTGTTTTTGTGCTTTTTAGTACGCCGGTCCGTTTCCTCTGCTTAGGTTTCGGATTTTCGTAGAAGCTGTCACCCACTTTTTGTGTGATGCGGAAGCCACTTCAGTTGAGGCACTCCGGCTGAATCTGTTTTCTTGTTCCTCTGCGGTCTCAGGCCGGCTTAGACATGATCGCCGAGCGGGAAGCACTTAAGTCAACACTGCATTTAATTGATATACGTGCTGCGCTGCGAAGTTCTACAGAACAAACGCGTGATTAAGAAATGAAAGGAAAATGATGAGTTATATTGAGATGAGGGGAACCACAACGAACACATGTAACTCAATGTGACTCATCCTTTTTCTTTCAATTTTTTAATCACGCGTTTGTTTTGTAGAACAATGCACAACCAACTACCCCGAGCCCAAGTCCAAGCTTTATTAAACTGCATTTAATCTCCGCAGCCGTGTATAGTAACATTAGGTCCTGTGTCTCAGAGAATTACTCCAAAACTTTGTCTCTTACACTATTAGGTATTTTAAGGGGCGAAGGCAACAAATTCCTTTGAAAAATATAAAAAAATACGGCGGGTGAGATTTGACATATGCAGTACAAAACCGACCAACCCTTGTTTTTTTTTTTATATACTTTTATTTATTTGCTTACCCTCAGAGCCCGAAGACATTACAGAGGGGGAGAGTAAAGTTGGGATCAAAACACTGTAATGTATGGATATTCACACTCAGCAAAACAAAAAAAAAAATGATTGGTAAGAGCAGACCCAGAAAGTACACTGTCAGTTATAGATGCAATTGGTCCAGGAAAGTGGTTCCGGTCGAGGGATGTGCGAGGAAGGAAGAAAAATTGGAATGTAGATGTGATAGCGACTGGTACCTCGACTTTGTGCTGATGATCATGACGAGCAGAAATATGAAACGGACGAGCGATTAATATGTCGCCAAGCACAGAGTTATAAAAATAAAAATTGTAAAATAAAGAGAGGCGTGAAAGCTTACGTCGCAGGAAGATGGGCGGGAGTGACAAAGTAGATTTCATAGAAGTTACGCTAGATGTATAATGATAACTAGAAAGAATAAAACGAGCGGATCTATTTTGAATGCCTTCCAACGCGGTGATGAGAGTGGCCTGGCCGGGATCCAAGACAGAGGCTGCATATTCTAACTTCAATCGAGCTAGAGTTTTATAAAGAATTAGCTTGAGGGAAACATGTGCTAATGAAAAGTTACGCCTGAGGTAGCCTAACACTGGGTTAGCATTAGATGTGATATAGTGTACATGTGTTTTCCATGAGAGATTAGGAGTTATATGTACACCTAAATATTTGTAAGAAGATGCCGTGTCAAGCTGAGCCTGACTAAGAAAGTAGTTCCGAGTTTCACGTGAGCGCCGAGATAGACGCATGGACTTACATTTGTTAGTATTAAGCGTCATAGACCATACGTCACACCACTGGTAGATAGCGTTAATGTCAGACTGAAGCGGGATGTTTTCGTGATCATTAAGTATCTCACGGTAAATCACACAGTCGTCAGCAAATATACAAATAGAAGAGGAAACATTAAGAGGGAGGTCGTTAATATATATTAAAAAAGTAAAGGTTTTAAAGCAGATCCTTGGGGAACCCCAGAGGCCACACATGAAAAGGAAGAATTACTATTATTTACTGTAACACATTGTGGCCGCAATGATAGAAAAGATTGAATACATGCAAGAACGTTAGCATCTATGTTAAGTTTGGACAGTTTCAGAACAAGTAGTTTATGAGATACTTTATCGAATGCCTTGGAGAAATCTGGGAAAATACAGTCTGCCTTTGATCCTCGGTCCAGGATGCAGTGAAGGTCATGTGTGAATGATACAAGCTGTGTCTCGCATGAAAATGTTTTTCGAAATCCATGTTGGGACGGACGGAAGAAGTTGCTAAATTCTAAGAAATTCACGAGGTTGGAAGATATATCCTCAAGTAGTTTGCATAGAACACTGGTTATGGAGATTGGGGTATAATTTAAAGGGAAATGTTTGTCACCAGTCCTGTGAATGGGAACCACCTTCCCCACCTTCCAATCTAAAGAGAGAACGTGATCTCTAATAGACTGATCAAAAAGTTAAGTTAAAGGGGTCATGAAACGCGTTTTCAACTTTTTCCTGTTTAGCTTTCCTCGTCAACTCACAAATCGCGCATTTCACTAAACAGTTCAGGAATACGAAAAGAGGGGAGGCCCTTCTTGCTCGGAATCTGGTTTGTGTACCCAGACAGAGTCATTGTCCTCCAAGAGGATTAGCCCGTCGCCCAAAATTAAGACAAAAGTTGCTTTCCCCAAACCGTTCACCCCGAATCTGACAGTGCTGTGGAAGCTACGTGCTCGTTGGGCCAGCCACACTTGCCACGTGATCACGCTCCTTCGTACATACCCACGCGCAGAGAATGAGGTCAGGTGATGAAAGGAAGGCGGCTGATTTTTCCAGCATGCGCGTTGCTTCCCACACAATATAAGCTTAGGGGTGAAGGGAACAAGTGAGGGCCGTTTCGTGTGACGTGCGTTTGGACCCGACGATGCACTTTTGGGACCGTGGATGTATCACAGTGAAAAGGCAGAGAGCTTACAAGGGGGAGGCGATACAAAATAGTCGGCTGTGTTTTAAAATTTTCGCACTGAAAGTCAGGCTTTTGACTTTCTACCTTTTTTCTTTTGGCCCACTGAACAATGTGCTATTAGTAAAATCCCAATCTAAATGATTTATCCCAAACCAAATTTCGTTTCATGGGCCCTTTAAAATGATAGAAGAGTAATGCTTAGTATTTTTCAAAAACTTCGAGTTAACACCGTCCACTCCCACTGAAGACGACAGTCTTAATGTTTCAGTGACATGCTCGACCCCAGCACAATCAAGCAAGATGGGGTCCATCGGCAAGTAGGCTGGAATGTCCATGAAAGGAAATTTCGTGCTGCTGTCACTAGAAAAGTATTCAACAAAAACTCGGCTCAATACATTCGCACACTCTTCAATTGGTATACCATCCCCACTTTCTTTTTTTAGACTAAGAGAAAAATCAGTTTTTTAATATATCGGGTAGGGTGCGCGTAAAAAAAAACTCTGCATTATTATTTTCCTTTTTATTTGTTTCAGCTGCACTGCGGTACTTGGACCTCAGCCGTTCACATAGTGTATATTTGGCTGCTCGAAATAAACGCTTCTTTTTATCTGAGAGACGTTTGAGGGCTCTGTTAAACCACGGAGACGGGAAATCTTCGAGTACAGTACTAAGGGGAATATGCAAGTTAGTAAGGGATTTTAATTTATTCTCAAACATTTGATAATTCGCTTCCACTGAACGGTCGGGGAATCCTTCTAGAAATGTATCAATCAAAGTTGCTAGATCACTGTAAATTTTGACGAAGTCAGCTTTTGCATCATCTCGAATTTGTTTTACGTGAGTAGTTGATTTCAGCACTGCAGCTTTAACATAAAAATGTTATATACAATGATCGCTAAGCCCTGGAAGATATGAAATGGGGGAAACTAGGTCAAAGTGATTCGACAGAACGACGTCCAATATGTTTGAGGATAACGGGGTTACTCTGGTTGGTTCAGTAACCAACTGAGTGAGATTAAAATCTAAACAAATGTTCACTAAGTCATTGACTTCGATGATGATGCAATTGTGGATAGATTACACTCTGTCCACACGATAGAAGGAAAATTGAAGTCGTCCAACAGAAAAATCGATGAACTCGGAAAACGCATAGCTAAGTTGTTCAGGGAGTCGTGCAAAGCTTTAACAAAGAGAGATGAGCATAACGGTGGTCTATAGTATACTCCCATAATTCACCTGTTGTGGTGAGAACCTTTACATACCCAAAGTATTTCTAAACCACTTTCAACGTTAATGCAAAACAATATTCAACTTGAGCACCCACTGCAATTGAAACACCCCCACCACACCTATCTTGCCTGTCAGTTCTGTAAATATTATATTTCTTAGACCGATCAAAACGTTCACAGTCACGCACTTTCCCAGATAGCCAAGTTTCAGTTAAGACAATAATATCCGCGTCTGTCGAGTCAATAACTGAACACAAGTCGTCTCGTTTTTTTCTAATAATGCTTCTAATATTAGTAAAAAGTACCGACACATTGGAGACAGGACCTTGACATACTCTTCCCCTCGCTGCCTGCTATTCCGAATTCAACGTTTAAGGTGCATCCTCAGCAGAAGGCGAACTTGTGCCTCGGAAATAACAGCTGAGACGGAGGGACTGTTCCCGAGCACGTTATCATTAACAGAATCGTAAACAAGACATTTATTACCAATGTACATTCGATTCTGTCGAAGCTAAAGAGTGGCATTTTTGGCTTTCGCAAATTCAATTAACTTCTTTCGTGCTTGACATGTTCCAACTGAGAAGTCCTCACTCACGGAAATGCGACTAGATCTAAACGATGATCCGGACTATAGAATTTGGTCTTTTAGTTTATACGAAGCAAATTAAGCGATAACTGGGCGACATTTATCGCGACAAAAAGTACCGATCCTCTGGGCACGAATAATGGCTCCATCAGCCACTTGAATATTCGGCGTCTGCCTCAATATGTCCAAAATTGCCTCCTCCGTTTGTGCCCAAGTTTCAGATAAGTTGTCAGTTATCCCGTAAAATACCACGTTAACAAGACGAGAGCGGTCTTCCGCCTCGTCCAGACGTGCTCGCAGTGCCCAGTTTTCTTGTTGGACTACTTCGACTAGACGACTTGTCACGCCAACTTCCTCAGTCACGGCAATATTTTTATTTTCAACCTTGGACAGTCTAGCGTTAGTACCTATTACGGAAGTTTGAATAGACTCCTGAGATTCTTAACTTCGTTTAACGATGCCAGTATACCAGACTGAGCCTGTTCTATTTTAATCGAGCGCGCGTTAACCTCTAGCAGCATTTTGTGCATGTCATTGAACTGTTCCAGTTGTTTATCACCCATCGTACTGGGGTTAGCCTCAACTTCGCCGGACACCTTTAGAGGGAGGCCTACAATATCCACACAGTCACAACCAGCTTTGCAAATCCCTTGTGAGCACGAGAACACCAGAAAACACACGTTGTTTGTTCTTTTAGCGTTTAACGAGGCTACTGCACCAACTTGAACGAGCAGAAAGACGAAATGGGTGGTCCGCATGGTCAGGGTGATCCCGTGCTCACTCAGGGCTGCCAAGTGATTCCAGCCGTATATTTAGTTGTCTCTACGTTGCTCCGCTGTTTTTGATGATGACGTAGATGCTCACGTGGTCGAGGCTATCTCGATGACCCAGCTCGGAGCATGATTTTCCAGAAGATGGGCCGCACATTCATGCCGTGGGTGGGCTTCATCACGATGGTTGCCGTACACGTTCACCAGAACAGCGTTGTCACGGTCGGGCAGGAACGTTGGGGCCGAAAGATGGAGGCGAGTTGTAACCTGAACGAGCAGAAAGACGAAATGAGTGGTCCGTATGGTCAGGGTGATCCCGTGCTCACTCAAGGCTGCCAAGTGATTCCAGCCGTATGTTTAGTTGTCTCTACGTTGCTCCGCTGTTTTTGATGATGACGTAGATGCTCACGTGGTCCAGGCTATCTCGATGACCAGCCCGGAGCATGATTTTCCAGAAGATGGGCCGCACATTCATGCCGTGGGTGGGCTTCATCACGATGGTTGCCGTACACGTTCACCAGAACAGCGTTGTCACGGTCGGGCAGGAACGTTGGGGCCGAAAGATGGAGGCGAGTTGTAACCTGAACGAGCAGAAAGACGAAATGAGTGTTCCGTATGGTCAGGGTGATCCCGTGCTCGCTCAAGGCTGCCAAGTGATTCCAGCCGTATATTTAGTTGTCTCTACGTTGCTCCGGTGTTTTTGATGATGACGTAGATGCTCACGTGGTCCAGGCTATCTCGATGACCCAGCCCGGAGCATGATTTTCCAGAAGATGGGCCGCACATTCATGCCGTGGGTGGGCTTCATCACGATGGTTGCCGTACACGTTCACCAGAACAGCGTTGTCAGGGTCGGGTAGGAACGTTGGGGCCGAAAGATGGAGGCGAGTTGTAACCTGAACGAGCAGAAAGACGAAATGAGTGTTCCGTATGGTCAGGGTGATCCCGTGCTCGCTCAAGGCTGCCAAGTGATTCCAGCCGTATATTTAGTTGTCTCTACGTTGCTCCGGTGTTTTTGATGATGACGTAGATGCTCACGTGGTCCAGGCTATCTCGATGACCCAGCTCGGAGCATGATTTTCCAGAAGATGGGCCGCACATTCATGCCGTGGGTGGGCTTCATCACGATGGTTGCCGTACACGTTCACCAGAACAGCGTTGTCAGGGTCGGGTAGGAACGTTGGGGCCGAAAGATGGAGGCGAGTTGTAACCTGAACGAGCAGAAAGACGAAATGAGTGTTCCGTATGGTCAGGGTGATCCCGTGCTCGCTCAAGGCTGCCAAGTGATTCCAGCCGTATATTTAGTTGTCTCTACGTTGCTCCGGTGTTTTTGATGATGACGTAGATGCTCACGTGGTCCAGGCTATCTCGATGACCAGCCCGGAGCATGATTTTCCAGAAGATGGGCCGCACATTCATGCCGTGGGTGGGCTTCATCACGATGGTTGCCGTACACGTTCACCAGAACAGCGTTGTCACGGTCGGGCAGGAACGTTGGGGCCGAAAGATGGAGGCGAGTTGTAACCTGAACGAGCAGAAAGACGAAATGAGTGTTCCGTATGGTCAGGGTGATCCCGTGCTCGCTCAAGGCTGCCAAGTGATTCCAGCCGTATATTTAGTTGTCTCTACGTTGCTCCGGTGTTTTTGATGATGACGTAGATGCTCACGTGGTATAGGCTATCTCGATGACCCAGCTCGGAGCATGATTTTCCAGAAGATGGGCCGCACATTCATGCCGTGGGTGGGCTTCATCACGATGGTTGCCGTACACGTTCACCAGAACAGCGTTGTCACGGTCGGGCAGGAACGTTGGGGCCGAAAGATGGAGGCGAGTTGTAACCTGAACGAGCAGAAAGACGAAATGAGTGGTCCGTATGGTCAGGGTGATCCCGTGCTCACTCAAGGCTGCCAAGTGATTCCAGCCGTATATTTAGTTGTCTCTACGTTGCTCCGCTGTTTTTGATGATGACGTAGATGCTCACGTGGTCCAGGCTATCTCGATGACCCAGCTCGGAGCATGATTTTCCAGAAGATGGGCCGCACATTCATGCCGTGGGTGGGCTTCATCACGATGGTTGCCGTACACGTTCACCAGAACAGCGTTGTCACGGTCGGGCAGGAACGTTGGGGCCGAAAGATGGAGGCGAGTTGTAACCTGAACGAGCAGAAAGACGAAATGAGTGGTCCGTATGGTCAGGGTGATCCCGTGCTCACTCAAGGCTGCCAAGTGATTCCAGCCGTATATTTAGTTGTCTCTACGTTGCTCCGCTGTTTTTGATGATGACGTAGATGCTCACGTGGTCCAGGCTATCTCGATGACCCAGCTCGGAGCATGATTTTCCAGAAGATGGGCCGCACATTCATGGCGTGGGTGGGCTTCATCACGATGGTTGCCGTACACGTTCACCAGAACAGCGTTGTCACGGTCGGGCAGGAACGTTGGGGCCGAAAGATGAAGGCGAGTTGTAACCTGAACGAGCAGAAAGACGAAATGAGTGGTCCGTATGGTCAGGGTGATCCCGTGCTCACTCAAGGCTGCCAAGTGATTCCAGCCGTATATTTAGTTGTCTCTACGTTGCTCCGCTGTTTTTGATGATGACGTAGATGCTGACGTGGTCCAGGCCATCTCGATGACCCAGCTCGGAGCATGATTTTCCAGAAGATGGGCCGCACATTCATGGCGTGGGTGGGCTTCATCACGATGGTTGCCGTACACGTTCACCAGAACAGCGTTGTCACGGTCGGGCAGGAACGTTGCGGCCGAAAGATGGAGGCGAGTTGTAACCTGAACGAGCAGAAAGACGAAATGAGTGGTCCGTATGGTCAGGGTGATCCTGTGCTCACTCAAGGCTGCCAAGTGATTCCAGCCGTATATTTAGTTGTCTCTACGTTGCTCCGCTGTTTTTGATGATGACGTAGATGCTGACGTGGTCCTGGCCATCTCGATGACCCAGCTCGGAGCATGATTTTCCAGAAGATGGGCCGCACATTCATGCCGTGGGTGGGCTTCATCACGATGGTTGCCGTACACGTTCACCAGAACAGCGTTGTCACGGTCGGGCAGGAACGTTGGGGCCGAAAGATGGAGGCGAGTTGTAACCTGAACGAGCAGAAAGACGAAATGAGTGGTCCGTATGGTCAGGGTGATCCCGTGCTCACTCAAGGCTGCCAAGTGATTCCAGCCGTATATTTAGTTGTCTCTACGTTGCTCCGCTGTTTTTGATGATGACGTAGATGCTGACGTGGTCCTGGCCATCTCGATGACCCAGCTCGGAGCATGATTTTCCAGAAGATGGGCCGCACATTCATGCCGTGGGTGGGCTTCATCACGATGGTTGCCGTACACTTTCACCAGAACAGCGTTGTCACGGTCGGGCAGGAACGTTGGGGCCGAAAGATGGAGGCGAGTTGTAACCTGAACGAGCAGAAAGACGAAATGAGTGGTCCGTATGGTCAGGGTGATCCCGTGCTCACTCAAGGCTGCCAAGTGATTCCAGCCGTATATTTAGTTGTCTCTACGTTGCTCCGCTGTTTTTGATGATGACGTAGATGCTCACGTGGTCCAGGCTATCTCGATGACCCAGCTCGGAGCATGATTTTCCAGAAGATGGGCCGCACATTCATGCCGTGGGTGGGCTTCATCACGATGGTTGCCGTACACGTTCACCAGAACAGCGTTGTCACGGTCGGGCAGGAACGTTGGGGCCGAAAGATGGAGGCGAGTTGTAACCTGAACGAGCAGAAAGACGAAATGAGTGGTCCGTATGGTCAGGGTGATCCCGTGCTCACTCAAGGCTGCCAAGTGATTCCAGCCGTATATTTAGTTGTCTCTACGTTGCTCCGCTGTTTTTGATGATGACGTAGATGCTCACGTGGTCCAGGCTATCTCGATGACCCAGCTCGGAGCATGATTTTCCAGAAGATGGGCCGCACATTCATGGCGTGGGTGGGCTTCATCACGATGGTTGCCGTACACGTTCACCAGAACAGCGTTGTCACGGTCGGGCAGGAACGTTGGGGCCGAAAGATGGAGGCGAGTTGTAACCTGAACGAGCAGAAAGACGAAATGAGTGGTCCGTATGGTCAGGGTGATCCCGTGCTCACTCAAGGCTGCCAAGTGATTCCAGCCGTATATTTAGTTGTCTCTACGTTGCTCCGCTGTTTTTGATGATGACGTAGATGCTGACGTGGTCCAGGCCATCTCGATGACCCAGCTCGGAGCATGATTTTCCAGAAGATGGGCCGCACATTCATGGCGTGGGTGGGCTTCATCACGATGGTTGCCGTACACGTTCACCAGAACAGCGTTGTCACGGTCGGGCAGGAACGTTGCGGCCGAAAGATGGAGGCGAGTTGTAACCTGAACGAGCAGAAAGACGAAATGAGTGGTCCGTATGGTCAGGGTGATCCCGTGCTCACTCAAGGCTGCCAAGTGATTCCAGCCGTATATTTAGTTGTCTCTACGTTGCTCCGCTGTTTTTGATGATGACGTAGATGCTGACGTGGTCCTGGCCATCTCGATGACCCAGCTCGGAGCATGATTTTCCAGAAGATGGGCCGCACATTCATGCCGTGGGTGGGCTTCATCACGATGGTTGCCGTACACGTTCACCAGAACAGCGTTGTCACGGTCGGGCAGGAACGTTGGGGCCGAAAGATGGAGGCGAGTTGTAACCTGAACGAGCAGAAAGACGAAATGAGTGGTCCGTATGGTCAGGGTGATCCCGTGCTCACTCAAGGCTGCCAAGTGATTCCAGCCGTATATTTAGTTGTCTCTACGTTGCTCCGCTGTTTTTGATGATGACGTAGATGCTGACGTGGTCCTGGCCATCTCGATGACCCAGCTCGGAGCATGATTTTCCAGAAGATGGGCCGCACATTCATGCCGTGGGTGGGCTTCATCACGATGGTTGCCGTACACGTTCACCAGAACAGCGTTGTCACGGTCGGGCAGGAACGTTGGGGCCGAAAGATGGAGGCGAGTTGTAACCTGAACGAGCAGAAAGACGAAATGAGTGGTCCGTATGGTCAGGGTGATCCCGTGCTCACTCAAGGCTGCCAAGTGATTCCAGCCGTATATTTAGTTGTCTCTACGTTGCTCCGCTGTTTTTGATGATGACGTAGATGCTGACGTGGTCCAGGCCATCTCGATGACCCAGCTCGGAGCATGATTTTCCAGAAGATGGGCCGCACATTCATGCCGTGGGTGGGCTTCATCACGATGGTTGCCGTACACGTTCACCAGAACAGCGTTGTCACGGTCGGGCAGCAATGTTGGGGCCGAAAGATGGAGGCGAGTTGTAACCTGAACGAGCAGAAAGACGAAATGAGTGGTCCGTATGGTCAGGGTGATCCCGTGCTCACTCAAGGCTGCCAAGTGATTCCAGCCGTATATTTAGTTGTCTCTACGTTGCTCCGCTGTTTTTGATGATGACGTAGATGCTGACGTGGTCCAGGCCATCTCGATGACCCAGCTCGGAGCATGATTTTCCAGAAGATGGGCCGCACATTCATGGCGTGGGTGGGCTTCATCACGATGGTTGCCGTACACGTTCACCAGAACAGCGTTGTCACGGTCGGGCAGGAACGTTGCGGCCGAAAGATGGAGGCGAGTTGTAACCTGAACGAGCAGAAAGACGAAATGAGTGGTCCGTATGGTCAGGGTGATCCTGTGCTCACTCAAGGCTGCCAAGTGATTCCAGCCGTATATTTAGTTGTCTCTACGTTGCTCCGCTGTTTTTGATGATGACGTAGATGCTGACGTGGTCCTGGCCATCTCGATGACCCAGCTCGGAGCATGATTTTCCAGAAGATGGGCCGCACATTCATGCCGTGGGTGGGCTTCATCACGATGGTTGCCGTACACGTTCACCAGAACAGCGTTGTCACGGTCGGGCAGGAACGTTGGGGCCGAAAGATGGAGGCGAGTTGTAACCTGAACGAGCAGAAAGACGAAATGAGTGGTCCGTATGGTCAGGGTGATCCCGTGCTCACTCAAGGCTGCCAAGTGATTCCAGCCGTATATTTAGTTGTCTCTACGTTGCTCCGCTGTTTTTGATGATGACGTAGATGCTGACGTGGTCCTGGCCATCTCGATGACCCAGCTCGGAGCATGATTTTCCAGAAGATGGGCCGCACATTCATGCCGTGGGTGGGCTTCATCACGATGGTTGCCGTACACTTTCACCAGAACAGCGTTGTCACGGTCGGGCAGGAACGTTGGGGCCGAAAGATGGAGGCGAGTTGTAACCTGAACGAGCAGAAAGACGAAATGAGTGGTCCGTATGGTCAGGGTGATCCCGTGCTCACTCAAGGCTGCCAAGTGATTCCAGCCGTATATTTAGTTGTCTCTACGTTGCTCCGCTGTTTTTGATGATGACGTAGATGCTCACGTGGTCCAGGCTATCTCGATGACCCAGCTCGGAGCATGATTTTCCAGAAGATGGGCCGCACATTCATGCCGTGGGTGGGCTTCATCACGATGGTTGCCGTACACGTTCACCAGAACAGCGTTGTCACGGTCGGGCAGGAACGTTGGGGCCGAAAGATGGAGGCGAGTTGTAACCTGAACGAGCAGAAAGACGAAATGAGTGGTCCGTATGGTCAGGGTGATCCCGTGCTCACTCAAGGCTGCCAAGTGATTCCAGCCGTATATTTAGTTGTCTCTACGTTGCTCCGCTGTTTTTGATGATGACGTAGATGCTCACGTGGTCCAGGCTATCTCGATGACCCAGCTCGGAGCATGATTTTCCAGAAGATGGGCCGCACATTCATGGCGTGGGTGGGCTTCATCACGATGGTTGCCGTACACGTTCACCAGAACAGCGTTGTCACGGTCGGGCAGGAACGTTGGGGCCGAAAGATGGAGGCGAGTTGTAACCTGAACGAGCAGAAAGACGAAATGAGTGGTCCGTATGGTCAGGGTGATCCCGTGCTCACTCAAGGCTGCCAAGTGATTCCAGCCGTATATTTAGTTGTCTCTACGTTGCTCCGCTGTTTTTGATGATGACGTAGATGCTGACGTGGTCCAGGCCATCTCGATGACCCAGCTCGGAGCATGATTTTCCAGAAGATGGGCCGCACATTCATGGCGTGGGTGGGCTTCATCACGATGGTTGCCGTACACGTTCACCAGAACAGCGTTGTCACGGTCGGGCAGGAACGTTGCGGCCGAAAGATGGAGGCGAGTTGTAACCTGAACGAGCAGAAAGACGAAATGAGTGGTCCGTATGGTCAGGGTGATCCCGTGCTCACTCAAGGCTGCCAAGTGATTCCAGCCGTATATTTAGTTGTCTCTACGTTGCTCCGCTGTTTTTGATGATGACGTAGATGCTGACGTGGTCCTGGCCATCTCGATGACCCAGCTCGGAGCATGATTTTCCAGAAGATGGGCCGCACATTCATGCCGTGGGTGGGCTTCATCACGATGGTTGCCGTACACGTTCACCAGAACAGCGTTGTCACGGTCGGGCAGGAACGTTGGGGCCGAAAGATGGAGGCGAGTTGTAACCTGAACGAGCAGAAAGACGAAATGAGTGGTCCGTATGGTCAGGGTGATCCCGTGCTCACTCAAGGCTGCCAAGTGATTCCAGCCGTATATTTAGTTGTCTCTACGTTGCTCCGCTGTTTTTGATGATGACGTAGATGCTGACGTGGTCCTGGCCATCTCGATGACCCAGCTCGGAGCATGATTTTCCAGAAGATGGGCCGCACATTCATGCCGTGGGTGGGCTTCATCACGATGGTTGCCGTACACGTTCACCAGAACAGCGTTGTCACGGTCGGGCAGGAACGTTGGGGCCGAAAGATGGAGGCGAGTTGTAACCTGAACGAGCAGAAAGACGAAATGAGTGGTCCGTATGGTCAGGGTGATCCCGTGCTCACTCAAGGCTGCCAAGTGATTCCAGCCGTATATTTAGTTGTCTCTACGTTGCTCCGCTGTTTTTGATGATGACGTAGATGCTGACGTGGTCCAGGCCATCTCGATGACCCAGCTCGGAGCATGATTTTCCAGAAGATGGGCCGCACATTCATGCCGTGGGTGGGCTTCATCACGATGGTTGCCGTACACGTTCACCAGAACAGCGTTGTCACGGTCGGGCAGCAATGTTGGGGCCGAAAGATGGAGGCGAGTTGTAACCTGAACGAGCAGAAAGACGAAATGAGTGGTCCGCATGGTCAGGGCGATCCCGTGCTCATTCCTAACACGGGGAAGAAAAAGGAAGACATAAAATAAAGGACAAACAAACACCTCGTTCCTTGTATGTCTTTTTTCTTCTTCCTTGTCTCAGGTTAAGTGATGTAATCTTTTCACTATATCACCCGCGCGCAAAACTCCTCTGATATTTTTTTTGTTGTTTCCTTTGAAAGACATCGTTGTTTTATGTCTATTTCTTTGCTTCCTTAATAGTGGAAAATATTTTGAAAAATACAAACACTGTTTAAATTTAAAACCACAAAGGTTTACGATATTTATCAGAACTGGGCAAATATTTACGTTTGTGTAGTAAACATAAATTCAGGGCTTCACTTCGAAATGTTAAATGATGTGTTCCTGCTAACAATGTCACGCAGTGTCCTTAAGAACGAAGTCACGCGTGATATGTTCGAACGGGATGTCAATATATCACGCATGCATTCCATACATTGTAGTGTGCTTAAAATTAGGCAGTTGCAAGACTCTTTATATTTAAAACTACATTCGAAGGAAACTCGGACAATTCGTTCCGCAAGCGCAGGTTTCTCCGAGCAGTAACCGACCACGGGGGGAAGGCAGCGTAAAAGATCTATGCCAAATTAAAATATAAATTAATATTCATGTCGCGGGGACGCAGTAGGCTTTGACACATGAGCTTTATGTCTCAGCTCATAAGGTTGAGGAGGGAGAGGGTAATTCTTAAAGGCATGACCTCTCCGCTGCCGTAAAGTACCCTTCATTATGGGTCTTTGAAAAAAGCGCGCCAGATAAATAGGAAAAACGATACCACGTGGCTAATTGCACACATATTGCAGTTTTGTAGCGGAGTGTAGTCGTGATGTGTTTTTTTGTTTTTTTTTACCTCCCTCGTTTCTTTTATTCTAAAACAAAATACACAGGATTGTGAAGTTGAAGAAAAACAAAACAAAAACGATACAATGAGGGGTGCCTAAACGCTCTCTATGATATTTCGTAGCAACAAAATTGCGAACAAAAAAATGTTCGAAAAGATAACTAGTTTATCTGCGAAAATTAGCAAATTCGGCACCATCTCAAACAAGTCTTTGACTTCCTCAATACGACCGTGAGCAATATGGCTGAACTGGCTCGTTTCGCGTGTACATACGTGCACTAGTTTATTTTAATGTATTGGCGCAAGTTAGCTGATACACCCTGTATACAAAAAAAAATTATCAGCTAATAGTTCAGGCGAGCTGGAGCTTATTGGATATGAAGGTAAATCCTGAGACTAGAATCCTAAACAGTAAAAACAGCATAAAAAATTAGATTGAAGTGAGAAAAAAAATGGAGAAATCTTTTATATACGAACAGTTTTCCATAGAACCCTAGCATGCTTTGTCTAACACATTGTATTCACGTGGGCTTAGTAACGAAGCTAATATCTTTCCAGCAGTCTTCTTTTGTGTGATTCCTTTCAATGGACCCTGGGCATAGCAGCCGCTATTGTTTTAATCCGCTCGTAGCGGAACAAAATAATAAGGATGATCCGTGGAGCTTATGGACCTTTGTTTAATTACCGCCGGTTTCTCCTTTTTATTTCTACCTGTCCAGAAACAAAAAAAAAAATATAAGAATAAAAGTGCTCTTGAACAATGGTCGGCGAGAGAACATTGCGGGCAGCGAACATTTTCGGTGGTTATGGCGCACTTTCCTGGCATGACCTGCGTTTAAAAAGTGGTGCCTATTAGTTTTGGACTTAAATGCCAAATATATGTTGTTAATACCACTGTTTGTAAATGAACATATCTATATATATATATCTATATATATATATATATATATATATATATATATATATATATACATATTATCAGGGGAGCTTAGCGCATTCACGCGTCGTGTTTTGCTTTTCGGAGGCAAATAACATGCAAGTTGTGGCACCATGCTTAGGATGAACACCGGAGCTTTTCACATTTCATTTTGAAGAAGTGAGCCGTTGACTGCCTTGATTAGGATGTCAAAACATTTAGATAACAAACCGTATTGAATGTCCAAAATATAAGTGTTCTGTATTTGTTAAGGGTATCAGCGAGAATATCTGCTTTCATTTTGAGCGTTATGTTCGTACTTCGCTTTTTGTTTAGTACCCCTTATTTCCTAGTTTCAGAAGAAGCAGCTCTCCCCGACACACAATAAACGTGGCGTGCTGAGAAATAGATAGAGAGAGAAAAAGAAAGAGAAGGATATTGTAGGTTTATAAATAGAACGACATGGGACTTGCCTAAAAGGAATAGAAACAAGAGAGGTAAGGGCATATGGTACGATTTTACTGTATGTTTATTGAGTGGATATAGTATCTCTTCGCCCTTTTCCAAACGACCTATCGCGTTTTTTAGACAGGTAAATAGCAATACAATGTTTAATGTAAATCCGCAGGTGTATAGTCCGCTGTATATAATGTACACTCGCATGTATAGTCCGAAGGGGTCCACCTGTGGTCAAAAATAAAAGTTTCTAATTAGACAGTCACTCCCACTGCATAGAGCTAACTTTCTGTAAAGTCCGCCCCCTGGTCGTGATGAACATATTTTCACACACGGCACACCTTGGCAAATGTCTGCTTTCTTGGCTCACAATGAAGCTTGTATTATACAGAAATCGTCATTTGCATACTATTCGTTCGAAAAATTTGTCACGCCCCGTCATAATAAACGATCTTGAAACATAAAGTTCCCGTAGAGTAAGCACCGCGTAATATTTCAACTTCTAGGCATGTAGAGTTGGGGCACTGCGGTCCGGAAAACATGGTGCTAAAATTTCTGGCCGCCAAAAAGCGTTTCAAATCTACGAGCTGTGTCAGAAGAATGCACATCGAATCACGAAACACACCATGCAAAGCTCAGCAAACTGCATTTAGCAGTTCCGCGGGAGCAGTAGTTTAACGTGACAAACAAAAATTTGTACCATCCGAATACGATATGAGCAGTTCCCTGCCAAAAAGACCAACTGTTTAAAGTGTCGCTTGTTCAACAACGCAATATTCTCCCGTAGGTGTGTGACCTTCATGCGCAAACATGTTTTTTCTCAAGGTGTATTTGACGGATCTCAACACATTAAGGAATTTTCGTAGACCTTTTTCTACCTTGGCTACGCTCTCCGTAACAAAGACTCCACTACTCCGGATGCGCGGCTAGGCTTGCATGCGGAGTCCCGGATTTTGTAGCGGCTTGCGGAGAACGTTACGGGATAGCGTAAAGGATCTACGAGAAATTCCTCTTGATCGGTATTTGCCGCTTAATTGTTTGTTTAGTGTTGCAAGCCCTTAGAGCGTTTAAGAGTGAACGGTTTAAAGAGTGCTTTTCACCCACGTGCTACAGCGTAGTATCATGAAAACAGATATCAGTTCATTTAAATAGCATGTGATCAAATATATCATCAGATTTATATTCTTTGATATTTTGTTTAGTTTGTATCGTTCTTTCAGAGCATAATTTTTAGGTCCGTATATTTCTCTACGCACTTTTTCTCAAATAACTGTAGGTTCGTATTTCTCTTGACTCACTCTTTCACAAATTACTGTTTCGTTGTTCTTTAAGAGATGGGATGTGCACGAAATAATATGGCGAACTGACTTTTGCAAAGTATTACAAGGGCGTCGAAGCATCCCTAGTAAAAATGAAATATGTCTAGAAAAACGATTACGAGCTACTGGAACTATATTGCGAAAGATATGTGGTGCTTAAAGAGCATCGTGAAAAATCTGCGACATTAATAAGATATTTCGAAAATCCGGCATAACCCATAGACATCTAGAAAAGCCAAATGTGGACGATGCTGACATACGCGTATCGCTCCTAAGGCCTTATTAAAAAAAAATAAAAAAATGCAATTATATAAAGCCCTAAACCATAAAGCTTCGTCGTATGAGGCAATCGAACTGTGCGAAGCGCCCACGAACATTCAGGACAGATAAAGCAAACAAACTTGAGCACGTCGTAAACGGGATATAGCCACTTGAGAACCTCGACAATTCGTCTTTTTTGCCACCTTTACAATCGCGATTCTACTTGCCCAACGACTCTGTTTGTACCTAGGACCGAGGGATGAAAGAGCGTCTTGATATGAGCATAGCACTATATTGTAAAAGCTCGCAGATATGGCAACTTTAAAGGTGTAACGTCTTCCATCGGTTTTTGGAGCTGGAGAGCCGAAGTTAGCTCAAGCGATCTTGATGGGGAAGATGAAAGGAAAGGAGAAGGAAAGTGAAGTGAAAAGAGGAAAAGAGAGTTAACGAATGAAACTACAAATCTGTCGTTTTTTTTTTTGTTTTTTTTTAAAGACAGAATTTTACTAGCTGAGTTCTATGAGAAAACTGTCCTAAAGAATCGCCACAAAGAACCGCAATGAAGCACAGTGATGAAGAAGCATCACAAATAACTATCTCGTTAATTATCCCACCAAATTTTGGCAGAGAAAGTTTGGTCACATGACCTTAAATCACGTGACGTCAATATGGCAGCTAAATATAGCGGGAATATTGACGTCTCGTTACCACGTCATGTGACCTCATGTCACGTGACGTCAATATTTCTGCTGAATCGAGAGGGTAAATTCACGTGGCGGAGCCACGTCATGCTACCTCAAATCACATGACGTCCATTTCTGCGTAGTTGTTCTGCAAGGTGGTAGTCTGTGCTCCGGATATTCTGTATTTACCGGAACTCGTCTGCAT
The DNA here is from genome assembly GCF_016920785.2 of Ixodes scapularis. NCBI lineage: Eukaryota > Metazoa > Arthropoda > Arachnida > Ixodida > Ixodidae > Ixodes > Ixodes scapularis. Next base: position 94,346,817 of record NW_024609881.1, read on the forward strand.
AATCAAGCTTCTGAAATTTGTTTAATATTTTCTTAGCATTGTAAGTTGTGGTTGTGATGCTTTGTTTCGATCTGTGCCAATTTCAGTTTTGTTTCGTGGTGCAGATGCTTTTTTCCGGTTAATTTTATTTTCGTCTGTCTTACCTCACACGGCCTCTCACAGGATCAAAGTACGTGTTCACGTGGGTACGTTAAGGGCGGCGAGTAACTCGATATATGTATGCTTACCTGGACATAAGCGGTCCTCTACTTAACGACTCTTTAGTTTTTTTCTCCACGTCTTGTATTTAGTGAACCCTTAAATAAACGTCATTGATAAAGTACACGCAAGAACGCAAGCGTAACAATTTGCAACAAGAAATCCAGGCAAAGCTTAACGCGTCATTTTTTTTTTCATACATGCAAACAAATTCGGTGGTAATTTATAACTCTGTTAAATACTTATACCTTTCCTTTTCTCCAATCACAGAGAACAGCGTAGATTATGCCAAGATGGAGCAAATATTTTACTATAGCTTTATTGGTTTTGGATTTGAGTGGTGGGATCCGGGAACTCAAAATGACGTAACTGACCAGGGAGCACAACGAGGGTGTCGATAGCCTGGGCTCTAAAATTGTGACGTGGACCATGTACGAAAATACAGTCAGTTTGTAGGAGAAATGGTGGGTGAAATTGATCATGGTAGTCTATGTATTAGAACGAAAGCAGACGATAAAACCTCTTTTCCGTCAGAGCTGACCGAGTCATCGTGACAGCCGCCATTGTTCCGCTCCCTGGTCTGTGCCGTCATCCCGAAATTCCGATTCACTGCAACCGTAACCAAGACCACTAAGTACCATCAGTTTCATAAAAAAATAATTCACATAGACCTGGCGCATTCTACATACATCATAAAACGCACATATGGTGATAATGTAACACAATGTCCGTGATGTAGGGACTATTAAATGAATTGTAAAAACAATTGCATTGTAAGCAACGGGTTGCGCTGCGCTCACGCATACCTTGTGTACTGATCAGAATTACGTGCTTTTGAGTAGAAGATATCACGAATAAAAAGTAACTGCGACTAGTTACTTCAAAAAACAATTTACGGGCTCTCTTGATCATTTCATTTATGCAAAGCGCCTACATATATACAGCCGCCTGCGTTCACGGCAAAGAATATCCAGAATGTCCACCGCTTGAACTTCAATGTCGCGGTGAACTTTTAAAAGCAACAGACCGAGCAGTCGTTCATTCAAAGTAGACACTCTCAGGTATGTTTTCAACTGTCATAGTAAAAAGAACGAGCGCTCAGCTTCCTCCGCTGTTACGCGCAGAGTCGCTAGGATCTTGAGGAGACGATAGACGTTTGAGAATAGGGCCTTCGGACAGAAAGCGACCGCCTGTAGCGCAGACGTGATGGGCGTTCCATGTTTTTCCCTCTTTCATCGGACGCCTGAAATTTCCCTATTTTTGGCGAAGTTTCCTTTACTTCGTGAAATTTTCCTCTACCAAGACGACCGTCTCGATGGTCGCTCACGGATGCGATGGAGTCCATCTTGCTTTCTGCTTTGCATGTCGAGGTGCCATCCGATGCAATTCATAATTAGATTAAGTCCACATCGCACGTCACCCCAACGTGCGATGTGGACGATAGCAGCGATTCGGATTCATGTTCGGGTTCCGAGGACGACGAAATGCACACCTTTTTGGGCGTTCTTCGATTTGCGGTTATGGCAAGTCGTAACCAAACCAACGTTTGGCATCGCGGCGTAAACTCTGGTACGTGATATCAAACGATGTCGCCACGTTGACTTTCGCCTCGAGAGGACGGCAGGCTGGTTCAGACATGTGCAAAGAGCGCGTTACCTACGACTGCGTCCGTTGCAACCGGAGCGACCGGAACGCCCGCTCTGCGCCGCGTCTACACACACCTGCAACCACTGCAACAAGCGCAGCGGGCCGTCAGCATGGCGACTGCTTCTACGCCGCCGTCAGCTGTTTCAGCGGCGCCTCTAAAAAGGGGACGCACTGCCACTCAATGCCGTAAAAGAATATAGACAGACAGTGTTCTATAGCCTGAAGCTTTATTTTTTTTTTTTTTCATGATAGGCTTGCAGGGCACAGTGGATGAAAAAGAAAAAGATTCAGTACGCCGTCTTGAACGATCACGACTCTAATACACGACTTTGCGAATAGTACAAATATCGCTACACGCCTTTTTTACGATTGTGAAAGATTATGTAATCTTAGCAGCCATATAGCAACGCAGAAATATGATTTCGTGATCAGATAGACGCTGGGAGCGCTCAGGATTGCTAACACTAATCGCTTTTCTCCGGTGATGAAAACGCGTGAAAACTCGCATCCTTATATGGTACACGCAAGTAATACCTTGAACTTGAGCACGCGCATGAAATGCGCCAAATACGAAATCCGGGCGATGTTCGAAGAAACTAATGCCTAGAAAGCACCACTGTAGTCGAAGTAAACAAACACGACGACACGGGCGTTTCTGCTGTCTTGAGAGTGCCGCCACGACATCGCCGTACGAGTAGGTGGATCTTCCCTTCTAGTACGTGCTGGGTTATCATAGCGACACACGACGAAAATTCAGTCAAGGATAGCTCTTTTACGCGGAACGATGAGCTTTCACCTGAACGATGAGCTTTCACCGGAACGATGAGCTTTCAAAGACCTGTGATTCGTTTGTCGCTGCGGCTGTTTCGGTTGTAACCAACGCAGCGGGAAAAGTTGGGCTCGCTCCAACTCCTCGGGTCGTGAACGACATATGCATGCGTCCCTCCGTCGCTATGGCAACTGACAGTTGTAGACCCTTGCAACGGTCGTTTCAGTTGTTCCAGTCGTTGCGGCCGCTACGGTTGCATGTGTGTGAACGGGCCAACGCACTTCCCGAAAACTTAGAGGGAAAGAGTTCCGCGCATCCCGGGGAAACGGGAAATTCACTCCCCGCGGAGGAAGGCAAGGAGAAAACTTAGTCCCTTCTTTGTGAAACGATAATTGCAGTATCGCATATTCTAAACTAGAACTCTTTTACGTCTAGTGAAATTATCATGCACAACATATCTAAATGAACTAAAAATGTTTTCTTTAGCGAAACTTTACAAAGGCCGCCAAAATTTTTAAACATACGATAATTTCATTGGTCGGCGCAGGAACTGAAAACAGCTCGAGCGTATTTTATTCCTGCGTGATTAATAGGCGGTTCTGCCTCCTAAAACTGAAGATACTCATTCACTGACACTTCCTCAACACCATCGTACCAAAAAGTAGGTTCCCCAAAAACCAATTGAGTGCCCCTTTAAGGGAGCTTCAAGCGTGCGGTCACCGGTAGTGCGGTCAATATTTTCTGACTTCAGGAATACTATATCTGTTACGGCGCTGAAACAACAGGCAGGTTTGCCGCTACTAAAAAAACCGAAGAATGTCCCTGCGCGTGAATTTTTTTTTTTTTTTTTTTAATATATAACGACTTTCTTAAAATTGCGAATTCCAAATATGTGAAGCCGAAGAGCTACCGGCTAGATCGCTTACATCACCCAAGAGTTTTAACCGACATTGATGCCAATATAAATATTTTAAGCTGTCATTTTTTGTTTAGGCGGGAGAGTTGTCAAATGAACTTCCTGATAGTGTTGTTGCCTTGTAATTTCTTTCTTAATTCGAGAATGCCAGTTTGTTTTTGAACCATAAAATGTGACAATTTCTGTGTGTGTATGTGTGAATGCATATCTTTGGGGTGCGGCTCTTAAAGATTACTTTGGATGTTAATATTTGAAAGCAGTGGTGTATTTTATTTCCATGTTTGAACTACGTCCTCCTTTTTTGGCCCATGACAGGGCTGGCAGTATTCTAAAATAAATAAAATAAGACATTCTCTCCGTGCGTGATAAAATACGTGACTACACACATTCATTTGAGCACACAGCTACTCCTGCACACAAACACCGCCAAAACGTGCACGAATGGTAACTCAAGCACATCCCCATGAGCACAAATATCCAGAAGCGCACGCACAGAAAATAGATGCGAGTTCCGCACTCACGCATGCATGCCCACGCTACAACAAACCGACCCGCAGATTCACGTCGAAGAACGCCCGGCGCTCGGCTGCAACAAAATGGTGTACTGTAAATATCTAACTGCTCAGTTTACATTAGGCGACGAATCGCAGCATTGTCTCGGTAAAAGTCCTTTATTTCCGACCGAATTTCTTCAACAATAAAAAAATCACTCAATAAAACACACAACCTAACACGTTATCAAAAAACGGGGGACGCGGCCGCTCATCAAGTTTCTGAGGAATCCTCGGTCGTTCTTGAAATGCTACTTTTTAACTTCGTACCCTCTTCTCCCTGCAAGACCTAAGACACGAAGCAGTAAGAACGGGAGGAGATATGCCCTACTTCATAACTGGACCGACGGGTGAGTAGGCGCATCATCTTCGAGAGCCGCTAGCCGTTTCGTGGCGTCCTTAAGCATTTCGGAAATCCCGATGGCACGCTGTGGTATCGGTGCCGCCCGCAGTTTCCTTAAAATTACAGTGTGATACTCTGGAGTTGGAGCCTTGCTTCAGAACTTTGGGCAATGGCACGCCTCTCCGTCGCTCTACTGGAAAATGACGTTAGTCAGAGGAGAATGTTTCAACTCTTCAAAAAATACACGCCTAGTCTTAGTCTGGCTTCGTTTTCTTGAAGTGTCTACTTCCTTAAGGGGCTACATATAGCGCACAGTTTTGATGTGAGTGGTTGGAAAGATAAGCCGGTCGATGTCTGTCGCTAGCAATGTGCTTGGTTTTTGCTGTCAACCGGACTAGTTTGTGCGCCGTCGTTACGGTATGTCAAACCAGAAGTTAAGTAACCTGAGGAGTTTAATGGCGTTGTGATATAAGCATAAATTTTGAAAGTCGTTTTGTTTCACTGCCTGTTAGGGAGACAACCAAGATGCCGCTGATGTGTGCGAGAAATTCAGTACATTTGTTTCAGAAACATTTTTGCTGAGGAATACTTTCCTTTGATTATTCATCGCCCTAAACACGACCATCTCTCAGAAATGTGTCGAATCACTTTGTGTGCTAATAAAATTTAAAAGCTAATTGAAACTTCTTCGACGAAGCTCAGCTCCTTGCCGAGATAGCATTTCAAAGAAGTCGGTCAAGCTAAAAAAATATACATGTTCTATATTTTTGTGTTCTATTTTGTAACTGTCCCTAGACACTAGCGAAACACCTGCTGATTGGAAATTAGCAAAAGTCCCTCCGGTGCTTAACAGCGGTAAAAATAAAGAGCTAAAAAAATATATACACCAATTTCACCTGCAAGTGAACCCTGCACATTAATAGAACAAGTGATACATGTAAATATTATGAACCACTTGTTTTTAAACGACTCAAATTTTGTTTATCAGCATACTTTTCGGCGACTTCATTCTTGTGAAGCTCAACTTTTGTTTAATTTGTCACCGATTTACATTCCAACCTTCACTCAAGAGCGGAAACCCGTGCAATTATTATTGACTTTGAAAATTTATTTAATAGGGTACCCCATCACCGGTTCCTTCTTAAATTACGCGTTTACTAAACAAAACCCTCCGTAATTGAGTTGATTTCTTATTTTGTATTCAACAGATCACGGAACATTCGCTATAATCAGTGAAGGTCATCTTATCAGATAATGGAGTCAGGAATGCCGCAAGGAACCGTGCTGAGCCCGTACCTTTTCCATGGTGCATCAATGATTTGCGGACTAGTATCCAGTCAACCATTCTTTTGTATGCTGATGGCTTTGTAATACGTAAAAAATATCTCCAGGATTCATCAGTGCAGGCAGCTTTAAAATGACTTGATTAGTATGAGAAATTTGTGTAAAAAGTGGAAGATGCAGATAAATATTTCTAAAACAAAAATCTTAAATATTAGCAATATGCGGAATACAGTAGCATTTAACTGCTCTCTCTCTCTCTCTATCTTTTTCTCTCTTTCTGATGCTCCCATTGAACATGTACACACATACGTTACCTTGGGGTTCATTTCATATCAACCATACCCTGGGAAGCGCATATCAATCACATAACTACAATGGAAAACCAAAATTTCGCCTTTATAATGAGATGACCGCCGGGCAAGACCAATTTTGAAACAAAACCCTTAGCTTACATCGACTTCACCCACCCTTAGCTAAAATATTGTCGAGGATGGAAAAGTCTCCACGAGCGTAAACTGAAAATAAAGGACTGATCTGCGAACTTGACGAAAAAAACTAAAGAAAGAATGCGCGTCGAAACAGCTGCATCGAAGGTCGCAGCGTCAGCGTGACACCCGGCTGGAGCGAGACTGCGGAAGTGAAGGTGTCGGCAAGACCGCGCTGGACTCTTTAGCTACTACACTCGGTATATCAAATATTTGGCCTGGAATGTTCGGGAATGAGATAGGGCGAGGCTGACTCGGGAAGGTCATGTTGGCCGCCTTATATTTTACACTCGGGATACGATTAAACTGGAATGTTCTAGAACTACGAAGAAGCGTTCCTTCTCGACCATTTACATGGCAACATGAATCTTTACTATAGAACCCCCATCATTCCTGTTTATAACAAAAACAAAATTTGTCCAAAGCAAAGCCGCTCATTTCATTCTCAAAAATTAAACAAACTCGAGCTCCACAAAACTGGAGAACGAACTTGATATTTCTCTTCTCGCCGAAAGAAGGAAGCTATCCAGACTTGCCTTACTACACACCTAGCATTGCCGTTCCCCATAAAAGAGAGATTGGTGTTGGCCGTCTGCGTTCCAAATATTCCCATGGAGTGACCATTCACGAAAACTTCAATTGGTCACAGCAAGAACAAACCTCTCTATATTTCACCACTTCAGTCACTGCTTTTTCAACCAAAGTTTCTACCCGATAACAGTATAACTATTCAGGAATCACTTAGCTTTTACTTTTTTGTAATTTGTTGTATTTTATTCGTGTCCCTTTATGCAAAGACCAATGGACGCTTAAGGGGTATGATAAATGAAATGTCACTCCTTATTAGACGACCCTGTTCGGCTGTGTATCATACCCGTGGCGCCATTTGTTGGAAAGTGGTCACGCAAAGAACAGATTTTGGCACAAACGCCTAAATAACACATCCCTCGTTTACTAAATCTTAATAAAATACAAATTTAAACATCCGTTTAAAAAAAAAATGTCGATAATATAAATACGCTCATAGTCACTTTTTTTTCTTCTTATTTATGTGTATGATTATTAGTGGCACTTACCCTCTTTGTGTTTGATATCTGCTAAATCTGTTAGTATGACTTTTATTTATGGTCTCTTGCATATATTTTTATGTCCTGATGTGCGTCCGCAGCTGTGCACTGTAGGAGGTCAAAGGAACGCCAAGCTGCGTATGCAGCTTATAATTTTCTTGGTCACTCCTATTAAAGGGCAACTCCGCTCCATTCCAAAAAAAATAGGCTTACATGTGATTCCATTTCAGAAAACACTACTAAACAGCTTTAGGTCTTCGGATTCGCGAGATGTGGAATATTATTTGTGTAATCCTAATTCAAACATCAGCTGAAAGTGAAACTGAAACTTCGGTTGCGTCAGGCAACATTGGTTTCGTGCTGTCAGACTCATGGCCACGTCACGTCGAACCACGTGGTCTTGAGACGTTCGGGGGGGCGAGGGACAGGACACGCTACGCGGGCAGGTCGTTTCGCATGGCTTGGACGGTGATGGCCCTGGGGAGAGGGGGAAGGGGAAAAGACGAAAGAGGAGAGGGGGAGCAGAGAAACAGACCAATAAGCGCGCAGGGCAGCGCCAACTAGCGGATCCGCGTTACGGTGATCACGTGGACGCCGTTCAGCCTACACCGGAAGTAGGAACTAATAACGTCATCGTTCAATTTCGCTCTGAGAAGTAAAAACAAACAAAACGTGAGAATGACGTAGTCATGCCTCTGACGCGGTGGCTCACCGTTGGCGGCTCCGACTCCTTCGCATTGAGTGCGTTGACGATTGCGCCTCATGTCGCACGCTAGAGTTGGCAGATTTCGGCAACCTGGCTCACTTGAAGGTTTGCTGGCCACTTTATTAAATATATAGACGGAATTAGATCGTAATATTTGACATGGGGTCTTCCTATATAATACTGAAGAGGGCTACATAGTTTTCTAAATATCAAAAATGAAGCGGAGTTGCCCTTTAAGTTGTGAACAAAATAACAATCAATTATCAAGTATCAATTGAGCTGATGGCATGGAGGTTTTGAAAGCGAGACATTAGTCTGCATTATCGCGCGGCCGGCGCATCCTGTCATTGCTGTCACCATATTTCGGCAACTGACTTGGAGTCTCCAACATGTCTTGCGCAGTGGTGATTAAACGAGAGCACGACTGTACAGTGCCTGTCCTTATCAAGACGGACAGAAGTAAAAACCGAAACTAGCAGGCGTTGCTGATTCTTTTGGTTATCTAACTGTTAGTGTCTTCCTATGTTCCTTCGTTTCTCTTCCTAAAACAAACATCCTCAATATAAATAAAAAGTAAGTTCATTGCTGTGTGACCGGTTGCTGCGTCCTTCGCGTGATTAGGAGTCTTATTTATGAGGATGAAGAGAACCTCTTTCTTTGTGGTTCCTCAATGGGCCTTCATCTCGGGAAACCGTCACCATGAAAGAAATAAAACAAACACACGCACACAACACCAACGACGCGAACGTAGCGCCAGATTGGGGCCCAACAACAGCTCTGGTCATGCGGCCTGCACGAAGTCGTCTTGTCCAGAAACGTGAGATCTATTTTTGTTTTATTTTGAGGAGTTCGTCGACACTCACCATTGGGTACGTGTTGCTGCATTGGCCGTTCCTGTTTTTCCATGAGTGGTTCCCTGCTATATCTATTTCCATATCCACACTTGCTATTCTGGTATTCCGTTCATCTCGTCCTCTATTGTGGAGTGTTTACTTTTTTGTGTTGCGATCTTCAGTTTCCCGATAGTTGGTTCTTCGTGTTTATCCTGTTCATTTATGTATCCTTTGCTCTTGAATGCTGTCTTTTCTTTTTTCTTCACAGCATCTATTTTCGCAGTTTTCATGTTGGTTTCGACCTCCCGAGAAATCTGTCTTGCCCATTCAACGTTACGTCTGCTCTCTGGGAGCTCGGTAATAGCCTCCTGCAGACCCTTCTGGAATGATTTATGATAATGGCGCTACGCCCCATTAGAAGACGAGACTTCAGGAGACCGTGGCGGATGTAAATAACACTTCGATGCGAGTGTGTATATACATCCATCCGACGCTGCCTTTCATGCACTAAACGAGACAAACGAGAATATGCAGAATACTGTGGAACTTCATTAGGGCGTACCAACATGTATGGGCTTCGGTACTATACATGCCTTAATCTATAAACTGACCATGTTCAGATTTTGGTAAAAACGACGGTTTAAAGAGCGAAACACTTAATCGAAAATAATGCAATTGGGTTACCACTTAAGTGCCAGTCAATATGGCGAAACCGACCATGGGCAGTAAGTACAACATTAGGTCCCGGCTCGGCTTCGTAACTCTGACCTTTTGTTGTGTTGCCCGTGACTCACTACAGCAGAGCCGTGTGCTAGATTGTGTGGATATTATGTATAGTCTATTCGAGGCTGGTATACCTGTGAGAGCAACTGAGCCGGTCTTCGCTGCTCCGCCATAAAGTCCCACTATGAAGGAAAATGAGTTCCTTGAGTTTAACATCCTCGAGAGCCGTGATGGCTAACAATTGTACGGAAACGCGTGTGGACCAACTACACGATTCTCTACAAAGTTTGCAATGACAGAGAAAATCACTGAAAAAATAAAATGAGTAAAGATACGAAGCACACTAGCTCCCAGGCTAAATAATATTGCTTTTCAGGTTGTGAAGTTCAGCAGCAAAGGCAAAGGAACGACCCTACCGCCAAAAAATATTGTTTTTTTACTAATGTCCCCATTCTACACATTCTAAAAAAACACAAAAAACTGTTTTCTTGAGCACGGATTTCCCGGGAGAGTAAAGGCAAGTTTTTTTAGACGCGAACAAAGAGAACATTCCTGATTGAACGAATTCGCAAATGTCGATGCTCTGAAAACGCCTATTTCTCCTTCTTTTTTTTTTACAACAAGTGGGAGAATTATACCCAACAAGTAATATAGAACAAACGAAGGGCTACCAGAGGTTGAAACAATTTGTGCCTCTATTTTTTTTTTTTACATTAAGGCAGTCTCGTGATTTTTCGTTTTGTTTCTGGATTCAATCAGACCCAAGGCAATACCAGTCATAAACATCGACCGCGGAAGCAATACAGCTGTCACTACTGGCCGTTGATTTGCCCCGTCGGATGTGAGCCATGTTTATGTGGAAGGAGAACGATTTTCTTGTCTCCATTTTTTTTCATCTTAGTGTGAATTGCGATTACCAACGCGGATGAAAAAATATATTTATATAACAAGATAAACACAAGCGGCGTATAAAACGGTAAAGTGTGATTAGAAAAAGCGCCGTGGAACGTATTTGGGCCAAAAGGTCAGACTACTGATAGATATAGAGCTTTATGTTTGGGTACCCCATGAATGCCGTTCTCTGCGTTAGATGTCTTCTGCTTCACCGAATGGTTTTAATGGCCTTTCTTGTTTTAATTCTGAAGTAAATTCTGCTCTGCTGTATTTATTGTTCTTATTTGCTCCTAGTTCCATCCGCTAGGCCTCTCTGGTATCTTCTGCTTCCCTAAGTAGCGTTATCATTGCAGAATCAATTGCATGGTTATGGCATCGTTTATATATATATATATATATATATATATATATATATATATATATATATATATATATATATATACATACATATGATGAAGAGCGGTCCCCGCTCGAGACGTCGTAATAAACTTCGGATTAGTAAATCCAACAGTACTCTTTTTTGACTTATATATATAATATATATATATATATATATATATATATATATATATATATATATATATATAACTGAGAAGAAAACACTTGGTGAAAACAGCAACAACGAACGGTACGTTATTTCTTCGACGTTTCGGCCGGAGTGAGGCCTTCTTCAGAAAGAACTTTTACAGATGAACACGGGTGGTTTTATACAAAGCTATGGTCGAGTCCAAGTTGCAAAAACGGCGGGATGACGGTCGGTGTTTCCTTAGAAGCGTAGGGAGAGTTCCGGATGGACAAACGTTTATACAATGCAACGGTCGGGTCCAAATTTCGGCGGCGTGACGGTTGGAGCGTTTGTGAGAAGGAAGCGTGGGGCAGTTCGTATTTGGGTGAAGAAGCAATTGATGATCGGAGCCAAGTTTCAAAGACAGTGGGATCACGGTTATTGTTTCTTTAGAGGGGTGCAGGGTGACTTTGTGTCTGGGCGGGCAGGGGTGACCTGGGTGATAGCGTACAATAGACGAAAGTTACACGCGCAAACTAAAATGCTGTCACAAAGAAAAACAAACAAAAAAAAACACGGCACGGTTACTTGGGTTGTTCCGGCGTTCATGCGTGAGATAGACATGGAAGAAAACAATGTTAAACCTAGAAATAAAAGAGAAAAAAAATGGATATCAAAACCTGGATATAAGAGACAAAAGTTAATGGTCCAGTTCCGGCCACAAACACAGTACCACTGCTAACAATAAGGTCTGGAACCTGAAAAAATGTCCCCTATTCGCTGTTGCTTTTCGTTTGATAGCATTTTAATCGAGGCTAGAGTACTTCCGCTTTCATTCATTCCTTGTTTATTAGCGTTGAATCGGTAAATTAGGCAGGATTCACGCTATTCACGTTCGCGATTTGATTTAGCTCCAGATTCTAGCAGCTTCACTGACAAATTATCAAACGAGTGTTCCGGGAGAGCGAGATGTTGGGATAGAGGCAGTGTCGAAAAATTTATGGCGTGAGATTCGTGATTATTAAAGCGCGGTCTAAATGCCGTTCTGGTCTGCCCTACGTATTGCATTTCGCATACGGTACACTCGAGTAAGTACACGACATTCGACGAGGCACATGTTAAGTTCCCTTTGATTTTGATTGAGAACTGCGAGTGCGTGCTGCTGGCCGTGTTTGTGTGCAGCATCTGTTTACAGATAAGACACCCTGAGTTCATGCAAGGCATACATTCATTAGGGGGCGGCGATGAATTTATTCGAGAGTTTACAAGGGCGTCTTTGAGGTTACGCGATCGTATGTGGCCTACCCCAGGGTCGGATGAAAACGCGCGTTTGAGGCGCTTGCTTTGTTCGAGAATGTTTTAATGTTGCCTTAAGATATTATTTACATTAGGTTGGTTCATGCTATAAGTTGGATATCCCCACGCCTTCGGCCCACCGCCACCGTGCCTTTTATATATATATATAGGGTCTAGGACTTTTCAGTGTAGCGCGTTTCGGTGTAGGACGTTTCGGTGCACGGACTTTTCGGTTTGGGACTCTTCGGTGTGCGTACATTTCGGTTCACGGACGTTTTAGTGCACGAACATTTTGGTGCATGGCCAATCAAAATCACGAGTCCTTTTTCAGTTTTCTCTAAACATGAGAAGCCATTTTTAGCTAGTAATTCATTTTATCGTACTTTTTAATTGCTTAGATTTGGACAGCCATTTAGACTACTTATTGATACACCACCTAAGTGACTTTACTTTGTTGGGCGCAGTACCATCCTGCGTGAGGATTGGAGACGTTGGACGTTATGGTCCATTTGTCGGTGTCTCTTTTCCAACGTACGCACCAGTAGCATCACATGTCTCGGGTAATTTTCAACATTCTCAAACTCTTTGCAGTAGTGGCCTTTCCTACACAGATTACCAATAATAAAGCCCACACCTTTACAGAAAGCGCTGAGAGCGCCTGTAGCAACCCAAGGCGTAAGCACGATGCGAATCCATAGCCAGTGCCACCCACATGTCGTTAGGTCTCAAGAATGAGTCGTGACGTCACAGAAACGTGAGCGGGAATATAACAACAAATGTTTGCCGCCAATCTTGTTAACGATAAATCAGCGCGTTGTATTTGCAAAATCGAGTTAGGGATAGTAACAGTAATAGTATAATCAAATTGGAGAGCGTGAACGAAGTAATTTGGTTTAGAAGCGCGGTTAAGACTATCGCTATTCAAGCATGCCACCAGCGAAGCGCGAATAATTTGGTTAGGGCTTGAAACTCGATGAGAGACTTGTCGTTAAAATAATTGTGGAGGTTTTATTAAGCAGATGCGTTATTTTCTCGGGGAGTATGGCGAAAGTTTCGCTTTAGTTCCTCGGGAAAATAGTTTAATCTTTTTGACGTGCGGTAAGATTGCTTAGTATCAAAAATATTACATTAATCGGTGGTGTGAAAGTGAAGAGATACGCGTGAGTGTTTTATTTAGAAAGAGAAGCTTACGTTCAATGCTAGATATTTTTTAGTTGTTGAGTTTACTCATAAAAAAATTGAATGGCCAGTATAGGTTACGCTATATGGGGCAATAACTTGACGTCGATAGCTCAAATTTCCTAGAGCATTTATATTCACGCGAAATGCCGTATTTTGGCTCACATAGCGCTGATACGAAGTTTTAGGCAGTCTTACCTCCAGAGGACCACATGGGCACTTCAGTGAACTGTAAAAAATGGGTCTGTGTGTGTGTGTTTTTCCAAGCATAATATGCTTTTTAACGGATACCCCAATCCCAAAATTGTGACCGTTCGTCCTGGCGCTCGTGCCTTTTCTGATAAAACTTTAACGGGAAAATCGACCTCAGTTGACCTAAGCATAAATTCAGTTTCTCTGCTAAATTCAGCAGAAACTTGATATCACTTGACTTGTCGTCACGGGACCTACCAACCAATTCAGTTTGGCCGCTAAATTTAGCAGGAAAAAATTGTCGTCACGTAACCTACACACCTATTTAGTTTCTCCGCCAAACTTGGCGGGGAAATTGATGTTATAATATGAAGTCACGAGACCTATTTACCAACACTGTTTCCCTGTTAAATTTAGCCGTTACATGGCTTTAACATGGCCCACGTTACCTTTGTACGAAGTACGATTTCCTTCCAAATTTGGCGGAAAATATTAAAAAAAATATATGTTCTTCACTCCCCAAACGCCTGCTTAATGTCTTCTAATCAAATGTAAACGATCGCGCCTAATGCATTTTAATGCACAAGACGCGCATTATAAAACTTTCATACATTATTATACTTTCGCAAGAAGAGTCGCTGTTAATTTCTAGTTAACTTTTTTTACGGGTACGGGTATTTAGAAGTAATCCCTATTGAAAATTCCATCAAGGTACGTAATTTGGGACACTGACTGCCAGTCAGCAGCCCTGGTGGAACGTGCCCTGATGGTCCATCAGACGACGTCTGACTGCCACTGATGGAATGTCCCAAATTACGTATGTGGTGGTCTTTGATGGAACGTATTGTGGTGGTCTTTGATGGAACGTATTGTGGTGGTCTTTGATGGAACGTATTTGATGGACGGTGTGATTGTGATCACTGCTGAGCTGATAGGATAGGCTAACCAGATTGCAGCGTTGCCAGAGAAGCTATTACATACTTTCGACTGCCATAGGATCACTGCAAGTTAACTTCAAGGAGAACAGCCAATAAAATGACAAGTAAAATGCAAAATCAAACCTGTTGTATATTTATTAGGTCACAGAAAACGCCTGCCTCGAGCGATGCTCGATCTGAAAAGGTAAAACAAACAGCACAGTTAGAATAAATTAAGTTAAAGCAAGTGGTAACTGCAATGGTGGAACGGACAAATGGTGATTTGGAGCTCTTGTAGCAGGCAAAAACTGGTTTTGGGGCAGACATTCTCACTTTTGGAGCAAACATTTTATCAATGTTATTGCATCATTTCCAATGCAGAAGTTCAAAAATGCTATAACAACTTGGAACCTAATGCCAGTGCTGAGGGTTTCTCAGCAATGGTGACAGCTGCTCATATTGAATTCGAACAAGGGAATAAGTGTGTATCCGTCCTTATTTCTTGTTTTTTTCTTTCACTTTTGAAATTTGCGTTTTTTAAGCAACAGGGACATTCCTTCACAAACGGGCCCATGTGCACCCAAAGCATGTTTCAGAGAAACGCCCTCGATGTCTGAACCTTTCGGGACGACCGTATACTTTAATTCACTAAACGTATGCGACTCAGCTGAAGCTAGAGAGCAAGCATGCATGCTACGACAGGCAACCCCGGCTTCCACGGATGAACACGAGCAGCAGACATATCTGAACTACGCTCGCAGATGCTTTTTGTCTGCGCTCTTCATGAAACAATAATAATGAGCTGCGACATAGCGGTAATGCCAATAGCCCATGTGTAAAAAAATTTGCCCTTTTTTACGGAGAAATTCTCTGGCACCTATGCTGCCGGAAAGGTCATCCGTAATTCTAATCACGGAAAAATCCTTTTAAACACGTACACAATCCGTAAATAAAAGGACATTCCGCAAAACAGATTACGGGAAGTGCTCTACTATCCGTAACGCTATTCAAGAGCTGTCCGTAAAACAACGGACTGGAATATGCATTCCGTAAAACCTATTACGGAAATCGCTCTAGTATCCGTAAAAGTGCTTAAAAGTTGTCGGTAAAAGGGCAAACAGAGTAGGCTTTCCGTAACTTATATTATGGAAAGCACTCTTGACTATCCGTAATCCTATGCGGAGCACAAGTTTGTCTGCTTCTTGCACAGGGGTTACGGTGATGTCAGAAAGCCAAGCTCTTATTGTCTGATTGAACAAAAAAAATAGTGGGTAGACCTCATGGTGTCTAGCATTGTGGTCTACCCACTATATCCTTCCAATCAAAGCCAATTAGAGCTCGTCACCGTTCTGACCTCACCGTAATGTCTGTGCAAGAAGCAGACGACTTGCTCTCCGCATAGGGCGGTGTCAATAGAAAGGTGGGCTGTAAAATGAGCTAGAAGAATTAATGCCTTCATCTAGCAAGCTGAACTTATCAAAGGTTTTCTTTTTGTGACACAGATTCCCATGAAAACTTTTTAGGTGCAACTCCAGACTGTGAAAAATAGAACTACATTATTTAAATTTGACAATGGGCACCAATGTATACAATCGAGAGCTGCCACCACCTGTTGTGGAAAGCAGGCAACACAGCTGAGCAATGCATCTGCAGCAAGTTTCCTCAATGTCAGTTGTTTTTTCATCTGTCAGTTCTGGCATTCAGACCAATGTGCAGAATTATAGAAGGTAGTGGGATTACAAAACATTATCTGCAGTCTAACTGACCACCGCAGTCATTGCATTTCTAAACAGCGATATAAAGCACCTTCTCGACAACACCAAACATCACTCTCACTCATCTGCGTCGGCACTCATGCTTGAAAATATACAGAATGCTGTTTTCACATTCCACAGAGACGGAGCTGTGCCTTTACATGTCACAATGGTGTTCACTGCTAAAATAGTCCTTTGGTAAGAATATGAGCTCAATGCTTGTAGGTGCAGATTTCTCCAGTTCATTTAACAGCCAGTCCCTTAGTGATGCTGCCATATACATAAAGTAATGTTCATTATGACGCTGATACAACCAGGTTTTCTATAAAAAAAAAGTTACAGAATTTTGAATTGGAAAAGGATCTCTTTAAACAAATATTGAGTACTCTTTCCTATGCTGCTTGCAGCAATCATGCAATGTCACCTGAATAATTGATGAGAAAATAATAAAAGCACCTTCGAACACTGTATTTGGGTCCTTGAAGAGCCAAAGTAGAGCCCCCCGTGGTGTTTTGCCTTTGTTTTCAGGTGCTGCATGTAACATGATGTGCTAAAGAAGAGAAAACATAAAAAAATTAATTAAATATCTATGTCAGATCAACAAGATGTGCAAATTCAGCTTGAGCATAAAACACAGCCCCCCTCAGCCCATTTAATTATTAGCCATGGATCTTATACAAAAGTCAAATGGACATTGCCTCTAATTGTTCATCCTGTGACCCGATATCTAAAACCAATGTTTGACTTGAGGGTCTTGTTCTCCAGTTCCTTAGTCAAAACCGATACACTTCAAGCCTAAATTCGTTCGAAACTTGGAAAAAAAATGCAAGGCCGGAATCGCAATAGTGATTTGGTTTATAATGTGAAGCATTTCTTGAGAACTGATGAATCAACCGGAAAACTCGATCCAGTTTGAGTAATGCTTTATTTCTAAGGTTCATGAGATGTTGCAGAAGAGTCTATGTAAAACTGGCTAAGCTCATATCTCAGACTTTCATAAGTTTGGGCAGCCACTCAAAATCTCCCATTAGAACGAAGGGCTAGTTGCACTCTTTCTCGTTGTCGAATCAGGTGGTCAGCCTTGAGTGCTTAGAGTGTGTGTACATAGAAACTTGATTTTCTCTTTAGATATCCCTGAAGGTTTTCACAGAACTGAGCGGGTGAAAGAGTGCATGTGTACTAAAACTGCTATCAAAAACTGGGGACTAAGCAGTAGCTTAGTCCCCAGTTCCCAATCTTGCAATTTGGGAGCTCCATCCTACCCACGTTTGAGCACACCTGTGCACACGTTTTTGAGTCGAGCGAGTGGTAAAAATTTACAGAGTATTTATATATGGCATGCAAGTCTGTTTGCAAGCTCCACACTTTGTGCACCTGATTATCCCCAAAATGTGATCTAGCCATTCCCTTTACCCCAAGTGCCTACCACTCAAGGAGCTTGCTTGGCCACCTAGTCAGCGCATTCTGACTGCGCATTTCTTTTGTTGCCCGTTGAAAGGCGGACCCTCCTTCATAATTTTCTCTAAGAGACTGTTCCGATGTGTGCGAACGATGCATTTTGGTGTACCTGCATGCCATACACTCCAATTTACAAGTTGGATTTGGAGCTGACAAAAGCATAGGGTCAGATGCACGATTTTAAAAAGCTTTCTCTCTGCGTGAGCGCTTATACAAACCAAGCTGTCATCATGTGCCTCTGCCGTTGCCTGTGCTAGAGTCAAATCGGTCACACAAACCATAAAACAGACCAACCGACTGGTGAAAAGTGACAAAAAGGGTCGCCCACAAATGCTGTCGAATTTAAAGTGAAAATAGGTCAAGCCGAGACAAGCAACCCATTAAAAAAAAGGTACCATGAAACTTTCATTACACCAGTTATTTTATATCTACAAGAAATAAATATGTGAAGCCAACCGCATAAAATTAATTTATAGAGACCATATCGGGTCTGCACAGATGAAAAAGCCAATCTTGTGGAAGGCCTTCTTAATAACTGTGGCCTTCGATTTAGTGAAGCTGTACAAGTTAGGATAGAATAAATGTTAGACACAGATTTTTCTCCATACATTGTGGACAAATAGACATCCGACTATGACTGTGGAGGGGAGGGGGACACAGGCAGCAGCCGCATCTTTTTTCTGCGTGCACCTCGACCAAGTCGTATTAATTTGGGTTATGGGGACCTGTACCTGCATGTCTTGGCACAGAAGTCTGCCGAGCGCAGCGATTTCTGTGCCAAGACATGAAGGCCATAAGACATTTTTCAAAGAACTGGGCGGCTAGCAGGACTAGTGGGCAGCGAAAACACTGCCACCCACCGTGGGAAAAACCTTGGTTAGATGTGATCAATATTGTCCAAACAGTTTTAAGAAGGGTGCTTTCAGTCACATTAAGTTTGCTTTTCTCTCAGACATGCTAGATTTTAAAAACTGAACTATTTACTTGCCAGCAAAAAACATGTGCAGCCAACTTCACAAAATGACTTTTTCAAAGTGACCAATCGTCAAAAACTGCTCCACGTTGTACAATTCCAAATGTAGTTCCTGAAAAAAAAAGAACAAACACGAATGACAATCTATACAAATGAGAGTTGCTTAAATCATAGCTGGCTATAACTATCTAAGGTAATCCTGTAGTACAATGGCCACAGGAGTCTGCCAGAAATCAGCTGACTTGTGCTCCAAGAAATTCCTACAAACAAGACTTAAGAACCATGCAGTTCCCTTTACTTAAAGGTTACCTTATAATGTGTTAGAATATATAAGAAAACAGATTTCAAATCTTAGAGCAAGACCTTGTAGGCATCGACATAAACTAAGCGAAAAAATTATGCAATCAGAGGACCCTTACAATATTTGTCGCCTTGGGCAAGATACTTTATATAAAAAGACTACCCAATTAAGCTAGTTAAGAAAAAAGTAACCTATAACAGTCACTCCTAAGAGGTAATTCATTATTTTACTTTACTTCTTTTATTAAACAAATAAACAAGGAAAACTAGGAACCGGCTATGCTCAGGTTTTTTGCACAAAGTGCCTGCATCAGTGTTATTACATCTTATACTAAAGCAGCAGTTGCTTTTCTAAATTTTCATCCAAAAGTTTTACTTTACTGAAGGCAAGCACATCCATTTCCATCGCTGAACAAGCTTTCAACTGGCACACTCGGTGGAATGGCTTGCATGCGCAAGGATTTGTTCCTGGTTAAAACCTCAACAATACACAAAGCCATTGCCTCTGAGGTTACCTTTCTCCACCAATGCTCCTCACTGTAAGCACAACTTTTGGAGGGAGTTGAAAAAAAATATTCTCCTTGTTTATCTGTTGTCAGTGTTTTCTCTGCATTGCCAGCTGCGCTTTGTCATTGGCACTTGTCATCCATAATCCGAAATGCATAATCTTTTTGGCCATTGTCTATCCATGACAATCTAGATATAAGGTATGCATCAGATCATGCTCCTCAATGTAACTGTAATTAGAAAGATTAGAAAAATAACTACAAAAGAACATTGCTACTTTTTTATTCAGTAAAAATAACGTGATACAGAACTTACTTCCCACAAACTTAGCGTGTGACAGTTAGTGTTACCAAGAAAACAATTGTTACATCAATATGTTGCTTGCAACGTGTCACTACTTAATACTACCTGCGATTCAAACGTGGCAAGTTCATCGGCAACAAAAAGCCAGCAGCAGGTGACCTAGTATGTTTGAATTTAGCTATAGTAACTAGATTCAAATGAATTTAGCATAATAGGTTTGAATCTAGCTATAGTGTATAGTAACACCAGTTGGGGTCCAAACAATGTTACATTCGACGGACACTACTACAAAACTTGTCGGAAGTGACACCAACTGGATCAGCGTTGTCTCCCCTCAGAGTCGTGCTCGATCTGTAATAACTCACTTTTTCCTTACCATGAAAATACACCAGCGAAGTTGACTCCGTAACTCGACTTGTTCGAATAGTTAAATCATAAAACGTTGCTCGACGTTTCGAGATGCTAACCGTATCTTCTGAAAAACAAGACATACACAAGACTGTCAGAATGCCAGTTAAAGCAAGTGAGAGTAGCTTAAATCGCAGTTGGCACTGGACATGCAAAGTAACCCTGCAGTGCAAGCATGGCTGCAGGAGGCTGCAGGAGATCAGCCAACTTGTGCCCTGAAAAACCTCTACAAAACAAGAATGAACCATGCAGTTCCATTTTGAAGTTAACTCATAATCTGCTAAAATATGCATTAGAAAAAGGCTTGATACATGTTCAAACTGGGGCTTTAGGGGCAACATGTTAGATGTGGCTGATATTGCTACAACAGTTGTCGAAAAAGTGACATCAGCTACATCAGCGTTGCCTCCCCCTCAGGGACATGCTCAATCTGTAAGAACTCAAGACTCGTGACTTAACCATAAAAAAAAAGCGAAGTTGACTCCTTAATTTAACTGGTTCAAATGGTTAAATCATCAAACATTGCTCGACGTCTTGAGGTGCACTCTGTATTTTCTGAAAAATAAGACACAAGATTGTCAGACTGTCAATTTAATCAGGTTAGAGCAGCTTAAATAGCAGTTGGCACTGGACATGCTAAGTAATCATGCAGTGCAAGCATGGCTGCAGGTGGCTGGCAGACTGTCCGACTTGTGCTTTGAAAAACCTCTATAAAACAAAAAGAAAGAACCATGAGGCTTCACTTACTTCAAAGCTTAAAAGTTACTATTTAAAGGGTGGTGCAACGATTTCCGGACTTCGGCCAAATATTTGTGGAGGTTGCTCTCTGACACTACTGAAGTAAAGAACAGGAAACCGATTTCGCCTGCGCGTCCTCGTTGTTGCGTAAAAAAAAAATAGCTATTGGCATTTCGGGCACTCCTCAACTCACTCCCAGTCTTCAGGGTCACACCTGGTCGCACTCCTATACTCCGCGACAACTTTTCTTGGCAGTGCAGTGAAAGGTACGTCACGCGTCCCCTTTCCCATTCTGAGTGTACGCAGGCTTTCCTCCTCCCCCATTTCCGGGGAGAGGAGGAGAGCCTGCGTACACTCAAAATGGGAGAGAGGACGCGGGACGTACCTTCCACTGCATTGCCAAGAAAAGTTGTCGCGGAGTATAGTGACGTCATTCGGAGTGCCGTGTAGGTTCCCGTGTGCTATCTCGGAGGACGCTTCCTCTCCCTCTCTCTGCTGACATTAGCGGGCGTTATGCTGCAGCTTGGAGCCGAGCGAGGGCACGTAATCTTCTAGCAGTAGTTCCTTCAACTGCCACTTGCGGCTGCGGGTGGGGAAAAAATCTTGGCTTTTGTTTTGCGATTATGCAGCGGAATCGCAACATTCTTAATGAAGGAGATGTTTTCTGTATCCTCCGGGACGTGATAAACAACGTAAAAATGACGAGATGCAAATTCTCTTAATCATAAAATCGTTGGCCCCCCGCCTCTAATAATAATACATTTAAATATCAAACGAATAATTATTTTGTGCGAGAGCAAGGGGCAAAAAAATTGCAAAGAGATAATTTGTAAAGTGGCAGGATGCCGGTTGCTGTAATTAAACAGACGCAGACTCCTAATAACACGGGATATGAATACCATATCATGTCGGCCACATTTGCCTTGACACTGTAGCACTCGCACTGCGTGCATGCATCACAGGTTCACAGCAGCGTACCGCAGCAAATCATGTATTGGCTCCGGGGGCTCAAACATTTTACAGATCAACCATCTTCGGTTACAATTACAGGATGACTTCCCGTTTTAAATAAACGAGTTGAAATAAGTTTTATTTGCGTACAGTTCCCAGACTTCTGTGTGGGCTTTTGTGTGTCGTTTCAGTTGCTTTTTTACGATGGTGTGTCCTGAAGCATTCTCAGATTAAAAATTCGTACAACTGCCGAACTGTCCTATCCAATGAAAGTATAAACAAAATATGACATCATTCGCTTCGATATTTGAAAGTTCTGAATACTCACAAAGCCCTTTGTTACGCTTCTCAAAAGATTGGCATCAGCCACATTAGAGTTGTCTTCCTCTTAGGTACATGCTAGATGTGTAGGAATTCAAATTTGCACTTACCATAAAAAAACATACAGGTTCAAGGGATTTCTGTGGAGACTTCATTTGAAGCCCTTCAGCATCGCTAAAATCTTGCGCTGGGCCGTCGTTCGCTTCACTGCTCCCATTCTCTTCAACCCCTTCTCCAGGTTGATTTGGAAGATTGGTCTAGGAGGATATATCGCATCATCTAACATTAATGCCATGCCTGCTTCATGCATACTCAGCCTGGCGAAGGTGAAGCCATTTATTTTCTACTATCAAGTCAGTCTATGGTAGTGTTGGAACATGTTAAACCTGAATGACTGCTGAACAAGCACACATTCTATAGACCGACACCCTGTTTATAAGCAAGCCCGCGTTTGCCCACACCAGGTGTGAGCACTGTGCGTGCGCAAAAACCAAATTCGTGTAAAGTGAAGTGTCTGCACTGTGCCGCCGACAGCGCCACCGCAGCAGCGTGACGTCAGTGCCACGTGCTGGTCTATACAAGATAACCATGCTTCCCTGCCTTGAAAGTTACAGCCTAATGACAACCAGTGTTCCCACGTTATCAATTCATCATAAATATGCAGCAGCGTAATTCTTTGTAAAATTAGTACAGCTGCAATGTTTGTGCGAGTTGTGAAAAAGGGCGCTACGGCACGATAAATGATAGGGTAATATAGATCATGTCATTCTATGACACATCCTGTGGACTTGACGCATTTCAAGATTTTCTCACATTTGCATAAACTCGAGAGTGGCCAAGGCTTCCTCTGAATAGGTAAATTCAACACGTAAAAAGCTCCAAACAAGACGCATACCTCCTTCAAGAATGGCATAGGCTCTTTAAACATTGGCCGATGCTCAGTGACAAGGAAGCAATTGTCGTTGAAGACGCCTCCTGAAAAAAATATGAGCTTGCATCTCAGACAATTTGAAACTGCAGGAACGGTGGCTATGTTCCTTACAAACAGTCTGACTGAGAAGCAAGATTAATGCATACAATTTTGCAGTCCGTGGAACAGTGGTATTACGTGCCCTCCTGAGTGGCGCCGTGCAAGTGTTGAGCGGAGGTATATTGCTTTAATATACACATAGAATATTATGAGCATAAAAATGTATATCAATACAATGGTCTTAGACCATCTGGTTGGGGGGAATCAGAGTACGGTGACACAAGTTCGTTTTGTGAAATGAGAAATTCATCGGCTGCATTATGACTGCTAACCAACCAGTGAACGTGAAATATGCAGTGGTGATACACCAATGGGAATCAGTTCATCGAACGACGTTTCCTAGACAGATCGTTTCATCGACAGCTCAAATTACCCTTCTTTTTTCTTTCTTTTTTTTTTGGGGGGGGGGGGGGGGGGCGTGGTAAGCTGCATGAGACTGTCGCCGCGAAGCTACCTGTACGGGTCGGTTAGGTGGTTTAACATTTTTGTAACGAGCAGCCGCAGACTGTCGCCGCGAAGTGGTGTGAACGCAGGCGGGGGTGGGGGTTTACGCGCACTTCAGTGATACACGAGTGGCGAAACGTCCCTGCAGCATGAAATTCGCGTAACGAGTGTCGATGAAACGTTCGTGTCGACGAAACGTGTCCATGAAAAGTTGTCCACGAAACGTACTGCCGCAAAACGAATTTCGACGAAACGATAGGGACCCCTCGGCGAAATGAGAAGGCTACAGGGCGCGCGAACAACGATGCGAAACTTGTAAAGCGCACTCACGCACTCGGACGATGCGTTGTCACGTGCTTCACTGCAACTCTTGCCAGCCAGCACGCGCGAATAGCCTCCCAATCGCTACAAACGACGAACCGCGCGTCCCAGCGAGCTCGCGACATGACACAAGGTTCAAACGAGCACCCGACTGGAGCTTTCAACTCTGAGAAGAACGTCAAACACGAACTGAGATAACGGCGACAGTCATTAAACCCGAAAGCTTCAAGCGACGCAAATCCGTGGTTTCGTTTCTTTCGAGGAAATAAGTGTCAAAAATACGAACGTATATATGACAGTCCCCAATCAATGTTAATAAAAAAGAGCAGAACAAACTCACCGTTTTGATAACAACAAGGAAAGCTCAAACAGAAACCACCAAGCACCTCTACCCCTCGACAAAACAAGCGCGGCAGTAACGGCTGGTAACGGCAGCAAAACGAGCGAGCGGAGATGGATAGATGAAGAGATAGCGGCAGTGTGATTATACTAGACAAACATCTCACCTCGTGCTTTTCAATTTAGCGGTAACTAGCGCCACCTCGTTTCGGAACGTTTATCATTAGTTGTTTGACAGTGCAATAAATTATCCTTTAAAATGTGAGAACCGTTGTCTATTAGTCTAAACCAAATAAAACAATTTTCAGCTTGTCGCAAACAATTTTAGTTGTTTAAAGAATTGTAACTTTAGATTTACGGACAAGTCAATCGTATTTCAGATTACGGATGCTTCTCCGTAGCTTTTAATGAGAAGCTCTACGTTTTTTTACGGAACGTTTTTACCATGCACACCAGGTAGAAAGATATAAGCTCTCTTGCCTAAACCTCTCGGACCGAGTCAAGAGCATTTCAGTATTGCAGCGAGACGTTCCGACAATGAGTGCATCGCTCTAAGAAGTGCTTCTGCCGTATATGCAGTTAAACCAAGCAATCGTACATCAATCGCCGTACTTCAGTTCTACTCACCTGCCATGCAGAGTAGTTTCGCGTCGTAGAATCCTCCTTTCGTTGGAGCGTCTCCGGCAGAGTAGTACACCTTGTCGTCTTCAACTACACCGCTAAAGTGCCTTACATCGTCGGAACTCACAACAGGCTGGGTCTTGTCGAGTAGAAATTCTACTAAAACGTAAGACAATGTAGAGCCCGGGCAGGATCGACAGGTTGGAGCAAGCGGGCAAACAAAACGAGTCGAGAGCGATCGTTCATGGAAGCTCGGCGAAGAAGTTCGGCGCGTTTCGGCGGGCTTCTGATCAAGGTCGTCGGTCGGTTGCGTGTCATATCTCTAACATCATCGGTTGTATGGGCTCACGTTCCGAAAACGTTTTCTCGTGCATAGATTATTTTTCGTATTCCTAGATTTGACGAAATAGTGGTATCCGAACGAACTTTACGTCCTTTGACCGTACGTCTGTCTGCACGTCAAAGCTTTTTGACGTACAGTCAGAGACAGTCGATGTACAATCAGAATCGCCACCAAGAAATCTTGACGGCATTTCGCGGCGGCCGACTGCCACCAGGAAACCATCAGAAAGCCGACAAGCGGTGTCTGACTGGAGTTTGACTGTCGGCCAGAGTAACTTGTTGGACAGTCAGGCATGCTTGACGTACAGTCAGGCACAGTCAGCGGTCCACTAGAAAACATTGACTGCCAAGCAGGGTTACATTGATGGATTTTTCCTTCGGGATTGTATACTCTCAAGAGAAAAAAAGGTAAAAGTTGGCATTATATTTCTAAAAAGTAATTAAAGAACCACATGACTTAATATTAAATTCGCTTTTCTAAGGATCACAGTGGAACCAATAGTGCTAAGTTATGGGGAGAACGTGGACAAGAAAGTAGCTCAGGTTTGGTCGCCGGATTTGAAAGCGGACAAAATTTTCAAATTATAAATATGGTTAGGAATAACCCTATGCAAGTAAAACTAAGAAAATAGTTTGTGTTGATTGTTTCCCGAAATTTGAGCGAGCGCATTCTGGCGTCAACATTTCATCATGCACGATTCCACGTTTGTGGTATCGTTGCAAAAAAAATCACCTAAGCTTAATTTCACTTTAAGGGAGTAGAGCAACAAGTATCTTGAGATCATAAGTACTTTGCAGTTTTTCAAATGTCTCCTATCTATATATATATATATTTATGAAAAAAATCCATGTCTTTGTTTTAAGGGATCATACTTTTAGCAGTAACCGTTACCTTACGTTAAAACCAACCAACAGGAATCAATAGAAAACGTAGTCACATGCATTAATCGTGTTTGCCGGTTATTAAGATTGAAATATAATATACTCTACCTGAAGTTGTCTGTCGTACTTATGGCAAACGAGTCACTTGACGAAGGCCCAATGGAGTTTTAATTGACCGCAGGTTTTTGATAGGCCTCCACTGCATCGTCAAGTTTCCACTTACATTTTACACCATTTTATCAGCAAGGGTTCTGCTAATAAACCTACCAAAAATAACTTATGGAAGGATATGGTGGCACTGTCTCATGGTGTGGTGGGGAGCATAATATCTGGAGGTACTTCAAAAAAAAGCATCCAGCTCTTCTTAAACAAGTAATCTTATCCTTATATTTGGCAAGGATATTACAGCGAGTTTAGATATAAGCAGCCCGCAAACATTCAAAGAACCTACTTTGTCGGAGAGAAAGAAGACGTGGGATGCCGGTGAGGCTATCCGAAACGTGATCCAAAAAATATCCGCTTCCTTTGATTAATCTCATCTACTCGCCGGCTAATTAGTCCCGACTTACGAAAGAGACACGCGAATATGCAAGCGCCCACGCGAGTTCTTACGCAACCCTAACAGGCTCTTCGTGAAACTTAGTGGGCGTCTTTTGGCTTTTTTTTTTTTGGCAAGACCATTAGTCGGGTTTTATTCTTGGATTCGGGTCTTCCTGCTGCCTACGCTTTGGTCATTCATGCCCCGTCCCTCCCACGAAGCTTGACATCAGCGGTGTTAGAATTCTGGGAAGAATTGACGATGTTATCATCAGTAGCACATTTTGGGTTTTCGGCGAAACAGGCGTCTGTTTACCATAAATTTAATGTTTTTTTCTTTTAACCACGTACCAAAAAACAATATTATCTGATTTCGCTGTAACTGATATGTTGAAGATATGCCGGCTGTTTCGGCGACGACGGATCCTAAAATTAGTGTATGCCAAGTAAAAGATTTTTGTTTCGGGACCGCATTTCTCGTGGTGCCGGATATCAGAAAATAGGCGATACTTACTAATTAGTTCGTTAATTTATTAAAGATGATGAATTGACTTTTTAGTTAGTGAAAATAGACATAGGATTCCAATTGGAAACTTCCTGAGCGTCCTCAAAGACCACTAAATCAGTCATTTTCGGAAAGACTTTGAGCGCGTGAGAATCGTAGTAGTGCACGAAAGTTGCCACTCCTGGAGCAGGCACAAGGGTAATGGTTGCAGTAAGGCACCCGTGCAATTTTTCCCTGTCTTATCTAGCCCCAGCCTTGTACCTGCTCCACGAGTGGTAACTTTAGTACACTACCACGCTTCTCAGGCGTTCAAAGTCTGTATGAAAATGACTGATTTAGTGGTTTTCGATAACGCTCACCAAGTTTTCAATTGGAACCATATATTATTTTGACAAATTACAGTGTAATTAGCCATTTCTTAATAATTAGCGAACTAATTAGGAAATATTTCGCATTTTCTCACGTCCACCACAACAGTAATGCGGCCCCGAGAAAATTATTTTTTTTACCTCGAATACACTTATTTTAACAATTTGTGGCAGTCGTTGCTTAAACACCCGGTACATATGACTGAATTTTTTTTTTAGTTTTTGTTTTGGTTTTGCTTTTTGTGTAGCCCAACTAACATTTACTGACGTATATTATAGTATTATTTGCCCAATTAATGTACCGTTGTTTACTTTTCCTTCGTGCTTTGAGTTGCTTTCTTTATAATTGTGTAATAGTGTCATATATTGAAGATTTATTATTATGTAACCATCTAGAGCCGCAGACCTTTAGGGGGTAGGACTTTGTCTGGCGCCGTGCCTCTATCTTTGCCGCCTATGCAGTAAATCAGCAAAACAAATAAAAAAAGGAATACTAGAAAAACCAGCTATTCAATAGGGCTGACTTTTCCACGATCCCAATAAATAAGCTGAAATAATTTTGATCTCCAGTAACTAAAAACTGCAAAACATAAAAAAAATAATTACAATATAATGAATGCCGAAAAGAAGTCTTTGAAATGAATAGATGCCAAGCTTTCCCCACGTCACAAATGAATTCACTAAAAAGAAAATAACGTTGTAAATTAATTTAGAGATATTTTCAGCGAATTTCATTTATTAGTTGTATTTAATGGTATTAAAACTCAATTAATGTTCGTTGACGCAATAATACGTACCGTCTGTCAAGCTTGGCTCGCAAAAACACTCACTTTCCAATACTGCGCTTTTGCATCCCTTGAAAAATTCATGGGAGTGGGGAACCATACTGTTTGCAAAGATAGTCACAAGTCTTGAAATATTCAGTTTTCCACAGAACAAAGCTCAGATAGTCTCTGATAAAATATTCATTCATATCTATCGCAAAAAAGAGCACGAAATTAGGTTCCCGTTAAAGTTAAATATATTAAAAGCTTTACGATACTACGACAGTATTTCTAAAATCTAAATATGGATGCATTGACGAGACATCTTAACGACCCCTTTATTTCCCAGGTTTAGCCATGCTAAATGAAGCAGGCGCCTGTGTCAAGCATCGCGTCGTCTAAAAAATGTGCAGGACGAAAGATATTGGTCTGGCGACTCAGAGGGATTGTGCAGGGAGTCCCACACTAGTAGATTCCGTCGCACCTCTGCTTGGTTAGACACCATGCGAGAGCTTACGCTGCTCAGTCGACCATCGCAATCTACAATCTCGAACCTGTGGCATGCAATAGGATTTAGTGTCTTACGCCCTCCACGTGTTCGCGAAATCCCTCTAGCTCGCCACCCGCAATAAAGATCGCATCTGGTAGTTGTAATGCGTTTGCAGAATTTCCCATAAAAAGCACCGCAAATGCCACATCAAGGATACCGATTTTCTATCTCATATAGAACCGTCGCTTGAATCTGGTTTGCGCTCTGCTGGGAGCGACCTGAGAAATGATTTCTTTCTTTTTTTTAGCCAAAAACGAAAGTTTTCAAAGCGACTGCACTGAGTGGTATTGAGCCTTATAGCCAGCGTAAACACAGGATGGAGAAAACGAACCGGACGACCCGCGTTAAGGTTCTGGTGTAATACTGAGGCAGATGGGCGGACGGGAGCAGTGACGTGTAGTGTAAGGGAGAGTGATAGATAAATGGTGGGAGACGAGAATGCAGAGAAAACCAACTTTGGAAATCTACGGGGCAAAGAAAACTGCCCTTTAAAAGGGAAGAATATTTGATAAATCCAGAGGTAGTGCGTTATTGTTTGAGGCTAAGACGGGGGTTTTAAGAACCAGTAGTTACATGGCCAAATTAAAGTATGTGGATACAACATGCACGGTATGTGAGGAGGGCGTCGGAACGTAATTGAATGACATTATGAAATATGGGCGGCCCGGCCACCCAAAAATATTACGCGCAAAGGCCGACATCTTTGGGGCTCTGGGATTCGAGGAGAACGGTGAAACTCACCGTCTTCAAGAGGTGGAAATCAATAAAAGAAGATTAGAGGAATTGTGGCGATAATCAAGAGACGGATAGATTAAATTAGATTATATTGACCTGGTCAAAATTAAATGACAAACTAAAAACACTACATGGCTGAGTGGCGCAATTCGCTTCCCGGTTCAATTGGAAATAACCGCCATCCATTCATCATTCATCCAGTAGGGGTTAGAGAACGAACGACAGAGAAGCGAGGCACGAGCAATGCAAAAGCCTCTCTTCCGTTTTAACATCGAGGCAATCAGGTCATTGTTGCAGAGCAGCTTTAGAGTATCATCATTTTGAGCACCACCCGTCCGACTTTGGCCGTGAAACCCTATTGAGCACGTGTGCAGGTTCAAGGCGAGCCTCATGCCCCAAAGCATAGGGTCACCAAATCATTTCCATATTGTTAGAATTAAAAAAAAAGAAAAAAAACCTTCACATGTTTTTGAACTATTGTGGATTATTCTGGACTAACATGCGTGTTTGCATAATAGTGATTAGAAAAAGCTTCCCGGGTGAAAAAGGAACTGCAAAAATTATATCGTATGTGTTGTTACTTAAACATTACACACTGATATTGCCGAATGTATGTAAAATGTTTTGCGGACTAAAACAGACGTCAGTGTGTGATGAATGTTAAGACAAAGCAATATTATAACATTGCGTATGTAGTAATATTTTTTTTTAGACATGTCTTACAGTTAAAATTGGATAATTCCGCTATGGTCGGATTTGCAGCCTTTCGGTGGGATAACCTTGCGAGAGCTGAGTTTTCTTTTCCGCAACGCATAAGTTCGAAATAGTACCAATAAAGTTGGAAAATATCTATACGGTGTCAGCGTTTCAAATAGGAGCTGTTATTATTTTTTTATCAAGGCTAGAATACAAGACAGGCATTAAACAACAAATGCGCCGAGGGGATAATACAATCCTGAGACTGCACGAAGCAAAGGAAGAAACAAAAACAAAGAAAGTCGTCTTCTTCCTGCAGTATTGGGGTTCTGTTATGTCCAATCTTCACAAGCTTGTTTGCGCTCTGAGTTTCCAGGATTCTTTAATTGTGGCTCAATACGTTTTAAGCGGCTTCCGCACTCTGAAGCTCACAGGTAGACTACTTTTTTCTAAATTGGCCGGACAGACTTGAAGGAGGATAAATATCAATAACGTGGGACGTAAAATATAATCTTTCTTAAAAAAAAGACCAACGCCCTGAGAGTAAAATAAATGCCAA
Source organism: Ixodes scapularis (assembly GCF_016920785.2). Classification (NCBI taxonomy): domain Eukaryota; kingdom Metazoa; phylum Arthropoda; class Arachnida; order Ixodida; family Ixodidae; genus Ixodes; species Ixodes scapularis. The sequence continues at coordinate 94,377,728 of NW_024609881.1, forward strand.
ACCCATGCGAGTTGTGGAGGGCACTATATATATGTGATCCGGACATTTCGGTGTAGGATGTTTCGGTGGAGGGCAGTTCGGCGTGGTCATTTCGGTGCACGGACTATTCGGTGCACGGACTTTCCGATGCATGGACATTTCGGTGCACGGACATTTCGGTGCACAGACTTTTCGGTGTGGGACTTTTCGGTGTGGGACTTTCCGGTGCGCGGACATTTCGGTGCACGGACATTTCGGTGCACGGACATTTTGGTGCACGGACATTTCGGTGCACGGTAATTAAAAATCGCAAGGTTGTTTTTTTCGCACTTTATAAATTTTTAGACTTGGTCATCCATTTACGGTCACTTACTCATATACGACCTAAGCAACTTTGTCAGGCGCAGCACCATCCTGCGGGAGGACTGGATACGTTGGACGTTGCGGTTAATTTGACGGTGTCTCTTTTTCAACGTATGCATTAGATGCATCTATCGAGCGGCGCATCCGCAGATGCCTCTCTCCCTAAAAAATGATATATATTTCTCCGCGTTGATGATGCCCACACTTTGGCTGCTGTAGATAAGCACGCTCTTGTTTATAACTAGGGTTCCGTGTTTTCGGAGTCTTTTTTTTTCGTCAAATTCCGAAGGTGTTTTTCAAAATTTATAGTTTTGGCGAAAATTCGGAGTTTATCAGAGTTTCGTTTTGTTTGATTACCAATTCTCTGAAATTCGGAGTTTGATTTCACTGTGTTTTTTTTTAAATAAATAAAATATTCGCGTGTAAACGTATTCTGGACAAAAAAAAAGAACGCAATTGTATCAAATTTTTTTTCTTCAGTTGTATTTGTCTTTGGTGCCCTTACTACTGGCAATGCTAATTTGTCCTACGACAAAAGTTGCAGAGAAGTGTTGCTTCGATAAATGTCGAGACCTTAAAATCAATTAACTCCCGGAGGTAGTCGCTGGGAAGCTTGTATTCATTCCCTACTATTCAATCAACCTACGGCGCGGCCGCGCGAGATGGAGTGGTTAACGATGTAATAGATAAGTTTTAACTGTCCCTCTTCCCCACGCTATGCAATATCTATGGTCCATAGCTTTCACTGTTTCAAAAACACAAACCTCCCCCTTCTCTAAAGCACAAATAGTATAACTCAAACGGGAAACATAAACAGGGACTTTTGTCGTGACACGAAAGTACAATCACTTGTTGGCCTGACCGAAATTTGGAACAAAAGTGTAGTGGGCTTTTCCCAGGACCACTGACTGTACGCGCTGATCAAACCATTAATTGTAAAATACTTTTGTTTGTGTTTCCTTGTGTGTGGGGTGGGGGTAGGGGAGGGGGGATCGGCACAACGCAATCCGGAGTTTATTGGATAAATCCGAACTGACTTAAATTTTACCGGCAGGTGTTTTTTTGGAGTTTCTCGGATTTATCCGAAAACACGGAACCCTATTTATAACCAATGATATGGCGTGTAATGAGCTTCAAACTCGCGACAAGTTGTTTCGGTCAGGTTAAGATGGCTTCAAAGTGCACCATCAGATGTCACGGGCGTGACGTAACTCGTAGAATAAAACTGTAGGCACGAACTCGTGATCTATAAGGAGCTGCGTTAATATGTCCACAAGAGTTGTGGTAATTGCGTAGCCGTAGGAACTCGCTGCTGGAAGAACGACGCTTCGGGGGTGGGGTCGCACCACAACCCAGTGGGGGTGACATCAGAAACATGAGGTAAACTCTTCGGTAGCTGATTTTTGTCCTATGGCACTTAGAAAACCATATACGGACGCGCGACAGAAAATGACAGCAGAGCTAATTCATATGGTCAACTGCAACGCGTCCGATAGGTAAGAACGTTTGTTGTCAATCTGTTAAACCTTCAGGACAAGAACAAGATGAAAGTACCTAGCTTCCAATTCATGCAACTTTGTATTGACCATAGAGGGCCTTGGGTGAACTAACATCCCTTCGGCGTGATCCTACCAAAGGCACGAGATAATTAATGTGCATCTCATGATGTCTGAAAACGCTAAATGAGCAATGCGCGGTTGTTGCCAATGGTGTTAGGTGGAAAGAGCTGATAAGGATATAAAGCCAACTTTATCAAACAATGTGCAAAAATTTGATATGAGAAAATGCAGAGGGTACATGCGCGAGCCTCTACTTTTGCGGGTGGTTAACGTACTCGTAAGGTAACTTGTAAATAAAAAGCAAGGAAATATGAAACAACACTAAACCTGACGCGCGTAACAAACTTTGTTTCAGCGATTTTATCTTCAGGCAGAGTGGCAAGCACCTGAAGGAGTGTCAAATACCGGACTTCCAAACCGTCACCAATCCTTCGGGCTTTTTCACTACGTTAACCTTTGTATGCGAGTCTCTCTGCAAACTACCACGTCCGTGGTATCCCTCGAGACCTGGACCGTGTCTATACTGGTTTTATTACGGATTTCCTCTGGCGCGACTTACGCATCTCGCACGGGGGAAGTAATCAATACGGCGATGCTATCTATAGTATTCTACAGAATATTTGAATACGTGAATTTAGGATGTCGGCCGTTTTCTCGGAATGATGATGATGGCATCTTGCCTTGACAAAAAAAGAGCTTCGCTCAATCTGTAAAGACTTCCTGCACAAAGTTCACACCGATGTCCCACACTGGAAGTTTAAGTCTGGTAAGCCAAAAGACGCTTCGTCGTAATTATAATTCGTGGAAGAAGCCACATGCGTCGGAGCAAAGCAATTTCTAAAGATTTTGGCTCTTGCTGCTCTTTTTGAGGTCGAAGTTGTTTTTTGCAGATTCCGACAGTTCAAGTTATCCGTCGTGGTTAAGCACCGCACTATTCAGAAGACGCACTTTCTTCAATAGTAGCAAAAGTCTGGGTAAAATAAGTTAATTGTTCAATTTAGATTTTCGTACAGAAGCGGCCCAAGTTGGAAATCAAATTGGCAAGTGCCAAGATAATAAAATTAAGATATGAAAAAAAAATATTTGGCGCCATTTTGGCTCCGCTATTTTTTTGTACTCTGAGGATCGGTTGTATAACTTTGTTTTGAGGTAAGCCCGCACTGATCGGACAAATGACAAACACTGGTAACAAACATACAAAATTCAACTTTGTAGTAACATTTCTATTTTTACTCTGAGCGTCGATCACTTTCCACGGGAGAAGAAGTTCGGGAACAATCGGTCGTGAGGAAAATTTCCCAGATCTTCAGAGCTTTTCTTATGTTAGCGAAAATTGTTTGTCGTTTGCTTGTCTTCTCGGAACAAGAATGAGCATTTAAAATTAAGAACTTGTCTCAACTGGATGGTTTCTTGGATACATATGAACTTCTTTCGAAGAACTTTCGAGTCTCTCCTTGTTTATAAAGAAGCTTTATTAGAAACAAGAAGATATTCGTAATTACTTCGGCACAAATTGATTTGTGTTCAATATTAATATATCACCTGAGATAGTTCAGTTCACAAAATACCTCGCTTTTTGTCGGAAAACAAATGTCTTACAACATAATTTTGTTTTGTATGACGAGGCAATGGTTATCTTATAGTTCATGTTGTCCTCCTTCGAACGAAGCGATTGAATATGATATGTAGCAAAAATATTGTAATATAAAATCACGAGAAAATATAAGTTATCCTGGAAACACAGAAAGTACTTTGAATCTAGGGATATCGTATAATAAACAACAAAAAAAAAATTTAACTCAGAGATTTATCAACATACCTTGATTAGCAACTTCAGACACAATCAATTTTAAAAATTAACAACGCAAACATATATAAGACAAAACAAAAATAATGCTTTTATTTCAGAACACATAACTTACTGCAGAACCCAGAATGAGTTCAATTTCTGCAAACATTTGGTGTAAGATTGTACTACAGAAGAATAAAAAAAAATACAATGAAGCGTGATCAATTATAAAACGCGGAACTTCGTTAATGAACAACGGAGTTGCGAAGCTCAAAGTGGGGGAACGGAGCAGCATTCACACACTACAAACAAGACGATTTCGCAGGATGTTTTATAACACACGGCATTCGATATCGGCAGTTCCTCAGCGGGGAACCGACAACACAACTACGTCGAACACCGTTACGAAACATCGTGGACAGCTTAATTCCAGGGAAGATCCTGGTGGGGGCATCGTATTCAACTCCGGATGCTCCTATGCCTCCTATGCCTCCCAAACAGACCGTCTATTTACTGCCGCATCGTCTTTGTCCGGGATCAAAATGGGTTTCCGCGTACAATGCCAAGGGGACTCCCCTTCGTTTCACGATTCACACTGAGAATATCGCGTTCCTTCCTTTTCTTTTTGACGTCTATTCTGGGTGTTGGGGACGACAGGATTGTGCCGCTCCATAAACCTGGTTCACTTTTCTCAGATTCTGGTGGCTGGAACCGTTTATTTTTTCCGACAATGCTGGCTGTGATTGCTTTCGGCAGATGCCTCAATTTTGTGTCTTCCTACTCATTTTCTTGCTGGGGCTTTGTTGGAGTTCCGTCTTGGTGGGCTGGCTCGTATTTATTTTTTTTTTATCCAGCTGAAAACTGTAAAAGTAGACATTTAATATTTTTAAAATGTGATTGTTTTCTTTGGCATCACACACAGGTAAATAATTCGGTTATGAATGCTTTTATTGAATATGATATATCTTATTATTGTCATATTAACCATAATTTATTAAACCTTGAAGGTCATTACGGGTATTATACAGAGAAGGAAAGGGTACAAGCTGAAGAACATTGTTATATAAAGCGAAGAAACAGAATAAGGTAAACACTCAAACACTTTTAGGAATACACAGCTAATTACTATTTGTGCAACTACAATTGGGTGGTTTGTTGGAATATGAATGTTCTATGATCTGTCTGCGTCACGAAACCGTTAAACAGGTTATTCCAGTGTGTTGGTGTTAATGGAATTGCTGAGTTGAGAAATGAAACCAATGACGCGAAAATTGGACGCAATGTACAGGCGTTGTCAACGCGAGGAATCTGAGTAAACTTGACTGAACCACTTTTTTCAGAGTTTATAACGCCTAATTCATAACTAAAATCAGAGATGGCAGTGTTCATTTTTATTTTAATAAAATTACAGTAATTACATTACCGTTTGTGATAATAAGTATTGTAATTAAATACTTTTCCAAACTGGTAAGTTAGTAATAGAATTAATTAATTACTTTCAGGCCGTAATTTTCCAAAAATATGCATCACTTTTGAATTTACTTTTGTCCCAAATGAGAAAGTTCGTTTGCGACCTTTAAAAAAGGAAAGAGAAAAATTGTTTTGCATGCAAAAGCAAATGCAAATGCAGATGGCCGTCGCTGTTTTGCAAAGCAAAACAACGACGGCCATCTGAGCGCAAAGCCTCGAACAAAAAAACTCTGCAGACTCAAAAAGGCGGGCTGGAAAGCCGAAGGAGAAAAGCTTACGCGTAAAGACATCGCTGGAAAGCCATGGCTCACGAACTCCAGGCAAGACAGATTCACGGCGTCACGTCATCACGCCGATACTATACTTCTTTCATCCCTAAGCTCAGTGTGTGGCATGGAACTGCAAGCTAACTAGAACAAATCAAACACCTACTATTAATCACCTGATCCGTCCCTTTCTCTGAGTGTGGGTACGAACGAGAACGTGGTTACGTGGTGAAGGATAGACGTGTGACTTTTAACGAGCACGTAGCTTCCACCGCACTGTCATCTTAGGGGTGAACGGCTTATAGGCTACGAGGCGAAGGACACATAACCAGTGAGGTCACCACGTTTTAAAACCTGAGAGGACAGGCCAGGTAGATCCCCAGCCTGCTTGCTTTTTAGGGTCAAACCGTAAGCTGTGAACAACAAACGACCGGAATAAATAGTTTATCCCAAATGCCTCGTCTTGGTCTCAGAAAGTTTCGTCCATTTCCTCGGTCTTGTCAAGTAAAGGTGCTTTCTGTAGTCGGAAAATAATGGAATCCAGGAAAGCAGGTACCGCTCGGTGTAGGCCTTGCTGCCATTCCTTCGGAAGTTTATTCGGGAACAAGCGTATACGAGCAGCTATCGCCACCCGTTTGTTTCTAAAGTACGCATTTTAGGAAGCTCACGACGTCCCTTTCCTCAACTTGCGACACTTCTGCCTGCCAAATATCCATCACCCCTGACTGACAACGCGCAATAACTTGGACTCTTCCGGTGTTACCGGGTGGGGAATACGTCAACTAGAGCTGCTAGGAGAAGAGGATTAGGTTTGTGTCCGAGACGGAAGGCAAACGTTTCACGTGACGACTTTTTTAAGAACGAGCTTCCATGGACAGACTTAACATACTTACAAGCACTATAACTTCGTCTAAATCAGGAAGAGAGAAACATATCACGCTTTAAGTGAAAACCTTCACCGTTGAATGAACAGCGAAACCGGTGAGACGACTGTCCTTGAGTCACATCGAAAAAAGAAGCTATTCATCGTTTAACACTTATGCCGTGTGCGACAGCATAACTACAGTTAAACACGTTTTAATTTGAGCACATCAGCCTGCTGCGGTGTATAGAAGAGCATCTGAGTTTTGGTACATATACAGTGAATAAAATGAGCACGAATTGCTGCCTCAAGTTATTGAGAGGTAATGTCAAACTTATTTTATTACTTTTGGTAAGGAATTGTAATGTAGTGACATTACCTTTGGTTAGCGGTAATTTGTAATGTAATTTAAGTACAATTTCGCAGTTTTCAAGAAATTAATTCATATTGCAATTTATAAACCTTTACAAAAAATAGTTTGCCATTTCTGACTCAAATGGTGTGATCGCGGTCACATCTCATTGAAAAACTGAGTTTAAAAGCCGCATTCAATATTTTATTGTTAATGCAGAGAGTGTTTATGGTTTTCTGTGTATTTACAGATTAACGGTTTCTTTCACAAAACCAATATTTCCCTGTTGGTCTGGTCCTTTTATTGACTACTTCAATTTTCTACTATATTTTCATGTTTTTTTTTTAAAATAATATTTAGTATGCTTTGTTAAAGATTGTTATGGTCGCTGAAAAATATTTCGACATTGATTTGCATGTCAGGTTGAAGCGTTCCATGGTGCCCACTATATTTTCAAGAAACGCACACTTATGAAAACTGCCCACACACAATATAGATTGGGGTTTACATGCGTGCGCCGGTAGCGTCGACAATAACACGTAGTACTTGCATCATCTCTTATGCAACATTATCACTGTTATACTATATCATATATTGGAATCAACTCAAATTATTACTTACCTCCTTTGTGGGATTACTGGGACTAATGCCTCCGACAGACAGCACCAAAAATGTCGTTTACGCCAAATGACATTCAGTATAAATGTCATTTAGACAGTTCCACATGGCAACTCAAATGACACTTGTTCTAAATGCCATTTTAGTTAAACAAAGTTTCCCAAACTCCATTTACGGCTCGGAAATCGTATTCCCGTCGGCAGTGCTCGATATATGTTATGGGATTCTAAAACAAATAAGGTGATTATTTCGGTAAACAATTTTTACATCCATTTAATTACAAAAATAATGTTTCACGTATATTTCGCACATGCTTTACGTTGCTAAGTGTTTGACCTACTCACGGCCGCAGTTAACCAGAAGGCTTCATGGTTTTGAACCTACCGTCTGCTGTCATCAGGCGGGTCTCGATTCGTTGGTGGCGCGTCACATTTTAGCGTCTTTATAATGTCTGAAGGAGTGTCTGCCGAGAACAAAATGCCTCCCATTAACTGGACCGTCCGAGAGGCGTCGGCGCTCAAACCACGTTTCACGACCGCCTCGAATGTCTTCGGTAGTAGAAGCGGAATTGCTGGTCCTGCGCCAGCATACGGGCGTCTTTAAAAGCCCTCGGGTTCCTCAAGATAAATCTGCAGCAGTCAATCACAACACCGAAGCCTCAACGAGCACGTTCCGGTAAGATATAACTTCTATTGTGGGTAATGGTGGGCGCAACCTGTTAAGAGAACACAAGCACGCAGAACAAGTGGTGATAGGGTCGGCCGCCTAGTACTTGTTTTGCGTGTGTGGGCAGTCGCTGCACTTCGCACCTTGAATGAGTTCATAGCACCACCGGCTTGGCTGTAGTTAATATACCTAACAGCGTTTTAAATTTCTAGTTTGTTGCTCAGGCAACAGCTTCCGATATCGACTGACATGCCTAGTAAAATGTAGTATCCCCGATTAGATATTGTGGAAGAATTCAAGACAACAAAAATATGCTATATTTTATGTGGTACAAATCTCGTTAAGTGTTTGTTGTTTTAATAAACGAATATATTGGAGGTATTCAGGACTATGACCTCTTGCCGCCATGTATATTCCTATTTACGTATATGCTCCAATAAATAATTAAAAAAAATGTTTCATCATGTCAGTCTCTCAATGTATCTGTTTTTAACGGTCAACGGATAGTGTTAGCAGACTAGACATAAATACCTTGTTAACAAACATCCTCAATCGCTCATATAATCAAGTTGGCGAAAGACGAACATATTTGTGAACACTGTGGCACGCCTCCAGTGTATGAAAATAAGCGCATCAAACAAAGCCCCTGTTTTGGTTTGTAAGAGTGGTGGTAATAGCACTTAACAGTTATGTCACATAATGACTAGACAAAAAGTAAATAAACTAACGCAATAAAGCATGCCATTCTCGCGTCTCGCAAAAATGGATATGTCAGCGCCTCTTAAAGCGTTGGCATAAAGACTTTTATCAATCAAAAACATTCCTTTAACGCTGTCAGAAGCGCAGACGAGCCGTCAAAGTATGTTTCTGTGTGCTTCGATGTTTTCGCCAAAGACGTCGTCTTATTTTTGTCTCTGACACCGGCAGGCGCAGAAACCGCAAATGTCATCCTATGTCTATTCAGAGTCAAACTCAAAAGTTCCTTTATATCTTTCATACCTAATTCAGAAAGAAAGTTATTTGGCTTACTTTAGGTAATGGAAAAATACATCTCTTGAAAGCACTGCGCCATACTTTTCAAAAATTATTTTTTAGGTGCGAACCAAAGCAAAAAGATTTGCTGTTGACATTAATAAAGATTTAGATTGAAAATGCTTTAGCGAAGTAATCTACTTTAAACCTTACAGCGTTCTTTATTAATTATTTTATCAAAACATAGCCCATTCTTGAAACCTTCTTGTCGGCGGGGCGGGCTGTCAAGACCATCTGGGAAAATAACAAATTTTCCACAACAAAATAAATATAAAAAAATAGAAGTTATGACAATCAAAAATACTTTTTGAAGTCAACTCGAACTGTTTCTTTTTTACATTTTTTGTTTTTTTTACTTTTTTTCGCTCCAAAAAAAAAGTTTTTAGTGAGAAACATTTCAAGTAAACTGTAACAGTGATTTGTACTTATTGAAGGATAAGGGTGCTGTATCTTTCTGGAGGACGTAAGCTTGGGTATTTCGAAGCAATGTTTACATTGAATTATGGTCAGCTTGTTTCTATTAGGCGACTCAGCGAAACCGTTCAAAACTGGCCAAACATCGGGAAGTTAAAAAAAAAAGAAAAACTCCATTCTAGAACAAACTGCCAGTCACGGCGGACTCCAAGCATTCCAAAAACATACTAATAATGATAATAATAATAATAATGTTTATTTTCGTGTGCCCCCACAAAACTCAAAGTCTGCAACTTGGTGCACAAAGAATTAATAAAGGACAAATTAACACAAAACATAAAAAACACACGCCACAGATAAGCAGCCATCCATTGAAATTGCTTGCGTTAAACAGAAAAGTTACCGAATATTTCAGTGCATTGATTTCCAAAGGGATTGAACAGTGATTGCATGCGTGACAAAAATTAATATTTTTGTTATGGTATTGACATCAAAAGTTGAGTGATTCCTAGTGAAACGGTAGGGGATATTGATATTAACATTAGATAAAAGCGAATACTTATCTATAGTTCCGTTTACAATCTTTGCTAAAAAAGTCAAGTCACATTCTGTTCTCCCGTCAGACAATGGCCTTAGCAAAAGCTTAACTCAAAATAAAAATGCGCTGAAGATAGCGATCGTAAACAATGCGTTAAATTTTCGTTGACTGCTTTTCTAACAGAGAATTCTAAGCTGTAGAACCGAATTCAAGCCATGTCATAAAGAGAGATTAAAATAAATGTTTAATACAGGCTGGTTAGCTTAGAAATTAACTAATATATATCAAGATTTAAATATACTGAACATAACTATATTGCTCTCATTTCAATCTTTCTAAACATTATCGAAATTCCCTGAATAAACTTATTCTAGGAAGATATAATGCAGGTTCAGCATTTTACGGCATTTCGATAAATAGCTCACTTGGAAGGAATTTCAAAGTTACTTTTTTTTTTTGGAGCGCATTTTTGCAGCAGCGTTCGTGTCCCCAAGTTCAGCTAATTTGTGTGTTTCTGCTCTTCCTGTCATCGACCGTGACTGATAGTTGACTGATAGTTTGCTTATGGAAAGAGTTATTTTTTCTTCTTCTTCCTAACAGCCCTTTTTTAGTCATTTTTGAAAGATTTTGCTCAGAGACAAGCGGACCCTAATGCAATGCAAACACTGCTCAGAAATACTCAAGGTCTTGGCGTTCATAAAGCACACAAGACTGTTATTTTTCGGCGGGTTCCAATTCCTGTTAGGCAAAAACACACTAATGAGCTATTTAGCTAATCAGCTTTTTTTTTTATTCCTAACGTATGCCGTAGCTGGCAGTTTGTTCTCGTAGGAGTGTCTTTTCTTTTCATACACCTTCGTCGGGGATTTTTGAAGTATTCATAGAAACACCCGGCATGGCTTTCAAACTGAAAAGCTGGTTTTTGAATCCTAAACGCGCAAACGGGCTGCAAATCAAAGTGAACTCTACCAAGCCTATAAGACGAGAACTCAGATTACGTTTTCTGGACTCGCATACCATGCCGCGAACGCCCGTTTTGAACAGAATCCAATCCGTTTAAAATATCAGCGCCTCTCCATGACGTCATGATAGTTTGTTTAGGATTGTTTTTGTGACGTCAGCGTCACACTTGAGGATGTCTTTAGAACCGCGTGTTTCTATCTTCAATGCAAAGTCGTAACGTTTGCAGCAGAAGAGTATATCAGTACATAAAAATAATTTGGTTTATTACTAAGCAAACCTTATTCCATATTTGCTCTTAAACGTACTTAGGCTGAAAGTTATGTTCGTTTTTTTCACTAGACTACATTTGTTTTAACAATTTCAGCGTGTTCATTTACTCTCAACAAGTCTAAGTTTTCATTTTATTGCTCTAAACAAATTGTGTGATGTCTGGATATGATGCAATCCCATATCAAGTATCAAATTTCAAACGCTTAAAAATATTAGTTTGAATTTAATTGCCCAGTTCAAAGCAGTCAAAAGAATTAGCATGTAATAATTTTGATCCTAAAAGCAAATTTTATTTTCTCAACATAATTTTTCGTAGAGAAATCAGAATTAAATTTAGTATTTACAACATGCCAATGAAAAATATAGCGAAGTTATAGTTTGTTAAAATGTTTTGTATCTTGAAAACTTTTTATTCACTCTATATTTGTATCCAAGGAAAGTAAATTAAATGTTTCAATGACGTCGTTTACATTGCTCCGCTTCAATGTTTCTCCATTTGATCATGGGAAAGGCTGGAGCATTTTTCGAATGTCACCGGCGCAGACTTGCAGATTGTCTATTCTATACTCCCATGGGTTTCAGGTCGTCTTTCCAAGTTGTCTATGTTTGTGACACTAGATCAAGCTGACCACCGCATCCATTAGGAACAACGCGAACAAGATACACGCAGAGGACGAGTTTTCGACTACAATAACTTGGCCGAAGTGCCTTCTTCAAAATATACTCGACGTCTTCTCAAGCTCCTCGAGGAACACTTTGAATATCACTATATACGCCATCTCATTCAAACGGAATAAAAGCAAATAATTTCCGAAGTAAAAATTGACTGCTCTAAACTCAAAAATTCATTCCAGCTAAAAAAAAGCAAAACACAGCATTTGGTAAATTGCGAAGTTGCCCATCGCGTGTCCAGTTTGTCCCTATAAAAAGCTACAAAAGATGCGGAGACATACGTTGACGTGTACTGAAATAAAATTCGCATTTTTAGGTGGTCTGAAAACGACATCTTTCGTCTCTCGTAGAGTCTGCTTCGACATCAACTCAAAGCCTGGCAAAGATAGGTTAAATACTTCACGATTCTTGACAGAGTTATAAATTAATTGCGCGCTTGAAAAATATGAGTTGCGGGAAAGGGGGGGGGGGGGGGGGGGGGCGGGCGGGTGACAGGGGAGATGTCTGTGGAGATGTTTCACTATAAAAAAATCTGTTCGTAAAAGACCTCTCAAGGTTTCTTCGGCTTGTAGATATTTTGCACTTTAAAAAGTTTTTTTGAGTCCCATCTAAAAGGTTTATCCAAGAAAAACCTTTAAGGGGTCCTTTTCAACTCCTGTTTTGATGGGAAATATTTCCTGATTGCCCAGTTGCCTTTCTAGTGGGCCAGAGGAGATAGTGCTTAAGGCGAAACCGTTCATCACGAGCTGAAAGAGTTCTTGGGCCGTCAAGAAACCTTTCAAGAACAGACTTTTTCGTGTGTGTAAATAGCATTGACTAGTGGTTTTCAACCATCGATCTTTCGGGGACCCCTTGTGAATCGGCGGAGATGATGGAGGACCCCGTTCATGGTGATGGGAGAGGAAAGGCAGAGGTTAAATATAATAATGATTTAATAAATGGATATAACTAAGGGCTAGTGTGAAGTAGACCTATTTTTGTGACGTTCACACGAGAAATTTCGCCCGAAAACTTACATTTCTTTTCGACCTGAAAAAATACAACTTTCATTGGCGGTTTTGAATGATGAGGCATGGCTTCGCGGACCCCGAGAATGCCTTCGCGGGCCCCAAGGGGCCCGCGGACCCCCATCTGCGAACCACTGGCATTGACCATTGATTGTTTTATTCTGCCTTTATTTTTTTATTTTATTGTCGTCGTTCTTTTTTTTCGTGAAGGTTTTTTTTTTTTTCCTTTTTTTTGTTTTTGAGTTTGGTTGGTGTTCCAGTGCCCCCGTTTTTCCGGGTGCGAATTCTTCTACAGCCAACCGCATGAAGAGCAAAATTTGTCATTTCGCACAGTTAATCTGCGACTTCTGCGACGTATTTTCTTTTGTGCGTGACACTCTCGGGAGACGCCGGTACAGACAGTGTGGGGCGCCAGTTCGTCTGCTTCCATTGCAAGGGTTGTGGTGTCGTCAGAACGCCGAGCTCTGATTGGCCCTGATTGAAGGATAGTAGGTAGACCTCATCTTGCCCTGAGTTCTACCCACTATCCTTCAATCAGCCAACCAGGGCTTGGCGTTCTGATGGCACCACAACCCCTGCAAAGAGACAGACGAACTTGCGCTCCAGATACCATCTAAAAAACAATGCCTGCGCCCCCCCCCCCCCCCCCCCCCCCGGTCCCCTTCCTTCCCTGGCGTTGATGTAGCTTCAACGCTAGTACATCAACGCAGTGCCGCCTTGCTCCCCTATTTCATCTGACATTCTTTACTTCCCGGTGTTTCTGTAGGTTATTTGTAAATAAATTCGTTACTAGTGAGGCAAAAACAAACGACGTACCAATTTAACGCCGCGTCTCACTGAGACAATTAGTGCAGATATGACAAATTCTTAATTGAGTAACTGCGTCAGCTTGGCGCCGAGATGTTACGAGACGGGCACCTCGTGTGCAAAACTACTTAGCTCCAACAATGCAGATACAATGCCTGCTTCTAAAAAAAATGACTTCACCGTGGGGGCCCGAGGATGTCAATCAGTTGGATACCGTAAATATTTAGGTTTTTTTTTTAATACTTTGCAGGTGTGTTTTGTATCAAACGTGCACTCTTATTATCGTTGGTTTTTCGCCGTTCATCTCAGAATTAATCTTTCCGCAGTCATGTATGAAGTCTACTTGTATCCTCATTGCCAAGCCGTGGCGGTGACAAAGGTTGTTTCCGATACCTATCCCCAGCAGTTAGAAACAAGCATATTCCCAAATTAAATTTATATGGGAGCGAGATAAAAGCACATCTAAGCTCCAGCTTCATTTTCGTTGTAATTTTTAGAGTAAACGAATGCATTACAGAACGCTAAACGCAAACGATGACGCATATGTAGTTCTACGTAAGCTCTTGTAAGTGTCACGGGCTTCCAATAACCCCTACCACCCCAGTGTCTTTCACGCCCGCACATGCAATGGCTGCATTTGATGTTTCGAGGACAATAGAATTTTAAGCGAGATAGTTACAAATTTGGCAGGGAAATAATTGAATCATTTACAATGAGCACAGTTGACAATAATGTGTCTGCTACCCAACTTACTCCTTCCAATGACAAGATCGCCTACTTGACTCTGGAACTAGCGTAGTTACTAAACACTTTTCCGTCAAATCACACATTATTTATTTTCTAAAACGTTTCATTACAATTCTATTTTTACAATTTTATTTGTACACTTTCCTTTCTCTCTTCCCGTTTCTCTTTCAGCTTGGCGGGGGGAAATGCAAAGAAGGCTTTTAAGTTCCTTCATGTAGTTTCGAGTTGAAAGAGGTGCTCGTCCCCCCTTGTCCCAAGTATATTTTATTTTTTGTGTCAATTTCGCCAACACGCTATACACTTGATGCTATGAAGTGCTTGAATATGGGCTGCGCATAATTTAGGCTGCTCTGGACTCCCTGGAAGGCGTTTTCGTCATATTCGAGAGAAACGCTTTTTGCTAGAAATCCAGCCCATCAGCATATTCTGTCCTAAAACCAAAGGACTTCCTTTGTTACCTACTAATCAACTGCGGTAAAGAACTTAAGGCGGCGCCTGACGTGGTAGAGATAGCAGCGCTGAAAGGATGGCGCTGTTTGATCTTCGGCGTTTCTGCGCAAAGAGCACTACAAGTACACATTTCTTCGAGAAACAACAATATTGAACTTTGTTTATGCTTACGCTTTTGAGGGTGGGTTGTCTTCGTTCTCTTATTTTGCCTTCTCAAAAGAGGGAAGTTTCGTAGGCGTTACCGAACGAGGGCGGGGGTGTTTTCAAGAGTATTCCATTTCACCTTTTCTAACCACACGATTTGTATGAATAGGTAAGCGCAGAAATACGGCATAGTAGTGAGGTTTCTGTACACGTATCCTAAGGTTTAATACGCGTGGTGGGCGTGCGGGAAAATTATTAATAGTGTTTTTCCATCTCAAGAATAGACGACGCACCGCCGAACGCTCCGTCCTCGCTCAATTCCAGCTCCAAGTGATGGGTTAATTTAGGAAATTTGCAGGAACTTCCATATATGAATAAAAAGTAAGAAGGGATTTTTCAAAATATAAACGAGAAAGTGACGGCCAAAAGAGCCTACGAACATGCGGAGATGAGTAGCGCCGACTGCCATAAACGGGCCGCACTGTCTCAACATTAAATTCTAAAAAGAACTGATACCTTTTTAATGCAATAAGATTATAAATTTGGAAGCTTTGGAATGTTGTCGCGACCGCCATAGCTACACTCCCGAACATTATGAGCTGAATCACCAAATCCGAACACTTGCTGGGACAACAGTTTCCGCATGGTTCATTATGCCTCAAATTATCAGAGTTGAATGAGTAAGACCCAAGCTTTGCCTTTTAGTGCATATTTGAGCAAAAAAATATAAGCAAAAGTGCATAGAGAGCCGGTTCGGCTAATAATGCCCTCGGTAAAACTTTCTGGTGGGCTCTGGGGTGTTGGAGAAAAGCATCGTTTATTTTGTGATGCTAAACACACGGTTTCTCCTCTTTGAAATCGCCGCGAAGCTTTGGAGGGAAAAGTTCTTCGCAATGTTGGGCGAAGCATGCTTCAAGCAAACCTTCTAATGAGCTTTAAACGAGCACGTCTGCCTTTTGATTGGACATCTCATTAGGGCCTGTGTGCAGGTGAATGCCTGCATCTTTGCGGGCGGTTAAAATTGCCACACGAGAGATTTTGTGGTCACGGACCGGCGCCGTGGGAAGAAAGCGGCCAGCATTCCAGTTTAGAAAAAACACATAATCCTTACCTTTCGCTTTTTTTTAAATTCTTTCTTAACACGATTTTTTCTACACATATAATTTGCATCTTGCAACTAATGCACAGGAGTGCGGTTCGATTTGACATACATTGCCAGTCTGTTCCCCCTTTTTTTGTGCTGTAAATCGGGCTTGAAAAGTCCAAGCGAGGACAAACTTACTGCAGCTTTTTCCGTGGAATGCTGGGTATTTTTAGTTTCGTGTCCACACGAAGCTGGTCACGTGATCTCGAAAATTCCTCTTGCGGGTGAGTTAACCGACGAGAGAGATAATTTCATTGATTAACAAATTAGCCGTAGAGGGCACGTAAACGCAAAAAAAAAAGGATTAACGATTTCTTTATTATAAATATTTAAAAGAGAGAACAAGAAGACAAGCAAAAAAAAAGAAAAATCTCCCCGTGACCTGGCGTAAAGATCGGCGGTTCTCACGGCAAATATCATCTAACACGGTGCTCAACTTCTAGACGCAAACAACAGAACCTACCAAAGATGTATAACGCAAAAAGAATTTAAAAAAAGGGAACGCGGGTGGGATGTAAGAAATTATCAAAGCAAAACTGGGAATCGATAATTAGCGATCATCAGGTCAACTTAACGTAAAGAGTATATGACTTGCGGTGAGAGATCAAACAAGCTATAATGGAAGTAAAGAGAGCCTATGTACTGACATAATAAAGCTTAAATTAAAAATGAAAGTAGTAGCTTTTATTCAAAGCGGGCGTATGGACAAACTTTCGAAAGAATGTGACTGGGCATGCAGTATATCAATTACAGCTACTGGAAAGCTGAAGTAATTATAAATACGAGCAGGAAGAAAAAAACTTATTTTTAATGGCTTCAACTCGATATAGGCATAAAGAATAACGCCACACTACCGAAAAAGATGGGATTTTTTTTTTAGATGCGAGGTTAGACGTTTGTCTAATAGTAACCAAGTTTTGTGAAAGACAAAGACGTTACATCACTAATCAATGTATGTTATCAAAGCCGTTTTCGTCCAAATCGCAATTTGTGCGTGCGTGTGTGTGGGGGGGTTGTTAAGCCAGGGCTAATATTCATTAGGGAGTTTTAGAATAGCGCACGCTAAAACTCTGCGTACGCAATGAATAGCGTCGTCGCCACTGCGCAACCTCCGAACGCAAACCAGGTTTTGCGCTTTGCGTGCGCAATTTTATCGTGCTCTATTTTGCGTACGCAAAGAGTTTATGCGCTTCTCCAAGGAGGATTCGTGATGAGAAGTTGGCTAAAGCCAAAACGAGCAGAGTTAAGCAAAAATGGCGGCTTTCAGGATAATGTCGGCGGCTGCTTCGGTGGCGTCGTGAGTGCGACGTCGGCGTCATCCACGCGACTGAGATTTTCAATACGGGACAGCGTTGTGCTCGGTTTGGCAACGATCACCGGCAACTTGATGCTTGTGACGCGCGAACATTTTTCGGAGAAGGTACGATGTGCGAAGGTCAATACACGAGACCTCTCTTGCCGAGGCGACGCAAGCGGACACGACCGGTCAACCGCTCGCGTCGCATTCTCATGTTGAAACAAATCTAAAATAGTACTCTGGACCAAAAAACTTGTCTTTTCTAAAGTTACAGCATTTTGTGTGTGAAATAAAAATTGTGACTGTATCTTTGTGATGTCGCAAGCGCGAGATGCATGGTCTTTTGCGTCGCGACGGAGAAACACTATTCGAAAACTCTCTCGCGTCGCGTGCGCTAATACAAGCACTAAATTTAACGCTAGCGGCCGCTAAAATTGCGTACGTTATTCTAAAACTCACTATTTACTTGCACGTCTCCTGGGGTGACAGTTAAAAATAAAAGGGCTGATTGTGATACCATCGTTGACCTTAATAAAAAGCTCTTTGGGGAATAAACGACGTTCAGGGAGTGAGATTCAGAACGCAGGAGAGCTGGGGAATGAGTTTAATACTTTAGTCTAAAACGCTTTAAGTGTAAATGGACCTCCCCACACGCAGACGGCGTCATGGGTTACCGCACCATTATTAAGGCGACGTGTGTTTATGTTTTTTTGTTTTTTTTTTCGTTTCTTTGCCTTGTGTTAAGCTAAAGTGTGGCATTCCGTTAGTATTTGAGATAAGAGAGACCTAATTTATTTAAGAAATGCGACCTCTATGCTACGGTTAATTAACTTTAAACCTAATATTTTCCGGCTTTTTTGCACAAGATTTTGAGAAAGCTTTGAATTGACCATAGACTTTTAATGGTGTAAACACAACTCGAAGTTCCACTCCCTGTCTACATAAAGATGAGAGGCTACATTAACCCCTCTCCACAGAACGTTGTGCACATTTCATGGGACAGATCTAGCAAAACAGCTACAAAAAAATGTGTGTGACTCGATCTAGTTTTGCTATTTAGCAACAATGAGATGTGATGGGCTAGTTGATTTGAAGTGAACATCTTGCGAAGGAACAGCGGCAATATTTTTGCCGCTGTTCCTTTCCAATATGGTAAAATGCTATTTAGAATTATCCAATGCGACCGCTTAATACGAGCCAATGACAACGCAAACTCCCTTGGATAGGGGTACCAATAATTGCTTCATAAAAGGATTATTGTTATCGTGGGATATCCTCCCCCTACCGTGAGGAATGACCGAGTATAAAAGTACCCTGAATTCTAAAGTACCACAAAAAAGCAGAACATGTGTGGCACGTGTTTCTATGGGGTCCACAAGAGTTGTAATTTTGAAAATCCCCATGGGTTGATTACGAGCCTTTCTAGGCAAAAGATCAACCCAGGTTAAGTACTTCAGAAGTTCTAGCCGTAAACTGATTGCACAGAAACTCGATACTCTATATCGCCGTATCTTGGAACACGGCGGGGGATACGGTCAAAGCGAGCCAATCAGCGTGGTGGAGATGGACACGCGACAATACACTATCTCACTAGTTGCGAGCAGGGCTGTCGAAGCCACGGGCAGAAGAGTGATGAAAGCCACTTTGGTAGAAGTTTTGAGGGACGGGCTAATCTTCCAGAGGAAAAAAGAAAAGACGTTTGGGACACATAAAAGAGGGTCCGACAAAGCGGAGAGTTCCTCCTTCACCTCATTTTTAAGAGACTGGATTAGGCTCTCGCCCTTGTTTTTTTGGTAAAAGCCGTCATGTGCTTCATCTCCGTTGCTCCGCATTCCTCGAAGTGGTCGCAGAGTTTGCTCTTTTTGAAGTTACGGTGAAATAAAATATGTCCTTAGTCTAGCCTAGCCAATGAAGTCCTTGCGGCTAGGACTTCGTCAGTTTGCCTAACTGACCAACGATATGCAGCCTTTCACTGCACCTATACCTTCCTGTGAGTTGGGAAACTGATGAAGAGCTAAACTTCGGTTGCTAAACGTCTTGTTTTTATCACACTTCTATGACCATTCAGTCACCCTTTAATGTCGCCTCATCCATTAAAGTTTCAAAAAAGTGTTGTCACCGAACGCTGTATCGTATCGCTCATCCGTTCCTTTCAACCCCGCAGATAAGCATGGACGCAGTAACCGGAGCTAAATCGTAACATTCTACCCTCCTACGATGCGGCGCCTGGGACGCATCTCCGACTGGCGCATTTTAGCATCGTATTTCGCCCGTACATTGAGACTGGCCTCGAAATGACGATAGATGTTTTCACAAAGGTCGGCTTGTCGTCCTAAAGAGCCTACTTTACAGAGGGTTTCCAACCGCTCGGTGGGGGGTCACTTGGTTTCTGGGCAACGTTTGCAAATACGAGCTACGAGAAGGTGAAGACAGCGTTCGTCGTCTGCAAAACGTGTCCGCTTTTCCGTCCGCTTCTCTCCTTGCCGCCGGACAACGAAACACACGCGGGCTGCGACCAATGCGCGCAGGAGGCGACCGCCATTATTAAATTGCCAACGCTCCCCATGGTTCGCGTTGTACCCTCTCTTCGATCTATTCTCTCAATTTCGTGGAGTCAGATGTCGAGATCCTGGTGGTTCGACGTGGAAGCCGTGAAAAAAAATAAGAACACGAAAGAACGCTAGTGTAGCTATCGTCGCGACGTCCCCATTCCTGGCTGTCGAAGCTTCCGTGAACAGTGAAGCTAGAGGGCGACCTGCAGCAGAACGGCCGTCTGCCACATTCACTTCCGCAGGTATGCGACACCGCCAGGAGTGCGGCCGGCGACAACATTAGGTACACACCTATGACGTCATCGAGCGGAAATCCAGGAACCACATTTTAGGACGCGGTAAAACCACGAGTAGGCGGGGACGCGTTCCAGGCATAAACATCGAGTGCAGGGTTCCGAAAGAATCTGGGAGAAGTGCTGTCTCGCAACAGCGAGTCGACTGTGCACTCATTAGCCGGAGAATAACTCGTCGCTTTCACACCCCCGCGCCTTTCAACGACAACAGATCACCTCGTAGAATATTCGAAGGCTCGAAGAGACGCTCTTACGTGGAAACGATGCACTCACTACCTACAATACCGTTGTCCTCTGAAAGGAACTTTCTGAGTACGTAAGGTATGGCGAGTATACCATAGCTGGGTACCACACTCTTCCAGCTCTTGTGCATATCTCATACTTGAGTGCATGTTAATATACAACGTGCACTCGTCTTCTTTTTTTTTTTTCAGTGATCCCGTTATTCTTGTTTTGTTGTTTTTGTAGAATCGAACACTATGCCATTATTTCTCTCTCACTTTGCTGTCCTAGTATTTATTGTATAATTTTTTTTTTCATGTGGTCAATCTAGTGTCTCCCTTGTGCAACTTGCGCGCAACAAACAATAGGGAGACCGCGGTCGCAGACGCATGGGGATGCTCTTGCGATCCCACCGAGGGAGTTTTCACTGCGCGTGTTATATGGGGAATCATAAATTATCATTATCAACACACCTCCTGCTCACTCCACTTAGCGAATGGCTCGTCGTCCTTTCCATGTGGTGTAATGTTCTTAGTTCGGTCTGAGAGCATAATACAGAAAACAAAAGTGTACGATGTTGCATCGAAGCACTCAGTCTTGTCGCCCGCGCTCAGCGGCAAGTAGTGTTACGCGTGTACACGTTTCCTAATTAGATCGAAGAAGTTAAAAAAAGTCACAACTAGCAGCGCCTTTTCTTAAGCATTTTACGGAAGAGGGACTAATCAATATTTGCGACTGGTCACAAATTATGAATTTTGTTAGCGCAGTAATTGATTGCTATTAGTTTTCACAACAAGTTTTTTTACATGAGTCTCAAGATGACGTCATAAAACTGTCTGGAACAAGCAGAAGGCGCTTTGCATAAGTTTTCTGTCATTCTTGGAGGTGGAGACATTTTGCCTTACAATGCAAATGAAGGCTGTAAAAAAAAGAGTAAAAAATTGTAATGCATGTTTAAACCGACTAAGATATATCTGGCAAAAAATTATAAAAAGCAAACCCCCTCTAAAAAAGTAGAAATCAATTTAAACTTCGGTTTTTTAGGCTGTTTAGTTCTGAAATTGCTCTACAATTTCGTGACACTAGTCGAACAAGCAACAAACACAGCACACCGCCTACGCTTCAGATGTACGTTGTTAGCAGCAGTTTCTAGGCCGAGTTACAATTTAGAAATTTAAAAAAGATATGTGAACTTTAAAAAAAAATATTACCGGCTGCAGACTGCTTGGGCAAGCGTCCGACATTGGTGGCATGCAAGACTGCAGAAGAGATAGCTCTTAGTTGATGCAGAAACAGTCACAGTAAAAGCGCGAGTAATATGAAGAGAGTAATGCCCGCAGTAAAGCAAGTGCTTTGCGTAGAGTTTGTTCCAGAAGCAAAATAAACCTGTGCCAAATTTCTCGGAAGCGACGCCATTTTTTAGAAAATCATGTGTTGACGGAGAATTCAACTTCAATTTCTAAAAAAAATTGAAAATACAACTCTGAAGTCAGTCTTACCGGTGTGCTGGTTACAAACGACGCTGTGCTTTCAGTCTCATCTACAAAGTCCATTCGGTCGATAGCGGTCGCAGTATATATTCCGTTTCACCGTGGTGACAGAGAGCGCGTCTCCGACGGCTGTGTTTAGCGTTTCATGCCACCCACACATCAAAAGTGGCCACCGAAGTTGCGCAACAAGTGACGTCACAGAACCCAGAGAGTTCTACTGTCGGGCGCATAGAGTTATTATAATGTACGCTGGAGATTCAAGTGGCGCTAGTGTGCTGACGCAAATTGAAGCAGACAGCAACCAGTCGGAAATTGACTTCTGGTAATGCATTTCTATGGGAAAAAGTGAGTGCATTTTCTCCCTGCGCTCGATTATAAAAGCCAATATCCGAAATAATTCGAACGTACTAGGTAGCTTCGAACATTCCTCAATAAGGCCGACGAAATAATTGTTCAGTTAAGGCGTTTTTCTTTCAAATTCATCTCATTAAAAAACGGTGCTGAAACGGCTTCGTTCGTGTATTTATGTGGACTGTCGGACACTCTTAGCTCGAACATGAAGTCGGCGCTTTTAAGCATGAGGGATATACGTGCCAAACGAACGAAGGACATCTGGAAATTAAGGGAGACGGCAAGAACTACGCAGTAACACTGGATCAGTAACTACCCGTGCATGCACGTTCAAAATAAATTGAAGGCCACGTAATATATTCCTATTTTAAATACGTAAGTACCCGCTTTATTCTTTCTGCTCTGTGCGAACTACTACGTTCAAAATACACCAGCACGAACGAAATCTTTGAGAACAAGTGCAAGATAAAAGCTGCCCGGCAGAGAAAACAATGCGAAGAGTCACCTTTCATAGCCGACGTGCTTTATTATTTACATTTTGAATGTTTTTATCCGCTCATGCACGACGGTGACAAATTACAAGTCTGTCATATTAGCAATATATAAGCGTCACCGGAATGCTGGCGAGCCTTGAGCACACTCTATATTACTTTCGATTGTAATTTTGCTTTGAATCGTCGCTTGTTTTTACGTACGTGCTGCGGAACGCACGTTTGGGATTGAAATGTAGCGAAGTTAAACATCGTTCACTGATGAAGAAAAATGCGCTAACTAAAGTAATTACACTTTTACAATGTTAATTAAGGTACATACCATTCGGTACGACCCAAATAACCAAAGTGTTTCGTGTTATTTTCTGGCGAAAAGACAAAATGCACGCGCGTTTTCCCATAGGAATACACAGGAGCACCGCAAAAGTAGACTGGTTGCTGTCTGCTTCAATTTGCGTCACGGAAGTCGCATAGACACTAGCGCCAGCTGAACCTCTAGCGTACATTATAACAACTCTATGGTCGGGCGTCGAGATCGCGGTCGCATAAGAATGCTGGCGAAAAGCACGAGCGAAATGCCAGCGTCGCATGCAGTGTCGTCGCGGCGTCCCTACTTCCGGCTCGCTAAGCTTCCTGCCACACTGCAGTGCGACCTGCAGCAGTACAGGCGTCTGCCACATCAACCACCGCTGCTGGGACGCCGCCAGGATCGCGACCGGCGACAGCTTGACGCTTCTTTGACGTCATCAAACAAAAATCGAAAAACAACATTTTTTTTCAGGGCGCGGTAAAGACGCCAGTCGAAGACGCGTTCCAGGTACCATGTATAGGTTCACTCTAAGTCCGCGATCCTATGGAGTCAATCAAGCAGAGCCAAAACTGAATCATGTCCATTGCCTTTGTGCGTTTGATAATACAGCCAAAACACATCGCACGCAGTGAATTGGCCGCTTTCGTTCGCTTTTATTTTTCTTTCTGCGTAATTGGGAGAAGTGGGTCTGCGCTTGCGCAGTTGCGACTGCAGCGCCACCGAGGTGGAGTGACGTCAGAGGGTTGAGTAAGTCTACACGCGGTAAGGCTCCGCCAAACGTGTGCATTTGTTTACGCGACATTTCATTAAAAGGGTGTGCGAATACAGGTTCGAATTACGTAGCTTGGTGTCGTCCCAATAGCTTTAACGCTGTCAAGGAAACCGCTTGTCGTGGCTTTTCTTTACACGGTGAAGGCCACCAATGACGCGGCGACGCTCGATCCGAACCGGCGTTCACACACCCCAAACTTCCAAAAGAAGCGCGAAGCACTAGGATCCAGCGTGCCATCGCGGTGCATTATTCGACGCTTTCACCCGAAGCTAACTCCTTTCGTCCGCGATAGTGGATCAAAAAGGTGCGTCACCAGCCTGGGCGCGGCGTGAATAATTGAGATGGCTGGATCAGCGAACGGACTTAGTCTGTCCTTAGTTTGCCGTTAACGAGGAAGTTCGGGCGTGGCCTGCTTCCCTCTGGCCTAGTAGAACAAATCGCTACGACTCCCACGAGTCACGCTGGGTAAGCGTTTCTCGCGCTATCGCGTCCTCTCGTAAGTAAAAATCATGTCAAAGTTTGGGTATGCTGGGAACTCCAATCCCGGTCATTTAATGCCCCCTTTCCGCTGTTTCAAATTTAGAACGCGAAGCCGCGCCAGTTCTCGCACACAGTTAAATACATGGAGATCGTCTCCGTTTGGTGGCTTCACCTACCTTAGTGTGGATTTGCCCTCTTGGCTTATTAAGATTACTTAATATGTTTACACAAAAAAGTGCTTTCCTTCGAATGAGCTGCGACGGCTGCATATGGAATGAACACACGACGACAAATTTGCATGAACCGTTTGCCGCGAAATCGTTTCGCACTTGTAACCAGACCAAAACGCAACCAGATGGGCGTGAGGCAGTGCTTTTCCACCATCCGAGAGCCAGACGGATCAGTGGCAGACACCAGGTCTTCGATCGACAGGGCGGCTAAGCTGCTCGGTTAAAAGCTCAACCGCATGCTAAAAGTCTTCAAGGCCAACTTGCGCGAAAACCACCAAGCAGCCAATAACGGCGGCAACCCCTGGAGCCCCACCTAGGGTTCTGGACTCCCTCCGTCGCCGGAAATTCGGCCAGCTCGTCTGTAGGCGGGTCATGATACGGGAGTCCTCAACAGGCGCTCGAGACCGTCCTGCTTGAAGTCAGCAGTCCATGGCGGCCCCGCCAAGACCACCGTCGTGAAAACTGCTGGTAGGTTTAACCCTCATCACCATGTCATCATCGTGACCATAGTCCACATTTTGCTTCGTGCTGCAAGCTTTTGGTAGGGACGTTCGGTCGTGCTGCTGCCACCAGGATCTCTACTAGAATGCCAAAAAATATTTTCATTATCATTATCATTCCTTCTGCTCTATAATCTGTGCTTGAAGATAGATGGGCCAGTGCCACGAACGATAGTTCCGAAGTAGTGGTGCCACGTCCGTCGCACCATTTTTACGTCATGCGCCGCCCCCACGCCGTTTAGACCGTGGTACCCCGCCATATTCGGAATGGGGTTGATATTCTCTTGTATTTCCCATCCTCATTCTGCGCCTTATACTACCCAGTACTTTGAATATATTGGGTACACATAGGTTTAACGCACCATGACCATGAAAAAGAGAATGAGCGTGACTGGAACTGACCAATTATCAGCCCGCTTTTTTCGGGCTCAAAGAAAATGAAATTCGAGCCAAAAAGTATGTTCTGTGCAGTGGGACTTCTATACGTCATGTTCAAATGAAAGCCGCGGCGAGCATAAATACCCTGTCAGTGGATATAGACCGTTTTCGTGGGACGGTGGCCATCTTGAAATAGCACGTTGTTTGGTTGGGTGACAAAGACTAAAGCGAATAGTTTGAGCATAACTACAATAAAAAAGTATAGCCAAGAGAAAGGTAGACCTATTACCACACACCCCGTGAGTTCTAGCGCCTTGCAGTCGGGAGATGGAGTGACTTGTTATCGTTTTCCAACTCAGCTACGTCAGAATTGAACATAGCAGACACCACGAAAAAAAAAACGGTTGATACGGCGTGCATGTTCGTCTGCTTCTTGCACACCTCGCGCATCCGTTTAACCTAAAGTGCGCACAGGTGCGTTCGTTTCCCCTCGATCTCAAC
The DNA here is from genome assembly GCF_016920785.2 of Ixodes scapularis. Classification (NCBI taxonomy): domain Eukaryota; kingdom Metazoa; phylum Arthropoda; class Arachnida; order Ixodida; family Ixodidae; genus Ixodes; species Ixodes scapularis. The sequence continues at coordinate 94,403,707 of NW_024609881.1, forward strand.
CAATGACGGTTCTCGAGATTGACCGCCTCACCCCCACACTTTCTAGAGAACAAAAGCCGTAGTGCTGATAGAGATGTCGTCCCGAGCGACGGCCAACGCTGGGAAAAGATTGGACACGATGATTGTGTCAACGGTTGGCTCAAACTTGACTCGAAGCCAAGCGCTGACTCAGCAATGGTTTCCAAACTGTGTCCAGTGTTGACGTTTGCGGGTGACGCAAAAATATTAGCACTACGGCCTTGTCTCCTAGGTGGTGTTGCTCATTCTCGCAAGTTCTCTACACGTTCTTTATATGTTGGCCTGTGATTGGCGAATCCCGGAGAAAAGCTCACCGCAGAAAAGCACACCGGAAAAAAGCTCACTGCAGAAAAGCACACCGGACAAAAGCTCACCGGAGAAAAGCTCACCGGAGAAAAGCAAGCTCACCGGAGATAAGCCCACCAAAAAAAGGCTCACCGCAAAATCGGCGGATGCGAAGAAAAGTTCACCGGCCATCGAGTGTATGCGGAGAAAAGCTCGCCGATCTTTTTTTTCTTTCCTTATGGAGGCTGTTGGATCGTGCGTAACATACATCCAATTTATGATCATTAAAATTCGTCAGCTTTGTGAAAAAAGAAAATGTCCTTTTTTGTAATGTTTCTTAAGTTTATTGTGTATATGCCCCCCGATTTCATAATTGCGGGCGAGTGTTTTCTGTGACGAAATGAATCCCTGGAGATGGCGAACAGTGGCCTCTCCATTACAAGTGGACCTCTCCATTACAAGTGGAGATGTCCCGGGTTCGATACCCGGACCAGGCGAATTTTTTCGGTCGCTCACCAGTCACCTAGCTGCGTTTGGAGATTTATGTTTGTCCTTTGTCCCTCTTGTTCCCCTTCTCCAGGGATTCATTTCGTCATTCTTGTCCAGCTCGCTTGCACCTTTGCATTTAATTGCATTATTATTGTTTTCTGTGGTTTACTCTCTAGGCAACGGAAGCCTAACTAAAATCTTTATGAACTTGAAGAAGAGGAAAAAGTGAGAAGGCTTACTAATGTCTGCCTAAAACCTAAAGATGAAAACTGTAAATGCCCAAAAATTCGAAAGTGCATGCGCAAGAACGCGGTGCCTGAAATTCTCTTAGAATCTTTTTGTTAACCTTTGAAAAGAAAATACAACGGTAAGTATGATATCGAGGTTTCTTTCTTCAACGGACAAGCACAATTTCTAGCCATTAGTGCTGGTGTTTCCACACGTTGCCTTTGTGTGATAGTGACCGTCTACGGCGAGCCACCCATGACATTAAGAGCTGCACACTGTCACTGTTGTTACTCGTGACTATATCACATCTAGTCCTCTGTAAAATAGCGAATTGGGCGAGTTGGTAAACCTTACACGTGACGAAAACCGCTCAAACGACGAAGACGGAGTGAAGACAACAAAGACGAAAGGATGAACCTGTTCTCGCAACTGAAGTTTTATTAGTCACAATAACAGAAAGAAAACAGTGTAACCGACACTGATTACATCAACAAACACTTACTCATCTAGCAGGCACCACACAATCGTTAGAACTGAAATGGTTCACACACCACTAATCATATTAGCTCGCAAAAAAAAAAAAAAACTTTTTTGCTGACAGAGCTACCGACGGCGGACTGTTCTTGGTGTGAATAATTTTTTTTTTTTCTCCTTGGGCCTGTTCGATGTTCCGATTTTATAGTTGCGGTGTCATTATTATACAGAATGGGTGAGTAGTAATTTTTCTAGAATTAGTAAATTTGCCCAATGAACTTCAAGAATATTACAAAAGAGAGGACAATTATTTTTAAATTGACGAATTAAAATTGTGTTAAATTGCCACGCGTGACGCACGATCCGCTAAGCTAAGACCAAATTTAAAAAAAGCGGTGAGCTTTTCTACGCATCCGCTCAAAGGCCGGTGAGATTTTCTCCACATCTGGCGATTTTGCGGTGAGCTTTTCTCCGGTGAGCTCTTCTCCGGTGAGCTATTCTCTGGTGAGCTTTTCTCCGCCACCCTTGATTGGCGTGCCTCTCTTTACGTTCAGATGTGTCAAGGACGCATTTTAGAACACTTGCTCGCAATAAAAATTCCCGAAGTAATACCAACAAAGTTCCCGTGTATAGGACATGTGGTTGGCCACGAGACCTACCCGGGTCGTTCACATTTCTCACGAATGCTTCGGCTTTTTTTAGAGTACGCTGGACCTATGATGGATCGGCTACAACATGAGAGCTTGAAATATTATTACCACGTTTGTTATTACAAGTTTTCTAGGATCTCCTTAAAGCTTGATATTTAGCCACTCAGTTTTGAGAAGTACTTCAGGGGCCTTTACATGTTTGTCTTGTTTTGCCTGTAGGAAGTGCAGATGTATCTAAATATTAAACGGAAGGTTTAATAGTGAAACTACTTATTGATCCCGCAACGCGAGTTAGCAACTGAGTTGGAGTTTAGAATTAACAGTAGATAAAAAAAGTAGGCCGGGGAGAGGGGTAAGAATAGACATAGTAACCCAGGAGCGAGCGGACAGAAAAAAGCACGGACAGACACCAAACTCCGAACACAGCTAAAGATTTGTTTTTCAGAACACGTTCGTGCGTGGATGTTTCTGGGCTTCCCGGTGTTCCTACAAACTAGTGTCCTCTTGTTAGTCGCCGGGGTCTTTTTTTCTCTTGTTCTTGGTGCACGACCTCGAGCAGCGTGTGTCTTGTAGGTTTGTGGGCCTATTTAAGAAGGTGTTCTGAGAAATAAAGCTTTCGCTGTGTTCGGAGTTCCGTGTTTGTCCGTCCCCCTTCTTTGTCCCCTCCATCCAGGGTTACTATGTCTACCAGTATATGCAGGATTTCTTTTTTAAGAATAAAGAAGTCTCGGAAGGAACACAGTTTTAGCAATCAATCATATTAAAAGAAGATTATCCTATCTATCTCTCACCTTTCCTAATATAACCCACCACTAACCCTGGGGTTTTAGGCCAATGTGTTCACCAGTACGGCAAGATTTCAGCAACCGTTACCTTGCGCTATTGCCGTCTAGCGTTAACCAAGCGTCGCCACCACTACTTGCATGACAGCGCCGTCTGCCACCACCTTTTCGCACTCTCTATGGTGGTTCAAGACCCACCTCATGGCGCCACCAGTGTTCATGAAAGTATCATATACAACGCATTCATTCGTAGCATGCTAGCTAGAGTCAAATATTGATAGTTTTCGGCGCTACTGGGGTGGTTGGTCCAGTGCCGCCAGGCGGCGCAACTTGTACTATGAAACTAGGGCGCCTCGATGTTAGCGCCACTTTCCGGGTGGAGACACCCATTGACTCCCGTAATAGCATCAATCTGACGTGGCAGGGATACATCAGGTTGTGTTTGGATTGTGTGGATGTATTTCATGGGCGATAAAGTTGTATAGTTAGCATAATTTGGACTACATAGACTCAAGACAGGGCCGGCTAGAGCAGCTACAAGTTTGACCCAATATGGCGGCTGTTTCCACCCTAAACGCGGCGCTGGGATGAAAGCATCCTACGCGAAACTTTGTGGCTAGAAGCCCATTTCTTCCTGCTCCTTCATCCTCACAAACATACACACAGCCCCAAAGCCAACAATGCGAGAAAAAAATCTAGACAGATGATAATACGCCGAAACGAAAGCCGAATCGGTGAGTAGCAACAAGAAAACAGACTAGAAAGGTATGCAATCAAGTTGACCGAGTGGCTGACAACGCAACCGCGTGAGCCCCTTTTCATGAGATAACTAAATAAAACTCGCTGCCCTTCCTCACGAGCTCGACGGCGAGGAAAAGAACAGAAGCAGCAACCATGTCGCTGACATCGATTCAAGATAACAAGGTGCTCCATCTTTGTTTCCCACTACCCAGGGTCTCGAGATTAGAAGACGAGAAGAAGAGCAGCAATTACGAAGGATTACCTCCCACTATGACGTTGACTATAAAAGAGCGAACCCCGAAGGTAATAAGGAAGAAACGAAAGAAATTCGGCCTGATCGTTCCATATTAGCTTCCTAACTTCCTCCCAAGCCTGTTATTTGGCGTGGTACGTAACCAAAATCCAAATTCTAGCCTCGTTCCTTTTGAGCGACAGACGACAAACGCTGTTGGCCAACATACTGATATGAGCATCTTTAGCAACCTTTCTTCGGTTTTACCGTCAACAACCGGTCAGCCAAGAATATTTTTTATTGTTGTCCGTTGCTGAAGAAGTAAAAAGAAAAAAAGAAAAGCGCGCCGTCTTTGGCAAAAGCAGAGGGCATAATAAAAAACGGGGCACATGTAACTGACTCGCAGTATTACGATGCGCGCAAATAGCAGACGAATTTGCTCACCGTACATATCACGTCATATCCGTGACGTAACGGCAGGACGGCAGTACTGGCTGTAGAAGAACTCACGCGCAAATAATTTCGACGTACAAAAAAAAAAAAAAAAGAGTTTCTGCGCATATCCATAACACTCTGGGGAGGACGCGCTTGTTTCTAAGTGAGTAACTTGTCTAATATTATCTTTTAGCTGGCGAAATTGTGACTTTCCTTGGAGCACGACGTCTGTATAAATCGCTTTCTAAAGCGACGTGGACGGCACGGCTTGCATCTGGATATCGCGAGCTAGATTATGGATTCGTAACGCGCTAGAAAGATGCACGAATTCCGAATAATTTGTCGAACACTTTTCACGAAGCGCAGACCCCGCAACCGCAATCATTAAGCTTGTCTAGAAGTGGCGAGCATCCGTTACACCAGTAAGTGCGCCGCCTTTACACTTTCCTCTATTAAAACTAAACAGACCCCCAGAGACACGGACCTCCTCGCTCCCGCGGGCCCGGATATACAATCGCGCCACCCTGCGCTACGTTCTGCGTCTTCTCTTATATCGCAGAGTTGCAGCCCTAACAAAACAGGGATGAGGGTTCGGGAGCTGGAATACTTATATTTATTTTTAGAGTGGTGTTACGTCTTCCGTGTCGTATTTCGGATTCCACATTGCAATTGGACGCCTAAAGAACTGCTGTGACGTCGCTTTATCGGCCGCTCCGGCGGTCGGTGTGAGGTTTCGTCGTTCAAATACAACCGCTCACTATCGAGAAGTAACTGGCCCCGGAAGTTGTAAAAGATAGCCGTGTTCCGCTTTCAGCACCCGACCGCACCTACATTCCTGCGTGGTTTGGGTTGCCCCATAGACTGGACATGACCCGATTTCTTGTTGTCGGAAATGACGTCGCGAAAGCTGACGGGGCATGTAACAGGCTGCAGCTTGCTGCGTGATCATGAAATCATGTATACATTATTTAACGGACATTTGGTGAACAGTTTGCAAAGGTAAACGTTATGCTGAAATAAAATACTTTTTTTTTCTTAGATCGTTCGCACCCAGTGTCAAATTTGCATCCGGTGCAGGGTCGCCACCTGGTGTCTCATTGTAAAACAATTAGAGTGCTAAAAAGTGCTAAAAAGACGACGGACAGGCAGAATGACGACGTACACCACTGAGTGTTGTTTGCTTTGATAAAGTATATGTTTAGTTGACAACACGGCAAACATAGAACAGAACCCCAAGTTCAAGAAAAACGCTCTAAAAGAATATGCAGTTGGGGTGCTTGGTGTTACCAACAAGAGATATATTTCATCAATGTCACCGGCGGTCTGTAGTGTTCGCTGTCCTTTAATTTGTTTGTCGTCATATTAGTGATTTTATTAGATACAATAAATCACCGACTGCCCCAATACTTTCCGTTACAACCGGAAAATTAACTTATTCATGTTATTTTTCCGGAGATGAGACAAAATGCACGCGCGTTTTCCTATGGGAATGCACAGGAGCACCGAAAAAGTGGACCGCTTGCTGTTTGCTTCAATTTGATTCCCGGAAGTCGTATAGAGATTAGCGCCAGTTGAACCTTTAGCGTACATTATAATAACTGTATGGTTCGATCCTGCTGTTTCGCCACCAACGACGCTTGCGACGCCAGCCTTTTCCTTTTTTGTATTAGCAAAAGTTCGCCTATTGAATGTTTAGTTTTCTTCCGTTATCGCCGGCTCATTAAATGACATTCGTGACAATAAAGCATTTTTCTTTCTTGTTTTGGTTTTTGTAAACCTATACTTCCCAAATTTGAGTATAGTAAATGCACTTCGTAAAGACACCTTCGTGAAGAGTTTCGTTGAACTCACTTTATAGGCTGATTTATGTGGTTTACTTTACACTCAGACATCGCTCAGGGACACCTTGTATATGCACAGGATGCCATATTTGAGCGTGTTATTCACAGCGCACTCGGAAAAAGGGGGGGGGGGGGGTTAGGGTAGGCTTCGCAGAGGTCCCCGTATCCTCAAGTCGGGTTCCTACCTATCGTCGGCGAAGAACGGCAACGTTGAGGGTTTGGAATGCACGTTGCGGAAGCGTTGTGGATTTCTTCGCCAAGCTTTGCGATTTTGTTCAAGCCCGAGTTGTCTATAGATTTGCTCTGTACTTCCGTGAATTTCGCTAGGGCGGGAGGCATTCAACGTCATAACTACATCGAATTTCTGCTACCAAGGGGTATTGAGAATTTGTTGTATCCTTTTTTAAATTAGCCTTTCATGCATTTACGAGCGGAAAACCGGTGTTTCTAAGGTGCTGACACCAACGTTGTTTCTGGCAAAACAAAGAAGTAAGAGCTAAAGTTTGGTTTCCGTAACCTTTCAAAACCTTCAATCGCCAACAAGACGTAACCAATCGCCCCTTTGCCGTACTCGCGTGACAAAGACAGTGGTTACACAGAATGTTATCTGTTAGTGTAGAAAAACTGTGTAAACACGCGAAGAACGTGTGGCGTGAAGCGGCCCTTTGCTGAGCTCGGTAAGCACGTGAGCGCACTGTGGATGTCTTACTTGAAGGTGCCATCTTCTCTGGCGGCAATGTAATTGCACTTTTCTTGAGCCTGTTGAAGTACGGGATGCAGTAAACGGAGTGCGGGAGAAAAAAAGTGAAAGCCGCTTACAACTCCCTGTAACGCCGAATTGGAGCGCAGCTCTTGAGGAGGAGGGAAGGGCACTGGGGGGGGGGGTTAGACTAACCAGGGGGGGTCACGTGACCTTGGGGGTCACGTGACCCCCAATGCCGATGATGTCATCACTGACGTCACTGATGACGTCATTAGTGACGTCACTGATGACTTCACCAGTGATGATGACGATGACGATGCGAATGTCGGTGACGTCATCAGTGACGTCGCTGACGACGTCATCAGTGATGATGACGATGACGATGCGGATGCCGGTGACGACATCAGTGACATCACTGATGACGTCATCAGTGATGATGACGATGACGATGCGGATGTCGGTAACGTCACCGGCATCCACATCGTCATCGTCATCATCACTGATGACGTCACCGGCATCCACATCGTCATCGTCATCATCACTGATGACGTCACCGGCATCCGCATTGTCATCGTCAACATCACTGATGACGTCACCGGCATCCACATCGTCATCGTCATCATCACTGATGACGTCACCGGCATCCACATCGTCATCGTCACTGATGACGTCATCATCATTGATGTCATCATCACTGATGACGTCACCGGCATCCACATCGTCATCGTCATCATCACTGATGACGTCACCGGCATCCGCATCGTCATCGTCATCACTGATGATGACATCAGTGATGATGACGATGACGATGTGGATGCCGGTGACGTCATCAGTGTCGATGACGTCATCGGGGGGTCACGCGACATCGGCGGGGGTCACGTGACCTCGGGGGGTCACGTGACCTCGAGGAGGGGGTCACGTGACCTCGAGGAGGGGGTCACGTGACCTCGAGGAGGGGGTCACGTGACCTCAGGGGAGTCACGTGACTTCGGGGGGTCACGTGACCTCGGGGGGGTCACGTGCCTCCCCACGAAGTCACGTGACCCCGGTGGGGGGCTCGCGCGGTGCATTATGGGATATTTCCCATGATGCACCGCGCGGTTACGCCGACGGCGACGGCGACGGCGACGGCGACGCCGCTTAAGCCGGAAACGGGCCCCTAAGAGCTGCGCTCTAAAAAGTGAAAGCTGCTTACAACTCCCTGTAACGCCGAATTAGAGCGCAGCTCTTGAGGAGGAGGAGGGAAGGGCACTGGGGGGGGGGGGTTAAACTAACCAGGGGGGTCACGTGACCTTGGGGGTCACGTGACCCCCAATGCCGATGATGTCATCACTGACGTCATCAGTGACGATGACGATGCGGGTACCGATGACGTCATTAGTGACGTCACTGAAGACTTCACCAGTGATGATGACGATGACGATGCGAATGTCGGTGACGTCATCAGTGACGTCGCTGATGACGTCATCAGTGATGATTACGATGACGATGCGGATGTCGGTGACGTCATCAGCGATGATGACGATGACGATGCGGATGCCGGTGAGGTCATCAGTGATGATGACGATGACGATGCAGATGCCGGTGACGTCATCAGTGATGATGACGATGACGATGCGGATGTCGGTAACGTCATCAGTGATGATGACGATGACGATGCGGATGCCTGTGACGTCATCAGTGATGATGACGATGGCGATGTGGATGCCGGTGACGTCATCAGTGATGATGACGATGTGGATGCCGGTGACGTCATCAGTGATGATGACGATGACGATGTGGATGTCGGTGACGTCATCAGTCACGATGACGTCATTGGGGGGTCACTCGACATCGGCGGGGGTCACGTGACCTAAGGGGAGTCACGTGACTTCGGGGGGTCACGTGACCCCGGTGGGGGGGCTCGCGCGGTGCATTATGGGACATTTCCCATGATGCACCGGGGTCACGTGACCTCGGGGGGGTCACGTGCCCCCCACGAGGTCACGTGACCCCGGTGGGGGGCTCGCGCGGTGCATTATGGGACATTTCCCATGATGCACCGGGGTCACGTGATCTTGGGGGGGTCACGTGCCCCCCACGAGGTCACGTGACCCCGGTGGGGGGCTCGCGCGGTGCATTATGGGACATTTCCCATGATGCACCGCGCGGTTACGCCGACGCCGACGGCGACGGCGACGCCGCTCAAGCCGGAAACGGGCCCCTAAGAGCTGCGCTCTAATAAAACAATTGGAACGCGGCAGCGCCGAGCAGAGCCCCGACGCCAGCTCGCGGCAAAAGACAATCAAACACTTGATCTACCCATCTCATTGCCGTAGACTGATCATGTCTAACGTAGCTGTCTGCCTTTTTAGAGCGCAGCTCTTAGGGGCCCGTTTCCGCCTTGAGCGGCGTCGGCGTCGGCGTCGGCGTCGGCGTAACCGCGCGGTGCATAATGGGAAATGTCCCATAATCCACCGCGCGAGCCCCCCACCGGGGTCACGTGACCTCGTGGGGGGCACGTGACCCCCCCCGAGGTCACGTGACCCCGGTGCATCATGGGAAATGTCCCATAATGCACCGCGCGAGCCCCCCACCGGGGTCACGTGACCTCGTGGGGGGCACGTGACCCCCCGAAGTCGCGTGACTCCCCTGAGGTCACGTGACCCCCTCCGATGTCGCGTGACCCCCCAATGACGTCATCGTCACTGATGACGTCACCGGCATCCACATCGTCATCGGCATTATCACTGATGACGTCACCGGCATCCACATCGTCATCGTCAACATCACTGATGACGTCACCGGCATCCGCATCGTCATCGTCATCATCACTGATGACGTTACCGACATCCGCATCGTCATCGTCATCATCACTGATGACGTCATCAGTGACGTCACTGATGTCGTCACCGGCATCCACATCGTCATCTTCATCGTCACTGATGACGTCACCGGCATTCGCATCGTCATCGTCATCATCACTGATGACGTCACCGGCATCCGCATCGTCATCGTCATCATCACTGATGACGTTACCGACATCCGCATCGTCATCGTCATCATCACTGATGACGTCATCAGTGACGTCACTGATGACGTCACCGACATTCGCATCGTGATCGTCATCATCACTGGTGAAGTCATCAGTGGCGTCACTAATGACGTCATCGGTACCCGCATCGTCATCGTCACTGACGACGTCATCAGTGACGTCAGTGATTACATCATCAGGATTAGGGGTCACGTGACCCCCCCCCCCTGGTTAGTTTAACCCCCCCCCAGTGCCCTCCCCTCCTCCCCCTCAAGAGCTGCGCTCTAATTCGGCGTTACAGGGAGTTGTAAGCAGCTTTCACTTTTTTTTTCTGTCCTTGTGCCGCTATTTTTAGCGCCCTTTCTCCGTGGTAACTCGAAGGGCGCTCGTTTCACCGAGCAGATCGCCGTTGCACGTCTGAACACGTGACATTTGTTTTATTGTTTTTTTTTTCTCCTTTTTTCTAAGCCGGTAGTAGCACGAATGAAGGTTTTCGGCTGGCGCTGATGTCCAGTCAGTGAGGAGACGAGTGTCGCGTCAGCGTTCGCCTGGCATTCGGCTAATAGAGAGTTTTAGTAGATCGTTCCGATATCTCCGATAGCCCCGATAACGATACTATGCATGCGCAAGGGAGGCGGTGGCGGAGTATCGGGATATCGTTATCGGAGTCATGGGAACGATCTACTAAAACTCTCTATTAACTTCCGTCCCCGTTTGGATACCGGAAGTCGTTATAGGGACTAGCCCATGGACGTTTAAATAGGGCAGGACCAACGTTATTAGATGAGCTCAGTTACGGAACTGCTCATAGACTCTGCATGCACAAGCACTACCCCCCCACCCTTTACTCTCCACGATTGCCTCCCGTCGTTCGACGCGCCGGACGGCTCCTTAGGTAACTGCAGTGCGTTCTGTGGGACTCGTACCTTTCGAAGCGCAGCGTCTACAGGGTGTCACAAATGAAAATTTACAGGGTCTTTTTTACCGCAAACTTAAACTAGGCATCGCCGAACGCTCATTCTCCGCCCAAAGGTAGCGCTAGAGGTCACAACCAGATGCCAAAGTTTCAGCCCGATCCGATAACTTAATCAAAAGTTATAAGTGATTTTCTTAACATTTCAATGGGAAAATGGCGGCCGACGGAGTTTTCAAACACATGGGGCTCTATGGCACCAGAAACCGAAAACGGGCATAAATGGGCTCCATTTTCTCATTGAAATTTTCAGAAACTCAGATAACTTTTGATTAAATCATCGGATCGGGCTGAAACTTTGGCATCTGGTTGTGACCTCTAGCTCTTCCTTTGGGCGGAGAATAGGCGTTGGGCGATGCCTAATTTATTTTTGCGACGAAAAAGATGGTGTAAATTTTCTTTTGTGACACCCTGTAGATGGCGCTCCACTTTACTCTGTAGAACACACAGTTCGTAAACTAAAATCTAAGTGGCGCTTCGAACGACGGGAAGCGGACTCAAGTGATAGAGGGGTGTACCTCCTTCCGTGGGAGTTCCACAACTGAGATAATCTAGTAACGTTGGCCACTACCCGGCATGACGTCATGCCCAGCGACGCCAAAAAAAGAAAACCGAATCCAAACTGCTACGACGCGTCCGAACGGAGATATGCTGGGTTGTGAACAACGTTTATTGTCAGGGACGTGATAATATAGGCAGCGGATGCTTCGGGTGCAAAACAGAAAGGGTGGTGATAAGAATGATAAGTACATTGGAGGATGATACAAAGTTTCCAAGAGTCATGACACAGCTCTGATACAGCATTCCTTCCCCCTAGGGTCTATAGCGATCTACAGGCTTCCTTTCTCTGGTTGACCTTCGCAACTCTGGCGGCTGGGTGGTGCTGATGGTTGGTTCTGCAGGTGTTGTATCTGGTACTGCATCTTGTCGAGCGCCTTGCGTTGTCTTTGCCGCTGTCCCTGGTACTTTGAGTGCCAGCGGCTCTCGAAAACGGATCTGGTCAATGTGACGTCGGACTTCTCCCGACGGTGTGTCCACTGAGACCATCCTTGCTGCGGTCGTTGTAGTTACCGTCCCTGGCAACCACCTTTCTCCTTCTCCGAAGTTCCGGGCCCAAACTGGATCTCCGGGCCACAGCTTGCTACGGGGTTCCTGCAAAGGCACCAATGAAGCACCAGGATACGGCAGGCAGGCGCCTAGACGAGATCTGATCTGGTAGCCTAGCAGTCGTTGTGATGGCGAAGAACCGTCAGCCAAAGGAGTTCGGCGGTACGCGAATAATATTTTAGCCAAACGCGTAGCAAGGTTACCATGCGTGACCTTTTTTAGACCATCCTTAATCGTCCTGACTGCTCTTTCTGCTAGCCCGTTGGACTGAGGGTGGTATGGAGCAGTGCGTAGATGTTCTACGTTATTTCCCGCGAGGAATCGAGAGAACGATTCTGCGGTAAATTGAGTCCCGTTGTCTGTCACGATAGTCTTCGGTATCCCAAAATGGCTGAACATTTCGCGCACAGCTGCTATTGTAGAATCGGCAGTCGAATTCTTCATGGCCACCGCCTCTATCCACTTTGAGTGAGAGTCCACTGCAATTAATATCATGGCGTCCGACACCGGTCCCGCGAAATCCAGGTGTAATCGCGACCACTTTTCTCCCGTCTCCGGCCACTTCACCGGAACATATGATGGCGGCATCGGCCGTGCCTGGATACACGCACTGCAACTCCGGGAAAGATGTTCAATCTCACCATCGAGCCCTGGCCACCAAAGAAGTGTCCGCGCGACCGCCTTCATCGCCGATGGTCCTTGATGGGTCTCGTGCAGCATTTTTAGCATCGCTCCACGTGCTGTCTGTGGCACGACGACCCGGTGCCCCCAGTAGAGCAAACCCTGGGCTACGGTGAGTTCCAACTTCCTGTGAAAGAAGGGTTGCATTTGTGGGTCGTCATCCTCTAGGTGCTTTGCCCATCCGTGCAGCACATAGTCTTTCACCCTGGACAGTAGCGGGTCCTCCGAGGTTAGTGACCGCAATCGTTGTGCCGACAGAATAGTATCATCGAGTTGGTTAACTGAAAGCACATATTCTGGCAGCTCGTCCGTCTCCTTGTCCGGAACATTTATCGGTAAACGACTCAGTGCATCAGCGTTCTGGTTCTGGGGCCCCGGCTTGTATTCTATCTTGTACTGATATGCCCCTAGCAGTAACGCCCAGCGCTGAATTCTGGCCGCCGCCGTGACAGGTGTAGGTCTGTCCTCCCTCAGCAACCCTACCAAGGGCTTGTGGTCGGTAACGAGCGTGAAGTCCCGCCCCAACAGATAATCTCTAAATTTGGTTACCCCAAACACTAGGGCTAATGCTTCACGCTCAATTTGCGAATAATTTCTTTCCGCCTTTGATAACGTCCGGGACCTGAATCTTATTGGTCTGTCCACGTGTCTGAAACTATGGGACAACACAGCCCCTACCCCATAAGGCGATGCGTCACACTCGAGACGTAAAACTTTGGACGGGTCAAAATGCGTAAGAACATCTGCCGTACATAACCCCCGCTTGGCCTTTCTGAAAGCATGCTCCTCTGCTTGGTCCCATTTCCAGCGTTGATTCTTCGCTAGAAGGTTGTACAGTGGCGCCAAGAGGGTAGCCATGTTGGGCAGAAACTTGCTGTAGTAGGTCAAAAGTCCTATGAAAGAGCGGAGTTCACTTACGTTCTTCGGGCTCCTTGCTTCCATTATAGCCGCCAGGTTCTTTTCCGTAGGGTGTAGGCCGTCCTTGTTGATGCGGTGCCCGAGATAGCAGACTTCGTCCTGCCAGAAGTTACACTTCCCTCTGTGCAGCTTGACTCCGTTCTCCTTGAAACGCTGCAGCACCTGCTTGAGCACGCTCCTGTCTTCCTTTCTTCTCTCCGAGACAATGACGTCATCGAGATACGCTTGTACGTCGTGTATTCCTCGCAGCAGGCTCTCCATCTTGCGCTGGAAGATAGCGGGTGCGGAAGAAAAACCGAATGGCAGCCGGTTGAAACAGAAGAGACCACGGTGCGTGTTGATGACGGTTAACTTCTTGGATTCGTCATCGAGTGGCACTTGATTGTACGCATCTCGAAGGTCCAACGTACTGTACCTGTCGCCCCCATTGAGTGCCGCGAACAGGTCGTCGATTACGGGGAGTGGATATTGCTCGGTGCAGCAGGCTGAGTTCACGGTCAACTTAATATCGCCGCAAATTCTTATGGTCCCATCCTTTTTTAGGACAGGGACAATTGGTGTTGCCCAGTCCGCGTGAGGAACCGCAGAGATAACACCGTTTTCGACAAGTCTGTCCAGTTCATTAGACACTTTGTCACGCATGGCGTATGGCAGAGGCCTGGCCTTGAAAAACTTGGGTGCAGTTCCTTCTTTCACATATAGATGCGCTGGCGGGCCTTTGAGCAAACCCAGTCCGTCACCGAACAACTCCTCGTATTCTGACAGTAGTTCTTTCAGCTCGACGTCCTGCGCGGTTTCGGTTGCCGCCGTTAACTTCAAAACAGGTGTTCCAAGACAGTTCAACTTTTGTATTAAGTCGCGTCCACATAAACGTGGACCTGCGCAGTCTAGGATTGTCAGTGTCGCCGTCACCTCTTGGTCACAATACTTGACGGCAAGCGTAAGCTTACCAGCCACCGGCAGCTTTCCCAGGTAGCATGACAACTTCAGTCTTGAACGTTCCATCTTCGGCCAGCCATGGCAGTGCCTGTCATATACGTCCCTTGAGATTACGCAGACCGGCGAACCTGTATCCACCTCCATGACGATGTCGGCGCCACCCCAACAAAATTTCCTGCGCACAGGTGCAACCAACTGTTCGTCTGTTGAGAGATACGACTTCAAGGTCAACAGCTGCAGTGACATGTCGCTCTCATCGCTGCTGGCTTCGTTTCCGTGTATCGCACAAGCTTTGGCTTGTTTCTTGGTTTCCGTGCGACACATTCGGACTGCATGACCTTTCTTTCCACACTGGAAGCACTTCATGTTCATGAACCGGCATGTTTCTGTTCCGTGCGCTGCGTTTTCGCATCTTCCGCACAAGTTAGCCTGCACGCGAGAACCTTTATCTGTTTTCCTGAAGTTGAATCTTCGCATTTTTTCGGTGAGCGCGTTCAAGGCTGGGGCTGGTTCCTCTGCCGGCTCCGGTTGCTTAATTTCTTGCGCGCCTTGCGTGGCTGCTTCAGCGGCTCGCACGATTCTTTCAGTTTCTTGCAATGTCAGCTTCGGCTGTGCCAGCAGCAGCTTCTGAACATCCGTATCTCGAATGCCGCACACAATTCTGTCTCGAATCATCCGGTCTAGCATGTTTCCAAAATTACATTTGTCAGCTATGCGTCGGAGTTGCACGATAAACTCTTGCGCCGACTCTCCCTCTTTCTGGGTCCGGTGATAAAACTTGAAACTTTCTGCTATTTCGTTTGGTGGTGGCGCGTAGAAATCTTCTAGAATTGTCACGACCTCTTTATAGGTTAATTCGCTCACCTTCCTTGGAGCACATCGGCCACTCAGTACTTCAATTGTTCTTGACCCGAGGGCGGACACCAGCAGGGCTCTTTTCTTGGCGTCCTCCTTGATTTCGTTTCCTTCGATGTACGATTCAATCCGGATGGTGTACGAGGCCCACTTGTCTTTCCCATCGTCGAACTGCGGTACTTGATACGCCATGCTTTACCCAGGGTGGCAATACGCCACTACCCGCGTTGATTCGTTCTCGTCGCCACTGCTACGACGCGTCCGAACGGAGACATGCTGGGTTGTGAACAACGTTTATTGTCAGGGACGTGATAATATAGGCAGCCGATGCTTCGGGTGCAAAACAGAAAGGGTGGTGATAAGAATGATAAGTACATTGGAGGATGATACAAAGTTTCCAAGAGTCATGACACAGCTCTGATACAGCACAAACTGCCTCGGGGACCGACGCGCTATCATTCAAACTAAATCCAACCGAGCTCCTATCATCTGCTCTCCGCTCGGTCGTTAGGCTTAGGCTACTTCTGCTCCGTGCCTGCGGTCTGCTTTGTCTGCCCGCTGTCGCGGCTGGCTTTCGATTCGATCGGCACACCAAAATAAGTTTCGATGCGAACCCGCATTCTCATCACGGCGGGGGGAAACGAACACCTATGGGAAGCAGTGGGGCCTGTACGGCGTTCTCAACTCGCGGTGCCATTCTGCAGCGTTAGTGCGTATGGCGACTGACACTCGATTGCTTTCCAAAGCCGAGCTATGACGACTCGCCCTAGACGACGCTCCCGGCGCTGTGTCAAGAGCGTCCGCTACACGACGACTTGCCACCGGCCCAGGCAAGTGTTGGGCTCCAAATCTCGCCTGTTAGACTCCGATTTAGTGGACGTCGCCTTAAAATTCTGGGGCAAAAAACAAACGTTGCCACAGCAATGCCATGGCAACGCGGATGTTTGCCCCATAATTTCATGGCGGCGTCCGTTAACTGAGTTCCCTAATCACGATAAAAATTGCCTAGACTGTGGTAAAAGTTGAGGACTTTTTTAAAATAAAGAAGACACATGAAATGGTTCGTCTCAATAGACGAGAGAATAACGAGACATTTCTTGGCCACGCCCCCTTCCATTACACTTGGCACCATCTATGGAGAATACGGACCGCCTCCTCCTGCCCATTATAACTAGGGCTCCGTGTTTTCGGATAAATCCGAAAAACTCCGAAAAACAGCGCCGATAAAATTTTGGTCATTTCGGATTTATCCAATAAACTCCGAATATTTACGTGTCAATGCCACTCCCCCCCCTCCCCCCCTCCCCCCCCCCCCCCGGCAAAAAAAAAGTAAAATACATTTTTTTTTTTTTACAGTTTGAACAGCACAGAGCTAATGGTCATGGGAAAATTCCATCATAAATATCTTTGAAATCTCAGACCGTTGTCAATAGGAGTCTTGCCGCTTGTCTCTTCAAGTTTGATTCAGGGCAACAGGTCATTGTACATTGTATGTGGCTTTTGTCGAGGATAAATTAGTATTGCAAATGGCAATGGCACCAACGCCAAATTCAAGTGAAGATTTCTTTAATTGATACAAGCGCGTTTTATTTTTTATCTGCCATACGTTTACATTCCGTTATCATTTATTTATTTGTTTTAATAGGAAACAGAGCGAAATTAAACTCCAAATTTCGGAGAATCGGGAATAAAAAAATTATGAACTCCGATAAACTCCGAATCTTTGGCAAAAAGTAAACTAAAAAAAACACCCTCCGCATTTGACGAAAAATAAACTCCGAAAACACGGAGCCCTAATTATAACCTTCTTGTACTAAACATATAACCTATCATCTGTTAAAAATGAGAAACAGGTCAATAAAGCAATGAAACAATCAAAATACATTAGGCGCTGAAGTTAGAAGGACTCTCCTCAAGTCTTTGAGTAGTCATCGGTTGCTCTAGAGCTGACAATATCCCCCCCCCCCCTCCCCCTAATTTCCCAGGCAGACAGCTGTCGGTGTCTAAAGCCGTTTTAATGTGTACTTTTTTTATATTTCTCAAGGTGCGCCGGAAATCTCAATAACCGTTCGTCGCCTTTCGCTCTAAACTTGCAACGTTGCGCGGCTCAGTCGAAACCGGGCTTTGAGAGCGGTCGCCACGTAAAGACCGCGGCTGATTTTCCACCAGCAAGTGACGGGAGTTGGATGAGGCAAGTTTTGGTTCGACGAAGAGGGAGCGTTTGCTCCCGTTTTGGCTTGGTTCTTGCGAAGTGTCCTCTCATGTGAGGGGCGACGTAACTTGATGCGCATCAAAGAGTTGGCGTTTCGAAAGATGCGCCCGGTATATGTTTACTGCCGAAGGTACGCTGCATTCTTATGGTAAAACGGATGAAATTGTCCCGTTGTTCCACAGCGTACAAAATGCCAGTCTTAAGTTTTTCGTGGAGTTCGAAGTACATTTCTGTTATGAAACGCAAGGCGTGTCTTTGTGCCTGCTTCCAGCCTGGTGATTGTTTTTCGGTTTTGTTGTCAGCTAATACCGCAATTTGATTGGATGAACGGAGATAAAACAAATGCACGGGAATCGCGGCGCCTTGCGTTACTTGAGCTGTCAGCTACGAATAATTAACTTAGTCTTGTAGCAGCTTAGGAATTGCAACGTTAGTCTGCTTTGCCATGCTCTAGCGGGGGTCTTCGAGGTGCGTCAAACAGTAATGAATGAAAAAAAAAACGCGGTTACTGTGGATTATTTTATAAAATCCCAAAGCAGTAGAATCTGGGATTGGTTAGAACTTGAGTAGGAGGCGTTCTTCAGGCCTTGCGCATTTAGCCGTCTGTATTTTCCTTTAATATGTTTGTACCTTTCTTACGTACGCGTTACAAACACAACAAAACTTGCCCAAAAAAATCTAAGAGAGTGTTTTAATACCAGCCGGTGCTTTGTTCTTTGGCTGCGAAAAGAAAAATTGTTTTTATCAGACGGAAAATAACTCTTTTGTTTTCTTTTTGGTTCACAACTAGACCTTCATTTGAAGAAACTATCGCTAGGGGGCAACAAGAAAGGAAATAAAAAACTAAGTACACGAATCTGTAAGTGGGAGTCTGAGTAGTGCTCTGGTCATGCGTAAGGCACGAAGTCAACTCGCTGGGAAATGTAAGGGGATTTTTTTTTACTGTTTATTCCTCGCCGAGTGATGTCTGCACCATTGGGAATCAGCTGCTGTTCTGGCCGCTGCTGCATTGCTTTTATAGGTTTTATTAAAATTTTATTCTTTAAATTATATATTTTCTTAATTGCTGAACGTTGTGTTCTGTTCTCGCAAACGGTTTTCTATGTGCTCCTGATAACTTCAACCTTAATAGCATTTTCTGCTAGTATTTTCTTTGTGTGAGATTTGCTTTTTGTTGATTATGTCGTCTTTTTGACACTATTGTTACACTGTTATAAATAATACGGAGATTTCAGGCTCATCGTCTATTAGAAGGAACGATTCGGCCAGTTGCTATGAGTTCATAGTGAAAAACAGCGCGAAAGAGGCAATGACAACAAAGGAGGACTACACAGGACAAACGCTGAATAACCACTGATTAAAAACTACCAACTAACACTACATTGAAAAAATGTCTGCCTTTTGCAAGCACACGGCAGTTCATTGATATCACCATGAGCGCCAAGCAAGCTGTGCACCAGAAATTGAGGAGCGTAGTAAAAAAAGAGAATATGCTGAGCGTGTTCGCGGTAATTTGCGAACCTTAGACGTAGAGATGAATTTCCTGTAGGATAACTTCGTGCTCAACTTATGTTATCTCTAAAAAAGAAGTGTAGGACTGGCACTGTGCAATCATTAGCTTCATTTGATATCTACGCTGATTTTAGCGTGTGTTTTTGTTTTATTAGCTGTGCGGATAGCATTCGCAGAAGGCAGAGAAAATGGCGCGATGCCTGACAAGCCTCTCCTCCCTCTCTCAATAGCAGCACAAAGTAAAAATATCAAAAAGACAATAAAAAATAAAAGCAAAAGAGCACGAAATTTTATTTAAACTTCCCTATAACACAAGGCGCTTCTCCGGTGATGAGTTAAACGAGAGTAAAACAAACTCGTCTGCAGTGTCCAGACGGTTTATTAAGGGTGTGTCATTCTCCCTAATGACAGCACAGAAAGTTAACTTGTGATACCGTTACGAAACGACGAGTCTAGTCTGATTACTCTATTATTAGTCGTCATTACCGCATGATCGAGCGGTAATGACGACTAACAATGTCCGGACAGTTACATCCTGAACCAGAAACGGAACAATCAATAGGCTCACTAAAGTGCCAATTAGGATTGCGTCAAAAGTCCTCGAGCAACAAGTCGGAGTTCTCACTGCTCTCTCTCTCTCTCTTTAAAAGTCGTGACTGAGTAGGAGTCTGAGACATACCAAATTAGGACACGTTGTTCACCCAATGCCTCAACGTTGTTTTTCTCCCACTCAAGCGAGTAACTTCGATGTTGATCTACTAACAAATATGAATCTGTTTTCTGCCGAGGAAGTGTTTCTTAGTTGTTGACAAATATGTACTTTTGTTTCAAGTTAGTGAGACTAAAGCGCAAACAAATTATATGGCAAAGTGTAGTTGAAGTGGTTACAAGCTGTGTCAGAATGCACCATTTGTGGTACGAGAACTTTAGGGTGAATATCGGGCTCTACCTAAAACGACTAACACTGTATTCTAAAAAAAAAAAAAAAACAGAAACAATCATGTAAAGATGAATGTTCAGCAAGTGCTTTCAGCAACGAAATCAGTGTTCCTGATGTCATTCGTTTGGAATCTGATGGAAGCAAAATTGAAAAAAAAAACTCTATTTAGCAGTGCCTTTTTGACCTTAAAAAACTTTCTTATTCGCAGGCAGACATAATCCAAGCCCTTATTTGGCAGCAAGTGAACGGCGGACGATGAAAGTCCGGAAGCAAAACTTTTTTTTTAGTTTTGGAAGTCTTGTTAAAAAAGATTCACTTCGACCGTCTTCCAACTAAAAGAGTAAGTATCTTACCATGCGAAAAAAATTACATGCATATCTGCAGTCAAGAAAGGGACAATGCCGTGCATTGAACATGCTTTTCTGTTTCTTACTTGAAAAATTTACCAAAGAAACGCGCTGATGTCCAAATCATTGCAAGGGTATTCATTTTCACTGTCCAAGATATTCCTCGGATATTAATGTATTCAATTTGCACTTGGTCGTTGAGAAGTTTGGTCTTGCATCAGATCTGAGATCATGCAGAAGATCTGAGATGAGTTCCCCAAAAACGCATCTTATCTGCTATAGCAGATCCTCGGAAAATGGGAATATTAGGTCGACTCTTCTTGGGGATATTAAAGGCCTTCCTCTTTTGTATATTTTTTTAAAACTTAAATAGAAACAAATGCGCCTAGAAATCTTCAAATTAATTAAAAACGGCAAATTGAAAATAATATAGGATAATTTATAGGGGAAATGATTGATCTTAATCATCGTAGTGAATGTGGTCTGATTTAAATCTCAATTTAAGTTATGATTCAAATTACGCTTGAAATTGTTATTTAAGTCAAGGTTAAAATCATATTAATCTTTATTCTGCACCTTCATTAAAATTTCGTTTGCAGGTTTGATCACAAGAGCGCAGCGCGGATACTGAACGCGTGGACGGCAAGGGCAACCGCATTGACTTTGAGAACACACGCATTTTCAACGCCGAAATTAACCACGGACAAATTTCTATTGGAATTGTGACACATACGAAGTACGCCGAAAAACATTATGTCCTTCAGCGCTCTAACATCCGCCTATGACCACGGCCTTCGAAATTCGAGATATCATTAATATTTTAGAAAAAGAACGGAAAAAAAAAACGCACCACCGTAAAAGAAGACGAAAACGAAAATACTGCTCATCAATGGCCATCCCCCCAGTCGCTGCTGAAGTGACTGAGGGTGGCCTGGAAGCGTTAGGCTTCTAATTGAAACTTGAATGACGTCCTCCTTTATTAACTATTGCTCTATATCTGTCGCACTTTAAAGGACCAAATAGAGTAAGACAGCGGCGTAGACTTTGCATTTTCCTAGGGGGGGGGGGGGGCGGGGGGCGGGGGGGGGGGGGTTGGTGCGCGTTACCTTTTCGCCAGAACTGGAGATTGAAGCTAACGGAAAGCACGTTGGGATTCCATTTCCAATGTATTTTGTCAATAAAGGCAAACTGGGCGTTATTTTGTTTACGTACCACTACTATAGAAGGTCGTTACATGGCACGTAAACAGCGTTACGGTAAGGATCATGGCCCGGGCCCAAAGGGGGGGGGGGGCTCTGCCCCCCTCCGGATTTTATTAGGAGGGGGGGAGGGGCACGAGCCCCGATGCCCCCTCTGAGGTTCACGCCTAAGGGGTAAGATGCATTTGAGAAATATATGAAACCGCCTCTAAAATACGGGCTGTCTTAGGATTCTCAAATTGTCAGTCGGAAAAACATTCCAAAGTACATCAACTATTCTTAATCCGTATCAGACCTGGAGGAACTAAAAGGAGTGGTAAGTGACATCTGAACAAATAACGTCACTTGTGCGGAACACGTGAATGTCGTCATTGTTGTCCGTCCCCCTTTTCTATGTATCTTCCTCATGTTTAGTTACTGTTACCAACGCGCTCGTTTTTTACTTTATTTTGTATGGGGTGTTTACGGAAACACGGACAAAATGGCTCCTGCAAATATTACGCATCGCACAAGAAACAGTTGCTGCCGTACTGGTGTGTGTCAAAGGGCCCATTAAGAAAAATTATTAGCTTTCAATATAATTGGGTCATTAATTAATTTTGAGTAACTGAGTCACGAAACGATAAATTATTAAATTTAAATTGATATTTTGATTTAGAACAGTGGTTCTCAAATGGGGGTCCGCGGATCCTTTGGGGTCCGCGAAGGCATTCTAGGGATCCGCGAAGCCCTGCCTCATCAATCGACGCGGCAATAAAAAACAATTTTTTTTCAGGTTGAGAAGAAAAATTTTAATTTTCTGGTGCATTTACTTGTGTATATGTCAATAAGAGAAGTTTACTTCACACTAGCCCTTAGTTATATCCATCTATTAAATCAATATTATATTTAACCAACATCTTTCCCCTTTCCTCATCACAAACGGGGTCCTCCATCATCTCCGCCGATCCAGTAGGGGTTCGCGAAACATCTATGGTTGAGAACCACTGATTTGGAATATCGCTGGGCATCCTTGAAAACTACTAAATACACCCGCGTTACAATAAAATAAGGCACGCGCAGAATTTTACTACACTCTACTTGGACTCGTTTCTGGGTTTCGGTTTCTTACCGGCGCGCATCTCCGCGCTGACAATCCTGCCTTTCCCCGTCCCCGTGTCTCAAAAACGCAACCTGCGTGCGCCGCCATGCATCGCACGTAAAGGTGCGTCTTTACACGGGCACCAACTGTCAAAAAGGCAAACCTTATGTGACAGGGCGGCTTTCTTATTTCGCCTCTTCTAGGTCCGATACGTGGCGGCGAAAGCAGGTTGCGCGTCTTAGACACGGAAGAGTAGGATTGCCCGATGCGCTCCGATGCGCTCCGAGAAGAAACCGAAACCAAGAAACGCGTCCAATTAGAGCGTTTTTTTTTCGGAACGCCGAAAAATGCTGCGTGTGCCTTATATCGTTCTATCTTCATTGAATATAGTGGCTTTCTATGATGCCCAACAAGATACTCGTTAAGATCATGCCTATAAAACCAATATTAACAAATAATTTACTCAAAATAAAGCAACTACTTCCCAGTTATAGTGAGTGAAATTATTTTTCCTTAATGTTTTTTTTTTTTTTTTTTTTGACAGATACCATTATGACATCGACGTTTCTTCTGCGCGATGCATAGTTTTCGCAGGAACTATTTGCTCGCGTTTCCGGAATCACCCTGTATATAGAGTGTCGCATAGCGTTCGAAGTGCGAAGTAATGTGACTATGCGCGTAATATTATCCATCGTGTTCTGAACCTCGCATTACGGCGACGCTTTGAATGTCACTCGGGCTCTCGCAATATCTCGCTAAGTGCGCGAGAATTCGCGTGGCCGCGCGGACCAGTCAGTCACGTAAGACAACCTCCTTCTAAGGCAGTCGTAATTTGAATAATGCACAACGTCTGCTCTTGCCATAAATAAGTTGTCAATGCCGCACAAGTTCCAGTTTCGAATTCCAGCGCCATCGGTTTCCAAAGACAAGCTGGTGTTAACTTATACTAGGGGACAGTCTCCGCGGCCCCATTTACGCATCTCGATAAAAGGGACTGCTGAACTAATTTATTAACTCTCGCTAATTATTTTAGACAGACTCAATGATGGCAGTAAGGTGGGCGCTGTGAGGCAGCTGCGCTTAAACGTATGCAAAGTACGTTACCTTTTGTTTTGGCACGGATTTTTTTTTTGTCTCACCACTTTGTTACCGGTGTCACGTTAAGGGGTTTTTGTTCCAAGTCACAACCGTGCCAATCTGACCAATGCGGCAGTAGTTCATGGACACCTGTTGTAGTGTCTTAGCACCTCGCCCTGACACGCGGGAAGGTCAGTCACGCCGTCTCTAATTTGCTACGTCTGCTCGGCGTCCATTAACCAAGTGTTTCGATCATCATTAGAATTATCCGACACTGGGGTAAAAGATAGAGACCTTAGTAGAAGAAAAAAGTAAATAAAAGGATCGTATCGTTGACAGAGAGACTGAAGGGACATTTCGTGGATACGCCTACTTCGTTAGAGTTAGGTCCTCCGTATGGAAAGAGTACGGACGCCCCCTATAACCTATCTCGTTGACGCTTATACTTCGGTTCACTTTAAGACCGAAAACATGCGACGCTAAAATACGACAGAGCCAATCAAGCAAGATCAGAAGTGTGACGTCACGGCGCTCATTGCATTTGCGCTTTTGCAATTACCGGAAGTCCCTCGCTACTTCTTTTTACAAGTAAGGACGACGAATACGAACGACAAAGCGCATTGCAGCGGAACAAAATGGCGTCATTCAGTTCAGTGTAATGCTGTGCGCCGCCATTCGCTTCCTAAAACCTGCACCGTCACGCGGTCGGCGCTTCGAAGAATGTCGCTACTTGTAGGAAGTTCTTATCTAGGAACTATCGGTCTAGGCTAACTCGTCGAAAGCCAACTTGTTGACGGCCAACTCGTCGGCAGCGCATTCGTTGAATAAGCCAATTCGTCATAGGGCAACCCGTCGAAGAAAAACTTGTCAAAGAGGCCAACTGGTCGCCGCTGTTTCAAAGCCAGAATAAATAATTTTGTCCTGAAATTGCGAAGCAAATCCTGCCCTATAGTAATGCGTAATATCGCCGCACGGTAATAGCCTCGAGTGTGCTCTTTCTTGTCGAAGATAACAACTTTCAGCTTTCGCCGCTTTCACGGTGCAGTGGGAGCCGATCACTACGTCGCGCGTGTATCACTGGGCCGTGTGTTAACCTACACGGCCCACCCGTTCACCCCGCTTCGCGGCGACAGTCTACGGCAGCTCATAACAGAAACGCTAACGCACCTGTCCCACCAGTCACGCCGCTTCACGGCGACAGTTTGCGACGGCCTATTACAAAAAAAGTAATAAAACAAACAAGCAAAAGGACGATCCCAAAATGAACATTTCTCAACTTGTCTCAAGATACTGTCCTGCCTTCGCAGTCTTGTGATCTTTCTTTCCGTCTTGTAACCTAAAGCCCTTTCAGGACCAGTGATTCCATTTGGAATCACTTCGTTTCAAAGTCAGCAGAAGCTTTTAAGTCCAATGATTCCAAGCGGAATCATGTTTAATACCATATTTAGCCTTTGAACTAAGTTTTCTGGCAACCTTGGGCACATCAATGAAGTGGCGAGATTTATGAAGCGGCGGGAAAACTCGATTGAGGCAATGGACGCTTGAAGCCGGGTTTGCTCTGCGATTGTCAAGAGTTATAGGTGAGAATAACTTTTATTGTTTGTTGAATTGTTCTTGATTACCTGCAGTAAGCCCCAGAGAAGCGATTTGAAGCAAGAGCTATTGGCCAGCAATTCCTAAATGTGAAACGCAACCTCAAACAAAATTATGATTCCATGTGGCTTCATTGGTACTTGGCAGTGTTGTACGGAACGGCGTTCCAAGGAACGGCGTTCCCGGAACGCGTTCCTTTTAGGAGGAACGAAGGAACGCCGCCGTTCCATTTTGCATCGGTGGAACTGGAACGGGAACTCGTTACATTTTTACTGGAACGGAAAGAGGAACGGCGTTCCTTTTTTTTTTTGTCCAGTGGGGTAATTTTTATTTTATAGAAGGAATTTATAAAAGTACAAAAACAATATCTCCATGAAGAGCAGGATCTCGTTAAACTTTTTGTTACTTAGGGTTTATTTTGTGTGGCCCTCGCTTGGCAATAGTCGGGTGCAGGAGAGCTAGCGAACACCGATTATTTTTTCAGTGCCCGAGGCTACGGTACAAAAAGCAAAACATTTAGTCTAAGGAAAAGACACAGAAGGAGAGGCATTTCAAACTCAGCTACTTCCTTTGCTTACACGAAACCTCATACACTCAGAAATTTGAGGCCGACTACAGCCATCACTGAATTTCCACAAAGAGACCTACAGCCACGACAAAAGTACAGGTCCTTGTATGCTCTATCGGTTAGGTCATCGCCAGCAGGCAACTTGGCAGTACACTGCGATAGGTGCGGTTGCAAACCCGTTCTTGCTAAAATGAGTATCTTACGACGACACAGTCAGCAGATGACTAGAGAACTTTTAGAGGCATTTTATATTTCGAAGCAAAAAGATAGGTGCGTTAGTTCGCCTTCCATGTTGGCATTATTGAGCAAATTTGACACGTGCGGGGGAGGGGGGGGGGGGCGGTGATTTGATGTGATTTTATGATCCGTGATCCTTGTCAATTTGTGTTTTCTTACAATTAATCTGTTGAGAGTCAGTGCTCGGTTTGTACACTTCGTCTTCTTGTCCTCCGTTGGTTTGGTGCTGTTTTACTTTTCGTTAATCAAGCCCGCTTGTATCCCGAACATCTGTCACTTTAGAGATACACGAAAAATTAACCTTTAGTATCCCCCTTCCCCCCCCCCCCCCCCCCCCTTCAAACTGGACAACGAATCCGACCTTCACGAAGAAGGACTAGTAGTTTTCAAGACTGACCTTCCAAAAGCCTTAACCTCTCCTTCACTTGCTCGCCTTGCGGACAGGAACATCGCGAAGCAACTGTTGTTTGGTTCGAACAGTGGACTTTCTTAGATTGAGACGTGTGAGAATGTTGTATAAGGCTCGTGCAATCTGGGGTAACACTAGATTTGGCTCGTCTGAATCGCTTGCCAGAAACGTGAAACATACCAACGAATGAAACTCTGTTTCAGATAGTTTTCTTCTTCTGGTGCCCTTCCGTCAGGGAGTTCAAATTCGTATGTTGCCATTCAATTTGATAAATTCAAGAAAAAAAAAACTTTGCTCGATTTAACTAAATATGGTAATTAGCACAATACAAAAGTAGCGTATATGTAACGATACGTATACGTTCCATTTCTTTTTTACTGTAACGGGAACGAGTTCCTTTTTCACGTATGGAACTTGTAACGGGAACGCGTTCCAAAAAGCTGAAGGAACGAGGAACGAGATTTCGTTCCTTTTTTTGAGGAACGTGTACAACACTGGTACTTGGAGGAATACTTTCCTCTGGGGGAACACGCTGCCTTCAGTTTGTGTAAAATGAATTAATGTTGGGCTTGTTTGGTTTCTGCAAAATTTTATATGTACTGGGTGAAATGATATGGTTTTATGTGTGATATATGATTTGATTTTATCGGAACAGATGGCGACTTTCAATGCCGCGAACTTTTATGGGAAGAAGAAAGAAGAGCCAATAGCTGTCCTCATCCCCCAGAGTGATGTATCTGAGGCTGAAATGGACTCTTCGGATGAAGAGGAAGAACAACTCATGAGAACAGGAAAAAACAAACGACAACATGCTCAAGATGATTGTCCAATTGATATCAGTCTTGAAGTCGAAGGTGAAGGCGACGCCGAGGAAGATCAAGCCAGCGCAAGTGCGATACTTCCACCAGCGTGTCCTAAAGAGAATAAGCGTTCAAAGAAAGAAGCACCGATCTGGAAGAAAGGCGACATCATGCCTGTGAGCTCGGAGTTCACAGAAGGTTTCGGACCCCCACCTGATGAACTCCCATCACCATACCAGTATTTCAAGATGTTCTGCGACGATTCAGTCTTCGAGAACTTCGCTGCACAGACAAATCTCTACTCGGTGCAGAAAACCGGAAGCTGTGTGAAGACGACTGCAAAAGAAATGGAGCAATTCGTCGGAATTCACGTCATATTGGGTGTCGTCAAGGTTCCGTCGTACAAGATGTACTGGAGTGAAACCACGCGTTATTCCACCATCGCCGATGTGATGCCAAGAAACAGATTTAGTAAGCTGAGATCTCAGTTCCATATCGCTGACAACAGTGAGATGACCCCACCCACTGATCCCGACCATGACCGGTTATTCAAAGTCCGACCGCTACTTGCCCAGGTGTCCAAAAACTTGGCTAAAGTTGAGCCCGAAGAGTACAACGCGGTGGATGAAATGATAATTCCCTTCAAAGGTCGATGCGCACTCAAGCAGTACCTGAGAAACAAGCCCGATAAGTGGGGCATCAAGGTGTTCGCCCGAGCAGGTGCCAGTGGATTTGTCTATTCATTTGACGTGTACGTGGGCAAAGCAACGATCACCCAACCTTCTGATCTCGGCATTAGTGGGGACATTGTCATCGAGCTCACAGGCTCGCTTCCACCAGGCAAAGGCTTCAAGGTTGCCTTCGACAACTGGTTTTCCTCGTATGGATTAGTATGTGCGTTGAAAGAGAGGGGTCTTCTCTCTGTTGGCACAGTGCGCCCGAACCGTCTCCCGGGCTGCTCATTCAAGAATGACCAGACATTGAAGAAGGAAGGTCGTGGAAGTTTCGATGTGACCACTGAGCAGAAGGGCAACGTAGTCGCTGTAAAGTGGTACGACAACAAGTCTGTCCATTTGGTGTCATCCTATGTTGGAGCAGCCCCAAAAGGACAAGTTGAAAGGTGGAGCTCCACCAGCCACAGTCATGTGACTGTTGAACGTCCTGCCATCGTCAGTGAATATAACCAGTTTATGGGGGGCGTCGACTTGTGTGACATGCTCGTGGAGCTCTATCGCTGTGATATACGAGGTAGAAGATACTACCTTCGAATCGTGTTTCACCTCATTGACGTTTGCGTCGTGAACTCCTGGCTGCTGTACAGAAGACACTGCTCACAGACTGGTACGCAATTTCGGCTACTTGTGGAATTCCGTATGCAGATTGCGCGGGCACTCCTCAAAGCAGGAAAACTGGACGAAAGAAAGCGTGGTCGGCCTTCTGCTCTCGAGACGCCTCCTCCCAAGAGAGCAAACGCACAGCCCCGGCTTGTTCAAGATGTTCGCCTTGACATGATTGGTCACTGGCCAGTTCACTCGGAGAAGAAACAGAGGTGCAAGCTCTGCATAGTTTCATACTCCCGAATTCTCTGCGGGAAATACAACATGCACTTGTGTCTCAACAAAGACAAGAATTGTTTTCGAGCTTTCCACGTCAAGTAGAGGCCAACTACACAGCTTTTGTATGAGGACACCCAAGGCAACAAAGTGCCAATGATGCCAATTGGAATCATCCAATATACCAACCATGTTAACACCAAATCATGATTTAGCTCCATTTTTTATTCACATGTTTAATAAAGGTTCCTATTTAGGAGCCTCAATTTTTTACCGCGAATCGGCATAATTTGGTCCTGAAAGGGTAAGAAGGGCGCTGTGTCAAAACAACAATAAAAATTTAGGTCAAAAGGTAAGAAGGATCGAACTACGAACTTGAACCTCGGACCGTCATTCAACCCATTCGACGAATCGCCCTTCGACAGATTGCCCCTTTCGACAAGTTGCCCTTCGACGAATTGCCCTATTACGAATTGGCCTATTCGACGAATGGGCCGTCGACAAGTTGGCCGGATCCCAGTAACTATATGCCATTACCGACTAAACCGATCGAGTAAAATATATGCGCCCGTAATCCTCCGCATTTCCTGAGTGTGTGAAGGGTCTAGCCGGTTATAGAAAACAATAGCGCCGTGACGATGAACTTTTGGCGCTGGTTCATTGTGTCGGCTGCAGCAACAGCTTCTAGAAACTAAAGCCTTCGCTCTTCGTTTTGTTACGTCAGCTACGTCACTTCTCCTGCTGTTCTTTTTTTTTTATACAGAGAGGAGAGCCAGAAGTGTGTTTTCACGCAACGCGCATCACCGATGATGCTGACGAAGCACGCAAAATGGCTCTGGGGAAATACTTTTTTTTTTCACCCACCTTTCTGATGTGTTTATGAGTGTCAGTATGAAAGATTGAAGTTTGTTATAGGTTGTACGTACTGAATATAATACAAAATATAAAAGAAAAAGGTCACGCGACGTGACGATGCAACCTTATCAGACAGAGAGCGGCTCGCTAGCGATGCTAAAACCAGACATTTGGTGTGCAGTCGGGCAAAGTGAAAAGCCGTTCGAAATGCGGACACAACACCAGGGTTGTAAAAGTCACTTCAAAAATGTACCTAAGATACAGTTACAGTTACTCATACGAAAATGTACCTAGGTACGTATCTAGCTACTCGCTTAAAAATGTACCTAGGTGCAGGTACAGTTACTTCAAAGGTACTTTTTATTTTCACGCCAAGTATTTTTTCTCAAATTTGTCACATTATTATTAGAAGTAAATCCTTTGTATACTGGGATGTACACAAAAACAAGTTTGATGAGCATGCTTTATTGGTGTCAACGGGCCCGCCCTGTTCCCGCCCTCTTCCCGTACGCTAGCTACCAGCGAAGTCAAAGCTAGCGCGAGCCCAATGCTCTGTGCATTCCTGACTCGCGTGTGGGCTCGTGCAGTGTGGGCACCGTTACGGGCTCCATGCGCGCGCTTGTAGCTTCGGCTGCGCTCGGACCGAAGCTGAAACGAAGTATAGTTGAGTTTCACTAAGTTTCACCAAACTCTGGATGTAGTGCTGGTAAAGCCTCACCGTCCTTTTCGGAGCACAAAGCACTGCGCGACTCGCGCGACTGTGGTGTCTGCTCCGCGGGTGTCACTTCTCTGCAGCGCGTCGGTGCATGCCAAGGAGCGCACTCAACGGGTTAACTCGCCGTGATCCGATCGTGACTTCGCCAGCACATCTAAAATGAATCGGAATTTTTGAAGCAAATATAAGATACCGCAATATTAGAAGCTGCTGCCCAAAAAACAACTCTAATCTGAACTAAAACATTCCACAACAATGAGGGTCGTCAGATGCTGCTGCAGATACCTGAAAAGAAGTGCAGGCTGATAAAACTAAATATCTTGTACCGTCAGAACTCAGTGTTACATATTTAATTGTATTTTTTTATCTGACGAGCAGACTTTAAGCACAACAAAACGAGACTTTATTTTAATTTTTTTTTTTTTTGTGTTTACTTTGTTGAATTTTATATAGCCTGTCTTAAAAAGGCGACAGGCACTGTGTTCCAATAATAGAGATGGGCTATATATAGCAATGCGGCATTATTTCATTTTCAAGTAATATGCCAACATTGGCCGGACCCTGCTCCAAAAGGGCCACTACCTGCTCCAAAAAATATTTCGCCTGCTAGAAGGCCTGCTCCAAAAGGTCAAATGGCACTTCCATCACTGTGTAAAGTTTGTTATGTTCCGTACTATGTGCGTTTACGTCCGTCAGTCGGCCAAGAGATTGACGTCGCGTCGCACGTCAGGGTAGCAACTTTTCGTGCGTACAATACGCCTGCTACTGATTTGTCGTTGCTCTCAACTGCGGATGTTCGATAACTGGGACTTAGAACTTTGCAGGACCCCCTCGAAACCGTTGTTTAAAGCCTGTCCCTGTGTCAACTCACTCTTTGTCTTCGACGTGTTTCCACCCATTCACCACTCTGACTTCACCTATATATTATATATGACGAAGTAGAGGTCCCTCGGTAGAACAACGGAAACTTTATTTTCGACGTTTCAACCCGAGTCCGGTCTTCGTCAGGAATGGGTAACAAAGAAAGGTTTGGTCATGCTTATACAAAATTACGGTGCAAGTCCATTTTTTCAGGGCGTCTGGAGCGACGGTAAGAAGTCGTTACAAAGATGTCCGGGTACGCTAGGTAAACTAGGCTTCCGAGAAAATGAACCGACCCACAACAGTTATCTGTAAGCTGCCTTGTCATTGGTCATTTAGATATCGTCTTCAGTTTAGTTTTACTGGAAGCAACCAATTTTTCCCTTTTTATGCCCGCACGTCCTGAATTTTCCGCCGCTGTTGACCATCTTTGGCGTCTGGCAGAAATATCGTTTTCGTCTCAAGTACTAATGCTGAAACCTAGTTGGACTAGTGTCCTGCGCCGCTGAGCTGTTCTGATACGGTGCATTAAGTATTAACTAGCCATGCTTTGCTTCTTCAAAGTGTCTCACAAGGAAGCACTAAAGAGTGTCGACAAGAGCAAGACGAATGTCGACGGAATAAAACGGAAAGCCGCGGCGCCCAACGAAAGACCCGAATGTAGCACAGGCCCTCCACAACATAGAATAGCAGCAGCCCAGCCATCAGTGGCAGACTACATCAGGAGCTCAAAGTCTCCGTTCGGCCAGAGTACGAGTGCTTCGATTATGTGCCCTTGATGTTTGTATCCTTCTACTGCTGCAATAAGTTTTGACAACGAAGCTTGCCAGTTTTGTTGTGCTTAATTATGTGAAATGAACATTTACATATCTA
Organism: Ixodes scapularis; assembly: GCF_016920785.2. Classification (NCBI taxonomy): domain Eukaryota; kingdom Metazoa; phylum Arthropoda; class Arachnida; order Ixodida; family Ixodidae; genus Ixodes; species Ixodes scapularis. Next base: position 94,435,903 of record NW_024609881.1, read on the forward strand.
AGGTCTCCCAATACTATTTTCCGCACGTAATTATAGCTGTGACTCTGGAAGTAGTATTTGTAGGGGGTATTTTAGAAACCAGGAGGGAGTTTCTTCAGACGTAGGTATTTTCAGTTTTGTAAAGTGCAAAATCTGAGTTCAATTTATTGTGGGGAAACACTACGTGATGTTAAATTGCTTTAAGACTGTAATTGTAATTTATTTTCAGTTATATGTTATATTGTATTTTCTACGATTTTGACGAAGTGAATAAAAAAAGTACCTGTAAAAAGTAACTTCACTTAGTTACAAGTTACTGGAAAATGTACCTAAGATACAGATACAGATACTGAGAAATGAAAGTACCTAAGTTTGTACCTCAGGTACAACAAAAGTACCTAGTTACCGATTTACAGTTACTTGTACCTAGGTACTTTACAACCCTGCACAACACGCCTGTGTATTCCCTGCGTCTGTCGGCGAACTTCGTCAAACACGAAGTTGGGGCCGAAGACCACGGAGTGCACAAATTGGACTATCCCGACGATGACTTTGCGTTTTTCTCGCCAGCGTCTAATCGACGCGTCACGAACTTTCGGCTCCAAGATTGTGTTTGAGGAGTTCGGACCCCTGAATCTCCAGTGTTTTGTGTGCAAATATGAGGATCAATTCCTTATAAGTGTTGTGTGCCGTGGTGTTGGGAACATTTTGCCGTAGAAATGAAGGGCCACACATGCTCCTTCCCAACCGGGGCTCAACGGCATGTCCAGGAAATTACGGCAAACCCGGAGAAGAAGTTCAAGTTACGAGCTCTTCGAACGTAAGTTCGTTTTGAACCTTTTTGTTTTACTATTTTACTTTTTCACTTCCAAGTTGCTGTTGTGGAAGAAAGGTTGATGGTACAGAAAACAACGCCGCTATATTCCGAATTCTCATGGAGGCAAGGTAGATATTTTTTTGAACGAGTTACCTCTTCGAAACGGTTTTGAAATATTTTGTTGATTTTAGCATGCGAGTAACCTGCGCAGAATATTTTGATTTCTGTTATAGCTTTCGGTTTCGATATCGCTGATTATGATTTAGCAGTTCGGTCGTCTAAGCCTCCTTCTGTGATATATAGTACGCGGATACTTTGACTCTGTGACTGAAGACGCACAAGTGCGAATACTGCAGATAATATCGGGTTTTGTAGAAGCCACTTCCTCACGAGACAACGGTTCATCATCTGACAGATGCTTTAAATTGACGGGGTCCGCACCTTTTAGCACAACTGGTCATAAGTGCGGTGATGCGCGCACAGGTTGTTGTGAACAAGCTTATGTCACCCCAGTACATCGCCCAGTTCTTGTGGTTGCGTCATAAACGAAGTGTTGTCTGGCATATTGCACTTATTACGTCGCCGGAGTTTGAGCAGCTGGACACGTGTAGCACCGACCACACACCTCCAAGCAGTGGTTAAACTCATCATCTCCTTTTCGACTAAAGTCCTCAGCCATGCATACAAAGGATGAAATCATGCCTTAGTACAGGATGCAGGTCTGCTTCAGCCAAAACGTGTCTGCATGTGTTCGCAAATAGCGAAAGCTAAACAAAAAACAAAAAAAAAACTAAAGGGAGCACGACGTTTATCAAAGCGGATATACTAAAACACGAGATGGAGAAAGAAAAAAAGTTCTCATGAAACGAACATTACATTTTGTCACGTTCATTTATCACAGGCTGGCCTTCTGGTACGTAGTCGATAAGTCACATTTCGTGTCGACTTTTTTTGTTTCACTTTCTTCAAACCACATTTTTTTTAAATAAAACAAACAACCCCTTAAATAGCCCACGGTTACTTATTCATGTACATTACCCTAAATAAAAATGTAGCCGTTCAACCTCTAATAGGAGCTAAAAAGCGTGCTCTTATTTTTTTTTTTGTGATTAAGGGAAGCATTTAGACAGAACTCGGCATACATGACCCTCTCACATATTTTCTAGTTGTGTTGTAAGCATGGACTTCAAAAATATGCTTCAAATTAAAAGGTTCTTGAATTCGAAGCAGCGCTTTGCTTTTATAAAGGATATCAGCTTAAATTATTGAGGAAATCATGCAGTCGCTAATATTTATCCTAAGTGTTTTCAGTTCGTGTAACTTCATAGTATACCCATCATTAAGGTTGTAATTCAATTATTAACGTAATTTTCAAGCTTGGGTAAGTGACATTGGTACAATATTTGCGATCGAAACTAGAGGCCGCCCCGTCAGCGCCTCAACACGGCAAAGCCCAACTTTCAGCGATGGTTGCTTCTGCGCTCGCTGGTGTAGCTACAGTGACGTCACGCAAAGGGCGCGCAGACTTTAGCCTCTAAAAGGTGTTGGCTAAGGTCGAACTTAAAGTCAGACAGAGTATACAGCTATCCTGTTTATCTCTCCCTCCACCCCCCCTCCCAACACCCCTTCGCCATATTCTTTTTGCAGCTACAATTTGAATGGTGCATATTGAAGCTTTATATGTTTTCTAATTTCGCATACCGTGTGTATCTTGTCGTCTGCAAGCACTCTGTTTTTTTTTTACAGCGACCTACTCAAAACAATCTTATCTGTAAATAAAATTTTAATTATCTATTACACATAGCCTCTCGCGGCAAAAAACAGTTTTGAGAAGCGCACCGAAAAAAAATGTCCTATTTTCTTCTGAGCGGCACTAACATTTACCTTCGACTTAACTTATTCACTTTATAAAAACCCATCTGGCTTTACCTTCCAAAATCCCCCAAAGCCCGGCTTCAATTTTTGCATGGTATACATTTTAATTTTAGAAGAACGGCGACAACCGCCAGAGATCGGGACTCCTTGCGGAGTGCCTAAAATTCTGAAGCGCACAGTCAAATGGCAGATAACTTCAGAAACTAACATGCAACATGAAGGGTCGCCACCTATTATTAAATAGGGCGTTCTCTCCATTACATGAAAATGTTGGCTAGGCTAGGTTTCGGGTTTGAAGTTGTAGGATACGAGGGGGGGGGGGGGGGGGGGAGGAGGGCAGTGCTTTAGGGCGTCCAGTGACTACTAGGAGACTTGATGACTAAGTCTTCGCTTTTTCGAGCTTTGTTTATTTTGTGCTTCAAAATTAAGGCGAAAGTTTTATTCAAGACCAAATACTTTTTTGCCCTCGGCACAATTCTTGAAATGAGTATTATGTGATCTTCACAATTTTGTACCACATTTTGCGCCGCTAATTTCTGATAATTTGCTGAATGGGACAGGATTCGCTATGGAGAAGTGTGGATAATTGGGTACGGTGGTAGAATGAACTGTGCAAGTCTATACTAAGATATTAGATAAATAAAACCTGGATGAAGAAAAAAAAGCATAGAAAAAACTTTTTATAATCAATACCTCCCTCACAGTGGGACTAAAAAAGGAAGAGAATAAAAAATAAAGTATAGCCTCTTCCCGAGGCCACTTATTTGAACGAGTATAAAATACCTTTGGGAAATCTCTTTTACTCTTCCTTTGAATAATGCTGCTTGGCAGCCTAAGTCTTCATTTGGGAGCAAAGCAGCCAACGGGTTCTAACGATGAATAATATAGTGCTTCACTGTGGGGAATTGCAAATTCGTTAAACTTCGAAGAGAGTAATCAATGCCCCGCAGCAAAATGTATTTCCACCAGAAACATCCAAACCCTAAACACTTCGACGAGTTGGATGAGCGTCGGATGTGGCAATTCCGCAATGACGTTGGTGCCGGGGGCTATGGACCCTGTATGTCTTCAAGCACACAACAGGACGGAAAGCTACCTTACCCATTGAGCCAATGAACCGGCTGTCTTACATTCATGCGATTCTACCTCGACGACATGCACAGATAGAAAGGCGCAATCACGTGGTTCAAACCTAGCGTTTATTGGTGCAACCGAGACTTTTCTTTTATGTCACTTAAAGCTCATAGACAAATGGAGTACAGTTCATTTTCACGCAGAGCGGTTCGGGGCGAAAGCCCCTTTTCCCAGCGTAATCACACGAGCCATGCATCGGAGTTGGATACGCCGAAATGAAGTTAGCGTTTGCCGCTGACAACTCCGTGGGGAGGGCAAATCAACCGAACGCGCTCCTGTTAATTACCTCGACTGAGCGTCTGCAAACAGAAGCTCAGCGTTATGCCTGAAGTGCGAATACGGTTGAAGAGTCAGTCGCTGCATTCAGATATAGGGCGGTTCTTAAACACGTCACACTTTGAAAGAAAATCAAATATGAGGGTTTTGAGGAGATTTAAATCGCACTTTGTTTTGCACCGTGCTTGGATATCTCATATGTGCAGAATACTTGAAGGCCTAGTCGAAAATTACTCATATTAATTTCTCATTGAGCTAAGGTTCAGAAGAAGATTCGAGCAATATTTAAATATAATTTCTTCAAAATAAGTACCGAGAAATGTTATGTGCTCATTATCGTATGACCACTATACCGTGATACACGTTAAAGATTTTGATTAGCATCCGCACATCATTCGATAAGTTTCAACATTAGATGCGAACCACCCCAAACGTACGTCAAAAACAAACCAACTTCAATGCTGCTCTAAACACTCGCGTTCATAATTACACAAACACCAAGGAAAATACCGGGATTGTAGGTCTACACACCGCACGCGCTCGCCTAACCCCGTATAAGAGGTTCAAAATAAATAATAAACATAATCATTCGACCACCGCGCGTGCAAAATGCCATTTGTAATGGGATTTTGATTTAGAACAGTTACTGCTGCAGATGCCAGCACGTGCAGCGCTTGTAACTATCCTCGCAGCATGCTCCTTGGTGATTGCTGTTGTCTTCCCACATCGCCAACGGGAAAACAATAGTGATCGCAGACTTTAGAAATACGCCTCGCTCGACACGTGCTTTCTCACTCTCGCACGTAACTCACAAACGGAAAAAACAATAGGGATTTTAACATAACGGACGCAGTTTTATCGCATGATAGCTCTAAATTTAACACTTGCTTTAGCACACGCTACGCAGCAGAGATTTTTTAATAGGTTTCTCACCCACAACGCCAAAACCCAAGCATCTCGCGCTGGCAACGTCCCCCAGATACAGTAACTATTTCGATTTCACACTAGAAATTTTGTAAATATAGAAGAAAAAGAAAACACAAAAAACACGCAAAAAAAATCAAGCAATCGGTTCAAAGTAACATTTTAGATTTGCTTAAATACGAGAATGCGACGCGAGCGGTCCACCTGTCGTGTCAGCTTGCGTCGCCTCGGCAAGGAACATCTCGTGTACTGACCTAGACACCGTACCTTTGCCCTTAAAAGTTCGCGCATCGAGAGCAGCAAGTTGCCGGCGATTGTTGCCCACCTTGCTGGGTCTTTCAAACTGTTTGCGACGGGGCCCCTCCCGTAGGAGTGCTATGTGATTCTGTATCTAAAATCGCAGTCCCGAGGAGGCCGCAGGCGTCGCGCTCATGACGACCCCAGAGTGGTTGCAGCTGGGTCCTGGAAGACGCCACTTTTCTAATTGTGCTCGTCTTTGCTTTAGCCAACTTCTGGCGCTTCACGAATCCTCCTTGGAGCAATGCAAAGACTCTTTGCGCACGCACGCAATTACCAAAAAATTTGCTTACGCAAACGAAAAAGGGCACGCAAAGCGCAAAAACGCGGTTAATGTTCGGCGCTTGCGCAATGGCAATGACACTATTCCTTGCGTACGCAAATTCTTTGCGTACGCCATTTTAAAAGTTCCCACTAGAGAAAAATGTCACACAGTAAAAATACGTAATGCGCTCCCGTCATGCGTGATTCAATAAGAAATGTCGCGGTTTGCGTTTCTACGTGAACGTTATCGCCGTTCCAGGGTGAAGTTGTAAATAGAAATCTGAAAAGAAAAAGGCTTATCAAGGGCTAATAACCAGAGCACTGTGCAAGTTAACATACATTCGGCCCGCCACACGTCGATAGTACGATCACAATTATTATTCTCTTTTTGAGCAAAATTTCCGTAAAACAAATGGAAATTAGGAGCAGCTATACAAAGAAAAATGTGGTTTTGATCAGTTTCACACTAAGTCCGATTGCAGCCAACGCTACGATCCGAGACAGCCGATCATACAGTGATAAAAGCGCATCGTCAAGGCACTTGTCGTCTTTGCTTGTTCACTATCGCCGCGGCTATGCCAATCAAGAACAACAACAGAAAAAAAAGACCGTTGAAGATTACGCAGCGTTCACTGTGCGTGATCAGGACAAACGAGCAATGGCGACGCGCGCCATGATGATGCACTTTTAGTGCCACCTGATTGGCTGCGCGGATTGCATACATTCGGTTGGGGTCGGACGTAATGGGGAACTGAGTTCAAAAATTAGGCGTAGGCGTTTGGGCACACGCCTCCCTATAGTCGACACTAAGGCCCCTTTATACGGAAAAGTAGCAACATCCTTTTGCAGAATGCCGCCTGCTATCTTGGGCCGATCGAGGCGGCGCTACCTTCGACGCGCGAGCGCGAAAGAGCAAAATATAGCAATAAGAGTGTGCATGAGCGACAAGAAGGGAGAAGGAATGCCTATGCTCTCGGAGTGCAGTGCGTGCTATGAGCTCTTGTCGCCTTTAAAATAGCGCCGACTGTGCAACGTCACGGCTTTCATCGTCATTCTTTGAGCACATCTTTCGCGGCTGGTAGACCGTGACAGTGCGCTTTTAGCCTGCGTGTATGAATTTGAGTGTTTTTCAGCCTTTGACTGCGCTCAGACTAAGGTATAGGAAAGCCGTCTTCTATCTTGGGCCGATCCAGGCGACGCTACAGTCGACCCGCGGGTGTAAAAAAGCCAAACACAAAGATAAAAGGTGTGCGCGTCAGCTTAGGAGAGAGAAGATCTGGCTACCTTATTTAGTAAAACATATAAAATAGCGCAACAGAAACAAAGACAAGAAGTAAACAGGACAGGCGCTAGCGCCTGTCCTGTTTCCTTCTTGTTCTTGTTTCTGTTGCGCTATTTTATGTTTTACTAAGATGAACCAACTAGCCCAACAACGTACCTTACTACCTTATTTATTCAGGGGAATTAGTCGGCCCTTCCCTGTGCTAATTATAATATTATTAGTAAATGACTATTTTTGTCAACAGTTAACAGTTGGAAGGTGAAAAGAGAAAAAAGCTGTAACACAGCTTGACTAGTCCCGAGCCGCCTAAATAGCAGTTGAGACGCGGGCACCATAATAATTTACATATAATTAGGAAATAAATAAAAACATGAAGAGATCCTTTACACCAGAGGAAAAGGTAATAATGTCATTTAGAGTTGAGCAGAGATACTCAAAAATGTATTTGGAAATACAAATGCTGGGATACATAAAACTAGTAGCTAAAATACTGATAGTAAAATATATATATAAAATGTATTGCGATACGCATGGGAAAGTATTTGGAAATACAAATACTGGAATACATTTCAGGGAGGGCAGAAATAGAAATACAGAAATACTGATACCGCAATAGATTTTTCAAATTTGTTTGAGAAGCCAACTAAGATGAAGCTTGAAGTTTAAAGTGGAAGATTTTGATCTCGAAATTATTTTCCCGTAAGCTTGACACTTTGCTTTGAAGGTAGTGGTTTCGGATGACAAAGAATCTTAAATCGGTTAGCATCATTCAAACAGAGGCCCTCGAAGAGTGCGACCTGATATTGCCGGCACAGATGCTAGCTCTCCGAGAAACAGCGCGCTCGAGGCTATGCTCAGTTTCACCTTACGTCCAAGCGCAGCGGATGCTACAAGCCATCGGAGCCAATAGAAAGCAATGTGAGTGTCACGTGTCATTAGAGAGGGGGCACAGCGACGCGCGGAAACCGTATCACGGGCTACGTCCACAGAACAGGATTTGCTAGGATAGCACGTAGCGGCCACTGAGTCCGGACATAGGTGAAACGGAGTATAGTCGCAGGTGTTCGAAGTCTGGGTCGGCACAGCGAGGCCACCTCGGGACTCCTTCCTGGGTTTCGGAACCCCAAAGCAGCGGGTCACGTTCACGTCGGCTGAGGACGTACACTCTAGCCGTGCAATATTACGGGTGCAGCCGCAGACGCATTCGAATATGTGTTGAACTTCATTGCGTGAATCATCCTACTACCTCAAGTCAACCACCGCCGGGCTCGTGCTGCAATGGACTGTTTTTCAGCTTTGCCGGCTGGGTGTACTGTGTACGCTAAGGCAAGAGAGACGGTTATCAGCGGCCATTAGATGCCAGCAAACAATGACTCAAGAAATCCCTACAAAGGGACCTGTGACAGAAGATGATCTGAGTCCACTCCTGGCACGGCACCTGGTTCGAATCTTCGACTACGTAAGATTTCTCAGAAGAGAGAAGAAGAAGAGCAAACATAGAAAAATAGTTTGGGGAATAGGAAGGAACCTTGGTCAGCATAGCAACAATGCCCCAGCATCACCTTGACCCTAGTCCTCTAAAAAAAAATGCGTTCAGAATTTGTTTGGGCGGGGAACGGGGGGGGTGGGGGGGGGGGGGATTATTTCTCCAGGAATGTAACGAAATACATTTTATCCTGATTGTATCGCTATACAAAGAAACATTTCCAATGTATTTTGATACAGGAATACAGATACTGGTGAAAAAAATGTATCCCGACACAGAAATACAGATATGAAATATATTTCTGAAATACTATCGCGATAAAAATGTATCGCGATACTGCTTAACCCTGATGTCATTATATAATTTAAAATCAACTTGAAGAGACTAGAGCATTAACAGACAAAAGGTGGCAAAGAAGAACTTCAACACCCAAAAATTAACACTTTTCTTCATTTCGTTGTGGTTCGAGATGTGTATATCAACACTTAGCTTCTATTAGCTTTGGTTTGAGATAAGTATGAATAATTTATCTGAGCTTCTAACCGACACACTGTTAAATTCTATATTTTCCCTGCTCAACTTATTCAGTGTAGTCGGAAGGGTGTATGATACAGTGTATTTTCCGTATTTAGTTCTAAAAGATATTACTTCCCATGGTTTTATAGTTCATGCATAGACCTTTTTTGTTAGGTTTGATAAGTCTTCAAGGTAATGTTGAGATTTATTTTTTTCTAACATATGTTTCGAACATAAACAATATTTGTACAAATCAAAAAATTTCATTCCTCTAAGTTGATCGAAAACATTGTTAATTAGATAATCCATCGTAACATGAGACGTGCTACCATAATATATTTTTCAATATAAACATATTTTGAAGATTTGTATATGCAGTGGTTTTCATGAGAAATAACCATAATTAACGGCCATAAGATGGCCGCAACACCCGGGCATAAATATCCTGGTGTTACGTCACACCTTTATACTGAGTCGTCCCTTTCCAATCAGAGATAAGCACTCATTTCGCTCGTAGCTGGTAACCAAGCTTCCGCTTGTTGTTTCGGGTTTTCTCTTTTTCCCAACGAGGTAGAGGGGCTTAGAGCGATAAACTGGTATCCCGTTTTCCAGGCAGAAGTGATCCCCCCTTGGCTGCCGAAATGTTGTACAATGGTGAGCACTGGAAACGTGACCCTACCAAATCCTGAGGCTTTTACGCAAAACTGAGCCAAGATTTGTTTTGCGATCGACATAGAAAACATGATAAACTATTTGTTCAATACTGTTAGCCCCAACGATTGGTGTCTAGCTCCGATAAAAACCCAAAATACAGCACCGCGGCTGACGGAATCTAGCGGAGGCATTGCGAAGTTGCCCGAGTTTTGTCGCAAAAGTACATTTTGGACTTAAAACAAACGAGGCATAACTTATCAAGTCGGTACTGTTATTGAAATCACTGAGCGACCATTTGTGCGTGGTGCTTCGCTAAAATAATATAGACGTGAAACTATAAGGTCACGTGTCTAGTGGTCAAAAATGTGCAACATGGCGGCGGCCAATTGAAGGTCACTTTCAGCTGCCCGTTCATCGCCCTAAGGCCCTCCCTCGTTGCCCCCCCCCCCCCCCCCCCCCCAACAAGCTCGGGGTTGGCTCGAGTACTCCAGCTTCACTGACCCATTCCAATTCAGACGTCTTTTGGATGAAGTTTCTTGCATGTAGTTCCGGTTTTATAGTGTCGTTTTATTCCGAGACCCGTTATATCTGTTATTAACCTTTACACACATTTGAAAAACAAACTGGAGACCACGGACGGAAAAGGGGACAAACAAAAAACGTCTCAAACGCAGCTTCTAAAATTTATTGACACAACCGTTTATGTACCGTCTCTCACACACACGTGTTTTGGGGAATTTGCGCGCGCCTTTGTGGCCTTCCACCACGGTACAACGCGTCGTGATCTCAATTCAAACAACCACCTCATGTCCCACGCAACACAACACCCACGTCTCCCGAAATTTGCACACGTCTTTGTACCTTCAACCGCGGAAGAGACCTCCCTCCTTTCGTACTAAAAAATGGTACTGACGACACTTCAAATTAAAGCAACCACCCCAAAGTGTACCCTGATGCATCCGTTCTCCGGTCCCACACTGCCACCTAATAAGGCAAACCATAAACCAATGACCAAAAGCTAAAAAAAGCTACTACAGCAACAAAACATCCCGGTCGCTCTATCTATTATCATCGACGGTTGACCGACACAATTTCTAATGAAGGCAATTCTGATTGCCTCCTTCGCGGCTCTTTTTGAATAATCTTTTTCTTTGCTTAACACCAGAGTTTTTGTCCAATCAGGGAAGCAATTTTTGCATTCCTGCACATGTTTAGTGACCTCACAATTCGAATATCTGTTCTTGACCGCCCTCATGTGCTCAAGACGTCTGTCATTTAAGCACTTTTTTGTCTGCCGCATGTACGAAAAGTCAGTGGCTCCCCTTTACCTTTTTTGGCAGAAAGTTGTGCTCCGCCCACAAACGGCATAAGCATGTTGAACTTAGAAGAGATAGCCACACCAACCCTAAACCTCCCGACCACCGCCAAAAGGTTTTGCTACAAATTATGTTAAAATGGAATGCTCACAACACTGTCTTGCTTCTCCCTTAATTTTCTCACCGCTCCCCGCATCTCTCCAAGCACGTCCTTGTGACTTCCTTCACAATGTTACTCTTTTACCCCGTCACTTCTAAGCGTACCAATTGCCTTCTAACAGCTTCCTGCACTTTGTGACGGCAAGGCTTTTAAAGCGTTATCCAGCCGAGACATCACTACTCCTCGTTTGACTGATTTCGAAGAACAAATTTTGTATGGCAACAAGGGTTTTTCCGAGATCTTGCCATATTCCCAGCACAAGCCGTCTGGCGTGTTCAACGTCAGATCCAAATACTGCAGCACACCTTCATCAGGCTCCTCACTGCTAAAGGTCAACTCTGGCGCCGCCTTTATTATGAACTCTTTGATCTTCTGTAGTGCCTCTGTCACAACTGAACATATCGAAATGACACCAACATATGACCTAATCAAAACCGGATCCTCTGGAAACGACTGTATTGCTCGCCCCAAGGCCACGTCCGACGGAATCAAAAATATTTCGGAGAACGCGGGCGCCAGGGATGAACCGATGCGGACTTCTTCCTTTTTTTACAAATTTCACTTCTTCAGATGCGACCGCTGTGGATTTCAGATAGAGTTCTGCCAGGCTCAGAAACCTCTCTACGTCTATCCCAGACTGCGACTGGAACCGAACAAAATTCACCTCTGACAAGGCCCTTAACCTTGAGAGTAGTAATGGTTGAGAGGGAGAATAATATGTCTTGAATGACAAGTGGCATTGCAACGCTATTTTTTGTCATGGAAAGACGTTAAACAGCTTACAAGTTTTTCCGATTTTCTGAGAACAGTTGGACTTGTCATATCGATCGACAACAGGCAGTTTTGGAGGAATGTTGATGCAACTTTCTACCGAGTACGACTTTCAATTACAGCCCTGCGGAATGGCAGCATAGGCGTGTGGTCTTTCAGAAAAAACTTGACAGAGAACGAATCTCTCGTAACCTCCCCAACCTTTTATTTTTTTGTTGCGGCTTTTTCTATTGAACAGAAATTGATCATTTCCAACACATCGCTTTTTATCTGTTGAGACTAACCTCGCATGGCTATACCAACACCCCAACTGCTGCTCCAGGCTTCTCGTCAAACACGAGCCCAGGCAGAGTCGCAAACTTTCCGGACTTGTCTGTCTGAAGCAACAAAAGACTACCAACTTCTAACTCTTTGTTGAGCCCCTTATTGCGGTAACATTTTTTTTTTCAGGCCTATTCCTTGTACTTACCAACCAACTACTGGAAGACACCCCTTCAGAGCACACCTCAAGGGTTGTCCAAACAGGATACTTAAGATACCAAGAGGCGACACAACTCAGTCATATGTCGTGCAACAATCCACTTCCGTCCGGTATCTTTTTTTTTTTTTTTTTGTAAAAGGTCGGTTGTGTCTTTGAGAATGCTCATCACTTGTGTCCGGACAGCGACTTACACGCTCTGTTGGCTGTCGGTCAATAACTGAAGGCCTCCCCTGCTGTTCAAGTCCCGAAAATGAGAAAGTGGAGGATACGAGGCGCAGCAGAATAAATAGACATGCAAGAGGCACACCCTTGTCAGGTGTCGTGTGACGTAAAATTTTACGAGCCACGAGGTCACCGAAAAACGCAGGAGGCGAGGAGGAAAGGAAAGTCGTGATGTTTGCCTGGAGGTGTAAAAACAGATAATGGACTGCTGGCCTTCACTTCCACTTAAAGGGGTCATGAAACGATTTTTCAACTTTTTCCTGTCCAGCTTTCTTTCTCAACCCATAAAACGCGCGTTGTACCAAAAAGTTCAAGAAGACGGAAAGGAGAGAGTCCCCTCTTGCTCGGAACGACGTTTTTGTACCCGGACACCGTCATTCTCTTCCCAAAGGGTTAGCCCGTCGCTCAAAACTCGAAAAAAGAAGCTTTCAGTACCCCGTTCACACCTAACCTGACAGTGCTTGGAAGCTACGTGCTCGTTGGGCCAGCCACACTTCTGCCACGAGATCACGCTCCCTCGAGCATTCCCACGCGCAGAGAATGAGGTCAGGGGATGAAAGAGAGGCGGCTGATTGATCCGGCAAGCGCATAGCTTCCACCGCACTGTCAGCTTAGGTGTGAAAGGAATAAATGAGGTCCGGTGTCGCATGACGTGCGTTTCGGCCGGGTGACGAGCTTTGGGTTCCACGTATGTATCCCAGTGAAAAGGCAGGGAGCTTTAGGAGGAAAATAGGTACGAAATACAATGCTTAGATGAACCAGTTGGTACATCATGGGAAATAAGCGCCAAAAGAACAGGGACAAAGAGTAGAATAACAACGACACTGGGCAGAGCGCCCTGTGTCGTTGTTATTCTAATCTTTGTCCCTGTTCTTTTGGCGCTTATTTCCCATGAAGTACGAAATAGTGCGCTGTGCTTTCAGATTTTCGCACTGAAAGTCAGGCTTTCGACTTTTTACCTTATTTTTTTTGACCCACTAAACGATATTTTTTTTTGTAAACTCTAAATCTAAATTCATTTATCCCATCCCAAACTTCGTTTCATGGGCCCTTTAATATGACAGAGTTGTGTCGCCTCACTTTTTCTGAAGTGTCCTATGTGCATAGCCCTTAAGAGCGCTGCAAGCGCGACGCGTAAGCGCGCTGTCGCATTTTTCTTTTTTTTTTTTGTATTTCGCGGTTTTTTGTAGCCTGAAAAAGGTTAAAAACAAAACGTATCATGTTAAAAAACAGCTTAATTGGGTATTTCTCATTCTGCTTTACAACTTTCCATTTCACACGCCTGTACCTAAAGGAATATTTGAACAGTTAGCCAATTAGTTTAAATTATTTAAATGGCATGGCGCACTAAAAATATTTGTGCAGTTTCGTAAGAGCCTTGTTAACAACATTTCACTCCACTTCACTCCCCCTGAGCGCTCCGTTCTTTTTAGGTTTGGTGCAACTTATTTGTGACATCCTCTATAAAAAATATCGTCATAGTCCAATAGTGTAACTATAAGTATTTTTTGTCTCGTTATTATAGACAGTTTACAACGTGGACAATTTTTTGTTGGAACAGAGATGCCCACATTAAATAGACACAACTTGCAATGTGTCTTTCAACGCACAGCTAGACTTAATACCAAAGCTTATAATTTTAATGCTTCGTGTAATTGCACACAACGCAGGAACAGAAAGTTTCAATATAGAGGCTGTTTTTTTTTTAGTTTAACATACTTGCCTTAAAAAGCTGCGAAAACTAAACTTACGCTGTTTGTACAGGTGAGAAATACTGCAAGGGGGACGCTGTATAAGGGGTTAATCGTAACTATCAGTCGGCAATTTAAGTAAAAATTGATAATTAACTTTTCAAATAATAAGGATTGATACATGGTTTTAATTAAAAACATGCTGAGCGTCAATTAATGTCACTAAATAAATTTATTTTAGAAAGGTATCAGGTAGGGGCAGCATGTTTCGGCGTTCTATAAAAACGCTCCTTTTGCAGGCGTTTCTAGGCTTCGGTTTTTTTATCGGATCGTATGGCTGAAACCACGCAACACACGTGCCCCTATTTCCCTCCATTCTACGAGGGAGGCGAAGAGGCGGCTTCGCGCCGCGACCACCGGGGAGCAGGACCGCGGGCGCAAAAATGCGCCTCGATAACAAACCGAAACCTGGAAACTCGTCCAAACTGAATGTTTTTTTTTTCCGAACACCATAAAATGGTACCCCTGACATATATCTTCATAAAAAGAAATTGATTTATTGTTTTTCTGCGATGCTTACCATAAGCAATGGAACCAGTTCCCGAATTCCGTCGTCACAATGACACATGTCTGTGATTTTGTTAAAAATATGAAGAGTATTGCGCTTGATAATGTGCCGTGACTTTGTGTTTTGAATGCATTTTTTTTTTGCTTTTTTATTCCTCCGGGTGAATCACTTTTTTGAAGTGTCTGTGCATGATCGTTCTTTTACATCTTGTATGTATTACCACTCCTGTAAAGGCCTTGTAAATGGCCGACAGTATCAATAAATAAATAAATAAATAAATAAAGTTTAGCTTTCACGGCTTTTTTAAACAAATCAGTTAAGCTTAGAAAAAAAACTCTAGTTATCGTGATAAAGCGTAAACATATGCTGTGTAAAATATAAAGCATCTCAAACATACGCTGCTTGTGACCTTAATTGAAATTGAATGAATTAAGCTCCGACTTTAGTAAATATTGGAGATCATTTATGAAACCCACTGATCTGAAACATCAGGATTGTCACTCACGTTACGCTGGTAGGCGATGATGAATATCAGGTGTGTTTATAAGTGTTTAGAAGTGTTTAGAAGCGGTTAGAAGGCAAGGGAAATCATATTTAAAATGATCTCAGATACCTTATTTCCGCCAGGGGGATTCAACCAGAAAACTGCCAGCGGAATTATATTTTATATTTGCCTATGAGTGAAGCTTCTTAGTTAACTTTACACCGATTACATTGGTCAGTGAACCATAAAAAAAAATAGATGTTATACTATAAAGTTTTGTGAAGGTTCCCCTTAGAATTAGTTTTTCCCTAAAATTAACCGGTCTCATGCGTACGTCTGGTTCTCATGTACTGTTAGTGTTCTCAAGCCATACTTATTGTAAAGTAACATTCATACAAAAGTTCTTTTCCTTAAGAAAATTATATATTATTGTGGCTTTTTCGAACGCCTTTGGTGTAAGGATTGCCGCGAACATTATTAAACAAATATTGAACTTTCTCAGCGTGAGTCAAAGGTGCACTACATCCAAAATCACAGTCTCAAAGTATACCTTTTTGAGCGCAGGTTCCCGAACTCTCGAGGATAGCAAATTTGAACAGCTGGTTTGAAGGATGTTCGTTCTGCTCGACGGAGCGCCACGTACGTGGCGAGGCCACAGAGATTCGCTTAGACACAACACCGCCGCCGATTCTTTGCCTCTGCTTTTTTTCACGAATACATCGCACGTGCATATAAATATGGCTGGATGGCTTTGCTTAATGGATGAAGCCAGATACTCTAAATATATCTTTAGAAACTTCCTTTGAGGATTTGTAAGATACGGAAGGGTCCCTATGGAAAACACAATATTTGCGAACTGCGCGATACAATTAACGTAAACATGACGCAGGTGCTTCCTAGCAATCTTACCGAAGCGTGGTATGGGAGATCGTCAAATTGTGCTGTTTAACCTGCTGTTCGGAAGGAGCATGTTATAGATTTGATATGAATTTTGTTTGTATAGCCAAACGAAAAACAGTAAAGGATTGTTTGCACGTTTTTTTCTTGATTTAAAAAGGAATCTAAAAAAAATGTCTTGTGGGCATTTACTTGTCAGTATTCATGGTATTTATAGTATTGACACTACTGATAGTATGCGTATTTCCATAGCATTCACGTTATTCACAGTATTAGTCGTAAGTGGTGTATTCATAATATTTATAGTATTCGCATTGTCTTAAATGCATTTTCTCAAGCTGTGTACTCCCATTTAAGATGTCGCCATAACGTTCAAATAATATATGTAAGACGGTACACTATATGTGCGCGGTTCTGTGCGGCTTTTATTTTTAGTTCCATATTAAACCTTCAATAGAGAAGATTAGAGGTGATGTACGGCATTGATGGATGCATTGCACTCGCTTTAGCGAGCAAGTTGTACACAAGAAAAGTGCTTGTAGCATTGATTCTTTCTGTCCAACACAGTTATCACATGCCTTCTTTGAGAAAAATCTGTGAACAATGTCGTGACTTGCTGAACATACTACTCTCTCCAGTTGCTACGCGACCTTAATATTGCGCTAAAACTGCGTGTGTTTTCGGTCAAAGCAGACAGCTGCTATATACCATGAAAGGTCAGATAAAATAACAATATAACTGTAACAAAAGGGCGGCCTGCAGTGAGTCGTTAATAAATTAAGACATGCAATTTGACTTGAATAAGAATTGAAAATTCAGACGTAGGCAGGTTTAAAAAATAAGACAAAGGTTTATCTACGAGTAAGTAGTAAATGTAATTTTGTGCGCACACACCAAGAAAAAGGGTACGCAAGAATAGTTGGTATAATTTTACCATAATAAATCAAGATATTTATTTAACAAAAAAAGAGTTGAACATTTTTTTATTCAGGTTCGATAAAAAGAACTATACATTTTTCGAAAAGAAAAGAGGGTGATCATAGGGCGAAGAGTTGCCGCGTGAATTCAGTATATCATCAACACCTCATTTCCAATTCATCTCGCAGTATCTGTTTGGTTTATAATAAAAGTAGTAAAGAATGTCGAAATTCAATAGGCGTGGCTGTCAGGGTTCGATGGTTTTCAGGTCCTGTCAGGAGAAACAAACATGTTTCATTTTTTTCCAGAAAGAGACCTATAAATCTGCTTTAAATATTGTAATATAATTCTCATTCGCACAGATAAACCTTAATTCCGTCCTTGTGGAAATAACACCGGTTTGTAAAATATTAATAAAAAAGTTATCTTAAACACGACTTTTTGAGTACTAATGTAAAAAAAAAATTAAACACCGCCTCCAAGGAAGCTGAATCATCTACCCCAACGTAATATATCTCCATAAGTGTGTCTCCGACATGTAAAATTGCCCCAGAAATTTCTCGAGACGCGCGGAAGATTGGAATTCTGAATTTTTGAAGGAAGCTTGGAAACGCAAACCAATCACGGCTATGCCTACCGCAGATGACACCTTCTAAAACACTCCCTTTTTTATAATATATTGCTACGCGCGTCTGAGAGCGAGGGCGTGCGTGGCCGAGTGGTTACCACACTTGATTCTCGTGCGGAAGCCCAGGGTTCGATTCCTTCGAGCGCCGCTTCTCTTATTTACTCTTTCAATCTATATTTCTGGTAATTTTAAGAAACGCGTTGCTTGTTCTAGCTTAGAATGTTCTACGCGCCGAATCTTCTAGGCCGGTTGTTCCAGAAAGTCTACGCGAGTACAAAAGGAGCCCCCCGTGGCGAACCGGAGTCAGTCTCGCCGCAGTATTCGACTCTGTTGTTACGCCTACTTCGACGCCCGCGACGCTCTGCTGTTAGCTTCTGTTTCCCTTTTATTTTTGGGCACAAGTTCGCCCATTTAAACGTTTCAGTTTCCCCTGTTATTCTTTGATTCCTCGTCTGTTCATTCGTGACAATATAACAGTAAGTGACATCCGACATTTTCGGAAACTTGGATCTGCCAACTAATTGGTCGCAAAGATGAGGCCAGAAATCAAGTCTGTACTTGGCATTGACACGCTTCTTCTTTCTTTCTTTTTTTTTTTTTACTCTTCCGAGGGTTAGGAAAACGTACTGTAATTTACCAGATTGTTGAAATCTGTTATGTGATTTTGTCTTTTGCTAATCTTTTATGCCCTAGTTTAAATTGCGATCCTCGCCGAGCTGTTCGTTTAAAAATTCTGTTTTATGCAGTTATTTTAGTGCTTTTCAAGCCAAAACTAGAGTGCTATACATCTTCAAGGGTTCGGATAACTCAAGGCCCGTCTCTCGCCTTTGACAGTCGAGACCATTGGGGAAAGTTATTTCTTAATCTATATCTCTTCATCTTAATCTTCTTCTTTTTTTCTCCATCGCTAAATTTTTTTCTACCAAGCCCCGAGGATGAGTTTCAACTTGAATCGATGTTGGGAGGATCAAGATGACAAGAACAGTTTTCCATTGCCGTAAAAACAAAACTGCGATTTAGAAGTGCATTACTGCGTCGTTATTCTGTTTGGTACAACATCAGGTTCGTCAACTTAATAATAGCCTGAACGCAGAGAAGACTGTTTATTTTAATTAAAAAAAAACAAAGATGGACACAAACTGGTTCTGAAACATTGTCACTTTTAGAACGAACTTCAAAAATAACCAAACTTGTTCGGCCATGGCCATGATTGGAACAGTTTCCCACTCTTGTATTCCCCAGCGCAACGCCAAGTCCCTTGTATTTTTACTACGGGATGTCAAAGGCTGCATTGCGGGCAATGGTTCGCCAGTATATCAGCCTAATAATTGTGTTTACCCACGTTTCTGGGACTGAGTGAAAAGCGTTTGTCGTAATTTATGATATGTGGGGGACAACGAGCCGCACGGCACGTGGAGGGGTGGCGCCGTCATCGAAGAACAGAAAAAAAGAAGTTCGTGGCGGACGAGCTGGGTGAGCCAGTTCCAAAGCAGAGACATAAAGGAGAGCCGGTGACGGGCAGCCATTCCAACGGAAGACCCGGACCACGCGGCATCCTTGGCCCTCCTCAGCCTTGAGTATCAATAAAACCTTTCTTGACGATAGCACTCCCCGTCTGACTTCCTCGGAGCGAGTGAAACTCGACCTGTTCGGGGTGGTATTGACAGGCGACCCACAGATAAAAGCCATTTCGTTAATAGGTTAAGCGCTAGCCAACGTTATTAGATTAGCTCAGTTTTGGAACTACTCACAGACGCTGCGTGCACGAGCAGTACTCCCCTCACTCACCACGACTCGAGTCCCGTCGATCGACGCGCCGGACGCGTCTGCTATGGTAACTTCAGTGTATTCTATGAAATACGTACATTTTGAAGTATGGCGCCTAGATGGCGATTCAGCTCTGCTCTACAAAAAGCACAGCTATAAAATAAAAATCCAGATGGCGCTTTGAACGTCGGGAGGCGAACTGAAGTGAGTGTAAGGGGGTACCCCCCTCCGCGAAAGTTCCACAACTGAGGTAATCTAGCAACGTTGGTGCTAGCTCGACTTCTTGATTTTGACTAAGCCGGTGTAACACCGCAGAAGCAAGAAACGTTCAGCGGGAGTACGCCAACTGAAGAGTCTTTCTGCTCCTGCTGAATTGCTGATAAATTGAAGACTCTCAACGGAAGAAATAGGTAAAACTTTCTTGAGAGAGCGAGCAAGATAAAAAAGTGAGCATGTGAATACACAGTAGAAATTAAAAAAAAAAAAAAAAGAGACAACCGTCGATATGACAAGCATGGCAGCCCACTCTTTCGTCTTAACAAAATCGAGTTATAATAAGTCAACAATATTGAATACATTCTTAGTTTTTCGCCCAATGCTAGAACATTCCTTGCTCAGGCAGGCTCAAACTATGCGAGCTTCCTTAGTTGTGTTTACGCCGGAGTCGTGTACTTCAGTAATCTTAATTTCTTTATAAACATCCAATGAGAATATAAAATTTCAAGTGCACGTTTCTTTATTTGTACTAACTTTCATAGTTCTGACGCCTTATGGATGTTTTGGTTTAGGCTTGACATGGATCATAGTAGTAACTATGATAACGTTCGAGAAATAAAAATACGCCTGGTGATGTCGGTGTTACTAGTTTTTCCGTCACGTGTTGAGTGCAATTATCACTTAGTTAAACGATGAGCAAGCCCCTTTTTGTTCTTATTACGGCCATCCTTTGTGATTTACTATTCTCAAAAACGATTAACTTAATTTATAGGAATACAACAATAATACATTTAACTTGATGTCACACGCAATTTATTTGTTCCGAAATAAAGCAAATCGGAAGGCTTTTTTTTAAATAAATGAAATAAAATATAAGAACAAAGAGTGTGGTCGGGTTAACGGAGGTATAAAATGTGCCTTATAATATTATCTTTGGTTCTTTCGGAAGTGAAAGGCGTCGTTTCTTACTTTAAAGAGCCTTGCAGTGAATTTTGCTGGGTAATTGTTGCTCGATCAAGCTTTGTCGCTCAAAGTTAAGGGCGAATGTTTTTTCTTATATGCAAATAAATAACCGGCACTTCTAAGTTGTCAGCATTTTCATTCATATATATATTAAATTTCTCGCTTGCAAAAAAATAATTTTGAATAAGCTACAAGAATCCCCATCAATTTTTTCTCCGGACAGATAGATAGGCGTTTGCAATAAAAAACCGACTTATCTTTCCTTTCCCCATAAATATAAAAAATAATAAAAATATTCGAAGAAAACGCTAACATATATAATCTTCAATACCGAGACCATTTCAGAAAATACAATGTAATATTGAAGACTGGAGTAATATCGGGTTTTGGCATTAAAACAGAAATGTCTGTAGGAGTGTTTTGTCAGAATCTGGACTGAATGTTTGTACAATCCTTGCCGCCGTGGAAAAAATAGATTGTCTGCTAGTGCGCGATCGGCGTGTTGTCTCCACGGCAACAGCAATAAGCTTAGGTATGAAGTAAACGCTGGAATTACGTTTTCTTTCCTTTTCAGTGCACGTTTCAATGCAGGCTGGATTCCTTAAATTGCGCTTCCTACGCGCTAGTCTTGGAGTTCTTTGTGATCTTCTGGCTTTTGAAATTTGCTTTCTGCAGTGAAGGGAACTCGGATGGATTGATGATGGCGAACAAACGACGGCTCGGTGACGTAACCAACCGCAGAATTCTGACAATCCAGACTAACCCCCAATGCACTCATAAGCAGATACGTTGGTGTATTCGTGGCCGCCTAGTGTTAACCTCATTTATAAAAAAAAGACTATATTTGTGCGTGTGTGTTTTTTTTTTATGAATAGTACTTCCCGATTCCCCTATATTGTGGCCTCGCAAGTAGACGCATGCACAATTTTTAAGTTGCGATTATAAATACGGATTAGCTAGGCCTGTAGAAATGTCTTTTTTTTTTTGGTGAGTTTATAATAAGGAAGCAAAACGTAGAGCTGTACGGTCTTAGGAACAGAGTTGGAATTCAATAGAACTAGGAAAATGCATTCTTTATTTTATACCCTCTTCAAACTGTGTCGGATGTTTCATAAAATAAAACAAAATGAAGGACACACAGCTTGTTGAAACTTAAAAGAGAAAATAAAACGACTTAAACTTCTCAGTGGTTTTTAAAGACTCAAAGAAAAAACATAGGATGCAGGAAACACTCGATGTCTTTAAGAAAAGTAGACAATAAAATAAACAGCGGAGAATGAAAAAAATGAACTAATTGATTATGTGCAAGCTGTGGCAAAAACGAGCGGATGTTTAGAAGTTTAAATAAAGAGTTGATTTGGGAAAAAAAGAAATCTGATGCAACCAAATTCATCAGCGGAAGGCGTTTGGGAGGAACGCCTCATATCTTATTTTCGCATTTTTAAATAACCCATTTATATTCAAAGTTATAGCTTGACTTAATAAATTGTTTCTCTTCGTTGGAATTCCATAACGAGATGGATTGTAGGTTTTTTGCATAATGCCACAATTTTATTACTTGAAAAACGCGACTTCTATTTAAAAAAAAGAGAAGAAAACGACAATTATCGATGTTCGGCAGTAAAATAAACGTATAAATAACCCAATGTGGCGGAACGGGTGGCAAGTAATCTTTACACAAAGGTGTTCTGCGATGGTGCTTTCTTCATGGTGATATTGTACGTGTTTGGGTTTCAGCAAAAACATTTTAAGCCCCCAAACACATGTTTTATACTTTCATTTTGAGAGCAAGACGGCATATAACCGTTTCGTTTTACGCCTCTACTCACACGCTCAGATCTACTAGACCTGCTCGCGGGTGTTCATCTCAAAGAAGTTTTCATGTTCTTGCTTTATCTTGTGCCATGGGAAAAATAGCTGCGTCGACCAGGAGGATTCATGTTACCGTTCTCTACTCTTTGCATGGAAGGGAACTGTATTTTTAGTCTCAAATTTGTTTTCTAAATCGTGTACACTCATGAAGCTTGAGTGTGATAAATCCCCTACCTAAATACTTTTTTTTTTCAAAACGATTTATTGCGTTAAGTTTATTGGTTTATTTGCGCGAATATTTACAAATAAATAGCGCTCGGAAGCGCCCTTTAGACGCAACCATTGATCCGTGAACTTGCGACAAAAATTTAAAGCGGAGGAAAAACGCTCGAATCTAATTGAAATTATTTTGTTGGAGTTCGCAATAAGGAAGCATCTAACCAGAAATAAGAAAGCGCCTCACCTTTCAAGCAAAACACATAAAACTGTCAATATTCCTTCTTCAGTCAAACAACATGTTTCCTCCACCACAAAAAAAAAAAAGAAAGAAAGCTCAGAGTGTTAGGAAAAATACAATATCAATCTCTGTACTCAAAGTGTTTTCCTCCATAAATATATCTAGAAACTCATTACGCTCCTTGCGTTTTTATTAATTTCTTTCTTTGCTGTTGGTTATTCTACCTCGTTTCTGATACTGCTCTTTTAATTACACCGTTCCGTAGAACTCCGTCACTGTCATAGCAGCGCATTCAAAGAAAAAAAAAAAAAAAAAAACTCGTGTCTAGACAGACCTTTTTTGCGTCACAAGAAACTGATGCGCAATCCTCTACAGTTAAGCGAAAAAAGCAGGATTGTTTTAACTTATTAGGCTTCTTCTAAAGAAATGAAAGCGAGCAGCACTCATTCAGTTTCGCCTTTTATGAGGCGTTCCACCTAGATTGTCTTTCCAACACCCTAGTCGTTCATCTTCGTCAAAATTCGAAGTCTTTCTCCACCAGACACTTGCTCTCATCTTTGTCCATTCAGGCGAGTTCCTCTTAGTACTTTATAACTTAAATGTTTGTATAGACTCTATTAGAGTGTAGAAGCTGCTTTCCCAAATGAAGTTCGTCATTTAGGCCGTCTAGGGGCCGCTTTGAGTTATTATATAGCAGAGGAACTTGAGGTTCAGCGTATGAAAACGCTCTAAGGTTTTTGTTTTGTTATTACTTAAAGTATTGTGGATGAAGCGAAAGTCGTTCTTCCGGAAAATGCCACGAGCGCGACGATATGATGCATTGTCCACTGCGCATGGGCCGACCATTATACCCGAAATCCCTCAAAAGCGCATGCCAGCGCGGGCTTGGTCGTGGTGGTTGTCGTGTCATCTGATTGCTCACAGCCTCTTTGAAACTGCGCTTGCGTTATAAAAATAACGCAGTTACACATATCCAAGTAACATAAAAAAATGTCCGAAAGTTCAAGAAGCTTCCCGTTTAGCAGAGTTTAGTCTAAAGGCAGGCTCAGACATCACTGTCTTCTTGACGTCACGTTTTATTACGGGAGCTTATGTCCGCTTACTTGGAAAGCCGCCGGAACATCTGTGGTTTGTACAAAGCATATCAAGCAGTTCAAGGAGTAGACATCAAAGCCAAATTTCAGGCGCGGATGGTGCGGTTAGTTATACGTAGCGCAAGAAATCGTAAAAAAGCGGTGTTGTGTGAACTAAAGTAGCTGGATCCTGGAAAAGCAGCGCCAAGCTTCCCGTGTGGGTGCTCTTTTGGCTCGTGGTATAAACAGTTTCTCCTGGACCTCTTCAATTTTGGTGATCGAAACTCGCTGGTGAGAAGTGGCTTTATACAGACTTTTCTTGTATACCGATAGTTTGTTATCAACAAACCAGCGAAACAGGCGTTCACCTAAGACTGCCAACAGCTGCGACGTCGGTGCTTGAATGAATTGAAAGACAATTTTTCTTTTCTGAAGCACGCAAAACGAGCAACATCACTGTAAGACATATGTGGAGAAAATCACGATCGATACGTTGATTGAATGCACAGTGACGAAGAAGCTTACAGTGGAGAGGAACGCTTTCAATACGACGATTCCCCATAGCGATCTTAATCCGACTGGTTTAGGACTATTCTTCCGAGATTTCAAAAATCGGAATGGATCAAACATGGCGATTGCCATGAAACTAAGACCGATCAACCAATCACCTTGCGAGGTTATGTCGTCTGTATGCTGGCATTTGTTTGTGTCTAGCTAGCAGCCAGGTTACGCAAGAGTGCGCTACTTTCCAAGGATCCAGTATCTTCAGTGTGAAGCAGACTTTAGATCTACATTATTCGATCGTAGAGCGAAAAATATGTCTCTTCCCAAACCCGTCAATCCTCAAAGTGGCTTCCCCGCCAGCAACAAAAGTAAACTTTTCCGCATGGGGCCCCTCATTCGCCAATGTGTACTTGGCGGCGAAAGGAAAACCAAGGCGATCCGTCTCCATCGTTTAGTTACTCTGATGGCGCTCCGAGTTGATCCCGGTATATTGGTCGTTCACTAGCGCCTAAACCTCCTCTTGCGGAGACGTTCTGGAACTATGCCACATACATAAAAGAAGTATGCTAACGTGCCCACCCGACTACTTGAAATAATTTCTCAAATGTTGTTAAATTTGGCACGCTCATAGCTCAGTTACCCGTTTTTAATCTGGTTTTGTCATTGAACACATGGTAAAATTAAAAAAAAAAGGGATCTGAGACTGGCTAGATGAGAATATTTTTGAAGTACGTAAAACCAACGTGTCATTTAAGCCCCCCCCCCCCTCTCCTCCCCTCCCCCTCCACAAAAAAGAGTTTACACATATTTTTAGCCGCGAACATAATCTACCCATATCCGGACGCTCAGTGACAGACATCTGGACCAGATGCTAAAGTTTCAAAACTGATCGTTATCTTATTCAAAAGTTATGTCAATTTTTTTAAAACTCAATAGAAAAATGAGGCCCGTTTCCGATAGCTGGTGACATTTATCTCCATGTAACAATAGGTTTCGCCAACCGCCATTTTCCCACTGAAAATCTTCAAAAACTGCTTAGGACATTTAAATCAAATAACGACCACTTCTGCAACTTTGGCACTTGGTCTTGAACCCTAGTGATACATTTGGGCTTAAACTGAGCGTTCGGAGATGCGTAGTTTCTTTTTTAGGTAAACGAAAAGCATTATAAATTCTTTTTTTCTGGGTATTTTTGAACGTAAAAAAGTGCTAATAAATTAAACTTTGAGAAAGCTCGCTCACATTAAATGAAATGCGTTTACTTCAGGTTTTTTTAACAATGTTGACTGAGTAGCTGGGAAAAATATAAAAAGAGAACTTATCACGTGATTTTCTAGCCCTTATTTTGTTTTCGCTCAAAAAAAGACGTGAACATTTGTGTACCTTGACTGAAAACAGTGCGAATAAAACAAACCCGGGACGAGGCTCGACGGACTTCTGAAAGAAACGAACATTTTTGAAAGACATGTTCGCCGTCCTACGTTTTGAGTTTGTTTTAATCTTTTCGTGGTCAGTCAATGTTAGCAACACGTGAATTAGCGCGCCACTCCCCAGGAGCCCCGATTTTGTAATTTTGTTTTTGGTTCCTCGAGTAATCCGTGTAATCGAGTTAACAAATTTGGTTTAAGTTTTTATTTGTTCAGATCTCGCAGTCTAGAGATTTGGACACATATTTTATCCATCAGTAAGACAAGTTCAACGTTTAACAAAATAAAACCATATCGCCACTCGTTAAATTAGTAGGACTGTTAAATATACACAAGTGTGTAATTATACATTAGCGTCATAGTCCTGATGCCCCAAGATGAGGTCACCGTACCTAAGTGATACCCAGGAAGACGATGTGAATTGCTTATTATTTTGGATTAGTCAAACATATTTAGTAAGGCAGAATTACATCGACATATATTTATTAAATCACTTCCAAATCATTCGTAAGAATTCATTTGAAATATTGTTTTTTTCAACGTTAAGGCAAACGAGTTTCATAACTTGACTCATACAATTTCTACGTAAAGCAGAAATATGCTCATTACAAAAAAAAATGCAATTCAACTTTCTAAATAATTGTTTTTTCTTCTCACAAATTGCCTTAGTGTAATTCTTTCTTTATGCATTTCGCACAAACCAACTTGTTGTCTAGTGTGGTGAACGCTTTGTATAATTTTATTTTTTTAACTTCGCACTCAGAACGTCTGCGGTTCTAAAGGCACGAGGGAACTCGTTTCTTGTTTAGTCCACATAGAATCCCTTCGCTTATAAAAAAAAGATAAATAAATATAATCGATTTGAGTTAAGAAATTAAAAGTTCCGGCCCTGAAAAACCTATAGAAAAGAGTAGTTGGCAGTCCCAGTGACGCACGTCGGGTAAACAATATCAGCTTTCTAATTTCCGGTTGAAACCCCAGTTCTCACGGGTGTTTAACCAAAGCCGGCCCACGATGAAACTAACCCCACATTATAACCTTTTCCCGTTTCTTTTGCACTTGCTTTCTGTTTTGCATTTTACTGCTTAAGAATTTTTTTCCTTCTTCCGTAGAAATGAGCCCCTAATGTCCCCTAAAGATGCCTCGCGATCGTTCGTAAAGTCTACTACAGAATGCGAAGGCACCGTTGGTCCGCTCTTCATTTTGATCAGCACTCTTCTACTTTGTTTTATATCCAGTCCGATCTCATTGAACAATATGTTCCAATATGCAGTCGATGAAACAGCGTCAAATATGCAGTGTCACGGCGCCCGCGGTCTTTGTGCCCTTTCCATTATCGTTTAAGCCAATCACGCAAAGAAAAGAAGAAATCGGCAGCGACCTTTACTTTTAACGTCCTGTGCTGCATGGAATACAGTGCTTCAGTAATCAATTTAATCTGTGCAGAATAATACAGTTTTGTATAGTGTAGGTCACGTCACGCCGTGTCACGTCACGCCAATGGTACCGCTAAATTGAGAGGAGTAAATACCTTGTTATAAATTTCACGTGACCTCAGCTGACGTAAAATTCATATCTCCGCTAAAATTTTCGGGGTAACTGAATTGTCGTATGGGTCACATGACATCGGGTCACGCGACCCCTATTTTCTCGCCATATTTAGCGGGGAAACTGAGTTGGCGTATAGGTGGCGATACGTCGAGCCACGTGATGTCAAATTTCCCGCCAAATTTAGCGGGGAAATTAAACTAATGTATGGGTCCTGTGGCGTCCATTTTCCCGCTTAACTTAGGGGGGAAATTGAATGGGTCTGTAGGTACCGTGACATTACGTCACGTGACATCAATTTTTCCGTTAAATTTAGCGTAAAATGCACGACGGACTGGTTTAGCTGCAACGAGCTTGAGTATACTTAGAGCGCCAAACCGGAGCCAAAAATGGCACCCCCGGGTTAGCGCCATCTTGCCTGTTTGCCACATTAGTGATCACGTGACGTTAAAATGGCTGCGCCGAGAGGTGGGCCAAATCAGATTGGCCAGATCGCGGTCAGCAGATGGGCACTCTGGGGCTGTGTTCCAATCTTATTCGAATGAATCCGAGTTATTCCCGCGGATCAAGTCACGTGACAAGACAGATACAGAAATGCTGGACGCGGGTAAGTTTTCGAACGCCATATATATATATATATATATATATATATATATATATATATATATATATATATATATATATATATATATATATATATATATATATATAATTAATTAATTAATTAATGCCGGGATTAGACCATCCCGGCCGTCGAAATCTGTAGCCAGGATGGTCTAATCGGTTAAGGCGTCGCACCGGACAGGCGGAGGTTGCGGGTTCAATCCTCGTTCCTGGCCCAATTTTTCGTCAGCTCTCTTTCCTTTTCCCTAACTTTAATGCAATAAATTCAATAATCACCTTCTCCCGTCTTCGTTCACTGTATATATATATATAGCTTAATCGTTATTTTACTAGATGTATAATTCTGATTGTTTCAGCCGTCAGAAACGACAGCTTGCAAACACACAGTCCTCTGGATCACTTCCCTCCTTTTGTAAGCAATTTTTTTTATTTTTTTTTATTTCGTTAATATACTTAGCAAAATATCATCATTTGAGAGCACAAGCGTGTTTGTGTGCTTGCAACGGAGGCTGCGATTGGCTGGATAAATGTTTGCACTCGCTGCTACTAATTAAAGTGTTTTTTTTTCCAATTGAGGGGGCAAGTGGAAACTCTGCTATTAATACTTGCAAGCGTTGATACCGATGGGCTGTCTTCATTTGCCCGAGTTCACCAGGACCAAGATTGTTGTCGTTCGATTATTTTTTGTTTTAATTTACCGCGTTTTTCCGCCGCAATATTTAATTACACTCTGCCGACTCGTTTGTGCAGTGCGTATCGCTTGGCGTATTTTATTTGCATGCCTCTGCGATGGGTTTATGTTGCTATGGTAGTGAACTCGACATATTTTCGCAGTGACATCGTTTGCTTGGGTACATAAGAAAGAAACATATTTTGTGTGTGTGTGTGAGTGCGTGCCAATATCACTTTATATATCTGACTAATTAATGGAGGCTGTTTCCTTCGGAATGATACCTTCGCTTAGGACTTGAATTTTCTGGAGTGGAAAGAGAGAGAAAACGTGTCGCAGACTATTTAGGTATTCAGGCAGGTATTCAGGTCAGTATATCATATCTCAAATAGGAAATGTGTTTTATCAGATGAATTTTTTTGAGTTCCGAAACGTTTAACTCTCACGAAAAACCGACATCGAAAAGCGTTACGCCCATTGGGAAGCGTACAAAACAACTTCAGTCCCTGGGCAGGATTTGAACTCACCACTTCCAGATTGTGACCGAAGTGATTTTGCCGACTGAGATATCTTGGGCAGGTGATCGGATCACGCAAAATGCTAAGTCCTTTGGCGCGGCGCGCGAGGAAGCGGTACCGAGCTTGGCGGACTTGCCTGTCATGCCGCGCCATCTTACTGCTTGAGTCAGAAATCAGAGCGAATCTTAGGTAGGCGGTGCCGTTCAGACGCCCTTCTCTTTTTCCCAGGAGAGCGCTCTACAAATTCTGCGCTCTCCAGTCTTTGTCCACGTTATCATGCTTGCGTAAAATTTGTATTTATTTCATTTTTATTTCCTCAGGAGCGGTAACAACTGTCCACAAAAGTGCGTGTGCGTGAAGAAGCGGTATCGAATAAAGATTGGAGGGTTAAGCCTAGAAGCAGATTTTGTAGCAGACCGACCAATATTTCAAAATAACAGCCACAGAGTTTTTGACGTCTTAACCTTGGTCCTTAGGTGCATCTGTTTAAACGTCCTCTCACACTATGAGAGACATTTTTGTTTGCAGTGTTAAAGACGTCCAGCAGTGTAATGTTATAGGCACTACGGGAGAATGGACAAAAAGTAAGGGCGCAAACGAGCTGGTGTACATTGCACATGGTTAAAAAAAAACCGAAGACTGCGGGTAAACGACACAACACTAAAAAGTCTCTAGAGACTTTTTAGTGTTGTGTCGTTTACCCGCAGTCTCGGGGTTTTTTCAACCATGTGCAGGGAAAATGGAGTGCTTTGGCCTGAGAGTGGTTCTAACGGCTGGATCGGGCACATGTGGTTTATGGGTGCTATTTGACTACTAACTTTTGCTTAAAGGGCAACTCCGATCAATTTCGAACATTTTTGGATAATGAGTGATTTCGCATTCAAAAACCCTGCTAAAAGACACCACGTCATTTCCTGGCGCAAGTGGGATATATATTTTTACATTTTATTTTAAACACGAGCAGAAATCAAAACCCAAACTTTGGCTCCGTCCGGCAACATTGGCCCTGGGCCGCCAAGAACATGGCTGTCACGTTGTGAGAGATGTCACGTGATCTTCTACGCAACGGCGGGCGGGATTGGGCGGGCTTGTGCCAGGCGTAAGTGTCGTTCGCACCGTAATCTTCACCACGTTTCGGTGTCTACGACATTCGACGACGTCCTCACAACTGTGGCAATAGTCTGCGCACGTAGCGACTGTAGTTCGGATGAAATTCCGAAAGACGGCAATCACAAACGGCGAGACGACCGCGGCGGTTGTGACGCGGCAGACGGCGGTAATGGCGGCACCACGGTGGTGAAGCCGAGCGGCTCCCAAGAAGCGCGCTGCACAGGCGCGTTACGCCAATCACGTGCACACCGCTGGGCGTCGAGAGGAAACGTTGTGGACGTCAGTCGTTACGCCAGCTCGGAGAAACAAAAACAAGCGAAAGCGGGCAATGGTGATGATATTCAGCTGGATGTTGGCTACGCCCACGCCGTAGCCTTGACTGCGGTGTTGGTTGCGCCTTGATTCGCCCGCTCGAGCCAGCCGATTGCGGCAACTTGCCGAGTTCTCGAAATCGTTGTGGCGGCCTGAACGACCGCCTCAACGACCGGTTCCGGGAGCACGCATATGAGGTCAAGAAGCTGCAACCAACGTCACTGACTCCAGTTTTCACCCGATGGGGAGCACTATTCGGAATGCGGACCTTGTCCAGTCGACTTCCCGTCGACCGAAAGAATCGGTGGTCACAGTTTACGGTACGGGAGCGAAATAATAGAATCGCTCGCAATGCACCGCAGAAAGGTCAACATCGCTTCCCCCTCCATCGGCCTATCTGGAACAGAGATAAGCTGATGTGACGTATATGTGGACACTCTTGTATAAGCCAAACCAGAAAAAACGAGAGCGGGCGCGGTTGTATGTTCGAAACGCATCCAAATGTCCGGCAGTCGGATCATCATGAAGGGAACGAAGTACATCAGAGTGTAAATGTCGCGGGATCATGAAAAGCAGTGGTTGCCCTGCGGGTTCATAATTGCGACGGTATAGAACTCTACCGACAATTGCACAGATATGTTCCATTTTCGCTGCTCTGTTCCATAGAAAAGGATGCTGTAAGAGTCGGATGATACTCCGCCGTTTCGGCTCGTTACGTTGTTCCGTTGCGATGTCCATTTGGAGGGATAAGGCTTGAACAGGGATCTCGGTGGCATCCAAGCAATCGGTGGTGGGGGGTTGTAGAGGGCAGCGGGACAAAGCGTCGGCATCTTGGTGACCGTAGCCTGCCTTATAAACTATCTCGACGTCATACTCCTGTAGACCAAGTGACCATCCTGTGAGACGTCCTGATGGGTCTTTTATGTTCGTCAACCAGCAGAGAGCGTAGTGGTCAGTCACTACTCATAAGGGTCGCCCAAAAAGTTACGGTAGAAACTTGGTTATGCGCCATATTATACCCAAACACTCTTTCTCTGTTGTAGGGTAGTTTTCCTCCGCTCTAGTGAGCGTGCGACTAGCATACACGATGCCCTGTTCCTTGCCATGTTTCTTCTGGATGAGGACAGCACCAATTCCATATCCGCTTGCGTCTGAATGCATTTTTGTGGGAGAGCGGGGGTCAAAATGGCATAGTATTGGATCCTTAGTCGGAGACAGCTTTAAGGATTTGAAATAGTTATCTTGGTCTTCCGTCCATTCGAATGCTGTGTCCTCTGAGAGAAGGCGATTTAGACGTGCTGCACGGTCAGCGAAATCTTTGATAAAGCGACGGAAGTATGAGCAGAGGCCCAAAAGGCTTTTCAATTGTTTAACATTGAGTGGCCGTGGAAATTCAGAGACAGCTCTTATCTTGTCGGAGTCAGGACGAATGGCGTCTGCGCTGCCGGTGTGACCCAAGATCTGAATTTGGCGGCAAGCAAGATAGCATTTCTTGGTATTAAGTTGGAGACCCACTGTCTTAATGCATTCCAGGACGGATTGCAATCGTAAGAGGTGCTCTTTAAATGTCGCAGAGACGATGACAACCTTATCTAAATAGCGCAGGCATGTTTGCCATCTTCAACCCCTTAATAAAACATCCACCGTTCTCTCGAACGCTGTAGGAGCGTTGCATAAACAAAAAAAAAAAGACTTTGAATTCATAGAGCCCGTCGAGAGTTATGAAGGCTGTTTTCTTCTGATCTTAGTCATGTATTGGTATCTGCCAATATCCGGATCGAAGGTCTAAAGAGGAAAAATATTCTGATCCTTGTAAGCTGTCTAAAGCGTCGTCGACTTGTGGTAGAGGATACTCGTCTTTTGTGGTGACATTATTTAGGCGTCTGTAATCTACGCAAAACCTCCACGACCCATATTTCTTCTTGATCAGAACTATAAGTGAGGACCAGGGACTTGATGATTGTACAATTATGTTCTTTTGAAGTATGTTTTTAACATGCCGATCAAGTAAGGCTCGCCCTGAAGGAGGGACGCAGTAAGGTCTTTGTCGAACTGGTGGAGCATCGCCGGTATCAATTCGGTGCTTTATGGAGGTTGTTAAACCCAGTGACGCACCATAGATGTCAAAGCCTGAGGAGTATCGTTTCAATAAATCCAACCGTAGTTCTTGATAATACCCCGGTAGTTTTTTTATCAACCATGGATGATAAAGAAGAGACGTAGTCACGCAATGAAGTAGACGACCCTAATAATATTTCAGCGCACGGCTGAAGAGTAAAAACTGGGCAAGTCGGCAGGGCATAAACAAAGGCTACGCAATTTGCAGTTGATAAACGCTGAGGCTCGTTTGACGTGTTGGTGATAGTGACTGTGGCCGTGCCATTGGTCAATGTCGATAATGAAAATGGAAGAGCTACACTCTAAAAAACGTCTGTGCGTCTACTTTCACACACAACACTCGGAGAGCCAATCAGCGCAACATACGGAGGCAGCTCAGCGAATCACGATGCCGAGATATTTGTTTAGACTAAAAAACGCAGACTGAGTTGTGACATCAAGCAATGCAAGCGTGACGTTTTGCATTGTTTAATGTCACAACTTAGACTGAGTTTTTTGTTCTAAACATATGTTTCGGCGTCGTCATTCGCTGAGCTGCCTCCGTAAGTTGCGTTGATTGGCTCTCCGAGTGTTGTGCGTGAAAGTAGACGCACAGACTTTTTTAGAGTGTAGGTTCTTGCGTAGCAACATGTCGCGGCAAGGTTCCACAAGGACATTACCATTATAGTCGCAGAAAAAAAAAACTTATTCACCGCCGTGACAAAAATGGTACTCAAAGACGGAATGACATAGTCATGACCCAAACATAGCTTCCTTACTTGAACCGTGTCTAGGTCATAGTCGTCATAATTTTCTCTACCAATATTTAGCAACCCAGTGCCGCAGTCTATGAGCGCGTTGCCTTGTGATAAGAAGTCCCACCCCAAAATAAAACCATTGCTGCAGTGAGGAACAACAGTGAAAGAAACCACGGTAACTTTATCTAGAGTAATGCGAGTGGTACACAAGCAACATGGCGAGAAAAGAGAACGATTCGCACATTGCAATAACCTGCCATCCGGAGGGGTGCCAACCAAACGAAGCTTCCGTCGCATGGACTCGTTCATGACTGAAACTGACGAACCCGTGACTATTAATGCTGAAAGCGTTGGTCTTTGACGGTTACTGAAACTAAATTTCTTGGGGGAGGCGGAGGCTGGCAAGGATTGAACGAAGCGGCGTTCCCTCCTACTGCCGCCGCCTCTAGTTTTCCTCGTTCTGGTAGGAAGTGGATGGCTCATGGGATGGTCGAAATGACGTAGACGAACGTGGGTAAGGCGAGGGCAACCGCGGACGCCTTTATGCTGGTGGTCTCGGAGATGAAGATTGGTTACGATGGGGGAAGCTCGCTACTGGAACATCTTCGTCGTATGGATACGTCGGATAGGCTGGTGGCGAGTTGTAACTGAAGCGATTAAAGAATGTGTAGATATGTCCTCGCTCTTCCGCGATGTGTCGGCGACAAAAGCGAGCAGTGTGACCTCGGATCCTGCAGAGAAAGCTGGTGGGGCGGCTTCGAACAATGGAGGTCCACTGGGCATTAGAGTAAGCGGTCCTGGGAGGTTTGGTACTCATCAGTTTTTGGAACCTGGGTTGGAAAGAAGCCTGGGCAGCTGGCTGGGAAAGACGTCTGGACGCTGAGTCAGCATGTAGACGAGGGTTCATGATAATTGCAGATATATTAGGAGCTGCGGCAGTAAGCTCCTCTCGGATGGCGTCCCTTAAAGACATGCGCGTCGCTGCAGCTGTTTCCTCGAGTAATGTGGCACTCTCGGGAAACAATCCGAAGCTCTACCTTGTCGATGTCACGAATGATTGTGCGTATAGTTTCAGTGACGTGGATTTGCAGTCGCGAGGGTAGCAAGGATATCCTCGTTGAGGTGGTTGCTGGAATCCTGGCTCTTTTGGTTTCGTTGAGGCGACGGCATGCTTCCGTGATGCCCTCGACGGTGCGGGAGTCACGGGCCATAAGGTATTGGAACCCGTCTTCTGATATTCCTTTGAGTATATGGCCAGCCTTGTCTGCCTCCGACATGGTAGGATTGGCGAGATTACAGAGAGCAAGTACGTCCTCGATGTAGCCGATGTGGTCCTCGTCGGGACATTGGGCACGGTAAGCGAGACGCCCTTCGGAAAGTCGTTTGCGCTGCGTAGAAAGTCAAAAAATTTCTAGAAACTTGTCCTTGAATCGATCACAGGAGGTGAAAGCGTCTTCGTTGTTATTGTACCAGATCATCGCCGTGTCTTTGAGGTAGAAATTAACGTTAGCGAGTTTAAGTTATCATCACAGCGATTGTGCGCGCTCGCCCAGTCATAGTCTAGAAGCCATTCGACGACAGCTTGGGTCACATTGACGGCAATGGAGGATCACATTGACGGCATGTGACGGTCGATGACATTGTGACGGATGGATTCGGCATGGTTTGGGATGTTACGGTGTTTGTGCCCAACGGTGGCTGTAGGCCCCGGTGATTACCTGATTGAAGCTCCGTGTCTGATTTTCAGCCATGAGGTAGAGGCCGCCACACCTCCACCAGAGAATAGGGTATGAAAGGACGTAAAAGACACGGCAATCGGGTCTTACAGTTCGGTCTTTTATTTACGACCAACTTCCTCTTTCTTCTCCCTGTGGATACTTCGTCGCTCTTTGTATTACCAAATTATGTCATTGCGTTCTAACCGTAGCAATATATATAAACATATATTGTCCTTTTATTGTCAAATGAAGCGACGAGGCGCTAATAATGCGCGTTTGTTATGTTACTAATTAGCGTTTCTACGCGTGAAAAAAAAAAAACGACCTTGTTTTATAAGGCATGCTAAAGCCATGCGATGGATTTTCATTTCTTAGCGTGAGATGAGTTCTGAACGAGGTATTTATATAAAAGGTGCCAACTGCCTTGAAGATCGGGGATTTCGTAATATAAAAAAAAACAAAAAAACTATGCAAGTTCGAGAGCTTTTTTACTGAAAAGTGATTACGAAACGGTACTTGATGCTATGTATCAACCTTGTCCGCCATTTTAAGCCGTGACGTGTTAAACCAAATTGCTCTCTTTCATCTTTCAAGGAGGAGTTTATTATTTCGCCCGTACTCTTAGAAATAATTTGAAACTTCTCAATTTGGGTTCTATCAAAAGGTTGGCGAAGCGTGTCGAAGAAATCCTACGCTTTTAAATCAACGTACATTGTGAACGGACGCTTCGCCAAAAAGACACAAATAGGGATCTTTTTTTATCAGAACACCTATGGAACAAATAAAGCGACTATGTGTTTTGAATTCAAAGTCCTATTTAAGGGGCCGCCTCTCGCAAAAACGAAATTCACTTCCGGTCAGCAAATGCCTCTACTAAATACAACTTTCTAAATAACAAAGTTGATTGTTGAGAATATTCAGAGCACAAATTGAAAATCAAAGAAAACTATGATTTAGTCAGTTTTTCTTTATTTATCAGTTACCTTATTACCTGTCTATTACTCACTTCTGTATGCCATAACTGCAGAGTTTCGTATTTTTTGGTATTTATTTTTCTTCAAATTTGGGGAGTTTCTTTATGGATGTTTATTTTTCCCTTCGAATCGGTGTTCTTTTTGCGCGTAATTTCAATGCCCAAATAAAATTTGTGTTTTTCGGGCTTGCGTTCTCAAGCGGCGGTGTAATTACTGTAGAACATATTACAATTTATTTTTTTATAAATTATAACATTTTTACTAGTAATGCTGGTAAAGGTCAGCAAAAATAATGGGGCAAGAAATGTGGTTTCGATATAAAGGAAAAACTACACGCAGAGTTCAGTGCGCCTGTGTTCCGGGTCAACGAGAAAAAACAAAGTAGGGTACAAGATCTCTTCCGGTAAACCTGGCGTTTTTGTTTTCTTTTTCTGCGAGAATAACTCAAATTTGGGGGTTTTCGGTTTTCACGGACTCAAAGAAAACCGCCTTGTTAGTAAAGTTTCGGTGTTTATCGGCATGTACCGAAAAACAAACGGAACCCTGGGAGGAGCATAAGGTATAAGAATTGAGTGAGAAGTAGTGACAGGGCATCTGTATTTTTCTTTTTCGCAAAGATGTGGACGGGCAGTGGTGTTCTGATGTTTGTGAAAGTAATACTTTACAAGAATGGACCTGCAGTTGGACCGCCATAAAAAAAAAAGAACGGCGTCGCGGCTGCAACGCTGAAA
Organism: Ixodes scapularis; assembly: GCF_016920785.2. Classification (NCBI taxonomy): domain Eukaryota; kingdom Metazoa; phylum Arthropoda; class Arachnida; order Ixodida; family Ixodidae; genus Ixodes; species Ixodes scapularis. Next base: position 94,472,822 of record NW_024609881.1, read on the forward strand.
GCGATGTCACTATTCATTTTTGTCTACATTTGTTTGAATTGTTTTTAAGCATTCTAACTGAATCACGTGAAGAATTCTACTTAAAAGCGAGGATCATAAGAGCCTGTAGGGTCACCTATCCCTGTCTAAAAATTGGTGTAATTTTTCAACCATCCCTTATATATTACTGTACAGCCGGTAGTTGCGTGCTCCTTGGTTGACTGCAGGAGCAAAAATGCACATTGATGAACTACTTTTGATTAACTTGGTATATGCCTATGATCTTCCACTCAATGCCTTGAATCTCCAGAGGTACATGTTGCCCAATCACTTGTAATACAACAACACGTTGCTATGCAACTCGCACCCACCGTAGTTGAATAGTTATGTGCTTTAAGAGCTGATGAATTAAATAAGTAATTGTTGGTTTTTATGCTTTCTCTTAGTATGCTTTAATCGGTGGTTATTTTGTTTTCATATGAGGTCTAGTTTAGTAGTATTGAAAAGCAACTAAAACCATGAGATCTGACATTATATTTACAATGAAAGTTGAAAAAGGTAGGCAAGCTGGTGAACTAACTCCTCAACGAAAACCCCGAGATATGGAGTAAATAAAAAGATGAGAACCACACACGTCCCAAATTTATTGACCGACTGCTTGCCTCAATATATCCGACGACTGAAGGTCGGTTTGATTTGTCATGTACAGTGGCTGTGTGCCCCATGCCGATGCTCCAGCACCTTCAATATATCTAAATATGTTAGTTGTGGCTAATAATGTTTCAGTCATGTGAACATTATGAACACCTTCTGCCGCTGAACCAATAGGAAGTATTTAGACAAGCTAGAGGTATGATTATGCAGCGTTTTTCACTTTAGCATTACTTTCCTTTTGCTTTCCAATATCTCGCTTGCTTTGATCCATGCTTTGACGAACTATTGAAACCTAGTTATTCTGAAAACATAATAGGCTTACATAATTGAACTATATTCAACCTTACTCTTTATGTCGCTTGAGTTTCGGTCAATAAAACAATCCTTCAAATGTTGCGTTAAAATATAATTGAAAAACTAGTATTTCACTTTTAATTATGACTACTAATAGCTGTGCAAGTAATTTCAGTTTTTTTTTTTTTTGCACACCCACAAACTTCTCAACTTACACTACATTCCCCATAGCGTGTTAGATAAATGAATACAATGCAATATATTGATACCGAGTTCGTTATATTCAACATTTTCTTATGAATTGGTTGGAATTCTTTTTGCCCATCATTCGAAAGTCGATATTCAGCTTTACAACTATAAATCAAAATTAGAGTAAAAATTAAAAAAAAAAAAATAACCACCACTTTTATTTATATTCACCATATCACACTTTTTTTTAATGTTAGAAGCAGGAACACGTTGAAAGGCGTCGGTAATCACACCTTCAAGTAAAACAAAATTCTACGAAGTACGATTATTTGAAGTCAGACTCTCTAGGTTTTTTACCGCAAAGAAGTTTTAACTTTCAAAAATCTATTCGGATGCCGAAATAAATAAAAAAAAAATCATCGACATCTTTCAATATTTGGTTTGGTTTCTCCTCATGTAGTGTCATCATGCGGAGAAGTAGGCGTTATGGGGTTTATATGCCGCTTCACGAACCAGCTATACTCCGTTTCATTTTAATTACGACCGCAGCTGACGCTCGATCGGATGGAGCCACTCAAGCAGACCCAAAACGTGCATCGTCATGGCGTTCGTCGTCGTTGTAGGTTTGCTAATGAACACAAAATGTTCGTTCTTACTCTTACCCCGAGTAATCCAGAATCGAACATTCTAGATCGAATTTTCGAAATACCGAGTGTAAAAGATAAGGAGACTGTCATTGACCTTGCCAAGTCGGTCTCAAACATTCTACGCCGAATGTTCGAGATAACGAATGTAATAAATAATGATTCAAGCGAGTTGGTCTCGCCCTAGACAGCGGTCATGCCCACGCCTCGACGTTTGCTTCTGCTTTTCCGACGTTCTTTCTCTTATTTGTTTCAGGCACAAATTCGGCGATTATAACTTTATTTTTAGTTTTGCGTTTGTCGAGCCTTTCTCATCCGCGGCCATATGACGTTCATTATTACATACGTCGTCGCAGGGCAGCATCTAAAATTGCCTGGTGCTCCAGCAACCTAATATATTTTTACAGCGATAGCTGTAAGGGGCCTGTTCTTCAGTCTTTCGACGACGTGATTGTAAACAAACCGCTTCCCCGCTGAATTTAGCGGAAAAGTTGACATCACGTGACCTGTGCACCAATTCAGTTTTTCCCGATAAGTTTACCGGAAAAATTGACGTCACGGGGCTTATCCACCAATTCAGTTTTCCCACTAAATTTAGTGGGAAAGATTGGCGTCATATGACCCATGCACCAATTCAGCTTTCCAGCCAAATTTAGCGGAACATTTGCGTCAAGCGATGTATGCATCAGATCAGCTACCCCGGTAAATTTGGCGGGAAAGTTGATCCCACATGATCTATGCACAAATTCAGTTTCCCGCTAAATTAATCGAAAAATTAACCTTTACGTGACCTTCGCACAATTCAGTTTTCCAGCTAAATTTGGCGGAAAAAGTCATGTCACGTGACCTGACGTCACGGGACCTGCAGACAAATAAAGGTTTTCAGCTAAATTTTTGCGAAAAAATGGACGTCACAAGAGTTATGCACCAATTCAGTTTCCCCGCTAAACATGGCGGAAAACTTCATATAACATGACCTGGCGTCAAGGAACCTACAAGAAAAGGCAGGTTCCCCGCTAGATTTAGCGAAAAAAATTACGTCACGTGAGCTATGCACCGATTCAGTTTCCCCACTAAATTTAGCGAAAAAATTGAAGTCACGTGAACTACGTACCGATTCAGTTTCTCTACTCAATTTGGTGGTAGAACACATCATTACCTTAGAATCGTTTACTTACCAGCAACGTATCGACGCTTAATCGACGCAACATCATTTCAATATCAGATCATCATGTCACGTACGATGGGCACAATGTTGATCGATTCGTCACATCGTCGAATAAGCAGCACGGCCGACGCTGTCTTAACGCCCCACGTCGTGTGATCGTCGTGTAATTTTTGTGCCCATGTACCGCTGTGACAACATATTTGCACACATCACCCTGTTTCACATAATGTTCGACTGATTATCTGACGCAACTGTCCGGTGAAGCAAGTCAAACTGTGTCAAAAGCCCATGGCCATGGCGTTCGTCGTCTTTGCTATCGCATGCTAAACAAATCACACAGAATGAACACGTTGTGATCCTGGTCTTTTCTTTTGTGAGGGATTGGTTCAGCCATTGATATCAAAGGAGCGAAAACGACGAGCGCAATGACGTTGCACTTTTGCCGCTGCTCGATTGGCCCCGTTTAAACGTAAGGTTGGCTACGGCCTGACTTAATCTGAAACGAAGCATAGACCAACTCAACTCACTGATGTCAGCCACAGTGGTGTCGCTGCTGTCCGTACGGCGCATCCGCAGAAGCTTCACCCCTCCCGAATATGGTTTCTGCATATGTGCAGTGCCCACACCTGGTGTAGGCAAAGCGGGCTTGGTTTGTAAATACTGTGTTGGTCTATAGCCTTTTTTATGTTTTATGCCGTTAGAAAAACTTCTTGATGTAAGCGCTTAGGACCAACCCGGAGAAGAAAATGTTGATGAGTTTAATACCGAAAAACGGGTGAGTGTCTGACCTCTTCGAAATTGCTCTATTCTTTGTCTGTTATGTCATGCTTCAAACTAATTTGCAAAATTTCGTCTTAGTTGAAATAGAAAAAAAGAAAAGAAATCGGAAAGTCACGGTGGAAGATGAGAGGTGACTGAACGACACCGCCTCAACGCGGAGCCAGTGAGACGAAGGTTTTCTCCCATTTCTGACAGACGCCGTGAGATGGCGCAGCATGACAGGAGCTCGAGGAATCGTTCCTATTTGGCCACAGGTTTTCGAGGTCACGGCGCTCGCGACAACGCCCGCGCGAACGCCGCGCGAAGTCCAACGCGACAGTGCCCTCGTGTAAAGATGCGTGAAGCCCGAGTAGAGTTTCGGTTCCTTCTCTGACCTTTGTTGCGGCACCTCTCTCTTCTTATACCACGGTCTAAAGGAGAATACGCAACCATGTTGTTTTTTTTTAAACCCTTTTATTGCAGAGGCTCTTTAAAATGTTTATAGTGTGAAAACAGCGTCCTCCTTAGAGGGCCAATCCAAAATGACTTAAAATCGAACCTAGTAACTAGAAATAAGTGTATGAACATTTTCTGGCTGTGATGCCTACTCATTTAGGTATAAACCATTTTTGTTTTCTCGTTTCCTGATTACAGCTGTGGTGGATCTGTGTGGCAAGATATTGTCACGCTCGTCTCTGAGAAAACTCGCCCGGTGCCGAGAGATTCCATTGCCGGCTCTCAACGAGTGCGGACGTGGGATGTCGGGCTCCAACGGAATAGGTTGAGCGGCCCAGCCGGGCCACGAAGACAAAGATGACTCCGCTTCAGCTTATTATAAGACTATTCTGCCGCATCTACCAACTGGTTCTGCGGTTTTGAACCCCAACTTTCTGTACACTGACGTCCTGGGTCGTCCGTACCCTGTGGAAGACTTCCGGGACACGCCGAGTCTGTTCGCACTGCTCTCCGAGGTCATCGCTTTGGGGGCGTACCTGATAAACCACGTCCGGGTCGCGACCTTCAAGACACTCGAGTGCAAACGAAGGGTCCTTGCGGCGGAAAACCCCGCCGTCAAGGGACGCCGTTGTGTCGTCATTGAACCGGGAAACCAAGACGTTCGCATCAAGCTGCACTGGCTGCTTTTTCATGTTCCCGACGACGAGGTGAGGGCGGCACTCGCACCTTACGGCGAGTTAACCGAAGTGTGAACTGAGAGGTGGCGGGTGCGAGGCGTTGCGGGATGTGTGTCAATGATGCGTACGGCCCTCATTCGGCTCAAGCCCGGGCTTGGTTTGGACTACCAGCTGCGTGCCGCACAGGGGCTGGCACTCGCCCTCATTTCGGGCAAAGCACCACTCTGCCTGCGCAGCGAGAAGTCCGGTCATATCCGCCGAGAGTGTCGTGTGCAGAAGTACTAAGCCTGCAACCGGTTCGGTTATGATGTCCATCCCTGCGTGAAGACGTACGCAGCGGCCAGGGACTCCGGAGGAGGGGATGCCAACGCCGAGCTTGCCATGGACGAGGCTGATGCGGAGGCGGCGATCGGGGGGGGGGGGGGGGGGGGGGGGGGGCGGCTTCCGTTACTGAAACTCTCGACGACATGACCAAGAACAAATCTCTCCGACACATGTTAGTGCGTCCGCTGGTGATGGCTGAAACGCCGCCGGTCGTCGTGAACACAGCGAAACCTGAGGAGGAGACCTCGCGAAAAGACGAACGGATGGCAACGCCAAGCAAGGTAACGTCGAGGGAAAAAGTCGAGGAGCGGCCAGGCAGTAAAGTCAACATGACCGACGGCAGCGTAATCTCCACAAAGCGACTCCTAGAGCAAGACTCGAATTCGACCAAGGGCAGCAGCGCGTCACGCTCGTCGGAGCCGGCAACGAAGACGGTGCCACAAAGAAAAATACCGCCGTTGAGACCATCGCCAAGCTCTGGGCCCAAACCCACTGGGTCCGGACAATCCAGCCAGCTGACGTGTTTACGAGCCAGTTCTTGTTGAGAGTCACTAGAATGTATGAGTCTTTGACCCGCGAGGATGCATAGCCTTGTCAAAAAGTTGAAGGTAGCAGCAGTGAACGTCCGAGTGTTCACCTCGCGTCGTAAATAGTACTAGTTACCAGTTGCACAGGCTCCTAATCCACAATGACATTGATATACTCGCGATAATTCAAGAGTCTAAAGTGAAAAGCGACGAAGGTATCGCACGCCTAATGGCGTCATTCTTAGGTTCATTTGAAGTTTGCGTGCCGCGTTCAAACAGAATATTTGGGAGACGTATGCTCTATAAAATATATATATATAAATATATCGTTAAATGCGCAGGTGAATCTGTCATTCAAGTCAGGGAGGGTCGGTTTGTAATAAGTAAGTGCAGCATTACTGCTGTTGACTATATAATTATAAATGTTTACGTGCCAAATGATACTAAGAAAAGGAAAATATTTATGAACGCCTTTGCCCGTATTTGGATTCCCAAAGCAAGATAGTTATGTTAGGAGATTTTACCTGTGTTTGTCACGCAAAAGACTGAGCTAGTAGGGGGTAGCAAAGCGACAGTACTATGCAATTATTAGAGGAATTGACAACAGATATTCGCTCGCAAAAAATGTCGCAACTTTTCAAATATATTATGCGGATGTGTGGCACACATATTATCAATCTTTAAGTCATGCTCGACTTGACGGTGTGTATGTGTCTATTTAACTTTTAACTGGTTACGGCGAATATATTGTGCAATCAGTCTTCTTTTCTGATTGTGCGTTGGTCTCTTCTACTACCGAAAAAAATCTTAGTTTTCAATGTGATATTTGGAAGCTCAATAAGAGAGCTCTCTTAGATCATTAATTCAAATCAATCTGTAGGCAAAATGTTTATTAAGATGCCTAATGTAAGTGCCAGCGCGAGTGAAAATAGAAAATGGTTAAAACGCTAAGTTAAGGTAAGTGCAATCGAACGATCCAGCGCATTTGTGTACTGGAAGAAAGCTTTGAAAAAGTTGCTGCTCGTAGATATTCCTAGAAGTTCCAAGCATGGAAGAGAAAATCCGTGTATATTTGTAGAGCAGCCTAAATGTGTAAAAGAAAATATCACGAAATATGAGTGGGGGAAATATAAATGTGCCCTCATACGAGCTTGTGCTGAAAAATATACTCTAGCGGAACGACCAACTAAACGGGCATTAAAGGGGCACTGACACATCAAAATCATATTTTTTTTTATTATCCGAAACGATTGAAAACGATGCCGGGACATTACCCTCAAAATTTGAGATTTGGGAATTCAGTATTCGTGAAGTAAAAAAACAATTTCCAAATGCCGAATTCGAAGTTCCCGCGCGATCGGCGCCGGTGCCTTGACGTCAAAAATTGAGGAGACCTGAGAGTCGACTTCCTTTCACCACTCCCTGCTGTTGCCATGGCGACCCAAAGCGAGGAGGAAGGGAGCGAGCGGCGGCGTTTCGGCGGACCGGTTTTGAGCGGTGTCGCCTGTTTTCCGTTGGAGGATACAAATCCAGGAGACGGCACCACAACGAACTCCCGATTTTTGGTATTTCAAAAAGAAGGGCCGTAGTGCGTTCGCAATTGCATTAAAAAACATGTTTTAGGATTGCCGTAATTAAATGTTATAGAGATGTCGCCTACAAAGCTTCTAAATTTCCTGATTTTTGACGTCACCGATCAAAAGAAGCGAGGAGGGGAGAGGCGGGAAAATCAAACGCCAAAAATAAAAAGGCGCGCGCGCGCGCGGGAAAATTTTTTTTCGCGATGCGGTTTTTTTGCGTGTCTATGACTGCAACTTGCATCGTTTTAGACAATAAAAATAAATACGACCTTTGGGGTGTCAGTGCCCCTTTAAGCGCTGAGGCTAGACATGCGAGGGCAAAAAATATTGCCGAAATTGATTACTGCGGCCTGCGGAGTCGCCGTCCCGAAGTAATAGAAAATGGATTCACGGAATATTATAGTAGTTTGTTTAGGCGGCAAAAACACGGGAGTGACCCGCTACTTGCAGAGTAGCTAAAAGGAATGCTAAGTCTATGTGAAGAGATAGCACAGAGGCTTGAAGAGTCGATAAGCGTAGCCGAGATTGAGCGAGCGGTTGACGATCTCTTTACCATGCAATCTCCGGGGCCTGACGGACTAACGGCCTTGTTTTATAAAAAAAAAGAAACGTATAAAGGGGTCCTTGCTAGGCGTCTGCACGCAGTAATAATTGAAGCGTTTGAGTCTAAGAAGTTACCGGTCAGTTTCTTTAACACACATAGAGTACTTATCGCCAAGGATGACGATGAACAAAAATTAAAGAATCTCAGGAACTATATGTCCATAGCACTTGGCAACGTCGATTTTAAAGTTCTAATGAAATGTTTAACTCAGCTGAGACCCCTTTCAAAATACTGACCTTTCCTGAAAGCTGTGGAATCTCTGCACAATGCCCGACTAAAACCTCAAGGTCCCCCCCCCCCCCCCTCAAGGCACACTGGAAAAAACACACCCACAGAAAAAGGAGATGAGTGCAGTGACGTCGCACTTTTGACGCTGACCGATTGACTCGTCGGCTCGTAGTTTTGGCCACGCCCCGACGTTCGCTATCTTAACGAATGACTTGCACATTCCTCGATGAAGTTGTTCCGGCCTCCTAATAATTGGCACGTGACTACAGAAAAGGATCTATTAGTGAAATAGCACGCGAGCATCCGACCTGCGGAATAAAAGGAAGATATATATTGACCAAAGGTCACATTGCCAGGAGAATGTGTGATGAAGACCTAGACCAAGTTTCCATGCTCCAAAGTGATCTGGAGACGCAGTCTGACCGCGTTCAACCTTATGTACTCCACACATTTTTAGAGCACGTGGGAGTAGACGAAATCATCATTAGTTTTGTTCAAATGGCGTATACTGGGTGTACAACAGGACTTATAATTAGTGGCAACCTATCAAAACGAATTCATGTCGAACCATCAGTCAGACAGGGTCGCCCATTATCAACGTTATCACTGGCCAAAACAGCCTCATAAATGGACCGTCGCTTTAGAATACAGAAGGTGAACTGTTGGCTTTGCTGACGGTGTGGCCTTATTTTGTAAAGTCAAGAATACTATAGTAACAGCGGTAAGTTAGGTAAAGTTTTATTGTAAGCTAACGAGGGCGGCAGTTAAGCGGCAAAAATGCTCCGGACTTTGGCATGGCACACAGGCCACGAAACTAGACGTTTATCAATATATGACTTTTTTTGCCAGCACCGACCAAGTATCTTGGCGTTCCATTACAAAAATATAAGAAATCAAATACTTACTGCGCGGCATTTATTCAGGAAATGCGCGAAAACGCTGGTAAATAGGACGGATGGAAAATGTACCTTTTCACGCGTGCCACAGGTTGTAATATTCCTTTTATTGCAATGTATCGGTATGTACTTGGAAGTTTGGCATGTGCTAGACTAAATATTAAAAAGTTGCAACATGCATTTTTGTTTCCTCCTGAAAATATTTGCCCCTCCCCCGCTTTTATGCAATGTCCATTTTGAAGAAACTTTTAGGATATTTAAATAAAGCTGAAATAAAATAAAACCACTGGGCGTAACAAAAGGAAAACAAGCAATCTGCAATATACATGTTTCACTCAAGCGCTTGGCAAACCATGAAAAAATCAAAACTGTTCAACTTAAAATGGAAAACTGGAGAAGCTAAAGGTTTGTGCAAATTAACCTAAATACTTTAGGAGGTACTTACTAAATACCGCTTATAAGACAGTTGCATTCTTACCTAATGGATATGTTGACAAAGCGGAGCTATGATGGCATACGCAGCAAATTTTTATTACAATCTAAACCTTCCCAGCTTCAAGTTTTTGACGGCAGATACTCTGGATCATTAACGCTTTCAACAATAAAGCCCTGTATCTTAGTTGAGCCATTTGAGCCCTGTTTATGCATTGTGCTCCCGTAGCTTCGAGCGAAGTTTCAAAGTGGTTGTGTCGGGATTACCCCAAACTTTGACAGCGCCTGCCGGCCAAAACATGAAATTTTAGAATAAAAGCAATGGGAAACATTTCTTAGTTACGAAACCCAAAGAGGGACATTGAAGACAATTCAGGCGACACAAACTTTCAAGACCGTGTCGTATGTATTGCCTTGAATACACTTTTTTCGCTTGCGTAATTTAGACACCAACTCTCTCCAAATGTCTTCGCAGTCTGCCATACCGTTTTGTCAGGCTAAGACTTGAACACAATCTTTATAACAAAAACACACGCAAGCAGCTGAAAACCTTTCAAATCACAGTCACGTCGAGCATTATTTTTTTTCTTTTTCTGGCACTACGACGCCTTCAAGGTATAACACAATTGTTTCGCAGTCTCTTATCATACCGCCTCAGGCAGCTTCTGAGCGCAAGTCGGGCAATCCTAACTGCTAAGCGGGGTATCACTGCGCTCGGGAAAAATGCCGTAAACACCGTCGGCGCAGAAAAGAAAAGAAAATCTCAAACTGCTTCTTTAGTAAGCCGCTTTCATCTATGTTACATTAGACGATCGTGAAGAAATAAAAAAAAAAAAAAAGACTGAGTAAGGCCCACTCTCTGCCTAACAAATCCACACACGAAATTGCGTCGATCCTAAGCCTGGTGTATGCGGTGTATTGTTGCAGGTTGTTACCCCTACACGACTCTGGCTCTTTTTAAGCGAGACACGTCTGCTTGTTGAGATATACACCGCGGTTGTAATGCTCCCCTAGGTCTTTCTTGTAGCGCCACCTATAAGCGAGGTTTTCTCCGCAAGTGTGACGTACAGCTAACCTCTATTTGAAAAAAAAGACCAAACGAATAAATGGCAGATTTTCATAAGGCACTCAAGCAGGAAAGACAGAAGGATTGGGCTTTCCCCTGTTTTAAAGATTTTAGCTTTTTATAAAAAAAAGAAAGCTGTCAACAAAACATAAAAAATATTGTGCGTAGTCTGGATATAAAAAAATAAATGAATAAGATTCAAGTTTGGTTGATGTTTTTCTTTCTTTTTTTATGAAACTAATTGTAGGGACGGCCGATGGAGTTTAGCTCGAAGACCTCGGGGAATTGGCGGCGTGGTCACCCTTGAGCGTCCTACGGATCCGCCCGATACCTCACGTTTTTCCTTTTGGCATTAATTGACGGCCAGCTCCTGAAAGTGCAAGCAAATTTCGTCGCATGGAGAGTGAAGGGAGTCTTGGCTTTCTGGGCGGGAGTGGGTGCATCGCCCTTGCCGCCGGGGTAATTAGGGAGATGACACCGCCATGGCTCTGTGGGCGGCTCCCGGGGGACAAGAAGTTCTGAACCCCCCTTTGGAATGTCGGCGCGCCTTTTTTTGAAAAGAAGTTGAGTTTAAACGAGCCTTTGTGTGGAGCGAGCCGCCGTCCTTCCGTGATCCAGAGGGCCCCAGGTATTTTTGTTTTGCGGGACAAAGGACTTGCCGTTGGCGGCAACGGACTTGGAGCCAATGCGCAATTGTTGCCGTTGGGCAGCCGGGAGCGGCAGCGGAAGCGTGACAAACCCTGTATTAAATAGGTTCATGAATGTAAATATATTTATTGAAACGTCCATCACGTCTCCAAGTGTTCCTGACTGCCTAGAACGGCAGACTCCTACAGCACAACCCAGCACAGCGTTCCACGGTAACCCGGTCCCGATCGAGACCCGACGGAGACGACGGGGATCGGAAAATAACCACCCTTCCGGGAGGAAAGAACATGGCTCTGATGTTAGCTCTCTTTTGTTTTAAAGAAGCAAGGTATATTGCATATAAATTATAATTTCTTGGTTCACCACCGTTTATTGTAGGAGCGAAGGTGTCTTATTCGTTTATCAAACAACTTTCGGTACCATTCCTCTTCCGTAATCGGCTGAAGAGACTAATTCAAGAAAGCGTGCCTTCTAATTGTAAAAATATTAAACATGCATTAATTTCGACCTATATATTATCACCGCAGAAATTAACGTTGTACCAATGGACCTTTTCCAAATACCGACGGCGCCAGACGGTGGCTTCATGAACTAAAAATCTAGGAAGTGACCTACCTGCGCTACCAATCGATAATGGGAGCTACGCTACCACTTGCTTCGCTCTCTGAGCTGCGTCGCGTGCCCAACGCGACTTTAAAGAGGGAAATCCGTAGCGTCCACCCGAACGTCGTGTTTTTCCTTCCGTCCACTTTCTTTTTTTGTGTAATACAATTATATATATGCTGCAATTACGTGTTCTACTCGTCGATCTACAGCCTTATTCCGAATTTCCTTGATTTTTCGTTCCAACTTCCACCGCTTGGCATCGGGCGCTCGCGCGTGCGCAGAACGCTTCTCGGAAAAGGTCCATTACTTAACGTTTAGTTAAGCTAATAAATTGGATTCATGTATTGTTTCTTTCAGGAATACAATATTGGTTTCATTTGATTTCTTCTTTGAATTTAAACTACGTTATGTAGGACACATCTGCTTCGCCCCTTACAAATAGGCACCACAATGGAGAAAACCTACCTGTATGTCGACAAGAATAGTAAGAAAAACCTCTTCCAGTATTGCACGTTGCAATGACACCATAATACAGGAAAGAAAATATGAAGTATTCTCAAAATCTATTTTAAAAAAAACATTCACGTGGCAAGCTGCGATTCGCTGCGTGCCCACGCCGTCTTCCAGATGTCATTTGCGGCGATAAAAATCGGGTCGTGCACAGTTTTCAATATTTGAAAGGAACACCGCTAGGTGACGCTATGGAACTTCCTGTCGGGCCGATGCGAGAACCCCCGGCATCTAGACGCGCATATAGTAAGAAAAAAAGATTGAAGCAAAGGCAACTTTTTTTTTTTTTAGTGTGACAGATGCTAGGCACTCTTGTATAAGATACAAAAGTCATATCTTACAATTACTGTTACTCTTAGCTCAAAATATTGAATAAAATAATTTCTATTACTTGAGAAAGATGCATGATTGTCACTTAAAATGTAAGCATTACTTTTCAGATTACTTTAGATCTTTAAAACTGCACATTTTTCTTCCGGTTCGAAAACCACCCTTTAGCGCAGTACAACTTTTGATTGGAATCAAAAGATTGCCAATTACTCATCTTCTAAATCCATCACTTTCGGCAGGCCATCCCCTTATCGGAGTCTTTTTTTTCTTACACCTATTTGATAGTTGTGGGAACAAAAGGCGGCATTAGGAAAGAGAGGTAAAATTAGTAATGGTTAAAATTATTTTTATTACTTTCAAAAGAAATCGAATTGTCCTATTGATTACTGCGTAATAAGTGTAACCAAATAGTTACAAAATAACTCAAATTACTAATAGATTACAAGTAATCCAATTACTCGTATTCAGTACAGTACGACTATGACGCCAGCTGCATGTAGATGAATTAAGCCACGGCGATAGCAGTGTTTTTTTTCTCTTGGTTGAAACGTCAGCGATGCAATTACAGCGTTCTGCAATTTCACATATCAGCGTGACATCTCCATATATATCAGCAGGCGCATGTTAATGACTTTATAAAAGAACAAAACTGACGCCTGACTTCAAAAACACACAAAAAAGCATCGAACAAAACTAATTTATAGACCGCTATATGCGCTACTGAGATTCAGCTGGTGCAAAGCAACGCCACCCCGTTAGAATAGCAGACGAGTGTAAAATTGTCTTCTATTTTCACGCATCGCGCTTACATAATCTTGTTTGACTCTTAATCGACGGCCGTGGTAGCTTGACGTTTATCCAGCCACTTGCGGCTGTTTTCAACCGAAGAAGACTACAAACCGGTTCTAAGTCTTTTGCGACTGCTTACAACCACTGTGCAGTCACTCTTCAGCAGTCACAAGTGTGCAAATTAACCTTTAGGCTTTGTTGAACGAGAGAAGCAGGAAAGCACAAACATAAAGTTTCGTGGTCGATGGATGACCTTCAAAAGCAAAAAGAGGTTGACAACGAGGCGCATTGTGCTATGTTGGAAAAACCTGTTAGCCCTTTGTCACGTTGGTTGGAGAAGGAGCGAAGTAAACTTTCTGTCGCTTCCGTATTAGCAGCCCTAAGGCCACGCGTGCCGTTCAAACAAAAAGCTAAAGTGAAGCTATCAGCTGCCTCATTTTCGTTTCTTTCTCTTTATTCACGATACTCGCTCTTCTGCAGGCGGTGTCAGGAGAGGCGGATTTGCCCCTTAGCATGATTTCTATTGTTCTTTGTTCTTGTTGTTATTGACACCGTACGAGCCGCCGAGCTCGAACTTCTGGATAGAGAGATGGAGCACCCTCGTATCAGATCCCGATGTCGGCTTCTTGGCGGGCATTTTTCTCTCGCCACGGTGTTTGCGAAGATGGACGACGACATCGGCTACTCTTCTCCTATTAGACGGGGGTCAGGTGGTCGCGTACGCCACCACTCGGTCAAATCAACGTTATTACAGTATATACTTTGAGCTTGACCAAAAAGTAAAACAGCGCCAAAAAATTGGAGGACAAGAAGACGAAGTGTACAAAACAGAGCGCTGTGTACACTTCGTCTTCTTGTCCTGCGTTGTTTTGTTGTTTTTTTTGTTTTTTTTTTTTGCATCGTTTTTTTTTTACTTTCTCGTTAAACAAGTACCACCAACCCGCCCAACGTTCTACCATACTAAATTTTGTGCCCCTGCTTCCAGGTTGCTTTTCACTCCATTCGGACACGTTCAAGCATTTCTTTCTTCCTTTCTTTCTTTTTTTCTCTTTCTACCTTTCTTTCTATCTATTTATCTATCTCTGTCTCTCGCTCTCGCTCTTGCTCTCTTTGTTTCTATATTGTTGGTCTTGATGCTTTGTGTATATCTGTGTGCTTGCGAACGCGGTGAGATAAAAGAGAACTGTCAAACGCAAACGGCCGCTGGCATCTCGCCATCTTAGACAACATTTTGGACCATCTAAAACCCAGGCAATCGCGGCAAGAGAGAGGGAGCCGGCGTGCTCTGACTCTCCCCGTCATTGTCGCCCATTGCACAAGCACCTTATCTACGGCAGGACGCTAATCGTTCCCCTCTCTCTCTCTCTCACTTTCACCCCCTCCTCCTTTTAATACATATCCAGACTAGGGGAACGATAACAAGGGCGTAAGACCCCCACCATCACATACGAGAGGCAACACCGGGCAGCACTTCCCACACCTCATAAAGCACATCTGAAATTCTTCTACTAAAAACTAACAGCAGAGCTCCTAAAGCAAATAGCCTGAACTGCAGTAAGGTGGCACGCGGGGCGAGTTGTAAACATTGATCATGATGAAAACTAGCGTACAAAGAAACAAGGACAAAGAGGAAAGAACACAGAACACAAAAGTGCGGTATAAGAGGTGAATAAAAGTAAGATAAAACAAGCGTTATTCGTGACAAAGGACTCCGGCGCCAGGGGGAACACAGTTTAGTCACAGCCAAATCATTGTAAAACAAAAAGAAAAACAAAAAAAAAACTTATTTTTCACTCAAAGCCACCCACGGATGACTAACGCAGCGATTGCCCAATCCCAAGATGGCAAACGCCTTGAGCACCTTGCGTGCTTTTATTTATTTTTTTTGAACCTCCCAACGATTGGTGTTTTTTTTCTAGAAATGGTGAACATGCACAACTCTTACGATGTACCGAAAGGTGACCTCCTACAGTTGTTGTTAAAGAAAGATTATGCTCTCACCGCCGGTCATTCAGACACCATCCAGTTTGTCCCACGAAGCACAGTCCACAGGAGAGGGGAATAAGATATACAACCACGCGACGAACAGGGAACAAAAAGCCGAGGTATTTTTTGTGGCGCGTCTGTTTTGATCATTTTCCCGCTTTTGCGCGAACCTTGAAACAAATTTTTCGCATTTTCGGGGGCTGGGAGTACTAAAGACACACCATACCTGCTTGCCACTTGTTTTAGATGATGTTATATTTTGTGTAGGTATGGCATTACCACCACCCGTTTTTTTTGTCAACAGGGAGCCTAGTTTCTTCATCCTCTTTTACCTATTTTACCAACGTTTCTACCACTTCCATTAAGACCTCATTAGGACTTAGTCTATCGATTTGGCCCAAGAAACAACAATTAGTGACATGTAAATACGGCTATTTTTTTAAGAATGAAGTGAGGCGGGAGCGAGCTATGCCTCTCTTCACTTCCGTGGAGTGCGAGGACATGTTTTGTGGAACGGGATGAGAATGACCAGCAGAAGTGCAATGAGAAGGCCATCTCTGAACATTTTAACTCCCCTTCCTTAAGCTCCACGAAAGTAAATATAAGGCTAAAACCACACGTCTAAAAAATGTCCATGATCGCACTAGCAACACCTCGATCTGCACCCTTTTTGTAGAGTGAAATTGGAACATCTGCCTATCGGAACGCGTTAAATACTGGCGTGGACTCAAGAGCTAGAGCAATAGCACGGTCAATCGTCGCAACAAAAAATATCACTCAGGACGGGCGCGAGACAGGACACAATACAACGCCCCCCCCCCCCCCCCCCCCCCCCCCTCCCCCGATCTTTGTAAAAATACCCCGGTTCGCCTAATGCTGGGAGTTGGCGGATCACCGCGTTAGCCAGCCGTCGGTGGCTTTGAGTAAAAACGAACTTGCCTTCTTGCAATGATTTGGTTGTAACTAGAGTGACTTCATATGCTCCGCCTTGCAGAGCGAAGTACCGCAATGGTGCTTAAAGGGCGGCCATGTTGGATCCAAGGCCGCACTGGGGGAAACGACGCTCGTTCCTGCAAAAAGCCCCGGATGCGCGAGCAATCGTCCTCCGTGTCGTCTTCTTCCCAGACATTGAAAACATCTTTTAAAACATCGCTCGCGCTCTGAAACAACGCGATTATACTGTATCCAGTGGTTACACATAATGTTGAATGGTCAAAGAACCTTCCAGCTTGTCGTATTTTAGTGTAGGATGTATATTTCGCATACGCGAAGTGAGAAACATAATCCGCCCGAAACTCACCGCCTGCAAGGTCGCTTTCCCGCACGAAGATCGGATTCAGCTTGGTGCACGTGACTGCTTCTCCGCCAATACGGAGTTGGCGCTGAAAGGAGAAGGAACGCGATACTCTGGCTTTGAAGCAAAGCCTAGACAGTTCATCTAGTTGTTATTAGCTGTTACTGAACTGTATGACCCCTGGTGCCTCTGCCCCCGTCATGAATGAATCATACTTCATCTTTATTCTCTCCCCGTGTCCGTTACTCAAAAAAAAAAGAAAAGTAACGAACTAGCGCGTTCTTCGTTAGTTCGTCAAAAATTAACACGTTGCTGAGATTCTTTATCGTCCTGCAAACGAAACACAATACCGCTACTATTACATTCATGACTAACGAACGGAACTTTCCATTACTTCTGACTTTATTATTATTTAGTAACAAAACCGGGAACATCAAGTTCGGCAGGATTTTCTTATTTGTTTACAAAATGGCTTTGTAATGCTTATTCTTTATTTTTCAGTCAAATTTGTGGAAAATACGTGTTTACTACAATTGAATTGCCGCTCGCTTTTCTTTGTTTTTTTACAGTTTAGCGAATTTTGTGCTAAGCCATTACATTTATGCTTAAATAAAACACTGGTTACAACTGAAAAATCACCGCGCAGCGACAAATTGAACTACTGTAGCTTCTTATTTTTTTTTTTTTTTTTTTGCCTACACAATGAAATAGCATTTTCGTCTTGCTCCAACCCAAAACGTGGTTTTGGCTTGGCATATACGCAGTGGCGACGGTAAAACTTATTTGCGTTCGCAAAGTTTTTTTTTTGCGTACGCTAACCTAAAACCAACTGCTAATAGTGAGTATTAGTATAGCGCACAGGAGCAAACGCAGGCACCGCGCGTAAGCTTTGCGTGTCCCAACCGCACACTTGCGTGGAGCTCAAACTACGTCTTTGATTGGCGGTGGGCGACGGCACACGTGCGCTGTATATTGAATACTAAAATTCTCTAGCGTCTCCGGCTTTGAACGTGTACAACTCTCTCCAGAGTTCATGCAATGCGGAATTGGATCTGTACAGCCTTGGAGCTAGGGACAATTTAGAAATCCATCAGAACTTCACCAGAAAAAGGGAATTACGTTACATGGAAAGACAGAAGTAGTTTGAACCGGTCGACAGGTGACAAACACATTTTCCGAGACATTTCGGGCACTGGCGTTGGAACGTTACTATTTTTTCGCTAAGGGGTTTCAAACAGATGTCGCGGAGGAGACAATATATTTTACCCTTTCCAGCGCAGTTTTGAGAATGAAACTTATGAGTTCTTAAAGTCCTATATATATTGTCACGAATGAAGTTGACGAGAAGCCGAACAATGAACTGAAGGATAAAGGTTTAATTGGCGAACTTGTGCCAAACGAAAATAAGTAACGGAAGAGCGTCAAGGCAGCAGAAAAGCGGGCGGCGATTCGGCGGCACTACAGAGCGCTAGCGAGACTGACTCGACAAGGTCGCGGGCAGCTGCTTATCTACCTTGCGTCACTATCTCGAAAGTTCGACAAAAAAAGTTCGAGCGTCGCGCGCTCGGGGCGTGGATGAACTGGCACTTTCGAGAATAACAAAGCAGAGGGAAAGTTATGTCTGGTGCGAGAATGAACGCGAATCCTCTATACTCCGTTTCAAACATAGCGTGCGACGTAGTCAAAGCTAGCGCGCCGGTTTGCACAGCCGACCGCGACTACGTTCGCTCCACAGAATAGTGCGGCCCCTGAAAAAAAAAAAAAAAGTCGAAAAGTGTACGTCTTTGTAGCTAGTAACTAATAGTGGCGTTATGATTTCGAGGGAACACCATTCTTTTTCAATAAAAAGGAAAAGATAATGTAAACTACTCCAAATTATTTTCCGTTTTCGTTCGTGCGGCACTCGCACTCGCTTCGGGTTTTCGGGTTGTGCGGCCGGTGCGGCTGCCCCTGCTAAGGTGTACTAGAACGGGGAGGTGTGCCGACCGCTCCGCTCTTTCCACGGGGCGCAGGTGTCCCTCCGCTCAAATGTTCCGCAAGGCTGTGGTTTGGCGCTGCTAGGCACAGCGGGGCTGGGAGGCCGGTGCGGTGTGCGACGCAGCGAGGCTGGCGTGGCGCGTTGAGTGCGATTGAACGTTGTTTTTTGGGGTGCGCTGCGTACTTGTGTTACTGTATGGTAGCGATTCTTGTGCTGAACTTCCAAGGAACTGACGACGATGTCGAAAAGAGCCAAGAAAAAAACTGAGCGGTGGTGTTTTGTGCCAGGGTGCGACGCCGGCTACAATTCCTGAAAAGAGAAACACTCACTCTTTCGAGCACCAGCCAACGCCTCTCTTTTTGAAGAATGGGATCGTGCAATTCCAAGGGCGGATAAACGCCTTCAAGAGAACTCCGCCGTCTGTTCCCAGCACTTCGATGACAGGTAAATTCTAATTAAGTACGGCGTCAAGCTGTACCCCGCGGTCAATATGACCGTGAACAGCATCTACGCTTTGTTGACGGCATGAAAGTTTTGTAACAAGTTCTGGTCAAGACGTAGGCTAGAAGGGAAAGTTTAGACCTCAGGCTACGTACTACCTGCGTAATATTTGAAAGGTTGAGAGTTAATGGAGCTTCTGGAAGCCGTAAATTAGCAAGAAGGCAGATAGGTGTTCATTTTCATATTGTCCGCGATAGTACATGTAAATAGAAGCTGACGTACGCAGTAAGGGTGGCGGGAGTCGTGCTGATAATTTTCATATCTTTTTTCAGGTACATACTACGTGCTAATCGCCTGGTTATTGATGGGAAGGAAGTATTTCATCCACGAGAGCGACCGACGTTGCGGGCAGACGCTGTACCCACCATCTTCCCGAACTTACCAAGTTATCTCACCAAACAGCTGCCAAAAGAACGCAAGCGAAAGGCGAAGACTTCTCCTCAAGGTCCACCCCAAAACAAAGTGCGCGTGGGCTCAGGTGATGTCGAGGAGCTACCGGCAGCGCAAGTAGAAGAGCCCCAAATTGATCAGCATGCTGCTGCTTCATCTGCTGTCTTCACTGCCAACTTGCACTGTCCTTCTGATTTCTGGTCAATACAATTGTTTTCCGACAGGCCGTGCCTCATTTCCTACCAGAAGGCAAGGTTTTTGCCAGAGAGAAAGCCACCATTATTGTTAGAAAAAGTGGTCCTCTTTGAAACGGACGAAACCAAGCGCACACAGTGCATGATTTATCTCAATGGACTTCTGCATCAAGAGAAGACTGTCACCAGTGTGTCAGATGCTGATGATGTCTTGAACTGTGTGGACAAACTCAGGCTTTGTGCTGGTGGGGGAGAGAGCAGAGAGTTTTCGGTGGACATTCAAGGGACTTCGAAGCACCTCTTTGGGACTCGACTCTTCTCAGATAGATGCATGGGAGTGGTTACTGGTAAGAATTTCTTCACAGACTTTGCTAGAATATCTGTAATGTTTTAGAGTATTGACTGATGGGTCTGTTATATTTTAGGTGATGGCCAACGCTCCTGTTTAAGCTGCAAGTACTTTCGGCAACTCCTAAAAGGCCGCCAATGGAGGGTTAAGACAAAAGCAAAACGACCTTTGGATACTGCAGCCAAAAAACTTGGGCGTGCTCTAAGAACCCTCAAACGAAAACAGAAAGCTGTTGTGACATTGCTTGAAAGACTGAACAAAATGAAGGCACAAAATGAGCAGATCTGCAAAGAAGCCTTTGAAGAACAGGTAAGTAATTTATTTTGGGTATAAATGACAGAGAATTCACCTCGGCAGCTCTGAGTCAAATAACCTTCAGCTGAAAGGCACATAAGAGCACTCGACAGACTTAACTAAGCAGTTGCGCATAGCACTGTTGCTCTTCTGGAACGAACCCTCACATGGGTGCGGTTAAAGACTAGGTATTCTTAAAGCCTTTACTATACATGCTGCTTAAGCTGAGCTCTCACAGGGACATAGCCCTGCACAGCAAGGAATTCAAACCTTTAAGGGGGAAAACACAATATTTTGCTGGACAACTGCCATCCTGTCAACTCAAAATATGATATCCTTAAGAGCAATTCAAAGAACAAACAATCAGACCTAGTGGTCTGGTTGTTTGTTCTTTGGTCTCTATTGCAATCTTCAGTGCTTTAAAGTACATTCATAAACCATTATTTTCTATTTTAGCTGAAAAAGTTGCCAAAAAAACAACAAGAATCTGTCCGAGCATGCTTCGAGGCGTCGAAGCGAGCATCTATGCGAGGCTACAAATACAACCGCGACTGGCTGCTTGAATGCATCATCCTTCGTATGAAGAGCGCTAGACTCTATGAGCACTTGAGACGCCACAAGATCCTCGTGATGCCAGGACGCACATGCTTACTGCAGTATGTCAAGGTATGTGCATTTGCCTCATTCTCAGTTTTCAACATTCACAATTTTGCTCATGTTTTTACTCATACCTCCAGAACTTCAAGGCTACTTTTGGTTTTAATGGAAACCTCTTGCGAGCGGTCAAGGCAAAAACTCGAGCTATGGACGAGATGAAACGGCATGGAGGACTCGTGCTAGACGAAATGAAACTCTCCGCACACTTGGACCTGTCTGCATCCTCAACCATACAAGGATTTGTCGACCTTGGCTCGTTCACTCCCAAGGATCAGAGGCACACCAAGGCAGACCATGGTCTTGTCCTTATGTTTCAGCCGTTTGTGGGAAAGTGGACACAAGTCATAGGTAATAATTCATTCAGACTAGAATGGTCTATATCTTTCTAAAGTGGTCATGATATATAATTTAGCAAGTTGAAATATTCTGTAGTCAGTAACAGGTCAAGAAGATAGGACGAGGGAGAGAAAGGCTGGAGAGGAGGAAGCAGACAGAATGCTGGAGGAGAGGTTTTCTCCTCTCCTTTCCCTTGCCTTAACTTCTTGACCTGTCACTGAATCGAATTACAAAATTTTCGAAGGTTACTAAGATGTACAATGATAATAATGGTAGAAGTGGGCTCTACTATTTCGAAAACTAACTTTTTGGCGAACATCAGAACGGTAGCTGATATTATGCGAGAAGCCCCGAAGGTGCGAAGTTGCTTAACAAATGTCGGATCTGGTTCTGAT
Organism: Ixodes scapularis; assembly: GCF_016920785.2. Taxonomy (NCBI): domain Eukaryota; kingdom Metazoa; phylum Arthropoda; class Arachnida; order Ixodida; family Ixodidae; genus Ixodes; species Ixodes scapularis. The sequence goes on from NW_024609881.1 coordinate 94,494,556, forward strand.
GCTTCCCGATGTGTTCTTTCGATACTTAGCACATGTTTAAATTTTTGTATAGGAGAACTGTGAAAAAATAATTTCTGTTTATATGTCTCATAGGTGTGTTTGCATCAAGTGGAAACGTCAAAGCTGATCTTCTGACGAAGATTGTAACAGAAGCTATAATCCTGTGTGAACAGTCAGGCTTACTTGTCGACTATGTGTGTTGCGATGGGGCATCCTGGAATCGTGCCATGTGGCACAACTTCGGTGTTCACGGTTCTGCCACGTCAGTGCGCTGTAAAGCTGCCCACCCCAGTGATTCGAGTCGCTTCGTCTACTTCATATCTGATGTGCCCCATCTGGTCAAGTGTGTGCGGAACCAGATGATGAAGACAGGTTTCAACACACAAAATGGAAGGGTGAGACATCAAACTTATATAAATTTTTTAATATTAGCAGGTTTTATGTGGTGCTGTAGGGCCTCCCAAATTGCAGTCATTATTAATCTGAATGCTGGAGTGGGTTCCAACTTTAATGCATGTTCATATTCCCTAAAGGTGCACTGGGAACATGTCGTAGCCACGTGGAAGTGTGACCGAAGCGATGTCACACTGAAGGCCGCCTACAAGCTCACCCGAGCACATGTGTTCCCGAACGGCTTCGAAAAAATGAGGGTAGACTTGGCCTTTCAAGTATTCAGCCCTTTGATGTTGCGGGCATTCATGGTGCACCAAAAAGAAGTGGAGCAACACTATCCCAACCTCAAGGTGACCTACGAGTTTGTTGCCCTCATGGTGGATTTCATCAGGGTCATGACGTCACGATTTCCTGCCAGAGCTCTCAGGTACGCCTTATTTCACAGCTTACAATGCTGTTTTATTTTTATTACGCTTAAATACCTCTTTATTTCATTGCAGGCCAGGCAAAGCCCAGGAACATGTAATCGACACAGTTCTCGCCTATCTGGATGATTGGGAAAGACATGCAAACGGGAGGGGGTTCCTGAGCAGAAGTACGTCTGAAGGACTTAGGGTGACGCTTCAAAGCACCAAAGAGCTGCTTGCATATCGGACGCAAAAAGTGGGCTTTCAATACCTAATGACATCCCACCTGAGCCAGGATTGCATCGAGCGTTTGTTTGGAATTGTAAGACAATCAGCAGGTGCCAATGACAACCCCACTCCAGCACAGTTCTGCGTGATAATGAGGTAATGTATTGTATACATGTGAACATGTATTTGTAAAATTAAAATTAATTTTTCCATAATGTATACTCATCAAAACATTTGTTTTCACTCACCCTGCAGGTGTCTCAGTTTCTGCAGTCTAGTAAAAAGCACTCGGACTGGGAATGTGGAGCCTGGCGTCTTAGAGTCCTTGTTGTCTCCTCAAGCGGATGAAGTTTCAGGTCGAAGAGACAGCCCTGAACCTCAGATGGACATCAGTGACCTCGGTGCAGTGGACAGCATAGTGGACCATTTACCATGTGTTAGTGAGTCCAGTGACGCCCAGCTCATCTACTATGCAGCTGGATATGCTGCTCGTAAAAAAATTTCGACTTCAAAGTGCGAAGAATGCAAGGCACTCTGCCTCTTGAAACAATGTCAGGTCCCTGAAACCCTCCCTGCAGCTGCCACAAAGGAGTGGGACATGGGGGGCTTGCTGTATCCCTCGAAGGAGCTCTACAAGTTAATCCTCACCCTGGAGAACAAACTGACACAAGTGTTCAGCACCTGCAAGCTCCATGCAGGGCTCATGGTTGATGTAGTGAGTGCTCTTGGTGGCCTTCCGAGGATTGGCTGCCCAGAACACGCAGAGTGTCTCACAAAGGAGGTGACCAAGTTCTATTGTGTTACTAGATTGCACTTCTTTTTAAAGGGAAAAAACAAAACTGACGCGGAGAAGAAGAAAAAGATGCAGAAGAATGTGTGACAGGTTGATACGGCAGACAAGCAAAAAATGTTGAAAGCTTGCGAGGTTTGATGAAAAAGGGACTCGTGCTGCTGAATTTTTATTACTAGTTCTATTTGTGTTCCCATTTTTCGTAGTATACTAAAATAAATGAATATTACAAATTGCATGTTTCAGAAACTGGCTGACAATTTTGAGACCAGAGTTCCCGCATAAAAAGATTATAGTGGTGCTGCATATGAAAAACGTTCAATAATTTTACATGTCAAAAAAATTTGTTATTGAAATTATAGTCTGTTCGCTATGCAAAGGGGGAGCGCTCTCAAATCGGGACTTCAATGACTCTGCGTTTGCTCTGCTACATAACTGCGGTCGTGTTCCTGGAAGAATGGTTGTGCCGTATAAGCGCCTGTCCAAGTCCGAAACTCAGAGTTGGGCTCGTTCTAGCGTGGGCGCCGTAACGAAGTACGGCTCACCGTAGCTCGAGCCACATGAAACGTAAACTTGCGCCAAAAAATCCGGGATCCTGGGCTCGGAGGCAGACCAAGTTCTTGGCTGTATGAACATACAACCCAATATTTTTTTGGCACACTGGCTAAATTCTTTATGTACAGCTGTAACGTTTGAAACCGATTTCAGCAGACTAGATTCCAGCAATCTAAAGTTCCAAGCTGCAGCAATTTTATAGCACAGTAAAAGAGGAAGCACCAGTGCAGCTGATGATGCGATTGCCGTCTTTTGCCGCGCGGCCGGCTCGAAAGCCGGCCGCGCTCTTTCACAGCGCAGTGAGATTAAGTTGACTATCTCAATTCAACATAGTATAGAGAGCTTTCAGAACAGTAGAGAATACAAATACAACCTAGTCTTCCTTAATTGAAGATCACCCGTTTGCTGCGACAACGCCTGCGTCGGCTAGCCTCTGCCTAGCCTGGCTGCTCTGCTCCGCTGGCCCCGCTGTGCCTCGCGGCGCCCCCAAACGGAGTTTTTGCACATCGCGACGCTCGCGCGGCCTCCGGATGGCACACCTCCCCTTCTAGTACACCCTACCCCTGCCTCGCCGGTTTCGAGAAGATGGCGTCTTACGCGGGAATGCTTTCTTTTCCTGCTCGGATATTTTCGAAGATCCGTTGTGTGAAGATCTCGCAAAAGTGCAAGCAGGTGATCGCCAACGTGTACGCGAGTTCAAGAACGTGTTTCCCGGAGACGTCGGTCCGTGAGGTCCTGGAGACAGTCAGTAACGACACCGGAGTGTCTGGCAAGGTGGCGTCCCCGAAGCGAAGACCTCGCAACGTGAAAGTTCCGAGCACGCAGACCGTGTTGTGAACTGCCTTCTGTTATTTCTGGTGTTGAAATCGGCCTTATGGCTTCAAAGTGAAACAAGCTTCAAGAAGGAGCTGTGTCGGTGATGAATCGTGCCTACGGCTCCGTCTGCTTGCGGGACCTTACAGCAGCCGGTGCCCATGATTGCATTCCGAAGCGTCTGGGTTCTTCTGCCTGCGGGACCGTAACCTTGGTCGGCTCCGTCTGCCTGAGGCACCTTAACCTTGGTCGGCTAAGCAAACGACGCACATGCCCGTGCCTGTATTCCGAGGCCCCTGCTTTCCTCGAAAAGGAAACAACATTCGATCCTGATCTCGAGTGCCGTGTGTTGTGTACGCGTCTATTGTGAATCACTCCCGGTTCATGGGGGCGCCGGCACCAGAGCACCGAGATACTGCCGTCTGGATGACTTCTTCCATACACCGGCGAGTATTCCGATTCTGAAGGAAACTTCCATGAAGTCACATCACGTGAGGGAATGCGAAGCCGTCTGACCAATGGCAGTGCGGTCCCCTAATCACAGTATTCGTGATATAAAGGACCGTCCACCACACTCTCAAGGTACTCTCTGATTTTCACGCTACCATGTAAATAAACGGCTTTAAATAGAGACGCCCTGGATCTCGACCGTTCTTCCGTTTTGACGAGGCCGGCGCAAGTTCAAGCGGAACACCAGCCCCTAGTCTACCTTCTTATCAATAAAAAACGACAAAAAAAAAAGGAATTGAAATATGCACTTCCGCAATACGCACAATCTTGCACAAAAAATAGGTCAAGGAAAAAAAAAAAAACCTTTGCGCTTTAAGTGGATTCGAACCACCGCCACCGAGACGTCGGCATCGCCAGAGCAGTGCCTTGTACCGCTCGTCCACGAAATCTCGCGGAGTAACACATTTTTTTTTGTGTTTTTTCATGCGCACTACTTCAGTAGCTTTCCCAGCGTTGCACGCGATGTTTGAAACGGAGTATAGAAGTCCGTGACCGAGCGTTTGAGAAACGCGAGGAACACCATGACGGTGCGCTCTTGACGCTGCCGGCGCACCTCGTGGTGCGCCGGCAGCGTCCGGACTTAAGCTGATGCAAAAAGTCTCTTCTATTCGGCCAGAGAGCTATTGAACTATACTCGGCGACAACTTTTCTTGGCAATGCAGTGGAAGGTACGTCACGGGTCCCCTCTCCCATTTCTAGCGTACGCAGGCTCTCCTCCTCCCCTATTTCCGAAGAGAGGAGGAGAGCCTGCGTACACTCAAAATGGGAGAGGGGACGCGGGGCGTACCTTCCACTGCATTGCCAAGAAAAGTTGTCGCGGAGTATAGCGTCCTGCAGCAGCGGCGCAGATTGGGGGGTTGTGGGGATATTTATACAGCGTGTAGTTGGTCAGCCATTAAAGTTGCGACGAGTCAGACGCTGTAGATGAGCAATCTAGCCAGTGCGGTACTACCGCTAGCCTGGGGTCTTTAACGTGCACCACGCAGTAGTGATACACGACCGCACGCCGGTACGATGCTCATCCAGATCGAAACGGGCAGGGGTGGGGCTCGACCCCAGTATCGCTGGGTTCTGCAGCGCGAGCTTTCGCTCCACGCGCGTCGAGCGGGGTGTGCGCTTTAGCCCACTCGGCTACCGATCCCCCTCTGCGGCGCAGAACCAGTGCAGCCACCACGCTAAGGCTGGCGCTGTCATTGGCTTCCGGAGCGGAAGCACAATGAGGCATCTGCATCTGTTGGCTCTTGTTTCTTCACGCCACGTCGTATGCTATTGATGAGACCTTTCGCGTTTTCTTTGTTTTAAAGTATATAAACGAATTTTTTTCTTTGAATGTCTCTTTATTCGACGGTACCAAAAATGTCTTCAACGCAAAATACTTTTCTGTCTGCATTTTAACTGTTACCGTTCGCTTTCTGTAGTTCATAAGCAGGGTGGCCAGATGCGCCCGAGTGATTAAGCAAATAGTCGTCCCCAACCAAGCCCAAAAAAAGCGGCGTGACCTTCGTGAACAAGCCCAAAACAAGCGAAAGTTAAATAAATGTACACATTCTTGAAAATAGTTTATTAATAATAATAAAAAGAACTGGTTAAAATACGAAGACGAACTCGCTGAAATACGAAGTCAGCGTGCCATGCCACTATCCGCCGAATAGTGGCATTGCACGCTCAGTAACATGCTATTCACCCTCCCTATAACATGCCAGCTTGAGCCCTAGTTCTGGTATCGTTCTTGAAGGCGACGACTTGGTGAAGCCCTTATGGTGGTCAAACGTGCGCTGGAAAGTGGCCGAGAGTTCCTCACGTGTTTTCTTGTTGTCATGTGCTGAACGAGGTCGGCATGATGAGCGCGGATCTCGCACTTGCACGCTGCTTTTTTATCGTCTCTGGTGACTGGTAGTAGCCAGTCCTTCAGCTGGGTTTTCTTTTTCCACTCTTTACAATATATTTTCGCCATACTTCGATCACTTTGAAGCCATTTTGCACAAAATACAATGGCAACTAGACGCGACGACCGCGACTGCCGACTGGCTGGGCAAGGCGCAAAAAACTTTGGGAGTGGATAGTACTTGTTTTGTACTTTGTGACGGACGGTAGCTTGCGACACGGTCAGGCTGTTTTTCGCGTTTTTGACGGCAAACGCGCTTTCAATGAGCATGACGAGCAATAAAATAACAATATTTGCGGGGAAAACGCAAATAAACCCAAAAAACGCGACAAGCGACTGGAAAAATCTACTAGCGATTTGGTGAAAAAAAAAAAGCCTAAATCCGCTTATAATAAGCGGAACTGGCCACCCTGTTCATAAGCGTTCGTGTCCTTCGACTGTGTACGCCACGATAGAATTTACATTCATTTGCTAAAATTAGATTCATTCCAAGCCTTTCGAGTTTCGCATTTCGATGAGGTTTGCGGCATCAGCATTATTTGTCTCGTCCGGAGTAACTGGAGGTAGCGCGCGGTAGTGGTCACTCCGAAGACGGAGGCCTAACCAGAGCGTCGCCTAGGCGACCAAAACAGTAATCGACCGTCACTTTGACGTCAAGTTAAAGCGTTTATTCCGAATCTCAAGATGCACCTGGAACTACCAAGCCATGCAATGCCGAATCTCGACGTTGCTTTTCTTTTTTTTTCTTTTTTTCAGGCCCGTTAGTGGGCGGTTACAGATACCAGCGAAAAAGCATGCAGTATTGTGCTCAACTACGGGGGTATAAGAGGGCCAATGTACTAAAGCGCAGACTTCTGCATTGTATCGGAGTCGTCATTCAGCATCCAAGAGCATCTGAAGGTGGGTGCTATCAAGAGTGTAACACTTTTCCAGTGTGTTTTAAGAAGAATATCAACACTGCAACTACCCACGTAGCATCAAACAATAATTGCGTGAGTTAATGTTGCACCACTTACCACAGGGAGGAAAGCCTTCGCGAGCAGGCACGTAAGACGCATTCAGAATATCATAATGGAGCTAATTCCCACGCTGTGTTAGGATCTCGAATCTGCGTCCACTACGGGTACGTTATTTCTTTCAATGATAGGAAATGCAGCCTCCGTCTCATCGTTATTATTAAGAATCGCAAACATTTGAGCAAGAGCTTCGTGAAATGGCACCGCGAGCAGAGACGGACAAGGAGTGTCGTCTGCTCTCTTTGTCTGCTTTTGCACGGAGAGCGAACTGACACCAAGGCCGGTGCAAAGTTTTAAGGAACTGGGTCTGAACTCGTTCAGAACTGGTAGAAATCGAACACGCCAGTGCAGCGGCCGTGCAACTTCCCGTTGAATCGAATGCGCCCGTTCCTGCACTGCTGTACTAGTTCAACCAGTTCAGGCGAATCGAAGAGACCATTAATGTGATCGATGATCGCACACGTATACAAGGACGATGAGTGCCATGACGGAGCGAAACAAGTCTTCTGCTAGAAGACCGCGTGCCTCCTAATAACGCAACCTTCCTAAAAAATAAAAAAAAAAAATAAAAATAAAGGGAACGCATTGGACGAAGAGCAGGCAACAAAGATAGCTCATCTTCACCAAGAAGCTCCCACCACTTCCGCTTCCGTCCACCGAGCATAGCTCGATCTTTTCCGTTGCCGTGTAAGGAGAGAACGGGCGTGCGCAGAACTCCTGCAAAAGAGATCCAGTCATCTAACGCATGAATGCAGCTGAATGGAGACTTTTGGTTGAATGAGCAAGACGCGCGAGAGAGCGTAGAAAGGGTGCTTGTCCCCATTTTGCTGTTCGAAGCCGAGGTGTCTCGCACTGCCAGAATAGGGTGACGCGCGCGGTACCCTAACTTCTCTCATTAACGGGGAACCCAGGTCTACCTTTTTATCCGCTCAATGGTCCACTTGGCTCTAATGTTCACGCTGCACGCGCCGGAAGAAAGGGAGCGAATTTCTCTCGGTGCGAAAGCGTCACATTATGCAACGCGATAGACATCCAGCACTAAAGTTTGTACAGGAGACTAAATTTAGAAAAGCGTTCAACTCATACCCTGGAAAGCATTTCCAGTTTAACGGCGGACATGTCCAGTGCCATGGAGGCAGACTTGTACCGTACGCATTACAAGTAATCAAATTACTTGTAATCGATTACTTTTTGGAGTAATTTTGTAATCAGTTGATTACTTTTATTAGGCAGTAATCACAAGAGTAATCTGATTACTTTTTGAAGTAATAAAATTACTCGTAACCGTTACAATTTGTCCACGGGACACCCCCCCCCCCCCCCCCCCCCCCCGGGCACACGCCTTTTTTTATGAAATGACAAAAATAAAATTTGTTTTTTTGTTTTCAAACGGAAAAAAAAATATTTTTGCGGAGCTGTAGGAAACGAGGTCAATCTCTTTCTATGTACAGTTTCTGTGGAATGTCCGCTTTTTTTCTTTTTTTTTTCGAGCTGGGACTGGGAGTGGGGAGCCACAGTGCGTGACAAAGGTCATTCAGGGTGAAGTTTGATGAAGCAGAATGTAGCTTTGTGAGTCCTTCACTCTAAGAAAAAAGGGAGCGCGACTTAGTCCCTCGGGGGACTAAATGCGCTGCCACCACCATTAGTCCCCTAGGGGAGCAACTGTAACGGGAGCAACTGTTGCGCCCCGTCAGTTAGTCCCTCGCACTAGCACCGTTGGGACTAACTGTTGCACCCTTTCAGTTACACCTCGAGGACCAACTGTTAGGCCCTTGCACTTGGTCCTTTGGGACCAACTGTTACACCGTTTCAATTGAACCTCGAAGACGAACTGTTAGACCCTTGCGCTTGGACCCCTGGGACTAACTGCTACACCGGTTCAAATGAACCCCGAGGACTAACTGTTAGGCCCTTGCACTTGGACCCCTGGGTCTAAACGTTGCGCCCTTGGATTTAGGCTTCTGGGACTAAAGGTTTATTTTTTTCATTTGGTCCCGTGCCACAAATCTCCCGAAACGAATTTGTGGAGTTCAGGTTAAAAGTAGCTTTATTGCCTCGTAGATACACATCGCATTCAAGGATGACTGAAGTCAAAGTTCCAGGGCGGTAGAATCCACGATAAGGCCAGATTCCGAAGAGCGCACTTGCGTCGACGATGGCTTGGACACTGGGACGTCTGCCCAAGTCGGTCGTGGTCCCAGCACCGCTTATTGGGGCTCCGGCAGCTTCTTTCCTGTTTGCGAGGAATTTGGATTATTAGTAACAGGGCAGCATTAATACCGAATCGCTTGACAAATATATGAGATATAAGTTATAACACACGCATAATAAATTAACAAATAGGCTGCATAAGTGATACAATGGTTCACATCCAACACGCAGTCTGTTGACAGCAGACCAGCGCAATATTAGATTTTAGTAGACCGTTCGCTGCGAATTACAGACCCAGCGCGTTCGTGCTCAAACTATGCTTCAAAGTGACGGCATGATCTCCCGCCATCAACGCGAAAGTCTAGTGTACAATCGAATAAATGTCTCCATTAATGCCGGTTCTCACACGCAGCGAAGCGCTGATGTAGCGCTGCTCACGTGTCATGAGCTACTTTTCGTCTGCCGTGAGCATGAGTTTTGTCGGTGCGATACAAAGCTTTTGACCGATCCCGTCAGCACGCACTTAGCGCATGGTCAGCGTTATGCCTGTAGCGCTCCGCTGCATGTGGACAGGCGTTTATGGTCAAGCGATCCTGCCAGGGTCTGCGAAACACACACACACACACAAATAAGCCATCGGTAGAACTGGCGTTTCGCTCGATACGATAGAATATGAGGTCTCTGTGCCGCATAACAAAATCAGCAACCGGGGTGCCAAAAAGAATAGAGCATGGCGCGCGCTTTGCAAGCTAGAGAACGCGCTCAAAAGAAAACACTTTCTGAAGCCACAGTTAATAAATACACCATAAACAGAAGCACTTCGACATACCTTAATCGAGTTCCCTTGGCTTGCGACGTCAGAACAGATCAAGTGCAGTGCTTCAGTACCGCGAATCCAAACCCGATCCCGGCATGATCGGAGACGACACAAGGCGACCAGCCTCCGACGAAGGCTGTATTTCGACTTTCAACTTACTAAAAACAGGTTCTTTTCAAACAAAGACACTTCCGTTTTCCCGACGGACCCCATCTGACCAACGCCCAACCCTCCGCGTGTACAAGGAGCAAAGAATGCGGGGTAGGGGATTGGGGGGAGGGGGCAGTGCGCGCAGAAGATAATCTCTTTTCCCACTCCCACTGCACACGACACAAGGACACCGAAGAGCTCCAAGGACGGGAGACAGTCGCCACTTTCAACACGCCGGTCGAGTGACCTCAAGCAGACACTTTTTTTTTCTTTCTTTTCTCTTTCTCTCTTAAGCATTTTCAACTTTCTCAAGTGGCTTTTTTTTTTTTTTTAGTTTGCATTTGTTTTGTATTAGTAGGGTGCTGCCAGGTGTGACGTTCCGGGCGTGGTTCGTTCTTCGTAGTTCATCTGGATTGTTTTGGAAACAGCGACGACGATGGCATGAAGGCGTCTGGATACTGCCCCTGAATGTGCTCTTTAAGTGGAACGTGCCGTGCATCAAGTGTGTCGTTGCGGATTTTAGTTCGACATTGGACTACCCAGAAAGGTTTGTCACACAGAGACGGAGGCGCGTTCCCACCGGCGATGCGATCTGGCCGCGCGATAACTTCCATCGCAAAAGCGACCATCGCGGGCAAAAAGCGACGCGATTGGAGCAGTCGCTTCTCGACTCAACTTTTTTGCGATGCGATCTAGTCGCGGAGCGGCTGAGCAAATCAACGGCGTTCGGAGCGAGAGTTTTCGACAAACGACTCGCCAACGAAGGCGTTGGACTCGCTTATCGCACACGCCGGTGTGACCATCTAATTTTTTTTGCGATGCGATCTAGTGGCATCGCGCGACTGCTTATATCGCCGATGGGAATGCTCAGTTTTAGGGATTGAAATGACCATTTATTCTGACTGCGAGACTCCGGTGTTAAAAGCGTGGCTTCTACAAACTGTTAAGTTTCATTTTTAAAAGAAAAAAAGTGTTAGTATTTGGAGGTGTTGCGTTTGGATGAATGCACATTTTTTGCGCGAAGGCAAATTACGTAAATGGGACTTCTGGAATGTCAACAGATCGTTTTTGAGGAGATAGTTGGAAGAAGTCGAGTCAACACATTCGTTCACTCGCTTTCACACAACGCGTGAAGCTCTACCCTGCAATGTCTTAACGTTCCTGGCACATTAAACAAATTCGCCAGTTTCGTCCGAGTTTCGTCAACACTTTCAGCCGTGCTGGGCTGAGTCTCGCCGATCCCCAAGACAAGCGAAATAGCATCCGTCCTCCTGGCGAACATTCCATTTGCATTCGGGGACTAAATCATACAGATGCACCCTGTCTGAGGGGGACTAATGGATGCTTTTGCTCGCGCACGCCTATCGGTTGGTCCCAGTCGAGCGCAGTTAGTCCCCAGCTTTTGCGCACGGTACCTAGCTTGAGCCAGATGGTCCTTTCGAGGAGCAACTGGGAGTTCAGAGGACCAAATGCTGCCGTTAGTCCCTTGAGGTCAACTTTTTTCTTAGAGTGTTCGTTCAAACTAGCCCCCTCACACACACACACACAGAAATAAAATAAAATCCTGCTTAGGGTACCTACTCGCAGCCCATAGGAGAACCAGAACCGAAGAATGCCTAAAGCGAATGCAAAATATAACAAAGGCAGTTGAAATATTTCCCCATTTCCCCTACGTGGTCTTTGAGACAAGCAATGTTTCCAGTTGAGAAGTGGTCGGGGTGATCTCTTCCGCTAATGGATACTACACATGATCCGTTTCAAATCCTGGAGCTGCTGCTCTTTTGTATAACATGCGAGCTCATCCACATGTGAATAATAAAATGAGCGACGCAAACTTTGAGCGACAACGCTTGCTCAAGCTTAACAAGATCTAGAACCCCCTCCGCTTCCCCCCCTCCGCTTCCCCCCCCCCCTTCCCCCCCCCCCCCCCACACACACACTGGCGAACGCCCAAATCATTAAACGTCTTCAAACGAATTCTATGCTTGTGTTCGCATTGTGAAGGTGCACCGACCACGAAGAGGGAGCCAGTTTTTCTTCTTCAATACTTGTGCAAATGTGAAATATAGGTTGGAAGTAGTTCATTGTTATGAGCGCTAAAGATGTGTCTTCACACAATAAAGTAATCGGAAAAGTAACGATTACTTCTTTAAGTAATGTCCAATTACTTTTGCCGTCGAGTAATCAAGTAATCTAATCGAATACTTTTTAGCCAAGAGTAATAGTAATTGTAATCGATTACTTTTTTTTAGTAACGTGTACAAGACTGGGACGGCCCCAAGGGTGCGCAAGTCTCTCCGGAAGCGTCTTTTTGGTTTCGGTCATCGTCGGCGACGTGTCACTCCATACCTGACGCCTCCTGCCGGCTTGATCTCTGGTGACGTCGCGTCGCCTCCAGAAGGTTTTCTACTTCCACGTCCAGTGGAGATTGGTTGCCCACGGACATCCGGGCGTTGCCGTGCGGCAGGGAAGACAGCCGGCGCGGAGACGGCCGAGTCAAGCTTTGCAAACGCTTGCGGCCGATCGACGCTTTCAAGTCTCGTCTTCGCACCTGAATATATGGCCCAGGAGGCTCGTGAACCACGAGATTCCGATCGAGCGGTGGATAAACACACTCTCTCAAACATGGGAACACTAAGAGCGGCTCTCACACCGCGGATGTATCGCCGAGAAGACAGTCTGCAGACAATGCCTGAGGCGTCTTGGGTTGGGTGGCGCAAGCTACCGTTCGTTAGAAAGGATATAGCTATTAACATACATACATACATCCTCCTTGTATATGAGGACGGTCGTTTCATGTTGCGCGTACGAGTACTGTCTGCGAGGCATGTTTGAAACGTATATATGTCCACAGGCTTGTGGACATATACTCTTCTGTCGTCGTACATCTGTACCTATACCATCGTGTCTCGTGTATGTGTGAACAGGTGTGACCGCCGATTAAAACGTATCCTGACACAAACTGCGCCGCTTTGCGCGGCAATTTACAAACCATCTTAAGAGTGATACAAAAAAAATGTTACGGAGGCTTACGTCTTTTTATACTGCGCAATTAGAGCCCAGCTCTTGAGGTGTTTCGGCTTTTGCGATACACAGTGGTAAATAATTTGACAGATAAATATATCTATATTTATACTTATATTTTGATATTTTTTTGGTTTTCGTGTTGACTGTAGGCTAGAGAGGACGAGGAGTGTATGCGATGGGTTCCCCATAATGCAGCAGTGCGCGCAGCGTGTGATTGTGGGATGTCGCAGAAATACATGCTAATTGAGTTTCCGCGTTAAATTTAGCGGGTGAGTTGAATGTTTGCATAGGTTGTGTGACGTCTCACAATACAGCGCTCAGAGTGTTTCTCTGTGGGACGTCAAAGATCTATGCACTGATTCGACTTTATTCGCTAAATTCAGTGGGGAAGTTAAATTAGCACCTAGGTCTGCGACGTCCCAATATGCAACGCTACGCGCGTTGCATTGTGGGACTCTTAGGTATTTGTTTCCGCATATGGCGGTTACGCCGACGGTGACGCCATCATATGCGGGAATGGCTGGATAAGAGCTGCACTCTAAAAAGTCGAAATATGTATTTAGCTGTCATGAAACGAACAATAGTGTGTCCTGATCAGGGTGTAAGATGGACAGGTGGGGAAACGAGAGCCAATTGAGCGACCGGATTGTGTCCCCCTCGGTTTTTTCTTTTTCTGTGGCACCATCTATGTGGAGCACCGCGAACTCTCACACCGGGTGGGCGACCGGTGGCGACCGGCTAAACTGACGGAGATTATTTCTCGTGGATTTTCAATGAAAGAATGTCGTGTTCTCGGTTTATTTTGCGCACTCTCCCACAAAGTTCAATGCAAATTCGAATCTGATTTTTTTTCCTCTCGCCGCAGCGCCATCTGTCGCAAATCGGGGGTACCCGCAAGCAGACGAGTACACAATCCGGTCACGGCGCTGCGGTAGGCTTGTATGGGCCGTTTCCCCACCTGTCTATCTTACACCCTGGTCCTGCTGCATTCTTGACACTGGTAGCAACGCGGGGCCGGCGGCTTTGTGACTGCCCTAAGAGCGCCAAATCGTGGTGGGAGACGGCGCTGTCATGCAAGGAGCCGTGCCGCCATCAGGTTAATGCGACACACTTATGGTTCGCGTTATCCGATTGTTTAGCGTCCTTCAAAGATGCATAAGGCAGTGAGAACAGACACAAACATCCACCGGTGTGTAAATCTGTGACAGGCGTTATAAGCTTCATGCGCATTTTGAGGTAAGTCAGAACCCAGTCCTTTTCTTTGTACTGAGAAGCCTGACAAACGAGCGTTTTGGGGGTATCTGTCTCAGAGTTGCAAAATGAAGGCAGTGTTGGAAAAATGGCAGCCGCGATTGAGAGACCGAGATTATTTTATGAAGTGTGTTTTCGACCTTTGTTGTATTTAGTGCAATGGGCGAAAGGACAAATTTGATTTATTTCTCGTTATTTCATCCTGCCGCGCGACTACAAGCGCAATAATCGGCGCTGTATTTCTTCTAAGTGACAAAAGTTACATGAATTTCACGGTTATTTGCTTACGGCACAACGTTGTTGGCACTCCTAGGCTTTTCTTTTATGAAGTTCGCATCCCTTACGTAATGCCCACAGCCCAGATCGTCATCTAGAAGAACAATCGAAACCTGATAGAATTATAGCAAATAAATAATTTTCTAATCGTGTTTGTTTTTCCTTTTTAATGCCGCCATCAAATATTCAAGTAATGGTGAAGACGTAAAAAAAAAAATAATAATCTCAAGACCTTTGTTTCTATGGTTGTCTCGTCGAGTTAGGGGATAGTCAAACGTTCTCTTATCGACTTAGGACGGGATCTCTTGTGGCACTAACCCAAGTGGCATATTAACCACCGTTCGCGCTATCAACATTTAAAAACAAGAATGTGTAACATTGCCTATATCGTTTTCGTTTTGCAAACTGTGGCGCACACTGTAAGCGTATTGCTTACGCAGCATAAGCCTATAGCTTACGCGAACGCAAGTAGGGGGGGGGGATGGATTCTGTCCGACATCTTTGTTATGACGGTTTATTTCATTGAGTTATTTTATTTTCTAACACCTCGCCCTACCACGAAAACGAGGACAAATTTTGTTTATAAGCCAGCAAAATAAAATCAGTTTCACTTAAAGGACACATGCAAAGGAAAATTTTTTTTTTTAAAACGGCTTAGATGGAAAAAGGACGCCATAAAACGATTTTACAACGAAGGAAAAAAATTTTACAGCTATATTTACGGCGGAAAACGAATTTGTAGTTGGCGCCCGCGGGCACCGCGGAAAAGTGGTCCGTATTTATCACGTGACTGGTCTTTATTTATCACGTGGTGCTTGCGCTCTTTCGGAAGCTTCCCATGGCCTCTAAAAGTAACTTATTCATCTTTGTTTGAAGTATAACAGAAAACCAAGACGAATAATTAACTTTTAGAGCCCAAAGGAAACTTCTGAAAAAGCGCAAGCAGACGTGTTAGACCTGTGCGCCGGTCAGACGACGGCGGCGGCGCCCCGAAGCAGACGAACGTGTGCGGCGGCGGCGACGGCGGCTTGGAGAAACGCGTTGAAGCGGCGTTCGCACAACGCTCAGCGTGCGGCGGCGACGCACCGCGGCGGCGCGCGGGCCTACCACGTGACCAGCGGCGGCTCCCGCGAGCGCCAACTACAAATTCGTATAGCGCAGTAAATATAGCTCTAAAAATTTTGTTTCTTCGTTGTAAAATCGTTTTATGACATCCTTTTTCCATCTAAGCTGTCTAAAAAAAATGTTTTTTTCCTTTGCATGTGTCCTTTAGGCTTTTTTTCTGGCCACTTACTGACTGTCTGGAGAAAGGGGGGCTGCTTACAGGTCTTTTAGTCATATACGTTTGCAGTGTGGTTTTCTTCTTTGACTTGTGTACGAGGTGCTTACACTATTTTAGAAATTGTTTGCCTCAAAGAGCAAAAAATTACTTACATAGTTTTTTTTTCTTTTTTTTTTACGAATAACTCAGTCATTTTTAGCAGCCTATAGTCATCGTGATGTAGTACAGTTCGGCCGTGCTTCCTTCTAAATAAGCATATATGCATATTTTTAGTATTTTTAGTTCGCGTGATTTTGCGTTTATTTTTTTTTTCATCTCTCCGCTTGCTATTTTGTTAGCGTCATAATTTTTTTTTTTTTTTTTTTTACAATGCCTCCATTACACTTTCTGGACTGTTCCAAAGATGTGATTCTTTTATTGAGAGACGTGTACAAAAGCATGAAGTGCTTTATTATGCTACTCCCAATCCCAAACTTTTCTCCCTCCGTTCATGCATTTTCTGCTAAATTTAGTGGGGTAAATGGTGTTGCCTGCGTCACCTGACGTCATCTCCCCTATTCGTCCTGCGGAAATTGACGGAACGCGACCTATACGTCAGCTCAGTTTCCCCGCTAAATTTAGCGAGGCGAAAATCCCGTCTTATGGACAAAACATCAATTTCGTTTACCCACTAAGTTTATCGAAAAATTGACGTCATACACCATTAGAGTTGCCCCGTAAACTTAGCGGGAAAATCCACGTCTTAAGAGCTAGGCATCAATTTAGTTTTCTCGCTAAATTTAACGGAAAATTGACGCCACGTGACTTTTGCCACAATTCAGTTACCCGCCAAATGTACAGGCAAAATTAACTTCCTCTGACCTATACAACCCTCTAGTTTCGCCGATAAATTTAGCGGGAAAATATACGTCACGTCACACACCAATTCCCTATAAAGCTTATTCTGCGTTTTAGAACTCGAAACGTAAAAGTAGCTCCCATTTTTTTAAATAGCCCATTTACGCTTAAATTTTATATAGAAATATCAATCGTATTTTTTCTGCTTTATATATATATATATAGGTGGTTTCATCTCAAATCGTGCAGGCAAAAAGGGTCGAATGTTTAATTTCGATGAAAAAAATATATGTTATGGCGCCATTTCTAAACCCGCAGTCGCCACAAACCGCAAGTTCGTCGGATTTTTCGGTCTCGACTTATGAATTTTTAAAGAGGTCGTTGAGAAAAGCAGTGTTTTTCACACCCGTCGTGGGTCGGATGTTTCGCTTGATCTCCCGCCATGGATTTTCAGTCCACATTATATTATCTTTTTTCAAGCACATTGTGGACACATTTAAAAGGCTCCAATACCATGAAATAATTTTAGGCCTTTTGCGTTTTTTTTTTTGTAAAAATGTCAAAAACGCCTCCTCGGTCAATTGTTGACGAACTTTGACAATTAATTACTGCCGATCTACTTGGGTTACACCGATGTTTTTTATGTCCACGGAGAGCCCAAAACAAAATATTTATATTTATCATAAAATAAGACGACTGTATAAAATATCCTTTGCGGTACGTGTACGTTAATATTACGCAAAAACCACAAAGTATCATTTCTGAAATTGATTTTCTAAAAAAAAAACATTTTTTATTTTTTTTAATTTTTTGTTCAAATGTAGATATGATAGTTGTCTACACGAAAATTGAGCCTAGAAAGTGTATATTTTGTTTGTATGTTTTATATTTAGGCCTCAATATCGGAAAAAGACGTCTTTGTTTTGCAAGACCTAAGTCAGACATAGCGAGCCACGCGTCTCTATGAATTGTGAAAAAAGTTTTCTTGAATTTTCTTCTGCATTGTGTAATCAATTATAAACGGATAATGTGGTATTGAATATTTATGTATGTTTTGATAAGAGCAGTAACCACGAGATACATATCTAACCAAATCAGCAGGCCCAGTAGACTTTCAATAACCAAAAGGCACAGACATTGTATTGTTTCGATTTATAAACCTTTCACAGTAAACTAGCACGACTAGCTATTAGCTGTCATACTAATAAGACAAAGAAAGTCACCACATCGTCGATATATTATATACTATTCTTTCCGAAACCAAACACTGGGGGTTTGTTCACCGCACATCGCACAGGTCACCAGGGAATGTCCTTTCACTTCCATAATACACAAAAGTGATGACACATAAACGATCCGAAACACACAGAGAGTGCGTCACGGAGAGGGGTAGAAAATAAATATAAATAAATAGGAATTAAATTGCCCAACTCCGATCTTAACGAAAATTGCGTTAAAAAAAATAAAGTATTTAGGTTCGAGCGGTGGCAAGGCGATAGGTCCACGCCTGGTGGAGAGTCAGACAAAGAAGTCGACGACACGTAAAGGTAAAACAAAAAAAAACTAAAAAAAACACAATAATTTAGTAAAGACGGGAAAACTCAGCCGCACATGGCAAGAACAAAAACCAACTCCTCCGGGCATTCCCTTAACGGGACGCAACCAAATGCGTGCGAACACGCTCTCTACATCACCGCCAGGCCACTACGCCATGACGAAATAAACCCAACAACTGAACAGTGATAACAAACAGTTAGTAAAAAAACATTAAAAAAAGCAAAAAAAAAAAAACGTTCAGAAAGAACCGCAATCGAGAAACAAAGTTCAGCGGGGCGAAGAAACACACACGAGTCGGTCCCACGACACTGAAGTCTGGCAGGATGACGGCGTCCAGATGATGCTCGAATCTGTTCCTCCCTCTATTACGCACATTCACGACGGCTGTGCGGAACAGTGGATGTGCGAAAGAAAGTGAAGAATAGATTCGAGCAGCGATGCGCGAGAAGGTAACCGAGACTATGACTCAAGCTTCATATCCGGAGAGGAGCTTTCGATGTAGTTTCTGCAGTTACTCAAACTTTCTCTTTCCACTTCCCTTTTTCAAAAGAACACGTCAGCCGGCGCTAACTTTTCATTTCGGGAGAAGCCCACTCTTCACAAACGGTTATAGTTGACAAGGAGGCTGACTTCGACCCAACTAGTCTCCGGGCAGAATACAAACACAAGAATATTTACCAACACGCTCGTTTTAATGTCAGTCTCCTAGCTTTGCTGTTTCCAAAAGAGATAACCCTTTATAAGGACAGAACGAGCGGGTTGGTGGGGATAATTAAACTTAAACAGTCCCTTCTCGTTTTCTTCCTCAGGTTTAATAGATAACCCTTCGGTGCTATCGGATCTCCCCGGAGAGAGAGAGAGAGAGAGAGAGCACGGCCGTTTCAAGGTAAGGATAGGGCGCTCGAAGCTAGGGCAAACAGGTGGTATCGTTTCACGCATGCACGGATGGCTGGTTTCAAATTTCACCACATCCCTAACGAAACCGGCCCATCTTTGTGTGTGCGTCTGCGGAATTTCTGTCCCGCGCCGTCGGCTTTAGCGCGCACGCGGCGTTGTTTTGGCTGGCAGAACAGTTGTTGACCGTCGATATTGTAAGGTCGGGGTGTCCTCATCCTTTCAGGCAACGATTCCTTTGCTTTCCCTTGTGCAATACTCTCACTGACACCTCCTGGGTGGCTGTCACTGTTCGCCGCGTCAACGACACAATCGTAATATTTCACTCCTCGTGACACAGGGTGCGCTGCTCGCTTTACTGTCACGGGCCGTCCTATCTAACACAACGAGCGCGAAAGGTCGTGGTCATCTGCTGGCTCCGAAAGGGCGGGACGTTCATGCAGGCCAATGAGGGCCCCGAATCAATACGACGTCTGCCGACTCCTACACGTTAAAAATTTATGACACCTGCTGGTCTGTTAAGAAGTGTTGCTTTTTCTTTTTGGAACTCCTCCGATGTAGCTTGCCACCTATAATAAAATTTAAATAACCAATAAAGATAACAGGGTGGAAATACTGTATATCCATTTTATTTGGGAACGTTGAAAAAAAAAAACTATTTCCAAGCTTGTGAAGACGCGCAATTTGCAAGTCCATTTCGAGCCGTAAAAACACGTTTTTGTACGATATGGATGCTTAAATATAGAACATACAAACAAAATATACACTTTCTCAACTTGATTTTCGCGTAGAAAACTATCACATATACATTTTCACAAAAAATTAAAAAAATTAAAAATGGGTTTTTTGAGAAAATCAATTTCAAAAATGGTACTTTTTGATTTTCACATAACATTAACGCAAACGTACCGCAAAGAATATCTTATACAGCCGAGTCACTTTGTAATACATATAAAGAACGTGTTTTGGGCTCTCCGTGGACATAACAATTATCGATGTAACCCATGTAGATCGCCAGTAATTAATTGTCAAAGTTCGTCAACAATTGACCGAGGGGGCGTTTTTGACGTTTTTACAGAAAAAAAGCAATACGCTTAAAATTATTTTATGGTATTAGACCATTTTAGATGTGTCCACAGAGTGCTTCAAAAAAGATAATATAATGTGGACTGGAAATCCACGGCGGGAGATCAAGCGAAACATTCAACCCACGACGGGTGTGAAAAACACTGCTTTTCGCCGCGGCCTCTTTAAAAATTCCTAAGTCGAGAACAAGACATCCGACGAACTTGCGGTTTGTGGCGACTGCGTTTTTAGAAACGGCGCCATAACATATAATTTTTTCATCGAAATTAAAAATTCGACCCTTTTTGCCTGCACGATTTAAGATGAAACCACCCATATATATATATATATATATATATATATATATACATAGTGTGTTTCACAGAACGCAGGCCGAATCGCTCCTGCGAAAACTACTCATCACAACGTAAAAAGGCTTATGGCGTTTTGGTCCTGGGCCAGGGGCCCATTTAGGAAAATTATTAGAGTCCGGGATAATTAAGTTGTTAATTATTTTTGCGTAATTAACTTTTTTAATATCGTGTTTAAGGGTATGGCTTAAATTAGAAAATTGCTTAGCATCATCGGAAAACATTAAATCAACAAATTGGAGAACGATAGAAGGGAGGCGAAGCATTTTACGGGTTTCTGAAGAACCGCACAAAATCGACGGGTTTTTCAGTTTCGGTTTGCTATCGGAGCGCATCTCAGACCCGGCGACACCACGCCCCATGGAGAGACAGTGCAAGCAGCCTCTGCTGCGTCGCGCGATGACAGTGCAGCAGAGGCTGGTTGAACTATCTCTCCACGGGGTGCGGTGCCGCCGGGGCTGAGATGCGCTCCGATAGCAAACCGAAGCTTAAAAACCCGCCGATTTTGTGCGGTTTTTCAGAAAGCCATAAAATGCTTCGCGTGTCTTCTATCATTCTGCAATTTGTTGATTTAGTGTTTCTTGGTGATCCTTAGCAATTTTCTAATTTAAACCATGCCCTTAAGCACAATATTAAAAAAAGTTAATTACGCAAAAATAATTAAAAACTTAATTATCCCAGACTTTAATAACTTTCCTAAATGGGCCCCTGGCCCTGGACCAAAACGCCACAAGCCTTTTTTCGTTGCGATGAGTAGTTTTCGCAGGAACGATTTGGTCTGCATTCTCTGAAACACCATGTATATATATATATATACATATATATATATATAGAGAGAGAGAGAGAGCGGGAGAGACATATATAACACTGCGTCATTGTATTGATGAAGAATGTGGGGTTCGATGTTTCTCCACGTCTCTAGTTTTGTTTGTTCTCGTAAGTGTTGAAAAGTCATTCGAGACCCCCGTCAACCTGCAGCAGCTTTTTGTCGTGATGACTTTTCTAGTATAAGTCTGGAAAAAATCAGGATTAAGTTTGAATAAATGCCAGCCGTTATTCGCCTGTCAAGATCAAAAACCTGTAACAGCGATGCCCGAGTCCCACTAGAGTGACAGACAGAAAAAAACAACAGCGACAAGCCTCAAACACATGCAACATGCTCGTGATGGTAACCTTTGGCAGGCGTTAAGTTGTTTGGTGCTCGTGATTGTGAAGTAAGCCCGAGTGATTGCAAGCCTGCCAAAGATACGCGCTCATGCATGATGCATGTGTTAGAGCATAGCCTCTTTTAGTCTCATTGCCTGTCAAATCGCGAAGACTCTGGTTTGAGGCTTGTCGCTGTCGTTTGTTTCTCTTTTGAAAGCAAACACGCGGTGTTCGAAAATGACCGTGCACACAAAACGTATAACTCTGACGATGCGGGCGCTTTAAATTCATATTTATCCGCTTCAATCCTCGTGGGAAAATACTGCCGCCGATGACACATATCCAAACAAATTTTGGATGTATGCGTAAATAATAGTTTATAAAATCCTTCTTATCGTTGAGTGAGGTTTATATAATGCGCCGAGACCACAATCTGACAAATCGGCACTTTGCATGGACGCTATTAGCCGCAAGGCAAACAAGAATGGCTCAGAGCACGCTAAGTGCATTCCGCAGAGAGAAAGGCAAATATGCCACATTATACACGCGCAGATAATGCGAGCAGCAAACGCTCACCCTCTGAAATATCCGTGGGGTCTCATACATCTGCAAACACAGTTCCGGTTTTCATCGGCCCTAATAAGCCTGCGAAAGCAAACAGACTATCCAACAAACAACGTGCAAAGACAACGGAACATCACTTCGAATAGCAAAAGCAACGAAAGAGGATGGAACTGACATGGCAGCTCAGAAACAAGCGCGCTTTCTCAACAACCACTCAAGTTATGAAATATTTACGAGTCCGAGATTCAACACTCGGCGGCAGTCAGGTAAGCTTTTACGGCAGGCCCCTATAATACGGTACGAACTCGGAGAGTTCCCTCCAGAGGACGAAGGTCAGGAATAAATTGGCTTCGCTCGCGCGGAAGACCGTCTTCTCCAGTCTGCGAATATTGCGCGTCGGTTTAAGACGCGGGGTTGCGACGGTGACGGATCATGTCCAGGGTACGGGTTGCGGAGTAGGGCCACTGTTCCGATACAGAGCTTCGAGCAGATTGTTTCGAGCCTCCGTAGTCTAAGAGAGTGGCGGCGATACTTAATTCCGGGGGGCGCTACGAACGCTTATCTGTGGAGTTGGGTGCGGTAAACGAGAGCTAGTTCAAAATGGGGTTCGGTGAAAGTGCTGCGCGAAACTTTAAACTAACGGCGAGATTAAAATGAGTTTGAGGGGCAGGGGGAAGAAAAGGGGCGCGTCCGTCTTCTTGGTCGAGTAAGTTTGTGGGGTATTGAAGGCATCTAAGCTCATTCCAGAAGCATTAACGGAGGCATCAGACACCCGTATCAAAGCGTGGTTGATGGTTTCGATAGTCTTCACAATTAGAGTAAAGCCGGAACACGCCGGCTTCGGCGCGATGTAGGAAGTTAAGACAGCGCCCGTGCAGGGGGGCGGTAAGTGTTGCAACTATTACGAGCATTAAATATACCTACAGTGTTTGATTTTAATTCGAACTAGTGGATGGGTGTAAAATTTGGAACCCTCCCGTTCTTACCGCGCTCCTTATCTTTGCTATAGCCGGAAGCACATGGTTCAAAAAGTAATATCGGTTTATTTCTGTTTGTTGATCATCTGTTTTCGGGATGGATTGTGCAAAAAGGTTTTAATCAAGAACAACATTAAAAAAAAAATATAAAAAAGTGTGCGATGCTGTAATCTTGATTTCAAGTACCCAGACATTGAAAGAACTGCATGGCCCCTTAATTGAGTGACAATAAATAAATACTCATATAAGTTTTCTAGTTGAGCTAGATTTGGACAAGCATTCTCAGTATTAAATAAATCAGTCTTCTAGGTAACTTCAGCGTCGCGAGCGAAAACTCGTTTCAACGACAGAAATTTATCATTGAGTTTGGTGCATAATAAAGAAACGTTTAACTTTTTCTTGTTTTCCAGGATAAAAACCGCATGGAATGCGTGTCCAGATATTACTGTCACTAGTTCGAGAGACGAAGCATTCATTCCATACGGGAGAGACGAGCGCATGTGAAAACATATTACAACTAATCCACTTGGCCTCTTCTAGGTGATATATGCTTTTTCTGACTCGTATTCCTCTTTCTAATGTATTTTTGTGTATTTTCATTATGTAGACTTGTAATCCAGTGAGTTAGCAGCAACTCATTTTAATGATAACAAACACAGAAATCAACTGGAGATCTCTTTCGAGTGCGGCAACTTTGACGCAATGCGAACTTTAATATATCGATTTATACATTAAACTAAAAAAGGTTTTCTTTGTTCTTTTTGATCCACTTTCTTCGTGATATATTTTTTTGGTTGTTTTGAAAAAAATTATATAAAACGAGTCAAACTTCCGATGACAGGTTGAATCAGCTTTGAAAAGTCGTCTTCGGTGTCTCCGTTTTTTATTATTTAATATTGCTCTATTTAAACAGAATTTCATTTTGTCGGAAACATGAGTGCGCATTCCTCTTTCAGAAGCGTTTTTGAAAAGATAATTCCTTTTCCATAAAACCAGTCCGAAAAGTAAAAACTGCACTAATTTGAGAGGAGATGGCTTTAGAAATTACTATTCTTTTGCATAAATCTAGTCTCTACGGAGCGGTACCGATCATAATATTATAGTTAATCAAAATCTGTAGCCGCAGACGTGGTTTTAACAGAAAACTACCTGAACCTAACGACTGTTTAAAAATATACATCTATATTAAAATCAGTATTGATAGAAGGGCATTTTGAATCTTGAGTCAAGAGAGCGTCGAACCTGCCCTGCGTTTTCTGCACCACGAATAGCAGACGACGCCATAGGCGACAACATGGCAGCAGACAAAAACGTACTTTGACAGGTCGTATGCGACCCTGACAACATCAAAATGACGCTTTCCCTTTCTGTTTTGTTTTGCGATGTTTTTGTGTAAACGTTCGCGAAGGCGCTGATGTGTCTTTATTTTCCATATCACCCGAGAGCGACATGTCTGATGAAGATGGATGCGGAGGCTGCTGTCCGTATTTTGGTCTTTACAGGACATAAACGTCAAATGCCACTGCCCGCTGTGCTTCGAAGTTTCAACTAAGCTATGGTTTCGGATGGCATGTGGCAGAAACAGATGCCGCCATCTCTGATTTCTCTCTTCTGGTACGACATGTCGTGTCGGGTATTGATGTTGATGACGGCATGCGCTCTCAATGTTGGCGGCTGACGTTTCTGGAGCCCGGTTCCAAACTACGGACGTAGAAGAAACGTTCCGCATAAACTTAGTAAATGCAACGTCTTGGGGGCGACCACAGAAAAACCTAAAAAAAAAAAAGCCACTTGTTTTTTGTTTTTGTTTTTGTACATTAGTCATTTTGCGCCGGTCGGAAATGTTTTAGCGCCAAAGAAAGCTGCACGCAGTATATTTGTGATATGCTATTTGAAAAGCAATCAGTATATTCAAAACGTCCCGATGGTTTTAATATTATCATTTTTTGTTTAGAATATGCTCACTCTCCTCCCCTGTATCCGTTTGGGTCCTCATGAAAACATTGGTAATAATAATGATGAAAATATCTCTGAAGATTGCAACTGTGCGCGTTTTTTTTCACTCGCAGAAAGAGAAATGAAAAATTCTGAAACAAACCTGTCTGCATGCCATGAAACTTCTGTAAGGAGGCTCTTTTTAATTCAATTTAGTTTGACACATTGCACGTTCGCCTATTTAAGAAACAAACGCCACCACAGAGCTTAGAACGACTGGTGCTTTGAGGGTATGTTAGAAGGTTGATGTTTAATATATGAAAGGTATAATCGAATTACCTTCATATCTGCGCAGAGTGTCCGGACTGTTTTATTCTTATAATTATAATGCAAATAAATGCAAAAGTGCAAGCGAGCTGGACAAGAATGGCGAAATGCATTATTTTGCGTGCGTATCTAAAATAAAAACACTTTGCCTAGCCCACATTTGGGATATAAATCGGGATTATCCTTACGACTACAAATATATAGTTGGTAATTTTACCACTTATTCTCAGAGAAACTCAAAATGAATGTTCAGTTAATTTTCCCTTGGTTACGGGTAAAACTCTAGAATTGGGGGTCGTGTTTTTTTAATTAGCAACGAGTAGAATGTATGTCGTTAAAGAGTAACATTCAGGATACTAATTACACAATACGCCATTATGAGGCTTTGTCTTTAATTTTCCGCATTCTTTGCCGGCAAAATTGGATGAATATGACGTTCGCGACTGCACTTTTCATTAACCATCAGATCCGCTGTTTTGTGCGTTTGTTTAAGCAAGTCGCATATATTAAAAACACGTAAATCTAGCATTCAGTACGAATGAAGCTTGTTTAGAGGAAAACGTCCATACTACAAGATCCTGCAAGAGGTCCACATTTGCTTTTATAGCCGAGGTCCTTTGGACACTTATAAGAATACATTTATTTTTGCGCTTTTCTCAACTGGCAATTGAGTTCTTGAAATGTATTCCTAATCGCATTCAACCTTATTGCGAATGAGCGTAGCCATCAATATGATAGGTGGACTTTTCACCCAGTGGTTGTAGGAAACATCCCAGCGCAACCAGATCGATCTTCAATAGGGCCATTAGCTTATCGGTGCATCACAAAAATATTAGGTTTAATCGTTCGCTAGCCGACAAACAAACAATACCCTGAAAGGAAAATGTTTCATATAATAGAATAAAAGAAATAACTCGCCACAACCATACGATGTATTCAAATTTTGCATACAAACAAAACCCAAATTACACAAGTTTGATCATGGTGACAGTAACGGGGAAGCACCGAATGTGAAGAATGCAAACTTGCAGGGAAATGGACGTTGCGTCGATTTCCTCGGTAAATTTAAAAGAAAAATTAACATTACTTGAAATTACATGACGTGGTGATGTGATTTCAATTTTGACTCTACATTTAGCGGGAAAAGTGACATCACGTGACTTGAGGTCGCATGACCTTGTTAATTCACTTCAATTTCCATGCTAAATTTAACGGTGAAATTGACATGAGAGTTCTTCAATGACTGTCTCCTTGTAGAATTCGGGCGATAAAACACGTTTTGTGTTAAGGCATAGTTTGAACCATGCCTAGCTTAGCTTAGGCCTAGTTTAAAACGTTTAAGAGTACAGACACGGGAGAAGAAATTTAGATTTACGGAAAGCTGCTTAGACTAAACATACTACACTCCTGGTTAACTTTTGACAGTACAGTTCAGATTAGCCTATGGTCTGTTCTTCCTCGCGCTTAGAAATTTTACAACACAATTCAGCATGCCACACTTATATCTACCGCAGCAGTTCGAAAACAAAAGAAGAACAAAAAAATCCGCTGAACCAGAACGACCGCCACATCAACAAATGCCACGCCAGAGATGCTGCGTAGGAAGCAGAGATCTGGAAAAACGAAAGCAACAGCTGCCACAAACTGTGGCGCAAAAAACTTTCGTCTTCTAGGATCCAAGCGGAGTGAACCAGGTGTCGGCTTCAAAGCAGTCACTTCTTCCAGAACGGAATTCTTAACGGAACCCCATTTTGTCCAGCACAAAAAAGATTCGGTGGTAAATAGACGTCGGGTTTGGAAGATGAGAAGAAAGGAAACCGTTCCCGGTTGAATTATATTCACCCCCCCCCCCCCCTTCCCTCCTTCACAAGTCTCTCACTTCAAACCAACCTGCGATGTTTTTTGGTTTGTTTTCTTTTTTTTTAGGGGGGGGGGGGGGTTGTTTCATTCCCGCTCAGCTTTTTTTAACGCGGAAAAATATATACCATCGACCGTCGCTCAGTATTGTTTTTTTTCTGTTTTTTTTTTTTTTCGTTTTTTTGTTTTTTTGACGCTTAAGACTGCTGGTTGGTTCCTCCGTTTCCAACTTGAGAATAAGGTTCTTGTGTATGGAAGTTTCGAGTTTTGTAATTAATAACGCGGGTGCAGCCGCGGCCTTCTACTTCTTCTGTTTCTTCTTGCGCGAAGGATGCCCTGCTGAAGGCTGTTTCCTTAGCGGGGACAGAAACCTATGATATCCGGTACAATTGTTTTACTGTTTTTCCGTCACCTTTTAATGATGTGTTCGAGGATTTTGTTCGCGTAATTTCTGCCACAAGCAGTGTTAGCGGTAACGCGTTTCATGTAACTGCGTTACCGGAACGGGCTATTTTTTCTGTAACGTAGTAACATACACGTTATGTTTTTAAAACAGTATGGGTGTAACCTACTTACGTCACTTATTTAAAGTAAAGGGTAACGTAGTTACGTTGCTCGTTAAATCATCTTCCCAAGACCTGAAAAAAGTACACTTAAAATTTGTTTGTTTTTGTATACTGTGTTTTAGCTTAAAGGCCGATGACCAGACTCGAGATTCTGCAAGGCACAAGATCCTCACATCATGGGAGAGGAGGAAGTAGGCGACGGTGGACAGTGTAGAGAGGGGGAGAGAAGGAAGACGGGAAAAAGTGGAAAGCGCGAACTGGTCATCGGTCCAGACGCAGTCGACGCTGCGAGCTGATGAGACCAATCAGAGAGCATCAAAACAGCACCATGATGGTGCTCGTCATGTTTTTGTTCGTGTTCTGTCGTCACTGAACCAATCATAAACAAAGGAGGCCCACTGATCGCGCTTGTGAGGCTGCTTGATTGATCCCAGTAGCTCCTAGCGTCGGCTTCGTCTGGACTTAGGCTGAAACAAAGTATAGGCGCCAAGTCATTATTTATTGCACTAAATCCATATACCTTCAAAATGTTGCCTGTCTTTTCCACCCCGCAAACAGTATCACGTTAGAAAAATTTAACGAAAACGCTTAAGGGTGCTTACGTGTAAGAATGCGGAAGGCATTCCTGCACGCAGAGCATTCCTACAAGCAGTGCGCCACGTATTCCTTTTTCACACGGAGCTCAGGCTGTTACATCGCGCTCCCCCTCTGCGCAGACGCGGCGCAGGTGCCGGCTCCACGGCTACCGTGACGATGCATCTGCTTTGCTGTGCTTTTCTTTGTGTTATTTTTTTCCGTGAAGAACCATCCGCGTTGCTGTATTTTTGGCCAGTGGGACTTTAGGTGCCGTTTTGATCAGCCACAATGAGAAACGAGGTGTTATTTTTCGCTGCTACACACGCAATTTAGGTGCCGTTTCTCGTTGCTACTGACAGCGCCGGCTTCGCTACATGGGAAAGATAATGCTTTCGCATTAAAAAATCCCGACGCCCACGTCCTTTGCCCCACTGTCCAAGAACGCTGTCACCATTTACACGATGTTACCGTAAGTTTATAAAAAAAGGAACGCAAAAGTAACGTGCGTTACCTTTGTACTGGTAACGGAAACGGTAACACGTTCATCTTATTTGAGCTAAAGTAGGTCGGTAACGCGTTCCTTCATTTTGCAAGTAACGATCGAAATATATTTCGTTACTCTTTTTCTGTAACGCCTACAACACTAGCATCAAAATATCAGGTTTTGTCTCTATGGCAAACTGCACACGTAAGTGCCGAGCTCTTTCTCTTGCTGTGTGGATCACGCTGGTATTTGTTTTTTCATTATCTGGCCCTGAATTACCTTCACATTTTAATAGGGATGTTTTAGATTTTGTTATTTGCGTTTTCTCTTTTGTCACCTTCAGTGCCATCACGAAAGCGCCTAGCAATATGACACACAACTTACATCTTGTTAGACAAAGTAAAACAAGTATCGTAAAAAAAAAAAAAAACAGTATCAAGAAGTACCGGGAAAGAAACATATTTTTTAACGTATCCTCTCAATTGACCTGCTTCATTCCGACGATGTGAAGTTACCAATTATTTTACCCGAATCGGCGCTGCATCAACAAAACACAGCGAGTTGGGCGGAGTTGGTTTTGGCGATGAATATTCTCGTTCCCACAAGACAAACGAACGGAAAACGATGCTCATGAACATAACAAAAAAAATATATTGGACAAACCGGCCATTCCTTCGTAGCACTGTTAGTTTGCGAATACTTTATCCTGTGATTAGTTGGAGACGCTCAAAGTGTAAAAAATAAATATTTATATATATACCGCCATAGACGCTTGCACGCGCGCTAGATTCGATCCGAGGTAACCAGAGCTTTGCGTTTTGAAGTCAGCACAACCGTTGCAAAAAAAAAAAGAAAAAGCAGACAAACTTGCGCTACGGATACAATACAATACAATACAATATTTATTTTGTGTGCTTAACAACAGTCAGTTGGCCTTTGCGGTAAAGCACAATGTAAGACTTACATTTCCGTTACAAAAAAATGCATCCTTAATCAAACCGATTTTAAAATCATGCACATGTGTAAATACATATGGGGCAAAGTTGTACAAAAAATATCAATGCCGAAATACTTTGTGTTAAGGACATGTTGAATTCGTGATACAGGTAAAACAAATTTCGATTAATTGGCCCAAACATCAAGTCTACTAAAGCAAACCGAGTCTATAATCCCGAAGTTTATATTAAATGCTCAGTTTCACGGCAGAACAAAAGAAGAAGCTTGTAGTTCTTCGTTGTAGGAGAGGGTTGGAATCATCGCGTATCTCTCAGCGCGTTTCTTTTACTGTAACTTAAATTTTGTCGTTTCTTTTTAATTCCATTGAGAGAGCTCAATTCTCTGGACAATTGCGACCAAAGAGCGGGGGCTCTGATATATATGCCTATAAAGCCTGCTTTCAACGGTCGTTCAGAATGGGCCACTGCTATCTTTGAACGGAGTCGAACGTCTGGAGAGCTGTAAAGGTTTTGCCGTTTGTGAGAGTACGTAGAACTGAAGAAGAAAAGAAGAGCGCCAAGGCGGAAATGGGCGCTTTTGACCAGTTCAAGGAATTCAAACTAAGCATTTGTATTTCCTCTATGCATTATGCGTCCTTTTTTTTTTATTTATTTATTTTTATTTATTAAATGAAACCCTCAGTTGCTGGGCAGGCATAGAAGCACCAATCTATTCAAAGCGCAACTTCAAACTGCTTGAGCTAAAGGTACTTTATGTTGCGAATGCGCCGTGAAATGGAATGTTCAGTTTGGCAGAAATGTAGAATCGCACTCTTCGAGCCCATAAAAGTGTGTAGATCTTAATCTCGAAAGTATGGTTGAAATGGCCGGAAAAAGAACTTTAAGAGGAATCTTTTGAAAGTATAACAGTGTTGATGAAAGATATGTACGTAATGTGTTTCTAGTAAAGAGTTACTTCTACCTAGTTACTTTTTTTGGTAACGAGTAACATATTTAGTTACATTTAAGGCCAAGTAACGAGTGACGGTGTTCCTTTACATTGGAGGTGTAACGTTTACAACAACGTTTGAACAGCCTCGTCTTAATTTTAACCAGAATATGTGTCTATTGTGACAAAGGCAGATGGGCAACCCCCCCCCCCAAAAAAAAAAAAAACAAAAAAAACGAGGAGTATGAAAGTATAGCAACGTTTATCGCTGAATACGTCAGTCGAGCTCTACAGCTGAAAATGTGCTTCACCCGGAGAACATAAAGTCCGTTGGTTGAGCTTTCTAGAGTCGTGTACAGGCCGAATATAAGCCCTGAGGTTGCCAACGCGGGAAGGCACAGAAAGCATTGGCAACTTAAAACTTCAGAAGCAGAGAGAACAAAAGAGAAAGGGGAACCTCTGATTGACCAGCTCTTCCTGAAGCACAACACTGCCGTTCTCCTGAGCGCGTCAGTAGAACGAGTCTTCAGCTTCGTCGGAGATGAATTCTGAACGAAGTGGAAGAACAGAACTGATGAAAACTTGTAGAGGCAGCTACTGCTTCAGTGCAACAACTATGAAAAGAAAACAATAAACCATAAAACAAAAGCGGTTGTGTATTTGGTCCTCAAAGGAACGGGTATAGCAACGCGCTACTTTTTAGGCAAAGCAACGCGTTCCTTTCGAGAATCGTTAACGAGGAACGTGTTTAGTTACTTTTTGAGCGAGTAACGAGTAAGGGTGTTTAGTTACTTTTTTTAGTAATGCGTCCATGTCTGGTGGATGATAATGAGTCGCATTCTCGGTAACGTGCTAACGTAGTCGCTGAAATTTTTGCTCGTTTTTGTTTTCAAAATTGTAATAAATAACGTGTTCACGTTATTTTTTTTTTTTTTTGAATAACCGGTAGCGTAGTTTCATTCCTCGTTTCATTTTCTTCCCAAGACTTAAAAAAAAATTACGCCATTAAATATTTGTTGCTTTTCCTTCTTGGAGTCAAGTCGTACTAATGCATTCATCTCAGATCCCTTCGCACGAATAGTCGTCAATATTCAGCTGGAACCGCTAGAAAGACAGATAATCATGTTAAGATTCTGCGTGGACATAATGCTTTTTGAGATTTGGCGCTTACGCATACCTGCAACGTCGTAAATGTAAAACTTTTAAATTCATAAATAAAAAAAAACTAACTTAAAAGCGCAACGTCTGCTGCGAGGTGTAGAGGTGATTTAATTAGTTGTTTTTAAGCACACAAAATAAATATATGACCAGGATGATGATGATTGTTTTGATGATAATAATGGTGATGGCAATGAATATTACGGTTCTAATGAATATAATAATAATTATGATGACCACTCTAAAGATTATGATGATGATGATCGTGACGATAACGATCGGTAATTATGTGGTATCGCCGGCCAAGCTGTGGTGCTCACCCCTCTAGTTGGGTCATCAATATCACATTTTACGAATTTCGCGTATATGCATATCACTGCCCACCCATTTGTTTGCTCCATTTCCCCCCCCCCCCCAAAAAAAAAAAACAGGTATGCCGTCTATATACTCATACTTTATTTTTCATTATAATCTAGAGCACGTGAAGTTATGCTTGGAGAGCGCCAATAACGACTTCGGAAGGAGGCGCGTGAGAGCGCTCCGCACTACGGCATGTCAAAGGTCTCTTCTGCCGTGCCCCGGGCCCACACTCTTACAGGCTCACTGGGGGATGTAGTTGCGCTGTGATTCATGTTATAACTAAGCATACATATAGTGACTTTAAACAAAACAAAAAAAAAAAAAACCTGGTGTCACAGTGTCTCTCCAAAAGGTCACAAAAGAGTGAAGCAATGGTTGATTTGTTCATGTGTATTAAAATTGTGAAGTGTGAAATTGTGCGCGTGTTGAAGTATTCAAGCTCACCTGTGAAGTTCTCAACTTTATGAGTGAAAAATTTAATTGTACACGCCACATTAGCTTCCTAATGCTATTTTTGTAAGCAATGTATATTTTTTATAGCATGAATTTTAAGAAATATTTTGTTGCTAAACGTCAGAATAGTTAAACAAGAACATCAAACACTGCACATGCAAAAAAACGCTTATAAAAAAAAAAAAAAAAAAAAAAAAAAAAAACTTAAGCGTGTCTGCCGTAACTGCGTTAAACGTAGGAGCACGCTTTGCAATGTTCGTTTAACAATTCATTGCTTAAAGTTATATTTTAATCCTGAGACTAAATATTTTCCAAGATGAGCATCACAACAATGTAATGCAGTAATCTGCAAGTTGCTACTGAACAGTTTGTTAAAAATATTACGTAGACGACTGCCTCTCGTAAGTTATTCTGACGTTAGACGGTTGTTGTAAACACTTTAGTGAAGATTTAAAAAGAAAATTTAATCTTGCTTACGACGTTTGAGTTTTCTGTTTTTTTATGATTTTGTCTACGCCAGAATCGAAAGAACCAATTTGAGTTAATTTTTATTAAACTAGCATCGATCGCATCCTAATCCCAGCATGAGAATTCAATATAGCAGCATCTAAACTTTTAGTTTCAGTTTCCAGCGGTTGCGTTTCTTGACTTTATCAAATATATACCTGACTGTGTGGCAAAATATTCATTGGGTAGCCTGCTGACACCATACTGAATCAGCTTGCAAAAAATGAAAAAAGAGTTTTTTTTTTTTTTTGGAGGGGGGGGGGGGGGGTTGTCAGTGTCCTTTTAAAGGGCCATGAAACGACGTTTTACTTTCGCTATACACTACTCAGAAGCCCTCCATAAAGATAATAACCAAAACAACTTGCCGTAGTTGTCCTTTTTAGGCAGCGGCTGTCGCCAAAACAATTCGAGGAATATGATCATCGCTCAACTCCTCAACTCGGAGCCAGAACAAGCGGTCATGTGGCCTGCTACCAACGTTAATCATAGCCACGCGCTGGGGTTGACAAAGTAGAAAACGCGTGCTGAGCTTCAAGCATTTTGGAGCGCAGCTCTTAGGCACCTATTTCCGTGTTTTGCGGGGTCGGCGTTGGCGTAACCGCGCTAGATTTAGCGGGAAAATTGGCGTCACGTGACTTCAACACCAATTTGATTTTCCGCTAAATTTAGTGAGGAATTGATTTGCTGTTGAGGTCACGTGATGTCAAGTTTTCTACTGAATCTAGCGAAAAAACTGAATTCGTTCATAGGTGACGTGACACCAAGTCATGTGACCTCATTTTCCCCGCTAAATTTAGCGGCAAAACTGAATTGGCGTTGAGGTCACGTGGCGTCAATTTTTCAGATAAATGAGGTGAGGGGAGGAAGATGGAAGGACGAGAAGGAGTAGCAGAGGAGGAGGGGAGAGGAGGTGGAAAAGAAATGGAGAGGAGGAGGAGGGAAGGAGGAGGAGGGAAGGAAGAGAGGAGAAGAAAAGGACGGAAGAGGGGGTGGAGGAGAAGGAGCGTGGAGGAGGATAAGAGACATACCCTCCCCTTTGTACCCTCCCCTCCTCCTCGTCCTCGAGAGCTGCGCGCTAATTTCACATTACAGAGAATCGTTAACGTCTTTCATTGTTAGAGTTCGGCCACCCTCCTCACCCCAGGGGTTGGACACGAGCCACTACCCGAGTGTCCCCCGAGGCATTGATTTTTACGAACCGAAGTCGAGTGCCCACGCAGTTCTCGTGTCCAATCCATGAGCCGATCTCGATTGTCGTCAGGCGGGTGGTTTCGATCCCAGAATTACGTCATCAAGCTTTGCGAAGGCAAGATTGATAGGAATAGTCATTGTTTATTGTCGATGTTTTACCGCGACAAAGAAGCTTCTTATTGAGTGGCGGACTATGGGAGTATACTTGGGCCCGACTAGGACAAGTCTGCATCTGCAAAGTCCTGAACATTCAAACTCGATATCGTTTCATGATTCCTTCAAGGCTGGACTCCACGCAGTGGATATAATGACCCTCGGTGTGTTTGCGTTTGCCTTGCAAATAGTGTCATCTGTACAAGACCGTTTCTCGAGCAGCCCTTGGAAGCAAAAGGCGGAGCAGCACTGGATCTTTCTGGAAACCCCAGCGGAACCAGTGAGCGCTCCAAGGCTTTATGAGAACCGTGAGGGTGTCGCGCCCTCTAGCCAAGACAAGTCCAGCCTAGTCAAGCTTTTGCATACTAGGGAGTGCACGCTACTACCCGAAATGCAGTACCATTCTTAATGCATTCATGCGGCCAAGTGAGCTAGCGGTTTTCGAACCTTGTTAAAGCAAACTGCGTTTTGTTTGTTTGTTGGGTGTGTGAGTTATACCTCGCTCTTTTGGCGCGTGGCCCACGAGCGATGGCTCGTTTAAAAAAAAAAAAAAGGACGGTGGCCCATTTAGAACGATGGCCCATCCAAGAAATCCACTGGAAATCCACTGGGCAGACGTGATGTGGTATAGGGTTTTTTAGCTGGTTCGGGCAGCGCAGCGCAGCACAGGGTGCTGCGAAGATTTCCGCATGCCGTACACAGGGTCCCAAAGCGAACGTAGGCAACGCGGTTCTCGCGGGCGGTACGGCCGTAGCAGCAGACGACGGAGCAGCGACCCGCACTGTTTTCATAATGCCTGGCGCGTGCCGACTGAGGGCACGCGCTATTTTCCACAAAGACCCACTCGTGCCACGTGTCTTGCGCGTTTCCGCAACAATGGTTGTCGATACTTGAAAGCGTGAATTTTATCAAGTAACTTTTGGCGAATATTATGCCAAGATTGACGAATTTTGCCCAGATACTTTCGCTCTGCACGTGGCATCAGCACAGTGGCTGCTACGTTTGCGCGCAAAGCGAGCGCGCCGTCAGGCGAAGTTCGTCATTTGCTCGTCGCATACTTTGCTCTATGGAATTCAGCCTTTATATGGCAAGCCAGCCTCATGAGCAGCGTGAGCACGAAGTCTGTAGGTCGGTCAATCTGTGAGGGCTAAACGATCCTGAAAAGAACGGTAACTGGTGCCAGGGATCGAACCCCGGGTCACTGGCGTTGAAGCCGAGTGCACTGCTGATCTAGCCACGAACCCAGCATGCAAGAACAGAAGGAGCAGAAGCAGGTTGTGTGAGAAAGCGGAAGAACCGGAGAGGGTGGAAAGGGCAAGAAAGAGAGGAGCAGAAACAGGTGGTGTAAAATGAGCGCGTGGAACGAGGAGGAGTGGAAAGGGCAGGAAAGCTTTGCCTCTCTTGGTGACTCAGAAAATTCAGGGCAATAGTTTTGTATTCGCGTGGTGCAGAAGGGAAGCGCGCGCAGTGCCAGAAGGAGACAATGATGTGACGTAATTTATTACCATTCAAGTTTCTGCCCTAGACACCAGCTGGACTAAGAGCGCCACCAACCCTACAAAAGCTACCGCGTTTAAAATTGATCCATTAACCTATCGATTGATCGCTGAGAAATTGATCCGTTAACCTATCGATTGATCGCTGAGAAATTGATCCATTAACCTATCGATTGATCGCTGATAAATTGATCCATTAACCTATCGATTGATCGCTGATAAATTGATCCATTAACCTATCGATTGATCGCTGAGAAATCGATCCATTAACCTATCGATTGATCGCTGATAAATTGATCCATTAACCTATCGATTGATGCTTTAATGGTAATGACTTTATGTAACAAGTTAATGGCTAAAATTTTGACGAACAAAAATAAGTAAAACTTCAAAGCTTTCACCACGCAGACCTGGACGAGTACACTCGCTTGCTGGGCAAAATTTAAATTAAATTTGAAAATAAAGTAATCTAGCAGCCATATATGTAATTCCACACAAGTGCAATGGGTTACACGTTTCCCGCCACTTCAACATTGTTCGAGTGTTCATTTAGCGCAGAAGAGACTATTGTGAACAAACAAAGGAGGTCGCCCTTGACGGAGAATGTAAAGGAACATTTTTGCCTCATGCGGCTGAAGCAACAATCGGTGCGTGTGAGTGTCTTTGAACTGTTCTTAACTATACATAGAAATTGATTCATAATCAAAGTTCTATACTGCGCCGTTTATCACATATTCAGAAAAAGAAAAAAAAAAATAACAATTTCACTAAAAAATAGCGCAAGGACGACGGAAGCAAGAACGAGAAGACAGGAAAGAGCGCTAACTGACATCTGGCGTTATTTCAACAAGAAAAAAGAAGACGAAAAGAAGTGAGGTAATTCAAAGGCAAAAAGGAAGGTGGAAGAAGAAGAAGGAAGATTAAAAAAAGGCATCGGATAGGAAATAGAAGGATGCTTTTTTCTTATATATATATACAAAACGTTCTGAAGCAAAAAAATTAAAAAAAAGATAAAAAAAAAACAAATATAAGAAACGGAGAAGAAAGAAAAGAAAGAAAAAGAAGAAGAAAACAAGAAAAGAGAAGAACAAAAATAATTCAGTGAAAAAAATAAATGTGTAGGAAGGATCTTCAGGAATAAAGGCTGAGGTAAAACTGTTCTTTTTTGATAAGGCTACTGAAAGAGAACTGGTGCAGGCGTCGCCCTTGGATAGTATGACGTGCACTTCCCTGGCTACGTGCCTGCAGTCAGAGGTGACTCCAGGTAGCGCGTCCCGACCTAGGTGCATCTTAGCTGCGGTAACAATTCGAGGCGCGTCTGCCGGGTACGCGGGGTTGCGCGCCCCTGTAAGCTCTTCCACCGTATCTGTTTTGGCGCCATAATGGCCGATTAAATCCAAAATAGAAGTCACGTACAGTTCCTCGAGTGGCCGCTGCGGGAAAAATGGCGGTGTTGTGATCGCCATTAGCTCGGTTCTGGAGGACGGGTCGATGCCACTTTTTCAGAGCAGTCTCTATGGCAGTTGCCCAACTGAGTGGTTTCGTAACGTTGGCTACCATATTGCGCTTCTGTGAATGAGAGTTTCAGCTCATGCTAAAGTAAGTAAATATTCACGTTAAAAAAAGTGCTAGAAATGATAAGCGTTAGCAGCTTTTACTGCGATAGGAGCCTGGATTAAAATGAAAATAGTAAAAACACAACTGCGGCGAAATTACTTAATTCATTCTGTGATCGCGTTTATGCTGGCGAACGTTTAACATTCAAAGAAATATGGAGCGTCGGCTTTTCCGCAATGCGCTTTGGAGAGCTTCTCTCTGCACTTCGCGGAGGCTGTTCGACGAAGGGAGAGGCTGTAGATATGTTTGGCTAGTAAGCCGTCTTGAAAACGCTACTTGATACAAAAAAAATGTATTACAATTGCTATTGCTTGTAGTTAAGAAGTGTTCAATTATAGTAATTGATTACTTGAGGGAAACAGTAATTGACCGTTTAGTGAAAACGAAATCATTAGTTTTGAGATTACCTCAAATTTTCAAAACGACAGATTTTTTGTCGGTTTGGAAACGGGCCTTTTGTGTTGTGCAATGTTGGATTAGAATCCTCGAATCACAGACTGCTCATCTTTTAGATTCGCCACTTTTGGCAGACCGTAGCCTTTTTGTCGGAGAATTTGTTCGATATTTTTTTTTGATTGGAAGGCTCTGTAAACGAGGGGCGCTGATAGGTGACATAAAACTAATAACGGTTACAAGTCATTTTGTCACTGAAATTTGATAAAATTGATATACTGATAAATAAAGGCAATCACATGAGTACAAAATTACAAAAACAATCGATAACAAGTAATCAGGTTACTTGTAATGAGTGCCCTTTAACTATGTTAGAAATACAGTCTTCGCTACGGCAACGAGGATGATGAAAAGTCCTGCTCATGTAATTCTACGGTGCAGACTTTATTATATTTTTTCTTTCCTTTGTCCAAATGTGTTCGTGTTTGGCCAATCGCCAAGATTGCAGCAATTTTTTTCTCTTATGCGCGTTCTTTCAAAGTAGAATTTATCGATTTTGTTACAGTATTTTGAATGTTCGGTTTAGTCATTCCTTTACGCGGAGCTTACGACATGTTTGCTCGCTTTGAGAAAAAAAAAATGCCTGACCGCACTTACAATGACCGTGGAACACAGAAACTGTTGAGTGAAAACTATCTCGTCGCAGAGCCACTTCTAAAAATAAGAGTAAAATTGACATCATGTGACTTGAGGTAACGAGACTTGGTCTCCGTAACGTCAGTTTCCCTGCTACCTTTGGCGTGGAAATTGTTGTCAGCGGCATCATTTTTCCCGCTGCGTTTTGCGGAGAAATTGTTGGGACGGTCGTTTGTGACGGTCTTCCGTGGCGGTATTATGCACGCGTTGTGGGTTTAGAAATAAGTGATAGAGCCCTTCCAAAAACGTCCGCGCCATCGCCTGACCGCCATTGCTTGATCCCGTATTCTGAGCATGTATCTGACATGAGGGCAGCGTCAACGTTCGGCGTGAACTAGAGCTTGTATTGAAAACGAGCGTGACGTCAGCGTTCGACGAGGAGTCGGATCTAATCACACATTTCGTGTCCAATGAATGCATGGATAGATGGACAGATGGTCCATCCATCCATGCATATACCCCCTTGTAACAGGTGGCAGCTTGCGCCACCTGGCCTAAGTCTAAAAAGACAAAGTCGTGTTTTCTCCCGCTCTTCTAAGCCAGTTTTCTGCTCCTAACTATCACCAGGCACCAAGCAATGGCGACCGCCAAAGGTAGTCGATAGATAATGTTGCTACAGTATAACCTTTTGCCAAGAATTATGTTAAAGGACAAAAAAGATCTATAGCATATACGCTGTACAGGACGTTGTGAGTGAGGTTGGGACGCGTCCCCATAAAATGGCCTTTATATTGAAAACTGCACTAATCGACCACTTGACGGAGAAATATGTGAACGTTCAGTTGAAAATGTAGTTTAAAGAATTAAATTTTCTTAAAGTTTACTACGCCCTCAACAGATAATGAGTAATACCACAAGCGCCAACTACATGTGGTTTGACATTAATATCTTCAGAAAAAAATAGAAAGAGTGGGTATTTTCGCTCGACTTAATTGCCAAAAAAAAAAAAAGAAAGTCACGTGCGCATTGACGAATTGTACTCCAAAAGCACTTTCAAGTAGTGTTTTACCGCCTTCTCTTTTGGCTCGAATCCAAAACAAAAATTCCGCGATTTATATTTTTGGTAATTAGTCAGAGGTTTGCGTAGATGAGGCATATATATGTCAAATGCAATGCACCCTGATTTTATTTATTTATTTTTTTTGCGAACAGCCGGCTTTATAACATACCAAAAAAACAAACAAAAATACGAATAACGAATGTAGAACATCAAGTTCGCGGTGTACTAATGCAACAGGTTAAACGTTTTAAAATATCTCCCTCACAAAGACAGTTTTTACAGCAAAAGGGGTGGGGATCTTACCAAAACAGGGATGGGGATTGGGCCCCAGGATTCCTGTGTCATGCACCACGGTCTTTCCCTCTGCGCGCACCGTGCATGCGGTGCATCAACACACTCGGCGGCTGGTCTCGTCGAGCATATAAAAGGTGCTTTTCATAGCCACATGCTCGCTTCCGCGCTTTTTTCTGAACATCGAATGTTTGTGAAATAAAGTATATATTTAAATTATTTCCTATTATGAAATTATATCGACCTAAAGCATACGTTGTACCTTTAATTTATAAAATGCGTGGCTTAGATAGCTGCTTGATATGTTTTAAAGCTCAACTGACTCTACATTTTATATTCACGAGTGCGAGAGGAATTTGTGTTTTCGGCAGCTTCGGAGGTGCAGCTCGCTACTGGGGCCTGTTTTATGTTATCTATACCATATAAAATTAAAAAAAAACGTCGTAAAAACTGCGTCTGCGTCGCAAAGCCGTTACAAAAGAAGATCACTGTTTTGCAACATTCTTTGAGTCACTTGATTAAACGAGGATGGCGCTCGTTATTTTGTTCCAATGATCGCGCAATCTCAATACCCGAAGGAAAAAGACTTCCTTACTGCGAGGGCATGAGTGACGGAGGTTTGTACCGTTCACCTTCTTTAGTGAACTGAGCTCAAAGAAGATCGTTGATCTTACTTCGAGTGCATCGTAGGTTTGCATGCAATTAAGAGACTAAAAAAGGTAAAATCTTGCGATCACCGGTTTCATTCCTGTGGGCGTAGTGTCGACATTTTAAATAAAAACCAACTGTATGTCGAACGCCCTCGTTATTTTGCACCACTGGTCGCGCAGTCGGAGCAGCTAAATTGAAAAGCTCCGTCTCTTCCCGTCGAGAGCATGACTAATGAACGGTTCTACCGTCGGACATCCTCGAGAGCAGAGCTTAAAAGATATTAATGATCTTGCTCTCTTACATCAGAGGGTTTCATGCAATGGGAGGACTAAAATATAATTGATTATATGAATACCAACCGCTCGCCGACTGGCTTGGTGAGAAATGTTTGTAAAGGGGCGCGAGGGGGAGTAGTAGACACGTTTGCTGCTTGGCGCATGTACTAGGCTGCCTGCGTCAGTTGGCTATGTTGCGTCAGTGGGGAAAAATTCGTTACATCAGTGCATTGTTTTCCTTCAAGCGACTGTTACCAATTTCGTCGATTTTGTGACGGCTAATGTAAAAGAAAAGTGTGGGTGCGTCACGTTTTGTTTCTCTTTAGAAAAAACAAGTGCATAAATTGTCACAATGCCTCAAAAGGCTTTCAAAAAACACAAATTGGATCCAGCTAGCGAGGGTTTATGAATGGATTTCTTAGTTCAAACGTGGCGACATGTCGTCTGAAGACCAACCGTGACATCGGCGTCCTTCAAGATGCAGAACCGGCGAAAACATGAAAAGAATTCGCAATGCAATAATGCTTGATCGTTGCCGAACAATTCCCAAGTTAGAACGAGTGATTAGAATCTCTCCGTGTTCATGTCAATCGATTCTGAAAAAATAACATTACATAAAGCGAGTCAGTGCAATATGTTTGCTCGTTTGCTTTCTGAAGATCAGAGAGCCATCCGTGTGGACGTGTACTGTGAACCGAAGGATCAATTGCAACCTTATCAACGTGGGTGATAACAATACACCCCCCCACCCCCCCCCCCCGCCTTCCCGGCCAGCCACTCCTCACTTGAATAAAAATATCGCACTTGTGATATTTTTTACTTCACTAAAAATGAACGTCAAAGGTAAGCGTTTTCAAATTGTGGAGGTGGTAAAGAAAACGACAGATTACAGTGACGGGTTTACTATGCAAGACTTTCGGAACTCTATTGAACAATTAAA
Organism: Ixodes scapularis; assembly: GCF_016920785.2. Taxonomy (NCBI): domain Eukaryota; kingdom Metazoa; phylum Arthropoda; class Arachnida; order Ixodida; family Ixodidae; genus Ixodes; species Ixodes scapularis. The sequence goes on from NW_024609881.1 coordinate 94,536,328, forward strand.
AGAACAGTGGGACAGCATAGTATTTCAGGGAGAGATCTTTAAGGGGTATTAGATTTTTTAGATGTTCAGATGAATATACAAGTTCGAAAAACAAATCAATTCCCTTTATATTTCGATCTCCGTCTTTGCTTTCTTCTCTCACATGGGCGTTTGTTCAGCAATATTATCAGTAAACGATATTGTTCCCTATATACGCTTCCTTTCAGCGGAACTCGGCCAAGGGCGTGTGCTACAATCTTTGAGAGACAATAGATCCTTTTCAAAAGTCCGTGCTTTCGCCTGTCCGCCAATGCTTGATCCTCTACTCTGAGCATGTATTGGACATGAGTGCTGACGTCAGCGTTCGGCGAGGACTCGTATTCAATCACATGCTTCGTGTCCAGGCAATGGCGACCGTCAATGTTGCTCGATGGACACTTGAAAGGAGTCTTAGCACGTGACAACGCCTGTCGCAAGCCTTTCTCCGATGCTCTGGTCAGTGGGCTGCAGCCCAAGATTTCGCCGTTTGACAAGTTATGTCGAAACGAGGTACAGTGTTTTTGTCCTTTTAGTCCCCCTGTGTACAGTTTCAGTGTGGTGTTTGCCTATTTTTTGTAAAGAAGCTTCCCACACCTTCCCTTCTGGGAGTCATGAGTTTACCATCTATAATTGCTGGTTTGCACCGAACTTTTCAGGCTGCCTTTAAATCTTTGGCTGAATGCTTAAAACTTTCACGATGTAGAATTGCAAATGATGTGGGGATCTGTTTTAGAGTTTGAGGAAGAAGCTTGTCCTTTTTAAAATAATTTCTGTGCTGGTCATGAGACGGTGTTGTCCTGGTCCCTTTTTTCCTGGTCTCAAGGTCTGTTATTATGGATGCACACCAGCTCGCCTGTGTTTTCACTATAATTTTAGTATATAACGGGCAACTTTACTAGACTGGTGTCATTTCGTGTTTGGTGGAAAAATAAATTGACTAGAGAACTGAACACAATGGTATGTTGGGTGAATATTCGGCATCCTGAAAATTCAAGACCCTGTGCACACAAATCAAACATCATGAAACTTCTCACTTGTGTGTTTTCTTCTTTAGTAAAGTCACGACTTCAGTTTGAGACTGTGACATGAAACTCGATATAACAATGCAGGCTATGAGCATTGAACATGTTCAGAAAAAACTTTTTTGAATTGTCTGATAGGTTGTTTGAGCGCCGCTTTTATTGTACATGTGACTATATTCTGAATAGGTTTTCACTTCTACCTTTATCTACCAGGATAACTGTTCGTGACCTTGCGTTTTTGCATTAACTTGTAAATGGTGCAGTGGATTCTGCACATCTTGGTAAACTTAATTTTGGTGTTCCTTTACGTGTAACCAGTAATTTTGTTAGTTTTTATGTTCAATCTCCTTATAACACTTCACCACTTTCTCAGATTTATTCATTGTATAAAACCACCGCACCACTTTATCTTGACATTTTGTCATCCATTACATTGTGCCGCAGCCAATTATATGACCACCTATCTGCCTCTTAATTTGTTTTATTTGTTGCTTGGTAAACGTTTCTTGCTTGTTGACGATGGTGTACCAAAGCGAAAACAATCTTGCTTGTTTTTTGACGCGTAAATGAATGTATATTATATCGAATTTTCTTCAATGCTGATCGTTCATCTTCTGTTTTCGGAATTTAAATAAAAGTCATTCGGGAAATGTAAATTATGAAGATTCTTAGCCCCACATTTCCTAACACCTGGGCGTGAGAAAGACGCAGATGGTAAATGAGTGCCTTGGAACTCAGGAAGAAATCGACTTACGGGATAAATGAGCGCGGGCATTTGGCGTTCGGAAAAATGGTAGATTAGGCAATTCTTTACTTGGCGCTTTTCAACTGGTTCAGGATTGCCTTTGCCTTAGTAAGCGCCGCGTCCTGGCTAACGGCGGTTCTCGCCAGCATATTACGTCAATTTCTTTAAATTTATCATTTTTGTGCTCAAGTGTAGAGGGCTGTCGTTGTTCCTAGGGCGGCTTGGAATGAAAAAGTTCCGTTTATTAACAATTCTGGCAAGGGGATAATTAAATACGCGATGATTAATGTAGTTTTTTTCCCCGTTAACCTGCTTATCCTAAGTAAAGCATATTGTACTTTAAACAGTTTCCGCAAGAAGAGGGGATGGAAGAGTTGGACGAAGATGAAGGAAGGTAAAGGTACATTTTTAAAAGGGCGTAGCGGAGGTTTTCTGATGAGCCCTAATGAGGAAGGCAAATATCAAGGATAAAAACATCGCTTTTTGGCATTTCGCTGAACGTGGTCTTAATCAATCAATCAATCTAGAATAACCGCAAGGTGACAAACCTGTGAAGTAAACTGGTTCATGCTCTTTCTATGAAAAGTTAATGGCCACCGGACACGTTCGAAATGTATGTTCGGTTTAACAGCCTTATCTTAGACGTAAAGACAAAAAAAAAAAAAAAACTCACACGATACTGTTTTACACCCGAAGAGTGAGAGAGCTAACACCGCCTCAAGAGAAACTTTTTTTCTAACTTTAAAAAGGGCCTCCACTTCATTGTTTTTCTCTGTAAGGAAAAAAATATTAGAGGTAACACCTTTAGTAGCCCCTCTAAGCATGCGCTTTAAATTATGGTGTAACAAAGCAGTTTAATCATTTTGCAATCAAAATGATTTAATCGACCAAGAAACATATGAGGCATTATCTTCAATATATCACTACTGAAAACGAACGAGTCTAAGGATCCAAGATTTAAAGGGACCATGAAATTACCTTTTTACTTTTTCCAGATAACTTTAGATTAAACCGTCAATGTTCACTGAATGCCGAACAGGCATCCGTTTTCGTCTCGGTGTATTAACTTCTACACAAAAAATAATGAAATATCGCCTTTTTCTTTCTCTCCAACTGACCGCAAAACAAGCCGTGACGTACGCTGCCTCCGGAACCGGAAGTTCTCTCGGCAGTAGGAGAATGGGAGCGTTAGCGGCGACGAGTTGGGGTGCACCGGTAGTTTTACTGCGCTGATGTCACCGACGTATTTTCTGAATCGGCGCCTCTCATCGCCGCCTCGCCGCATCGCAGCTGAGCGAAATTCAATGAGATATGTTGCGCTACAGCGACAGCATGGGACTAGTCCCATACGCCGGTATGCCTGTTGGGAAGTGCAGCGAGTGTTAGTCAACCCAACTCTCATTGTTCGTAAAAGGCGGCCCGTGTCAGTCGTTTGCAAAGCGACGTAGATGGAAACAAGTTGCCGCGGCGTTTTTCGCAGGCTCGGAGATGCAGGAGCGAGCCGACGTTAAAAAAGATACGTTTGAACTACGAGTGTCAGCAAGAGCCACCTAAATACCTGTTCACACTCGGAGCGGGCGCGCGCGTTTGATGGAAGTGCTGTATTCGCGCTGTTGGTAAGCGCTTCGGGACCGATCTTTTACGATTGCAACTCGATACTGACGCGACACTCGGCAAAGAAAGGTTGGACCGGCATTGCACGTATACCTCCCACAAACTGTTATAGCTCGACAGTGACGTGCAGTCTGTCAGAATAAAAATGGCATACCAATAACAAAGTGTACATACCGTGTTACGAAGGTAATCCATACGGCGTTTATTTCAGCTCTATATCACACAAAACAAGAAGATAGAATCGACGAGAGTCCCTTTTCGACGAGTGTTTGTCAACACTGCCTCGGAAAACAAGGGGAAGAGATTGACCTCACCTCTTAATCTAAAATTGAGGTCAGCGATCAAACTATAATACTGGAAGGGTCCACAAGGGTAGCACGGGCATATTCCATTCAGCACGCCAGCCGGTCGTAGGCAGAAGGTCTTGCGACGAAGCAACGCTGCGCCGAGTCGGAGTGCCTGCTACGCCTATATTCTGAGCAGCTCGCTTCGTGGGAGTCGGTGTTGTCGATCCAGCGTTCTTGTTCGTCGTGGTCTGTTTTAAGTACTTTTTTTCTTGCTGCTTGAAGTCGGCACGCGCGAGAAGAACACGTAGAAAAAAAAAACATCCAGTCAGTCAGAGTTTTGAGAGGAAGGAAATCATAGGAAATAAACGTTCGTCGGTCGTCGGGGCCCAAGTAACTAAAGTCGGCCCTGCCCTACTGCGCACGCGCAGTAGTTGCTTCATTTACCACACGATAGATGGCGCTTAGCTCTCAGCATTATCAAATTTGGCAATTTTCATCACACATCTCTAATCATGTTACAAAATGTGGGTCTGAATATTATTTAACAAAACTTTTAGGAAACATTCGCCGGCTATTTATTGTTTACGATCGCGGTGCTGGTGAGGTAGGCTCTTACCCAATAGGCGGCGTGGATTCGGCTGACGTGCTCCGTTTCCGCGGATGCATCGTAGTGAAAAGGCGAAGGAAAGAAGGCGCAAAAGAGTCCAGTTTTCTTTTAAAAGTTCTATAGCAAATAATTTTTTTTGGCTCCCTATTTTTGTGTTTTTGTGTTTCTTGTCACACCTTTTACGACGTGCTGTGGATAAAATTCGATTTTAAAATCATTTCATGATCCCTTTAAGACTATATTAAAGTTGATTACTACGCTTCACAACTGCATCGGAAAGTTCGTAGTTCACAGCGGTTTCGTATTCTAGTTCGTCAGCGAGCATTCTTATTATAGTCTGTTACAACTCAAGAAAATAGGGCGAGGGAAAGGAAGGCCGGGGAGGAGAACTTAGACGGACAGCTGGAGAGAAGAGGGGGAAACCTCCTCCTCTCTCCAGCCTTCCTTTCCCACGCCCAACCTTATTAAGCTGTAACTTACGATAGAGACTTACCAAGAACATCTTTGTGTAGTGGGCCTAGATTTCAGAGTGTTTCAAGCTGCTCCACGTGGTTTAAGGGACGCGTTTGCAATGCAACCTACGAAGGAGAGGCAGAGGAGTCGATCATCTGGAAGTGCCTGCAAACTTGGCTCAGCCTCTCCGTCCATTATTCTCCTCGACACGCGCCAGCTCAGGCATGCGCAACTACGACAATTTTGCGCGGGAAATGTCATGCATTAAACTGCAAACGCACTCCGTGGTTTTAGATGCTCCCTCTCTTACATCTAAGCACTCCACCTTAAGAAGGGGACAGTGTTGCCGCCGTGCAGAACTGTGTGCGTGTCCTAGGGTTAGGCAATCTCTGCCAGATGCCACAGACTCTAGTACGTGTTTCTTTTTTTTTTTTTTTAGTGAGAACATCTTAGCGGTTGTAGCTAATGTTGCCATAAAGATCTACACAAACTTTTTAATATTTTTTTTTCTAAAAACAAAATGCATAGCGAATCTTTGGACAATTGTGTTGCACGGGAAACGCGGGGCGTCTACGTTCTCGGCGCTCTTCATTGGTTAGTTTAGCGTCTGGCTTAACGCGCGGCTTGTGCGCTTGACAGCAGTTCCTGAAATTGAGATTGAGGTCCTAACCCGGGTTTCAGAAACGTGTGACAGGGTGTCAAGTTGCTACCTGCCGGACGCAGAGTGTATGCCACGCAGGGCTTTCCTGCCAAATAGCACCTCAACTCACGGCTATTTTACTGCTCTGGCCTCTTCCTGCCCAGTCAAAGCCAATAACCGTCAAGCCTCCCGGACACGCTTTCATCCAGTCTTCACCGATGGACATCGCGAGATGCCCAGCCAAACAACATTTCACGCTAAAAAGGACAGTTGTACTTTGCCAAGCGATACAAAACGGGCACCAGATAAGAGGCTTCATCTCATCATCATGATCCCTTCTCCGGATAATGAGTACCACATGTGAAAGAGAGCAGCAACAACACCGAGCGACCACACGAGGACATCTTGAGCTAGCGTATTTCGCGCTTCGTTGAGCTGGGTGAAGATGTTTTGCTTGTTTGATTGGCGAGATCATTAGTAGGATTCGCTCGGTGTCACGTCTGTGGATTGCCCCATTCCTTTACGTTCCTTCGTCGTAGCTTATTATCAGCCGGACACTTGTCAATCGAATGGCACCACTGCAGCTTCCGCAACCCGACAGCAAGGGTGCCGGAATGCGGAGATTACGGGTTTCATTCTCAATGAGCTGCATAATAAATTTCCGTTTGATGCAATTAATTATACCTAGTCATGTGTTCGTGGGATGAGCTATGACTAAGAATGCATTTTCTTTGATTGCTTAAGGATTGCCTGCTGTGGTCCGTGTACGCTTCATGATGTCCTTGCCTATGTGCAACATTTTGGTCACACTCAAGCATGACGCTGCAAGCATGAATTCTACATTTCTTTAATGGGAGTATTTTTAATTGGCTACTAGAGATAATTAAACTTTTCACAAAAGCTTTCCTCTAAGCTATGTAAGATTTCGTATGGCCTTCGTTTGGAGATTAACACCAGATTAAAACGTGAGGAGCGTGTTAATGAACACTTAAAACAAAAAAAGAGGACAAGAACACAAACGAGTACGTATCCTCTTTGTGCTTATTCTTTCTGATTTTTTTTTCAAGATAATATATTTCCATCTGAAATCATGACAAACCTCTTACTCGACGTTGCTTCTCATTGGCCAGTTTTGTGACGTAATTTTGCTAAACGTACTTACGTTTGAGAAGGTAAGAGCAAACGACAATCGAGGATTGCCATGCAGACTAAATGTATCATTTCTTTTCAGCCGGACACCTTAAAATTTAGTCTTCCAGATAAATCCTATAGAAAGACGTTCATAGCAATGACAGTTTTTCTAACTTGTTCTGAATAATTCAAAGACAAAAACACGGAATCATTATTACAGCTAGTGTGAGCGACATGATTCAGTGACCGATATAAAATCTTACACTTATCAAAATCGGCGCTCTGGTTATATTCCTAGGGTTCATCAATAAAGATTGGAAGACGCTAAGTGCACTTTGGCAGGCGGTGGGTCGCAAATAATAGTTTCTCATAACGCATAATAACGCACACGCAGTAAAACGTGTCTAGGAAGAAACCCCATGGCCTCATGCGTCTAAAACCACTATCCACATCTTATTTCTGACAGCTAAGTGATTTTAAGCAGGGTCAGAAAAAAATGAAAGCCGTTTACAACTCCCTGTAACGCCGAATTAGAGCGCAGCTCTTGAGGAGGAGGAGGGAAGGGTACTGGGGGGTGGCTTCAAGTGACCTCGGGGGGCGGGGGGTCACGTGACCTTGGGGGTCACGTGACCTTGGGGGTCACGTGACCTTGTGGGTCACGTGACCTTGTGTGAGTCACGTGACCTTGGGGCGTCACTTGACGTCGGGGGGTCACGTGACCTGGGGCCACGTGACGATACCGATGACGTCATCAGTAGCGTCACTGATGACGCCATCAGTGATGATGATGACGATGCGGATGCCGGTGACGTCATCAGTGACGTCACTAATGACGTCATCAGTGATGATGACGATGACGATGCGGATGCCGGTGAAGTCATCAGTGACGTCACTGACGACGTCATCAGTGCCTATGACGTCAACGGGGGGTCACGTGACCTCGGGGGGTATCCCCAGGTCACGTGACCCCAGGGGGGTTCACGACCTGGGTAACCATCGTGACCCTCGTGAGGGTAACCCTAGTAACCCTTGTGAGGGCAACTCTCGTGACCCTCGTGAGGGTAACTCTCGTGACCCTCGTAAGGGTAACTCTCATAACCCTCGTGACCCTCGTGAGGGTAACTAACCCTCGTAACCCTCGTGAGGGTTACGAGGGTGAGTAACCCTCGTGAGGGTAACTCTCATAACCCTCGTGACCCTCGTGAGGGTAACCCTCGTGAAGGTTACCCTCACGAGGGTTACTAACCCTAGTAACCCTCAAAAGGGTTACCTTCACGAGGGTTACCCTCACGAGGGTTACTAACCCTCGTAACCCTCGTGAGGGTTACAAGGGTAAGTAATCCTCGTGAGGGTAACCCTCGTGAAGGTAACCCTTTTGAGGGTAACTAACCCTCGTAACCCTCGTGAGGGTTACGAGGGTAAGTAACCCTCGTGGCCCTCGTGATCCTCGTGAGGGTAACCCTCATGAGATTAACCCTCGTAACCGTCGTAACCCTCACGAGGGTTACGAGGGTTGCGGTTACGCCGACGCCGACGCCGACGCCGACGCCGACGCCGACGGCGACGGCGACGCCGACGCCGACGGCGACGCCGCTCAAGCCGGGAACGGGCCCCTAAGAGCTGCGCTCTAAAAGCGACAGACAAACGAGCAAAAATTAATACAAAGAGCACAAAAGTCTGAAAAGGATAATAGTGTAGTCTCGCCCTACAACAAAGTCGGGAGCTCTGAAGAGTGCCTCCGGTATCTCAATAAGGTCCCAAGTGTAAAATTCTTATAAACACAAGTGATAGAGAACAGCAGTATACTCAAGCAGTGCTATGTGCCATACCTACCATACGTTACGTACTCAGAGATTTTGTCCCAGAGGAGAAAGTTGCTGAAGAAGAAGTTTTCGCTGCTCGCACGCAATACTGTCTCTATAAACCAGCCGAGATTCCCCGAAGTAGTCTTGTAGTAGACGAAGAATTGTGACGATAAAGAATATAATTGTCAAGATTATGAATTTAGAGTCCACCCGCTGTACCAGAGACAGAGCCTGTACTAGATAGTTCCGTTCCTCAAGAGCTAACATTTGGTTTCACCGTATACTGAAACACAGCCGGTGCCACGAGCCGATGTGGCCAATTGAAGAGCGCCAAATGTGAAACGCGTAAAATTTATCATTTGGCTTGTAGGTGTGCCCAAATCCGCTTGACTAACCAACCGCAGCGAATGCAGCCTGACCTTGGAACTTTAGAATTTGTGCACAGGTCTTGTAGTCTTTGACTGCCCGAAGCTGACCTGTGGTGAAATAAATTTCGCAGTCCCCTGACAGCTTTTGAGGGTGTGCCGCGAGTCTCGAAGATCTCACTGTCACCTTACAAAATACGAAACTGTGGCGTTCACCGAAAATAAAACCGAAGAACCAATCACAATTCAGGACGTGTAAACATGATGACCACATCCTGCGTTTGCGAAGCAGTCGGGGACTACACGGTGTGCAAGTTTATCTGTTCCTTGCGCACCTGGTGCGTTTGTTTTTTATCCGACTTCAATCAATGGCGGTGCGAGCTTGTCCGCCCTGTCATCGCGCGTTCCCTGCACCTTCACCATGTTGCACTTTAATATAGGCGAGCTCCTCCTTGCATTTCGATGCGCCAAAGACACATTTTGCCACGGTTACTCGCCGTCTAAAAAGAAGGGCTTCGATAATGTTGAGGTGACAGCAGTAATGCTTTTCAGATGGAGTGAGGTGCAGCGAACCTGAATGAATCCGATAGGAGTGCTAGTGAAAGTGCTTCGTGCAACTTTGACCGAAGTGGTTCCTGGAACTTAACTGGCATCCTTTAAAGCGATTAGAAGGTGATTGCAAGGTGATTTACACGCAATTAATGAGGGTTTATAGGGTAAACAGAGAGCGATAAATACAAGGTGTGCCGGAAGCGGAATGAAACTCCTTGCCAGCTTTTTTTTTTCGTTAGAAGGGTGGCAGAAGTATAACGAGTGAATGCATACATTTGGTATCACTAGTTAGGCTCGGACACAAATCCAACCTGTTAAATCATCTGTACAATCGTAATCACACTTCTTTTCACTTTTTACCGAGGTTCTTTTTGTCGGGCACTAGACTGGCGGCATTCGAGGCCACTAAACTAGTCACGTGGGAGAAACACAAAAGGGTCGGCTCGGGGCCTACCAACACCATCTAGAAGAACGAAGGCCCGCCGAACGCCCCATTCTACCTCCGCGGAACGTAATCTCAGTCGGATGACGCCAACTCAGCTATTGCACTTGAGCCTCGATACCGAGCTTCCTTCGACGCGTTGATTGGACACGAGGCCCAGCCGAGCACTGACGCAGCACTCGTCTCCAATCCGTGTCTACGCTAAATCTCACTGTGATGACGTCGAAATTCTGGTCCCAGGCATTGATTCTTCTAGGTGGTGCTGATTCTGCCCCCTCCATCGGGCTTCGCCGAACGCGGGGGCTGGAATACTTCGTTTCATTTTATGTTGAACCGCAGAAGACGCTAAGATCCAATGAAGCCAACCAAGCAGCGCTAAAAGTGCATCGTCATAGCGTCTCGTTCTCTTTGGGCGTCTGTTATCCATTGCTTGTTTCCTAGTATTTTTGAAAGCGGTAACTTTGCAAAGCTGTACTTTGTAGTGATAAACAACCTCGGGAGCCACATAAGCACGAGATGTGGAAGGCGCTCAATCCGCAACCGTCAAACGATCTTAAAAAAAAAAAAAAAAAAAAAAACGAAAAAAAAAAAAACGGCGCCATAGATTGAATTCTGATGGTCGGCGTGGAAACCTAGCTATCGCTCTGCAGACTGAGCTACGAACCCATCACGCGGGAACTGGAGGAGCAGAAGCAGGTGGTGCGAAAAAGCCTAGGACGCGAGAGGAGAAGGGTGGAAAGGTAAAGAAAGGGAGCAGCATAAACAGGTGGTGTAGAAAGAGGGCGCGGAACGCGGAGTGGAAAGGGTGAAAAAGCGCGCTTCTCCCTTTTTTGGTGACCCAGAAAACTCAACGCAAAGGCTTCGTATCCTCGGGTGGTGCAGAAGGGAAGCCACGCAGCGTCACAAAAAATATAATGGCGTGGCGCAATCCGTTCCCATTCAAACCCCTGCACTAGTCACCACTTAAACTAAGATCACCACCCACCCCAGGCGGTGAAAGACTAAGGGTTGTCCTCCCAGACAGCACACGACGTCGGGCCAACATTGGTATTTAATCGGCAAACAATGGTCAAATATTGGGCCAATGTGGCCATCGCAGAACCAATATTGGGGTACACTGGAATATACTGGCCAACGTTGGCCTGACTTGACCAACGGCTCACCAACGTTGGCAATCGATTGGTTTAGACTGGCCAACATTGGCCAGCCTCAGCTAACGGCTTAGCAACGTTGGCAATTGGTTGGCTTAGGTTGGCCAACATTGACCTGACTTAACCAATTGGTTACGAACATTGGTAATTAATTAGCTTAGGCTGGCCAACATTGGTCTATGTTAGCCAATGAGTTGCCGTCATTGGTAATCAATTGGCTAAGACAGGCCAATGTTGGCCAGCTTAAGCCAATCAATTACCGACATTGGTAATCGATTGACTTAGGCTGGGCAACATTGGCCTGTCTTAGCCAGTGACTTACCAATGTTATATATAATTGGCTTAGTTCTTTTAATGTGCTGATCGCGCACGCTGAGAACAATCTCTAGCTATGCCTCCGGGGGGAACGATTCTTGAGTTTTCACAAGCAGAGCAAGTGAGTAACTGAATTTGAACGCTGTATGCATTGCGAGCTGTAGCAAGTTTGAACATCCATGCAGAAAAAAAACGTGTTCGGTGACAGGTTAAAAATAAACGCTGGGGAGGAGGTCGACTCCTCCTGATCTTTCAATCTACAATTATGGAAAGAGATGGGAGGAGCTTCTACCACCTGTCACCGACTATAACTAACATGCGTCTTTACAAAACTGATAGTTATACTTAGTAAATTCCACACGAAATACAAAATGCACGCTTCCTTCGATTTGTGTATATGTTTATACGGCAAAAAGCATAGTGCCTCTTCTCTTATGCCCATTTAGCGACGCAGCCGGGAAACCTCTCCAAAGGGGGGGGGGGGGGGGGGGGAGGCAGGGTTCAACCCCGAAATTCCCACCCGCCTCCCCAACCTAGGACACGGGTGTATTGTCAGCTGTATGTGATCTTGAAAATCTCAAGGCAACCCGCTTTGCTGAGCCGGAAAACGCGGCCTATAATTCAGACTGAACCGGACAAAATTAAAAAATAAATAAAAAGCTCTAATAATTTTAGCAAAAAAATAAAACCTTAAACAAATATCCAGCGACTGATTAAGCAATTACATGTCTTCACGAATAAAAAATTGCGTTGAATTAACATCTCGAACACCCTATGTTTGAGGTAGGAGGTGACATAAAGCTGATGCGCATTTCAATCTGCAAAGAAAGGTTATCACGCAACATATAACAGAAGAAGCTGAGCATTATGCCTGCTTGCCCAAAAATGACTTCAAAGTGCGTACAAAATACGGCAACTGCAGTAGTGACTACAGTAGTGACAACGCCCTCAGAAATATAAGCTGTAATAGAGCCAACGGGTTACCAAAGTTGGCAATCGATTGGTTTAAGCTGGCCACCAATTGCCTGTCTTAAGGCTCGTTCTCACTGCCCCGTATTCTTACGTTACGTTACGAAAAGTCACCGGGAAATCTGTGCTTCGTATTAAGCGTGGCTACCGAATCAAGGGGATAGCCTGGCACGCGACATTCGAGACACGAATGCTTCGGTGACTTAGACGTAACGTAAGAAATCGGTGCTGTGTGAAAAGTTGAACCGAGCTCAACTCCTTACGTTACGTTACGACGAACCTTGTGTCCTTGGTTGCCATGGCAACTCACCGTCCTAGCCCGTCGTCACCGAAACATTCGTGCCTCGAATGTCGCGTGCCAGGCTATCTGCTTGAATAGGTAACCACGCTTAATACGAAGCACAGATTTCCCGGTGACTTTTTGCAACGTAACGTAAGAAAACGGGGTAGTGTGAACGAGCCTTTAGCCAGTGGCCTACCAACGTTGGTAATTGATTGGCTTAGTCTGGTGTGATGAGCGATCCCGCGACCAGCCGAAGAGGACGAGAAAGAAGAAGACGAGGTGGGGGCATGCGAGGAGCGCGAGAGGGGATTCGGGCGGTTGACAAAGGACGGTGCAGACGCGAGCAGGCCGGACCTCCGTCGGCGTGACCAAGCGTCAAGAGGCCCGACCCACAGCCCACTTCTCACGCAGTCCGGGCGCCAACCTTCCGGAGGTAGACAAGACTGCATCCGTGGCGCAGTTGAACACCCGCTGCCACTCCGTGCCACAGACGTTCTGGGCCTGACTCAAGCCTTCGGCCAACGCCCAACTGCCTCGTCGCTACGTCCTTCGGCCCAGACCTTGGCGGACACCTGGTCATAGGCTGCCACCGGCGTACGGGGCCTGATTCAAGCCTTCGGCCATCGGTCAACTGCCTCGTCACTACGTCCTGACCTCGGCCCTGACGTCGTAGACCCCTGATCATCGGCTACCACGGGTGCTACGCCGCAAGGGCTGAAAAGTCGTGAGCGAGGGACTTTTTAGGGGACACTCAAACCTTAACATTTGTTGAAGTACTGCTTGGGAGTGTGCTTTACTAAGACCAATGTGGGTTTGAAAGCGTTGATCTTTGACCTTTGGATCTTTTCGTAGATGCCATCAGTGCGAAGCTAACAATTGAAGAATCGGCAGCTTAAAAATGGTGCCGAAGTGGCTGCCAGGGTCTTGCAAAAGGGGAGGCTGCAGGAAGAGGCGTTCGGAAGCCGTAATGGCTCCCCAGCCCCAGGACTCGCCCAGGGACCTTCCCCAGGACCAGGCATAGGCTCCCCGCTGAGCTTCCTCCCTAGCCCCTTTCAATAAAATTCCGAAAAAAGTATTAATTGATCTTGAATTAGTCGTTTGCTCGCCAGATAAAATAGTGCACAGACAAAGCATAGGATGACCTTGCCATTTGTGCCCAGAATGTTTTTTGCAGTGGGCTGCTAATAAGAAACAGGCCAGGGGTTCTTAAAACCCAATGTTGGAATAACCAGGATTTAAACACATTGCCATCATTTCATAGCCAGCATTAAAGACATGGCATTAACACTGGGACATGCCAATGAATCAGCTTGACTGCCGATAACGGCCTATTCAATGATTGAACTTGTATACCAATGATGGCATATATGCCATCATTGCATATCATATCATTCATATCATTGCATATAGCCATAGAATTAGTGTGAAAGCCAAAATTGGCATAGCCAATGACACAGTGTGGATGCCAACGATGGCTGAAATATTGGTTTAACGATGGCCTAAAAAAGGTGCCAATGATGGCTGGATCATTGGTTGAACGATGGCCCAACGTTGGCGCCAATGACGGCTGGAAGGTTGGTTGAACGATGGCGCAACGTTGGTGCCAATGATGGCTGGAACATTGGTTGAACGATGGCCCAACGTTAGTGCCAATGGCTGGGCCAACATTGGAAGAAGTTGCGCTCGGCCAGAATACCAATGTTGGACCAACCTCCGGAGCCATCGTTTGCCATTGTTGGCCCGATGTAGGTTCAACATTGGTGTGCTGCCTGGGGCACGTCACGAACTAAGAGCACTACCCACCCTTTAAAGCTACCGCATTTAAAAGCGTTTCGCCGAAGTACCAAACACGAAATAATTTTTTGTTATGATTTCATTGTTGATAAGTTCTCATGTTTTGTTACTTTTCTATTGAGCCCCGCGCGCACCGTTCTATTTTTTCCCAGTGAAAAGATTTCTTGAATGCAGACAGTGTAGCGCTACCAGGAGAAAGCCGCATCTCACGCGCTAGTAAGAAAAAACTATAAAAATATTACCGCACTACAATTGGATTCGAAAAGCGCCAGAAAACAAGGACAACAGAAGGAATAGACGAAACGATGCGCTTTTCCTTCTTCTGTTGTCTTTGTTTTCTTGCGCTTTTCGAATCTAAGATGTACCAACTTGCCCAACTTCAGATTCTTCTACAATTGGATAATGAGTGTATTTTTTTGTGACCTTAGTTGGATTCCTAATATGCTTGGAACTTGTCATGATTCTTCAGTGAGGCATCTGGAATTTACGACAGCTCTCTAATGAACTACATACTACATATTCCACGCAGACACTGATCCTTTTGTTGTTTTTGTTGTTGTTGTTTTGTTTTCTTACCTCAGGATTCTTTTTGTCCAGGTTGTTTTCTCAGAAAAGGCCTAGAATAACCCCAGAAGACACATTTCATCTCCTTGAACTTCAGTAAAAAAAGCAGCCTCTAGAGCAGACTCAATGGAATTGGCATAGATCGAAATATAGTTGTAGTAACGCTTTGTGCCTGACGGTCTTATTTAAAGCAAAACTACAGGGCTCAATCGAGAAAATTAAACCCGCTTTTTTGGCACCGCTAGCATTTGAACTATTATGCGAACGTTTGAGCGCATGACGTTACCTGGATAAAGAAATACAATAGAAAAACACACATGTTTGTGAGCCGACGTCCACCCATGTCTAATGTTGATCAAACCAAACTTTGAGATTGTGAGCCCCCGTTGAATTTATTTCAGTAAAATTACAATGTCGGCTTTCGCACTGACATGTTATTTGAGTGAAACAAATGCTAGAGGCGCAACGACGACGATAATAGTTCCTGGAGAAGGGGAAGAAGGGGGACAAAGGTCAAACATCATTCTCCAAACACAGCTAGGTGACTGGTGCGCGACTGAAAAAGAAAATCTGCCTGCAGGTGACCATAATTTGAAATTTCAGTTTAAAGAACAGCACACTTAAAGCAAAAATTTTGTTTTTCTTTTTGCATATTTTGATCTAGATAAGGTAACGTCACAATTTTGCATTTCACGACCGCCACAGAAGTGACACTCACGGAGTTTTATCTTCCTGCGATACATGGTTTACTTATTCGCGCCGAAATGTCCGGGTTTCATTTTCTCAATCGATCCCTAGATCTAGCAAAAAAAAAAAAAATAATAACTCTACAGTTTGTCGGATGCATCCTGTGAAAGAGCCTAACGTTTTTTGACGACGTTTACAAATTAAAACAGCGCAAGAACACGGACAAGAACAAGAAGGTAGATGAAACAGCGCCTTGTTCGTCTACTTTCTTGTTTTTGTCCGTATCCTTGCGCTGTTTTAGTTTTTAATCATGAAATACCACCTAGCCCAAACTTCTACGTTATGACGACGTGTTATCTCTCATCTGGAAATAAACTAAATTTGTTTTTTTTTTATCTAAAGGACACCATATAAGATAGTTGTATTCAATCAAAAGTTTTCACAAAAGAATAAGAACAAGAAAAAAGTATAAAAAAATTACCAAGTCTATAATGCGGTTGCGTTGTATATAAAAAATAAATAAATCGCTGCCGGAATGCCGTTTTTTGCCCCGATGGGTTTATATTGGGGTTAACTATTTTATAACTTTGAACCATTTATTCACCACTACATGTCACCATTGATCGCAAAATCCTTTGAGATAAAACAATATTAGCCTCTACCCCCTCCGCCTGCTACTGTTCGTGCTAAGGAGCAGTCTATGGCAGCTGAAGTATTAATATAAGAACACCATTACGTCTTTGTCTCCTATCCTCAGACGCACAAAAAGTTTCATTTAATTACAGTGTGGTCATTTTTTCTGCATTTCCTGCGAGTCGGGGTCATAAAAGAAAGACCAACATCGGCTGGTCTTTTCTCTTTGCAAGACGTTTTGCGATACTGTCAGAGATTCATTATCTGGCCTGGCCTGGGCAAAAACTTACAAATTTTTTTACGTATGGCCGCTTTTGATGCAAGCTTGATTCTTTTATGCTTTACGTTTCGCTGCCGGAGTTCTTAGTTTTCTTTATTCCTTAGCAGTTCCGTAATTTCTTTTTTTTTCTTTCTTTTTTTTAATCACGCTCCGTTCCTTTCTTACGTTCAACTGACCTGATGATCGTTAATCAGCTTCTTTATGCTTTCCGTTGCCCATTTTATTAACCCTGCTCTCCTTTCCTTTTTTACATTATCCTTCTTTCTTTCCTTTCTGTAGTAAGTTTCCTTAATTACGTTTAGAAGTTGAGCAGCGCGTTGTGTGTAATTTACCATAAGAATCGCTGACCTTCGCCCTATGTCGGTGATGGCTTCTCCTCTTTTCTCGCTTAACCGTTCATAATGTAAAAAAGTGTTATATGTAGCATTTTTTTATGACGTGCCCAATCAATAAACTTTTATTTTTTTTAAAGTGTATATATTCCAAGGTTCGCTTAAAGCATGCTTGGCTAATAATCGCTAAACCCTTCATTCTCCGAAGCCTCAAAGTTTCTGACGTTTGATTCTGGTAAAGTAGCAGTTAAATAAAATAGTCGGTGTTTTATTGAGTCGATCTTTGGTTCGACCAATCACATGTAACCGGTCCTTCGATACAATATTATTCCGTTCAAATCCAGTCATAACATTTCTTTATCCTTGGGCGGTTTTGTCGACTCCCAAAATTTCGTAACTCCCCGTTTATAATATACCACCCTGCGTAAACGCCGAGGTAATTTGCACCACAAAACTTGAATAGCGCAGTGTTTGTTCCTCCCCTCGCGCAGCCAATCACAAGTAAGACGAAAGGCAAAGGTAATAGCATTCTGCAATAGTAATTTTTATTAGTATGTAATCTTTATTAGCCATAAAATGTCTGGGAGTGATAATAAATAATAAACGACAAGACCAGATCGGCGGAGACTACGTTCGGTGATGCGTAATAAAATGTTTGCTGTTTAAAACACTAATTTTGTTTTCTCGCACGCATTCCATGGGTATATATAATAAAACACTTAACAAATGTGTATGCTCCTTTCATTGAAGACGCATTTCCCCGAAATACTCATCCCTAAATACGCTCCGCGCGTTCCGCTGATGGCGCCACTATCTCTCGCGCCATCAGCGCCTCCCGTTTTTGGTTTGAGATTTTTAATTGAGAAAGCAGCTTTATGCGGGAAATTCCTTCCGTCGCGGCATCCAGCAGGTAGGCGAAGTAGTTTAAAATCGTTTCGCGCAGAGGAAGGTACTACGACGACCAACTTGTGGTACGCGTGCCAGCCGTCGTAATACTTGCACTCTTTTTTTCCCCTCTGCGTGGGACGTATTACCCAGGAAATGTTTTAGACCCCACCGGTTTTATAGAAAGCTCAGTTTTTATAGACCCTTTTTTACCCCACCGCTACACCTTAGGCATCGAGTACGCCGCTTCTGCCTGCTGAGTTTCAAATCTCGTTAAAAAGAGCGCAGGGAAATGGCAAACACGATATGCAAGACGAAAAAAAAATCCCTATTGTGGGCGAGAATTGTGCTCACAAATTCAACGTGCCTGCCTGGCAGAACACGAAATCGCGATGGCAATTTTAATCAACGCCTGCGTCCTGAGCTTAAACAAAGAAAATATCATTGCGGCCCGTGGCAATTTTGGTGTGCACCTGCGCCTTGAGCCTGGGCAAAACAGACATCGCTGCCGCTCGTCGATGAGCAAAGTAGAATCATCGATCTATTCGCGTGTAACAAATCACAAGGCAAGATGCAAACGCGAAGAAATGTTTTGTATTTATTTATAAACAAAAAAAAAATGTCGTTCCATTCATCATGGTCCTTTGATTTTAATGAATATTAGTTTTTTTCTTTGTGTTACTCCGGTCAAATGTCGAACTAAAATGAACTACTAATGCTGATTTACACAGACTAAATACGAGCCCTGCCAAAAGAGTACTGTAATAAGAAATGTGCGATGTAATCTAAAACCTACGCTAAAAATGCTACCACCAGGTTCTCCGAGGGCATTGAGCGGGTTGACTGTTTGTCTAACAACCTTGTGCTCCGACTTCATGTTCGTACTCAAAGGAAGGTACTTGTTCGCACTGCCACTACTTTCGCCGTGCTTTTCTGCTTTGTGTTCAGTCGTCCCAGCGGACGATTCCTGCTTGTTATGTTTTAGCGGGCGTCGTTCGTGAGCGCACCTCAGCGATAGCGTATGAATATTTCGTTGACTCTTTGCTCGCTCAAGCGTATGGTGGTGCCAAAGCGCAAGGAGCTCAAGGGACCTGCATCGTTGTGCAATGTGGAGCCGACCTTAACGTTCTCCGGGTTGCGCAAGCAACCCGCTGCGAAATCCGGACGTGCGTTTTTCTCCCCTTCCTTCAAAACTCAAAGCAAAGGAAGGTCTGGGTTGACGACGTTCGTCCAAGACATTTCAAAGGCCGTGGACTCAGAAACCTTCACTAGCGGCCAAAGTTGAGTTCGTTCCTGCACAGCGCGAGCCTCCGATAAGCTTCCACAACACTTCTGCAATGTGCATTTCACACCACCGAGAATGTTTTTTTCTCAGAAGATAAGTGGCGGCTCGTTCTGAGTCTCACCCACTCCTGTGTTGGTTAACACTGCGGTCATGCATACCTCCGTATGTCTGTTGACTAGAACCACACTTTCACATCCATCGCCGCAATTGGTAATTTTATTTATTTTAAAAGTCTATTCGTACCACCACAACTTTATTTGTGATTCTAGAGTTTTATTAACTTGCGCGTTATAATCCCACTCTCTCTGTAATTCCTTTTGGCTCTAAGGGTACCAATAAATAAAATGAAATGAAATTATATGGCACCCAATGAATACCCCATATTTATCGCAGCAAACTCGCTTTTTGTCCGGCAGTATGGTGGGGGCGCCTTCTGAGGATTTGCTACAGATATTTGACATCTCCGAAGTAAAGCAGTAAAGTAGCCATGGAATCTTGACCGATGGGAAATATTGTTCCGATTCGGCCACTTGTACGTTTCGCGGTACCGCAGTACGAACTTGGCGTCACACGATGGCCATGCGGCTCATCACCAGGGTTGCCATCTACTCGAACCCGTAGTTTCGGTTTCGCCGTAGACCCCCGAAACAATACTTTAAAATATCTACAAAAGTACCAAAGGAACCAAAAATAAATTTCACCTCGTAATTCTGGGACTCATCCTCCATTAAAAGCATTCGTAACCTCCAAATCGAGGAAAAGGTACCAAAGTAACACTTTATTCAACATTAGTTGGCCAAATGGGCCTCCCTCTTCAGGAAAAAGAATGTTTACACTTTAAGTATTTAAGGGCTTTAAAAACAAGTTTTGGGGCCAGTAGCTCTCGCCCGAGCTGCCGCATCTACGTTAGGCGTTTATGATTTTGAAATTTTGCTTCCTATGTCAAGTTCTCATTTTTATTGCATTTAGAAATACTCTGGTGATGTAGGCAGAGCGGTAAGCAATGACGCTATTTGGTTCCCGACGAAGTACACACTTAATTAAAATCAACTGTTGGGCTAGTTGGTTAAACATCTTAAGGACAAAGGCTCAAAGAACAAGGACAGGACAAAGAATGTTCATTCTTTGTCCTGTCCTTGTCCTTTGCGCTTTTGTAATTAAAAAGTACCCACTGCATGTCCTAGCTTGTCCGTTCGCAAACAGCCACGAGAACACTGCAGAAAAACAGCGACCGCGTTACCAGCTATACAGGCAACTCTGCATCATAGGGACCTAAATGTAAACATTTTCGACGGACATCCGTCTGGTTAAGAATGATTTAAAAAACTTCAACTTGAAACTCTAACCAAGCTTTATTAAAAGCAAAAATCCCGACGTTTCGGGACCAACTCGGTCCATTTATCACGGGCGACTGCTTTGGTCCCGCGGAACGGCCTGCTCGCGAACCCGAACACCCCCGGGTGCTCTCAGGATTAACCGTCTTAATCCCGAAACGTACCTGCTGGGAAGGGTCCCCGTTGACCGGTTTACGTTGCCACGTGTGCAATGAATATGCCACGACTCTAACAAAAGGCGCCTCCGCCAGTTTCTCTCCATTCCGAGGATGGAGCTGTTGTCGAGGTCAATGGAGTGGTTTGTCTCCTCGACGTGTACAGCGAGCGCACTTCCCTTCACATTCTTCTTCACGATGTCGTAGCAGTGGCGCTGTAGGCACTCTGGATAGTTCTTCGTTTACCCAAGGTACGACGCGGGGCAGTCACCGCAGGGAATTTTGTAAACCAGTCCCTGTGCCTTCTCCCTCGGGTGGCGATCCTTTGGTAGGTGGAGAAGGTTGTCGATGGTCGAGACTGGCTTGTGTGTGTGAGACGCTATGCCGTACTGTCGTAATAGTCGGGCGAGACCCTCGCTTGTGCCTTTGATGTAGGGTATGTAGGGTACTTAGGGACTAAGTTAAACTGGAAAAAAACGACGCGAACCAAGCCTCCTAGCGTCGCGGGTCAAACCGCGGAACCACTGCGATCTATTGCCGCCCGACACTCCGCGGATCCGCTTCCTACGGCTTCTCACGAAATCGCTAGAAATTCACGTAACGGAGCTCCCGATGTGTATTGATTCGAACGTTGAGACAGCTATGAACATGACAAGAAATCGTGGCACTCATTCTTTGTCCGTAATGCTGCGGACGGCATAACTAGGCTTAGGAAACGCTGGCTCGCCAACACAAACGGAGTGCCGGGAATGTGCCAGTAGTTCATATTTTGACCCCTAGATGGCACCGCAGTTACTTTTTTTTCTTTCAACATAGTAGTGTGTATACGTTAGCGTTCTTTGGTACCGCTTACTAGATTGCGTTCTCGAAAAGGCAGCATAAAAGATAGAGTACTGTAAAGACCGACTATACCTTCTGACGTCACGCCAGTGTGGTGGCGCTGCTGTCGGGAGTGCGCATGTCGCAGACGCTTCCTCTCACGCGAATCAGGTTTTTGTGCAGGTGCAGTGCTAGCAAACGCGGGCTTGTTTCTGAACATTATGTTGTTATACATACAGACCACAAAACAAAAATTATAGAAGCTTGTTCATGGCGACAAAGAGCGGGGACCATGGAATGAATGTGTTTAGCGAAATCGTTACGTCACGTGACGTAAATTTACCCCCAAGATTTAGCGAGTAAATTAAGATAACTTGACTTGAGGACACGTTACGTGGTCACGTGACGTGACATCAATATTTTCTCCGCTAAATTTAGCAAGAAATTTGACGCCAGAGATTGCTTGTCGTGTCACGTGAGTCCATTACATCGCGTGACATCATTTGCCCCGATAAATTCAGCGGGGAAGTTTTTAAGAGTTGAATCAGATGCTCGGGCGCTAAATGTGAGTGTGACATTATTTTTTTTTTTTTTTATAAGAGGAGGTTGAAAAAACATATTCTATATAATAATAACTCTAACTTAGAAGTGCCGCCCTTTGTGCTTGTCACGGAAATCAAGATTTGGGGAGATTTATCCCTAGTGAAAATCTTATTTTTATAAGAAATTTCGTTGCTCAATAGGCACATATGATCAAATAAGATTATATAAGAATATATATGAACCATATAAGAACACAGAAAAAACAATATACGATTTTAAAAGAAGTCATAAGAAACTTTCTAAATGTTTCTTATATATTCTTATATGTTCTTATAAGGACCTTATATGTGCGTATACTGCATGTGCGTATACTGCACCAAGAAGTTTCTTATACAAATTAGATTTGTCCCTAGCGATGTACCCGAAAACGCAGAAGACAGCACTAACCCCGTCCTTTCAGAATCATTCTCTCTGCCGCGTCAAGCGACGCAATGAATCCTTCGTCGAACTTGATTAGTCATTGGTAATAAGACTCACCTTTTCCTCCTTTTTTGCTTTGACTCCGAGAGAGTGTCATTCCCATTTATCAATCTACACTAACATGAGGAGCTGTTTGTTCGAACTGAATGAAGGGAAAAAAGGTGATGCCGCGTTGTCTGAGTACCTCGATCGTTCCCTATTTGTCTCGTCAATTCTCATTTTCAGTGTCGTCAATACGAGTTCGCCTCTTTGATTCACACATAAGCTCTGGATACATTCAATTTTATGTGTGGGTGTGTGTGCGTGTGTGTGCGTGTGTGTGTGTGTGTTCCAGAGTGAAGAGTTTGTGATAAATCTCGAGTGACAAGATTACCTCCGGTCGTAATATTTTGTTGCACTGTTTTTAAGGCGGAAACCAGGCCGTTAATGCTTTTCATCTCTATCCCGAATTAGACAGTAGACTGTGTTATTAATCATCCGCATGCTACTCTCGACTCTAAGAAAAGCCTTTGATCAATATGTGTGTCATATACAACAGTCAACGAGACTTCCAACCAATATCTAAATTCGAGGGAGTGCATGTTTTGGGACTGATGCGTGACTGCTAGCGGATTCACTGAATGTTCGTCGACTGAAACTAGGTGAAAAGTATTAACGCCTTCTTTTTTTTTGGTATTACAGGAAGAAAATTTACCCAGTTAATATAGCACTTGATATATACAACCGTGTACGTCCAACGTATTGTAAAATTGTTTTTTTTTATTGTCATAGTTGCACACAAATTGCGTAGAGGTCTGCACACGTTTCCATCTTGCTCCTAGATTATGTTGATTGAAACTTTAGGCTCTAGGTAAATAAATATGTTCCTTAGTCTCAATGTACTTTTTTGAATGTGAACAAAACCAGCTTATAGCTCTGGTGTAGGGTGTAGCTACGCAAGGAGGAATATCTCAATAGACAAAGCTTCTCTCTGTACATTTTGCAAGCAATTGCATATATTGAACTTGCTGCTTAAGATGTGTAATTTACACTGCACTTTTTATCTTCTGGGTTCCTAAATAGTCACCTTATTACAACTTTGTTTCTATGCCGGAGTTTATTGTGTTAAAAAAACCATATGCAAAGGAAACATTTTTTTTAAAAACAGCCTGGATAAAAGATAATGTCATAAAATGAATTTACAACAAACAAAAAATGTTACAGCTATATTTACGGCGCGGAACGAATTTGTATAGTTGGCGCACGGGAAAGTGGCTCTATAGAGTCACGTGACTGGCCACTAAGTCACGTGGTGCTTGCTCTCTTTCGGCAACTTCGTTTGGGCCGTAAAAGTTAGTTATTAATCCTCGTTTTAAGTGCAACAAAAAAAAAAGAATTTTAAGAAGTAACTTTTAGTGCCCATAGAAAGCTCCCGCAAGAGCGCAAGCACCACGTGATAGGCCTGTATGCCGACCAGAAATTGACGTCGGCGGCCCGCCGGAGTGTTTCCTTCCTACGGCGGCGCGGAGAAAACTGGCTAAGTAATAATATTAATCAAATTATTTTTTCAAATTTTTTTTTAATTCTTTGACTGGATGAGATTTTTGAAGTTTTTTTTGTTTTCATTTTTATTTGAAAATATATTTTAAATTACATTCTGCTTGTGACAGAATTAAAAAAAAAAAAAAAAGAAGACTGTTCAGACAGCTGCGCATTACGCTCAGTGTGCGGCGGCGGCGGCGTGGGGGTCCGGGGGACTTCAGCGGCGGCGCTGAACGAGCTCTCTGGCATAACTTCCAATGGCGGCGGCGCAGTGCGGAGGCGCACGGGTCTACCACGTGACTAGTGGTCAATCACATGACTGCTAGTAGCCACTTTCCCGCGGGCGCCAACTACAATTAAAAGGTTAAAAGTCGCGAACAAAGGAGGACTAAAAAAGACACACGTACGACCACGGACAGGCGCCAACCTCCAACTGATTTAATCAAACACGACTCATCGTCCAACTTTCAATCCCAATTGCATAAGCACATGCAACTGGTAAAGGTTCATATCGTTCATTACACACAGCCCTCAAGAAACACAATTTCTTTGTTTAGTAGATAAAGAGATGGCACTCTTACGCATCTGTCAGCCGCTTCGTGTATACAGAAAGCTTCGATTAATTCTCTTTCTATCTTTTCATTCCCTTTGTTAAGAAACATTGTGCGCTCTAACAAATGTTCGCACCCACATCGTTTGCGGTGCTCCGCAAGATGCCCACCCGAATTATTGCGTACGTTAAGCTTGTGTTCCCGAGCTCTTTCATTAAAGCAAGCACGCAATAATTCGGATGGGCATCTTGCGGAGCACTGCAAACGATGTGGGTGCGAACCATTGTTAGAGCACAAAAGATGTATTGAGGAAGAAAATGGGAGTATGGAAAGAAAATTAATCGAAGCTTTCTGTGCACACAAAGCGGCTGACAGATGCGTACGCATGCCATCTCTTTATCTACTAAACAAAGAAATTGTGTTTCTTGAGGGCTGTGTGTAATGAGCGATAGGAACCTTTATCAGTTGCATGTGCATGTGCGATGATTCGTGTTTCATTAAATCAGTTGGAAGTTGGCGCTTGTCCGTGTCGTACGTTTGTCCGTCGCATGAGCCGGAGGGGAGGTTAGCTTGGTGGGCACTCACTTTGTAGCGATACTCCTATATTGCTGAGTACCAAAACGGCTCGACCAACAGGGTTGCAGACGCACGTTCTTGGGCTCCCTGTGATAGTGGTTGGAAGGACGAGACGCCATCAGGGGATCGTGAGAGACCAGCTTCCCGCGCAACCGCTCATAAGTGAGACAGCGGGGAGGGATCGATGCAACAGGAAATCGTCGCAGTGCTAGGAGGCCGCACGAGGGAACGAAGGATCGTGGATTGGGGTGAAGTGGTGATCAAGGAAGAGCTTGTCGAGGCCCAAAAGGCAGGTGGTTTTTGTTGGCGGGTGTTGGGGAAACTGGCGGATATGGCAAGCAACACCGGGAAAGTTGGCGGTCAAGTTAACGAACGCATTGAATCATACGTGCTGGGCCAGGCGGCTTGTTGCTCCGCTACATCCCAACAATCGATGACAAGGAGGGGAACGACTCTCCGTTCAGTGTGGCGATTCCTAGGAAGCTACGTAGACGGCTCATCGGATACTTCGACGACTTGGCTCTGGCTGTTCATGGCAGCGGCAGCAAGGCTTTTCAAAAGTTATGTCGCGTCGCGACCTGGCCGGGGATGATACCGGACACACTCCTATGCGCCCCTAGTTGCCCAGCCTGTCAGAGAGCGAAGCCGCGAGCGGCAAAGCCACCAGGCCGGATGCAGCCTGTAATGAGTCACTACCCGTGGGGGATAGTTGCTTGTGACATCATCGTCCCACTACCAAAAACTCCCCGTGGGAACCAGTATTTATTGGTAATAACCGATCATTTCTCAAAATAGGTGGAGTTACACCGCTAAGGAAGCTGGTTTCGGAGCGCATCTGGGAGAAGTTGTTGGAAACTGTCATGCGCTTCGGCACACCCACGTGTCTCATCAGCGATAATGCTAGCTATTTTAGCAGCAGAGTGTCCACTGACTCTTGCTTGGCGCTAAACATAAAGCACAAAAGGACGACACCATACCATCCTCAGGCTAATATCACTGAGAGACTGAACCAAAACTTGAAGAGCATGCTGATCACATTGCCAGAAAGACTCAGGGGCTGGGGACGAACACATGGCCGAGATGGGTTTTGCAATCCGAACGACCGTGAACAGATCGACTGCGTTAACGCCTGCGCTTCTAAACTTGGGTAAGAATATCGCCTTTGCTGGAGAGCGGATAACGAAATACCCAAGGTTCGACAGAGCGCCCACTCTCTAAACACGCGGCGGAGTTGAAAGTCAGCCTTTCGAATGCGTTGCACGACGCCAGAGAGGACCTCGATTCCGCAAGGATCGAACAGGGAGCTCACTACGATAGGAGCCACCGTCCCCTTGAGTACAAGGTGTAAGACCTGGTCCTCAGGAGAACCCATCCTTGAGCAATGCAGCGAGCGGATTCGCAGCCTCACTTGCTCCGAAGTGGGAAGGGCCCTACGTGGTAAAGGCACGACTGTCACGTCTTACGTACAGGCTCGCTCACCAAAATACGAAGAAGGAGTCTGGCCTGGTCCACATCGCAGACCTAAAAAAAGTACCATCTCCGTGATCGGGATGATGATGAACGAGAACGAACCGAGGAATCCACCGTTCCGCGTGACTCTCGCGCGCGACCATGCAACGCGGCCTATGCGCGGTAGCCGAACAGTGCGCGAACCCATTGGTGAGAGATACGATAGGGGCTCTGCGCGGCGCTATAATATGAGACCTAGAATTTGAAATAATCTTTCCGAGATGTTAATAGAGCTTGTTCAGTCCAGAAATCCCCCCCCCCCCCCCCCCCCCCCCAGAGGGTCCAGAATAGGCGGCGCCATCCAAGAGGGCGACCTCCCACCTCCGGGGATGCCGGCGGAGCCAGCCGGACAAACTCCCAGGGTGGTCAACCCTTCCGGCAGAGAACCAGTCAGCCGAACGCACCGGGTGACCAACCCGTTCGGCAGGAGACCGACCAGACCAGCCGACAGGGTGGTCAACCCGTTCGGCAAGAGACCGGCCAGACCAGCCGACAGGGTGGTCAACCCGTTCGGCAGGAGACAGGCCAGACCAGCCGAAAGGGTGGTCAACCCCGTTGGCAAGGAGCAAGGCGGACCAACCGTCAGGGTGGTCAGCCTGGTTGGCAGAGAGGGGGTGAGCAATCCCGATGTCGACTATGTCAACGAAGGCAGGGCGGCGAAACGCGGAGCACCGGGGCAGTCCCAGGGACCAGGCCGGCACACGAGACTCCACCCCACGGAGCGGATGGGGCCTGCCTGTACCTAGAGAACCTGTTCCGTGCAAGCCCCCCTTGACACACGGTAGCCACGTGGACGGCACAAGAATTCCAAGAAGCCGTCCACTTCGTGTCGAGGGTGCGCTGGCGGAATCAGCCTCGACCGAACCCGTCTCAACCGGACACCCAAGTCCCGCAGCCCTTCTGGGGGCATGCGGTGCCCCGTTTTTCGCTACCCGACGACCACTCAGACGCCTACTGGCTGTGCCAGGTCTCAGCGGTCCACCAGGACACGCACGAGGCCAGCCACTGACATACTGGCCTCTTGAAAAACATGGGCCGCCCCGCCGGTGTCGCAGTGGCTGTACATGCTTCGCCAGGATCGGCCAGACCTCCTAGCTCAGACGGCTCTCGGCTTCAGCCAAGCTACGGGAAGCCGGAGTCCTGCCCCCGACCAAATGCTTGCCGACGGAGCCGTCGCTGAAGACCCGGCACTAGGCCCCTTCCCCAAACACACCCCGGTCTCACCGGTGCCGCCCCCCCCCCCCCCCCCCCCCCCCCCCGTTCGACAACTGCGGCCCCATCAGCGTCGACTACCACCAGCGACGCGGAGATGAACAAGCTGGAGGAGTACTTGACCAACAATCCAGCGACTCCAGATGCTAACGACGGGCCAGATTCTTTCGTCGACAGAGCCGTCGCCGAAGACCCGGCGCTCGGCCTCTTCCCCGAATACACACCAGTCTCACCGGTGCCGGCCCCCCGTTCGACGGCTGCAGCACCATCCGCGTCCACCACCACCAGCGACGCGGAGATGGGCGAGCTGGAGGAGTGCTCGACGAACGGTCCAGTGACTCGGGATGCTCCGGACACTCCCGCAGTTTGAGGCTTGAGGGGAGGGGAGTGTGCGGGACGGCCGCACGGCACGTGGAGGGACGGCGCCGTGACGGAAGAAGAAAAAAGGAGGCTCGTGGCGGGCGAGTTGCGTGAGCCAGTTCGAAGGCAGAGATATACAGAAGAGCCGGTGCCGGGCAGCCACTCCAATGAAGACCCTGACCACACGGCAGCCTTGGCCCTCCTCAGCCATGAGTACTGGTAGTATTCACTGGAGGCCGTAGCTGTGTGCGCGAATGCTGAGCGCGTGCTGATGGCGAGCTTCCACAGTTCTTTTGCAACGTGCATTCCGCACCATTAAGAGTGCCGGTCTTAGCAGCCTATTGATGTGAGCCCGTTCTGAGCATGCGCTCTAAACAGCACCTCAAATATGGCGTCCTGTGAATACTCACTCTCGATAAAACGTAGATAAAACCTTTCTTGATGATAGCGCTCCCCGTGTGACTTCCTCGGAGCGAGTGGAACTCGGCCTGGTCGGGCGGTATTTAGTAATGTTGACGAATTTAAAAGTGCGTGTGCTCAATCCTGCGTAAATTGATATGCATGGTTTTTACGTGTTTTCATTATAATGTATTTTTGCATGATGTTTGTTCATATTTTCACTGTTCTAATTCCTTTGTATATTGTTGAATTTTCCCCCTCATGTATGCCCCCTCGGGGCGCTTGTGAGGTGCAAATAAATGAAAATGAAATGAATGAAATTGACAGGCGACCCAGAGGTTCAACTGAGTTTGTTCGTCAGAACTGTGTTGCCGAATACGAAAATTGGCATTTAGCGACAAGTGCCCGTTCTGCCTTCTTTCGCTGCTCAAAACGTTGCTTTAAGCAGGGTGATTAATTAAAAAAAAATAACTAAGATGTTCTTGGTGTTAAGAACTCAATTGTATATCAGAGTTCGCAGTGCATATTAACGTCACGAGATCCACCTAGAGTAACTGCAATATCACTCAGCTTCTTGTGCTGAGTAAATACACTATCCATATTCATACAAATATAACCAAGTTAACGTAACTATTGCAGCTCGAGTAAATTTATCTCCTGCACGTTTCTACAGTAAGACATTCGGCTTCGCCATGGAAGTAAAAACAAGACGTTCTAAAAAAGGTACCCTCAAGTCTAGACGCGTCACTAAATCATCCAATAAAAAAGTCATGACGTCATGAGCAGTCTTGTGATATTAAGCGGTTGTATTACTTTCGAAGTTGGAAATCGCAGCAAGGCATGACCGCCCACAACAACGCGGACGCCAAAGCATTATATGATCAATTCCTATAAAGCTCATATTATAAATAACCATTATTACAGCTTCAGTTATTTATCCATAAAGAATATGAAATCTTATTTTCCGGCATGTGCTAAACATTTCACAATTTATCTTATATTTCTCGCATTACGTATTCTTTTTTTTTTAATGAAAACAAGATCGAAAATATTATATCTTCGAAAACATTTTGAGTAGATTTTGAACGTTCTCTGCCCTCGCCATTTTTGTATACTTCATTTTTTTGTTCCAGACAGACTTTCAAGCTGTTCGAAACGCTCGACAGCACATTCCGCTAAAAAGCTATTTTCAATTGGTTATAGCTGTAGAAGAATATAAAATGATGAATAGCTTCCTCATATTGCATGCAAGATGTCATTGCTAAAAACAAATATTCAATTTAAACCTTCCCGTGGTGAAACCATACCTCTTGGCTGGCGTGCGCTTTTAGAAGTTACAGTAAAAAAAAACAACAAAAAAAAAAACGGCATCGTGGTTTTAAGAAATATAAATCGTTCCATTACTTAGAGTGGTCCAAATGGCTTCCTTTCCAACTCAAAATCAAATCATAAAGCGTATTCTTTTTATCGTTGGCTTGCCGAGACATCGAATGTGATTTGCGATATTTATAGGCCTGACGGTGAAAAACATAAAAATCAAATGACGCCGTGGCGACGAAATAAACGAAGACACTGACAGCTTCGGAAATATTCATTTGCTTTGAGAGAATCTCCGTGTAAATGCTCTCAGAGGCACTGATACATCCACCTTTGTGTGATGCGAGAATAATTTGAATCACGGTGTATGCCCTTAGCGAAAACTAGGTTACTTTAAGTATGCTTTACGGTCTTTTAAGATACTCATTCTCAAGAAGTATACTAAAATTGTCCTTAAAGGATGCTAGCCAGAAGTAGGCTTGTACTATTAGTGTCCTTTCTTAGTATGCTTGAAGTAAGTACTGTAATAGTATACTTTTAGTAAACTAGCTAAGACCTAAGTAGCTTCTAAGTTCATGCAAAGCGTCTTACTAGTAGCCTGTCCTGGGTATCTTTTAGTGCACTAGAAGAACGTTATGGAAGTAAGCTGGAAGGATCTTGTAAGTATTCGTGCAGTGACTTATCAGTTGCCTCTCTAAGGTTTCTTTTAGTGAACGAAAAGTTTACTATGGAAGTGCGCTGAAAGGATAATCAGAGCATGCACCGAGTATGCTTAGCTGCGCTCACCATGAAATGAGGACAACATTGTGCTTCGTCGCTGTGTCTGTGTCATGAAATGGCGTCAGCAGCTCGCGTTGTTTCGAGCGCTGTGGCGTTTCAGTGCTGTACGTGAGCCCCCTGATCAAGTTCTCAGCGTTCCGGTGGCAGGCGTGACCGACTACGTCTGCGATTGCACCGTCCCAGAATGAGTGTAGTGACCATTATAAGTTGCGCACACGCTGTGGACGCGTAGCTTCCCGGCGTGGCGATCAAGAAATGAGCCGCCTGGAAACGACAACAATAGTTGCGTTGACGCAGTGGTTACCCCTCACAAGAGCGCAAGAAAAACTGTGAAAGGTACGTTTAGTTGATATCTTCAGGAATATGAAAGGTAGCCGCTGCAGTCTCAGCGTAGTTGTTGTCGTTTCCAGTTCGTTCTGGTTACACGGACGCGGTGAGCAGCCTGCAACAGCGAGTGAGATACGCTATTACCGTTTGATCCACCAGCTTCGGGAGGCTGATATCACATCGCAACCCGCAAAAGTCAGGCGCTTGGCGGATGAATCCGAACACCGCGTACAAAGAAAGTGATTGCTTGGTGACAATCAACAAATATGCGAGCATGACCGACTACGTCTGTGATTCCATCGTTTAATCATCAGTGCTACGTGTTATTTGCCCCACCAACATCGACGAGCAATCTTCTGTCGTCGATAGTTCTCAGTCGGATTATAAAGCAGTGCAGTTTGTGTAGTGGTGCACCGGGTCGCGAAATCGATGCTCCTGAGTTTCGTCGACGCAGAAAAAACAAGCTTCATCGTGTCTGCGTCTGAGAGTTCCGCGTGGTTTCATTGCAGTGTTAAAATTCGAATGATTTGGGGTCTGTTGCTGTCGTGACGCGTTTGAGTTCTTGGTATTTCTATCAGTCGCGAGCGTGACCGACCACGTTTGCGAATACGTCGCTTTTTAGACTTAAGCTAGGTGGCGCAAGCTACCGCCCGTTACAAAGTGCGTTGCAAGGTGCCGCAGTAGTATCCATACCCATACAATCATCCAGATGGTGCCGGTTTGATCAGCCGTCAGTTTTGTTGTCTTTAAATAAACCAGTTTTTTTAATGAACGTTCGATGATGTTACTTCGAAAACTTTAGCATTCCGAAGTGGGATTACCGCTGAGCCTCCCCGGAACAGTGGTGGCTGCGACAGCCACGTTCACGCCGACGAACGTGAGTCTTCTTCGCGGGCGGTGGTGCGCGTCCATTGTTTCCGCCACCGACGAGAGGCCGTTCAGTGTTCCCGTTGACTCGACGAGAAAGCACAGCCATGGCCGCGGACCGTGAGCTCGTACGGACCCTGGCGTCGCAACCGGGCTTCGCATCGGTGACCGCGATGCCAGACTTGACGGCGTCCATTCCCGCCTTCTCTGGCTCGTCGTCGGCAGCGAGCGCCATGAAGTGCGCGGGACTGGGAGGCGCATATCAACACGGTGGCGGCGCAACGCAGTCCGGGTGGAGCGATGAAATAACGCTCGCTGTTGCTTCATCGAAGGTGAGCGGGACGGCTTGAGTGGCATCCAACGACCGGGAAGCGACTGGAAACTTGGTCGAAATGGGCTGAAGAACTACAGATGGTGTTCCCCGATGATGACGATTCGCACTCTACGAGATGATGCTCCGGCGGACACAGACCGGGTGAGTCCGTCGCTGATTGTTTTTTCGACAAGAGCTTCTTCTGCTCGAAGTGTGACGTCAAGGAAATGAGTTTACAATGGCGCAGCTTATAATCGCGGAACTTCGGAACATGAACCACGCTGTGATCCTGCGGCTTCAACAGCGACGTTCGCAACGTCTTTCGAAATTTTGCAAAAACTTGCTGATTTTTTTTTTCTTGAAATCACTCGTTGCAGAACAAGCAGCCCACAAGAAAAAAAAAAAGACACTGTGGAGGACAAGCTTCTCAAAAAGCTTCGCCAGGAGCTGAAAGGTCACAGGGTATGTATAACAACATTTTTGTTAGAAAGTGTTAGCTTTATGGAGAGCGCATCAGATTTATATAATGTTGCCATTTTGGTGCTTGGTTAGATATATTTTAATCAATGTCATTATTGCTTTTTCAAGTGTACTTTTCAATTATTCATTCATGCAAACTGCAAGCTGTTCAGAATGCTGAAGTAATTGGAGACTAGATATACTGTTTCAGTAACCTTTGCACTGTGAGGGCAGATGACATATGATGTTATTTTCCTCAGCATTAGAAAAAGTTGGTGGCAACGGGAATGCAGCTTTGCGGGTCAGTCAGAGGTCACTTCTGGGAAGCAGTTGCTTAGGACTTCCAATGTTATACTTCGTTGTACAACTCTGATAATCTATCATTACTGCTTATATTTTCTGTTTATAGCTCCGTGCATCTTCTGGGGATCCTGAGGACGTTGCATCACAAGCTCGAGGACCTGTCTTCGCTGTACCTGCCCTGGCCTCTGCTGAAGAGGCCTCTGCTAGGTCCAAGGAGTCCCGGATAAAGGAGGGCGAGACCTGGGCCAACAATGTCGAGACCAGGACCAGTGAGCCTCAGACCGGGGCCGAAGCCAGGGCTAATAAGGTCAAAGCCTGGGCCAACGAGGCCGAAACCAGGGCAGGGCCACCGAGGCTGAAGCCAGCATGGAGCAGGTTGAGACCAGGACCGACCTGACTGGGGGACGCTGAGGCTAGGGCGGCCGAGGCCAGAGCACAGGAGGTCGAGGTTGTAACGTAGCGTCCTCTGCATCCGGATGTAAGGTGAAACAGTATAACCTATTTGTCCAGGCCTAACTGCTCGATGTCGCAAATTTGCAA
This sequence comes from Ixodes scapularis, assembly GCF_016920785.2. NCBI lineage: Eukaryota > Metazoa > Arthropoda > Arachnida > Ixodida > Ixodidae > Ixodes > Ixodes scapularis. Next base: position 94,569,552 of record NW_024609881.1, read on the forward strand.
CCTAAAAGATTTTTTGCTTAGAAGTTCATTTGCACCAAAAATAACTTTAGTGATCGATTACATATACACATTTGCAGGTACGTCCCCTGGGCGCCGCCATCTTCCTAGCTGGAGAGCTCGTGAGCTGCGCCATAACCTAATTACGATGCCTTGAGAAGAAGACGTAGTCAGATTATGGCGCGGCCCACAGTGTACCTAAGTACCCCCCAGTAAGCAAGATGGCGGCGCCCATAGGCCATACTTACAAAGATGTATACAAAGCAAAAAAATAAAGTTTAAAACATTTTTCTTATCTACACTTTGCTTTAATTCCCTGCGTTAAATGGTCAACAGGCTTCTTCATGTCCCAAAATGAGTACTACTGCTGCTACCATTCTTTGTGATTCTGTAAGTTTTTTTCGTTAAACTGAATGCTGATACAGGAGAGACTTTTTCAAAATCAGGGTAGGCAATATCTGTGATGGTAAAGCACTGAATCGTGATGCGAGAGCTGACCCTGCTTGGGTTTGGAGTTTGACTGTCTCTATGTTTACACACAGTGTCAATTTTCATGCCTCAATTTGCTGTTCTCCTTACAGGAATAGCTTGTGCATTTCTCTTTAAAGTTGCAGCTGTACATAGGTGAAATGGGGCCACTCATAGTATGATATAGAGTGGCAGCAGCATTCTTACTCGATTTGGGAGCGGGTTGTGAAGCGGCGTGTTGACAGTGAGTGCCCGTGTCGAAAGCAGTGAAACATGCACAAAAATACTGAATGTGCACTAGGAGAGAAATTTTGAAAATAAAAGTGACAGCCACTGAACTGAGCTGACTAAGGTCAGGGAATGAGATTTGAGGGGTATTGGGGTGGCGAAGCAGTCTGAAGGGAGAGCAATATTTCTAGTGCAAGTTAAAGGGCTCGGATAATTTCACAAATGGTTTCTTTATGGTGAGTATACACATGTCCAGCATGGGATTTCAGGCTTGGATTTCACAGCTTCATGCTTTCCCACCATTCATATTAAAAGTTTGAAGTCTACGAGCAAGTTTGGTGCAGTGTTTGCTTTAATCGTGTGCACTTTTAATTTTCCTTAATGTTAAACCAGGTGTCACATGTGTGTAACTTCAAAGCGCCTGTGATTTCAGTGTTGACTGTTGAACCAGTAATTTTCTTATAATTTGATGCTTCCTACCGGCAGGTGTGCCACCCCTTGTTGAGGCTATGGAGACTCGTGGAGTGGCAGGCTCTGTGGTTCAAGAGGATATTGTGTAAAATATGGTATGTAACAATTTTTTTTCTTCACATCGCAGTTAAAGGTGTGAATCTTTTATCTTGTCTTTTTCCTAACCGTAATGGCTCATTCACACGAAATTTTGACGCTGGGCGTCAAAATTTGATCAGATTATTTTGATGTTCGAACCACAATCGCAGACTTTTGACGCTGGGTGTCAGAACTCTGTGGAATATCCTGTGGCAAGCGGATCGATCAAAGACCTTTTTGATCTTTTTTTTTCTTTTTTGCTGGAGAAAACTTTTTAATTAGAACAAAAGGCAGGAATTCTATTGCCATATGTCACACCAGGGAATGTCAGCTTATGTGCAGCAAGAAAATGAATTTCGGCGGCGCGAGGATGTCTCGTGCAAGGCTCTGTCACATGCCTCCTCAGCTTGCAATGGCCTTGCCGCTTGCCTTCCTTGTCTTGCTCGGCCTTTTCTGTCCTCAGCTACAGTTGGTTTGCGACAGCACACTGCCTTTTGGTGCCAGGGTAGGTAGATGCAGCTTTTAAAAAAGGTCTATTGCATCCTTTGTGATATAGCAGACGTTCACAAATCATTTTAAATCTCGTTTAGCAGACCATACATCAATGTCTTTTTTGTTCTGTTTTCGTCGGTGATTGACACTTCATGGCAGGCGAAACCAACACAATTTAGACGAACTTGAGGTTTTAGCACCGATTTTCCATGTTACCTAAAAGGAGTCAGTGTGAAGCGCGGGTTGAACACGAGTGTCATGTCAGCCTTGACTGCCCATTCGGTGAGAACACGAGTCGCACCTGATTGATGATGCTTCATTAATTATTAATCTTAAATCTGTGCTCTGCTCGGTCCCCCTTTTGGTCACAGAAAATCCAGTGCGTTGACTTCCCAAACTCTTCTTTTTCTCGCACTGACAGGCAACATATTTGCAAACAGTCTTTTAGCTCCTTCACTCTCGCCAAGACGAAAATCAGACCCCGTGCTGTAGACAGCTTTCGTTCGGTGCTCGCATATTTCTTGGTTGTCACTGAGCAATGAGCATAGGTAACCTACTCAAAGTAATGCATGGTGTTTGTCAAAAGTTGACCTCCTAACTTCCTCCGCCGACGCACACTGGCACGGCAGGGTTGTACTAAGGAAACTGATTTCCCAGATACATCATATGGGAACGGCAGGGAGTAGTAAGCCTCAACATTATAACTTACAGTGCGACTAGGACAAAGACAGACAGAGGAGAAAACACAGGACAAGCGCTGAACTGGCAACTGATTCTATTGAAAAGAAAATACATATGATGCTGCTGCTGCTCAGGCAGGCATGCCCCTCCGTGGCCCTGGCGCTTCTTTTACTCAACACGATACCAGCCCAGTTATCCGAGATCCGAAAAGCCGATCTCGCTCTTCATCAAAGTCACTGTGGGCTGGCTTACACACAGAGATCCGTTTTGTGTTATGTAGTATGTCTCCATCATTTCTCGGGGTAGTTTTTGGTTGTGTCGGAACATCACTGTCGTGTTGTTAAAAAAGGGTTGGCATCCGCAATCCCGGCAATGCATCGCGAGATGTGTGTGAGTGGTTCCTTTTGTAGAACTGTGGTGTTCTTGTAGTCTTATCTTGAGGCAACGCCCAGTTTGTCCTATGTAGGCACGCCCGCAGGAAAACGGGATCTTATAGACCACACCTTTTATGCAGGCGACAAACTGCATTCCGTGTTTGATGCTGCTGCGGCTGAGATGTCGGATCGTCATTTCTCTCACGTTTGTTGACTGTGGAGCACACAGAGCCGAGATTGTGACAGGCGGAAAAATCAACATTCACATTGTATCTCGAGGCAGCTTTCTTGAGTCCGTGGGAAAGGCGGTGGATGTATGGTATGACTGAAGTTTTCCTTTTCTCTTTCTGCTCGAGGTCACATTGCTCGATCTCTGGATCTGTTTTAAGGTATTTCACGATTTTTTCGCAAGTTGAAGTAATGACCGAATTAAGATACCCCAAATCCTTGAGCCGTTGAATTTTGGAAATGAAGTGGGAACTCAATTTGTGGATGCATGTGCTTGTTAAAGCTGTCCTCAGACAGGGAAATGCGATGCCTTGTTTGATGAGTTTAGAGTGGGCTGACTGAAAGTTTAGAAGAGCCTTTGCTGTTCTGGGACTGTAACACCAGCAAACATGATCATCCCCCTCTTTGATGCGGAGATCCAGGAACTCAATAAGGTTCTTTTTTGGGGCTTCATAGGTGAATCGAAGTCCTTGCCTTTTTTTCGTGAAGATCTTCAGCACATCGTCAAGCTTCTGATGGAAATTAGCCCTCTCAACGAAGACCAAATAATCGTCTACGTACCTAAACACTTTTTTGGTGTTTTTCTCCAAGCAAGGTTCCAGATCCCGATGGATCTTGCCTAGGAAGATGTTACTGAGCACAGAGGCTACCCTCGACCCTATGCATACTCCGGACTTCTGTAGGTACACCTTGTCCTGCCATCCGATGAATGTGGACTTCAGCCCACTCCAAACTCGTCACACAAGGCATCGCATTTTCCTGTCCGAGGACAGATTTAACAAGCACATGCATCCACAAATTGAGTTCCAGCTTCATGTCCCAAATTCAACGGTTCAAGGATTCGGGGTATCCTAATTCGGTCATTACTTCAGCTTGCGAAAAAATCATGAAATACCTTAAAACAGATCCAGAGATCGAGCAATGTGACCTCGAGCAGAAAGAGAAAAGGAAAACTTCAGTCATACCGTACATCCACCGTCTTTCCCACGGACTCAAGAAAGCTGCCACGAGATACAATGTGAATGTTGTTTTTTCCGCCCGCCACAAGCTTAGATCTGTGTGCTCCACAGTCAACAAACGTGCGAGAAATGACGATCCTACATCTCACAGCCGCTGCAGCATCAAACACGGAATGCAGTTTGTCGCCTGCATAAAAGGTGTGGTCTACAAGATCCCGTTTTCCTGCGGGCGTGCCTACATAGGACAAACTGGGAGTTGCCTCAACATAAGACTACGAAAACACCACAGTTCTATGAAAGGAACCGCTCACACACATCTCACAATGCATTGCCGGGATTGCGGATGCCAACCCCTTTTGAACAACACGACAGTGATGTTCCGACACAACCAGAAACTACCCCGAGAAATGATGCAGACGTACTACATAACACAAAACGGATCCTTGTGTGTGAGCCAGCACACAGTGACTTTGATAAAGAGCGAGATTGGCTTTTTGTATCTCGGATAATTCGGCTGGTATCGTGTTAAAGGGAAGCTGAAACGCTTCTTGAAAAAAACGAGTTAGAGGTGAATTCTGGCGTATTTTTATCCCGTGAATCTGAATATCACATTCGTTTTCCCTGAAGATGCAAGTAAAAGCGAGAAAACGCGAAAAACCTCCGACCAGTCGTGACGTCATACTAGGATCGTTGGGCCGCCAAGCGCGTGTCGCTCGTGTGGGCAGCGCGTGCAATGGCAAGCTTGCCAGGTATATTTTTCCGCAATGACGGCTGTCGTAACGTCTCTTTCTCACCTTTTTTCGAAAATAGCAGCAATGCGCGTGCATAGCTTTAACAGGCGCTGAAGATGCGCGAGAGCAGAGATTCCGAAGACACCTAGAGTGACGTCACGCCCCGGGAAGGAGGGGCTTCGGCGGTACTTTGAAAATTAATTTCTGAAGCCTCCGTGCACCAAATTGAAAAATAATCTTGATATTCCTGATCCTGGAGGTAGAATGAAGGTCATTGAAGTGTTTTTTCTCGAATACAGAACCGCTTCAGTTTCCCTTTAAGTGAAAGAAAAAGCGCCAGGACCACGGAGGGGCATGCCTGGACGAGCAGCAGCATCATCATATGTATTTCCTTTTCAATCGAATCAGTTGCTCGTTAAGCGCTTGGCCTGTGTTTTCTCCTCTGTCTCTCTTTGTCCTAGTCGCACTGTAAGTTATAATGATCTCTACCGCAAACTCGCCCAATTGTCCATTCTGCTAAGCCTGAACAGTTCGGTCTTTTTTTGGTGACCAAATTCGGTCGGCAGCAAGACTGCTTTTTAAAAGTGTGAACGAACCATATGTTCTAGCAAAAAATGTGCCCATTAGAGAGGTTCAACTATTAGAACCATAGCTATACTTACTGACCTTTTAATGTGGGGCCTAAGTTTCCACATTCCACCAGGATGTGCGAAGAGGTAAGCATTGGAATCTATGGAAGAAGCTTAGCAATGTTGAGGCATAGAAAGGTAATGGTTCTTCAAACAGTGCTAACCGTATTGTTGGTTTCATTTCTGAATTGTTTTGTGTTGTCTCTGTTTCTGTCGTGTCCTTAAATCTCAGTGATTTGCTTTGTTCGTGGTTTGCAAGGTTTCAGCAGACCCGTCCTCTTTTTTAAAAGGTTCTTTTTTTTAATTAGATGCTGTATATGGGGTGTCTGTTCATGCAGGCTTAGGCCATCCCAACAATGTCAGGACTGCTTTCTGCTGATCATTTTCATAACCTAAATATAATTCAGTTAGAACCCAGGGAACAATTTTTGCAACAGATATATCCCTCATTGCCTCTACGCACGCCTTCTAAATTCTGGGAACTGGATGGAAATAGTGTATTAGGTTCACCACTATCTTTCGATGATTTTCCGAGTGATGCTGCCACACTCCACGAATGCGGCCAGCGGAAGTTCTCATTCAGCCACTGTAGGGCGCGCAGCATTCAATCGGTTGAGGCGTTTTCAAAGCTGGAGGATATAGTGGTGCCTCGATTATGTGACTTTCAGGAGACTGCGCGACAACATTGGATAATCCAAAAAACAACAGTTACGGGTCAAAGACATACAGAACTTCCAAACAGCCTTTAAGCTGATAATCTGCTGGAATCTGAAGAAGCTAGAACCCTCATGCAACTATGAATGTAACCTAGAAATTGTGTAATAGAGGTGCCAATCAATCTTTATTATCACATTGGAACTTCAAAAGAAATCAGTGAGTTTCTGCTGACTCGTCCAGTTGTGCATAAACCGGGGACGCATAATTGGGGTTTTACTGTATCCACTGTGGGACACATTTCATTCTCGATCGCATAATGTGTAGAAGTTTCTTAAAAATTTCTGGGCGTTGCCTTTAAGGACTAGCATTTTCAAAATAAAAAAAAACAATCAGAAAACTGCTTTAATAAACGACGCAGATCAAGCCTGGAATGTGCTCGACAGCGGATGTTTTCTTCAGCTTCGATAACACTTCCCCAGTCGACTGCTGCATGCTGCAAGATTGCCAATTCAGAACTTCCGGAGGCTGCAATCACAGAGTGAAGCGTAATTATAGTTGGAGGCACTTACTACAGTCCATGTGCATGTTCTCTTAAAGGGACACTTGCATGGCTGTTAGGAATATAGCTAATAATAATCAATAATATTGATTACTATTAGCCTGGGCACACTCGCAACTGTTGTTTATTTGGAAAGACAATTTACTATGTAGGCCTTTTCGGCCAGCCTAGTCATCATCACTTCGCGCGAAGCATTTTTGTTTAATAGTGCAATTGATGCCCCACTTACACACTCTTTTCCTTTTTCCTAAATATCATATTCCTCATGCAGTTCTCTGCTTGTTTTGGCATTGTATCTGGCAAGAATCTTAACATCGTGCAACACCAAGGAACAGGGGCATTTGCTGCAGTGAATGGCGAGGTGGCCAGACAGGCTAGCTCACGTGGCAGCCACGTGCTCATGGGCACGTTCATTCATGCATCCACAAATTTATTATTGTGTTTTATGCTGCAAGGCTCAGACGGCTGCTCTATGATGTTGATTCTGTGGCAGAGCCGAGCCATCTTATTGGATGCCAAGGACACCACGGGAATGCGGTGGCGCTGACCGACTTTCCTTAATTGTGTGAAACTGAGGGTATGGTATCACAGCTGGTCTTACATTGGACCTCTCACGAGTGGGTTTGTTTATCCAGAAGCAAGCTACCTGCAGATGTGTATAATTCAGGTCGCCAAAAGCTTGTTAAATAAAGTTGAGGCATAAACAAGCCTGCTCGTGAGAGGCCCAATGTGAGACCAGATGTGGTACCATACTTACACTCATACCTGCCAACTCTTCCGAATTTTTCGTAAAATGTACAAATTGGGACTAATTTTACGATTTTACAAATCTTGCTTCAAATCTTACAAAAAAATGTTTTTATTTTTTTTTTTTGTTGTTTTTGTAACTCCGTTGTTGGTGGTATCTTGTATTGCCACAAGAGGGCGATAGGTACCGTCCACAGCAGCGTCGTGGTTTTTACTATCCGTCTATCCGGTGGCCACGAATCGAAAACCAATCCAAAGCTCAAAGCCTTTGTTCGTGTGTTCGGCGGTGCAGAGGTGCAAGTTGGTTCGGCGTGTTCAGACGTTGCTGGGGCCTCGTTGTTTCGGCCAGTTTCGAGGCAAAAAGTATGGCGTCTGTGTTTGTTGCGCGTGTAACTGTAGCATTCTCCTTGTCACTGTGGCTTCGCGGCGCAATGCCGAACTCGAAACCTCAAAAGAGGTACTTTCAGGTGTTCCTGAAGTCCTACACGTCGAAATTTCCGTGCTTCATGCCGCCCAAAAAGCAAGAGAAGTTTGGATTGTGTAGCACGTACACGTGTGATGTAAGCGTTTCGCACGCTGGCCAGGCTGACATTAAGCTGCACATCGCTTCGCGTAACCCCCCCCCCCCCCGGCCGCAGCCGCGCGACTTTTATGAATTTGAAATTCCACAGGTTGGCAGGAATGTACACTCAGTGTCACACAATTCAAGGAAGTCGGTCAGCGGTACCGCACTACTGTGATGTCTTCGGCACACAATAGGATGGCTTGGCTCTGCCACAGAATCAACAGGCCCAAGCCCCGCCGTCTTAGCCTTGCAGCATAAAACACAAGGATAAAATTGCTGGGTGTGTTTTGGGCGTTGTGTATCAGATACCAATATTGTGAGGGGCAGTGTATATGGGCCAGATGTGGGAATGACCCTGCCCGTGAGCATGTGGCTGCCACGCCAGCCAGCCTGTCTGGCCACCTCACCATTCACTGCAGCAGATGCCTCTGTTCCCCGGTATTGCATTATGTTAAGATTCTCGCAAATACAATGACAGAACAAGCAGAGAACTGCATGAAGCATATGAAATTTGGGAAAAAGGAAAAAAGCGTGTGAGTGAGGCATCAATCGCCCTATTAAACAAAAATGCTTTGCGCCAATGTGATGGTGACTAGCCTGACCAGTGGACTTTATATAGTAAATGTTCAAACTAGCCTTATTACCCTCTTTACTATTAGCTAGCTCTCTTCATCAAACACTTCCTTACCACCAGCATGTCACGGCCATTCGTGCACATGCGCTCATCTAAAAGGCATTCATATGGATGTAATGACCGTATTTGGTTCTATTTTTATGTTTCAGAGAACCTTTGGAGACATTGCGCTTCCTGAAGCGCAGTTGAAGCATGTCGACACGAAGCAGCCATCCATTTACGTTCAGGAACTCACGGTCATGGTATTTGAAACTGAGGCCCTGACAAACTGCTGCCTTACGGGGTCGGCAATGAAGGGAAAGCTTCCTAAAAAGGGAGTTAAGGACTTGATAGGTGAGTAAATTGCCATAAAGAGGAAATGGCAAGGCACTATTGCAATCAAACTTAACAGGAACAAATACTAAGTTTACTCTTGACATATATTGGACTTAAATCTTGGACAAAAGCTCACCAGACAGAAGCTCACCGGTCAAAAGCTCACCACGTGAAAATTTCATGTTGGTCTTAACACGAGTGCAGACAACTTAGGTGCATGCGTGCGACACTAAAACACAACAATGAATTAAATCTGATAGGCACATGGTTTGTTGATTAGACTGGAAACAAGTTTTTCGATTGGTTAGAAGGAAATGCAGTCCCGTACAGGCTGTTTCCAGCAGTCTTGGTAGATCTCGGTGTACCTGGAGCCCCTTGCAAATATTTTCCTGACGGTTGTGGCATACCTTGAGTCAACCCAGATTGATCTTATCAGCTTCAGCTCTACTCATTTTGGTGACCTAAATTTTTGTCCCAAATCGTTGCTTCTGTGCCTGTTATGGCTTACCTGTCGACACCGTTGCATGAGATGGGGTACCACTTCTTCTAAAAATAGTGCAATGTCCATTGCGTCCGCACTTTGGCCCAGCTCGTGACTCGCCGGGTAGCCAAAAAAAAGGGGGTGAGCTATTGTGTGGGTCTAAGAAAAAAACGGGTGAGCTTCTGTCCGGTGAGCTTTTGTCTGGTCACCATTGGACTTGTGTCTCGGTACTCATGGATGGTTGTTTCTTTTTGGCTTTTGTTGGGGGAGGTATTTGTCTTTTTGTGTCATTACGTCTTGCGCTACACCTCTGGTTTGCAATAATGTGCCCCAGTTCTAGCATACTTTAATTTTTGCCTAGATTATAATTCACTCTGATGTTCCTTCTGCTTAATTTTGATCGTCGATTTATATCAGCGATTAAACTTAACGAAACTTCAGTATTGTTTACTTTTGTGTACAATTTTCTGAAGATAGCTGACTGTTTACCCCAGCTTTAGGCTGCTGAATCTTTCAAAAACTTTCAGCTTGTTCAGTTGTTTTTAAAGTAATTGTTTGGTACAGTATGGCCTCAGTTGGTTTTATATCAGTAAACCCTGAATTATAATATAAAATAGATGTCAGAATCAAAATTAAAAAAATGTGGTCATCTGTGTGTTTAAAATTATTGTCTAGCTACGCTATCTCCGACTTTCTAGCCAAATATCCTGAGGCACTGGTTCTCGAACAGGGTTCCTAGTACAGTATACTGAGGGTTCTTTCAGCACCTGAACTTCCTCAATCGTTGCTATACCATTGTCATACACTCAATTGCAACAATGCCAAGAGTGGAAGGGGCTCCTCGGCTAACAATAACATTAGTAAATTTTTGTTCGCTGATGTCAGAAAGTTTGAGAGTCCCTGTCACAAAGAATGTTATGTTTGCAGGCTTTTAAAGGGGTTATGAAATAGTCCTCAGACTTCGGCCAAGTAAGTGTGGCAGTATCTCACCATCGCATGTGCAGTGAAGATCAGAAAACAATTTTTTCCAAGGTGCACTAGTTTTATTAAAAAAATTAAATAGACTTAAGCTTGGGGGGCCCCTCAACCTTTAGAGTCCTTTCCAGGTCACGTGCGTGTGACATGAATTGGGGGCCAAATGAGTGAATGACAACTTTTATAAAAACCTTAGCTTCAAATTGGGCAGATACCTGCTCAACCCGCAAACTCAACCACTATTGGCGCCAAGCCAGTAGTTCCTGTGGCCACCATAAGCTGCATGATGAAAAATGGACCCTTTTTTCCTTTCTGATTACGCAGTGCACTCGCGACATTTTGAGGGATCACGGTGTGTTTTCTCGTACTTGTGATAAGGTAAAAGAAATAAAAGTAACGAGCTCCAGACTGTTTCCACAGTAAACTTGTTTCATGATCCCTTTAATGCATTGCAAATTGACGAAATGCCTTGTTTTACATTATTTCACAGCAGCAATATTTCACAGTTGCCAATAAACATAGTCATTGGTCCCCGTGCTCAATATATTTAGATGATTAACTTTTTGTTGTTGGTTTCTTTTTGTGAAATTTTCTAAAATTATGTGGACCTGAAGTATAATTTTAAGTAGTATTAAGTAAATATGGAGTCTTAAGGCAAGTTCCTTAATTGTCTATTGTCTTCTCTTTTCAGCTTTTGTTACTGCCAATTCCCTGGAGAAACTCGGAAGTCCGTGAAAGAATACCTGTAAAGGAAGTGCAGCAATGCTTCCTACACTCAAAACAAAGCCTCCAACACACAAAAGAAAACTGCAGAATGAAAAAAAAAAAAAAAATTAGCTTTCATTTTTATTTATTTTGCGCATTGGCTTTTTTTTCTCTTAAATCTGATTAGCGATTAATTTAGATTTTATTTAACAAGTGCATTAACTTTTTTCATTCATTTCACTTCAGTCATGTAGGTGATGTTACTTCAGTCATGGTAGATGATAAATATTGTAGGTTTTATATTAACAGGTGCAATACTATTTTTGCTCGTTTTTCTTCATCATGATAGTTTGTAATTATTTTTTTCTTCTAATAAGAGCTTGTTTATAAAGCTTTAAGTGCATCTGTGATATTTGTAAGCCACTAAAAGTATTACGTTTTTTGTTCCATCGTAAGTGTTTGTTTTAGGCAACATGTGTTCATTATATTGAAAAAAATATTTGTTTAATAAAAAGTTCTTACTTTAATTTGTCATCACTTTGAACTCGTCTACATTAAAGCCTGTAACATAATGCATTTCAGTTTCGATAACTGCAAACCACTGCAATTGCTAAATCAATATAATTTTCTACTTTTCTTATCTGGAATTGGTCAGGAATAAATTGGTGAAATGCTTTAAAAGTTCTATTAAGTGTACCCCCGATTATATTTGAAAGCCTGCTTCCAAATTTAATCCGGGGTACAATTTATAGTACTAAAGGCCTGCATAAAAGCATACTAAAATTCTGCTCAGAAGTGTACTAGAAGAAGTATCCTAAAAGGATGGCGAAATGTTACTTCTGAAGTGCGTAAGAAGTGTACTAAAATGCCTCTTACAGGCATGCTTAGAAGTATCCTAAAAGTATAGCGAAATGTTACTTTTGAAGTGCGTAAGAAGTATACTAAAATGCCTCTTACAGGTATGCTTAGAAGTATACTAAAAGTATGGCAAAATGCTACTTTGAAGTGCGTCAGAAGTATACTAAAAACCGGCCAATTTAGAGCAACAAGCATACTTCTGGAAGTGCAAATAAAGTATACTCTAAGAGCCCCGGTTTTTCGCTAAGGGTGCGAACGTTGCTTCTTGTTTTGCTTTGTCCTCGCGGGGTATTATTTTCCAATAGTACCACCAGCAGTGCTGAAAAATCTTGTTTTCATTATTCGGAAGAGTAGGCTTCAAACATAGATGCAAAATGAATGTGTATATGTTTTCAAATTAGTGATTTCAGCTTCCATTCTGCTCTTGGGGATAACCTGATGTTGAACGCGGCTCTGTTTGAAGCGGTTCGGACCCGGTTACACTGGACGAACGAGCAACAAACACTTACGACAAACATAATAGGAGATGATTCATGTGCTGCGTCTTTGTTTGTACAATTTAGCACTACAACATTATTAGGAATGTGCTGAAGTGTCACCGATGACTCAAACTCGCGTCGTTAAGAAACCGGGCTAACGGCGTAATTTTTATGCATCTGCGAACGATGGTTGCTGTTTCTTTACAGTGTGTATTCAGGAAAATGATGAACATGAACTAGATACATTTTAGTGGAATCATATACCGTAAAAGGAGGGGGAGCGCCCAGCCCACGTTCACTTAGACTGGATTGATCTAGACATGGGCGCTTGTCCGGTCAAAACGGGTGCTTAATGTATAATTCGCAAATTTCCCACGTATGGAACACGCGTTATTAATGGGCGCTTGGACGAAGTGGGTACATTCGCAGAATTACAGTAAGTTTTTTTAAATTTCTATCTTGCTTGAAAGTGGGCACACCCACTGAGTACTGGATTACGAATACTACTTTATTACCACATGACATGTAGAAGGCCAACGCTTTTGAGTTTATGTATGTAGGCTTTTGTGGGGAAAAGATAAACATAATTTTAAAAAAAAGACAATAATTTTAAAACTGAGCTTTTACGCTGTTCATTCTAAATATAGTATATTTCAAAAATCCAGTTTATAATTTTCGCACTTTGGTTACCTTTGATATGGGACACAGAAGCTCAGGCGGAAGATAAAACTATTAGTACGTGCTCTGGTAAAAATGAAAATGCTATGGAACCGAGTTCTGTTTAAGATACATTAAAATTAATGTTCTTTCGTGTAAAAAATATTTATGGAATTGTATAAAAAATTCGAAATGTTTAGACTGTCGCGACTAGCTTTTTTTGTGTTGCACCACAAACGGTGTTGTGTAAAGTTGATAGGAGCGCATCGTATTGCATGAGCATGATAAAGTCGCGCTCATACGGGGTTCTTACTAGACCCAGCGGCATTTTCGACGTATACCCGTTTTTCCTCGTGCGCCTTATTCCAGTTAATCTCCAAGACGAACGACATCCCTCCACATATTTTTTATTAATTTTTTGTGTATTTCTAAACTGTGAAATTAGCTTATGACAGCGAGCAGTTCTCACTTTTTGTTTTAAGCGAAACGACATGGTCATTAATGCAACATATTGAGTTCCCATAGTTTCAAAACTTTTTCCGCTATTATATCTATCTTTATCGTGCTGGAATAAATCATTTTTCGACTCTGCATAGCAAGAAAGACGTGAAAATATAGTAATCATTACAAGGGTCAAATTATGAGCTGACCATTTTTGGTGAAAACAAACTGTCCTACCAAAAAATCAAAAGAGATTTTTCTTTTTGAAATTACCAAAGAAATCGGTCTCAAATTTATTTCGCCACGACATCAAGGTTTCAGTAATGAGTGTGGCGCGACAGACACTAAAAGAAAGTGGCTCGGATCAAGATTACTTTAATCCAAGGAGATTAGAAGGGTAGTAGGGGGCATGACGTCAGCCGCGTAACCTCCACAAGCCATGCTCCCTTGACGCCTCGCCTCCTCATTTTCCTCCTTACTTTCCTCGCTATTCGGCCCAGCCCGTGACCGTCGCGTGGTTGATGGTTGCTGGTAGCAGGGATCGTGGTGCTGGTGGGTTTCATTTATCAGTCATCACAGCCAGAAACTGTGGCCCTCGCCCAGCCGACCGATTCTACGCCTGCTGCGCTTCGTTATGCCTTCTGTTTTCTACAGACCGTTACCATCCTGAAAACGATAGTAATCAACGTGGAACGTCAGCGCTGTAACTAAGTCTGTTGACGTGTTTTGGGTAATGTACTATCGGAGAAAAATGAAATGTGAACAGAGGAGCGCGTGGCTCGCTGTACAGGCTGCGCCGCCTGGAAGTGAGCCTAGGGGCGAGGGTGCGTGGCCTACTTCAATGTGTTCACGCCCCCCGATTGGCGCTCCCCCAGCTTCAGCAGTGCGCCTCTCAGGGCGCTGAAAGCTGTCACCGCTATCTTTGCCTGCTCGGCGAGTGCGGCGAGCTTCTTTGTACCGCTCGCGCCAGCAAAGATAGCGGTGATAGCTTTCAGCGCACTAAGAGGCGCACTGCTGAAGCTTGGGGAGCGCAGAGGGAGGCGCGTGAAGACGTCGGAGTAGGCGACGCACCCTCGCTCCGAGGCTCACTTCCAGGCGGCGCAGCCTGTACCGCGAGCCACGCGCTCCGCTGTTCGCATTTAATTTTTCCCCGATAGTACTGTGCATCTGCGGGGAGTATTCTCTTTATCTCCTGGCCACTAATTTCTGCAGTAGCCGAAGCAAGAATAAATTATATACACACAAGATTGCGTAACTATGTCCACCCGACAGATTGGACCTATATACTTACGCATTTTTTTACGGCGGTGATTTCCGCGCTCGCCTGCAAATGATAGCTGCGCTCGCATCGCTCTCATATATGTTATATCACGCTAGAATACGTTGTTTTTTTTCTTTTTGTTGTGGCCGCTATGCAGGTCGTACACTGGGACATTTTATTACTGTTGTGACAAATTGAACCAACTCAACTTGATTCGAGGTTGAGAGATGTTTTATTGACAATTAGAAGTGCACGGAGCACACCCCGCTCCACTTCGATGGGGTCCAGCCACCGCCGCAATCAATGGCCGAAATCCATCGTTTCCGCAACCGTCGGAAATCTAAGAGAATTGTTGATCGATTCCTGTTGTCGTAAAACTATGTGTGTGTAATACGCCATGGGGCTTACCGGTGAAAGGTAATCCCCGTTGAAGAAAAGTCAGTCCGTCTGTGGCAGCCGACCACGCTGCAAGCACCCATCCCGTACCCGTAGGAAATTAGCGTCCAGGCCACCGTGGTCCCGGCGACGCCAGGCTTTCGTTTTCTCCGTTGCGGCGATTGCCCTGATCGTCCCGTGTACCAGCAGCGGTGTGTCGTCTGCTCGTGATCCGTCCCAACCTCGCTTCCACCTTTGCATTTAATGGCATTATAATCTCAACCGCTTGCTTGCTTGCTTGCTTCACGTCTAGCCTTCGATCCGATAAAACCTACCGGACGGAGTGCGCGCAAGCCTGCAAGGAATCCTTCTACAATCAACCATCCGTCTCGCACGTGATATGTTCCGCGCACCAATCGCCAGAGAGATCTGCGGTCACGTTGGGCACAATATCGTTTAAACTTTTTATAACTAGGCTTCCCATATATTGCACCGTGCCCCCTCCTAGTATTTACAACGTCCTCGTTTTGAGGCCGCACCCGTACTTCAAACTGAATCGAAACCGCCAAGTCAGAGCTACTTCAAACTATTTCTTTGTGAGATGACAAAAATTACAAAAATACTTCAGTACAATACAAACACTCTACCTAAGCAGTTCACCGGTAAAAAACCAAACAAATAAAAACATGAGCCAATCCCTCCAAGCCGGAAGACCAACAAATTCACGCGAAGATGCTGCGTAAAAACCGAAAATCGCTGTCAACAATACCTCCACCTGCCGAAAGCAACCACAGCCATTCATCGTATGTCCCGACAATGGCGAGGGATAAAAAAAGCTCCTATTCCCCCGGGATCAGAAAAAAAGTGTACCAGGTCTGTGGGCCGGCGCAATCACTTTATCCTGAACGCAATACCGTCTTCACCGCTAAGTTTATAGGGCGACGGAACCTCCGCACCCGCTCGACCAATCAGCTGCCTCCTTTTCTTCACCTGACCCGGCTGTCTGCGCATGGGCGTGGGCGGGACCGTGATCACGTGACGAGAGGAAGACGTGTCGTTGGTCCAAGGTGCACGTAGCTTCTACCGCACTCTCACCTCAGGGGTGAACAGAGTGTAGGAACAGACGTCAGGAAGAAAAGGATATGCTATTCCCGGTGTGAGCCGTGAAACGGGGCTGAGTCTCCTTGGCATTGTATGGGGAAACCCATTTCGATCCCGAACAAAGAAGACGTGGCGGTAAATAGACGAGGATGTTTGGGAGTCCAGGAGGTGTAGGAACGTCCGGTGTTGTATAAGACGTCTCCCGCTACCAGGATCTCTTCTCGAATTGAGTTGCAGACAATGTATGATAGTGGTGTTCGACGTCGTCGTGTTGTTGGTCTCCCTCTGAGCTCCTGTTGATAGGAATGTGATGGGTTTATCGAACGTTCTGCGTTCTCCTCTCTGCTGGCAGTGCGTGAAGGCTGTGGCATTTCGACTTTTGAAAATTGAGAACAACGTTGTTTATTACAGCGTTTACAAGTTCTTTAATCTCATTCCCGACACCAATCTTTGATGCGATATCATTTGATCAATTTGATGTTGAAAGTAAACAAATTCGTTGTTGAGTGCGAACTTCTTTGGCGAAACTGGAACTAATGCTTTCTAGGACAAATGTTTTATATTTTACAACTTTTTTTAGGTGGGTTTCCATTGTCACTTTTACCATAGACGCTGTTTAGAGATGCTTATAAATGTCCATGAAGTAAACCTATGGGCCCCACAATGCTCATTTATAGAGCGATCACGTGATCGAAGCGCGCGCCGCCATCGGTTGAACTATAGTGGAAAACAAGCAGGTGTCGCATTTGGCGGGTAAACAAACCAACGAAGTACGCAAGAAAAAGAACTTGTGCGCCGTAGTGGTTCTGCCGTGGGTATACATGGAACGCTATTGCTTAGCCTTTATGATAACCTTTAAATGTATTCTGAATTTGTTTAATGATAATTTGACCCGTCTTATCTTCGACCGCTTTTCGCAACGTAAAGAAAACCGGAGCCAAATAAGAAACCGCTGCCTCCTTGTAAGAAGCAAAAGCGTAACATTAATGATTATTAAAAAATGAAAGATAAATTGAATGCGTCATTTTATTCAAAATGCAAGGAAACACCTTTTTGGACCCGAATCCATCTACACCTTGAAAGGAACTAGCCGGGCCAAGCTT
Source organism: Ixodes scapularis (assembly GCF_016920785.2). NCBI lineage: Eukaryota > Metazoa > Arthropoda > Arachnida > Ixodida > Ixodidae > Ixodes > Ixodes scapularis. The sequence goes on from NW_024609881.1 coordinate 94,586,801, forward strand.
AAACATATTCCAGCGAGGTTTGAGGCCCAATTTATGATCTTTTCAGGAATTCTTCAGTGCACATAATCGAGCTCCAGTCTTGGATTGGATCACGCGGAAGGTCATTTTGTCCACCAAGGCGCTATTCCCAAACTAATTTGCAAGAAGTGGCCTCTGTCTGCCATTTCCTCGAACTTGTTCTCTTCAGGGTTTTCAATTGCTCATTTAAAAAGGAAGTAATTATCAATTGAAACACGTTAAAGCGAATTGCATGATAAAATTCGACTTTTGTATTTAGAGTCCTAAGTGTTAGAAGACACACTGGACGCTCAAGCGGACACGATCTCATGTTTTTGATGTCACTTCTGACGCGCAATGACACAGGATGGGGTACGGCGCACGCCCTGGTGCATCGCTCATTAAGAAATGAATGGCTCTGCTTGCGCAGCGACCACGACTTCTTCGGCCCCGTTAACGAACCTGTTTAAAAGCTGTGTGTTCAACAGTCACGCGTCCCGCTTCGCATGAGGCGCATCTGGAACCTTACTTCCCATTAAAAATAAAGCCAAACATAGCAACAGGCACCCTTATCTGATATATATCTCAGAAAAGAGGGCGAAACACTATGTTTCCTCAGGTTTCAACATAAAAAACCAGGCGGGATTTTAAGTTGTCGTCTAGAATGCTTAGCACGCGTTGATTAGGTTATCTTCATAAAACGATGGTTCAAAAACACATTTTTTGTGATTCTTTAGGGGGGCCTTAATATACGGTGTTCGGGAGTCGGAAGCACCCCCCCCCCCCCCCCCCCCAATAGAAGCAACCTCCAAGTCCACAAGTTAGCTTCACTACAATAAAAAAAAAGTCATGTTTTATTTTAATGGAGTGAATCCCATGGACAATAGAGTAACAACCTACAGGTCATGCCTAGGTTCGCTAACCTTGAACTGAACAGTATCAAACCTCCCAAAGACATATCTGTTAAGTGACATGGTTTTGATCTACCTAGACCGCTCCGTGCGTCAAAATTTAATTGCACAAGATGATGGCTAGTATTGACGCTTTAGCTTGTCTTGACATGTGCATTGCAGCGGTTCCAAGAATCAATCCTGTACAAAAAACACATTTTAGTTGTCGCATCTCTGTGTGAGTCTGAATGGTTTGGGAAGCTAGATATATCCACACGAATATTATTTGTTCTATCTTTTTAACGGGCTAGGCACACAGACTTAAAAGAGAGAAGACATCGTGCTCGATTATTTTTTTTTTAATTCATTTTTTCAGTGACATATTTTTATTTCATTCGTTTATATGACTACATGGAGCCCTAACTTGATGTGATAACAAAAATTAAAAAGTGTGGCTACGTGCTTGCATTTTTAATAGAACAAGGGACCAAGTACACTCTCGTTCCCGTTGCTCAATTCACTCAGGAATCAACCAAGCTCAACATGTCTCTAAAAAATAATCAGTTCATTTGATAGTTCTTGCTTTCATGGCGTTTGTAATGACAATTTGCAGCACACTGAAAACAATACGGCCTATTAATAATGATAGTTTTTTCTTTCTTTTTTATTTTTTAAGGCGAGAATTTCTAGTTCGTAGTTTTATCTTTGGCAGTTGCCCCTGCTGATTAAGAGTTCGCGCAGCCGAGATGCACCCTTCAACAACGCTGGCAGCCTTGCAGCGGAATTGTTGTACATTACAAAAATCTGGGAAGCGGAAACTATAAGCCAAGCAAATGGATAATAAACACGGATGAGTAAAAACCATGTAAATACCTTAAAAGGGCAGAGCTCTTTTTCAAGCGAAAATGAATCGGGGAGATACGATCAGACGCATGTCATTTCTATCCTGGAGGTACGGGAACCGGGACTCGTAGTCATTTGACAGCGGGCCGAGTCCCAGCTAGTCGCAGGACGCATAAGACCCGCAGGCCGTGTGTTTAAAACCCTTTCTATAATGATTGCAAATACTGTGAGGGCTACAGGACCACTAATATTTGCAAGAACCTTTGTCAGTTCATACTTTATTTTTTTCTTCTCTCGGCGAAACGGACTCTCTGACTATATATTTCATATTCCCGGCTCACCAAACGTATGAACTTGCAACATAAACATTTACTTTCCGATTTTATGTGTCGCTGATTCTGATGTTTCTGTATTTTCGTCTAGTTATAATTTTCATGTTTTATCTTGTAATGTGAGTGTGCTCATTGTTTCGAAGCGCAGCTCTTTGGCGCCCGTTTCCGTGTTTGTCGGCGTCGGCGTAACTGCGCTAAATTTGGCAGAAAAATTGACGTCGCGTGACCTCATCACCAAGTCGATTCCCCGCTAAATTTAGCAGCAAACTGAATTGCTATTGAGGTCACGTAACGTCAAATTTCCCGCGAAATCTAGCGGAAAAACTGAATCTGTTCACAGTTGGCGTAACACCGAGTCATGTGACGTCATTTTCGCCGCTAAATTTAGCGGGGGAACTAAATTGCTGTTGAGGTCACGTGGCATCAATTTTTCAGCTAAACTTAGCAGGGAGACTGGAAGGGGGGAGGGTATAGAGGAGGAGGAGGGGAGGGTACGCAGAAGAGGGAGGAGAGGAAAGAGAAGGAGGAGAAAAGGAGGGGGAGGAGGAGGAGGGGAGAAGAGGAAGAGGTGGGGAGGAGAAGGAGGGGAGAGGAGGTGGAAAAAGTGAAAGCCGTTTACAACTCCCTGTAACACCGAATTAGAGCGCAGCTCTTGAGGAGGAGGAGGGAAGGGTACTGGGGGGTGAAGTGACCTGGGGGGGGTCACGTGACGATGCCGATGATGTCATCAGTGACGTCACTGATGACGTCATTCGTGATGATGACGATGCTGATGCCGGTGACGTCATCAGTGACGTCACTGATGACGTCATCAGTGATGATGACGATGACGATGCGGATGCCGGTGAGTTCATCAGTGACGTCACTGATGACGTCATCAGTGATGATGACGATACGGACTCCGATGACGTCATCAGAAATGATGACGATGACGATGCGGATGTCGGTGACGTCATCAGTGACGTCACTGATGACGTAATCCGTGATGATGATGGTCACGATGCGGATGCCGGTGACGTCATCAGGGACGTCACTGATGACGTCATCAGTGATGATGACGATGCGGATGCCGGTGACGTCATCAGTGACGATGACGTCATCGGGGAGGTCACGTGACCTCGGCGAGGGGGTCACGTGACCCTGGGGGGTGGTCACGTGACCGGGGGGGTCACGTGACTTCGGGGGGGGGGGTCACGTGACCTCGGGGTCACATGACTTTGGGTGTCACGTGACCTTGGGGGTCACGTTACCTTGGGGTGACCTTGGTTACGCCGACGCCGACGGCGACGCCGACGCCATCAGTGACGATGACGTCCGGCTTGAGCGGCCGACGCCGCTGAAGCCGGGAACGGGCTCCTAAGAGCTGCGCTCTAAAAAGGAGGTTGGGAGGGGAGGAAGAAAGGGAAAGGAGAGAGGAGGATGAGGGGGAAAGAGGAGAAGGGGATAGGAGGCGAGGAGTGGAGAAGGAAGAGAAGGAAAGGAGGAAGGAGAAGGAGAACGTAAGGAGGAGGAGAAGGGGCATACCTTCCCCGTCGTATCTTCCCCTCCTCCTCCTCAAAAGCTGCGCACTAATTTCGCGTTACAGAGACCTGTAAACGTCTTTCATTTGTTAGTGTTCGAATGTCCGGTGTGCCAGTACCAAGACCGAATGGTCATTCCTGGACACCCAATAAAATTGGTTGATTTATTCATTGATTGATTGGTTGAATGATTGGTCATTATTATCTAGATTATAAAATCTAAAAAAAAGAAAAACTAAGCAAATAAAAGGCCCATCGCACAGAAGATTACATACTATTTTATTTTGATATAATGTATCATTAGTCGTCAACAAAAAATGATGTAAAAAAAAGCAGTTGGTACCAAGAGGGTAGTCTCATTTAATTTCGCCAAGAGTAATTCCAACTTCGAGTGCGTTAAGATTGACTTGTATATAGTTTTTAATGTTTCCCCCTAACGATATCGTTAGCCCACATTCTTGCTGACAATACAGCTGCCGAGACTCTCGCAGTGAGGAAGGGGATTTCATGAGTTCCAGTAACCTTAAAAAAAATACAGCGGCAAAGAGCGATTTGGTAATGCCATTTTTATATGACGTTATACATCCGCCTTCCTCAGAGAACATAGTGAATTACTTTTCTTGTTCGAAACTTTTTTGTTGAAGTTTCTCATTTTATCCGGTCTTCTGTTCGCTTTTACTTTCAGTTCGATAATTCACAAAGTTTCTTTCGCTATTCCTCGTCGACCTTTCTATTTCCGCTTCGAAGCCATTTCCTTTCGCGAGTTCTCGCTCAAAAATGTTTCGCTTTGATCTTCATCCGCTGTTTTGCTGTGTCTGTTAACCTAAAGCGTAGGATTTCTCCGTTCCACGTGGTTATTTCCTTTGCTTCCACAGTAGACTAGGAAACAAAGATGGTGGAGCCTCGGAGCAAAACGCGCTTCAATCGATTATACTGGGTTCACGGACACATCTGTGCCGAGAGTCTTATGCTAAGCTGGCGAATCGCCTTTTTTTTTTTTGTCGCTTTTAGAATAGGTATTGTTTAACAAGAATTTATTTTCTTTAAGTCGTGCTTGCAATGCCGTCGAGCCAAATCAAAAGAAAAAATGTGTCGTAAGTTGTCCTGCAATTGTGTTGCTACGTAAAACGTTCCTTTTTTACCGCTGGTGGTGCTACACCACCAGTGCTAAACCAAAGGTTTAGTTGAGTTAGTGGTGAGCTAGTGTTAGAGTTGGAGTTAGAGCTAGCTAGTAAGAGCTGGAATTAAAGTTAGTGTTAGAGATCATGGAGTTTATGGTGGTAACTCCACTTTTCACACGTTAATTTTCCCGCTCAATATAGAGGGTACGCTGAATTTGTGTGTATATCCCGTGACGTCAATTTTCCGGCTATATCTAGGGGGGAACTGAATTTCCGCATAGGCCCATGACCAAGTAAAATGACATCAACTTGTCCGCTATCGGATAAACATTATTTGCACGTAGGTTACGTGACATAAAGCCGTGTGACCTCAATTTCCCCGCAAAATCTAGCTGAGAAATTCGCGGTTACGCCTTTTGACGCTTTTCTTCATCTGAAAGCCTAGCCTAACAACGTTTCACGTTAAAATCAAGGAATTAGGCAGAAATTCTAAAGCGAAATTCCCCCCCCCCCCTTTTTTTTCGAAAGCGGTATACGTCTCAGTGAAAAATATTCTAAATTACTCTAGTGATTCCGCAAACAGCATCCCCCGAAAGCGGAGGATGCTGCTAGCGGAATCAATTGATTCTCCGCTAGCACAATAGAACGCTTACATAACTGCCGTTTGGTTTTATAAACGCGAAAGCATTAACTCTTTTATGGAGTGAGCTGACGTCATCAGTCTAAAGCGCGAAAACGGCAGATAGTTTCCTTCGGTTCCATTGGCTGGCGCGCGTCGACGGCGCTCCCTAGAGCTCCTGTATAGCTACCTACGGTAGCAGAGTTGCGCATTCAGCCTCGCCCTTACAAAAATATGTATGGATACTTCTAGGCCGTTCTATAGACCAGCGTCCATAGGGAGAACAAAAGGCATCTATAGGCAGACCACGACCTCTGTTGCCTCCGTGAAGTCGTCCTATGGCTGCCCTATAGAATATTGGCCAACGGACGTTCTATGGACGTCCTATTCTATGGATGATGTGTGGTCATCCTATACCCTCTCTATGGCAAGGCGCCATATAGAGTCCATAGGGACTCTATAGGGTGTCTACACAGGGTCTTTACGGTATCTATAGGGTGCCTGCAGAAAACCCATACGAAGTCTACAAGGAGTCCCTAGGGAGTCCACAGGGAAGCCATACAAGGTCTACACAGGGTCCTCATGGGGTCTGCAGAAAAGCCATACAAGGTCTACAGGGAGTCCCTACAGGGTCCGCAGAGAAGCCACTCAGTCTGCAGGGGGTCTGCTATGGGGTCCGCACCGACCAACGTTTCTAGAACAAGTCAGTTGGGAAACTGCTGAAGAGCTTGCTCTGAAAAAGCGGCACCCCCCGATCTGTACTCGAAAACCAAACTAATTGCGATCGCAACGCCACCATTCCACCCGCTGCGGCCACTTGGATAACTGCACGACTGCGTGTGTTGGTTTGGGACTATCGATATTCGACAGCATGTGACTGTTCTGCTTTGGCTTGAATCGGCCACTTTGGCGCCGAAACATATACGGTAGAAGAGGGGCTTCATGGTTGCCAACCCCCGTCTCCCAGGCGGACACGCCGCGAATCCCAACCGAAGTTAGGACGCACCCAAGTCGGGACGCGCTACCTGAAGTCGCCGGTGAGGCATGGCTGTAAAAAAAATATTAATTGTGCCGCAAAACCCTGCAAGATAAAAGTGTATGCAAACATCACGCTCTTGCCATTTTGTACTGATCTCCAATAAAGGATTCTACAAAAAGAGCTTTTCCCCGTTTGTTTTTACGCAAAAACGTGCTCTGTAAAAGTCATTTTAAAGAGTGTAGGGTCCTTAGGGGTCTGGAAAGAAGCCATACAAGGTCTATAGGGAGTACGTAAGGGGTTCACAGGGAGCCATACAGGGTCCACAGGGAAGCCATACAGGGTCTACACGGGCTCCTCATGGAGTCTGCAGAGAAGCCATGTAGGGTCTGCACGGAGATCCTACGGGGTCCATAGAGAAGCCACTTTAAGCGATGGTGGTACCGCGGTGTGAGAATCGCACCCCCTAGCTCCTAAATGATTTGCCTCATAATAAAATGGCTTGCCTACACTTTCCTGACGTGAAAAAAAAACATAAAGTAAGTCTCTGATACTGCGCGTATATAGCAAAACTACAATTACTTACGCGTCGCGCGCAGACCCAGCCTAGTATACCGCTTTTTAACGACGATCATCCAGATGACCGCAATTGTGATAGGCACCAGTGCGCCCGCTATGGGTTGTGAAAGTTGCGAATATATACGGGAGCCGCAGCGACCCACATATACCTATTTCCCACTGAGAAAGTAATAACATTATTCCGGCACATAATAAACACTTCCATCTCCACAATGAGCATACCCTGAGGTTGGATATGCCTCCAGACATCAATGTAACATATTGATAGCCGGACCTTAACAACTCTTTAACTCGGACACCTCGCTACACCCACAGAAAACGTCTACCCGGCATCACTTTATTAATGCACCAATATATAGCTCACACCATAGAGAGGAAATAGGATGACCATAGACTCACCGGGACCATAGAACGGAAATAGGAAGGAATAAAAAACTTTTTCTTTCGCGAAGATCTCTATAGCGTTTTTGTGTCCATTCTGTTGCAAACCAATGGTACATAGCCGGTCTAAGAACTGTCTACAGGAATCCATAGGATGGACAAAGAGGTAATAGAAGGGCAAAAGTATGGACATAGGACGTCCATACATATTTTTGTAGGGGCGGCGAGTGGCCGTAGCGCCGGCTTTCCCGCACGCCCTGGATGCTTTGCTCCTCACGTGACTAAATTTGGCGAATAGCGGCGCCGCGCGCGCCGCCGCACACGGAAAACGGGAGAGGAGGAAAAGGAGGCGGAAAGCAGGGGAAAATAGGCCGGGGCGCGAGAAACGTCGGTGGGGCGACCGTAAAGGTGGCTTTCTTGCACGGCGTGGATGCTTTTCTCCTCACGTGATGGATCTCAGCGAATAGCGGCGTGGCGGCGCGGGGAAAAGAAATGCGCAACTCTGCTCCCCCTTCGGGGGTGCATATCGAGGAACTCTAGCGCTCCCATGGGCCGCTGCGCTCGCCAGTTTTCACGACCGCTCACCCCACGGCCCTGCGTGTCCATCAGCGCGGAGCGTCCAAGGTCACCAGGGGAGCACACGCGCCGATCGGCGACGAAAAGTACGCAGCAGACGAAAAAAGAGCCGACGAGCGGCTTGCATGCTTTCGCACTCACAACTCATAAGACGACCTTAGGTGTACCTCAATCTTTTCTACAACTTCCCTATACACCGACACACCGTTTACAAGCAAGCCCGCGTTGTGCACACCGGGTGCGCAGAAACCAGATTAGCGTGTGGCGAGGCGTCTGCGCGTGCGCGGCGCCGACAGCAGCGCCACTGCAAACGCGTGACGTCATGGAGTTGATTTGGCGTATAGTAAGCAGTCTTGTACACGCTACTAAAAAAAGTAATCGATTACAATTAATATTACTCTTGGCTAAAAAGTATTCGAATAGATTACTTGATTACTCGACAGCAAAAGTAATTGGACATTACTTTAAGAAGTAACCGTTACTTCTCCGATTACTTTATTGTATGAAGACTTACATCTTTAGCGCCCATAACAACGAACTTCTTCCAACCTACATTTCACATTTCCACAAGTATTGAAGAAGAAAAAACGGGTTCCCTCTTCGTGGTTCTTGCACCTTCACAATGCGTGCGGACACATGCACAGAATTCGTTTGAAGGAGTTTAATTATTTGGGCGTTCGCCAGTCGAGGGGGTTGAGGGGAGGGGGAGGGAGCGGAGGGGGTTCTAGATCTTGTTAAGCTTAAGCAAGGGTTGTCGCTCAAAGTTTGTGTCGCTCATTTCATTATTCACATGTAGATTAACTCGCATGTTATACAAAAGAGCAGCAGCCCCAGGTTTTGAAACAGATCATAGTATCCATAAGCGGAAGAGATCGCCCCGACCACTTCACAACTCGAAACCTTGCTTGTCACAAAGGCCAAGTAGGGGAAATAGGGAAATATTTGAACTGGCTTTGTTATATTTTGCATCCGCTGTAGACATGCTTCGGTTCTGGTTCTCCTACGGGCTGCGAGTATGTACCGTAAGCAGGATTGTTTTTTTTTTGTTTTTTTTTAAGCTCTGTGTGCCTGTGTGTGAGGGGGCTAGTTTGAACGAAGGACTTACAAAGCTACATTCAGCTCCCTCAAACTTCGCCCTGACTTCGCACTGAGCTTCCTTAGGGCTTCCCACTCCCACTCCCAGCTCGAAAAAAACGGACATTTTTACAGAAACTGTACATACAAAGGGATTTACCTCGTTCCCTACAGCTCCGCAAAAATCTTTCTTTTTTTCCGTTCGAAAAAAGAAGCAAATTTTATTTTTGTCGTTTCAGAAAAAAAAAAAGGTGTGTGGAGGGGGCGGGGGGAGGGTCCCGTGGAAAAATAGTAACGGTTAGAAGTAATTTTTATTACTTCAAAAAGTAATCAGATTACTCTTGTGATTATTGCCTAATAAAAGTAATAAACTGATTACAAAATTACTCCGAAAAGTAATCTATTACAAGTAATTTGATTACTTGTAATGCGTACGGTACAAGTCTGATAGTAAGTGGCGGTTTAAGAAACGCAGGGAGGCGTGGGGAGTGTCCGACACGCAACTCATTATCACCCCGCGGCAAATCAGATTGTCGCATTTGCCGATCAGAATCCCAACGCACCAATCGTGAAGCAAGAGGCGGGACTGCATAATGAGACAGGCGCTGCGCGTGCTGTCCGTGGCCGTAGTGGTACTCTGATTACTTCATTGGTTCTGCGGACGCATATCTTTCTGCCGATATATTGAGATGCGTACGAGATTACTTACTCATCTTGGGTGAACGGTCAAACGTCACCGTTGAATTCGATTCAAGGTCGAAGTACACTTTTGGCGGTGAAAAACGTATGCTTTGTCGTTAAAGCGTTCGGGTTTTGCTGGAAGTCCGTGGCACGCACTCCCAAAAACACGTTTCACGTTAACGATTGTCTGTTACCTGCAGAACCTTAAAAGTGCCAGAATGCATGAAAGGCATTATAGGGAATTGGTGAGAGAATGGACGTGTCTCGTGACGTAAATTTTCCCGCTTAATTTAGTGGGAAAACTGAATGCTTGTATAGGTCACGTGACGGCAGGTCAGGTGACGTCGATTTCCCCCGCTAAATTTAGCGGGAATACTGGATTGGTGTCTCCATCACGAGACGTGAATTTTCCCGTTAAATTTAGCGGGTAACTGATTTGGTGTATAGCTCACGTGACGTCGATTTCTCGATAACTTTAGCGGAAAAAGTGTTCTTGTTTGCGGCATTTATGGCGCTATAGAGATCGGGGAAAGTGCAGTGGTATTTTGGCCACAAGACGTGAATTTTCTCATTAAATTTAGCGGAGAAAATGAATTGACGTATACGTCACGTGCCGTAGTTTTCCCACGGGGTATAAATCACGTGACGTCACTTTCCCGTCAAATTTAACAGGAAACTGAAATCGTGTGTAGGGCAGGTGACGTCTGTTTTTCCGCTATATTTGGAAGAAAACTGAATTGGTCTGTATGATCCGTGACGTCGGGTCACGTGACATTAATTTACCAAATAAACTTAGCTGAGAAACTGAATTAGTGTATTGGTCTCGTGACATCAATTTTCCTACTGTATTTAGTGGGAAATTCACGGACGGGCGGACTGACGGATGGACACAGTTTTCAGATTGCGGGGGGGGGGGGGGGGGGGGTTAATTCGCAATTCATGCTTAAAAAGTGGCAGCAACAGACGATGAACTGGTTTCTCTTCAAACGTTATACACGAACTCCACTCTGTTACGTCACGGCGCGGTGGTGGCTCGACGACCCCACATCCGGTATGGATCTGTGGGCGGAAGTCACCATGCGAGACGTGCATAAACACGTCGTTTTGAAAGAAACTAGACAACAAACAAAACCTGCTTTAAAACGCCGCCACTGAGGCTGTACCAAAAGTGTCCAGAAAGCTTTGAAGGTCAGTTTTCATGACCTTCAAAGCTTTCCTGAAGGTCAGGAATTTCGGTTCGTCCGAGAACGTGGATATGTGCCGTGAAAAGGGATAGCCAAGCGCCGTCGGACCACGATTGCTTGAGCGGGAAGCACTTTGGGTTGAATTCACGGATACTTGTGGTATTCAGATTTGTTTGTGTTGTTCCAACATAAACGCGGGAAAACTGTCAAGTTGTATGGACCAGAAGGGTAACTGCGTTCAGTACGTCCTTAAATTCTAACGGCCGCTTGATCGCTCCAACTATCATCTTCTCTTTGACACGTTCCTGCTTGTCGTCTGCTCTTCGAGACGACACTGCTCAAACAAAACGTTGGCCCGGTAATTGCGATAAGATTTGAGTGCAGGCCTCAAAAGACTTAAGTTTGAAGGTTGGTTGGGGTAAGCAGGCTCGCTGGAAACAGTAGATACAAGGAGATGTTGATCTTTGTTATGCCTGATTCACTTCGTCCGATTCTGCTTACTATTTTCAGTATCGATGTCGACCATCCCGGCTACGGTTTACGCTTTTGCAGCGCGAGCGACGTCGCGACTGAAAATTGCGAGCGGAATCCTATCGTGCGAATCAGCCTTTAGCGCCTATTTTGCAGCATCCTCGCGGAATGAACCGCCGCATGTCACATTATTCACGCGAAGTTTTGCGGTGTAACGAGCCTCAGTAATTTAGGGGAGGCCGCGCAAGCAGTCAGACATTACCAGGAAGGCGTGGAATCAATAACTCCAACGCGAAAAAGAGCACGGGGAGTCACACCTACGCCGACAACATCGCATTTCAATGATTTGTTTATGGGCAACGGCGAGCTTCTTGCCCACACTCCATTGCACAAGCGCGGCGCCGGTGGCGTCCGCCAGGGGCGCTCCTGTCTATAACCAGAAAGTGCTAATGGCGTATCTCCTAAAATCAACCAATCGTGCTCGGGAGGTTAACGACGTTAATACTCGCGAAGGTTATTTTCCGCGCAATTTGCGTTTTCTCTGATGTTAGTAAGGAGTTTTCGTAGACAGCGTTTCCCTTTCCGCTAAGCCCTCCGCAACAAACAACCCGCTAATGCGCCTGCGCGCCGATGGCCTTTACTGTAGAGTTCCGGGTATCGTTGCGGAGAGCGTAACTTGACGGCAAAAACCATCTACGAAAGCTCCTTAATGACTATGGCATCGCGATGTTACCCTCCAAAGCAATTTATTTATACATTTATTTTTGCTGGTAGCGCAATGAGTTTCGAGTGAACATTTGAGCGGTAAAAAAAGTACGTGCCTTAAACCCTACGCGCGCCAGAACGGTTTCATGGGAGATTCAGCGTGTCGCTGATACATATACGTTAAAAAGAGGTGGGGTGATTTCAGATAAGATCGACCAAAGGATGGCTAGTCGACATTTTCAAATCAACTGATGTTTTTATATGTTATTGTCTAGTGTCTGGTATAAACGAATCCAAACTTAGTTTTGACTAGAAAAAATACTTGGGGACAGGAAAAATCGTAAGGCATGAGATGGTGGACAGTTGCATTAACGCGCACTGATGGAGGGGGCCTGTTTGAGAGTGAATAACTAAAGCGATAACATTAGGAGAACTCTAATACGTTTTAGGCGCAAACTATGGGTATAGCTTGCTTGTAATATAAAGTAATCATATTTATTTAAAATTTATTTATTTTTCTAAAAATTGACAAACATGCCTGCTCGAACGACAAATGGCAAATTTTGGAGGTCTGTATCTCATGAAATAATTTAATCATTATGATAGAATTTGCAGATATTATTCTAGTAATATATAGCTAATATTTAAGAAATAACTAAGGTATCTGTGTGATACAATAGTTAGGATATATTTAGTCAAACATGGAAAAAACATCAAACAAAGAAAAATTCCGATGCGAATAAAAAAAAAACACCACCCTCGATTTTTTTAAAATTTAGGTAACCTCTTATACTCTAATTCGGCATTCATTTCCATTAAAAACATGTTGCATCATTTTATTGAGAAAGAAGATACAACTCCCCAAAGTAGGGTCCTTTTTCAAAGCCTACACTTAGCAGTGTTTTATACAAGAACTGACTCTGAGTTCCAGTTTCATGAAACCAACACACATCTTTTATATATTTTTATTCAGATGAGGCCAATGATAACTAAAGAAATCGTTCACACACTTAAATTAAGGAGAAACTACTGTGTACAAAGAGGTATCATATTACGGACTAGTGATCCGAGAAAAGATCATGCAGCCATCGGCCACTAGGAACTTTGTTTACTTTATTCTCCTGCGACACTATATGCTATTCCCTCTTCCGCTCTACCTTCATCTCCCTCTCTCTCTCTCATATATATCCCTGATATATATCCAGAACAAAAACATGTTCAAGCATTCCCTTTCTGCGTGGTAGTGTTCTGTGGCTAGCAAAATCATTTCCTCGCTAAGCTCACGATTATGGCAAAATAGTTGCCGGAAACCGCAGACGACACTCGTCGCTAGTTCTGGCAAAACGGCCGATACAATCTTTTTTTCGCATTTCCCCGCTCGCTGTCAAGGACAAGGGGGTTCGCTTCAACCAGCAAAACATGGCCGCCGACGCCTGTTTACTGAGCAGTCATGCCTGTCGCCATCTCACTCGCTGGCGTCACGGGCGATAATATCAGGCACAAAGGGGCACACCAACCGGCAGCATTATCCCCAAATACTCGAGCCTCGCGTAAATACATAGAGTGTAAACGCTGTCGCCATGTTATCGTAGTAAGACCGCCCCCCCCCCCCTCCCCAAACGGGGGACTGCAGTACGCGACGGCGTACTAACACAACGGCGACGATATCGACATCGCGGGCTCCGAATTTTCCCATAGTTCTACTCCACGGGCATTGCTCGAAACGCTTGATATTGTGTACGCCCGCCTGGAAGGATTTCAGGCGCGTAGTTAAGATAAGGCGGTTCTCCGCGGCAAAAGAAAGCAATTTCACAAAAGCTTAAAAGCGGCGGCGACGCGTGTGCGGTGAACGCTTGTAGTTTTGGTGTAGACAGGGTGTGTGTGTTCTCGTTGTTGACACCAGCCGGCGATAAGGCACTGCAGGCGGTAGCTCAGTACAGCAAGGGCTAATCCGAGTGACCATCAACGTAACCCCACCGCCAACCCCTCGCGAACCGGTCGCCGACATGGCTCAGGCTGTGTCATGAACCACATGGTAGAAGCTCGGGTGCTTTCATATCAGCTCGTGGAGGGACGACAGTGCGATTGCGGAAAGTCTTTTTCGAAGGCCGCTGACCACATTTTTTTGTCTGGAGACTTTCCCTCTTTCTTCCTTTGACGTGGATCAAGCTTTGCCGACAGCCTCAGTTGTGACCTCTCTTTTCAAATGTACGTTTGCAGTGAGTGAGCTCCTCAGCCTCGGACTTGTCACTTGTGCACCCAGTAGTTCTTTCACTTGGCAATTATATGCCATCTGTTGGGGTTTAATTTCTATTATTTATGTATACATTATGAAGACGTCCTGGAGCTCCGAACGAGTGTTTTGTGCAGATTACTTTTGCAAACACAAAAAGACTATACCAAAGCAGCGGAATTTTCGAAGTGTTGGCGAGTTGGACCTAAACTCGTTGAAGCAAATTCTTCCGCCTGACTGTTCCACCAAAGTGGGTGCGACGGACTACCTGTGCTACCATTGCTTCATGCACATCACTAAGGAGATCTCGATGCGATGCTCTGAGCAGTGCCCTGACATATTTGTGCCAGCTGAAGAAGCAATTGAAGATCTAAATCGCAGCATACTACCTACAGATGTGTCGCCGCTGAGACAACCAAGCGTCGTAAGAAGTCGGGACAGGCCTGCCTATGTCAAGAGAAAGCAGACAGAACTGGAGCAGGTTGCTGTCAAGAATATACGCTCAAGGCTACGTATTGCGTACGACAGGGACGCACCATCGGGGTCGTCCGAACCAACATGCTCCACATGCACTGAGTGGGTGGACAACTTTCGGCAGGCCTTTGAAACCGCCACCTCTCTCCGGGAACGTTGTCAACTGCTTATACTCCTGCCGTCAACACTGACGAAGAATGAGGTTCAAAAGATGATTCCACAGGCCTCAATGTACCTCATCAGTAAATCCCGAAAACTCAAGGAAAAGCATGGCGTGTGGTATGAGCCGTATCCTTACACGAGGTGCAAGGTGAGCCCTGAGAACCTGTCTGCTGCCCTAGAGTACTTCACGAAAGACGAGCTACAATGTTCGCGCCAAAGTCCCAACCAGAAGGACGTCATCTCTGTCATGCTCAACGGAGAGAAAACGTTCGTGCCAAAGCGCTTCATGACACGCTCAATACGAGAGGCCTTCCGTATATACAAAGACAAGCATCCCGATTCCGGCGTTGGGCTAACGAAATTTTATTCGTTGCGCCCTAGATGGGTCCAATGTATTCCACACCAGGAAGTGTGCGTTTGTGTGCGCTGCGCCAATTATTATCTTTGTATTGCCGCTCTAGAGAACGTTACAGGTTCAACATTCAGCACTGGTGAAATGAACTCGGCATTTCTGTGCGACCCAGCAACAGAACTGAGCCTTCAAGGAGACTGTGATCACTGCCCAAAAGGCCAGTTTCTTACACTCCAGGAACTTGATATCCCGGAGGATGAAGAGATTGTGCTTGCAACATGGGAGTCCGGCGACCTTGTGAAAAAAACTTTGTAACCTGAGACTTTCCTAAAAGTCATCTAAGTGACGGTTGGAAGTTGGGTACTTCACAACCATATCCGGCAAACGCAAGGTAAAGCGATCTACGATGAAAAACAGTGCATGCAACGCGGGAGCATTGTCTTTCATTTTGACTTTGCTGAAAACTGGACCATCGTGCTTCCTGACGAAGTGCAAGCATATCACTGGAAAAAAAAAAACAAGTTTCGATATTTACATGTGTAGTGACGACAAGAAAATCTACAAACAGCTTTGCCATCATCAGTGAGGACCTGTGTCACGACGCCGCTCACGCTTGCTTGGCTCTAGAAAAAGTGAAGGAGTGGGTTGAAGACAACGTTGCGGTATACTTGTACGTGACGTACGTAAGTGACGGCGCCGCCAGTCATTTCAAGAATCGCTACCAGCTTCACCAATTTGCAAAGGACGATTGCCCACAAGCCCAGTGGTTATTTTCTGCATCTGGACATGGGAAAAATGCATGTGACGGAGTTGGCGGACTCGTGAAGCACCAGGCCACGCTGAACAACCTGAGAGAACGTTCAGTAAGCAAAATTCAGACGGCCAGGACAATGGTGAGCGTTCTATCAAAGAAACTGAAAGGCGTGCATCTTGTATATCTGGACGAAAATGAGGTTGTTCGGTATCGTGAACAAAAAAAAGAAGAGTGGCTGACGGTGCGCGCCTTCCCTGCCATTCAGTCTTGGCACGCGTGGCGGCTCAGCAAGTCATCAACAGAAGGGACCTGTGACGTATATGTAGCACGGACAGTCGGATCTGCTTGGAAGCAACTTTATTAAATGGGTACAGCGAGGAAAACCTTAGCGTAAAGTGCCGAATTTGATTTCCCAAGGACTGCTCATTTTGAATGCAGGGACATCTTATTTATCACATTTTTCTTCACGGGGTATTTAACCTACTGTTTTTGTTGGTGGTTACTAATAATTTTTATCTGATCACTATAAAAAAAATCCCAAAATGTTATCCTCGAGCAGGAGAAAATATATCGGCTTGCCACGATTCATTCATACACCGAGAGCATCGAAGCTGCTCCAGTTAGGCACTATGGCATCCGTCACCTGAAATTGTTTGTAATCGTAAATACACAGCCAAC
This sequence comes from Ixodes scapularis, assembly GCF_016920785.2. Taxonomy (NCBI): domain Eukaryota; kingdom Metazoa; phylum Arthropoda; class Arachnida; order Ixodida; family Ixodidae; genus Ixodes; species Ixodes scapularis. Next base: position 94,603,403 of record NW_024609881.1, read on the forward strand.
ATAAATATCTTACTATTATATCTTTGTTTTTGTGTGTGGAAGTAAAGTTATTTATTTTACTCTAGATGTAAAATATACCGGAAGGTACAACTTCACACTGCATCATCTTTTCTCAAACCATTAGTCTCTAATATGATACCACTTTGTACGCTTATGTAAAATGCTGTATATAGTTTCTCCTCCCTTTTACTGTGTGACCGATCGCTCTTTTTATCAATGACCTCATCTGAATAAATGTATATAAAAGATTTGTGCAAGTTTCATGAAACTGGAACTCAGAGTCACTTCTTGTATAGGACACTGCTAAGTGTAGGCTTTGAAAAAGGACCCTACTTTGGGGAGTTGTTTCTTCTTTCACAGTGCAATGATGCAACATGTTTTTAATAGAAATGAATGCCGAAATAGAGTATAACAGGGTACCCAAATTTAAAAAAATCGAAGGTGGTGTTTTTTTTTTATTCGCATTGGAATTTTTCGTTTTTTGATTTTTTTCTCATGTTTGCCTAAATATATTGTAACTATTGTGTCACTCAGATACGTTATTTATTTTTTCAATAATAGCCATATATTATTAAAATAATGTCTGCAAGTTATGTAATAATGATTAAATTATTTCATGAGATACAGATTTCCAAATTTTGCCATTTGTCGTTCGAGCAGGCATGTTTGGCAATTTTTAGAAAACTAAATAAATTTTTAATAAATATTATTACTTTATATTACAAGCAAGTTGTACCCATAGTTTGTTTGTAAAAAGTTTTAAAATTCTCCTAATTTTATTGTTTTAATTATTCACTTTCAAACTTGCCCCCTCCATCAGTGCGCGTTATTGCAACTGTCCACCTCTCCCTGCCTTACGATTTTTCTTGTCTTCAAATTTTTTTTCTGGTCAAAACTAAGTGTGGATTCGTTTATACCAGACACTAGACAATGTCATATAAAAACATCAGTTGATTTAAAAATGTCGACCAGCCACCCTTTGGTCGATCTTATCTGAAATCACCCAGTGGCAACCCCATAGCGGTACTATATCTGCGCTTCGGAATCAAAATTGCAGTCATAAATGCTGACAGCGACCACGTTTTAGAAGCCCTCTTGAGACCAGAACAGCCTCATTAGCCTAAGTAATCTCTGTAGCAGTAACTTTGTTATAAGTTTATTTGGATAGGCTTCCTTTAATGTTTTGTTTTTCCTCTGAAACCCTAGGAATAATATTATTGTTTCTGCTTTCCAGCGCTTTTATTTTGATCAGATGTGGCGCACTGTTGCGACTTTGTCTTTTCTTAGAAAACAAACACCACATTAAAGACAAAACAATATTTGAATTTCAATATAAAGCTTATCTTTAAAAAAACAAAACAAAAAAACACTAAAATATAGTTTGTAAGCGTATCAACTGCGGCTCCGGTTCAATCTGTGAAATGAATTTGGCCGTTGAGTATTTCTCTTTTTGTCTTCAGCGAGAACCTATTTTTAGCGAAATTAGCGTCCTTGTATATTAACTGGGGTCATCGTGTTTTCTTTTAGTAATTTTTTCGCATAATTTACAAATAAATGTCAGAAGTGTTTTGGTGCACGAGAATAAATTGTAATTTCGTCAAAGGATCTTGGTTAATGAAGCTTGGACTTGGGTTTGGGCTAGTTGGTTCTACATTGATAAACGTGCTGCGCTGCGAACTTCTACAGAACAAACGCGTGACCAAAACTTGAAAGGAAAAGGATGAGTTTACATTGAGATGAGGAGGAACAGAAGGAACACGAATGGGCGCAAACTAACAACTGTTTATTCTTTTCTTTTTTCTCCTTTTTAATGTATGAGTTTCCCCACGCCTGAGTTTGGAAAAGAACGAAAGCTATGAAATAATGATAAATGTCTTAATGAAGATGTGTGGACTTTCGATTTTTGTGTTTTTTTTTTTTGTTTTCTGATAAACGTTCGGTTTTGTTCACGCGTTTGTTCTATAGAACTTTGCAGCGCAGCACGTCTATCGGTCTGGGCTTTCATACTTTCTTCAAACTTCGGATATGGAACGCCAACTTTCGGTACTGCAGGGAGGCAGTATCAGTAGGGCTAGTTGGTCATAATTAAAACTTTCCAAAAATAAAATATACAGTTGACAGCCAGCGCCCTGTGTGTGCGCACTTGTGTCTTTTTACTATTTTAGTTCCGTTGTGCCGTTTTACAACTTTTTATGTTTTCTGAATATGTCGAGGTGTCTCTTCATTGCGCCCTGGCTTTGCTTCTTCCTCCTCCGCTTATACAAGTGTGGCGCACATTCGCAGACAAAGCGCGTCTCTGTTTCATCGTATTTAGTGTCATGGTCGAGATAAGGTTGATTGAAGCACGTAGGTTTGTTCTAGCGTAGCAATACACGTGTGAGTCGTGCCGTGTCTGGTCGCGATCTGGTGGAGTTAGGGTTAGCGTGCGGAAGCGCCGGGCAGAGCTTAGGGTCACCCGGCGGCGGTGGCGATGATGATGGCGGCAGTGGTGATGATGGTGAACTCCCGAAACCTAGCACCCAATGACTAATGATAAACTTCCTTGACAAAAGTGCGAAATCGTTATTTGGGCGACGTCCTCGCAAAGTTCTATGAATTTTTTTTTTACTACAACCGCGTAAATTAGTCGAGATACTGAGCTACACGATGTCCCTACCACACAATAAGGAGTAGGATTTGCAAAAAAAAAATAGGACTGGAGTCGGCCACCTTTGCGGAAATTTATCTGTCGTGTACTGTTCTGCCCCTTCCTAAATTTAGTCGCCAGATTAAATTTTGACTAATGCCAGCCTATGAGTGGAAATAAAAGCTCCTTTGTTCAAAGCATTTTTGGGCTTCGCGCACTCGAAGGAACCTGCGTTTTCAATGCAACATGTCAGCGCATGCGCTGCACGGCATCTAGCGCCGCCTACTTGACGTGACGTCAGTAGCATGAGTCGTGACGTCGGAAAAACGCGAGTTCATGTGACGTCATTAAAGGCCTCGGTGAGTTCGATCTTTGATTGTTTTTTTAATAGAGAAACTGGCTGCGCATTGTTATGATGTATGGATTTGTTGAATTCTTAGAACCGCAGAGTGGGTTATCGCCATATTTAGACGATCTCAGAAACCTTCCCAGGACATCTTTGAATTATTAAACACGAAGAGAATTGAGCGGAGCTGGAATATACCAAAAATATAGCTTTCACAGTTGTTTTTTTATTAATCAAAATGAAGCCATCACAAAGACGATTAATGACGTTGATGGTATAAAAAACTATAGTGTACGCTAAAGACTCTTAAGTCTGCTTACGAGTGGGAATGCGCAAGCATTCCTACACGCCTCGTATTCCTACGAACCGCGCGCCACGTCTTTCTTTTTCACACAGCGCTCCGGTGGGGACGTCATGCTCCCCACTGCGCAGGCGCGGCCAACCCCACCGACTCCACGGCTTCCGTGGCGATGCATCTGCGTTGCTGTGCTTTTCTTTGTGTTTTCTTTTTGAGGGGCGTCCGCATTGACCTTGAGCGCTCCGCCTGCTATTGTGACGATGCATCTGCGTTGCTCTGCTTTTCTTTGTTTTATTTCTTAGGCCCGTTCGCTTTGTCCTGGAGTGCCCCGCCGGTTTCCGTAACGAAGCATGTGCGTTGCTGTGCTTTTGGCCAATAGGAATTTAACTGCCGTTTAGCTGCTACAGACGGTTACAGACACCGCCGGCTTCGCTCCACGGAACAATTAATGCTTTCGCATAATCAGGTTGGTGCGTGTGAATAGCACATCTATGTTAGAAAGAAGCATTCACTTAAACTATTACTCTAGAAGCATGCCAACAAGAAGCGTAAATCATATAGTTACCGCTTAAACTTGAAAGTTTTGAATTTGGAATATTTGTAGTGGTTAGACTCCCAGATTCATCATTGTTTATGCGGGGATAATGCAGTTCCCCTCTCCTAATCTCTCGAGGAAAACTCTAATCTCTCTGAATTACTGGGAAGACTGCTCAGTCGAGAATAGATTAATTAGATCAGCATTGCGAAAGTGAACATGTGTGCGCGAGTACTTTAGAAAGTAAATAAAAATAAAATCGGAGAGCTTAAGCAGAAGTTTAATGTTTCCGTCAGTTAATTAGTTCAGTCAAGAAAAAATATTAATGATGAGTATAGGTTATATTAGATAACAGCTATGGCGTCGATGACTGAACACTGCGCATAGCGTTCAATATAACCCTATTCGTGGTATTTCGGCTCGTATTTCTAGGGGCCGAGGTTCGGAACACCGTCGCCGTCACATTGACCCTTCAATAAACCAAGGAGAACGTTGGAGTCACCTAAACTTTTGTTTTCACTTGACGTGTCTTTCTGCGGTTATGAAGAGTTTGTGAATTGTTTAAAAGGTTCGTGTAAACGTGCGTGCTTCCTTCTTACCAAAGATGACTGAAGTAGCACGTAAAATTATTGAATACATGTGTACGTCTTTCTGCTCTTAATTCAATCATAAGTTTGTTGCTATAACATGGCGATAGTTTCTTATATGAATGGGTTACAAATTTGATACGCATCAACAAGCCAGGAGTTTTTAGATAAGACAACGACGTCCATGCGTGATAAATTTGTTTCTTTTATTTTTTTAGAAAACGGGAAGGTGGTATGCCTCAGAAAGGTGTCTGGTGTCTCTGCCGCACATGAACGATTCATTTAGCGCGGTGGGACCCCCAACCTGGAAATTTGAATGGGCTCCAGGAAGAAGTGGTAGAGTGAAACTAGTCGTTTTTTGCCCAGAGTTTGGGTACCTTGACCCTGATTCGTCCATCAAGTGTAAAAGTTAGGCTTCACTGCTAGGAGCTTGACTGTCATATGGCACCTTCAGGCTCAAGTCGCCAAACAAGGGCCGGAGTCAAGCATCGCTTCTGTTTGTTCCGTTCAAACGTGGCATCTTACCCTTAGAGGGGGATTCCGGCGATTTTTCTTAGCTAACCCCTACCAACTTTATCTTCAAAATCACTGGCTTTCAGAATTTCCAGAATGCTGTTTAGGATCGCGAAATTCGAAACAGTTATTGTGAAATCGGCAAGGGAAATTGATTCGAAAACAAACGTTTAATTATACCCTCGGTCGTCAGTGCCGTGACGTCAGGGAAAGGCGCATGCTTGCAGCTCGAGCGGGCATTCTAAAAATAGACTATCCCTAGCATTTGTTTTGTGCTGCTACACAGATGATGGAGCCAGCTTCCAAAGCATTCATTTGAAACCATAAAACTGTTTGTAATCATTTGGGAACATATTCTATAGTTCAAAGAGTGAACCGCCGCCTTCCCCTGACGTCACCTTGTCATTGTTTCTAGTAGAGACTTTCGCTTTGAAAATATAGTGAGGACCAAAAATGTAAATGCCATAACTTCGCCAAAATATTTATGCTGGCCCGGTGCATGGATTACTTTTTCAGCGACGTTTGTTGGTGTGTTCGGCAAAGTTTCAGGCGAATCGGGGACTATGAAGCACCTCTTTAAGTTTTCCACTTCGGCAATTCTATTGCGTGCCGGAAACAATTCATAAGACGGCAAAGAAAATTACTCTCTAACTATGTAACGTCTTAGAGTAAAACAGTGTTTGACCAAATTTCGGCCCCCCTGGAATGATCTATGCTTCAGCAAAGTCAAGCGTGTCTCTGGGGTAATACCTGGGACAAACGCACGCCAGCATACGACGCTCGCCCAAATTGAAACAGGCAGAGACGGGGTCGAACCCAGAAATCACTCGTCAAGAATAGAGGCTATAGATCAAGGCCCCTAATAACATAAAATCCAGTAAATATTTTTTGACTCCACTTTTCAAGCCTGGTGTCGTGGCGGACATTTTCAACCAACTCACAATGGTAGCCCACGTCAGCACCTTTTTAGTACGCTGGGTGTCGCTGGGTCTATTTCATGCATTTGGCACCTTTGTGACATACAGTAGGAGGAGGTCATCTACAACTGTACGTCCTAAAAGGAGAATGAAAAAGTCGCTTCAGCATGCCAGTAATTAAAATGAGCCACGGTTACTCTGGTATTCGCACACTCACATTAAATAAAAGCCAAAGGCTACGGCATAAGAAAGACATCACTTTCAGATTTCGGTTTGTTCTCGTCTTTAGAGATTCACTTGTTTGAAAGTGCCTTTAGGTTTAGTGAGCAGAAAAAATCAGCTTTTTTACGTCTGAAAATATTCCATTTTTCTGGAGGCATAATTACGTGATAGATAAGTTGTAAGATTGCACTCTGCGTGGGGCCTTCAAACACCATCAGTTTTACAAATGATTAAGGATAGCCGCACATTCATTCGCATGACTTCGCCAGGCTACTGCAAATCAGTATGATGGAAAACATAAAATATCGGATACATGTTAAGCAAAGTCTGCACGAATGTATAGCAAAGTTACAACTGTGGACATTGCAGAGATGCCTCAGCCAATGCCGGACTTATGCCCATGCCAAACGGGCAACTCGAATGCCATTTACAACGAATGACATTTGAACGATCGACCAACCAGCGCGCGACACTCCGAGCCTGGGGCGTTCCACGCGCCACAGATTGCGAGCCGATTCGTCGATCACACGAATGTCATTCGTAGTAAATGGCATTCGAGTTGCCCGTGTGGCACGGGCATTAGAAATGCATTCTTTTGCAGGTGAATGCACGGGAGTATACTGGGTTCTCTACTTTTCTATTTGTACCTAAACGACATTGCAAACGTTGATAATGATATAAGTTTTATCATCCGCGCAGACGATACGAGTGTTTTTTTATGGAATCACACCAATGAATTTATAGAAAATACAAATAGATTTTTCCGTAATTTGAATACTTGGACGGAAGCCAATTCATTGCAAATAAATGCGAGAAAAGCGAAGGCGGTTCTATTTAAAGCAAGTAACACAAGTAGCTTCCCTACGGTTAATATTTTTCTTGGCGGAAATCAAATAGGTCTGGTAGGAAGTGTAAAAGTTTTTGGTATGATGCGGGATGAAACAGTTCAGCATACACGTAAAAATTATCCAGGGTTGTTGGTATAATTTATTAAATATCGCGACAGACTCCCGATTTCGGTTTTGCTGCTCATCTACAATTTTCTTTTTTATGTCCAGTATAACTAGTGATTTTTGGTTTAGAGAAACACAACGTACACACATCCTAAACAAATAAAAAATCAGCAAAAATAGGCAATTCGTGTCATATGCCACGCTCCTCATGAGAGTCATTCGAAGCCGCTCTTTAATATAATATAGTACAAATTTAGAGTCATATCACTTACAAACATGTTGTTTCTTACAGAAACTCTTTTCAAGACAATTAAAATATTTATTCAACAACAGCCAACCTTCAGCGAAGAAAAGTGATTCATAAAACCGGCTCTGTAGAAAAATGAGTAGTGCCTCCTTCCAGAACAAACTTTGGAATTCAAATGAGAAGGTATAAGCTGTCATATTTTTTTTTTAAATCGTTTAGACATACTGAGCAGAGATATTATCTGTGCAACCGGCAAAAATGCACGCGCAATATTTATTTAGAATCTGTGAGTGTTTAATTACTTGAATCCAAACTCAGTTTATGTTATTTTTATTCAATGTTAAATTGTTTTCTTATATTTTACGTCTACAGTTATGCGCACGCTATTTATTTGTCCGTGTTGCAAAAAACCTGCATGCAAACTAAAGGTATGTTTAGTATTGTATGCTAATTATTTTCTTACATTTTTATGTCTGTGATTCTGTTAAACTGTTTCCTTAGTTTTCTGATCTGGTGTTGCTGCTGGTGGCTGAAATTTTTTAAGAAACTTCTAATTTGCTTTTTTTTCTTCCTCCCTTCTTTATTTTGGAAGAAAAATAAAGAACTTCAATTTTAATGGATCCGAAGACATGTTCGAAGACACGGCAACGAAGACACAATCATTAATTTTCAGTTATATAATGCTTAATGCAGGTCACACAGAGCAAAATGTTTGGCTATATCAGCTAAAAAAAAAAAAAAAGTCTCGAATGACGACTCGTGAGCAACGTTAATTTAGGAAATTAAAAAAAGGAAATGTTTCTTATTTGGCAAGCTTATTAGTGTGTTTCGAAAGTATCATAAAACGTTGTTGAAATTCTTTGCCTGGAAGTTTTTCTAATCAAGATTCTGATATAAAAAAATGGACGAGCAGCTTTTTTCAACCCCTCTTCTGATCTAACAAAACAAAACAAAAAAAAAAACTTTAAGTATTGAAGCCGTGCGCACAAAATCAATAATATCTACACAAAAACATAAAAAAGATTGCATCCTTGAGTTATCTTTACTTTAATATAACTTACAAGGAGTTGAGTGAAACTTGCAATTTATACGATTGAGTAGATCGACGGCGCCATCAGCTAAATCACACTACTTCAAAGGAGGGTGGTTTTTTTTTTTCATTTTTAAATGGGCAAGTTTTTGCTTTTCCTGCATTGTGATTACAGTAGATTGCGAAACCCTCCCTCCAATTCCTCTCAAAAAAGAGAAAAAAACATCTGGCAGATGTCACCCCATAAACGACGTCGTTAGCCGCGGCGGAGAGAGCAAACTTCCTCGGCAATATCGAGACGTTCCCCCAACAACGACAAAGCCAAAAATAAGTTCACATTGCATGTTCTCGATGGGGGATGCAGAAATGTACCAACGACATTCATATTTTGAGCATTTGCGCCTAAAGAAAATCAGCAATGTTCAACGCTTTTTTTTTTATGCAGGAGCATACTTTTCCAAACGGGCCGACATTAATCAATGACTGATTCTGACCCGAGCGGATGTGCTGGGGCCAATAATTGGGCGCGGGAGGAACGATAAATAAGGCATTCCTTCCTGTGAACCGATTTCAAACACCTTCAGACTTCTAAGAATAACAACAACCCCAAGATTCTCGGACAGGCGAGCGCCGTTACTACTTACGCCATCTATCGGCCGGCGCTGCGCCGGCGCCCGTAACTCAATGGACCAAAGCGATCTTTTTTTATACAAAGAAATCTAATCACTCAATCCCTTTGCACTTTTGTGTCACGTTTTAATAGGTTGCCCTCAACCTCCACGAGAATTTTCGTTGTCCTGGGTTTATATTAAGTCTGGCCAAAATGCAACCAAACTTTTACTCATTGGTTCCTATGGCGAACCGCAGAAAAATCACACGTCTTTTCAACATTCGATGCAAACCCTAAGAAAACCACATGATCAATTTAGTTGCATTTTGCTATATATATAGCCAATGTCTCTAGCTCCGTGGAAACAGTTTTTATTTTCAAATTACTTTAATCTAAAGTAGGTCCCCAGGGCTTTAAATACCAAAAAGAATCCGCAGTTGGTGAGGAGACTCGAGGATTCAGTGACGTTGTTGCGTTCCTAAATACATTTTTTTAGCAACATATGTAATGTATAACAAAACGGCAACTACACTGAATATTTTCTTAATTGATAAACACAAAACCTAAATGCAGGTTTTTTTTTTGTTCTCTTTTTTTTTGTTCTTATCGCGTAATTAGCTCAAATACATTATAATTAAAGCGCTGAATAATTAAGAAGTCAAAGCGTTTTTTGATCCAAACTATCTTTTACAAAGTGTCCAAATTTCATTTCACCAGCTATTCCACTTCCAAGAATAGTATTAAAAATAAAAATGCCAAAATGAGTGGGCGTGGTCCGGACACTTTGGCAAACGGGACATGAAGAGTACCATTTATGGCGACATTTAGCACGCTGTTACTGCTAATTAATCAATCTTATGTAGGTTTGCTTCGCGTGCGCCCAAGAGCTTTTGAAACGGCCCAGTATCTCTTAAGTCATCACAACCTCAGACGTCCAAATCAGGCAAAAAAGGGGTGTGTCCCAGAAATTTGGGCATACGCGCCGCCAATTGTACCATCAATGGCGACACTCAGTACTCTATAAGCCATAATAATGCATCTCCTCCAGTTCTGCGACGCATATGCCCGAGAGCTTTTGAAGCGGCCCAGAATGTATTTAGTTATCGCTCTCCAAAGGTTGCCTCAGACGTCAAAATCGGCCAAAAAGGGGGCGTTCCCCACAAATTCGGGCATACGAGCCGTCAATTGTACCATCATTGGCGACACTCAGCAGTCTGTAATTCATTATAAGAAATCTCCTCTAGGTGTATGACGCGTATGCCCGAGTGCTTTTGAAGCGGCCCAGAATTTATTTAGTTATCGCTCTCCAAAGGTTGCCTCAGACGTCAAAAACGGCCAAAAAGGGGGCGTTTCCCACAAATTCGGGCATACGCGCCGTCAATTGTACCATCAATGGCGACACTCAGCAGTCTGTAATTCATTATAAGGAATCTCCTCTAGGTCTATGACGCATATGCCCGAGTGCTTTTGAAGCGGCCAAGAATTTATTTAGTTATCGCTCTCCAAAGTTGCCTCAGACGTCAAAATCGGCCAAAAAGGGGGCGTTCCCCACAAATTCGGGCATACGCGCCGTCAATTGTACCATCTATGGCGACACTCAGCAGTCTGTAATTCATTATAAGGAATCTCCTCTAGGTGTATGACGCGTATGCCCGAGTGCTTTTGAAGCGGACCAGAATTTATTTAGTTATCGCTCTCCAAAGGTTGCCTCAGACGTCAAAATCGGCCAAAAAGGGGGCGTTTCCCACAAATTCGGGCATACGCGCCGTCAATTGTACCATTAATGGCGACACTCAGCAGTCTGTAATTCATTATAAAGAATCTCCTCTAGGTTCATGACGCATATGCCCGAGTGCTTTCGATGCGGCCCAGAATTTATTTAGTTATCGCTCTCCAAAGTTTGCCTCAGACGTCAAAATCGGCCAAAAAGGGGGCGTTTCCCACAAATTCGGGCATACGCGCCGTCAATTGTACCGTTAATGGCGACACTCAGCAGTCTGTAATTCATTATAAAGAATCTCCTCTAGGTGTATGACGCGTATGCCCGAGTGCTTTTGAAGCGGCCCAGAATTTATTTAGTTATCGCTCTCCAAAGCTTGCCTCAACCGTCAAAATCGGCCAAAAAAGGGGCGTTTCCCACAAATTCGGGCATACGCGCCGTCAATTGTACCATCAATGGCGACACTCAGCAGTCTGTAATTCATTATAAGGAATCTCCTCTAGGTCTATGACGCATATGCCTGAGTGCTTTTGAAGCGGCCAAGAATTTATTTAGTTATCGCTCTCCAAAGGTTGCCTCAGACGTCAAAATCGGCCAAAAAGGGGGCGTTCCCCACAAATTCGGGCATACGCGCCGACAATTGTACCATCAATTGCGACACTCAGCAGTCTGTAATTCATTATAAGGAATCTCCTCTAGGTCTATGACGCATATGCCCGAGTGCTTTTGAAGCGGCCAAGAATGTATTTAGTTATCGCTCTCCAAAGGTTGCCTCAGACGTCAAAATCGGCCAAAAAGGGGGCGTTCCCCACAAATTCGGGCATACGCGCCGTCAATTGTACCATCAATGGCGACACTCAGCAGTCTGTAATTCATTATAAGGAATCTCCTCTAGGTGTATGACGCGTATGCCCGAGTGCTTTTGAAGCGGCCCGGAATTTATTTAGTTATCGCTCTCCAAAGGTTGCCTCAGACGTCAAAATCGGCCAAAAAGGGGGCGTTTCCCACAAATTCGGGCATACGAGCTGTCAATTGTACCATCAATGGCGACACTCAGCAGTCTGTAATTCATTATAAAGAATCTCCTCTAGGTTCATGACGCATATGCCCGAGTGCTTTTGAAGCGGCCCAGAATTTATTTAGTTATCACTTTCCAAAGGTTGCCTCAGATGTCAAAATCGGCCAAAAAGGGGGCGTTTCCCACAAATTCGGGCATACGCGCCGTCAATTGTACCATTAATGGCGACACTCAGCAGTCTGTAATTCATTATAAGGAATCTCCTCTAGGTCTATGACGCGTATGCCCGAGCGCTTTTGAAGCGGCCCAGAAGTTATTTAGTTATCGCTCTCCAAAGGTTGCCTCAGACGTCAAACTCGGCCAAAAAAGGGGCGTTTCCCACAAATTTGGGCATACGCGCCGTCAATTGTACCATTAATGGCGACACTCAGCAGTCTGTAATTCATTATAAGGAATCTCCTCTAGGTCTATGACGCGTATGCCCGAGTGCTTTTGAAGCGGCCCAGAATTTATTTAGTTATCGCCCTCCAAAGGTTGCCTCAGACGTCAAAATCGGCCAAAAAGGGGGCGTTTCCCACAAGTTTGGGCATACGCGCCGTCAATTGTACCATTAATGGCGACACTCAGCAGTCTGTAATTCATTATAAGGAATCTCCTCTAGGTCTATGACGCGTATGCCCGAGTGCTTTTGAAGCGGCCCAGAATTTATTTAGTTATCGCTCTCCAAAGGTTGCCTCAGACGTCAAACTCGGCCAAAAAAGGGGCGTTTCCCACAAATTCGGGCATACGCGCCGTCAATTGTACCATTGATGGCGACACTCAGCAGTCTGTAATTCATTATAAGGAATCTCCTCTAGGTCTATGACGCGTATGCCCGAGTGCTTTTGAAGCGGCCCAGAATTTATTTAGTTATCACTTTCCAAAGGTTGCCTCAGATGTCAAAATCGGCCAAAAAGGGGGCGTTTCCCACAAATTCGGGCATACGCGCCGTCAATTGTACCATTAATGGCGACACTCAGCAGTCTGTAATTCATTATAAGGAATCTCCTCTAGGTCTATGACGCGTATGCCCGAGCGCTTTTGAAGCGGCCCAGAAGTTATTTAGTTATCGCTCTCCAAAGGTTGCCTCAGACGTCAAACTCGGCCAAAAAAGGGGCGTTTCCCACAAATTTGGGCATACGCGCCGTCAATTGTACCATTAATGGCGACACTCAGCAGTCTGTAATTCATTATAAGGAATCTCCTCTAGGTCTATGACGCGTATGCCCGAGTGCTTTTGAAGCGGCCCAGAATTTATTTAGTTATCGCTCTCCAAAGGTTGCCTCAGACGTCAAAATCGGCCAAAAAGGGGGCGTTTCCCACAAATTCGGGCATACGCGCCGTCAATTGTACCATTAATGGCGACACTCAGCAGTCTGTAATTCATTATAAGGAATCTCCTCTAGGTCTATGACGCGTATGCCCGAGTGCTTTTGAAGCGGCCCAGAATTTATTTAGTTATCGCTCTCCAAAGGTTGCCTCAGACGTCAAAATCGGCCAAAAAGGGGTCGTTTCCCACAAATTCGGGCATACGCGCCGTCAATTGTACCATTAATGGCGACACTCAGCAGTCTGTAATTCATTATAAGGAATCTCCTCTAGGTCTATGACGCATATGCCCGAGTGCTTTTGAAGCGGCCCAGAATTTATTTAGTTATCGCTCTCCAAAGGTTGCCTCAGACGTCAAAATCGGCCAAAAAGGGGGCGTTTCCCACAAATTCGGGCATACGTGCCGTTAATTGTACCATGAATGGCGACACTAGAGACACTAGACACTAGAGAAACCATCCGAGAACGTACGCGACGCCATATCCCATGTTAGAGTAGCCATGTCCTCCGGATTTCGACAACAGCGCCACTCGTGGCAGTCTGCATTTCTGGCTTCACACGGCCGATGGGACGCTGCCGACATTTTTTCCACTGCCCCTATATTCTAGTTCAGTGTAACTAGAGCGCCGACGTTAGAAAGCGCGACTGGAGAGCGCTGCGATAGGAGCGCGCTTACCATTAGAGTGCACGTCACAAGAGCGCATGACCAGTAGAGCGCATGTCACGAGATTGATTACCTTGTCCGAAAAAGAAGCTTTATTGTACGCAAACACTTTAAAGCACACAGAACCACTTGACGATCGATCGGCTGGGTGCAGGAGCCGAGATTGAGTGTTATTTCGAATGGTGAAGTTGTGTACATTAGGAAGTGACTTCCAACTCAACCCTAACCACATTTTCTGAGTTCCATGTTTGCGAAGCGCTGCTCAACAACACAAGGTGCACCTCACTAGACTGTTTCTTTCTACCACACAAACTTGTGGTGTAGTGGAAAGTCATCACTTGGGCCACTAACTTTAGCGCGTCGGTGTCGTATTGGCCCTCACAGCATTCACAAACACGTTATGAAAGTGCGTCACACACCGCTAACAAATAGATGCGCCCCGCAAACTCAATAAGCGGCCGCATCATCGACGTCTGTCCTGAGCCGGCCCTGGATGCCATTCGTGCCTTCTCTTTCTGGGCAGCATCTCCGTCGCAGTGCACACCGATGTTGGGATCGCCGGAGTACGGTAGAAGCTGGCCGTGTAGTTTCCGCTTCTTTTTTGTTGCGCGAGCGCTTGCTGCAGCCCAACGCACCACCGTCTTCCATAGCTCCGCTGCAAATCGCGGTCGTCTCAACCACCAGCATGGTCGAAACCGGCGTGCGACGTTCTTTTGTGGCGTAGGTGCAGCCCATGTATAGTACAATGGTTTGTTTTAGGCTTCATCTAGCAGTCTGAAGAGTCTAGGACATTTCGGTGCTCGAAATATTTGGTGTGCGGAGTTTTTGTTGCATGGTCGTGGAACACAAAGCGACGCCAAGAGTCGCTTTTGTCCTTATTTTACGAATATTTTTTTCCCGAACTTCATTAAAAAATGTCATCTTCTCTTTCTGCTCGACTTTTTAGCAGATACCACCGCCCCACGAGGGTTAGAGCATGTGTTTCTCGCCTCCGACCACAATGAATAAACTTGCACCCCCGTGTAGCGTCTTTTGGAAAGCCTGGATCAGGGACTGCAATGGTGCTCGACGATTCTTCAGGGGCGTTGCTAGCAACGCCGATTAGGTCACAGAGCAGTGAGCACACGCGTTTTGTAAATAAAAGGTGCCCACATTACCCTTTGTGCATGATTATATTTCTTTTGAAGGCAGCTGGCCTCAGACTTTATTACGTATACGACGACTCACTTGTGATACGTTGCCGTTATAGTATTTGGGAGGGCTAGAAACTGACATTCTTTCTGGAATATATTATTATCAAGCCACACATGCGAATAACTTCATATGCGTATGCTTATGCACGTTACATACCTATCATCCAGACATAATTATGACAAATCTTAATAAAGATGTCCTAGACGTATATTCTAACCTTTAAAACATTAAAGCATGCTATTGCCAGAAATGACGGGCCGTTTACACCGAAATATCCGTGTACCTTACGTCTTCTATGAACATGTCCTCACAGGATCACACAGGCCAATAATTGCTTGATTACACCTATCGTATATTTTCATTAGGGGGAAAAACATAGTCAAATAAGACATCTCGATAATTACATCCCTTATATTGGGTCCGGACATTTCGTCGAACGCCGTTTCATCGAACGCCGTTTCATCGAAGCCGTTTCATCGAACACCGTTTCATCGAACACCGTTTCATCGAACGCCGTTTCATCGAACGCCGTTTCATAGAAGCCGTTTCATCGAACGCCTTTTCATCGAACGCTGTTACAGCCTGCAATATTTTTGCAATTTATTTAGATTTTTATACACAACGTCATCTAATTCTCCATTTTTTTAAATCACAGTGTGCAGTGACGAGATAAGTTCCATTGTGAACATGTCTTGCTTCGAGAAGAAAGCCTCCATGAAACAATGACCCCTCTTCATGTCACATGAAACAATTAAAAATGAGACAAAAAGAAACAACAAAAGAAACAGAAAGCACGATGTGCTTTCTAGGAAGCGGGTAGTGTTTTATTGTTTGACAGCGTGTACCTGTAACCTTGGGTTATGTGAGGATCCGAAAGGGTGACAGAGTACACCCAGGGCTTTACTCTTGTCTGGTGCGGGTTGGCCTTCCTAAGAAAGCGTCCTGAAGATGATTCATAATAGGCAAAAGGGTCGGTAATAAAGTTGACAGTGAAAGGGAGGTGGTTCCAGTCCAGGTGTAGCCCGAAACCATGTTGGCTGACACTTTGTGCAGCTTTTGACGCGGTAGAGTTTGAAAACTAAAAAAAAAAAAAAAAAGCAGAAACGTTCAATCTGAGCATAAAGCTGATAATCAGAGTATCATTATATTTTATTTCGTGTGCTCTCCTGGCAGAGCATCGTTTTATTATAAGCGTGCTGCCCTGGCAGTTAAATGCTTTTCGTGAATAAACCTTCAACTAAGCGTAAGTGTGCAAATGAGCTGGTGTGAATGGCACATTACCGAAACCCCCGGACAGCCGGTAAAAAAAACGACAGACATTCAAAGTGTTTTAAGTGTCGGTCCTTTACCTCCAGTATCATGTTCTCTGACAGGTACATGAGTAAAACTTTTCAGTAAGTCGCACACCCATTTGTTTCTATACCAATGGTTTTTATTTCTAGTAATTTGGCTCCACCCTAAAGACTGTTTCTTAAGTGACTACCTTAGTCTTAACAAATGTAAGGTAAAACATCTACAAAGCACTGTTATGCCTCAAAACTCGATACAGAGAAATTCGATGAAACGGCCCTAAGCAATTCGATGAAACGGCGTTCGATGAAATGGCGTTCGATGAAATGTCCATTCATTCGATGAAACGGTGTTCGATGAAATGTCCGCTAGCCGTCCGCAATGCCTGCTGGAAAGCTCAGCTATTTGAACTTCCAAACGTGTATTTACACAAAAATATCCATGCAGCAAAAAGTCTCTGCACCGAAAAGTCCGTGCTCCGAAATGTCGGCACCGAAACGACCTACACCGAAACTTCCTACACTGAATTGTTCGGATCCCCAGTCTGAAGAATCCAACAACCTTGCGAATAAAGACAGAGCCATTTGACTCTCCTTGTATTTTTCTAAATTTGTAAAACGCCAAGTATCCGGGTTCATCAGAGATTTAAGCCATAACTGCAGCGACTGGCGGCTTCATAATAATATATAAAAACAAAACTTATGCAATCTTTCACAAGAGCAGTCGTTGAAACAGGGTGCTCTCGCACTACCCCATGCCTCCCGCGCTTGGAAATATTGAATTAAAAAAAAAAAAAAGAAAGAAGCAATACTGGAACGGGGGTGTGTGTGATTCATGCTGAAAGCGAGGAAGGGGTGGGGGGGGTGCACTTATCATTCTTCTTTGTTCAGTATACCAGGAACTCTGTGATAACGTTATTGCCCGTTCAAGGTTTTCGAAACGCACAAGAGGTCGCTTTAGAGCCTGCTTGCGGAATTCCTTCGGGTCGCTGAGGTGGGGCTTGATGGAAGTAGGACATCCGGACGCTACAAGCTGTTCCAGCAGATGCACTGCTGTGAGGGTTTCATATTACTTCTCGCTCCTTGGCGCGCATCGCTGCACCAAATCCGAATGCCACGTGTCACTTTTCCCAGCACTGAGTCACCTCCGATGTCTCATGGTATCGAGGCGCTCGAGGGGGAAGGGGGGGAGAGGAGTCGCCACTGCGTTCTTTCTTGTGTTCGGGTTCAATGTTTCAAGCCCAAGTCTGTAAATAACGGGGAGGCTTGGGAGAAAGCTTCGAAAACCAGCCAGCTTCTTGTGCAAATCGTGATTGATTTGAGCCTGAGCTACGAACTACGTGCATAATGAAATGTCCGAAAATATTTGTACCCTTTTTTTATCCCTTTTATCGCCTCATCTAAAACTTTCTGGTTTTCTCGTGCGTAAATGACATTTTTAAAACAATTGTGATCTTGGGTGTTTCCTATTTTAGACAAGCTTAGTAGCACCAGTGTGACACAAATAGGCGGCGCACACCAAGTCACTGAGCCAGAAACTTTCTGGTTGTCGCGGGGTAGTCAGCACTGCATAGTGTACGCGTGTTTGTCCTCATGCGACTACCATTATATTGCCGGAGAAAAGCAGTTCTTTTCTTGGTCCTGACATTTAATTGAAAATATGGCATAGAATATAGTTGTCCTTCGATGCAAAAGGAACTATTTCCGAAAACGAGAAACGATCTCCACATACTATTTTAAAGCATTCAATTAAACGGCTTTGATCAAATGGCGTTTGATTCAATAACATTCGATTAAATGGCTTCGATGAGACGGCCTTCGATGAAGTGTCCGGACCCAATCACCAGCAATAATTTGAAATACGAGTTAATCTTTCCTACCTTGCTCAGTCCACGGATAAAACCACCTCATCTGGTTGGTTGCTAATATCAATGACCTAACTTTATTATAAATGCCATCAGTGACGTTTTTGCGGTGGCCCGTGACCTGCTTCTTTGTTTCTGTTTATTATTAGTAATTATTTGTTACAGGTGTACAGACTATTTTGGCAGTGTATTTACCTTCGCTCTATAACGACTTCGGGCCATGAGAGCGCATTCGATAAACAAGTACAACAAAAGTAGTAATTGTGGTCGCGTTGTCAACTCCATCCCTTGCTTAATCATGTGTACAATGCGTAGGAAGAAACGCGTTGATAGCAATATAAAGAGAGAAGCTTGGAAAATTGTTAAGCGGGCGTTGGTTTTTAAAAGCCGGGGATCTTGAAGATGTGTGACAACGCGGGGGTTTGCGGCAGGGGTATGGAAACGGGGCTTTCGGATTTGGATTATTTCTTAAACTAATCATGGAATGGGGCAGAATCGTAAATGTCGGTGAGGAGCACTTTATTCTGTCAGGAAGACCCGGCTTTCTTTTGTAAGTAAACGACCGTTGAAACAGATAACAGACATACACTGGATTCTCCAGTAGCTTCGAAAAGCCACGTTACGTTCTCCGCTCAAACCGTGACATTGAACTTTAAAAATACGTGGAACAGAAAAAACGATCAGATAGAAAAGCTACACGGACTGAGTGTATCTCCGTTTCACCATAACTTGGTAAACGGCGAAAGCTACGATCCCCGTTGGCCAATCAGAGCAAGGGAGCGACGCACGAGACAGCTCTCCGTGGGAGGATCGTGTTTCTATGGCACATCGTCAAGGGCTTTGCTCCGATGCCCCGATTGGCTCACGAGGGTCGTAGCTTTATATCCTGTCTTCAAAGGACTGGCTCTCACAACGCTTGAGCGAGCACTTAACCCCTCGCCTTGTCCTGTGCGGAAGGTACTCCGTGATAATGGTTTTGTCCGGTTCGACATTCTGACAATATACAATGACACTTTTGTGAGCTGCTTGGAGATGTCTTCGGGGTAATCCGAGAAGTCAGACTTTGCTACAAGATTATGTTCTGTATACCCAGGGATGGACCACACCGGACGCTGCAAGTCGTTCCAGCCAATACAGCGCTGCGAGCGCTTCATTTGGCCTCGTGCCACACTCAGCGCATGTTACGTGTCACACACTCGGAACTGATTTACCTCCGATGGCTAGTAGCGTCCGCTGCGGTCCATTTTAAGGTAGAACGGATCGTAACAGAGTACGCTGCTTTGTGTTTGCGAATAATGAATCGCTTAGAGTGGTTCATTGGTAAATCCTGCTTGAGTTCAGCCTGAGCTCGCAAACTCTGGACACAATAAAACTATGTGGCGTAGAAATAAAAGCTTCTGAAAATGTCGGTATCGTTTTTCTTTCTTTACTTGTAACTTTTGTTATTGCTTGGGACCGAGTTCGGCCCTGGAAGTTGTTTGCCGTACTGTAAATTTGTCCAGTTATTAGTGAGTGTAATGATTTTTATGTAGGTGATAGGCCCTCTTGGGAAGAACATATCAGAAATAGTTCAATGCTATATCTTGAAGACATTGCCAGATAACAACTCACAAATATTGTTTAAAAATGTCAAAGTTGCCTAGTTCGTGTATTTCGAAGCGCTGCATTTCGCATGGAGACAAAATAATGCAACATGTTAATGGAACACCGCGCGATATAGTGTAAAATATTTTCCTCGAGAAAAAGTTGGGGAACATTTTTGTTCCCCAACTTTGGGGAACAAAAGTTGGGGAACATTTCACATTGAAGCACGTTTGAAGCGTTGTAAATATTTTCAGTTATAAAACTCGAGTAAAAAAATATTTTTAGATGATTTACCGTTCCGGAAAGAATATACAAAAAAAAAATTCAACGCTATATCTAGAAAATATTACGAGATATGCACTCCTAAACATCAGATACAAATATCAAAGTTACACGCACGCACACACGCACGAAGGTACACAATAACCTGAAAGCCGAATGCAGTGGCTAATGTACGAGTAGTGATCAAACTGTTTCTGCGGTTGACATCATGGGACGTCGCGTTCATGTGGGAGCTGTAAAGGTTAGGTGATCAAAAATGCACAATCATGACAATCAGAGCACATATCTCCAACATTTTTTACCCTCAACAACTTTCTCTCCCCCCCCCTCTTTTTTTTTCTCGCTCAGTAAAAAAGAAAAGAAAAAGAAGGGAGATCATTTAATGGTGCGACTCTTGCCGACGGTGCACGCGCGCAAAAGTACACGTCAATCGCAAAAGTGTTATTTACAAGATAAAGTACACAGGAAAGTGATTGTCGCTTTAGATGTCATTATAATTGGTTTTAAAAGTGCACCCATACAGTAGCCTAACCACATAGTTTTAACCCAACTACGTGAAAACGATCAGTTCTTTTGTTGACCCGTTCAAGACTGGCAGTTGTTGAAATATTTTAGCAAAGTGAAAACCGGGTATCGGCGGAAATGATAATCTATACGCAAACCCGAGCCCCTGAGACTTCAACAGTGCCTACGGTTTGTGTGCGTGTGTTCACCTCGATTAGAGAAGTCATTCCAGATATAGTCACGGCAGTCCGGAAAGTCGAAGTGCTTCCGTCGCATTCCAATTAATGCTCGGAGCCTTTATTCTTGGCTGTAGGTATAGGTTAGGTTAGCTCGCACCTCACGTGTGAACCTAAGAACAAACGATTCCGTCAAAGCATTTTATGCTGCACAGGTTACGCCACCTCAGCTTATCGGATATCAGTGATACATTACAATAGACTTGAGTAGCTCTTGCTGTGTTGCAACTTACAAGCACAAGTAGAGAATTAAAGAAAAAAATATTATCTTCTTTTTTTATTAAAAACGAGCTTGCGAGAGCACGGTTATGGTCTCATCTCATATGTTGCGCTGTAGTACAGCATGGCGACACCACTGATTCAGATACTTTGGAGTTACTAGCGCATCGTAAAACCTCGTTGTCATCGGCGGCTTCCTGAACAAGGTTGCGGCATGACAGTAATATATTATATTGCGCCTACATTGCACTGTTTGCAACAGCAGACTGATATTTCATTATCGACAAGCAAACTCTACCTGCAAAAATTAAATGTAATACGAAGAGAATGCCCATAGTTTTAGTAATCAGTAATTTGTAATGTGATATAATTAAATTTTAGTGATTTTTAAGAAAGGAATCGGTAATGTAAAACAGTTAGTTTTGAAAAATGCTTTTGCCATCTCTCGCCTAGAAATCTCAAGAGGGCGACTCTACTAAAGTGATTAACCATTTCGAGAAGAGATAATGAGTTGAGAAAAATTAACGCAATATTGTAATTACACTCCCAAAATTTGACGGGTGAACTTGTACTTTAAACTTTTGTTTAAGGAAAGGTGGAGTTCTAGTCACCGGTGTGGCCACGTGCAATATGACGTCTAAACGCGGCACTGGTCACTAGTAGGATCTCAAAACGCAATATAAAAATGCAAGGAACCGAAAAAAAAAAAAAAGCTCTGCTTCGTATTATGGATTTTTGCAGATCTCAATATTTGGAGTTTCGGTCAAATTTCAGAACAAAAACAACGGTCTGACAGCCCCCAGCACTGTTTATTTCAACGTGTGTCCCATTTAGGCAACACCAGGTGGGTTGGGGTAAAAGCACCGGACATGTTAGAGTACGCACGCTGGCATGAATTCCCGTCCCGTAAACACTTTTTGTAAGGCTCGCCACTTCCTCTTCAAGTACCCAGGGTCACAATACACTCTGTAGTACCGTATTTTCCGGACTATATAAGTTTAAAAGTTGAAAATTCACCCGATGCGGACTATCTACAGGTGCGGACAATACAATGATATAATTTTTCTAGATCCTTCACTATGACAATCGTGAAGGATTTTATGAGTAAAGGACTATACTAATGTTGGTTTACGTACGATAAAGCTTCATCGTGAGCTAATACAGTAGGCGTTTGTCAAGGTCTGCTGAGTATGATACTTTTTACGTTTGGACTAGGTGCTAAGTGCGGGCTTTGCACTGGGTGCCGTTTGTGTACCGGGTGCGGACTGGGTAGCGGACATTTCATCGAACGCCGTTTCATCGAACGCCGTTTCATCGAATGAATGGACATTTTATCGAACGCCATTTCATCGAACGCCGTTTCATCGAATCGCTAAGGGCCGTTTCATCGAATTTCTCTGTATCGAGTTTTGGGGCATAACAGTGCTTTATAGATGTTTTACCTTACATTTGTTAAGACTAAGGTAGTCACTTGTGAAACTGTCTTTAGGGTGGAGCCAAATTACTAGAAATAAAAACCATTGGTATAAAAACAAATGGGTATGCGACTTACTGAAAAGTTTTACTGATGTACCTGTCAGAAAACATGACACTGGAGGTAAAGGACCGACACTTAAAACACTTTTGAATGTCTGTGTCTTTTTTTTTTTTACCGGCTGTCCGGGGGTTTTGGTAATGTGCCATACACACCAGCTCATTTGTACACTTACGCTTAGTTGAAAGTTTATTCCCGAAAAGCATTTAACTGCCAGGGCAGCACGCCTATAATAAAACGATACTGTGCCAGGGGAGCACACGAAATAAAATATGATGATACTCTGATTATCAGCTTTATGCTCAGATTGAACGTTTCTGCTTTTTTTTTTTAGTTTTCAAACTCTACAGAGTCAAAAGCTGCACAAAGTGTCAGCCAACATGGTTTCGGGCTACACCTGGACTGGAACCACCTCCCCTTCAATGTCAACTTTATTACCAACCCTTTTGCCTATGAATCATCTTCAGGACGCTTTCTTAGGAAGGCCAACCCGCGGGTGTAGGAACAAATGGTCCCTGAACTAATGGTCCCGGAACAAATGGTCCCGGAACTAATGGTCCCGGAACTAATGGTCCCAAGTCGAAGGTAGGAAAAAATGGTCCCGTAAGAAGATTGTTTTGAAACTAAGATATAGCATGCAATAAACTTCATCTGTTATGCAATCAGTGATTTGCTGGTGGAATGAAGTATTTCGTCTATATTTTGAGGCCGGTTACTTTTAAGAAAGTGGTCGGGTACTGAACTTAATTTCATTCGAAATCGTCAGAATATTCTCGAAACGAATACTGTCCAACAGCTAAACATTAATTTTGTGACCTTAAACGATATTATAGGAGTTATTACGGGTCCATGTCATATTTGTGAATGTCGTTTTATCAAACGGCGACGTTTGAGCGAATCGACGTTTTGGTGAATAACAGGTGCGCGTATTAACCCCCCCCCCCCCCCCCCCCCCCCCCGCTGCGCTTACGCCGTTTGCGGCGACAGTCTGCGGCAGCTCATTACAAAAATGTGAACACACTTGGCGCACCCATAAACGCCGCTTCGCTGCGGCCGACTATTCGCTAAAGTGTCATTTGCAGAAACGTGTGCGTTCGCTAAGACGTCAGTCGATCAAGTGCCTCCCCCCCCCCCCCCGGTTCCCCCAGGTCATACTGCTGAAGCCATAAAACTCGAATTACTTCCAGCTCGTCATGACGCGTAGTGTTAGCACACATATCGAGCCGATGCCTTTATACATGCATTATGTTTCCAAAGCGCAAAACGTTCCTGAGCTTCCCAGAAATATATAAAAACCGGTCGAGTTCGTGTAACCGGCAGCCTCGAAATTCGGCGAGTGTTATTGGATTTTATTGGATTTATCCGAAAAAGCAGAAAACACATTGGCGACACTAATCTGGGACCATTTTTTCCTAGTTTGTACTTGGGACCATTAGTACCGGGAACATTTGTTCTGGGACCATTTGTTCCGGGACCATTTGTTCCGGGACCATTTGTTCCGGGACCATTTGTTCCGTTTCCCCCAACCCGCACCAGATAATAGTAAAGCCCTGGGTGTACTCTGTCACCCAAGAAGACAGAACCCTTTCGGATCATCACATAACCCAAGGTTACAGGTACGCGCTGTCAAACAATAAAACACTACCCGCTTCCCAGAAAGCACATTGTACTTTCTGTTTTTTTTAGAGCGCAGCTCTTAGGGGCCCGTTCCCGGCTTGAGCGGCGTCGCCGTCGGCATAACCAAGGTCATCCCAAGGTCACGTGGCCCCCAAGGTCATTCCAAGGTCACGTGACCCCCAAGGTCACCCCAAGGTCACGTGACACCCAAAGTCACGTGACCCCCTGAAGTCACGTGACCCCCCGAGGTCACGTGACCCCCCCGGTCACGTGACACCCCCAGGTCACGTGACCACCCCCAGGGTCACGTGACCCCCGTCGAGGTCATGTGACCTCATCGATGACGTCACCGGCATCCGCATCGTCATCGTCATCAGTGATGATGACGATGACGATGCGGATTCCGGTGACGTCACTGATGACGTCATCAGTGATGACGATGACGATGCGGATGCCGGTGACGTCATTAGTGACGTCACTGATGACGTCATCAGTGATGATGACGATGACGATGCGGATGCCGGTGACGTCATCAGTGACGATGACGTCATCGGGGAGGTCACGTGACCTCGGCGGGGGTCACGTGACCTGGGGGTCACGTGACCCCCAGGTCACGTGACCTGGGGGTCACGTGACCTGGGGGTGTCACGTGACTTCGGAGGGGCATCCGCATCGTCATCGTCATCATCACAGATGACGTCACTGATGACGTCACCGACATCCGCATCGTCATCGTCATCATCGCTGATGACGTCATCGGAGTCCGCATCGTCATCGTCACCGATGACGTCATCAGTGACGTCACTGATGACATCATCGGCATGGTCACGTGACTCCCTAAGGTCACGTGACCCCCCCCCAGGTCACTTCACCCCTCAGTACCCTTCCCTCCTCCTCCTCAAGAGCTGCGCTCTAATTCGGTGTTATAGGGAGTTGTAAATGGCTTTCACTTTTTTGTCTAATTTTTAATTGTTTCATGCGACATGGAGAGGGGTCATTGTTTCATGGAGGCTTTCTTCTCGAAGCAGGATATGTTCACAATGGAACTTATCTCGTCACTGCATACTGTGATTTAAAAAAGGGAGAATTAGATGACGTTGTGTATAAAAATCAAAATAAATTGCAAAAATATTGCAGGCTGTAACAGCTTTCGATGAAAAGGCGTTCGATGAAGCGGCTTCGATGAAACGGCGTTCGATGAAACGGCGTTCGATGAAACGGTGTTCGATGAAACGGCTTCGATGAAACGGCGTTCGATGAAACGGCGTTCGACGAAATGTCCGGACCCAGGTGCGGACTATCTAAGCAAGCACTTTTATTTTTGACGCAAAATATTTCCCTGCGGACTATGCACCGGGTCCGGGCTATAGTCCGGAAAATGCGGTAGTTCCTTCGAACTCTAGGGTTCTTGGACGATGGCCCTTAGCCTATGCGGTTCCCGGACATTTCATCGAACGCCGTTTCGTCGAACGCCGTTTCATCAAAAAAAATGACGTTTCATCGAACGCCGTTTCATCGAACGCCGTTTCATCGAACGCCGTTTCATCGAATCGCTGACGGCCGTTTCATCGAATGTCGTTTATATAAAAAGAGTGAAAGATGGTCTTTCATGCACGGATCGCGTGCATTTTCGTGTCATTACGCATTTCATCGTCAGGTTTTTTAACGTCCAAACTTGTAGCTGTTACAATTTATTTTTATGCAAGTAACCCATGAGGATATTTGTAGCGATTTTTTATGTTTGTTTCGCATATTGTGCTTATCTGTTCACCCCCTCTGTATTACCCGATGGGCCTTGAGGGTATTGTAACAAATAAATAAAAAGTCGCACTCCAACTCATGGAGGCCAGAAGGCGATTTAGGTTTTGCGCAGGCGCAACAACTTTAGCCATGTGAGCCTCCTAGCTTCTCATGTATTTCTATTGATATTGATACTGCCCGAAGCTTGCAGAAGCTAAAGCTGAGGTGCTATTTATGAAACTACAACGAAACATTGTTTTTTCTTTTTTTAGTTTTAAGACTCAATGAAGTCGAAAGTAAATACGTCTCTTCAAATTTTATTTGAAAACTTTCGGGGGTTCACGTGTTCGTGCGACAGCCATTCACTGTTTCAAATGATGAATAATTGCTCTCAAAAAGTCCCCCACAGTCATCGGTTCTCATAAAAAAGGTGGACCTTCTCATTTCTTGCCGCTATGGCTATCTTCTGGCGAGGAGGCTCTTGGAAACTCAGCATCGCCTCCAGCTTGTCTTCCGTCATTTGATGTTCTGTGGCGATGCAAGTCAAAAACTTCCAGAACCCGGGATGGGCCCCTCCGACCAGCTTCAGGAAGCGGAAATGCCACCCTGGCATTCAATAAGATGGCGTTCGATAAAACGGCGTTCGATGAAACGGCTTCGACGAAACGGTGTTCGATGAAACGGCGTTCGATGAAACGGCATTCGATGAAACGGCTTCGATTAAACGGCGTTCGACGAAACGGCGTTCGATGAAATGTCCGGTCCCAAGCCTATGCCCATCCTCACATGGCCTTGGGTCACTTTACATGGACGGCAGAAGCAGTCAAATGCTCGGAGTAGCCAAGCATGCTTATCGCAAAACAAAACAAAAATTCAGAGACAAAACCGAGAGGCTAGGCTCTGTAATGCTGCAGAATGGAGAGTTCGGTTTCGGGCGCTTCTCTGGTATCGCCGGAGCAAAGGGGTCGCTGTGCCTCCCGCCGCAAATCGCCCATTATGCGCTTAGCTTGGCTTATCTGGCCCCGAGATGCAGCAACAAAAGGAGTCTCCCCGCCGTGAAGTCAACTGTGGGAGAGGAGGAAATGGGAAGTGTGGCGAGGGGAACTTTTTTCTGGTTGAAAAATATTCTGCAGGTTGGTCTTTGAGCGCCGCGTGGTGGGAAGTTTTGAAACTAGCCCGAATGTCTCGGAATCTTGGCCTTGATGAGGCCACAGTGGGCGCAGTGTCAATTCTAATTGCAATTTGCACCTAAGGGACCCTCAGTATGAGTGCCGGGTTTTCTTATTTCGGCACTGAAGGTTAAGTGCGCGTCGACATTTTTCGACGCGGCAGAGGAGACATACAACTGTCGCAAACACTGATCGCCAGATAACGCATAAATTTAGGTAATTAATGTAGTCTACTAGGTTGTCGTTAAAAGAGTTTTACGAATTTTATACGTTAATATCAAAATTGTTTTCACAATTTTGATTGCAGCAAGCAGACAAACTTGGGAATGGTGGAAGTATCAATGGACGTGACAGAGCTGTTATTAGAAGAATTGTGAACAAATTAAACAGAATAAATTTATAGAACATATACGAAAATCACAGCCAGCCGGGAATGAGACAGCAAACGGTGTTTTTCATGGTGGTTGCACACCACCTATTCGAAAAAAAATTTGCGTTCTAGTTCTCAGTAACGACGTCAGCAAAAAAAAAAAAATAAAATAAAAAAAAGCTATGCGTTGAATAGGCGACAATTTGCGTCTTGCATTTCAGAAGACATGAAGACCGCGAGTGCATAGCTTTTATCAGCGTTCAAAATCTGTGAGCGCGCCGGTACCCATAAGTTTTGAATCACTGTCAGTAGCTATTGCCTCAAAGTATGGTTTCAGTTTAAGGTAACCAGGCGAATAAGACGCTTGCGAGCATGACCACGTTCTAGGTTATAAGAGGTCTCCAAATCATATAAATGTTATGTGAACAGCATCTTTTCTTATTTAAAAGGCCATTATTTAAGCATTCACTGTGTACTTAGATTATACTCTCTCCCGAAGAAATCAGGAAAGAATGAAAAATTTCATATTTCAATCAGGTTTACTTGTTCTTCATCCTTTGATTATTGTTGTTGTCTGTGGGCGTCTTGCAGGAGGGCTCCAATGTCTGGTTGGCGGCGACTCGATCCGCGTGGACCAGCTCTTCGATCCTTTGAGCATGGGACTCAAGTGCCCTGACGACGCCAGGCGCGTCGGACTCATTTTCAGAGCTCTGGTCATCATCCTCGGGGTTACGAGCCGTAGTCTTAGGCGGCATGGCGCAAAGATGGTGGTGGCCAGGAGGAGAAGGTAGATCCCAGACGCGTCTGCCACGCTTGAAGTAGGGGGGGGGGGGGGTCTATCTGGGATGAATTGCGTTGATACCCTCTGCCTCGGTGCCTGCCCTTCGACTCAGTCAAGTCAAGATAAACAATATTATACCGTACAATATCATGGTCCCAATAATGAACGAGCAACCTGGCGAATTGGCACCAGGGACAATGAACATATAGCAGGTTTTTCTAATCTCCTCAATTGCATCACCAGATTTAGCCTTCACAGATAAATCGTACCCTAATTTATCAACAAGTCAGCTGTTTATAAATTTACTTTTTATAAGTAAAAGTTAACATTCTTAAGTAAACGGTTCCAATATGTCGCAGTGCATGTGTGTATGGCAGAGGGCGAGGGGAGGTGGGGGGGGGGGGGGGGGGGCAAGGAGGGGGTAGGCGTGACGAGCTTGAGATTCAAAGCTTCTTTAAAACCATCCAGCGGATTTGCACAGTTCATTTTAACCTTATCTCTGGCGATATTCCGACAGCAACTTCGGACTTCGGACTATCGAATTTGTTCCTTACATCCAAAGGAAGCCGGTAGCCCCCGTCTTGGAAGCAACATCAAACTTGCAGCACTAAACCAACTTCTTCATATCTGTCTGATCAACTCCTTGACAAATTAGTCCCGACTTATAAAAGAGAGCAGCAATAGTTCAGGTCGCCCACGCGAGGAGTTTTTGTGCAACCATAAATGGTCTTAGTGGACCTTGGTGCGCCTCTTGTGCTCTTTTAGACGGCGAGACCATTAGCCGAGTCCTCCTCTTAGTGCCGCGTCTGCCGACTGCCCACGCTCGGTCACTTATGCCCCCCCTGTCGTGGTTTTGTTTAGACCGGGAAATGGAGCAGTCACGAGTAACACGGGTTGGCTGAATAATGAAAGCGCGCTCAACTGTCTGTGCTTACCGTTCGGGGTTTTATTAAAGCTCTTCGAAATAAATATTGACATCTCCCTTTACCTTGGAAGGGGGTGGAACTAGTACTGGGATCTTGTAGTTTAAATGATTCGTCGACCTGTCCTAGTGCATACGTAGGGCTCCTTTCTTCCGTGTTGGAGTCGACGCCAGCATCCTCTGCGATGCTGGTGGGCACTGAATCTTCTTCCGGATCCCGTAGTAGTTCAAAGTTAGCTCTTCGTCTTTGATAGATGGGGCAAGGGAGGCGTAGCACAGCTCTTATTACAAGGATTAAATACGAATAATAAAATCGCGAAAACGTCACAAGCAGCAAAGAGAGATAAAGCAGTTGGTGCGGGGGTTATTCGATGAAGATTCACTTGCCGAATATTTTCTCCAAAATTCTTCTTAGCCTCGTACAAAAGTATCCAGCAACGATATAAGCAAACAAAAAATACGACTATGATTATGCTTTGGGACAACTTTTTTCACCATTTTAGGAAAAAACAAAATAAAAAAAAGACTTTTCTCGGCGCTCAAGGTATGCGAGCGCACGGGTACCCATATCTTTGGCGTTATTAACAGAAACAATTGTTACCTATCATACTTTAATTTGAAAGGAACCAAACAACAAAGGCCTTTTAAGGATTGGCTGGTTTTTGGGTTATTAAGGGTCCCCAATCAATATACATATTTATTTTTAAAACATTAGCTGGTACCTAAGAGCTTATCCTTCAAGCAGTAAAATAATACTACTTTAAGGCCAACCAGAAAGAGCCGGGAAACTATCCCAAGTTTTATATTTCGATCTTGCTAACTTGCTATTAGAATCAATGCATAAAAAATTCTCCCAGAAAAGTTCGTTGTGCTAATGAAAAACTATTCACCGACGAAGGAACAAGAACCACAAGCATACAGCAGGTTTTTTTGATATGCTCAACTGCATCGAAAGGTTTACACTTCACAGATAGAGTGTACCTTAATTTATTAGCAAGTGAGCTGTTTATAAAAATACTGTTTATTAATAAAAATGAAAATTTTCTAGGATACGGTAGCACTGTCTCACAGTGTGTGTATCTGTGCAAGGGGGGAAAGGGGGGGGATGAGGTTGAGAAATCAAACTTCTCTAAAAGTATCCAGCGACTTTAGAGCAAGTCCTTTTAACCTTATCTCTCGCGAAAATCTCACAGCAACTTCAGACATTAAACAAACTCCAAATTACCTTTCCTATAATCAAGATGAAGCGGGTAGTTGGCGTCTGTAAAGCAAATAGGAAACTTGCAGCACAAAAACAGCTTCCTTTTATCGGCCTGATCTACTCGCCGGCTTATTAATCTCGACTTATGAAAGAAGGCAGCTACAACTTCGGGTGGCCGCGAGAGGAGCTCTTGCGCAACCGTAATTGGACTGCACCGAAATGTTTAGCTGGGCTTGTTGGTTAACGACTGGAAATGAGCACCAAAGGAACGGGGACAGGTGAAGAAGTGGACGACAACACGGGGCGTGTTGTCGTCCACTTCTTCACCTGTCGCCGTTCCTTTGGCGCTCATTTCCAGTCGTAATTAGATCTTCGTGAGGCTTGGTTAGTGTCTTGTGGCTGTTCACTCGTCGAGACAATTAGTCGGGTCTTCATCTCGGTGTACTTACGTCTTTCGATTGACCACGCTCGTCATGTCCCTCCCATGTAACATGACATCGGCAGTAGTAGAATAAAGGGGCGGTGCGGCAATGTTATCATCAGTAGCACATCTGAATTTTCATTGGAACTGGTGTGTGTGTTTGTCTTAAAATTAATGCTTTCTGAAAGCACTTACGAAGCTTACGAAACTATAGAAGACCCAGTCGTTCGATTTACAAAAAAAAAAGAATTTACAAAAAAAAATATTAAGGGCATTTTTAGTTATGCCATTAGCATACCCGACCTGGCGCCCACTAGGAACCAAGTATTTTGTGCAACTAGGTGACTAATTAACGGAGATCTCTTAATTAACTTTTTAATTATTGTTTTTGGAGGGCCTATTGCATTTACAAAATTGAAGCCCAGCCTTAATATTCTCCAACCCCACAGCGAATTAAAGGCACACCAAATTTCTGCGCTCGTTTCTGGCTAAAATGTTTCATTCCCGCAGGCTCTTTCAAACCGAAACTGAGCAGAACAAGAGTGTCAATTGCGTCGATATCTTCGCCCTAGCTTGGCATCACAGCAGTGACGTCACCTGCGATGCAGGCACTGCCGTCAGCGCCATTGCAATATTTTACTCTCTTCTTAGTGTTTTGCTTACCGCGGCAGGTGTAAATCACGCTGTCCCAGCGGGCATCGTGACGCTAACCTTTCCTTTCGTTGATATGATAGAAGCTGCTCTGAAGACTTGTGCCAGTGGCGCTACAAAGCGACGAACGCTGCGTCACTTGCTCCTTTGTTGTAAAAGACACAGGTTTGCGCCCATATCTTTGGAAGGACGAAGGCTACAAATCACGCAGGCGCTATGCGATTCATGGTGCTGTGCCTTTCTTTCTCTGACTGTGGCAGGAAACACATCTGAATGGCGTCGCTCATTGCGACAAGGCTTTCGGTTGAAGAAAAAGCAGACATGGTGACCGCATATCTAACTATGCAAAAGAATGCTAGTCATGCTGCCCAACTTTATGCCGCTCAGCACCCAGGTCGCTTCGTTCCTGCCCACACTTCCTTCATACGCGTTTTCAACAAGTTTGCACCAAATGGAACGGTGGTGAGTGGGCGAAGGCAGAAAAAATATGTCCTTAGCCGCGAATTCGAGACTGACGTTCTCGCGTACGTAACAGTTAAGCCTGAAGCAAGCGTGCGCGAAATTGCGAGGTCTTCAGGCACAACGATCTCTACAGTGTGGAAAGTGCTTGTGAAGCATCGCATGGATCCGTTTCACGTTAGCCTGCACCAAGAGCTACATGGCAGTGACTTCCAACAACGACTGGACTTTTGCAATCGGGCCCTGATTGAAATGGACCGGGATCCTGGATTTTTGAAAAATTTTATGAGGCTCAATTCTGCAGACATTCAACGGTGAACTTTCACAATGCTCATTACTGGGCAAGCGTAAATCCTTGTTGCCTCCGTCAGCACAAACACCAAGTGAGATGGTCTATTAAAGTTTGGTGTGGAATATTTAATGATAAAATCATTCGCCCATATCTCTTTGACGGCACACTGAACGGAAACCTATACAGGGAGAAAATCCTTGAGGGAGTCGTGGAAGGGTATATTGCCGGCCTGCCTCTCAGCGTGCAGAAGGAGACGTGGTTTCAACAGGACGGCGCTCCAGTGCATTCTTCTTCGCGTGCTGTTCGATTTCTACACCGAACTTTTCCAGAGCAGTGGATTGGACGCAGTGGTCCAGTTCCGTGGCCGGCACGATCACCAGATCTGAGCCCGTTGCATTTTTTTCTTTGGGGTTTTGTTAAGAATGAAGTCTACGCGACGGAACCAATCAGCGTGGACAACCTGAAACAAAGAATCGTCGGCGCCTTTGCCGCACTTCAGCCTGAAATGCTCGAGCGTGTGTTGTGTTCCATGCGGAGCCGACTGAAGATGTGCGTTTCTGTAGATGGACTCCAATTCGAGCACTTGCTTTGAACGCAACTGTTTCCAACTTCATAAAGCGGCCAGGCGGCGGCAAACGCTGGGTAGCTTATCACATGCCCAAATAACTTTGGCTGCCAAGATTTTTTTTTTAAGTACCGGAATGCGCTAAGTCATATTTTTGCCTGCTTGTCTCGACGAACTAAAAGGTTTCCGAAGAAAATACTGGTGCTGTTAAAAGTGCTAATTTGGGGTTCTAAGTTAGACGTCATCGTGTTTGTAAACAAAATAATACTGAAATAGTAAGCAGAGGGACGGACAGTGGCATAAACAGAGTGCTGGACACACCGAGGCACGAAATCACGAAAGATGCGCTGTTCTGTCCGTCCCTCTGTTTATTCTTTCAGTGTTATTTGGGGCTCTAAGTGAGGCAGTAAAACTTAGTTCTCAACAGTGCCCTGTTTGAGCGACACTTGAAAAAGCGCCGATGCCGTGTTCACACTGTGCCGCACACAGCACATGACTACCGTAACGTGAGCCAGGACGTCGGTGCGAGGCGCCTTCCTCATTTATTAGGAGCCCATAAAACATAGAACAAAGAAAGATTATTTTGTTACACGCTGCAATAGCTTAACTGCCAGAGGGGCCAACGAGTGATATTACACAAGAATGATTACTTTGTTCTTTAAGAAAAAAACCTGGCTAGTTAATGCATCAAAAAGCAAAAACTTAGAAATAAAGCAGCGGTGGCAAATAATAAGTGCCAGAAGTCTCCCGCATTGAAAAAATATTTTTCCCAACTAAAACGCAGGAAGCTCGTCTAACGTTGCCGACCGCTGGTAATGCATGCATCAGCATTTATCGTACCAACGAAAGCGTCGCGTCGCCCGCAGGTCAAGAGAGGGATGTGACACAACACAGTTGACACCGACCGCAAACGCCTAAATTACGCCTGCCGCGGTAAGCGAAACGCCAAGGAGAGAGCAACGTATTGCAAAAGCGCTGACGGCAGTGCCTGCCTCACAGGTGACGTCACTGCTGTGACGCCCAGCGAGGGCGACGATATCGACGTCATTGACGCTCTCGTTCTGGTCAGTTTCGGTTTGAAAGAGCACGCGGGAATGAAATGATTTAGCCAGAAACGCGCGCAGAAATCGTTTGTGCCTTTACTTCGCTGTGGGGTCGGAGCATATTAAGGTTGGGCTTCAATTTGGTAAATGCAATAGGCCCTCTAAAAACAATAATTAAAAATTATTAAAGAGATATCGCTATAATTAGTAGCCTAGTTGGACAAAATAGTTGGTTCCCAGTGGGCGCCAGGTCGGGTATGCTAATGGCATAACTAAAAGTGCCCAAGCGCAGCTCTTCTTTATTTAAAAATTTGGTGCACCTAAAAAAAAAAAAAACAACACCCTGTATAGTGACGGTAGCTGGAGGGAAACGAGCGGGAGTTACGCGATTCATGAGCAACCAAAAATACGCTTTGATCTTAATATTTTTGGGGCCCTAATCTAGACACGTAGCGAAAAAGTCGGCGAGAAATCCGGAGGGTATGATTGCCTGTGTCAAGGACAAGTGAGGCGTTAGCCAATCACGTCCGTCGGATTTGTCGCCAACTTCTTCGTGAAGTGTCAAAATTATCGGCCCCGCAATGATGTGACCTTAATTCCCGGGTCCCCTTAAAGCGACAAACAGAAACAAACGACAGCGACAAGCCTCAAACACACGCAGCATGCTGGCGATGGTATCTTTGGCAGGCGTTTAGTCGTTCGGTGCTCGCGAAGTAAGCACGAGTGATTGCAAGCCTGGCAGAGATACTCTCACGCGCAATATACTTGTGTTTGAGCATAGCCTTTTTTATTCTACAAAGCCTGTCAAATAGCGGAAGACATTGGTTTGAGGCTTGTCGCTGTCGTTTGTTTCTGTTTGTCGCTCTAGTGGGACTCCGGCATAATAGACGTCGTTGAGGAACTTTTTGTGCATTCTGCGGCGCACGAAATCTGGCTCACATTTGAGGTGCCACATTAAAACGCATTAGCCATGCGCGTGCACGCTAAAAAACCGCCTACCGAGACTAAACGTGGTGGCCTTAAATCACCCCTTTTATTGTTATAAAGCATGCAAACTTCACGTCTATCACTACTGTGTAGCAGCGTGTATTGTCTTCTCATGAGGTATTCTTAAAAAAATGCTTTCCGCGTGAAAAATGAGCTGGAAACATTAGCCTCGCATTTCCTCTTAGGAAAAAAAAAAAGCAAGCCGATTATCTTATGTAAAATTGAATGTGGACCGAGAGAAACGTCAGTGTCCGATGCATTTTTATAATATATCGATAATAGAACCACGCATAAGTGCTCACATACAGTTTGTTTCTGACAATTATGGGTAAGTTCGCCATGTCGAAAATATCGAGTCCCTCACGACAAACGTATTCAAAGCTGTGTTTTTTTTTATTATCCAAAACATAGACTAAAAAAGTGTTAACAATGTTGGAAAAACTCTTAAAGCTATGTTTGAGGTAGATATTTTTGGTGGACTCGAAGGAACTGCGGTAAGATCACGGAAGTACAAAGAAGAGTACAACTTGTGACACACTGCGTTTCAAGTGGCCTCTACGTTATTAGAGCTAAAATGTAGATCGCGTTTACTAACAGGGATAACACAACTTCCTGACACGTACCTATAACTAAAATGGGTCATCAGATAGCATTCGAGGTAAAGAGCCGAAGGTACCAGAGGAACTTTAAAGTATATATTTACCTGTGAGTACAGAAGCACACTGCATAAAAAAAAGATAGATTCGGCTGCCAGCAAGCAATCGATTCTGGAATGATAACGCTACTCTGGGAACCCGGAGCTACCACAGAAGCATAGCAGATGGCACTAAGGCGAAGGAGAAAAGAAAATGCAGCAGAGCAGCGTTGCATTTAGCCATCGAAAACGAAAACCATAATACATGTACTAAAAAAGATAATGTTCAGGGCACTGAAAAAAAAAATCGCTATGTTTAGGGCCAGTTTGATCCCTTTGGCGCACGTACATTCTACTGCACTTTTTCTAAACGCAATTTATGGTTTTATATATCGCTTATTTTTTACTTATTTATGTTCTTTTATTCGCCTTATCCGTGCTTATAGTCGCATTGCACTGTAGGGCACAAAAAAAAAAAGAAAATACCTTTCCCTTCCATAAATACGGTGTTTTGTATCCACCGCGAAATACCATCTGCCATTAGTGACAGCTGTATTACTTCCGCGGTCGATATTTATGGCTTGTATTGCCCTGGGTCTGATGGAATCGAGAAAATAGAAACATTCGCAAACATAATATTGTTAGGAGCCGGACGCCAAAAGTGTTGTTGCAAAATCTGTAATAAACTCGTTATAAAAAAAAAAAAAAAAAAAACATTAAAATAGGAGTTTTGGGAGCATCAAAACTTACAAATCTGTTCAATCCAGTATCATTTTTATTTTACTTTGAAGCGAAGTGCGATATAGTCTGAACGTGCCTTCGAGATTGCTTCTCCGCATAGGGGGCAGACCATCAATAGTCTATATATGACGCAACGTGTTTAGTTTGTAATCGGGAATAATTTCTAATCTAATTTTATAGCTACTTAGCACTTAACCCACAAATACTGTCGGTGGTTCATAGCTCCGAACAATACAAGAAAGTTAGGCCATTACAAAATAATATATATATATATATATATATATATATATATATATTCTTTTTTAACTTTAGAACAAAACATTGAAATAACGTTGGCACGTAAGAAGTGCTATCACATACAGTATTTTATTCTGTCGATTATTTAGTAGCATTTCTATGTCCGTTAATATTTATACGTAATTACGCTTTTATTTTGAATATTTTGCTCTACTGCTGTGCTGTTTAACAGTACAGGAAGATAGGGGCCTAGTCAGGCGACAGTTGTTGCCTTTTACCCTATCCTCCTAGGCGTTAATCTAAGTGAACCAATTTTTCAATTAAAAAAAAAAAAAAAGAAAGAGCGGTGAACTTGAACATTTTTCTGCGCTTGCTATCCCCATTTAAAGTCAGTCACGCCCAATGAATTCCCCGAGATTCTGCGCATCATGTGAGTGATTGGTTCATCCCCTGGTAGGCCAACGCACAAAGTCGTCAAGCGCCGTGACAAGGCAAGTTTGGTACTTTCGATTGGCTCCAATTGGATAGTAGCTTAAGCTCCAGTAGGATCTAACGGGACACGGAGTATGGACCAGCTCGACCCTCTGTCGCTGTCGTCTACACTGCGCATGCGCAGATGCTTCACCTCGGGCGAATCTCGTTTCCGCGCACCCGCAGCGCCCTCACCCGGTGAGGGCGAACGCTGGCTTGTTGGCAAACAGTGCTTTAGTGCATGGAACCGGATACCGTTTGTTAATCTAAACTCCAGGACACTTGGATCGGCATTAAACGACTTCATTTATCCCATGGTGCTCGTCTGCCGCACGGAATCGAGCAAAGTAAAACATATGGGAACGTGTAGGAAAGCAACACTCTCTTTCTCTCTAATTTTCCTTTAGAAAATGGCAGTCAGATCACAGATTTGCTTCTGGATGATGCGGGACACGTATTCAGAGCAAACAAGATTAAACGAAGCTAGGTATTTGAACCCGCCATTTTTGTATTTTACAGTGGTCAGCTCACGTTCGCAATATTATAGGTTTCACCTGTAGAACTGATGCATATTCAACACTTTGTTTTCTTGTTTAATTGAAGAATGGAATTGACTACCGAGTAATATTGTTTTAGTGCTTCCAAATACTGGGTTTTCGAGCATTACTACAGGAAAATAATTAACGTTTTTTTTTTCTTCTGTGTAGTGGTTTATTTTTATACTCAAGCATAATCCTGCTTGTACATTTATGTGCATTCATATGCAAACTTCTCTGAATATTGGGCATAACTCTGTGTATAGTTTTGTATATTATCTGTGCATATGTTTGTTTCTAATTTCTTATATACTTGCTTGCATGTTTATGCAACTTTTAAGATATGATCGCTTCTGTAATGCATCTAGGCACTGCGGGGTTATTAAAATCAGTAAATAAATTTGTAAGAGACAAACTAACTGCAGAAACAGTTTTCCGACATTAAAATAGTTATTTTTTACAGAAAATGAAGCAAAATATTTATAAACACAATTTTGTGTTCACTTGGGTGCAGAACCTTAACGAAACTATATCTTGCGGTGCGAGGCATAATTGTCACGTGTGAAATAAACTGTTTATTGGTAGCTCGGCGGGCGTACCGAAGCCCATGACAAAAACCAAAGAAGCAAAATTAACCTTCTTTGCACGTGCAATTTATAAACAAATGAAATTAGACCTTTTCGAAGATGAACACAGAGTTAAAAGGGTACGTCTCTACAGTAATGCCCAAGTCCCATTAGAGTAAAAACAAAAACAACCGACATTGACCAGCCTAAAAACGAGCATCATTCACGCGAGGGAATCTTTGTCAGGCTTGCAATCACTCGTGCTTACTTCACGAGCACCAAAAGACTAAAAGCCTTCCAAAGGTACCATCGCGAGCATATGGCATATGCTGGAGGCTTGTCCGCGTCGGTTGCTTTTGTTTGTCGCTCCAGTGGGACTAAGGCAGTACCAGGTATGAAGATGGTTTCCAATGAGTGAGAAACTTTAAGTTGGGGCACTGTCATATATTTCTATGATTCTTCGGGACTCCTACACTTTCAAGCTTTAGATAATAATGAAGCTTCAAAACAGAATGTTTGTCCTGTTCGGTGATTCTTGCTCTTGCGGCCAATCAAACAGGCGAGACAGCTCTCTCGTGAGTGGTTTAACAAGATCCAATTAAAAGTAAAGACTCCGTAGGAACGAGAAAAGAACAAAAAGAAGTACGACATTTCGCAGCGAAGACTACACCAGCAAAAGTACAAAATGCTCTTAAAGAACAGTCTCAAAACGGATGACCACAACATAAAGAAGAAAGCACGTGAGAACAGAAAACGAGATTAAGCGAACTAGAAAAGATCGATTGAGGATATAAAATAAAAATAAAAGGAAAACCAATCAAAGAAAAACGGAAACAACCATTGCAGCGTCACGTACCCAATGGTGCGGAAGACAATCGGCGAACGCATCCGAGAACAAACAAAATAGAGACCTCATGCCTCTAAACAAGATGACTTCGTGCAATACACATGAGCAAAGCTTTTTTCGGACAACGGACTCCAGTCCGCAGATTCGTGTATTTCATCGGTCTTTCTTTCTTTTTTTACTTGCTTTTTTTTGGCCACAGTGTTTCGAGATGAAGACCCATTATGGAAGAACACATAAAAAGTTCTCTTCACACTCGTAAATCCGATTTGCAGTCACTGGCGCGAAGCACCGGACGGACATGACAACGACAAACGTGTATGTTTCCTGTTCTGAACTTCTTTTTTTCTCCTCTCTCTTTCTCTTTTCTTCTTTCAGTTGACGATGCTCCTACTAGAAAGAGAAATGACATAACAAGGAAGAACCCCGACAGTTAGCTAAAACAAAAAAAAAATGCCAACGACTACTGGTTTTGGGTTTCACACTTGTGTGTGTTGATAAGGACGTGCATTCCACCGTCGTGCTTTTGTTTAATCACTAGCGCGCTAGCCACGTTGGAGACGCCAAGTCGATTGCCAAAATGCAGTGTCAGCAATCACGTTATGCGCCGGCCACACGACAAGGCAAACTTATGACTCGATATCTAAACTTCCATGAACACAGCTTGATTTGACTCGTTAACCCACAGGCGAATAGACATCTGATAAATATTTTCGAAATTTCTCAGGACACACGGCTTCTAGTTTTACATATGGTGGAGCGGCAGCCCAATTTATTTTCCGTTTACAACCTGAACCGAGTGCATTTATACCGACAGACATCGACCAACTCATATTTCAAGAGACTCGCATCAAGATTGTCTGTTTTGCGGAGCGCAAGTTCGTATGCTTCTTGCGCACGGGTTGCGATTGCGAAGATGTCAGAACGCCGAGCTCTTATCGGCTGATTGACAAAACATAGTGGGTAGACCTATGTTTTGTCAATGAGGTTTACCCACTATCCTTTTAATTAAAGCCAGTCATAGCTCGGCGTCCTTCTGACATCATTGCAACTTCTGCGCAAGATGCAGACGACTTGCTCTCAGCATATATAGACCCTCATGGGAAAGGAGCGGAACGCAGAACCAGACTAAGAGTAGGCATCCGTTCTTCGACGACTTTAAACTTTCTCCTCCGATTGACGATGAATGAAACTGTTGCGGGACTTAACATTCCGGAAAAAACTTAGTCTGTCTTCAAATTCATGGTGTAACACTGTAATATTCGGAAAACGCAGGTCGGCACCGACACCAAGGCATCTCATCAAAATTTCGGAAATATTTAGGCACACAATGAACCGACCAGTAGCTTTCCCAAATAACAACTTATCTCCCTCGTTGGCACCGGTAATTAAAGAGGGAATATCCTCCCTATACGTTACCGCTTTGCGAAATAGAGAGCTGACGGAGGGACGCGTTCAGAGTTCTGGAACGACCGAGGATTTTTCGGAGACTCGACAAACAGCTCTGTATTTCACGTTTTACGTTAGTGTGCTTGAGTGAGTGCTTTATTGAGACTTTTCCTTGTCGTCAAGAGAGTCTGTCGGTTATCAAAAGCTTTTCTTGCCTTAACGTCTTTTTGTGCTTGCGTTCTGCTTTGAACTTGGGCGATATTCCTGACAATCATCTCTTGAAGTTATCGTAGCATTTAGAAATTCGCAGTGAACATGTTTGTTTGCCATTGACCGGAGTTTCTGCTGCTCGTCGTTAGCGTCAGTTTTAGCGCCTGTAGGGCTGCGCGAGTGCGGAACTGCATGTTTACTGTACGTGTGTGCGCTTATGTTTGAAGAGCTGCACGTTTGGGTGCGTGGACATCTGAGTGTATTTATTCTGCCTCAGTGTGCGGAGGTGCCAGTTCTGGTTCAATTGCGTGCACGAGTATTTTTGTGCACCTCTTGTTTATGGCACACCGGGTTTCGTTATCCATGCGAAGCTGTACACGTAAAACTCTTCGGTGTATCTGTGTGTACTTGTATGTTCATACGAACGCGTTTCTGCATACATCTTAAAATGTGGATGTGCATGCCAGAGCGAGTTTGCAAGTTGTGTTCATGCTGCTGCCTAAGTATTAGGGAGCGGATGTTTACTAACTACGTATGCGTGACAGTCTGCTTTCGAGGATATGTCTATGTACACTCGCGTGTATATATCACACAAATGTAAGTGTCTTTCTGTGGATGTTTGTGTGGAAACATCGAAAGGATCCTTAATTCGTACGTGTGTGACTACTTGTGTTGTTTTTGTGCACGTGTGTCTTGTGTGTGCTGTAGCCCGTTTTTTTACTATGTATATACGTGTATTTTTGCCAGTAAATTTGGGCTCGTGTACGTGTCGCGTTGAGTTTTGCTGAAACGTTTTGACCTTCATTGCCCCATTGATCATTGTACACCTGACATTGTCATCGTCACAAAATCATTGCTAACTGATGATGTGCATTACAGTGAAATATGTCCTCCTCACATGAACTATAATATTTGGCATCGTGGTAGACGCTCGCGAAGGGGAGGTGGCACTTTAATTGCTATAAAAAATAACATATCAACCTTGTGCATCAGTCGAGACTGTTTAATTTGATTAATATGCGTTTGAATCAGATCCCCTACTTTCAAAGTAATTATTCAAGTTTGCTACAGGGCACCCGACAGTAGCGAAGTTTTGGTGGGTCGTCTATGAGATGCACCTGGTTGACTTAGAAGCTCATGTCGTAAAGTATTGATCTATCATTTTTGAGACTTCAACTATCCAGACATCAACTGGACCTCAATCACAGTCACAGGGAAAACTGCCGCAAATGAATCTAAAACGTTCCATGATTTAACATTTGACCTCACCCTCACTCATGTCATTAACCAACCAACTAGAATTTGCGACACACTTCATCTCGAGTTTTCAACCACCCCTGAGTATATTCAAAACTTGATTCATTTGCCAGGATTAAATGACCACCAAATCTGAAACTTGACATTGTCAGTTCCCATCAGCGGAAAAATGGGCACGCAAAAATCTATCAAATATTACAAAAAAGAGGATATTAACGGTGAACTGCAAGCCTATTATACAAACTCCAGTGAACACTCTACTTCCAGACTCTGAAAGAAAACTGGAAACTATTTCGACATAAGCTGACCAATCTCATTGATAATTTTATTTCAACCGTCTGCATTAAATCCGATAGAAATTATCGCTGGTTAAGTAAGATTCTCAAAGCTCTCAATAACAAAATGAAACGCCTCAATAACAAAGCAAAATGTACTGCACTCATCCACGATTGAGAGGCACGCAGAGTGCCTTAAAAAAAATTCCAAAAACAAAAAGCATGATCAAACAAAATTTTCATCTGACGACATGCCCTAAATTCTTCGCACAAATCCATCTGATTTTTGACAGCTCCTATCACCAAAATTATATTTTCGATCGCGGAAAACTAACCGACAACAATAATATCAATGATTGTGACTCCGCGACGGCCCTAAACAATCTTTTCTTTTTTTTTGTATCCGTGTTCACAATTAAGAACCTCCACAGGACTCCTTCTGCTCTCTCATTGCCAACCAACGCCATGCCGCCTGCAATATTATCGCTCGTTAGAAGTTTCCTTATCGACAAACTAAAACTATCACGGCCTGTTAGGGCAGGTAATATAAACTTCAATATATTTAAGAACACTAATAAAATGGCCAGTTCGCATTTTAACTTTTGCCCAATCTCTGTCCACTGGCCATAGTCCAAAAGACTGGAAAATTGGAAAGATAACCCCCGTCCATAAAAAGGGTAACCGATCACTCGAATATAATTACCGCATATTAATTTGAACTGGTTCCATCAAAACTTTTGAAACATATACTCAGCTCCAGCATAATCAATCACCTTAAACCAATTAATTTTTTACCTCATCAATTAGGATTTCTAAAAGATCTATCTTGTGGAACCCGACTTACCAATTAACTCCTTACTTGCTTGTTAACATGAATAAAAGCTATCACACAGATGTCACAGTCTTAAATTTTTTCAAGGCCTTCAATCGAGTTCCACATATTCACCTTCACTCTATGCCTTGACACGGCTACCATCTCCTGGATTCATGATTTTCTCACTTCGCCAGTACAGCTCAAAATAACTAATAACTATAAATCACCCCTACCAAACGTTACCTCAGGTGTTCCCTAGGGCGCATGACTTTCCTCACTTAAACTTTTTATACACATAAACGACCTTCCGCAGGGTATAAATTCATAAATCAGGCTGTTCGCCGAAAATTGTGTTATTCACCATCTGGTTTTATATTTCTTCAAACATCTTGCCGTCCGAAATGACCTAACACTAATTCTCACTTGGTGCCACAAATGGATTATGCTCCTGATCTTTGAGAAGATAAAATAAGATAAAACTTATATCATTCACACGGAAAACAAAATCTAGAATTCTGTATGCATACTTCATAAGGGGCGTTGTAATACTAAAAACTACCTTGGTGCCTATTTGGTTACTTCCCTTTCATGGATTGAGAATATCGACATAGTTACAGCTGAAGCATCACGCACCCTCGGATACACGAAACGCCACCTGAAATCAGCACACTCTTACCTAAGGAACCTGATCCACAAGACGTTTTTCCGCCCCAAACTAGATTATGCAACGCCCATCTGGCATAATTTACAAGCCTACCTTGCCGATAACCTTGATGCAATCCAAAACCTTGCAACTCGATTTATTGCATCATCACATTCGTACAATGTCAATTTAGAACAATTTAAGCGAATCCTAAAAATTCTATAACTATTTGACCGTAGAGTAACTTGTCGATTATGTATCTTTAAAAATTTTACTACAAAAGCAAAAGTCCATTGTTTTACCTCCAGATAGGACATTAAAGCGGCTCAATCAGAGTCATTGCATCAAACGTCTACCAGGCAAAAATACTAAACTTAAACACCTCATTTTGCCTACAGGCAGTAACCATCTGGAACTCCCCCTCCCTGAGGAAATAATACTTATTTCAGACTCACCCTTTACCGCCAGTCAGTCACCTTAACTCTCTGCTAACAACCACTGTCCTACCAGAATGTCAATGTCTGCTGTTATTATTACTCTTGGTTCTACTTTCGTGTCACTTTGTTTTTGCGTTTCAAACTGTTGTACTATATTTGCTCAGATTCCCCCCTCCCCCCCCCCCCCCCCCCACCCTTACGTAATGCCCCATCGGGCCCTTAAGGCGAAATAAACGAAAATGGAAAAAGAGACGGGCCCCCGCGAGAGTAATATACCCCGAGTCAAGAAACTCCTGTTGACATGACCGAACGCTTGGCTTGACTCGAAGGTCAGTGCTTACCTTGGGTCATGGTAAGCATTGCCTCATAGCAAATAGTAGCGTCACCAGAGGCCTCCAAACGGTGAGCGGCTTCGATGAGCTCAGTGCGCCGGACATGGCGATCCTGCAACGACGTCCGTGCCGGATGCAATATGCTCTATACATATTGAAGCTAACAGCAGCCCCGCTGCTACGCGCCTGCTTGGCCAATCAAGAGTTCGTCTTACGCTCACGTGACCCTGCTTCCTCCAAACAAAAGGCGAAGATAGCCCAGTCCCGTTTGCCCAACCGGCATGTGATTGGCTTAGTTGAAAATTACGTATTTTCTAAATCAGTGGGAGCTTATAGTCGAACGCATTACAATTGGTTCCCGTTCGCTGTGGCGCCGCGCCGTGATCAACGTATCATGCGGCGGTGTTTATCCGGGTAAATGAAGTTACTCGTGCACCACCTACAACTCCGGCGGGCAGACAAGTTAATCGAACGCGCGAATTGTGAATCACAGGGGCAGAGCGGACGGAGAAGTGGACTCGGTGGTGGGCCTTGGTTACCAGTACGGTTGAAGTGTTAGGGCCTGCGTGCTGACGCCGCGTGGCTGATGAACGACGTTTGCTCTGGAAGATGAGGGAAATAATGTTCAAATTGCGCTGCGCTTTGCATCGGGATTGATATCTAAACTGTGTGTAATAATCGAGTCGCTACACTAAGCGATATCTATTCCTTTCTGTTATGATGCCTGAATGAAGACTGCTTGTAATAGGTTGATCAGCGGTTCTTGAAAATATAGTGCAAACTGGACCGTTATTTGAGTGTTTAAATTCGGTAGCTTTATAGGGTCAACCAACCTCAGGAGTCGCGTAAACACA
The DNA here is from genome assembly GCF_016920785.2 of Ixodes scapularis. NCBI lineage: Eukaryota > Metazoa > Arthropoda > Arachnida > Ixodida > Ixodidae > Ixodes > Ixodes scapularis. The sequence continues at coordinate 94,648,222 of NW_024609881.1, forward strand.
ACATGTGTAGTTCGGTCAGTCCGTTACCGCTACACGATCTTGAAGAAAACGGCAAACAGTGTCTGGAATCGAACCCCGATCACCGGCGAGGAAGCCGAGTGCGGTGGTGACTGATCTACGAACCCAGCACGCGGGAACGGGAGGAGCAGAAGCAGGTGGCGTGAGAAAGCGCACGGAACGGAGAGGAGTTGAAAAGGCAAGAAAGAGAGAAGCCGACACAGGTGGAGTAGAATAAGCTCGCGGAACGAGGAGTGGAAATGGCATGGAAGCGCGTTCCCCTTATATTGGCGACCCAAAAAACTCAACACAAAGGCTTTGTATCAGGTCGGTGCTGAAGGGAAGCGAGTGCAGCGTCACAAAGGGACAGTAATGTGACGTAATTAGTTGTTATGGAAAACCCTGTCCTAGGCACCATATGAACTAAGAGCATCACACACCCCCAGGCATTGAAAGGCTAAGGGTCTTCCTGCCCTATGCACATTCTTAACTAAGCGCACCACCTACCCCTGAAGCTGTCGTATTTAAAGGCGTTTGACACAATGACCCGACAAGCGGCCATTTTAGTTTTCATATTTGTAAGCACACATCGTTTCACACAAATTACGACCGCAACCAACGTTGAGCCGGTAATTTAAAGCGCTTTAAAACAACGAGCGGAGTGACGATGTACTTTTGAAGCTTCTTTATTTGCTCCACCGGATACTAGCCGTTGACTGCACTCCGACTTCCTGTAAAACGTCGTTTGTGTTCTCGTCTCACTGCTCGAAAATAAAAGCAATATAGTCTTTCCGAGAGTGCCAAAAACACAATTTAATCACTTTTTTCTTTCTTCTCTGGGTAAACGCGTCATCAACCAGAGATACAGAAACAGGACATCTTTGAGAATTCGAGTTACTGTTAAAAATATATCGTGTGTAGCGAAAAAAGCTCATTTCATTATATCAGTGAGCAGTGCGAGTTGTTGCGCTCGCCTCGTGGGACGAGAATAATGCATGTTTCGTTGTTCCTAATGAAAAGCGCCACAAGAAAAACTAGCGCTACGGTAGGTTGACATTGCATTCTCAAGCTTTTAATAATGCGCATGTTAAGCTAAACAAGACAAAAATGTCCATTGCTCGTTAATGGAGATCTACCACGCTCACACTTAACCTTTATCTAAAAAAATCAAGCCGTACAATTTTTATTAACCGCGATAGCATTTCTTGTCTCCCAAAGTTCGAAACCGAAACAAATAAAGTGATAAAAATTGTATGCGGCATTTTGGGACATTTCACGTTGTGCTCCATGATAGATAAATAAGCGTTGAAATGTCTATCATTCGGGGCTATAAATTGTCACCAGAAGCTTTTTCATGCCTACTTCTTAAAAAAAAAGAAAGAAAGAAAAAACCTACCACGTTAAGTTCTTCAGGATTCCCTCAAGATCAATAGTTACGACTGCGTACCTACGCGAACGTTATTGCCGCAATATCTGACCGTGCGTATAAAAACATGAGATATAGGAAAAACAACTTCAAAGATTTGTGAGTTCGAAAGCTCTTCCGTCCAGCCAGGACAGTTAGAGATCTTGTTGGTCGCCATTCTGAACTTTAACAACCTGAGCGCTTTGTTGTTCTGCGTGAGGCTGAGTCCAACATAAGGGGTGAAACATTCGTAAGGAAGCATTGCTGCCACAAAATAAAATGAAAATCCTCCTAAGCTTCTGGCTTAGGGGCGCATCTTTTGTGCTGTCAAACTTTCCCCCACAACTCAGAATAAAAAAAAACAACAAAAAAACCGACCGCGATGTTATTTTGTTTATCCTTTTTTCACTTCTTTTTTGTTCCCACTTCCCTTTTTGTTGTTCCCCTTCCTTTCTTCTATCCCCTTGCCTATCGGAACCGCTTGAGCCAACTTGGTCTCCCCAATCCCGAAAAAAAAACCGACACAAGACGATGCGTATTTAGAATAAACCCTTATATCCCTCCATCCAGCTTCGGATTTCACCCAGTGTGGTTCTACGCTCACATCAAGTCGCCTTTTTATTCCTTCGCCCCCGGTCTTGAAAGACTTCCCCCCAAAAAAACTGGGATCGCGAGATTGTAAAATCCTGCGAAACAGGGAATGGTTGTCTCTCGAGGTTCTGAAGCCTTCACATTTGATATGTGACGTACTCAGGCGTATTCGTTTCTTTATCTGTTTTGAATGCCCGTACACGCTTTGAATAATCCGGTCGTCTCGTGGGCGACGATCTTTGGCGGTTTATAGGGGCACCGGGAAATCGCTTGGCTTCGTAACGAAGGCCTTAATCTGCACACACATTGCGTCTACGTCACACGAGAGACACGGCCTGCATACATGACGACAGAATTGAACGCGGACACGACCCAGGCCAACACCACCTAGACAGAAGGCCTCCACACGCGTCATCATAGTCGGATCGATCGAGGCGAGAGATTGGGCACGAGTGCTGTGTCAGTGTTCGGCTGCGGCTTGTGGCCAATCAGCGCGTCGAAGGTCGGGCTCGGGTCCAATAGCCGACCGAGCGCGATCCGACTGTGATGACGTTTCATAGAAGAAGAGGAAACCATGCGGAGGCCTTCTGTCTAGGTGGTGTTGCTCAGGCACGCGTGTTTGCTTCATACACATGTTTGTTTCAAACATGTCTCCCGACAGTATTCTTTTGTGCAAGCAGTTTGAAAGGAAAGCCATTCAAGGAAGGAATACGCCAAAAGACAGTCTCTGCAGATGGTCTCTTGTGTCGAGTATTAGTAAGTGTTCTCGCGGCGGCATGAGAGATTGATACGCGCGTCATGTCAAAGTCGCGACATGTTTTTTTATGTTGTTTTGGTTGAAAGAGATTTTCGAAAAATCTTATTCATGACACTGATTGTTCTTCTTCTCATGACGCTTTTAAAAGTATCGCGGATCGTCAATATATTCCTTTTGAGAGAGAGAGAGAACGTTAAAACGTTTGAAAGCGGCCCAGAAAAAGATGTAACCACCAAAGAGCTCAGTGTTCAGTGCAACATGAAGGAGTGAAGTTTAGGGTATGTGTGTGTGTGCTTTCTGTGTTTGTGTGAGTGCGCGTGCGTGTGTAAATTGTATGCCTTTCTGTGCGTACGCGTGTGTTTCCGTGCGCGTGAGTGAGCTTGCTTGCTTGCATGTGTTTGTGCGCATTGGTATGTGAGAGTCAGCTCGTATGTGAACAGAAATTTATATCACGAAAGGATTAGGGTACTTAAACGAAACAAACTGTAAACATAATGCTCCTAATGAAACCACATACTCTCATTTATTACAGTAACAAAAATGACGCACCAATATTTAGAACAGAAAAAAAAAATGTCCTTCCAAACGGCTTAACCAGTAATCGAAACAATGCACCTCAGTAAAAAAAGACTTAAGCTTAAAAGGCTTTGGTTTTTATTCTAGCCATTACGCCACGCTAAGCTAAAGTCCCTTGCTATTTTCGCCCGCGAAACAAAAGACGAAGTGTCAAATTGCTCAGTGCCTTTAACAAAAATCACTCTTAAAACAAGAATAATCTTAACGAGAGATATTTTACACTTAAGCTCGAAAAGTAAGGTAGTATTGATAATTGAACGTTATTTCTTAAAGGTGCTTCTTAACCATTCAAATAGGCCACGGTTTGACATGGTCCTCCTCCGACCACCGGTGGAGACAGGATCGTATTCTTTATCTTAGATTACAAAACAAGAAACAGGGGGGAGGGGGAGATGGCCGGAAACCAGACAAAGACTATGAGTTCCCCGTATAATTCTTGTTGTTCCGCTATCAGTGGACGAAAACAATACCCGCTGTTAGGCGCTAGTTTCTTAAAATGAAAGAAGAACAAACATGCGTACTGTGGAATTTATCTGTTGCTAATGTTGTATGGAAAGATACAATGTGACTTGCGACGTAGGCTAGGATTGTACGGGTAAAAAGTATTCAGTGATACAACAAATAGTTCCTATTGTTTCACGCTTTTTTTTCGCTTTATTCTCCCTTACTAATTTACCCTCTTCCATCCTAGTCCCCAAGGCTTACAATTACGTTCCTGTACATCAGCTCGGCTGCACTTTCAGTGGTATTTTGTATGTATGGTTTTCATAGTTTGTCTTTTGAAGCATGGGTAATAACATTGCCTTTCTAACACCAAGATATAATTCGTCATGGCCGCCAAAATTATTTAAAAGTAAAAACAAATCGCTCAAGTTCTTTTTTTTTAATGAATGTTTTTATACAAAACGCTCTGAAAAGAAAAACAAAGAAAAAATGAGAACCATGGAATCAAAAAGCGCATAGAGAAACTGCTTTGTAAAACAATGGGGCTGTTCTGACGAAAACTATGAATGGTTACATTGCAGCAGCTGAGCGACCATCTCTTTCAAAATCGCCCCCCCCCCCCCCCCTCCCCCTGCCTTTTTCGTAACGTTGCGATATAAATATAACGTCTCAATGCTTCCTGCGTTTTCGCTACATGTACTCTGCCCGGCATTGTTAGCGCGAAAACGACATGGGCGATGTTTCGCATTTTTTTTTCGAAAAAATACTGACGGGCATCACAATGTATCATTTAATTTAGTTTTCCTGGTATTGGTGTGGTGTCGCAGGAGCAGCTTCAAGCGCCACTCTGGCAGCATGGACGACCTCCTCGCTGCCTTATATGCCGGAGTGTGTCGGCACCCGTCCGATCCGAAGGACGCGTCTTTTACCTGCAACTGAGCACCTTCCTCCACTATGTTAGTTTTGATAAAAATCTTTTAATACTAAGAGAAAAATATTAATGAAAAACGGCGACGGTTTTTTGGCGTCAACAGTGTCGCGAACTACACTAATTCAAATTTAATTTCCCGGGAATCCAGTCACCTTCTCGCCATTACTTCTCGCACTCGTATTTCCTTTCTTTACCCATAGGAGGGGGTCTCTGAGCCTCTTCCCGCCAAAACGAGGAGCATTTTCCTCTTCCTTGAATGGAAAAGAGGAATTCAAGGAGAATTTCTAGTTTTTTCTGGCTGCTCGGCGGCCTGTTTTCTCGCTTCCCCCCTAGGTGAGTCATAGTGTGGGGAAGCCCGCAATAGCGGAACTAGAAACGAAAGTTGCAGCTGAGCTGGCTAAAAAAAACATCATAATGCAAACCCGCGACATAGAGCAATAAAATGACGGGCAAAACGACACAAAACCTTGGACACGCTTGGGGTTACTCACGAGATAACAGCAATATATATTGGTCCACACGAACAGGAAAGAGGGATGACATAAGACATGCTGCCGCAAAGGTTTGGCAGAATTCCCAGGCAGACAGAGGGACATCGAATTTAAACACGGCACCAAGAGAAGACAGCCGCCTCCAAACCACTCAATATGATAATCTCCGCTAAGGCTATGTGAACACGCCAAAAGACAGTATCCCCCCCCCCCCCCACCACCCTACATCACCCACCCCCCACCCCCCGACAATATCAACAAGAGGCGAAACAGAGTTACTCATGAAGAATCTTTTTCACGCGTTTGTTCAAGCTTATAGATGGCAGGTGTACACAATTCCCGTAGTCTCTTATACGTGAAGTTGCCTTTTAGAATGTTTTAAAATAATCACTTTCTTTACACAAGATTGAAATTTTCTTGGATAAAAAGGAGCCTGCATTAGATTCAGCAGTATGCGTGGCTAGTTCAGGTGATTAAGATACACCGTTTGTGTTTGAACAAGTACCGGGCTGGGTGAAGAAACACGGCGACCCCCTATTAGTTGCGTCAAGAGGTTGTGTATGAAGTACGTTTGATTGTGGATTCTTCCTCGTGCGTAAGACGCGCCCTTCAGTAAGTGATCGCCTTTAAAACACAAAAGCGGTAGTAATAATGTATGTTATTCATCTGACGTAGTCAAACATATTGCTGAATGTAGTACTAGCTCCCTTTGATGTAAGGAAACTTCTATCTTGTGTAAACTGATTCATTCAAACGAATCTCACAGGAAAAATTTATTATAATAAACCACGGAAGTTGTGCAAGCGAGCCGCCTATTCAGGTTTTTTTTTTAAACTTTACAGATTTGTTTATAGAAAAAAAAAAAACGTGAAAGCTATACGTTTTCGGTTTGTGCAGGTGAGTTATACGGTCAAGGGGACATAGTATAGATGGGTGATTTCAGATAAGATCGACCAAAGGGTGGCTGGTCGACATTTTTAAATCAACTGATGTTTTTATAAGACATTGTCTAGTGTCTGGTATAAACGAATCCACACTTAGTTTTGACCAGAAAAAAAATTTGGAGACAAGGAAAATCGTAAGGCAGGGAGAGGTGGACAGTTGCAATAACGCGCACTGATGGAGGGGGCAAGTTTGAAAGTGAATAATTAAAACAATACAATTAGGAGAATTTTGAAAATTTTCACAAAGAAACTATGGGTACAACTTGCTTGTAATATAAAGTAATAATATTTATTAAAAATTTATTTAGTTTTCTAAAAATTGCCAAACATGCCTGCTCGAACGACAAATGGCAAACTTTGGAAATCTGTATCTCATGAAATAATTTAATCATTATTACATAACTTGCAGACATTATTTTGCTAATATATGGCTATTATTGAAAAAATAAATAAGGTATCTGAGTGACACAATAGTTACAATATATTTAGGCAAACATGGGAAAAAAATCAAACAAAGAAAAATTCCAATGCGAATAAAAAAAAAACACCACCTTCGATTTTTTTTAAATTTGGGTACCCTGGTTTACTCTATTTTGGCATTCATTTCTATTAAAAACATGTTGCATCATTGCACTGTGAAAGAAGAAAAACTCCCCAAAGTAGGGTCCTTTTTCAAAGCCTACACTTAGCAGTGTCCTATACAAGAAGTGACTCTGAGTTCCAGTTTCATGAAACTTGCACAAATCTTTTATATACATTTATTCAGATGAGGTCATTGATAAAAAGAGCGATCGGTCACACAGTAAAAGGGAGGAGAAACTATATACAGCATTTTACATAAGCGTACAAAGTGGTATCATATTGGAGACTAATGATTTGAGAAAAGATGACGCAGTGTGAAGTTGTACCTTCCGGTATATTTTACATCTAGAGTAAAATAAATAACTTTACTTCCACACACAAAAACAAAGATATAATAGTAAGATATTTAGGTTGGCTGTGTATTTACGATTACAAACAATTTCAGGTGACGGATGCCATAGTGCCTAACTGGAGCAGCTTCGATGCTCTCGGTGTATGAATGAATCGTGGCAAGCCGATATATTTTATCCTGCTCGAGGATAACATTTTGGGATTTTTTTTATAGTGATCAGATAAAAATTATTAGTAACCACCAACAAAAACAGTAGGTTAAATACCCCGTGAAGAAAAATGTGATAAATAAGATGTCCCTGTATTCAAAATGAGCAGTCCTTGGGAAATCAAATTCGGCACTTTACGCTAAGGCTTTCCACGCTGTACCCATTTAATAAAGTTGCTTCCAAGCAGATCCGACTGTCCGTGCTACATATACGTCACAGGTCCCTTCTGTTGATGACTTGCTGAGCCGCCACGCGTGCCAAGACTGAATGCCAGGGAAGGCGCGCACCGTCAGCCACTCTTCTTTTTTTTGTTCACGATACCGAACAACCTCATTTTCGTCCAGATATACAAGATGCACGCCTTTCAGTTTCTTTGATAGAACGCTCACCATTGTCCTGGCCGTCTGAATTGCGCTTACTGAACGTTCTCTCAGGTTGTTCAGCGTGGCCTGGTGCTTCACGAGTCCGCCAACTCCGTCACATGCATTTTTCCCATGTCCAGATGCAGAAAATAACCACTGGGCTTGTGGGCAATCGTCCTTTGCAAATTGGTGAAGCTGGTAGCGATTCTTGAAATGACTGGCGGCGCCGTCACTTACGTACGTCACGTACGAGTATACCGCAACGTTGTCTTCAACCCACTCCTTCACTTTTTCTAGAGCCAAGCAAGCGTGAGCGGCGTCGTGACACAGGTCCTCACTGATGATGGCAAAGCTGTTTGTAGATTTTCTTGTCGTCACTACACATGTAAATATCGAAACTTGTTTTTTTTTTCCAGTGATATGCTTGCACTTCGTCAGGAAGCACGATGGTCCAGTTTTCAGCAAAGTCAAAATGAAAGACAATGCTCCCGCGTTGGATGCACTGTTTTTCATCGTAGATCGCTTTACCTTGCGTTTGCCGGATATGGTTGTGAAGTACCCAACTTCCAACCGTCACTTGGATGACTTCTAGGAAAGTCTCAGGTTCCAAAGTTTTTTTCACAAGGTCGCCGGACTCCCATGTTGCAAGCACAATCTCTTCATCCTCCGGGATATCAAGTTCCTGGAGTGTAAGAAACTGGCCTTTTGGGCAGTGATCACAGTCTCCTTGAAGGCACAGTTCTGTTGCTGGGTCGCAGAGAAATGCCGAGTTCATTTCACCAGTGTTGAATGTTGAGCCTGTAACGTTATCTAGAGCGGCAATACAAAGATAATAATTGGCGCAGCGCACACAAACGCACACTTCCTGGTGTGGAATACATTGGACCCATCTAGGGCGCAACGAATAAAATTTCGTTAGCCCAACGCCGGAATCGGGATGCATGTCTTTGTATATACGGAAGGCCTCTCGTATTGAGCGTGTCATGAAGCGCTTTGGCACGAACGTTTTCTCTCCGTTGAGCATGACAGAGATGACGTCCTTCTGGTTGGGACTTTGGCGCGAACATTGTAGCTCGTCTTTCGTGAAGTACTCTAGGGCAGCAGACAGGTTCTCAGGGCTCACCTTGCACCTCGTGTAAGGATCCGGCTCATACCACACGCCATGCTTTTCCTTGAGTTTTCGGGATTTACTGATGAGGTACATTGAGGCCTGTGGAATCATCTTTTGAACCTCATTCTTCGTCAGTGTTGACGGCAGGAGTGTAAGCAGTTGACAACGTTCCCGGAGAGAGGTGGCGGTTTCAAAGGCCTGCCGAAAGTTGTCCACCCACTCAGTGCATGTGGAGCATGTTGGTTCGGACGACCCCGATGGTGCGTCCCTGTCGTACGGAATACGTAGCCTTGAGCGTATATTCTTGACAGCAACCTGCTCCAGTTCTGTCTGCTTTCTCTTGACATAGGCAGGCCTGTCCCGACTTCTTACGACGCTTGGTTGTCTCAGCGGCGACACATCTGTAGGTAGTATGCTGCGATTTAGATCTTCAATTGCTTCTTCAGCTGGCACAAATATGTCAGGGCACTGCTCTGAGCTTCGCATCGAGATCTCCTTAGTGATGTGCATGAAGCAATGGTAGCACAGGTAGTCCGTCGCACTCACTTTGGTGGAACAGTCAGGCGGAAGAATTTGCTTCAACGAGTTTAGGTCCAACTCGCCAACACTTCGAAAATTCCGCTGCTTGGATATAGTCTTTTTGTGTTTGCAAAAGTAATCTGCACAAAACAGTCGTTCGGAGCTCCAGGACGTCTTCATAATGTATACATAAATAATAGAAATTAAACCCCAACTGATGGCATATAATTGTCAAGTGAAAGAACTACTGGGTGCACAAGTGACAAGTCCGAGGCTGAGGAGCTCACTCACTGCAAACGTACATTTGAAAAGAGAGGTCACAACTGAGGCTGTCGGCAAAGCCTGATCCACGTCAAAGGAAGAAAGAGGGAAAGTCTCCAGACAAAAAATTGTAGTCAGCGGCCTTCGAAAAAGACTTTCCGGAATCGCACTGTCGTCCCTCCACGCGCTGATATGAAAGCACCCGAGCTTCTACCACGTGGTTCATGACACAGCCTGAGCCATGTCGGCGACCGGTTCGCGAGGGGTTGGCGGTGGGGTTACGTTGATGGTCACTCGGATTAGCCCTTGCTGTACTGAGCTACCGCCTGCAGTGCCTTATCGCCGGCTGGTGTCAACAACGAGAACACACACACCCTGTCTACACCAAAACTACAAGCGTTCACCGCACACGCGTCGCCGGCGCTTTTAAGCTTTTGTGAAATTGCTTTTGCCGCGGAGAACCGCCTTATCTTAACTACGCGCCTGAAATCCTTCCAGGCGGGCGTACACAATATCAAGCGTTTCGAGAAATGCCCGTGGAGTAGAACTATGGGAAAATTTGGAGCCCGCGATGTCGATATCGTCGCCGTTGTGTTAGTACGCCGTCGCGTACTGCAGTCCCCTGTTGGGGGAGGGAGGGGGGGCGGTCTTACTACGATAACATGGTGACAGCGTTTACACTCTATGTATTTACGCGAGGCTTGAGTATTTGGGGATAATGCTGCCGGTTGGTGTGCCCCTTTGTGCCTGATATTATCGCCCGTGACGCCAGCGAGTGAGATGGCGACAGGCATGACTGCTCAGTAAACAGGCGTCGGCGGCCATGTTTTGCTGGTTGAAGCGAACCCCCTTGTCCTTGACAGCGAGCGGGGAAATGCGAAAAAAAGATTGTATCGGCCGTTTTGCCAGAACTAGCGACGAGTGTCGTCTGCGGTTTCCGGCAACTATTTTGCCATAATCGTGAGCTTAGCGAGGAAATAATTTTTGCTAGCCACAGAACACTACCACGCAGAAAGGGAATGCTTGAACATGTTTTTGTTCTGGAGATATATCAGGGATATATATGAGAGAGAGAGATGAAGGTAGAGCGGAAGAGAGAATAGCATATAGTGTCGCAGGAGAATAAAGTAAACAAAGTTCCTAGTGGCCGATGGCTGCATGATCTTTTCTCGGATCACTAGTCCGTAATATGATACCTCTTTGTACACAGTAGTTTCTCCTTAATTTAAGTGTGTGAACGATTTCTTTAGTTATCATTGGCCTCATCTGAATAAAAATATATAAAAGATGTGTGTTGGTTTCATGAAACTGGAACTCAGAGTCAGTTCTTGTATAAAGACTGCTAAGTGTAGGCTTTGAAAAGGGACCCTACTTTGGGGAGTTGTATCTTCTTTCTCAATAAAATGATGCAACATGTTTTTAATGGAAATGAATGCCAAAATAGAGTATAAGAGGTTACCTAAATTTTAAAAAAATCGAGGGTGGTGTTTTTTTTTTTATTCGCATCGGAATTTTTCTTTGTTTGATTTTTTTTCCATGTTTGACTAAATATATTCTAATTACTGTATCACGCAGATACCTTAGTTATTTTTTAAATATTAGCTATATATTAGTAGAATAATATCTGCAAATTATATCATAATAATGAAAATATTTCATGAGATATAGACCTCCAAATTTTGCCATTTGTCGTTCGAGCAGGCATGTTTGTCAATTTTTAGAAAAATAAATAAATTTTAAATAAATATGATTACTTTATATTACAAGCAAGCTATACCCATAGTTTGCGCCTAAAACGTATTAGAGTTCTCCTAATGTTATCGTTTTAGTTATTCACTCTCAAACGGGCCCCCTCCATCAGTGCGCGTTAATGCAACTGTCCACCACCTCATGCCTTACGATTTTTCCTGTCCCCAAGTATTTTTTCTAGTCAAAACTAAGTTTGGATTCGTTCATACCAGACACTAGACAATAACATATAAAAACATCAGTTGATTTGAAAATGTCGACTAGCCATCCTTTGGTCGATCTTATCTGAAATCACCCAGAAGCTATTCATAATGATCAGTCAGCTAATTAAGTAAAATCTGTTAATTACCTTTTTTCGGTCACACACCGACCAGTCGTCAGTTCGGCTGCTGTGCGTCTTGAACTGCAGTGCTAATCAACTGTATTCTCGCAGGTGAGCATCGCTCTCGCTCTGTGAATTTCAAATCTTTTACACGGCTCACGAACAAAGCAACTGTTAAAACCGCCGCTTTTAAAGTGTGTAATTATTGTGTCTTTTGGTGGTTCCTGTCGACATAAGTAACAAGGGCAAGGATGTTGCGAAAGCTCTTGAAGAACTGAAACGGGAGCTGAGGGCCAACCTTAGGACATTGAGTGAAAGATTTAAACATTTTAACGACGCTTGCAATGAAGTAAATGAAATTAAAATCAAACTCAAGGAACTGCAAAAAAAAGTACAGCAACTTTCGAGAAAGAACAAAGAGTTAACCGCAGAGAACCGCAGGTTAGTTGAAAAATTGATGTACTGGTACAATTTCAAATGTCAAACGACCTCGAAGTAAAAAGTGTACCCGAAGCAGGCGACGTGTATGATGTTCGGAGGAGAGTGGGGAACTTTCTCGACGAGCCGATCTTAGATTCGGTCATTGATGCATGCCACCGTGTACCAACCTTGATATCATGCGAGAAAAACATTATTGTTTCGCTTCGTGCAGCGAGCCAAATGAGAAAAAATCTTTCAAAAAGGCACAACGCAGAGAATGACAACAAGACACCTTTATTATGGCGGGCAGGGCAGCCCTATATACATGAATGAGCACTTAACAAGTTCAAACAGAAGACTCCTGGGTGCTGCAATTGTAAAAAAAACAGTAAGCTAGATATTTGTCTATTAGCCTAGCAGAAATATATTTGATCGTAAAGATAATGAGGCTATTGGAATTTGTATAGCCATCGTGGCTTATGTGAAAAAGACACAAATTACCGATAAAAAATTTTTAGGCGGGCACGAGTCAATGATCAATCATGGATAAAACTGTATTTTCTCCATACAGAGCTCAGATCTTATCTACAGCATGAAACCAGAAAAAAAAAATATTTTACGAGTTTCCACCCAAACTGCAAGTAAGCGAGAATTATATGTGATGACCTGGACTATTTTTGGTCAAGTGAATTTTAGGTATAAAGTGGTAATTCTCTTGGACAAGGAAACATAATATAACGATGACCCAGATGTCCTTCACATTGCGGAATTATAACAATCATTGCCTTAATCGCAGCTTACGTCGGGGAGGAGGTCTCTGTATGCTTACTAAAGATAACATAACTTGTGAAAAATTATCAACATTTAAATGCGAATACCAAGACTACGAAGTGCTAACGCTACCCGCAGAAAACAAACTACGTTTTATTATTTTTATCTCTCTTCATGGCAGTAATTATGAGAAATTCTCATATATTCTTGACATGTTTTTGGCCTTTGTGAAGGAAGGCGAATACAACATAACATGGGGCGGGGATTTTAATATTGGTATGTTAGGTTATACCGACATGAAAAAAAAACTGAATATTATAATAAAATCCAGCGTATGCCTCCGTTTATGTAACCAGTGAACCAACAAGAATTACAGCATTGACCAAGACACTCATCGATTTCTTTTATATAAACTACGAATTTGAAAAAAAGTCAAATCTGGAATTATAACGCCCAAAATAAGAGATCGTCTTCTATTATGTAATTGCATAGCGGGGAAGCATAGCTTAAAGGCTGTTGATTGCATTAATATTCACTCATTTCAAGATATTTCCTCAAATCGTTAAAATGCATTTTGACATCAACTATTCCTTATGAATTGGAACGTTTTTGTTTGATTTAAGTGACACCAGTGAGGGGCACACTTCTTTTTGGAGCATTTTACACGTCGGTATGCCTGTCACTTTCCCTGCAAAACTGTACGTTTGAAAGAGAATGTACGTAAACCATGGATTACTCCTGACTTACTCGAATAAATTCGTATAAACGACGTGCTACATGACAAGATTTTATAATCACGAGAATTAATCGACCTTATGGCTTTCACCTCTTTTCGTAACAAACTAACAAAAAATACGCTGTGCAAAAGCAGAGTATTTTGAGAATTCCTTTTTTTTCTGCCAGTAATAAAGCGAAATTACTAAGATGGAATTAGGAGAGCGTGTTGGTTAAACATCTTGGTATTCGAACGCAAAGAAGACAAGGAACACGCAAAAATACATCACACACGGACAGCGTCCGTCTGACGTGTTTTTGCGTGTCCCTTGTCTCTTTTTGCGTTCGCATACCAAAACAAAATTAATTTGAAAAAAACTTAATTTTGTGCTGAGTCGAAATTAGCCACCGGCACTAATCCAGGGCCTAGTAATATGTGATCACCAACGGATTTATATGTCATTTGCCAGTGATTTCCATGTTTTTTTTTTTGTTTTTGTTATGGTAGATATTCCATATAAAAATATATGGCACAAGTGACGCAACGGTTTTACCCTCTACTCTCAGAAATCGCCATTTTGCTTTCGTAAATTCCACAATTAATGCTAAGGTGATCACTAAATTAATGCAGTTAAATCTAGCGGCAGCACTGACTGTGGCAATATTAAAGGTTGCCCTGTAAGGTTCGTCATTGATCGATTATCGCCTTGCTTATAGAACACTTTAACCTCGGTCTAAAACAGGAGTATTTGCGAAACGTATACAAATTTTCGAAGTGTCACTTCTATAAAAAAGGGGGATAGGAACAGCCCCAATAACTAAAGACCTATTTCATTTTACCGGTTTTATGCAAGGACCTCGAAAATTAAAGCATGAACGTACGTCGTTGCTGTTATTTTTGTTTTCTTCATATAAACATTAAATATTCACCTTTTGCCAATTCTGATTCCATAAAAACTCATATATTGAGTCCGCGCTACTAACTGAGAAGGAATAAATTTTAGAAAATGTTGAAGATCGCAAAATTGTAAGTTGCGCTGTTATCGATTTTACAAATGCCTCTGACTTGTTACACCACGAGACGTTGCTGAGAAAGCTAGAACACGACGGTATACAGGGACACGCCCTCTCTGCACCTGATTCCTATTTACAGCATCGGCAGCAGTTCGTCTACCTAAAGCGAGACTCTTTTCAGGTGAGCCCAATTATTTCGGGGGTCTCACAAGGGAGCATCTTTAGTCTACTTCTTTTTAGCATATAAAATAATGATATTACTAGTGTTAGCCTTGGAGCGAAGCTTGTTATATACGCAGATGACAGTAGCTTTATATTGTTACGGGTAATAAGGATGACCACGTTATAGAAATGGCACACAATGCGCAGCGCAAGTTCGTCTGCTTCTTTTGCAGAGGTTGTGGTGACGTAAGAAAGACGCCGCTCTCTGATTGGCTCTGATAGAAGTATAGTGGGTAGGCATCATTGCAGCCTGGTTTAAGGTCTACCCACTATCCTTCAATCAGAGCCAATCACGTCACCAGAACCCCTGCATAAGAAGCAGAAGAACTGGCGCTCCGCATACGTTAGCAAAGCTGTCTGAATGGGCTTTCAATACCTTTTTAAAAGTTAATTCTACAAAAACACAAGCCGGTTACTTTCGCCCCAAAAGCAAACTAATAGAAATCACAAAAAAAAGCTGCTATACAATTCATGTGTTATAGCACAGCCTCCTCTATACTCCCAAAGCCCGGCAGTTCGACTACAGACGCATAGAGTTATCGGTCACAGATTTGCAGCGCGAGGATCTGGTAGCACAGGACATCAAATAGCTATTTCTTGGGGAACCTGGACGCTAGCGCAGAGCTTTTGCAGAAGCGAGGACCCGAAACACACTTTCTGGTCCTCGCGTCTCGCCGCAACGTCTCGCAGCAGCGGCGAGACGCTGCGTTTCGGCGTATCGCCGCAGCGGGGCGCCAGTCACATGGCTCTCCTCTCATCCGTTGTCTGCCACTCCACCTCTTCCATTTAGGCGGCCGCTTCTCGTGGCGATCTGCCAGGCTTTGTCAGCATATATGAAGCTATGGTTATTGATATTAAAAAAAAATCATTTAAAGCCCTAGGAGTGATGTTTTTGGGAGCATATGGCTTGGAACCAGCATGTGGATTATATGGCGTAAAAGTTGGCCCGAACTGTTTTACTAGTATCACATCTCAGTTACTGCTATGTTTTCTGGAGCATAAAAACGGTTAAAAACCTTGAAACATTGCATATACTCCAGAAGAAAATTGTACGCTGCATTTGTAGCGCTTCTAATGATTCAGATATTTTTACCTTCATCTCAGCGACCTAATATTATGCAGATTTTCGATATCTTTACCAATAAACTGAGCAACAGCTTTTTATCGGTATGGAGACGAAACACTCAAAACTTAACATCCCTCTAATTATTAACCAAAAATGATCCTTCCTACATAACCCGTCACATCGAATACTGGAAGATGAACGTATTCAGAACAATTTATGGATTCCAAACGCTCAAATACACACTGCCAAAAGCTCTAAATGGCCATATAGCGAAGAACAGTGATTTGTTTTGTACTGATTTTCGAAACCTAACATTCTCGTCATCGAAACCTAGGGGTTTTTGATGATGCTTAGCAAGTTTCTAATTGGAACTATGTGTCTATTTTCACTAGTTAAAAAGCAAATTATACTTAATTATCCGACTGGTCATTACAATTAGCTCATTATACTATGTCCGCCTGGCCGTATAACTCACCTGCACAAACTACATAAACTAGCTTTCACGCCTTTTTTTTCAACAAATCTGTAAAGCATTAAAAAAAAAGCAGTATTTTTGAAAGAACGCGTGAAAGAGTTTCGTCAGATGTGTTTTTTATTGTTAATTGTTTTGTTGTTCTTGAGGGTTGGGTGGTCAAAAAGAGCGGGGGGGTGAGAGTGCTGTCTTTTGCTCGGGTTAACATCGGGTAGTTTGGCAGAAGTTGTCTCCTGCTATCTTGTCGTCTTGTCCGTTATGGTACTTTTAAGTGTCCCAAGGTTTAGATATTTAAGTTTTCAAGTGCGATTAATTGTTAGTTTTAGATATATAAATTCTAGCAACTGCTTACTAACACGTGCAATATCGTGTATTCAACTTCTAGAATTTTCGCCGAAAATTTCTCCTAGTAGTTTATGTAAGGTGTTTCTAAATCTTTTTAAAGTGATTATTGCTAATTTAACTTTTGTTACTGGAAAATTATTTGTCATAAATCGTCCTATGGAAACATTGTTCGCTGATCCTGATGACTTCAAGAGCGGACTGAGTATATTTAAATATTATTCAAAAAATAATCATACCGCTCATTTCAAAGACTGAAAATTCATATAGCCATACCGTAACCTATATGTGTGTATTTTATAGTATCGGCACGCTATTAAAGGATTATTACGACGGCCATCCTTGAATGATGTGACATTCCGTGACGGAAGTAATACTTTTGTCACAGCTTTCGGTAACATTGATTTATCAATGTGCATGAACTGTGTTTGAACATAGTTAAGGGAATCGCACAAATATGTGTTGTATGCTGCTCCTGCACTGAACTGCGCCGCAGTGACGCAGAAACACATTCGTTTTTTCTTAAAGGGTTCAAGGATAAACGAGAGGTTTTGTAGATTCATATGCAGCTACAATTGTTTTTTTACATAAAATCCAAAATCCTTTCGGTGGCTACACAATCAAAAATGCTTAGAAAGTGTGTTGCATTTTATCCTTCAATATTGATACCCCCCAGCAACAACTTACTTTCCCAGTGGTGCATGGCAACGCCCCCACACACGCGCACTTTCACTGTACATACACAAATACCGAACAAACTGAAAAGATCCATATATCCCCATATGTCCTAGGACTGTCATAAAACTATTAACATGTATTAAATACCTTAAAGGCATAAACATGTCCACTAACGATGATGAAACACCATTAAACAAGCAGTAAAGTCCGAAACGTGAAAATCGAGCGATTTAAAACACAGACGGCATGAATTTCTTTTTTTAGAGGTTAGTTTTTTTAGACACAAAACCTAATGCAGCTGAGTGCTGCGGGTGGGGGAAGGTGAGGGGAGGGGGGGGGCTGTAGTATTAGGTTAAGTGTTTGCCGATCGAGGATTTTGATTAAGCCGTTCTTAAACCGCAGAAGCAAGAAGCGTTCCTTCGAAGCGCGTTCACTGAAGAGCTTTCTGAACAACAGAAGTGGGTGGCAGCTTTTCCAGAAATGCGTCACCCAAGAATATAAAACTTTCCAATGTACTAAAAAGTAAGTAAGCAATCGTCCGGTTGGCAATCAAAGTGCCGCGTCTTGCCGACTCGGCGAAATCAAAATAGTGGGAAAATAGAGTTCATGGAATCCTGCCGTTGTGTAAGCGCGGCTCCGCCCGTAGCGTTGTCGATTTAAATGCTCGGACTTTGGAATCTTGCTCAAGACTTCACGAACTAGAGGGTGCTGGTAAAGTTACGGAGATTGAGGGAAGCAACATAAACGTTGGAAAGGATGAGGAAGGACAAAACAACTTTCCAACTGGCAGACCCTTACAAAAAAATGAACTGACTTTCAATTGAAAGTGTAAAGGACTCACTCAATAGACCGCATTCAGTCTCAATTTAAACTTAATTGACTTTTTCTATTGAGTCGCTATTGATCTGTCCCAGGGTATTGGCCACTGAGTCTTAACTGAATTTTTAGCAATTGCATTTCAATTGAATTTTGGCAAGTGTTTCAATGGAACTTTTGCTATTGAGTTTTAATAAAAATATTGCAATTGACTTTCAATTGAATTTTGGCAACGTGCTTCAATAGAATTTATTGCAACTACGTTTAAAAAAATTGCTCTGGTTGAGAATTTTTTTATAATTCTCTAAAGCATGCAACATGAAGGAAACAAAGCACATAGAGGAAACGAACACAAACATCGTAACTAAGCACTCACAACCCACTAATCGTAGTTCTCTTGACTACCCCACTGCCATATATATCCAACATAAGAAAGGTATTCATTTGACCGGTGACCACCTCAGCATCTACTAAGGTTCCCAGTTCGATATTTCCTCCTTGGAAGTCTCATAAATGATAAACAGTGTTTCGACGTCATTGGCTTAATAGAAAAACATTGGTACAAGCAATAATCGTTCGGTGCACACGGGTGCAGTAATCCACAAACGACCAAACTCAATAGCATTCCTAACGAGTAAATTCAATAGAATCGATATTGACTTTCTTATGACCAAACTCAATTGCATTCCTAATGAGTAAATTCAATAGGATCGATATTGAGTTTATTATGACCAAACACAATTGCATTCCTAATGAGTAAATTCAAAAGAATACATATTGCATTTCTAATGAGCAAACCCAATTTCATTCTTAATGAGCAATTTCATAAGAATATATATTCAGATCTTAATGACCGAATTCAATTGCATTCATAATGAGTAAATTTGATAGAATCGATATTGAGTTTCTTATTACCAAACTCAATAGCATTCCTATTGAGTAAATTTTATAGAATCGATATTGAGTTTCTTATGACGAAACTTAATGACGAAACTTAATTGCCTTCCTAATGAGTAAATTCAATTGAATCGATATTGAGTTCTTAATGACCAAACTCAATTGCATTCATAATGAGTAAATTCAACAGGATCGATATTGAGTTTCTTATGACCAAACTCAATTGCATTCCTAATTAGTAAATTTTATAGAATCGATATTGAGTTTCTTATGACGATACTCAATTGCCTTCCTAATGAGTAAATTCAATTGAATCGATATTGAGTTCGTAATGACCAAACTCAATTGCATTCCTAATGAGTAAATTCAATAGCATCGATATTGACTTTCTTATGATAAAACTTTATGGCATCCCTAATGAGTAAAATCTTTAGAATTGTTATTGAGTTTCTAATGATAAAACTCAATAGCATTCCTAGTGAGTAAAGTCAATAGAATCGATATTGAGTTTCTTATGATCAGTCTCAATTGCATTCCTAATGAGTAAATTCAATAGAATCAAAATTGAGTTTCTAATGATCAAACTCATTAGACATTGAGTTTATATTGAGTTTCAATTAACTCTATAGGAACACAGTAGAAAGTTAATTTAAACTCATTGGTCATTTTTGTAAGGGGATTGCGCATTTATTGACGTTCCCCAACGACGCCGTTCACTTCAGCTGCGGCCTGACCAGAAAGAGAAGGGAAGAGGAGAAGAAGAAATGAATAAATGAGAAGGGTCCTTGTCGGCGAAGTGACGCGCGTGGAGATTTGATTACCTAAGTGGGCATGCAGTTGTTGACGAAGATACAAGATCTCGTTGCCGGAGAGGCCGAGAGAAAAATGAGCCAATGTTTTCCGGTTTGTGACGCGTGACCGATGAAGCGATCAAAGCCGCTGAGGAACGTCAAGAAATGTACAAGCTGCCAGTTGGAAAGACATATTCTTCTGTCGTCCTTCTTTCCGTCGTACTAGGCTAAGGAAATAAAGACAGCAGATATCTTTTTTGTCCCGTGTTGTCCGGCAATTCATCTCTTTCTTTCGGCCAGAGGGCACGAGCGCGTTCAGGACACGACCTTGTAGCGCTTGCATCGAACATAAAGCGGCACTAAGCATTCGATCGTGCATGAGCCACGGTCGTTTAAAAGTGTGGGTCAGCGTCTATGTACGCGCGGTAAAACAGCGTCTGAAATAAAACGCTGCACGCGTTTTAGTGTGCTATCAAGGCTTTATGAGCGTTTTTGTTGTGGCTTTTCTGTTCTTGGTTTTCTGTTTCACGTATGTATGTCCACTCATAAAATTTTACCAGTTTAGCGTCCGCGAGCAAACTCGAAAAAGTGGAATTACGCACAATCGAAATACAAGGAGAGAGATTACGTTCTACTCGCCATGGACGCAACCCAAACTTGAGAACTAGGGACCCATGCTGAGGTTGGAAAGCTCGGTTCTGACTCAAGTCTATTGAAACTACAATGTGATTGTGAAGTTTTTATTTGTTAATTGTGTATTGTTCGCGCGGTTCGTTCAAGAAAACGGTGCTGACGTCAATGTTTTTTTTTCTTATTTTTTAACCGTTATTTCTCTTATTGATAGCCGACTTACCAGATGCCCGACTTAAACATCGAAATTTCTATGAAAGCCATTTTGAAGCATGAAAACAAATTATGATGGAAACTTGCGATTTACAAACTCTCCCAAGATTTATTTTTTATTACATTTTGATACGTTAGTTTTTGTGACTGTTGATACTGACAAAACGTTCTTAAATGTAGTCCTCCTGAGTTTGTCGGCTGTTTCCCTGTTGCGTTTAAGGAAGTAATGCTCTATGTATGCCATTTGTGACAGATTGGGTTATAATTGGGGTTCTTTTTTTCTTCCTATATATCCGATAAACTAAAAAAAACAACTCACAGGTAAAATTTTTGAGAATTCGGATTTATCCAAAACGCTCCATATTCCCGAGGACACGATTGCCAAAAAAAAAGAAGACGATATTTTGCAAATGAAGTTTGTCAGAGCACTAAGGCGCAAAATTATTGGTCCCAATTTTTTTTTTTTTTTTTTTGGGGGGGGGGGGGGAAGCTTTTTTTTTTAACTCGTCAAGCTTTGTTCAGCACGACGGGCAATATACTACTGGTCTCCGACAAAAGTCCCTGTTTCGGTTTCTAGTTTGAACCACACTATTTGTGATTCTTAGATGGAATACGGGCTGGGCTGTGTTTTGATAACAATCAAAAATGTGAATTTGTAGACTTTATGGGATGGGAAGGGCAGCTGAAGGTTTTGTGCATCCAGGAGTTTGGCTATTTAGATATACCGACGTTTACCAAAGTAACACTTACTTTGAAGATTTGACGTTTGACAGTTAGTGCTGGAAATCGCAAGGATTCCAAAGCCAAATATAGCTGCAAAAATTTTCGATACTGGTGATTTTTAATGAATTTAGTGTACTTCTTTCCCGGATATTCTTTTTTTTTTAAATAAGAACACAATAAATATAAGTTGAAAGTGGGCGCGTTGGTTTTCAGTGACTTGTTACAGAAAGAATTTAAAAAAAACGGACAAGGACGGGCATCTTTCGACTTTCAAAACACATAGTAAATATTAGACGTTGGCGTCGGGCGCACTGAGATTCTATGAATTTCGGAGAAATTGAAACGGTAACAAAAATAAACTGCGATGAGCCCCGAATTTACAGCAAAAAAGAAACCTCGAAAAACAACGTCCGAATTTCGCAAAAACGAAACCTCGAAAACGCCGAATCCTACTTATAATTACGGTTCCGAATTTTCAGTAAATATGGATAAACCGCCAAAAATAACACCCAAGCCGGTTCTATCAAAATCGGGGAAAGCTCAAAATGCTTGAAAGGCGCTTTCAATTACTGAGAAAATTTCCAAGTTTGGCGGCCAAATATTTTTGGCTACAATTTCATTCCTAGTTTACCCTGAGTACCGCTGCAATAAACGGTCCGCGAGGCAACTTTTTTTGTTTTTACAAAAAAAAATATTCTTATCTCGTTTTCTTGTGTTCTTTGCACCGGGACGTTTTCAATGCATGCAAGTGACGGGCATACTCACTTAAGTACGGGATATTTAATTACACTGTTTTGTTTCTTCAGCATAAAGTTCGATTAACACCGCTATAATGTGCGACTCAAACAAATTGATACAACAAGACACCATATCCGTGGGAGAAAATAAACACGAAAAAAACACCCCCGAATTTGATCATATACCCCCGAAAAGATGAAAACTCCAGTTAAAATGTCACTTTTTTTTCTTTTTTTTTTATTAGAATCGTTTAATCTGGTAGCATGAGGTATGTAAGGGTGTAAGCTGTGTGGTGTTGCTTGCACAAGTCGTTTATTCTGGAGTAAAAAAGCAAGTTTATTAGCGAGTTTGCAAACAGCGGACGCAAAAGTTTTGCACCTGGAAAGATTTAGCGTCGCCGCCATGCGCAAAACCAAAATGCGTCTTGGGCTCGGTGAATGCGCAAAGACGGTTAACCTATTTCTTTGCGTGCGCAAGGCTTTACTTTACTCTATTTTAAAACTCAAAATCGTAACCGTCCTATGTAAGCCGGCAGTCGATATATCTTTATTTATTCTATTTTTCACAGCTGCTGCAATAAAAAAAAACTGAACAGAACTTTTTTTTTTTTTTTTGTGTTTAGGAATTTAGTATATTACGCATTTTTTGTAAGGTGTGCGCAATAAAATTTGATTGATCCTTTTATCTTTTCAAGCGTGATAACAAAGAAAAACGCGATATAAAAAAAGTAAATGCGAGAACATGATTCATTTCTAGTATATAGCCTGTCCTGTCGAGTATTGAAACAAGACGTGATCTAGATTTTTGAGTCGTATTAGGTTCCCACGCACGGGCCACCATTTGGGGAAAAGTATTCTTGCCCTGATCTCTGCAGAATGTTTATGCTAGGCTGGCACCCGCGAAAAAGCGATTATGTGCTTTGTCACGACTGGCGTCTGTTGGCCATGGCAACGGAAATAAGCTTAGGTATAAAGCCTTTGCTGAAGGTGCCTATTCCTGTATTTCGGCCTTTTTTTTTTTTTTGTTACCGTATTGTTGAATTCTTGAAGGAGGGACCTACATTTCTTTTGTTTGTTACCTATGACGTTAAAAAAAGGCATTCCTTAGCGAAAATATATCAAGTTGAGAGGTTTACTTAGGCGTAGTAAGCAGTGCAGAGTACAGAGAACAATACAGAGTATTGGAGTTACGGACTTGACAAAATACGTTTTGTCTCTTGCCCGAACGCGGTTTTAAGGCGCGAACACGTACAATCACTAATACTCATGCTGAGAGCGCAAGTCATTGATAATTTTTTGTATGTGATTAGTTTAGCGATCATAAACCAAGTACAAAAACATTACGAGCACCATGACTTTAAGCTTCTAACGTTGTTTGATAGGCCCGTCGGCTCGTGTTGTCGGTTGTGTCCGGACGTAAGTGAACAGTACCAAATGGGAGCTTTCGCGTGACCACAACTTCGCGTCAACTGTGGCATTCTTGTCGCAGTCAATGGTTGTCATCCGTTTGTGACGCACACTCGTGCAAAATGAAGACATGCCTTCAACGTAGTGCACGGCGGACGTGTGTACGAGTAGTGCTTATGCCCGAGTCCCACTAGAGCCACAAACAGAGACAAACGACAAAGACAACATATGCAGCACGCTCGCCATGATACCTTAGGCAGGCGTTAAGTCGGTGGGTGCTCGTGAAGTAAGCACGAGTGATTGCAAGCCTGCCAAGAATACCCTAGCCTGCACGATGCTCGGGTTTGAGCATAGCCTCTTTTATTCTAGAAAGCCTGCCCAATCGCACAAGAGTCTGGTTTGAAGCTTGTTGCTGTCGTTTATTTCTATTTGTCGCTCTCCGTGACTCAGGCATTATCATCAGTCTGCCAGCTTTCAAAACGCCACCTGACGCATAAACGATGCTTCCTTTTAAAGTAAGAACTGTGATTGCTATAATTCGTAAAAGAAAAAAAAAAAAAAGACACCGCTTAGACAACACTTTTTTAAAAACTAAAGCCTGCGCGCTTCGTTTTGCTACGGCAGCTACGTCACTGCTCCCAGGCCAAGCGAGGGGAGCCAACGGAAGGTTTTTTTATCGCAGAGCATCTACGGCGATGTTTATGAAGTACTCCGAATGACCCGAGGGAAGCGAGGAAATTGTTTTTTGTTTTTAACTTTTTTAATACGCCATCATTCCCGTTGCATTTGATCTGAACGTCTAAGATGGACGTGTCTTATAGGTTGTACCAAGTAAAGCTTTAAAAACAATTACGCGACTTGACACGGCAACTTTATCAGACTTCAGGCGTCTCGCAAGGGATCCAAGACCAGGCATTAAGTGTGCGACCGTAGGCGATAAAAAAACTTCATACGTAATGCGGATTAAAGGTGGAGGCATGTCTCGAACGATTTCACCTTATAACGCAACTCATTTCGCTTAAAGAAAAATTTGAAGAACTTTTGGTGGGTTTCAAACATACGGCCGTTGTTTGGGAGCCAGACACGCTACCTGACTGGGCAGCGCTAGGCACGCTTGCACGGTGAATGAAAAGGCGATGCGAACGGGGCCCGACAACGCTATCGCGTTCCACTCCTAAAGGCCAAGTTTGAGCGTCCTGTAAGTTCTTTTACTGATCTGTTGATCTCGAGTATCGCCATCCCCACTTGTTCCCCATTAATCTCAATTGTGGCGAAGGCTCGTCACTACCATAACAACGCGTTTTCAAATAACCATTAAAAGTTTCGCCGAGGACATGATTTCCCGCACAGCCCCTGTCAGAGCGGTCCTTTTTTCCGAGCGGGCTACAAGAACCTCCTCTGGCACGACTCAGATGAGTGCGTTGGAGCGGAAGCAAGCTGCGCTAATTAAGTTTTTGCGTCTGCGAAAAAGAAGTTTGTAGGTTGTTTTACATGTGCTTCTCTTTTGTTTTTGCTCATACTTGAATGAAGTTTAGTTACATGTAGCTTTAATTTGGGAACATTTGCGCAGAGGACATCAGACAAAATGCTTTCCAGAGGAAGCTTGACGGAGGCCTTTGCGCATTGGTTACATGATATAAATAAAAAAACAGAAGGATGTACTTAAACACAATGACGAGCGAGCTCTGTTGTCTAAGTTAGACAATTAGTATAAGTGCGGTCTATATTTTGCTCGTTAAGCAGTACGCAGGATAAGAGCACGGGCAACCGAGGGCCGATCAAACCAGAGCGCGAGCAGCCATAGAACGGCGGAAGGCATGGACCACGTGCTCGAGTACGGGCCTTCGAAAGAAACGTTGTAACGTTCTCATTTTGTCCAGATCATAAGAACTAAAAACGCGGAACTCATAAAATTGTAAAGTATCTGCACAAAATCTGCTTGTGATTTTTAGTGTGTTTTTTTTAATCATGTTCGCACAACTCGTTCTTTTTGTGTGTTTGTTTATATCCTCGTGCACATATATGCCGTGCTTTCGAGGATGTTATATTTTTCTTACCTTTTCTACTCGTCATAAGTTTGCACTTTGCACTTTGATGACCTGGGTCTGCTTTAAAGGGGTACGTATGCAAACAGATGTGAGCGTGGTCTCTCTACCCAAAAGTCGGTCAGTGAGAAGCGCACTGCGTATCGTGCTCTTGACGTCAGTAGTTCATGCACGGCCAAGGGTACTGTAGTTGAGACTTTTGCCACTTGGGGGCGTCAACACGGGATAATTTCGGGCAGTAGTAATATCCGAAGACTTCACGCCCCGTGGCCTATGCATAGGTTTCCCGTAACGTCATTCGCGGCCATGCCGGTATTTTTATCTGTCACGAGCGTTCAGTTCACCATGTTAGTTTCACACCGCAGAAGTAGTAGCTCCACGGAACCAATAAGTAGGGATAACTGTCAGTACCCAGCAATGGCGACACCTGCAAGATATATGTATATGAGATATCCACCGGGTGCCATATTTGGGCGCGCTTTCTACACCACATTCTGGGGGAGAGGGGGGGGGGGGTTATGGTTGGGTTGGTAGAGGTCCCCGCACCCTCGGATCAAGCTCCTGCCTAAAGTCTGCAAAATAAAGAACAATCTTGAAGGTGTGAAATGCACGTTGCGGAATCACCGTGGGAACTGTAATATAAACAACGCCGGCTTTGCGATTTTGATGGGATTCGATGGCAAATCACATTCAGAACTAAGTAACTCCACGAGCGGGCCATGCTGCAGCTTACTGGCGCTGCTTCTGAAGAGCTCATGACGAGGCGGCATTCTAACGGAGCTTCACAGACCGCCTCCAGACGCAATTCTTAAATATCTTAATTGCTTTTAAAATTACTTTTCTTGACTTTTCTGCCGGCAGCACAGAGACACATGTCTAGGCTAGTGTTTCTGGGCCGCTGGCACGACAAACACCACATCCAACATGGTGTCCAGAAGACTACTCAATCAACATTTTCCTACAGCATCACGCATATTTTTAATAAAGCCGAAAAACGCCACTGTTCGAAGACGAATCCCAATGGCGAGGAAAAAGAAAATATAGAGGAGTTGAGAGACTCCGGAAATCGCATACATTGACCCGACCGCGTTTTCTTCTTTTTTTTTTTTTCTTTTTCCCTTTTTTTTTGCCGTTTGAATTAGATTGAAAATGCACACCGTCGCACGAAAAACACGGAAGTCAAGCACCTCGCGCTTGATGTGTACGCATTTTTCAAGATCTGCCAATTCGTCGTCGTAAGAGGAACGATGTATTCAGACACGAGAAGGGGCGATGACTCGGCGACGTCTTTGTGCCAGTCAGCTTGGTTGACGGGTGTGTCGCACGAAACAAGTCCTCGTTGTCTTGGTCTGTAAACCCGTCGTCCGCCGCCATTGCTTAGTCTGCTTCGTTTAGCCGTCCATCCCGCGACTCCCGTGATTCGACGCCATGTTTAGAATTACTCAGAGAATACGCAAAATGCTTTCGCTTTCTTGAGCAACTTATTTTTCTTTTTGAAACGACGTATTTGCAGCTTTTTGAAGTCACAAAAAATGGGTATCGTATTTTTCTTTCTATTATTAATATTGAATTTGTCTGGATGACCCACGACTTTGGTTATATTTAGAGTGCGTTTCTAAACATTAGAGAAGGGCATGTGACCACGGAGAAGAGAGTGAGCGCTGCTCAGACTGGCCAATTCTGGATCGGCGGTTTTTGGGTGAAAAAAAAAACAACTACAAAATTGAGCCGCAAATTCCGTTCTGGGTAGTTGGGCTTTTGTATGTCATGTACAAACGAAAACGTTCGCGAGAATAAAGGCATAAGGGCCTTAAAGGGACACCGCCAGTGTCCGTTTGATGTATCGCGCTTAATTTAAATTAAAATTTCCTCGAAATGCACCGCCGTAGCTTCGAGTAAAAAAGAAATAACAACACAAAGTGTACCACACGAATTGCGAGGTTAGACGCGAACGGTTACTGAACCGTTCAGCCACAAATAAATGAACTTAAAAGCAACCGCATCTCCACGTGGTGAATGATGTTGATTGGGGCGAAGCTCTGGTGGTGCTTGTCTGCATAGACGATGAGCCGCAGCATGCCGAGCCTTTCGTTCGTTCTCATCTATGGTACGCTGCGGTTAAATTCTCAAATGCCTATATAACCACGTTCCATACCACACATTCTCTTTCTGACATGGATGAAAACGAACGAAAGGCTCGGCATGCTGCGGCTCAGCGTCTACGCAGACAAGCACCACCAGAGCTTCGCCCCAATCAATATCATTCACCACGTGGAGATGCGGTTTTTTTTCTTTGTTTTTTTTTTGCCCTACACGAGCACAAGAGCACGTGCTGACGTGCTCGTGAGCACGAGCACCCGACGCCGGACATCGGACGGACATAAGGACATGGGTACCGCCTAAAGAGCTTCGCCACTAAAAAATCTCTTAAGGTTCCCATGTATAAATTTAAAAACTGCGCAAGCTGTTCTTTGTCTACCTTCTCGTTCTTGGCTATGTCTTTGTGCTGCCTTTTTTTGTTTAACAATAAAATATTAATTAGGTTAACAACGTCAACGCTAGTTCTCCCATGTAATCTACTTCCAAAACAAAAGCACAATCTGGTTTTCTATTTCCGACTGGGATCCGAGACTGGCAGGTTGCGAACAAGACGTTCGCCAAAGATGATCCACAGCAAAACATTACGATCGTTTTATTCTATTTGTATTTATATGTCCTGCGCTCTTTCGTTCTTTACTTTTTCTGGTTTTATATAAGAGCAACCAACAGCCCTCTTAGATGCCGCAAGATGGTCGTGAATTGTGGGTCCCAACGTTAAGCGCCATTCGTTTGGTCTTTATCACTATCCTTGCTACCATTAGTACTCCTCCTTCTTATACAGTGGCAGACGGCCTAATGGAACTTCCGGTTCCGAAGACTTATTTTAGGTTTCTACCGATGGAATTACTGTATAAGCTGCTGAAAGTAGTAAGTTCGCGTTGCTGTGTGACTGATCGACGAAAACTCAAGTTGATTGAACTTTTGTTTACACTTCTTTCAGAAGATACAATCCCCCCTCCCCCTTTCCCGTTTTCCCCCTGCAATTTCCGCTATCAATGTTTCTTGGTATCAATGCCGATGCGGCGTCTAGGCTAGTCCGAGTTTGCCGGTTACAGGACTGCTTCTATTGTTTGATTTTTTGTCTTTGGTACGAATGCTTTGCTTTTGCTGTGGTTATATATTAAGACTGAGTTGCTTGTCTGTACGCTGTTTATATTTGAATATTGCGTGATATTGACCCGTCGGCGTGATTTTCAATTTTATTAAAACGTTCGATTCACTCTACTCGATGCTTATTAATCCGGTATGTAACTGGATATGTTTTGATTCTAGGGTTATTATCTGTGATAATGAAAAGCAGCATAAATAATTTTGGGATTTTTTGTGCACATGTGTCTGCCTATATTCACACATGTTGAAGTGGGAACGCTCCTGTGGTATGCGTATGAGCATGTAACGTTTCTCTGTAATCTATAATGCAATAGAGTTTTGCGTTTTTGCTCCGCTTTGTTTTTTACAATTATTCGCTTTTTTTTAAATTATCGTGTAATTGTGGCGGCCAAGAACGCACAAGGCACAAATACATCTTACGTTGATATTATTTAAAGCCTTTTTTTCTTTTACGTGCGAGCGTCCCTTACTAAAGCTCTATTCACGTTTTCATTTCAAAAACCGCCATTAAAAAAAAGTCCGCCTTGTGAGGGAATATTACTAATGTTGTCTGATATTTGAAGAATTGAGACTTATGTAGGGTTATTTTAGACTAGATATTGATATCAAGAAGAACTTTGCGCAAAACATCCCTTTTTTTCATTTTCTTAACGTTAAAACGAGTCCAAACAAAACGTTAGCGCCGAGAGTATGCTGGGCACGCCGAATAAAAATTGGAGACAAAAGTGCGCCATCATTGTCCGTGAAGCATAGGAGTTCTCCCAAACCAGTTGGAATCGGATAGCACTAAATTACTCATAACCTTCGTGGTAAAAAAAAAAAAAAAAAAAAAAAAAGAATCGACGACAACGGGTTTTTACAGCAGAGCTGTTAAGGGCTAGTTTCCCCAGGATCGAGTCCGGTACCAAACAAATGTCGACAGCTGTGGTCGAGACACAACACTCTGGTTGCCGCCGTCTCTCATAGATGGCGGTTGCTAGTCAGTGTTGTGTTTGCCGGCTGTCTGCTCGCCGCCGTCGCTCAGAAATCGCTGCAACCTTTCCAGCCTCGGCAACCAGACAACTTTAACACGCGAAGAGCCGCATGCGGCTCCCGAGCCGCAGCTTGGCCACCCCTGGTCTATGCGGACTCCATGGTGCGCGCTCGCCCCTTGACGATTATTCAGTCCATTTACTCCAAAATAGCACTTTAGCGGTTCCGACGTTCAAACTCAGCTGTCTGTCTGTTTCACCCTACGAGATACGTAAGTTTTTTTTTTACTTCTTTTTTCTATCGCAGGATAAGTGCGGTCTCTAACGCGATGTTCTTTGTTTTACATTAAGCCCAGATGAAAGCTACGCGCTAATAGGACCAAGTAAACAGCGTCAAATGCTTGAGTCTCTAGGCATTTCGCGTTTATAATTAGTTTAGCGACGATAGACCACGTACAGAAACATAACGAACACCATGACGGTGCGTTTTTGACGTTCTCTGATTGGTCTCCTGAAATGGGACTTAAGATGAAACAAAGTAGAGTGGCATTATGAAACGGTGCGTAGTCAACGGCAGGTTTAGAAACGTAGGGCCACGGCAGTTCCCGGTAATTTTATTTCATCACAACGGGAGCTAATGCTCAAAGACAATGAATATCTCGGAGATGCTATATTTCTTTTTTTTTTCTTGCTTTTTCTTGTGGTGTGGTGGGGTGGGGGGGGGGGGGGGGTGGAGGGGGGCCTGTTTTTTGATTGGTTTTATAGTATCGTAGCGTCAGCTGCAATCGGACCTTGAGTCAGACGAAGTATAGACTTGGACAACGCGACATTTGTTTTCTTAATAAGACACAATGAAATAAACAAATATATCACCCTGTTCTCTTTTCGACACTCGTACAAATCCGAACTTCCTTTCTTCTAAATTCCACACGACACGTATCGTCGGTATTAAGATTTATTTTGAGTCATGAGGACGCCTCTTTCTTGATGAGCCTATTGTGTTGGATCTGAGAGATGACGTAAGGAGATCGGTTTCATAAACGGGTTTACAAGTTTTCAATGAATAGCGTAGGAAACAAATTATTCGGAGTCAAAAAGGTTCAATAATATTCACGAAAGTAATCACTAATACTTGTTTTTTACGAGGATCTCGTTGTCACTTCCCTTGCTCAAGCTGAAACGTTCACTTTGATCGAGAGAGGGTGATTCAAATAATATCCGACATAATCATTTTGATTTTACGAAAGGTTTTGATAATTTCTTAAAATATATTTTTAAAAACTTCTAAACTTAGATTTCGGGTTTCTTTCTTATTATACCAGTTGAGTTGATGAACCCCTATTTCTACGAACCCAAACTCTGCAATGCTGCCGAATAGCGATGTATTTCCTGGTAAATACAACTAAATAAGAATGAAGAGCAAGCCTATCTGAAGTTGAGAGAAATTTTCTTGTGTAAAATCACCTGTGCTGACAAAAAAAAAAGGTAAGATAAAGAAGGAATATTTTTATATTCCGTTACTTCTCGAATAGTCGCGGTCGCGCACTACAAATGATTCCGAGAACACTCAAGCCCTAGGAAGTTTCGCGCGAAGCTGCGATTCTACGAACCGGCGATTTTTTAATTAGAGGCGCCTTGAGCGACATCTAGAGCGTGATGTTACGGACCGCTGGAAACATTCAGGACGAGTTACGAAAAAAGAAGAAAAGCACAATGAAGCCTTCTTTTTCAGCAAAAAATGTAGCAAGGGAGCTTTAGCTTCTTTACACATACTGTTCGTTTTACATATTTTGCTTGCCTTTTATATTGATGCCTATTTCTGTCTTAATTAAACAAGTCACTTTGAAGGTCGAACGCGCGGATGCAGAAAATTTAAAAAAAAAGAATAGTTTTTTTGTTTTTTATAGAAACTAGGAAGAAATCTGGATTTCTGCTTCGCGTCAAGCAAAATAATAGTCTGGAACCTGTCATATAATGAACGGGTGCACTATTTTCCCCCCTGTAAAAGCCCACACGACACCCAACAGGTCGCGTGAATAACTAAGGATCTGCACCCGGAATTGGTTGTAGACTGGCACCACCTTGCGAGTGTGCTCCTAGTCTTAACTAGTGAAAAACGATTTATTCTCTGAACTTTCGTTAACTAGTGAAAGAACATTCAGAACTCCGAATAAACTTTAAGGAGCATCGGTGGCCGAGTGGGCCAGAGCACACAAGCTCGGAGCACGTGGATCGAGAGCTCACGCTGCAGAACCGTTTCGATCCGGATAAGCATCGTACCGGCGTGCGGTCGTGTATCACTATACTCCGCGACAACTTTTCTTGGCAATGCAGTGGAAGGTACGTCCCGCGTCCCATCTCCCGTTTTGAGTGTGCGAAGGCTCTCCTCCTCTCCCCGGAAATGAGGAAGGAGGAGAGCCTGCGTACACTCAAAATGGGAGAGGGGACGCGGGCCCGTACCTTACGATACGAAGCCGAATCAGCATAAATATATCCAAACAACATTGACATTTGGCCGCAGTGGATGAGCCGTATAAAGTTTTGGAAGATCGTTTTCATTTTTTTTTCTTTTTATTTGTAATTATTCAAACCGGATAATGGCGCAATTATTTTCGGTCGATATTCCTGTAGGGTATAATATTGGGCACTAACTTGCGCCCCTATATAATCGCACATTTTCGCTTGAAGTTCTATCTTGCTCAATTTCTCACCATGTTCGGAAGATGAACGGATATAGAGTGAGGCTTACTCTGCGTAGCAGACGATCCAGGCGACGGGAAAAAGATGCAGGCTTAGGGCTCCGGCCCAAGGGTTATCTTTGATTACTAATCTCTCCCACGTCGCATCCTATTAACTTGAGATTCCGAGAAATAATCCCCTTCGTGTAGGGATAGGTCGCCGTTTTCACGTCTTTCTGAAATTTAAGGTATCGGAAATGTAAAATGATTCGAGATTGCTTTGCGCAAGCCCCGTGCAAACTTCATAGGGTTTTCACAATAGACGATCTACGAACTGTAGTGCGCCATCTAGTAGCGCGCCGAGATTTACGTCCACCATCTTGGTAAAGAGGAAAAAATAAAACCAGTGACCCAGCTGGAAGAGGACCCATGCAAACGAGTGACCGCGTTTCGTATGAAAGGTGCGATGCCCACGCGATACTGCGTTCTCCTGCGGAAGCATCAATATACCCTCGATTGGTGTGTGACGTGAACGCAAGTGTGAACGGGGTTACATTGTTTTTTTTTTGTGTAGTCATTTGTTACTTTACGCGCAGCTTTTCACAAATGCAATCTGCGGCGAGGTGAAAAAAAAAGGATGCATACTTTATCGCACCGGGCAAACCCCTTTACAATTACTGAACTGGGTCCTAATATTTTCACAAAGTTTTACTGCATTTGTTTCTGAATTTGTGTTGTCGGTTTTTTTCTGGTGCACGCTGTAGTGTCGGCTTCAGTTTTTCTTGACGCGGAATCAACTCAATATATGCGGACGAGACCAAGGCTGTAAAGCAAGTAAAAAAATATGACAGTTTTAATAATCCACGCCACCAATCATTATTGAGTATGTGCGGGATTAACGGTGAACAACAAAAGCTAAAAACAGCACAGACTCCTTCACTTAAATGCCATATGTATAAAACCAATTACTTTGAACACCCAGAAAACAACCTCATTGCTTAGCAGCGAGTTTTATACACTTGACTCGTCGGTACTGTAGAACACCTCTAAAACTAAAAGGGAGAGCTTGTTGATAAAATATTTCGAAAGATTTAAAGCGCAGCTATGTAGAATAGAAAACACAACACACATGGGCGGCGTGTTGTGTCTTACGTAGACGGAATCTTTCAGATTGAAAATTTCCCGTAGACGGGATTTTTCGGTCTCTTTTTCGACAAACGCAACGTTCGACCACACCACTTGCTTATACCCGTGCCACACGGGCAATTCGAATGCCAATTACAACGAATGACAGTTGAAGGATCGGCCAATCAGCGCGCGACACTCCGAGCGTGGGGCGTTCCACAGGCGACAGATCGCAACCCGATTCGTCGATCACACGAATGTCATTCGTTGTAAATGGATTCGAGTTGCCCCTGTGGCACGGGTATTAGGTTCATTGCAGTGACTAAAACTTTGATGTCGGTGGTGGCAAAAAGCTACGCTGCAGACGTCGGGTGTAGCAACACCGGCGATGCCAACTTTACTACGCAACCTCGTTTTTCCTTTTTTTTCTTTTTTTGTAGAAATTGAGGTAAAAATTTTGTTTAGTGCACAGTCACTCAGGAGTGGTTTTGGGAAAGTCAGTACTGTCATTCCTTTAGGGTTGAACAAATCTTCATTAACCGACGCAACATCCAGCAACTGTGCTTGAGGTCGATGCTATCTGAAACGAATTTGAGCTCTTTTGCAACACCTGAAAATTATTGCTCATGAACATTCTTTTACAAGAACTCGGAGATTTTTACCAATTACAAATAAGTGACGTGTTTCTCATTCACCTTGATGTTAAACTAATAGCGTATGCGGACGACATGACTTTATATCGGGGGGATATCAGGCCTGGCTAACTGGTGGGCGAGGCACTTGACTATTGTTCTCACCTCTCTAAAAAATGGACTGTCTCATATTATTTAAAAGTTAACACAACTAAAACCAATGCAGTTTTATTCAAGCCAAGCAGCAAGTCAGTGTCGTAAAAGCGTTGAACGGTCTTGCAATAAATTAGTTGAGAGTAGCGCCTTGTCCCTGTCGTTTGTGTTATTTTCTATTGTCCCTGTCTGTTTGCGCTTTTAAACCTTCTACCTACCATGGACCAACTAGCCCGAACAAAAGTTTTAATGAATCGCTATCTTCAAGCGTAATTCTGGATAATAACAGAGTTGAATTTGTTCACGACATTAAATTACTTAGCATCTTTTTTCCACCGGACTTGACATGGGAATGTCATATGAATCACATATTGATTAAACTAAATAGAATAAATAAAATATTGAATGAACACAGATATATCAAATTAAAAAGCTTTAAAATATTAATGTATGATTGCTTGTGTCTACCTAACATAACATACAGTCTCGTGATACGGGGAGTAACTACTAAACAGACCAGGCATAAAGTGTCCACCGCGCAAAAAAGGGCTGTGCACATTATTGCAAATGTATCATGGACTGCCCACATTCAAATATTTCTGAGGGAACTTAGCATATTTCACGCCTCTTCCCTGTAGGATTTTCACATATCCTGCCTTTTCGGAACAGCGGTTAGAGCAAAAATATCTTTATAGCAAAAGTTCAAAGTGAGTACACACGTTTCTCCTTACAATACATGTTGACAAGGTACCTGTAACATACCAACGTCCCGAACAACTTACGGACATCAATCAATTTTGTGTAACTTGCTCCTACTGCTAAATAAACTGCTACATTTTAATGTCGTTCCGGAAATGTCCCGAAAGAAGTTCTTGAAAGTCTATTTCATTTCTGCTGAATCCTTCTAATCTTGCAAGGGCTTCTTGTTCCTATTTCTTTTTTTAAGTGTTTTTTTTTGTAAGCACTTTGCCTTATCTGTATTGTGTTTTTTTTTTCTTTCTTAGTATTTGTGTTTCATTATAGCAGTAATTGTGTGCTTCTGCAGTGGAGCCTGTAGTAACAAGTGATTTGGGGTGCGAGCCTCATCAAGCGGCTTCGTGCAGCTTTTTTTGCTGTCGCCCTTACTCCTCTGCAGTGAAAATAGAGACTATGATTAATATTATAAATCTGGTAGCGTTCAAACTATCGCCAGAAACAGCTAAAAAAAACAACTAAGCATCAGAGTGGAGCAGTCAAACACTAAATAGTAAGACTTCATGACTCTTCACGTCGCCAACAATTTGAAACTGTTCACAAAGATTAAAGGCATCATGGCCTAGTCTTTTGTCCACAATGGGTGATCGGAAGTCAGAAAACAATGAAGTTGCTCAACCGCAATCAGTGGCAGAGCGTTTCTGCCCTCAATATACTAAGTGACCAAAACTCAAGAAACTTGACGCTACCAAGATAGCCGCGCACACAATACTGGCAGACCACCAAGCAACTTCCTATATCGTCTTTTAATGAAAGGATAATCCTACTGTCCCATACCATCTCACCAGCACTATTATTCTTTGAGATTTCTTTCCCAATAGGCAGGAAGTAAAAAAACAATATAATATACAGTGTGTTTTGAGGACAAAAGATATTTAAAAAAATACACTGGAAATAAATATGTATATATTGCTGCAAAATAACGCTATCGACCGCAACGTACGTCAAGGCACCAGAATAAAGGAACAATGAGTGGTCGATAACTAACTTTTTAACTATATTCTTTTTAGCTACCTTATTTCTATTGGAAATTAGCAGTCTGTCGTTCATGTATAGGCCAAATCAGTTGTTATATTTGAAAAAAAAGCACAGTTTCTAATTATCAGAAGTGGAATTTTGGTTGCTGCGGCAGTGCGAAAACGTGACTAAAGTCCGGTTCACCCGGTGCGACTTTGCTGGCGAACTCGCAGCTGCGACGTCCGGCATCGCCGCTTCCCCCAGGCTTTCTCTTCCGCACGGGCGACGTCGCAACTATGTGTAAATCAAGCCTAAATCCCGGTTCCCATAATCTCATTTTGCTTGCAATTTCTCAGCTGTCGCAGTTGCGAAATTGCAAGTTTAACACCACAACTTACACCACGATTTTCTTTTTTTCTTTTTTTTTTTCAGCATGAGGGGCGTTGACACTTCCGAAATCGCAAGCGAAGGGGCACTATGTGAATCAGGCACTAAGCCTGATTCAGGTGGTGGGACTTCACGTGCAATTTCGGAGTTTCGACATCGCTCTCACGGGGCAAGAAAAAGCGTGGCAGAAGCTGAGAAACGCAAAAATCGCGCCTTATGAATCAGGCATGAGTCTTGCTTTCGCGCCGCCGCAGCTACGCTACGCTTCGCTAGGCAGAAACTCGATTTTGTTTTTTACAACTTGAATGTTATATATAAACTACGTGCTGCAAATTTCAACTAAAATATGACAGCTAATGGCAGTTATGTTGTAGTTGACGAGTTTTAGTTAATTAAGCCACTAATTGTTTGTTTATTCTCATACCCTGATGTTTTCTGTGGTCGATAAAGAGATTATGCAAGAATAATTTCTCCATTTCCAGTGTCTTTTTTTGTTAAATACTTCCTACCCTAAAAAACCTAAAAATATTTATATGAAGCCATAAATGGTGACTGCCTAACAATAGTTATATAAGAGATAAATAGAAGGGCGGAAGCGAAATAAAAAGGGGGAAATATGATAGATGAAAAAGTGCTATCAAAGGTCTACATGGAATCTGCTTTCTTTTTCTATCTCCCCTTTTTTCTTAGTCGCACTCTTTCTTTCTTTTATAATATTGCTTAATCTTGATGCTATATGTGATCGTTCTCTTATGAAGTGAACAACAGATCTCAGTCCACATTTGTATTTATTTCTGGTACTTCAACGAAGATAAGGTGTTTAACTTATTTGTGTGGTATCTTAAGTTTCTCAAAACCAAATTTGAAGGATGGTATATATCTTGTTCCTTATTTTAATTATTTATTTTGCCTAATGAAACGAGATGCGTTTTGCCAGCCGAATTTGATGAGAAAACAGTCAAGAAGAATTGTCACGAAGAACAGTCATGAAGGGCTGCGATATATATCATGACATCATTAAAGTCATGACAAATCATGATGCCACGTGACGCCACATTCATTTGACCCAGTGACGACACACGGCGTCATACGCACATTGCGTGTGCCCATCTCATTACCAAAATATTATGTGCTCCCTCCGTCCTTGTGACATGACCGAGCTAGTGTAAATTTTTCTCTGGCTACTAAAACACTTTTATTTTGGATAACTCAAAACTTTGGGTGTGAATAAATTGATTTCGCCTCTATTTAGAGCGCAGCTCTTAGGCGCCCGTTTCCGGCTTGAAGGGCGTCGCCATCGGCATAACCGCGCGGTGCATTATGGGAAATGTCCCATAATACACTGCGCGGGGAGGAGGAGGAGAGGGAGGAGGACAAGGGGAGGTGAGGAGGAGGAGGACGAGGGAGAGGGGAGGAAGAGGGGAAGGAGGAAGGAGGAGGGTGGGGAGGCGGAGGGGAGGAGGAAGGGAGGGGAGGAACTTGCAGGAAGGGAGGAGGAGGTGAAGGAGAAGGAGGGGAGGAGGACGAGGAGGAGGAAGAGGAGGGAGGATGGGGAAGGAGTAAGAGGGAGGATGAGGGGGTGAAGAGGAGGGAGGAGGGGTATACCCTCCGCTCAGTACCCTTCCCTCCTCCTCCTCAAGAGCTGCGCTCCAATTCGGCGTTACAGGGAGTTGTAAGCGGCTTTCATTTTTTTTAAATGTGTATTAAACCTAACTTCCTGCGAACAATAACATATTACGTTTTACAAAATCTCAAAGGCAGTGTTTTTTTTTCTTCTTTTTTTTTTACGGACAC
Organism: Ixodes scapularis; assembly: GCF_016920785.2. Classification (NCBI taxonomy): domain Eukaryota; kingdom Metazoa; phylum Arthropoda; class Arachnida; order Ixodida; family Ixodidae; genus Ixodes; species Ixodes scapularis. The sequence continues at coordinate 94,686,442 of NW_024609881.1, forward strand.
ACGTGTATTCAGAGAAATATCATGACGGAATAGTTCAAAAGATATGTCACTTTATAAGTCGAGATTTTGTAGTAATTACGAGAAGCGGTTCTGATAATTGACACAGTTTTGGTTTTCATGAAAGCTGATTTCGAGTTAAAATTTCAATCTGCGCAACCATGTATTTTTTTTTTAGGTTGAAACATGAAAGCCCTTAATTAAATTTTTTTATATGTCTATATATTTATTTTTTGCTCTTTGAATTTGTTAAAGTAATTAGAAACGGCGGAACCTGAGCTGCCAAAACATCGGCGAAGAGCGTCGAACAAGCCCTGCGTTTCAGAAATCCGAATAATTTCGCACGACTCCTCTAAAATGGAAATAAAATGCGGCTCGCGAAGCGAATGAAGCCATTTTGTCTGCAGAATTTGAATTAGGATTGAACGGAGCTTGCCCTCAATGAAACGAATTTCCGTTCGTGCTCACAAAAGACTTATTTGACTCTCAATGAGTAGACGTCTTGCAAAGGAAAAAAACAAAAATCGCTTTGCTCGCAAGCGTAAAGAGCCTGCAGCCAACTGTCAGAGGGCGGCTAATGAAAGTCGAAACTCGCGCGTCTAGCGACTTAATGTTTCATGAGGTTTCAAGACCATTAAAAACTTTCAAATGTGAACTGAATGGGCTAAAATATTTGAAAAAGTTGCGTATTTTTCCTAGTACGACCGTACTCGCTGTCGCATCAGGAAAAAAATTAAAGTTTTGCGCAATATTGGTACGCTGCACCAAGCTTACAAACCTTTTATTGTCAGAGAAAGAAATGGTGTCTTTTATTATCGAAACGTGTACGTCTTGAATAAATACCATAGAACTAATCTATGAGGTGCACATCTTAACTTGACAGATTGAGAAGTTAATTAGCAATGTTCCTCGCAAGCCGGACCTTTTCTCACTACGGTTCCTGAAGTGATTACGTGAATAGAAAGCCCTATATTTCGTTACAGTTTAAATCCAGACGCAACCGACGCTACGAAATAATCACACCAATGAAGCCGAAGCAGAGGAGCAAGTTACTAAGCATTTTCTGTTTATGTTCACACGTCGGGCAGCCGGAGCCGCTCCTAGGACTAGTCGGTCGCGCATGTATCCTTTACTGCACACTTAAAAAAAAAAAAAAACAATCTTGTTTCTTATGCTACTTTAGAAACGGAGCAACTTTCGTTCCTGCAAACGGGGGAGCAACCTGTCTCCCTCATCTGCGTAGGAATATGGCGGCTCCGAATCGAGTGAATCCAGCTCAGAAAGGCCTAACGAGGGCGCAGGACGCTAGGCATAGCATAGATCTTTTGCGTGCAACGCTGCCGCGATTCAAGCGAAAAGAGCTAGCATATAGTTTTCGAACAGGCAATCATCTCGCACCACCGGCCTGTTCAGCAGCTATCGCAAGAGACGCAGTCAACGCTTCGCGCAATTTCGAGCGAGTTTCTACTTTCGGAGCGAGAGCTCTAGGAGATAAGAACATAACACGAGCTTTTCAGGAAATATATTTATTTTTGAAGCCTGCTTCGCGCGCCGCTAAAAAACTGCGTTTCGAACACTGTGAATGGACCTTTTCCGAGAAGCGTTCTGCGCACGCGCAGGCGCCCCATGCCAAGCGGCGGAAGTCGGTACGAAAAATTGAGGAAATTCGGATGGAATTTGTATATCAGCGAGTAGAACACGTAACTGCAGCATATATATAATTGTGTTACACAAAAAAAGAAAGTCGACGGAAAGGAAAACATGACGTTTGGGTGGGCGCCACGGATTCCCCTCTTTAAATCGCGTTAGGCGCGCGCAGCTGCTCAGAAAGCGAAGAAACTGGTAGTGTAGCCCCCATTATCGATTGTTAGCGCAGGTAGGTCACTTCCTCGATTTTTTGTTCGTGCAGCCACCGCCTGGTGCCTTCCGTATGTAGAAAAGCTCCATTGGTCTTTCCATTTTCAGCACTGCGATGTAAAACGGAGAAAAGCCAAGCCTGGCCATTGTGCACAAATCGCGTCTCACCTCTGCTAATCCCCGCGACGCATTTCCATCGTTTGCAGCGCACGTCAGAGAGGAGTGGCAACCATTCGCGAAACAAAAAGTAGTCCCCGAAAGAGCGATTTCAAAGCAGCGCTGGCTCATTACACGGTCCACAAAATATATCGCGAAGCGTGAAAGAACATTAAATAGCTAGCCACCAAATGGTAGACACTTGCAGAGTAATTGTAAATTTCTAGCTGGCGCTATTTATTGTCCAACTCATCGGCCACAAAAAAAAAAAATATTTTGATGTTCTATCGCAATTTACACATCTATATTATACAGACCCATTAACTCCGCATGCCACCACATACGATACAGTACAGTTCACCCACAGGGAGAACATATGCATACACAAAACATATAATCAATATGACCGCACTCTACAGCATTCTCTGGCTCAGAACACTGCGCTTCCGCCTTTTAAACTGTTCATTTTTAGGGTACGGATTATCTCGATGACCTCCGAAGCACTAAATAATATTCCCAGCATGTTGACTTTTTCTCATTAATGTCATATACGTCCGAAATTATTTTAAATGGCTCAGGGGATTAAACTCTTATTGAAAAGTAAACGCTCATGCCGTAATTATTTGAAAGCCAATAAAACAAGCCGCTCCATTGCGGTTACAAGCCATGCGTATGCTTCCTCCCACAGCAGTCATAGAATGGCGTGAATAGAAGTCAGTTTTTCTATGATAAAATTTGTTTTTCTGTTTGTGCTATTCCCGTGTGGCTGCAATTGTCGTCTCTGATTAATCTGTGTAGAGGAGGTATTCAATCAACTAGAAGCGATGCTCCACGGGCAGAAAATTCGGATTTCAACCAACATGAATACAGTAAAATGCTCAAATTGCGGCAGGTGTTATGTGCACGGAGCTAAGCCGTGGTGAGCCCGAAAACTTCTAGTGCTCATCCCAGCGCGCCGCTATAGAGGGCAGTTTCTCCAGGAACCGTTGTAATATAAAACGCAAAATAAAGGACAGCTTTCTTGTCGGTTATATCGACAGTCCCTCAATACTGAATTCCAAACTGTTCAATGCTGTTCAGTCTTTGTCCCCAGAGTGGAATCGTTCACGGGGATGGGACAAGACATCGCACACGACAGTCACATTGGCGGCACAATAGGAGCTACGGTTCAGACCAGCGTTCTAAAATGACTGTCCGAAGGTCAATCGATTGCACCGTAACCTTTGAAGTGGTCTTAAACTCTTTGATGTAAAGCACAATCTCAACCTGCGAATCCCCACCCCCTTCAGTCACGTCCCAAGCAGCGGTATTAATGCCAGACTGTTTACATGATCTCATCTTGCTGTTACACCCTGACACTGATACGGTCACATCCGCGACAATTTCAGTCTTTGTTCAGAACTCACAACACTGCCTTCACGATGTTGCTGGTTTGTTGCTGATACGCGGAAATACAAAACCAGTGCCCGTTTGCTCGAAGCGCGGTTAAGCGCTAACCGCGGCTAAAGTTAGCCGCAGCACCTAGGAAAGGGATTTTGAAATCACGTGACTGACGCGGTAGAGATGCGGGAAAACATGGCAGTGCCCCGGTGAGTGAGCGCCGCTCCCTTTGGAACTAATATGTCGTTGTAGCTGCAATATCGGGCGCGTTAGTCAGCAGTGAATGGAGCAGGAGGTTTTCGCTTTGCCTTACCTAACTTAAATCGCAAAGCATGAGCAACTAACTTGCCGCATTTTTTAGATATGCTTTTGATTCTGGCCATTCCTAAGCCTAAATGAACGCGATAATTGCCGGCTGAAGACGTCTTGACTAAGGATCCCATTCTGACACCAGCGTAACGCTTTTATTTAAGCGTGTCTCTTGCCCCAATCTGTTCCCTGCTTGTCCCCGACATGACGTCTTCTTCCTCTTCTTACAACCGTCACAATACTCTCGTCTAGTTCTACAGTCACGTCTTCGCCGCCAATTATCTCTGAATGCGTAAAGACGGCATTTACCACAACCTCCCGACAAAGAATCGTCCAATCAGTTATTGTCTTACTTGCGACATCAGTCTCCCGCTGAATGACGGCGCACGGTAGGTTCTGGCACCAGAGGTAGATGATTTTCGTGAGTTGGCGAAGCGTCAAGTGCGATCCATTGAAAAGGGACCTCTTCCGTGCTGGCCTCGCACCGGCACTGAACCTTGGCCGGCTTCTTCTTGGGCACCTCACGAGTCATCCACACAGCACACGTTCAGGAGTAGCCTTCCGCAGGTCTAGCGCGGACTTGCAGCGTCATCGAAACTTCGCACAATGGGCACGCACGAGAATCCAGGAGCAGGACTATGACCTGAAGGAAATTAATTGCTTCAAGGGGGTCTTTCATGGCATCATGAAGACGGCACAAGTTACACGCCATGGCACTGCGATGCTCGCCCCTGGAAGAATAAAGGCCGGTTCATACATGCAGCGAAGCGCTGATGCAGCGCTGCTCACGTGTCGTCAGCTGCTTATCGTCTGCCATAAGCAACAGTTTTGATGGTGCAATACAAAGCTGGTGAACGCTGCCGTCAGTACGCGCTTAGCGCGAGCTCAGCGCTATCCTTGTAGCGCTCCGCTGTATTTGTGAACAGGCCTTAAAGCGCCGAGGGGGTTGAACGAGCAGATCTGAGCGCCTCTTTTTATTTATTATTTTTGCTTAATCCGCCATTTTATACCTCGTGACACCATTCGAACAAACTGATTGGTTAATCGGTCGGACCACACCATCACGTGACAAAACAAACGCCAATCGTATGACCAGAAGGGTTGCCATGGTCGGCATCGTTACAAAGAAGAGAACAGTCGGACCCAACAACAAAATAAAGTAACAAAGTGAATACAAATTTAAAAAAATAAGAAGGTAGCCGTTAGATTCTCGGGCGGCGTGTTCTTTGATGAGAGGTGTTGCTCGCAATGGTTCCTTGTTTGTTTCTTTTTTGTTTCTTTACCCTAGAGGATGCCACGACCATTATTTGAAGCTGATTTGTTAATTCAATAACGAACAACGCATTGGAACGATGTAGGGAAAGTGTCTTGGCGTCGGAATTCAACGTAGTCTGAAATAAAAGAAGAGTAAGAATGCACAATATACACCGTATTGCCAGACCGTTATACTCCGCACTCGGCGAGGCCTCATGACGCCCCCGACGATCGTTAGGTCATTGATATTGTTTCTTTCGATTTTTTATCCAGATGACTACTCCACCGTACCTCAAAGTTTCCAGCGGAGGTCTGGCAGTTTTTATTAATTATTATTATTGTCGTTTGCTACTTCTTTCCTAACGCCATAAAAATATGGCGCGGGAAAAGTTAGCGCCACGTATAAAAAAAATAAAAAGTTCAGTTCATGGTCCGATTGGTTTGTGGATACAATTAGTCCAATAAAATTAGTCTAATATTTTATTAGTCCAATTATTTAGCTTCATTATTTGCATCTTTTGTGTGCATGCGTGAAATACAGCACCCAACGAGAAGACATGAGAAGAACGCTGCAATTGCTGGACCTAGACCAATTAATGTCACCAAAATTCTGGGCCGAAGAACACTTGGAGGTATCGGTGTATCACATTGAAAGCGCTACAAGAACACGACAAGGACACTGGACTTCTCGACCAACTTAGAGTGCGTGCACGTGTTATGTGTGTGTATGCCATTCTTTCTTTTTAGATTATAGGCGCGAAAAATCCGCGCGGACTACGGCCTGAGTAACACACCCAAATGTTTGCCGAGACTCTGCATGTTACGGGTTACCCAGTCTTTACAGAAAATAATAAAAACATGCTGCTTCCTTTAGTGTAGCGCGCGTGCGGTCCCGGACATCTGGTCATCATTGCGCTGTTTCGTGCGGCTAGGAGCCGCTTGTCCCCCTAACAAGAGTGCAAGGTGCAGAGAACCACGCATTTGATAGGCTAGAGTCTCGTTCGTTATCGGAAATAACCAGGCACATCGCATGTTTTGGAGGAGAAAAAAAGGCGCGCGGAAGAACTGATAGATTCCAGTTGTTCGTCGCCGCGGCCGACAAAATCTAGACCTTCCACGCAGACGGGGACGACAATGATTCTGACGGCCCCGGGGACTTCGAGTGATCCGCAGCGCTGAGTCCGTCGCCCGCCTGCGTGCATAAAGACGACTTATTCGCCAACCGCTTGTCAAGTACTCGTTACGTCAGTTATAGGTTCTGGTAGCGGTTTCAACGGCCCTTTCCAGGGCCCCCATATTTTGCAAGCGGAGCTGTTTTCATAAGGCGGCACCCCGGGTCTCTGTCAAAAGTCCACAGGAAAGACCCAGCAAAGGTATGTGGTCCCCAACTTGGATATCGCGCGTCATGATTCAAATGAAAATTGTTTTTGCTTATTTAGCGCCTTCGATCCCAATAAATACCCCCGTTGCAGTCGTCCCGTGGTGCTGTTGCTTGCTCAATTGCCGTCGGCGTGTCTCAGCTTCGTCGTCTTTGCCAGCGGCGCACCGGCGAACGCGGCCGATCGCGTTCGGCTTTCGATAGCACTGGACGGCGTTCGTAAAATGGCGTCAACTGTTGCTGGCTTCACGCGGCGGTACCGTGCGTGGTTCCATTCATGCGGCGTTCGTTGCCATGGTGACAACGCTGAAAGCAGACGGACTTTATGTTGCGGAAGAACTCTGCGGCGTCTCGATACCAGGTGTATGCTGAGGCCCTTTCCGCATGCTTTTCAATGGGCGGAAGGCGAACAAAAAGAGTTCGAAATAAGGACTTAGCGCAGAAGGCTGCATTTCTCCACCGCCTCATAAATTGTCGAGCCTTCCACGAAAAACGCGTTTTTCTGGCCATCGATGCCCTGTTTTTTTTTTTTTTTTTTTTTTTTTTGTTTATCCGTAACATGGGTCTAATGTATCAAACTGCCAATCTTTCTTCGGCGTTAATTTCGCTCAATATCAGTTCGTTCATTCAGGACACTTTTCAATTCCATACAAACTAAGAAAAAGGGGAGCGCAACTTAGACCCCGAGGGGAGCAAGTGCGTTGCCACAACCATTACTCCCCTCGGAGACTATCGGGAAGGGGAGTAACAGTTGCACCCTTCCATTAGTCTCTCGCACTAGCACCGTTGGGACTAACTGTTACACCGTTTCAATTGCGCCTCGAGGACCAACTGTTAGGCCCTTGCACTTGGAGCCCTGGGTCTATACGTTGCGCCCTTTGATTTAGACCCCTGGGACTAAGGTTTATCCTTTACATTTGGTACCGAGCCACAAATCTCCGAAACGAAATTGTGCAGTTCAGGTTAAACATAACTTTATTGCCTCGCAGATTCACATCGCATTCAAGAATGACTGAAGTCGAAGTTCTTGAGCGGTAGAATCCACGATAAGGCCAAATTCCGAAGAGTGAACTTGCGTCGACGATGGCTTGAACACCGGGAAGTCTGTCCTAGCCGGTCGTGGTCCAAGCACCATTTATTGGGGCACCGGCAGCTTCTTGTCTGTTTGCGAGGAATTTGGATTATTAGCAACAGGGGCAGCGTGAAATACTCGACCGCTCAACAAAAGTATGAGATATAACACGCACATAAGAAAATAACAAATAGGCTACAAAAGTGCTACAATGGTTCACATCCAACATGCGATCTGTCGACAGCAGACCAGAGCAATATTATATTTTTTGTAGACCGTTCGCTGCGAATTACTGGCCCAGCGTGTACGTGCTCGAACTATGCTTCAAAGTGACGAAACCAGCTCCCGCCATCAACGCGAAAGTCTGTACAATCGAAAAAATGTCTCCATTAAGGCCGGTTCTCACACGCAGCGAAGCGTTGAAGTAGTGCTGCTCACATGCCGTGAGCAGCTTTTCGTCTGCCATGAGCAACAGTTTTGACGGTTAGATACAAAGCTGGTGAAAGCTCCCGTCAGCACGCGCTTAGCGCTATGCGTGTAGCTCTCTGCTGCATGTGTGAAAAGGCCTTTATAGTAAAGCGATCCTGCCAAGGTCTGCAAAACACAAGAAATAAGCCATCGGTAGAACTAGCGTTTTGCTCGATACGATTGAATATCAGGTCTCTGTGCTGCATAACAATATAAGCAACCACGGTGCCAAAAAGAATAGAGCATGGCGCGCGTTTTGGAAGCTAGAGAACGCGCTCAAAATAAAGCACTTCCTGAAGCCACAGTTAATGAGTGTACCATAAACAGAAGTACTCCGACATACCTTAATCGAGTTCCCTTGTCTTGTGACTTCAGAACAGATCAAGTGCAGTGTTGCAGCACCGCGAATCCAAACCGGATCCCGCAGTGGTCGAACACGACACAGCGAGAAAAAACGGCAACCAGCTTCTCAGTTATGACGAAGGCTGTACCAAAAACAGGTTCTTTTCGAACAACGACCCCTTTTCATTTTCCCGACGGACCCTCTCTGCCCCATCTGCCCAACCTCCTGCGTCCGACGGACCCTCTCTGACCCATCTGCCCAACCCCCTGCGTGCGCGAGGAGCGCCAGAAAGAATGCGGGGTAGGGGGTTGTTGGGAGGGGGAAGGGCGCGTACACAAAAATCTTTTCCCCCTCCCACTACAAACGACACACGGACACACCAATACCCCAAGGACGGGAAAAGGTCGAAGGTCGCCATTTTCAACACGCCGGTCAAGTGACGTACAAGCAAACACGTTTTTTTTCTCTCTCTCTTTTCAGTTTTCTCGGGGGCCTCTTTCTTTTTAGTTCTCATTTGTTTTGTATTAGCAGGGTGTTGCCATGGATGACGTTCTGGGCACGGTTCGTTTTTCGTTGTTCATCTGGAATGTTATCTGAAACGGCGACGACGATCGTATGAAGGCCTCTAGATACTGCCCTTGAATGTGCTTTTCAAATGGAACGTGCCGAGCATCAGGTGTGTCGTTGCAGATTTTGAGTTCGACATTGGACTACCAAGAAATGTTGGTTACGGGGAGACGCAGAGACAAGGCTCGACTTGTTCTCAGTAACTCAGTTTTAGCGATTGCAGTGACCATTTATCCTGACTGCGAGACTCCGGTGTTAAAAGAGCGTCTTCTACAAACTGTTAACTTTCATTTAAGAGAAAAAAAAAGTGTTAGTTTTTGGAGGTGTTGCGTTTGGATAAATGCTCATTTTTTGCGCGATGGCAAATTGCGTGAATGGGACTTGTGAAATGTCAACAGATCATTTTTGAAGAGATAGTTGGGTGAAGTAGAGTCAACACATTCGTTAACTCGCATTCGCACAACTCGCGAAGCTGTACCATGTAATGTCTCAACGTTCGTGCCACATTAAACAAATTCGCCAGTTTGGTCCAAGTTTTATCAACACTTTAAGCCGTGCTGGGCTGGGCCTCGCCGATCCCCAAGACAATTCGAAATATCACCCGTTCTCCTGGCGAACATTCCGTTTGCCTTCGGGGTCTAAATCATACAGATGTACCCTGTCTGAGGGGGACTAATGGCTGCTTTTTCTCACGCACGCCTATCGGTTAGTCTCAGTCGAGCGCAGTTAGTCCCCAGCTTTTGCGCACGGTACCTAGCTTGAACCAGATGGTCCTTACGGGGAGCAACCGGAAGTTCACAGGACCAAATGCTGCCGTTAGTTCCTTGAGGCCAACTTTTTTCTTAGAGTGCAGAACTAGTTAACACACACTTCTAAAGTTCACATGCAGTAAAAAGCGCTTCATTTCATCGCTTTTTTTTTCTGTTAGTAGGTGTGTGGTATAAGGCTCCCCATCTTGGACAGACTGGAAAGCGCTTTTCATTGCTATCTTATTTTAGTCAAATCCCTTTAAATATTCAATGTAAATCGCACCGGTGCATTCTTTTTGCCGAACACAAATCTTCCAATTTTTTAACCACACAGATTCGTATACTTTTGTTTTCTGCTAATTTCTTAGTAGTCCATGGTAAAACTTTGAATCGTTTCGTTAGGTTCTCTGTAATGCATAATTATTCGCTCCGCAAGTTTACGCGTTTCGTCATCCAGAGGCCCCTCGTTCTTCATTATTCAAAGCTCAAAACAGCTGGAGCTGTTTTTCCTTCTCTCGCCCTGAGTCGGTGAACAGCCCCAATGTCCTCTTGGGTAAGGTCTGGCAGCACTTGCTTGTCGATGAAATTTTGTACAATTTCTAATACATTTGTGGTTGTATCATGTGCCACTTCATAAATTTCTCTGTTCTTGGGCCGAGAGTATTGCTGTGCATTGTCCCCCGATGTTTTTATGTCTCGAATTTGCTGATCCTGCTGAGCTTCCCTAGCTTCCTGTTTTCCAGTCCACTTTGTTAACCTTTTTAACTTTAGCGCTCCGAGTTTCCAGTTTAATAAGAATTTCACCATACTTTGCTGACAAGAGGTTCGTGAATGTATCAACTGCTTCCACCGTTTTTCCATGCCGATCCAACTTCACCATGATGACATCGCCATTAGTTCTCCGAGTTTGCACAGATTTTTCTGTGCACAGCAGCCTAGATGTCCGTCGGTCTCTTTCCTATGTCATTATTTTGAAAAAAATAATTTGTCCAGTCGAGCATTTTCGCGGGAGACGCTCGAATCTGTCATATCCCGTTTTGCGGGGCGAGGGTCGTTAAACTCATTAAACTGACAGGCATCACGCAGCTTGCATGTGATACATAACCGCGGGTTAATGTTGTCAGACGACATTGTCTTCATGTTACTTCTTGCGATACCCGATTGCACAGGGGGCAGTCCAGCGAAATGCAAACACATACACCCACGCACAACGTAGACAGTTTGCCTAAATCAAGCTTACCTAAATCAAAATAGGCAGAGCTCAGCTTTTGTATAGGAGCATTCTGCTGACCTGCGATGTGCTGCTTTGCGGTTTGCGCTTTTATAGGTGACGAAACTCCAATCTAAATGTCGCAGCAAATACCGCGGCACTTACGCTGTGGCTTGCCGAACGTATACGTGCCGCGGCTGCCGATGACACAGTACAGTGACGCAATGAGGTTGCGTACACTTGGCACTGTTTCACAAAGACGAATGCCTGCGACCGTGAGGAGTCAGACTAGACTTTCCTCGCCGGTATCGTAGCCTAAAACAAAAAAGGCACATCTTTGCTCTTGTCTAGAAGCATTCCGCTGGTCTCCATACGATAGGCTACAACTAGACAAATAGATAAGGTGAAAAAAAAAAAAAACATACGTGCGGAGCGTCGTTTGTTTTGAATTTTTGTTTTAAAAAATGCCACAGAAACCATTGTTGCTTGAAGCGCGTCTATCTAAACACCCAGCATGCTCTTAACTGTTCCACCCAGTCACTTACCACAAGGTCTATTCGCTATATATGTTTTTTTCTATATTGACAAAAAAGATGGTGACATTTCAAGTTGTGGTTTTTGTTCTAATAGATCCTAAACATGGAATGTCCGTTAACGTTTAGGGATGAGAGAGGGACGTCGCAGTTTTAGTTATCGGTTTTGCACACTTTTTTTCTCAGGCCATTGTGCAAAGATGGCATGATTTAGCAAATGGTAGCATCATTTTAGGTGTATTTTAATAAGTTACTTCTCTCGTGGAGGGCCAGGATATTTTGAATATATCACGCTTCAAGTGAGTTTCCTTTAATGAATGCTATTAGCTTCTTGGAATAGCAAAGCAAAAGTAAAGTACGACTCCTGCGTGGCTAAAACGGATGGTCTTAGAACCGTTATCCCATAAAAAAATATTCACTAAAACAATTCTCTTTTTTTTGTGATGTACTCCCGAAAACAAACAAAAACTTCACCCCGGGTACTAATTTCCGGTTGGGAACGAAAGCTCGCCGATCGTGAACAAGACGCGCGCCGAAGACGAAGCTAACCAAGAATTTCGGTCGTTTTATTTACGCTTGATTTAGTGCCTTAGGTTATTCTTATTGACCGTCTTTTTTTTTATTCCGTGGGAATAAACCTCTAACAGTTGCGTACAGAAAGTCTGCAGTCCACAGCTAAGCGCCAGTCGTCTGGTCTCTATCGCTATCATGACTAGTAGTACTGCTACTACGACAATGTGCCGCGCTGCGATGCTGGGTGCTTACTCTTTGGTCCTTGAGAAACCAGGGCTTGCGAATAAGCAGCCGGTCTGATGGAACTTCCGTTTTCGAAGCTTCTTTTTTTCCTCATTACCGGCAGAGTTATTTTGTGAGCTATTCCAAGCAGTAAGTGCGCGCGGCTGTGTGTCTCGGCAAGTGACTAAGGTTGCCGAAACGGATGTTTACAGTTGTCTAAGATAATGCGGTCCACCCCATTCCCTCCCCCCTCCCCCCCCTCTTCCGACTCCGAAAAGATGCATGCGTGATTTCATTTATTCATGCTTGCTATAGACCTTTTCACCCTCCGCCGGATGGGCGCTGCCATCTTGGAATCACGTGATGCGGCCGCCATTAGGTTGCTTCAACTCGTCGCTCTGCTCTCCCCTCCGCGAAACTCCGCGCCTTGGCGGATGCGTCGAATTCGTGTTTTTCGTCGCGTTTCACAGCATTTCTTACTTTCCTCCGTAAAGTGTCATCCGATACTTATATTTACCACGTAATTCCACTACATCATTGTGTACACAACTTCTGCAGTTAATTTTTCTAACACATTTTTTCTATTTTTACCGTCGGCGTGCCGGCTACGTGTGAAGAGACTGTATGGGAACATGGATCAGCGTTAGCGCTCACGCACATTAAGCACATATATGACTAAGACAGCACAAGGGGCTCAAAGGTCCAAACTTACGAGAACTCAGGTTTGCTTACTAATAGTGGCAAAACATTCGCAATAGGAAGCGCAATGTAAGTATTTAATGATCGCGCATTTGGGATCTCAAGGAAGGTGACAAAATACCCAGTGTAAATAACCCCGCGTGTTTTCTGAAAGCATCATGTTTTGTATTCATAACAGTTAGAAAGCAGTGGCTTTTGATTATCTGGGTGAACTCGTGGACAAGAAAATAAACGTTTAATTTGAAATTTTTTTTCTAATGCTAGAAATAATGGTACGTCAACATCAGGCCAATTAATTTGTTTACAATATTACACCTACATCTGTGTGACGTTCTCAGTCGTTTTTTTTTTTTGCGATATAAACATCGGTTTATTTATGAATTCCAAGCAACTGCACCCCGTTAATTAGTCCCGTGTCTACAGTGTTTTAATTGCTTAAATGACATTCTTCAGATAACCAGTCCAATTCAATTAATTCATTTAAACACAAAGGTTGGGACTCCCCGCGTAAGAAACTGTGACAGGCAGCTTGAGAATGCCTGGGGTCCACAAAACATGACGCCGAAAAGAAACCGTCTGCATAAAAATCGACCGAGTGCAGCGTTGTCAACAGCGAATAGGGATTCACTTTTAGTAGCTGGCGACGCCGAAATCTACGAAGCGCGTCGGTTCAAACCAGTAAAGACCTTTCTACACAGGTCCATGTGGTGCCTGGCACTCAACTTCAATCAAACTTACCGAGGATCACTTCTTTTGCGCCCTTTATTTTCATTTGTCAAAATTTACGGAAGATGAATGTCAGGCTTCATTTGAGGGACCTGTAACTTATCTCATACCTTGAGAACGTCGTAAGAAAATTTCCAAATCACAAATAGTCATGTCATAAGTCCAATATTGTGAAATCTTGTTAATGAGTAATTAGTTAAATAAATCCTCTGGTCGGCCTGGGTTGGTGTATTAAAATATTTCTCGGAAACTTAATCTATTTAAATAAAACAAACCGAAAGAACGACACTTTCTTTTTTTTTACATTGTGTATACGTCATTATAGGAGACTTTTCCAGTCTGCAAAGTTCACAAAAAGTTGGTGTACGAATCCCAGAAATCGAGCAGTAAACTTGTCACTTCATCTGCTATTCGTAATTCAGCACATTATCAATCATGTTGTGGACCTGCTTCTTTACTAAGCACTCATGCATTATAGTTTGTTACAATAGAAAGTTTTAGAATATCGTGTTTTCAATCCCACGCTATTTGCAGCGGGAGCTTGCTCTGCCACTTCGATGCGTGCTCTGAAGCGCGTGCCCGTAGCGGTAGTGGGCATTTGAAAGCTATCTACTAAAACTCCCTAATATAATGGCTGATTCACACATTTGCAAAGGTTGCGTTCGCATGCGGCCGAAATGACAAAAGCGATCAAAACATCGGAAAACCGTGACTCATGGATTACTTCGCGAAGCTACCCCTTGCATTGCTTGCCACGCTGCGTACGGCGAACACTTGTCTTGGTGACTCTGTCGTAGCGGTCGTTTCGGTTGCATCCGAACGCAACCGAAGCCAATGTGTGAACCAGCCTTTAAATGAGCGGTCGAATATCTGACTTGAGCGCGAGCCCGTCCACACCACTCGGTGCACGCGTAGCCAAAGCCCGGCGGCAGGCAAGAAGCGCGTGATGAGGCGAAGCTTGTCCTGCCCTTTATTTATTTATTTTTCTGGAAACTAGTATTTGTGGGTACGGCCGTGGACAATAATACTCCTCCCTGTGCACCAGCGCAGTTGTTTCACCGCCGTAAACCTGACCGAAATTAATGATGGACGTAATCAGACGCATCTGTTGTTCGTGGAAGTGTTCGCCGGTTTTGGCTGAAACCATTTTGAGGTTGGCTAAGTGCCTCAGTGCCATTGTTTCATTCGCTGTATGCGATAATAAAGAAATTTGTATGACAAAATTAAGCGAAAATTGCGCGAAACAGCAACACAATCGCGTGCACGTCTAAACCGAAACCAACCAAATTGAAGCAACTCTATGGCGGCGAGTGTGCCAGCGCCCTCTACCCCACGGTCAGGCAACTACTGAAATGAAAAGGTCTATACGGGTATCGGTGCCGATGAGGCATCTAAACCGGCACAAGTTTGCCTTTTCTAAAACTGTTGAATTTTGGCGTTTGGATTGTATATTTTTTTTTCGTGGTTATTATGAAAACTAATTCACTAATTTGTGTTTTCTGGGCTTTCGAATTGTCGCGTATTATTTTCCTGTTGGGTGTGTTTCGTAAATCTCATGAAAAGCCGGGTTTACTCAAATCAACTTATGTTAATCCGAACCATGTTGTCGTTCTGTAAGTACGTGAAAATAAAGGAAACTCAACATTTGTGCACGAACGTGCCTGAGTGGGTATCTGTAGAATGCCCACGAACCCCAAGCAGCACATAAACGTGAAGAAAACGTCGAAAGAACGTCGAAGACGTCTGTAACGTGACGTCGTAAAACGTCGAAGGTCCGGACGTTACCTTCCTTCGACGTCGATGAAACCTTTAAATGTCCGCGAGAAAAGGTGCACAGGAGGTCGAGGGGACGTTCCAAACGACGTTTGTTGCACGTCACATGCACGTCTCAGTGGGCCGTTGCGTCCTCCCTCGACGTTTATGATACGTGTGTTTACGACATCCGGACTACCAACGACGTTCACAGAACGTCGATAAAACTTTCCAAATTACGTTCCCTAGCCGTCGTGGGAAAACGTTGTGCCCCCCCCCCCCCACACCCCCCCCCCCCCCCCCCCCCCAAAAAAAAGTATTTTTTTTTGTATTATTGCGAAGGCAAGCTGCTATCATGCAAGTACGAAGGAAGTAACTAAAACACAGGTTTGGTACGAACTGTTTATTTGAGCATGTTCAGACACGAGATGCAATACCGAGCGCCTCCAAAGGACGTCCTTGGATGGGCCAGCCTCAAAAATATAAAATAACAAACAAATTCACGTAAATAAGTGAACAAGAGACGATGTCACGCGGCGCGGAATGTTCCACCGCTTACCTCGTTCTGCTTCTGATTAATGCGCTGACGCGCATACTTTAGCCGCCCCATTGCGCGTAGCTGGTACTCTCGCTGCGTGCACGGGAATGTTTTCAGAAGTGGGATTCCGTCCGCCGGGCTTTCTTGATTGGGATCGTCGGAGGCGTCTGAAGGGTCTTGATCGGAGACTGGACTTGACGCGCCGTTATGTGCACTGCCACTTGTTTTCTGGGGGGCGTCATTCATATCCTCACAGGCACCTTGATCCGAGCAGCAGTGCGATTGAACGTGTAAAGCGTTATGGCCTTGAAAAAGGTCCTCAAGCCGTGACTGCATACGACGGCGTTTTTGGCGATCGCCGACTTTTTCATGGGGGCGACTTGAACGACTCATCCGATCGCAGCACTTATACTGTATGCAAACTCGGAAAAAAAAAAATCACGGCTACATAGCAGCCTGCCTCGTAGACCCGTAGACGTGACGGCCGGTGCTAGTGACTGGCTTTCGGAAAAAGCTGGACCGGGTCCCAGAGCTGTTCTCTCTGGGCCAATTCGAAGAACAGAACATTCAGTGAAATATTTTGGGAACGACTGAGAAATACGTGCACCCGGAACTTAGGCTTGTCAGTTGTTCGTCCGTCGCCATCTTCCCCCACTTTTCTCTCTCACCCTCTTCTTGACGAGTTTCCCGACGTATCGCATGGGGCTCTATGGAGTTGCCACTGGCTTCTCCTCTGCCTACCTTTCCCCCGCTCTCTTGCGCCGTGCCGGCTGGTTTTTTTTTTTTTTCCTTTTTTTCTTTCCTTTTAGTTGTGCTTTTTTTTTTTGCCACGTAAGTGCGGACTGGGCTTGAACGCTTTTTGGACCGTCATCTGGGCCATTCAGGGGTTGGCATCATGAATGTGAATTTCCACAAACCGTTGACAGTATCTACCGGATTTCGTCATTGCCGGGCATTTTATTTTATTTATTTTTTTGAGTCAACTCCAAAAATGCGCAAGTATGCAGTGAAGTTGTGCACTGATATTAGCCCCGAGAGCGAACACAAGCGTCGCTGCGGTCGCCGCGCCCGGATTGGGTGAGGTGTACCATTGACGTCAGGGGGAGTACTCCGCTCCGCGATCTCGCATCGGCTCGCTTCCCAGCACCGGTTTCCTGGTTTGGCGTTGTGTGCCGCAAGCTCTTCGAGGAGCTGGACTTCGTTTACCTGGTGTACTACAGGACGTTGAGTTAGGCCGATATTGACGTGCTTCCGCACATTTTATAAGCCTGTATGTCCCTTTTAACTTTAAAATTGGGTTACAAATCCCGAAAGCTATCGGCGGAGGCAATTCCGCCGATGAACCTCCCCGTCCGTCCACACGACACAAGGCAATCTTGCGAGAGTCGGTGAAGCGGTGGCGCGAGTGTTTCAGACGCTGGAATTCTGTTCCTTGCACGTTCACAATTTAAGACGATATTACATCCCGCCTTCAAGGCATTTGAAGTGGCATTTATATCATGGGCCTTTGGGTGGTCGGCAAATTAGCTCGCGACCCTGACTCTGAACCTGCAACTCTGCATGCGCTGGTTCGCAGATGTTTTAAAGGCCCTGCGTCTGATGATCTTGAAAGTGCTCGTGGAACAGGGTTGTTTTAAATAAATGTAGCTTCTTCGTGAATTAATTATATAGTTTACACACGCATGCAGGCATATTTTTTAGAAGCTTCACAATTACTGGAAATTAGTTTGTATGGCAGCAGCAAAAACGATCGAATTGCCCCCAGTTATCTGTATATGTATTGAACTGCCAAACTATGCACGGCAATAGTGCCGTAATATAAAATGTTTATACTTTTTCCTGACATTTTTTATTCCAGCCTTGGGTATTCCGAAAATACGCCGTTTAGTCTGAATTGTCATTTCCAATTAAAAGGGACACTGCTGCAGGTCCCCAAAAGCTTCCTCAGCCTCCAAACTCCCTAGAGCTGGACTCTCTGACATCAGAGGAAAACAGGAGTAAAAGCAAGCATTCGAACGTCTGTCCAGTGGTAGATGCAGCACTAGCAGCAGAAAATGTGGAACCTGTGAAGGGCGACAGTCTGCGGGAAAAAAGCTTCAGGTATTTTAGCTTCAGGACAATTCGATTTAAGTAAAATTTCAATTTTAGGGCTTAAGGGGCTAATAACGAGCTAGACACCTTCGCTTACGTTTGTTACGAATTACTTGAGGGTTGATATAAACAAGTCCACAGATACCACCCGTGTAGTCCATTGAAATACTATCCGAATCCAGCAAAGGTCAAATGCGAGCAATGTATATAATAAATGTTCCTTTTTTTCTTTCTTTTTTTTTACTTTGCCCCTGCACTTGGGGTGTCTTACTTGTAATTCTCTCTTCATGGCCCAGGCTGTATTTAACATGTTGCTCGAGCAGCATGCAGCTTTTCTGCTTCGGCGATCTTGTTTAAAAACAGAGATACAAAAAAAAATAATATACATAACCTGCCAATTCATTCAGACCATCAGCAGAATTTATTGTGCAAAATGTAAATCTATAGCGACGCTCCTGCAATAGTGGCCATATTTCTTTATTTTCATATACCAGCTGTGATTCATGCGTTGCCTGCCCTGTCAACCACGCTTAAAATGTTGGTTGAAGTTTCGCCTGTAGCTACAGGCCATACCTCAATAAAGGCACATATAAAAATTTACACTTCCTACGAAAAACACGCAAAAAAAAAATTAAATAGAAACGAGCGCGCCGTCAGCTACCGTCGTCACAGCCTCCACAGGGCGAGCGGGCCGAGTCGGGGAAAAATTCTCTCCTCGCCGTGACGTCACCCCGGTTCGCCGTAAGGGGGTGCCACGCGAACTTCTCGGGGCTAATAGCCTGTGCTGGCATGCGATTTTCGTTTGACCACGTCACCAGTGGCAACGAAAGCCAGATCTGTACTGACAGTCACGTGACAAGACTTTGCGCCCCGATCTACCGAAAGCGCGAAGGCGCTGGAAGTTGGTGTTATGGATGAACTGTGATGTTGATGCGAATTTTTGGGTAGTGCTCAGGTGAGCATGGGTTACAAAATACGAAAAAAAAAATTGACGAACCTTAAAACAATCTCGGGTGGTCGCGGAGCAGTATGGATGCTCCTAGGAAAGGATGCAGGCCTGAAATCACCTGGAGTGGGGATAGTGCAGCGGCGCCCTTGAGGCGCGTGCCAGGGCCCAGGACCCATGGAAGACGACAAGGCGCGTGCAAAATGCAAGAATAGTACAATTCGATCCGTTCTAGACGCCATGGGCTTTGCAAATTAAACCCGTAACAATATTTTAAACAAACCAAAATTATAACAAGCACACCTAAAAGGGATGATATTTCCAACATGCTTTCATATTATTTTTTTTTTCTTCCGTAAACATTGAGTTTTGTAAATGCCCTCTTTAGCGTCATCGATTTGCAATTTATAGTATTTTGAAACTCTCTCTCAAAAAACTCTCAAAAATTAAGTTTTCTTTGCGGCTCTTGAGCACTGTCACCTTGACCACAGTGATTCTGCGGCTGGAGATTAAGCTGGAAAATCTAAAAACGTCGAACAAAACGTGAGTGGTCGACGTTGCCAGCACGTCTTGTATGACGTTTACGACATTTAGGTGTGAACGCGACGTCACTGAAACGTCACTGACGGGGCAATAATGTAACGTCACCCAGGACTTTATTTTAACTTTGAAAACACGTGAGTGTTGGACGTTGCTAAAACGTCTTATCGTGACGTCGTGGTGACGATGACGACGTTAAAGTTGAAACGTGAAGTCGCCAGCACATCACGGACAGGACGGTAATGGGACGTCATTTATGAACTTCAGTTCAACGTCAAAGAAACGTGAGCGTTGGACGTTGTGAGAACGTCGTGCATCGACGTCGTGGAAACGTTGACGACGTTTGAGCTGAAATACAACGTCGTCACAACGTCACTGATTGGACTCTAATGGAACGTTATATAAGGACGTCACCTCAACATCGAAAAAACGTAATCGAAGTCATGCGGGACGTCACGGACGTCCGGGACTTTTTCTCGACGTTTCCACGACGTTTTGTGCTGCCTGGGACGTACACGTATCATATGGTTGCTCTCTTGCATGATATAAAAACAGTTTACTTTTGCCGCTTGCTCTCAACTGCTTCGCTTAAGGCTCCATTTATACCAAGGCGACCGACAACAAACGCTGCACGGAAATATCGTATGAGCGAATCGTTGGGAAGCGCTTGTTTTTTTATGCACAAGCGTTCCCAACTGACCTCGAACGGACATGCGTTATAAAGAGAACTACAGGGGGATTCAAGGAGAGGCCAGGTCCTTTAAATAGACCGCAAAATTCGGTTTCTTAACTGATCGCGCTACGACTTTGTGCAGCGTTGCCCACAGATGGTGCATTTTTTTTTTTTTTTTGTAAAATTTGCAAAGAGCGATCTTACCCGAGGAAAAAGTAATGGCGCAACGAACGCCGCCAACGAACGAGCATACGGCACCGAGAGCCGGCGTGTTTAGCAGACGATCTTTCGACTCAAAAGCGGCGCGCGTTCTGCAGGCGGCGACAGTTGCAGAAACAAAAGCAGGCGCGGAAACAACAAGGAACTGCAGTTCGTTCTGCTAAAGACGCCGGCTCTCGGCGTCGTATGCCCGTTCGTTGGTGGCAGTTGGCGTCGCGACCGCTTGCGCCATCTGTTGTCTCCCGTACGAAACGGCGCCGTGTTGTTTCAAGACCGGTGGCCTCGCTGTCTTCTCATAAAAGCTAAGCCTTTTTCTTTCTTTACTTTTTCCACAGGTAAGTTCGCTCTTTGCAAATTTTACAAAAAAACAAAAAAAAAAGCACCATCTGTGGGCAACGCTGCGCAAAGTCGTAGCGCGATAGGTTAAGAAACCGAATTTCGCGGTCGATTTAAAGAACCTGGCCTCTCCTTGAATCACCGTGTATATTGACAAAAGTTAGAAATGTCTCATATTGCTTTCCCGGTGTTAAATATCCGTTTTTGCAGCGGTATAGTGGCGAGATAGAGCGTTTTCAACTCACTGGACGCTTAAGACACGTAGAAATCGATCATCTTGTTGTCCCCTGGCAGCCAATGTTATTGCTGTATTAGCTAGGAACTCCCAAGAACCAACCAGGAAGCAAAAAAAGGTAATTAAATAAGATAACTTCCTATGTTCATTTTTTTTTTAATTATCAGCAACCACGTGAGTCGCTATCAAGGCCGAATATGGCGGGCAAAGAAGAATATGAACGAGAAGAAAAATTCGCGTTAGAATTGTCAGGTAAGCCTGACAACTTGACAAATTAAATCGGATTAAGGTTGTCAGGTTTGTTTTTGTCACAGTTTTGTTGATCAATTTCCGTTCCTACTAACCCGATTCCTGGATATTTTTTATACAGGAAAATGAAGATATATAAAATAAAGTTAAAAATGAGCAAGTAATAAGACTAAATATTGTTCGAGATGACATGCCTTGCTCGCAAAAAATGAAAATAGATAAGTTGAAAACAATACGGCCCTATTTTGTCTTGTTAACTTTCGAATAGTCGCACACTGCACGTGGCTTTTCAAACTTTGTAAGCTTCAGCGCATTGAGCACGGAGTTGGGATTATACGAACCGCTGAGCTTTTTCATTACATACGCGCCGCACGGCATCTAGAGCGTAATGTTACCGACGGCTGGAAACATTCAGGACGAACCAGGAAAGAATGCGAAAAACGAAATGAATCCATCACTTAAAATAAATAATTCAGCGGGAGCCTTCAACTCGAACGCGCGTACTGTTTCGTTTTCTCGCTACTTTGTGATTGCACAAAAATCGTTTTGCTGTCTTGTTTAAGGAATCCTGTAAAGACAAATTAGACCCACGCGTGCAGAAAAATTTGAAAGGGTATTTTTGCATGGGATTTGAAGAGGAAGAATGAACAAAACTCGAGTAATGTACGTTTTGGTAAAGAAACAAAAAAAAAAACTACGAAAAACAAAACCTGCAACTATGACATGACAAAATTGTGTCCGCTGACATTCCTTTGCTGTTGCAAAGGTCAGAAATGTGACAGCGCGTAATGGATGGATAGGTAAGGTTGTCGTAATCGAGTTGGGTGTAGGCTGGATTCACTTAAAAGTGGTTCTAGCTTTACTAGTTACCCCCCAAAGAAAAAAAAATTTATCAGTGACAAAGCGTTAATCATTTCAAGATTTATACTAAGCACCGCTCTTTGTAAGTTTTTAATTATGTAGTGTGGAAATTAAACCGAGAGGTATTCAGCAGACACAGGTTGCTGGAGCAACATCGGTTGAGCTAGAAAACAAAGATTTGCATTCTGAGTAATTGAATGTTAGTCAGGGCATGACTTTTATGAAAAATGTAACTTGGCATATTTACGTTCAATTTATTAATTGTTCTAGGGTAGCGAAGAACCGTAAATTACGCCTCCTCTCGGTGACACGTGTAATGCGTCGTCCATCCGCACACACACCCTGATATCCAGTATTCCCGGTGTTGCATCAGCAAGTCAAAGTCTGAAAGCCGCGGCGTATGTTCTCTGGCCATTGTACGAACTTCGCAGCAACGGGCAGAACATCTGAATTTAAATTTTGAATGGGGTTATTAATTACGTCTCCGCGCACCCTGCAAAAGCGGCTTGCGAGATCGTACTGCCGTCGCGTATAGTGGACCGGGTTCTCGGAGCCACGCTCCAGACGTGTTTAATGAAGATATGATTCCGAGTCAATAACTCACTCAGGTCACTGCTCCAAAAGAGCGTACTGTTGCGACTGAATAATCTGATCTCTTTTTCTTCTAATTTGGTATTTGTTGCGTTTTATATTTGTCGAAGTTTCGTAAGCCTTTCAACGCGATATATGCTACCACCCTTGTCGAGCTGGAGTAATATATGTCGTCCTAAAAATACAAAGGGCAGTTTTATATATACAAACAAATTTTCTCTTTAGGATCGGGTGTTGATTCATAACATTCGGTAAAAAAGGAGCAGCTTCTGACACCCTCAGGAAATAACACAAAGCTGTCTATTGTTTTTCGAAAGGCTTTCTTGAGTAGGCCATATATATTCAATATTTTCTAAATTAAATCAAAGAGCTAAAATATCGCTTGCGCAAGTGATGCAAGAATCTTCCGTGGCATTTTTGTTAAAAGCCAAAATCACCGAGATCCGGCCATATTTTATTGCAACGAAACTTGACACACATCGAACGCTATGGCCCTATGGCCCTCTCGAACCAATCCCAAAGAGTTAACAAACCATGCGACACCGTTACACAGTTGGAAAGCACCCCGACGATTAGTTATCATGTGCAGCGCTCCAGCTTTCTGATTGGATCGCGGGGGCCATAGCTCTCGTCGTTTCTCAAGCTTTTGCTAAAAGTGTAGATCGATTTCGAAATCTTCAGACTATTTCAACATTCCATAGACCATTCCAAGCATCACGTAGTCTGAGATTTGTATTGGGTAAACATTGTGGCCGTAAAGTCGACGTTCTCTGCTTTAATTTATTTGCGATAAATAAAAATAAAGGAACTTTTTTTTTTCGCATGCTGTCAAAGGATGAATTTATGCGTACTCTAGAATTCAAAGTTTTGATTGTGAACTCATGTTGTACGCAAACCTTTCCTTAATAGCAAGTGTACCTGGGCCGAAACGTGTCCAAAATGGGCATGTTGGTCACAGAAGGCTGCTACAGACGTCTACAATCATAAAAGTGTCCTCCCAGGAAGAACACCGGAGAAACGCTTCAGCTTCTGAATGACGATGTGTTGCTCGAAACGAAACCTTACAGGATCAGTGTAATGAACAAATTTAAACTTGTCTCAATTATTCCTATCGCATCGGAAACTACATGAGTGTTTCAAGCGCGCAACACATCCACAGTCACCAAGTGCATTCCCTATCTGAGCATATTAAATACCTTAGTGTAACTGAACTTATTTGTTTATGTTTTGTACCCATGAGCCGCAGATAAATTTCTAATCATGCAAAAACTGCGAGGTAACAATTTAGTCAAAAACAAATTGAATGCTAAAACGTTTGACTTGAAAACGTGAATATCCGAGGATGTAAACATTTCGGCGGAACTCTGACTGGTTAGGTAAGTAATAAGAAAAAGTACTACGTAGACTCTAACCACTTTCTTCAATGTGCCCGACGTTTCGAAGGCAGCTCGGCTCTTTGTTCACGGGTGACTGTATATGGGCCCAAAGGTATATATATGGGACCTTTGGGCCCATATACAGTCACCCGTGAACAAGGAGCCGAGCTGGCTTCGAAACGTCGGGCACATTGAAGAAAGTGGTTAGAGTCTACGTAGTACTTTTTTTTATATCCGAGGATGTTGTAGGTGTGTTGTGTGCGGATAATGAGGCAAACCAAACCAAAGTTGCATGTTAACAAAAACAAAGTAAGAGAAACTAAAGCAATTAACCTTGGAACGTGGACATGAATAGATGACATGAGATCAAGGCAATAGATTAAGCCATGAAGGTATTTGTACTAAAATATTTCATCTCGCTCACACCTTATTGAACTCATATTAGGGCAATTGCATCGCTCCAAAAGTGACAAATTCTCAATAAATAAAATTTAAAAGAAACTCTTTCCGAGAATTTCAACCATCACTTGGCTTGTACTCCCATACAGTACCAGACAACAGAGTAAAACTCCAGCTAAATTTGACTCCAGCTTAGACCGAATTAACAAAATGTATAATCGTAAAAGGCAGGTTGGCGCCACATAACGTACGTGCGACATATTTTGCGCTCCCCGTGTTTATCAGAATAATTGAGACAAGTTTAATTTGTTACGCTTTAGACAAACTTATCTCTGCTGAATGGAAAGCGCCGAATGAACAAGGACGAAGACGGGGATAGACACGAAGCGCACTCACAACTGAAGGTTTATTGAAAACAACATTGACTATTAATACCGTCTATCGGGGTGTTGGCTCAAAAAGAAAAAAACTCTTTATGAGTTAAGTGCAGTGACGGCGCACTAATACTAATTCCTTCCGCATAAGAGAGCAAGGGGTGAGTCTGTGTATTAGTGCGCCGTCACTGCACTTAAGTGATAAAGAGTTTTTCATTTTGAGCCAACACCCCGATAGACGGTATTAATAGTCAATGTTGTTTTCAATAAACCTTCAGTTGTGAGTGCGCTTCGTCTCTGTGTCCTTCTTCATCCTCGTTCATTCGGCGCTTTCCATTCAATGATGTACCAACTAGCCCATTTACCTATTTTATCTCTGCTGCTAAATTTATGAATTAGCACGATGCGCGTATCAAAAGTATAGACACCCTAACCGTGCCCATTCTTAGCCGGAGCGGATGCGCTGTACAGGCTGTTCACAGGGGTTGCCTTCTGTTTCCCCTCTTATCGTTTGTACAGCACAAGACAGTACAATTGTTTCCGGCGAATAAAGCTACCGGTAATGACGTGAGCCAACTTTCACATATAAATCCTCACGTTTCCGCTTAAGATTGGCCGAAACGATGCGATTTTACTCTCGATCGTGAGGTAGCCATATGTTTAGCTCAGCTCACTCCGCGTGGAGCAGACGATCGAAGCGGTGGGGGTGGGAGGGGAATTCGGATTTAGGGCTCGTCTTCAAGGGTTATCCTTGATTACGGGTCTCTTTCACGTCGCATCCTATTACTTTGGGATTAGGAGAATTAATCCTCTGCGGAAGAGTAGGTCGCCGCTCCGATACCTTTCGGAGATTCTAGGTAATCTAAATATGTAAAATGACCCAAGTTCTATTTCTTTTTACGTGCCTTTATGCCGACTTTTGGGAGCAATAACAACCAATAAAAGATCAACATTACAATGACATTCCATCTTGAAGTCACTCTCATTTTGCACATTTCGCTTTGTAATATACAACACAAAAAGACAGAAAATAAGTTATACAGATATATGTAAGTAATATCGAGATCATAATTGTTACTGGAAATGAAGATAAAATAGTACAAGAAATAAATATAAAGTAGAAAATAGAAAGAAAAGGTTAGAAACCTTCTTGAACTTCTTTTTTTTTCCTCTTTTTAATCTGGTGTCTCCTTTCTTTTCTTTTATTGCATCATGCTAACCTGACGTGCATTTGTAGTCTCCGCCACTAGAAGTGAGCAATTATCACTCTAAATATGTACATATTTTGTATAATCTGCAGACGATAGGGCACTTAAAGTACTTTTTCTAGTATTTCAGTAGCTGAAATATATCAGGAGAGTATCTTTTACTCCATCTTAATTTCATATTTTGGCCTGCTACTTAATTTTTTTCAATACCTTTTCCTTGCTTTGAGGGCAGTTGTCACCAGAATGGTTTAACAGGTTTGCGGGAACGGTTCCGCGTGTCAATTGGGAATTTTAGGAGATCGTTCGGACACCTTCGATAACAAAACCCGTTAACGATACGACGCATGCGCAAAGGCGTCAGCGAAGTATCGGGTATCGTTTTATTCAGAGTTGTCTGAACGATCTATTAAAGCACCTTAGTGTAAAGAAAATTAAACCAGACATAAGCTTTTGGCGGCAACAAAATAAATCGAAAACGTCTGACAGTCATACACCGGGCCCTGAATCACACCTTTTGCTTATAAACTCGATTCTTCTACTCACTGAGACAAACACCACTCGTAATATTTGTTATATGTGCAACAACGTTATGTTACGTTTACACTTTGTTGTCAAACCAACAAACTATAAAAGAAAACACCCGGAGACGGCTTATGCACTGTTCTTTCTAGTTTGTTTTATTACGCTGCCTATGGAATGCTAGCCTTTTTGCACATTGTTGCGTATAATTTTATTTATAGACCACTGCTCACATGTTAAAGTAGATAAATCATGAACAAAAACAAATTACAGGGTAATAGTGAAATGTAGGTTTATAACGAGAAAGGCCTGCACCACAAAAACAGAAACGAAGTTTTGAGAAACATGCATGTTCAATATTTCAACAAAATTAAAAATAACATAAGAGATGGACGACCCTGGGAAAGATGGTCGCGCGTGTGTGTGTCCTCCTGGCATTCGTTGAAAGTTATTTTATACCTCTTTGTACAGCTATATCTCTACGATCTTACATTCAGTACAATTTACGGGGGAGGCTTGTCACTAAATAAATTCGAAAAAAGCGCCATGACCATTATAGGAGGGCCCTTTCTGCTAGCAGAGCAGTTTCTGTGACCCCCTCACCTATGATCTACATTTTCTCCTCATTGCATATTCCTTTCAATATTAAAACAACTATCGCACTCTGCTTTATTCAGCGACAAGAAATTAAGTAAACTTGCTTTGCTTTCTTGTGTTTTTTCTTGATTTGACAATATTATCTTTTCACGATTACAAATTTGAAAGCACCTTGCAAACAAATCAAAATATATTTCAAGTTATGTGTACTTTACTCAAAATGTTTTACAGTGAGAACAATCTTAATACTAGAGTAGACATTTTATGAAGTAGTTATATATATCATTTGAAAATCTCATGCCCAATATTTTGTGCAACAACGATCTCTCACCTATACACTGTATCATACACACGCATTGCAAAACTTGGAATTAGAAACATACCTGAAACCCATCATCTAACGCCTTCTTTAGTTCTGCCCACGTTATTAACACAGTTCACGATCAGTCAAAATTACATTTTCTAACGTAGAATATTATTATAGGCCTGACTCTTTCGAAAGGGTAACATAAAAAAGTGAACGACACGGGTCACGGGAAATCAACTAAATTTGACGGTCGATATTTTGAAAACCACATTTAGCGACTTTCTTGCTCTGCGTATTGAAATCTTGGACGTATTTTATATACTTGCAAGATTTTTGCCCCATGCAAACAAAGCAGGCTTTAGTATTTTTCTTGTCCGGAACATGGATTTTCGCCTTAGATCTGAAGTCCCACTGGGTAAATCAAAACACAAACACCGCTCGAAACCACGCGAATGCGCTTTATTGTTAGCAACGCAACCATTCTCACACGAGTGTGTTTCATGTTTGGCAGGACACCGTTCGGCCAAAGGATGCCAGGATCGCCAAAATGCTGGCTGCATATGTCGGCGAAACGTCTGGTTACCTTTGTTGTCTAGTTGAACAAGTACCTAATAATTAATCAACTTTTTTCTACGTGTATATCAAATCTAAATTTAAAAAAGTGTAAAAGAAAAAAGATTTCGTTTGACGAGTTTTCGCAAGGGTCACGTGAAAAACGTAACATCAAAATCAATGTGTTTTTCTTTGTTTTTATACAAGAATAGTGGAATTCTCAGATCAGCCATGTCCGATAGTTAAAGCAAACGACTCATTGTAGACGCCGAGTTTTTGCACTAATTAAAAATATGGGGTATGATATTTTGTCCAAATTTTAGTTTTTACCTAAAACCCTTACGACATAGTCTAATTGCTTTTTTAATTTTTAATTATGAGGAACTACTTTAGTCCTCGTAATAACCACGATGGCGATAATTAGAAACGGTGAGATTTTGACCCTTCAAGAGATTACAGAGGCGCGCCCGAGAGGCCCTGCGTTTTAAAGTCCGGCTAATTTCGGATAAACGCTTCAACAAAGAACATTAAAAAAATGATGCCCTTTATTGAAAGAACGACCAAGAATCGAATGAGTCAATTTCGCGTGGCGGATTTGAATTACGAATAAATGAACTACTCTCAATAAACCGGAAGTCCATTAGGGTAAAGAAAAGACGTCGTCTTTAAGTCAGTGCGCGCTTTTCAAAACGAAATGACTTTGCCCGGAAGCACGCAGAGCGTGCACCCAAGTGTTAGAGGATGGCTAAGGAAGTATCAAACCGACCAGTCGGGCGACGAAATGCTTTACTGTGTCTTAATAATGTTGACCTTCTGTAAGATGAAAAGGAGTAAGCTTTTATTTTTGAAAGGTCGATATACGAAGGTAAGTCAAAACATTTTCCGCACTTTATTTTTTAGGGCATGAATCGTTCTTAACGCTCCCAAGATTTTGTCCGTCCATCCGTCCGTTCGCCCCCGCATTTTCCGCTAAATTTAGATGAGAAAGTGGGGTCACCCTGACGTCACTCGACATCCCGTGATTTATAGACATTTGGGAGAATTGACGGCAGGTGACCTGCACGTCAACTCAGTTTTCCCGCTAAAAATAGCGGGAAAATTTACATCTTGTGGCGCAAACATCAATTCAGTTCCATCTCTCTATTTAGCAGGAAGGTGACGTCACGTGACCTATAACCATTTAGTTTTCCCGCTAAATTCAGTGGGAAAATATACGTCACGTGACACAGAATCACTATATTGAATTTCATGCATTACAGACCTTTGAAGGTTAAGATGGATGCCAATTTTTCATTTCATTTACAGCAATGTAGGGGTTAAACCCGTACGTCATTTTTCTTCATAGTCTCCTTCATATTCGTGCCACTTAGTCTAGCGGTCCACAGGTTTGCGTATTCCCTCCAAAAAAAGGTTTTCGATTGGTCGCCCAACCATCAACGCACCGTACTTACCGCACTGACCGGCGTCCAAGTCTTTTCCTCGTTTATTATGCTTGTCCAGTCACTTCTAAATTTCTCGATCCACGCATACACACTTTTATGTATTAGAGCGCTGTTCCCATATTGGGTAGATAGCACCCGATAGATTTAAACATCTGACCCACCTTCCGATCCCAAAAATTGGGTCATTGCTTTTTGTTCCTTCTCGGGTCACACTGCTTGTCAAGCGGCCATGTTTACACTATAACAGAAGCAAGAAAAATTACGCCATTAAGGTCAAACTTTTATAACTAGACCACAGTAGTATCCATTTTAGGCATGCATGCGCAGTAGACAGTGTAGATACCTAATGACGTGCTATGGCGATGATGATGATGATGAGGATGCGGCTTGTTCCCTTTGAAACGGGCGGGCGCGAACTAAGTTCGTGCCCAAGCCTGGGAGCGAGGAGATCTTATTGCCCCCTGAGGTGAGTTGACGAAGAAAGGGGCATTGGAAGAAGGCCAGAAACGGGAACGAAATTCCACTCGGGCTCCGCCCATCTCCCAGAAGGTGCAGTGTCGGGTGGAGGCTCCGCGCGCCTCCGACTTCGAAAACGTGGGCGCCGGGAATATGGGCGGTTCCTCGGGCTCTTGTCATGCTGCGCCATCTCGCGGTGTTTGTCAGAAAATGGGAACGAAGCTCCGTGGCGAGGCGGCGCCGTCCAGAAACCCCCTCTCTTCTTCCATTGTGGCTGCAACGAAGCTATTCTTGCTACCATAGGGTTTCGCTGTCGCGCATTATTTGTACGCGGTATTCGTACCATTTGTGGCGGCAGGTTTCTCGGGCGTCAAGCCAATACCTCACACCTTCGTTTCACTTATAAGGTCTTACCGCAGCCAAAGCCAAAATCAGATGTGCTCAAAAGCGCAACGTCAAGGCGCGCGTCGTCTTTGCGCGTTTTCTATCCTCAGCCAAACCAATCGTGCACAGGAATAAAAAAGACGCATTTTCACGCCGCATTCATTGCGAGTGATTGGTTTAGCCGCTGATAACAGACGTACATAAACAACGACCGCACTGACGATGCACTTTTTGGTGCTGCGTGATTGGCTCTGTAGCGTCCTAACGTTGGTAATGGTCGGACTTACGAGAAGTACAGACCGAAAACGCTGTTTAGAAACAAGTCGGCGTTAATCCAGACCAGGTGGTGGAACCCCGCGTGCGCAGTGCAGACAACAGCGCCACCGTCACGCTTTCACGTCAGTGCCGCTTGTTTGTGTATAGATTTATATATATATAGAGAGAGAGGCCGTAGTGGTACTGACGTCATCCGTTGTAGGCCACCGAGGGGCTAAGATTGTAGACACGACTACCCGGTCAGGCAGCGTTTCGGGCCGAAACTTGTGATCTCTCACTGATTGAACCTGTACCCCGGGCGAACGAGTACGGAGCTCTCGTGTCCAATCTGTGAGCGGCTTTGGCCTCCGGTACGTTACGTACAAAATCCTACCTAAATCTAGGTACGGAGAGTGACTTCACTTTATTTTAGTACACAGTAAAGTGACGAGAAGTGCTAAAAAAAGGACGGTCGATATTTTTAACAGCCCGCCCGTTAAACAAACTTTGTCCGAACGCGATTGCCCGCATTCATTTACGTGTTAATCCTCGGCAGGCCCGCCCTTCTGGTGCCCTAATCTACACGGTGGGAGAAAACGGGACGAAGAGCCGGGAGATCGCCGCCTGCTGCGATTTCGCCCGCGCCGTGGCTCTGATCAGTCTCAACACGCAGAGATGTTCCGGTCCTTACGTCTCGGCCTGTGGACTAAAACCCCTGGTCTCCTTCCTGGGATTCAAAAGTTCGTTGAAAATTGCAGAGGTCACCAATACTGCCACCCCCTGTTGTCATGGAAAGGTCTCTTACTTTCCGTGTGCACCGCAATAAGAAAAACAAAGAAAAAGTTAAATAAATTATGATATGCAGTTCGGGACTCTCAACCACATTATCAAGGCAGATGGAATGAACACATTGTCAAAACACGACAGTCCATCAGAAATTATTTTTAAAGATTTGTATACAGGACCTTTTATTGTGTCCTAAGTGCAACCAGAGAATGACGCTGCACTTTCAATTTTAACTGTATACGGCGCAAACCATATCTGCTCCTACTCATCAAGCATAGAAGTAAAAATGAATAATATTTAATCAGACATTGCAAAATTAATGTAAAAAAAACAAATTGTAAATTTTATTTACTTAACTAAAACAAAGGAACCGAAACGAGATAGAGTTAATACAACTAGGCGAAAGTGCGAGCTTTCGCGTATAAGAAAGTGTTCGGTGCAAAAGCGCATAATTACAGTGGCTGCTCTTCCGACGGGAGTGCTCATTCTTGCAGACAATACTTCGCTTGCAGTTGCGTTGAAATCGATATATGATATTCACAACAAGTAAACAAAGCACTAACAAATTTCTGAGCTGTTATATCTACTTTTTAAACCTTAAGGCCCGTTCACACTCTTGCAACCGAGTACGACCGAGAGAAACCAGACCGGTTTTTAAGCTTCTTGCGACCTCTTAGGACCGGATGCGCTACAGCGGAGCTGGTCCTAAGAGATCGCAAGTGGCTTAAAAACCGGTCTGGTCTCTCTCGGTCCTACTCGGTTGCAAGAGTGTGAACGGACCTTTAGGTTTTCTTCAGGCGGGGAAATATTCCAGCAATATCGGTGTTGCTGGCGAGTAGTTCCCTAGCTTTCCCTAGATCCTCGCGCTGCAAAACGAATTTCTGGAATTGAGGCTGACTCGAACCGGAGGAGCAGCTCGCACAACTTGGAGGGGTTTCAAGCGGCAACAGCTAACCAGGGATGTCATATCTTCGCGTGACACCCTTGTGGTGGGGATGATGAAAACTAACGACTTGGTTCTGGTTTGAAATTGATCGTTTTCTGAAAATAAATCGTTTAAAAAAAATATTCTTTTGACGCCATTTAACGATAAAAAAACACGTTTATAGCGCGTAACTGCGTCTAAATAGTGCGAGAAAGGTAAAATTCAATGACGAGGATGGCAAATCGAAGCAATTTTGTTGCTGCGTGTGAATGGGAAGGCCCGTGTAAGTGGGGCTACGACGTGAAGTTACTGGGAGAAATTTCTGCGTTGATGATTGAATTTGACATGTGCCTTGAGTTGCCACCTTGTAGCATGACTACACCATTTTGCTGCATGGGGTTATGTGACAGCCAAAGAGCCAACCTATCAAAGTGTCGGAGGAAGCCGCCTGACATTGTTAGGTGTAGGTGCACTCGTTTACAAATACGTTGTCACGTGCTTTCTTCTCTCATCATGCTTGGCTCAAGCAGGCCATAGTGTTGGCTCCTTGACAAGTTACGCTGAAACATAGCATAACAGCGACCAGCAGCCACTGAGACTTTTTTCAAATTTTCCCGCCTCATACCACTATTGCGGTGAACCGTCCCTGGATGGCGCCACTAGCTAGCGGAACGAACCCCACTCTGATTGGTTACACAGGGGCCGAGAGGGAAAGACGGAGAGCCTCTTACTGGTCCGGTTTCCCTGAGTCTGCTTTCTCTCTTCCCCGTTTAGGGAAAAATGAAGGGGAGCGCGCAAAAGAGGCGGGGAAGGAGGCAATTGCGGCCGAGCGGTTCGCACGTTCTGTGCACTTTCGTGCGTCAAGCTGCGCGTTCGCGTCAACGTTGTCGAGTTTCCCGGCTGGGCACTCCCTCCTCGTAATTTTGGTTAAGTTTACATTTGTTCTATTTTTGTTTTAATTTTCGGATATCGTTGGTTTTCGTTCGTTTTGCTACCGCGTACACACACGCGTTCAAGTCAGACGTTGCGCCGAGAAGAGCGTGTGATTTGGAAGAGTAGTTGGTGACTTACAGACAGTGTGGTCGGGTGCCTGTTGACTACTTCTGGAATCAGGATCGCCGAGGTACACCTAAGCAGGAACCAAAAGTGTGTTTCCGAAGAAGTTTTACATCATTACACCTCTTCAGGCAGACAAGTATCCTACTGAAGTAAAAGGTAAGTTTATGTAAAAAAAAAAAAAAAAGTTATAATGATTTCTTTTTTATACTTGTGAAATATCTGTGTTCTCATACTTTTTCGTTTTTCTTGCATCATTCGTATATGTGGAATATAATGATCGGCGGTCAAAGACCGGAGGCAGCGCTTCGCGTTCTTCTTTTCAAACTTCTGTGACGTAAAACTAACGCGCGATTCGAAGTTAACGTTTGGTTATCTCGAGGGGAAAAATCTATTAGGAGATATGTCCATTAAACTAATGAAAATATAAACTATCATTAGGAACCTTTTCGTACCTTATAAAATTAACATGTGTTCTAAGGGGTTTCATCCTGTACACTTGGCAGAAAATTCGTCCAAGAATTCGGCGGCCATGATTAACCGGCGTGTCGCTTGACTTTGTCGACGGCCAATCACGATGGCCGAATTCCTCGCCGACTTTATCGCCAAGTATTCAGATGAGAGTCCCTAGTGTGCTTACTGAACACGTCTTATACGGTTTCTTTTTTTTTTTTTGTCTAAATAGGGTAGGTTAGCTCTTTTCCGCTCGCGCTCAGCCAACCTGAAGTGTACGCAAGTTGGTAGCACTGCATTCCTACTGCGTGATGTACCATAAAAATAACATAAAATAACATATTATGTTTTGTATTTTTTCAGTGGCTAAGTATTCTATTTCCGCGGGTCGAACCAGTATCGTGATGTCAGACAGGTGCAGATTTTTCGAGTTGTATATTAAAATACCACGGCACTTTTTAGCGCGAACATGACCGCAGGGCTTTTACACATTATACGCCATTGTACACCGCTTACGAAGTTTCGATAATATCATGTTAAAGGAAAATGTAGCGTTTTAAATTTTTGCATAATGTAACTGATAATAAAACTTGTTTAAATGTTGATGATAATTCTCAGTATAACGCGAGTCGTGATACAAGGCAGAAGCATGAGGATTTGCTCCTTGAGTTCCGTTGTAGAAAATATGTTTTGAACTACTCTGTAAGCAGTGATAGAGTGCAGGCGAGCTGGTAATTAATCGACATCTTCTAGACCCTGAGATGGGGAACGATAAAAAAAACGGACAATCACACGAAATCTCAGACGCAGCTGCGCTTGTGATTTTGTTGTGTTCGTCCTTTTTTTTATCGTTCCCCATCTCAGGGTCTACACGATGGCGATTAATTACTCCTTTTTTCATCGCTCTCTCTATGAGTGGAATGACTTGCCCCCAAGTGTGTCGGCGATTGCTTCTGCCGCTTTATTTGCAAGTGCAGTTATTTAACTTTTTTTCTATCACCAATGACTAACCTACTTGTTAATTGTTGTTCTGGTGTTGACTCAACTCACTGACTGTTTCTGATGTTGTCTTATTATACCTTGGGCCTCAAAAATTGGCCGGCAGTATTTTCAAGCAAAGAAATGAATAAATATAAGGTATTAGAGTACATTAAATTACACCGCCTAGCTTATGAACCCAATTAAGCAATTTTTATTGCATTATTAGGTTCTAATAATAATTTTGTGATTGTTTAGACAGCGATAATCTAACCAGCACCAGTGGGCGTCGGGTGTCTCAGCTGTAGATAAGATATTTAACCATTGCTGTAGCACCGCTTGAAAGGGGTCTTCAACGTTTACCGCGCAGTAGTGGTATACACGACCGCAGTCCGGTACGATGCTCATCCCGATCGAACAAACTCAAAAGAAAAGTATTTTATAGAAAGGGGATAAAATTTAAGAAAATAGCAATACCTCTTTGTTTAATCTAACTGTGCCTCGATATGTGCTCTTGGTGTTGCAACTTCAAGTAATTGTCATCGAAGAATTTCTTCAGTTTGGCCGTGACGAATGAAGAAAGCAACAATGACTTTTTTTGCTGTGATCACGACGCCGGCAAGTCTTGTACGTAATATTTCGAAAATAAAACTAAATACTTCACTAACCTAAAAAAAAGAAGAAACCTTTATATACTTATATGTACGTCAAATTACTCGCTTTAGCTGCTGATATAACAAAATCTAAGAACACGAATTTAAAAGCAAACTCAATTAGGTTCAAGATAAAAACAGTCAGCACATTCCCAAAGATATACACTTTGACACTCATTACACTGGCATTTGTATGTATTCAAGACCTACCTGTGGTTTATTTATGTTCAGAAAATCAACAAAATTAGTTTTATTATCTAGATTTCAAAAGTTTAGAGAAATTTATATGTTACCTTTTTGTTCTCGAGAGCTTAGTTCAAAAAGAATCCTTTGGATCGACGTGTACTGAAATTCTCTCAAGTTGCAGTTCTAATTGAGAAATAAGATTCGTTGACAGTTTCACAACACAAACAGATCAAAGTTGTAGGGTTCACTACTTCGCAAGCGTTCTTCACCGATATCTTTGGCTTAGGCTCTAGCAGGGGCCGAACGGTCTTGTGACGCAAAAACAACATTGCGTCTTGGTTATGCAACACTTAGCTACATTTGTTTTTTACTCCGTATCTTCTATCCGCACTTTTGTTGTTTTAATCCCCGCGCGTATCTCGACGCGTGGTTTACTGAGCGTTATTTTCTTTTAACTACATTGCAGACAAAGTTACAGAGTCAATGTTTAGCTTGACCCCACGTCAGGCGTCTCCACACTATCGGGGCAGTCCAGCTTCCAAGGGCAGTGTTTTCCTAAGGGCGCGTTTGGTGAAGAACGACCAAACCATACCCTTTCTCTTTCGCGCGCTCTTTCTCTTTTTCTCTGACTCTTTCTCACCCTCTCTTTCTCGCTGAGGATTTATTTTTTCTGCGTGTGTTCGTTTCCTACGCTTCCATCAGATTATCCCTTCTCATAATATTATCCAACTTTGTTCTCTTTTTGGAGCCTTCCATTAATTCGAAGCACCCAAACTGCTAGCAAAGTCTTTGGATTTCCCCTTCATGCCACCCGCCTCAGATAAGTACACAGTGCACTGGTCAGTTAATCGTAGTCATCGTTTTCCGCAAGCACCGTTCCAACCAGCTTTAAAGTACAGTCAGAACCAAACTGAACTGACGCGTGCGACCGTGCATACTTTTCGGCGGAGCGTCTGGCAGGAGTTGACGCAGCCCCTTATTCGCGTGGTGAAGGCCCCTTCTTAAAGCTTGGGGAGCACAGGGGACCCTCAGGAGTCAGGAACTACGACAAATAACGCCCACACAAACAAAAAATGCCACTGCTTTTTTTTTTTTCTTTTTGTTTGCGTGCGTTTTTGCGTTTTGATTTAGGCAATGTTTCCGTAGAATCTTACCTAAAGAGCTACCGTACTTAAATCCCCTCTATGCTGAAAGTACCGCATATTGATTGATCTTCCAAAACATTTTTAACCTAAACAAAAATCCTCCTCCTTCTCTTCAAAGCTCCTCTTGCTACTACCACTGACTGGCGAAGCGTCCGTCCGGTTTCGGTTCACCACTACCGTCCGCCATTTCTGACTTACCGTGTTTCGGCCTCGCATTCTCCCGCGGCGTCCATGGGTATACATACTACATTACAGGCCGCCCTTCAAAGCTATGACGTTTCGTTACTAAATCACTTGCGCGTGTTTACAAAACACTCATTCACGTTTTAGAGCGCAGCTCTTAGGCGCCCTTTTCCGGGTTTGGCGGCGTCGCAGTCGGCGTAACCGCGCTAAATACAACCTGGAAACATGACGTTACGTGACTTCGACACCTATCCCATTGCCCGCAAAATTTAGCGGGGAAAATGACGTCACATGACTTGGTGTCACGTCACCTATGAACAAATTCAGTTTCTCCGCTGGATTTAGAGAGGATATTGTCAGTGACCTCAAGAGCAATTCAATTCGCCGCTAAATTTAGAGGGAAAATTGACGTCACGTGAACTCAACACCAATTCAGTTTCCCCGCTAAATTTAGTAGGGGAAATGATGTCACCTGATGTGGTGTCAAGTCACCAATGAACACATTCAGTGTCTCGCTAGATTAAGCGGGAAAATTTACGCCAAGTGGCATCAACAGCGGTTTATTTCCCCGCTAAAATCAGCAGGGAATCGAATTGCTGTTGAGGTCATGTGGCATCATTCTTGCAGCTAAATTTAGCGGAGAAACTGTGAGAGGAGGAGAGGTTACAGAGGGGGAGGACGAAAGGATAAGTCCAGTCTTGTACACGTTACTAAAAAGAAGTAATCGATTACAATTACTATTACACTTGGCTAAAAAGTATTCGATTAGATTACTTGATTACTCGATGGCAAAAGTAATTGGACATTACTTAAAGAAGTAATCGTTACTTTTCTGATTACTTTATTGTGTGAAGACATCTTTAGCGCTCATAACAATGAACTACTTGCAACCTATATTTCACATCTGCACAAGTATTGAAGAAGAAACACAGGCTCCCTCTTCGTGGTTGTTGCACCTTCACAATGCGGACGAAAGCATAGAATTCGTTTGAAGACGTTTGATGATTTGGGCGTTCGCCAGTGTGTGTGTCTGTGTGTGTGTGTGGGGGGGGGGGGGGGGTTCTAGATCTTGTTAAGCTTGAGCAAGGGTTGTCGCTCAAAGTTTGCGTCGCTCATTTAATTATTCACATGTGGATGAGCTCGCATGTTATACAAAAGAGCAGCAGCTGCAGGATTTGAAACGGATCATTATAGTATCCATTAGCGGAACAGATCGCCCCGACCACTTCTCAACTCGAAACATTGCTTGTCACAAAGACCAGGTAGGGGAAATGGGGAAATATTTCAACTGCCTTTGTTATATTTTGCATCCGCTTTAGGCATTCTTCGGTTCTGGTTCTCCTTCGGGCTGCGAGTAGGTACCCTAAGCAGGATTTTTTTTATTTTTTTTATTTCTGTGTGTGTGTGCGTGAGAGAGCTAGTTTGAACGAAGGACTCACAAAGCTACATTCTGGTTCCTCAAACTTCACCCTGAATGACCTTTGTCACGCACTGTGGCTTCCCTGGGGCTTCCCACTCCCAGTCCAGCTCGAAAAAAAAAAAAAAAAAAAGAAACGGACATTCCACAGAAACTGTACATAGAAAGAGATTGACCTCGTTTCCTACAGCTCCGCAAAAATTTTTCTTTTTTCCGTTCGAAAAAAAAAAAAGCAAATTTTATTTTTGTTATTTCATAAAAAAAAGTCGTGTGCGGGGGGGGGGGGGGGGGGGGGGGGTCTTGTGGACAAATTGTAACGCTTACAAGTAATTTTATTACTTCAAAAAGTAATCAGATTACTTTTGTGATTACTGCCTAATAAAAGTAATCAACTGATTACAAAATTACTCCAAAAAGTAATCGATTACAAATTTGATAACTTGTAATGCGTACGGTACAAGTCTGGGATAAGCAGGAGGAGGAAGGGAGGGCACGGAGGAGGAGGATGAGAGGGTAATGAGGGGAAGGCACGGAGTAGAAGGAGGAAGAGTAGGGCAGGAGGAGGGGGGAGGTCGAGGAGCAGTGGAGGAGAGGGAACGGAGGAGGATGAGGGGCATACTCTCCCCTCCTTACCCACCCCTCCTCCTCCTCAAGACGTGCGCTCTTAACTTCGCGTCACAGAGTTTTGTAAACGTCTTTTATTTTCTCATCTCGTCACTTTGGCGCGTAAAGGCAGAAACAAGAAGGAACAAGCAGTAATGATATTCGCGAGTCGAGTCGGCGACACCGCAACTACGGTGCACATTGCTTCGTTCGCAGCGTAAGATCACGGCTTCGCATTCCACGAGAGAAGCGCGTGCGCGCTTATCTCCTCGGTTGATCTGCCTAGTCATGAGGAAATGAGATTAGGAGGATCCGCCTCACCGTTCAATTTTATCGCATGGATGTTTCTAAAGGTGAAGCTTGCATCGTATTTCGAACGGAATGATCCGAGCAGACGGATAGTCGAAGCCTCGACAGAACTCGCGTGCCTGCTCCAGGCGTGAAGCAATGAATAGACATACCCCGTAGCCAGAACGTCAGGGAAACCGGCAACTCATACCTGAGCAAAAACACGAATGCTGCGAGCCAAAATTGCCCAGAAAACACCGATCTA
Organism: Ixodes scapularis; assembly: GCF_016920785.2. Lineage (NCBI taxonomy): Eukaryota > Metazoa > Arthropoda > Arachnida > Ixodida > Ixodidae > Ixodes > Ixodes scapularis. Next base: position 94,725,713 of record NW_024609881.1, read on the forward strand.
GCGGCGGTTTGCCAGCAGTCAGCTGGCGCGGTGCTCGACGGAAAGGCAGTATATGAGGGGCTTGCGTCCAAATAAAACAGGGCGAGATTCACTGAGAGGAGGAAAAAGCGAAATATTTTTGAGGGAAAAGGGGAAAGACGGCCACTTTCAGTAATGAAGGGCTTTACCCGTATACTTCCACCGTACACTTCGATGGACTAGCTGTCACGTAACTGTGTTAGTTGTACCGACAGCCCCTAAGCAAGCGCCCCTCAGAAGAAGAAAAAAAAAAAAAAAAACGCGTCGCGGCGCGTTTTAGTTAGTTTTGATTCTGACTGGTCCTGTCAGAGCCGATTTGAGCTGGCCCATTTTACTGTTTGCCGAGAGACATAGAGCACTGACAGTCCCATTGAAACGATAAGGAAATGCGACAGTTTATTCCAATCTTAATTGATTTACGTACCGAGGTTTTTCTCGCGTGGCTTTTGTCGCCCCGGCCTGAACGCCTCTGGGGCAGTTCATATTAAAACAAACTCTCTATTCTGGAACTGTTTCAATCATCGCGTATGTCTCTGGAAGCACGAGGGACACTCCATGCGCTCGTTGTCACATTTGAGGTTACAAGAATAGGTGATTTTCACTAAAGTTAACCTAGCTTTCTTTAAGAAATCTTTCTTGGTTTGCTGATTTATGCATTTTTCACAAATTTGTAACCATCGTGCAGAATGAGTCTGAAATGAAAGATAATTAGTGCAAAAAAAATTTGCACTCACGATAGTACGAGTCCCTTCATTGTATCATTGTTTATCGAGGGACGGTTTCGGTTCAACCAGACTTCTAATCGTCAATGTCGTCGACATCGTTTTTTTTTTTAACTATTTACCCTTTCCACTTCTCCATCTAGCATGTACCCAGGCAGCACGCAAGAAAAAAAACTAACTTGGTTTAAGTTTAAAACTCGTAACTACCCAACTTTGGCCTAATGATATTTTGCTTCAAGGCGTTAGTTACAGTGAACGCTATTTGGTTTGACCATAATTAGTCAAGACATTACCAGTCTGTTGTTGTTTTTTTCTGCTTCGCCACACAAGTGCCACAGCGCCAGACATGAGCTAAGATACAAGTTGAAAATCTTAGGATTGATCATCCACTTTAATTAAAGATGAACAAAGCCGGATTGGCAAATTTAAGGAAACAATCAATATATTAACAGATTTTTTTTAGCTAGCCTATCAGCACGCTTGGTTCTGTAAAAATAGAGTGTTGCTTCACTACTAAAATCCCTGCTCGTTGGCCACAAGATTAGGCTATGTGAAGTCGTCGTAAAAACACATCTCAAATGCCCGTTAACTATTTTTCTAGGGCAGATATATATATTTGTAATATACATATACATATACAGTATCCGGAGAAGCTGCGAAGCTGTCAAGATTCTATTTGGGCAAGGTATATATATTCTGGCACCAGGGCACAGGTCACGTATACAAGCATATTCCACTGTCAGTCATCTTACAACATCAGGCGGCTACTTAGGACGTATCTACAGATAATAACTCATGAGTGGTGCATCACTGCGCTTGGAAGACCAATCATATATCTCTTTTACGGAAGAGAGCTAACATCGTCCCTCGATGTACTTTACCTTGGATACTTTAGACGAAACCACAAAGGAATAGACAAAAAAATGGCTGGGTAATACCTTCTAGACCCTACTTGATGCATCCATGCACGAAACTGTCGAGCCTAAGCCTAGCTGAGACAAGCTATATTTTACGGCAAGATCTCCCGCTGGGGTTGTATAGTCATTTCATGCTGCTCACGTCCTTCATTAAGAGACACGTTGCCGGGACCGAAAGCTCCCGTAATGCAATCCTGGGCCCGTCCTGTCAGGTCGCTTATAAATGAAGTTTGGTCGGCCGGTGTGACGGTTAGCATCGTGGACAGCTGTCGAACGTAATATCGTGACTATGAAGCAGACTGAAATGGATGGCGGATTTCGTTACGGCACTCAGGGATGGCAGACAAAGAGAGAATGCTTTCACCAATTTTAGACGTTTTAACATTTCTTTCATAATTCCTTTTTGTTGTAGGATAAAAACCTGAAGCGTAATCCAGTACGAAAAAAAAAGCGCGTCAGTGTTCGCGACGAATCTTTTTTATGATAATCACTTTTGGGCCTCCTATGTATCGCAAAAATAAAGCCATTTTCCAGATATAATGTATGTCATTTCTCTGTTCATCGTCCTTCAGTGGTGAAGTGCACGTTGAAAAATTGCTTTAGACAGTTTCTCAATGTGCTATTAATTTCTCTCTTCTTTTTTTTTTGCATTTTAAGGCAAATTAGAATAGATGACTTAACATAAAAGTTAAATTTTTTATGAAGAAAACCGCCGAGACGTACTATCCTACCGTATCGTCACGAAAATTGGCTTTATCCCTTTTTGTATTTAATTAACAACTGATTACAATTGAAGTTTGCAATAACTCTGCTTAAACTCAAATAATGTTGTTGTTTGTTGTTGTTGTTTGTTATCTTGAAGTGGTAAGACTAAGAATGTGCATTTGACATTCAAAGCAAATGACTTGCCCACGGTGTTGAAAATATGTCATAGTATTACATTTTTAGAAAGCACATCACGGCATCCAAAAAGAACCTCGACATAACTGGAAAAGTTTACCCCGCAGTGCCCTGTTTTCATGGACATTTCTGGAACAAAGATTAGCTTAAACAAACATCATCAGCGCTAACACGGAGAACGTGAGCCATACCGTACAGCTAGCGCCGCCTAACAGGCGTTCCCGTAAAATCAGAACAGCAGACAGAAGCTACAAACACAATCTTTAAAAAAAAGCCTTTTTCGCCGCAACCACAGCCTCCAGTTTTAGCAAAACCATACGCCAGATTGCGTGTCAGCACTTAGCGGCCATTAACATACGTAGTAGTACTCATTCCTGCCTTACGGATAACAACGTGGGGCATTGTACTGCCACGCCAACTTAGTCCGAGAAACTGCCGCCGCTACGCGGGGCGCAAGTTCGTCTGCTTCTTTTGCAGGGGTTGTGGTGACGTCAAAACGCCGAGTTCTGATTGGCTCTGATTGAAGAATAGTGGGTAGACCTCGAAACGGGTTGTCTTGAGGTCTACCCACTTATCCTTTACTAATAGCCAATCAGAGCTCGTCGTCTTTCTGACGTCACCGCACCTCCTGCGCGAGAAGCAGACGACTTGCTCTCCGCATATGATCACATAGAGCCAATCGTGCAAAATCAAAACTGCATCATCATGGTGTTCGTCGTCTTTGTACCTTCGCTATCAATGACTAAAAGAATAGTGCACTGTGAAACATGCAAGATTACGGCGCACTCTTTCAGCGTGGTTGGTGTAGCCGGTGAAAGCAAGCCTACAAAGACGATGAGGACTATGACGACGCACTTTTCGCGTTGCTTGATTGGACCGCGGGGGATCACTGCGTTCGCTGCGGTAGGACTCTCGAGCCGGACGCACTGACTCGGTATTGTGCGAACAGACAATGCGTCTACGTGATAGCCGATGAAACTGTCGGACTGCTGGCCTGCCCCCCCCCCCCCCCCCCCCCCCGATCCTCCCAACGTGACACGCTGAAATATCTGTCACATGCGAGTAAATGCTCACCGGAAATGCCTGAAGTGCTAAGCGACTTCATGATCACGCTGCAAGCTGCGGCATGTCACGTGCATGTCATCGTTTGGGGCGTCATTTCCGGTAGCAGGAAGCCGCATCACGTCCAGATTCCCATACGTGACCGGAAACGGAACTTCTCTCCAGGTGGCGTGGAGGCAATCGCCTGGTCGGGCGGAAAGAAGGCGCCCGTGTATCTAGGCGTCTGTTTAGTTTCCACAGCGCGAAGGGAACGCGGGGAAGCCTTTATTGGCTGACGGAGGCTCCCCGCATGCGGACGAGAGGAACGGAAGTGGGTAACGGTGTTAGCTGCTGCTCAAACACGCGCGTCGTCTCCGTGCGCCATTCCCGCGGGCATTACGCGTTCCACGGGTAGGTTCCACGGTCCAGCAACCGGTGGGCGCATAATCGTCGCTCTGGAAAGCCAGCAAGAAAATCGTGGTGTTACACTGCCTGCAACTCGTTTTTTGACTGGATTGTCCCGCGTTTTATCCCGCCCGTGTACATCAAACGTTTTCTCGAACTGGTCACAAATGACGTCACAGGTGCGAGCGTGCCTTTTTGTCGGGTGTCACGATTCTGGTGGCGGTTTGTGATAGCAGCCCTGGTAAAAAGTGCGAGCGAAAGTGTGAGTCGCTGTTGTCGAGGGGTGCCAGCTCGAGTCTGCCGAAGTTCTTGTGCATTGTGGAGATATAAAACAAGCTGCGGCAGACTAGGCGTCTGTCGCAATCACCACCTATACTGTGACACCGCCAGGATCGCGGCCGGTGACAACATCGCACTTCGATGACGTCATTAGGCGGAAATCGAAGGGGCATATTTTTTAGCACGCGGCAAACACACCAGCTGGCGAATCATTCCGGGCACCATAACAGCACTCCACGAACACTGAATGTGGAACCAACAAGAACCTCAACTGGCGGCCCGTGCTCGTAGATGACAGCGCACGTCCCGTGTGTTTTTTCTGCGTCCTCGCTCGTATGCCGCTCGCAACATCGTCTGCTCCTTTTTCAGGGGTTGTAGTGACGTCAGAACTTTGAGCTCTGACTGGCTCTGATTAAAGGATAGTGGGTAGACCTTAAGGCAGCTCGCTTTGATGTCTACCCCCCATCCTTTGAACCAGAGTCAATCAAAGCTAGGCGTTCTCATGTCAACGGAGCCCCCGTAAAAAGAAGCAGACGAACTTGCGCTCCACAAAGCGTCGGTTACGTCTATACTCGAGGTGAAACGAAGTATGATGAACGGATGATGTCGTTCAAACGCAGCAAAGTTTGCTAACGAGGCGTAGTAATCGACCTTGGATAGCAGTGTTCGCTCTTTGTCGGTGCAGTGCGACGAGATTGAAAGTGGACTATTTTGTCGCGTTCGTACCGCCAGACCTACGGGCATGCGGAGAATCCATCTACAAATCGCTGACAGCATAAGAAACGCGGATCGCTGGCTCATTACCTGTACGTTCCTTGCTCAGTGATTCGCACTTCTTTTTTTCTATCGGCTAGTCCCACAATAGACCCGTTTTCAAAAGTCCGCACCAGCGCCAGTCCGCCATTGCTTGATATCATGCTTTGAGCATGTATTAGACACGAGGGTGACGTCAGCGTTCGGCGAGGATTCGGCTCCAATCACGCGCTTCGTGTCCGAGCAATGGCGACCGCCAATGTTGCTCGATGGACTTTAGAAAAGGGTCTATTGCATTGGTTGCCGATCGGTACTAACTTGTTCAGGGGGTTCGCCGCCACGCCCGGTGTTTCTCAAGCTGTCCGTGGATCTATACCCGTTTTCACCTCAAGGAAACAGTAAGTTTTGCGCATTGTTCATACGCCGCGCGAAATAGTTCTCGCTAGGTTTGGTTGTCGGAGGCACAGGCGATGCTTTTGGCGTTTGAAACGTGAACTTCTTGATAAGATAAAGTGTATTCACTCTAAAATGCTAATAATTATATCTTAAATCTCCATCTAAAGGTGAAAATTAGTAATCATCCGCGAGAAGCCGGACTTTTTTCCTATGGTTCTTCAGGTGAAAACAGGTATAGACGTTTGCAAGGACGGCCTCTGGGCGCCGCCATCTTGCTGCTGGTGTGGGTACATCGTCTGATAGTCGAGCATTGCTAAGACGTACCCATGGCCTCAGCAATGCTTTACTATCAGACGATCTACTTACACCAACAGCAAGATGGCAGCGCCCAGAGGCCGTACTTGCAAACGTTCTATTAAGTGTAATCGTTCCTGATTTTTTTTCGTCATTCGGGTTATTCGTCTCTTCTTGACGTCACGCCAGGGTGGCAGGTTTATTGTTCGTCATCTGTATCGTTATTTCCCACGTTTTCTATCGCGCGACAGCAAGCCATTGGATAGAATGATGGAAGACCCTTTAATCTCATCCCGACTGCAACAACCCGGCAGTTTTTTTTTTCTTCTTTTTCTTTCTTTTCACCGCCTCCCGAAGATGAAGGACGAGTCCTACGGCTTTCCTCCGATTGAAGGCCAGTCCCGTGACCTCGTTCGAAATCACTCGGTCATCTTTGTAACACACAATGCGAGCATTCGTTTTTATGCTGCCTTCACCGAAATTAGATTAGGTTTCCTTATTTTTTATTTCTTTGATTTTTATTTTCATATTGTTTTATATCCTCAGAGGTGTGCGGCGTGTCTGTCTCTCCTCATAAAGGGAAGAGAAAAGGCGCGATGCATCAGACGCAACCGCTGCTGAAATTTCGCCAGTCTGACGAACAAACCTCGACTGAAAAAAGCACACCCAGCGGGAAACTGGAGAAGGCATGCTGAGCTATCGGTCTGCTAATCCTTCATTAATTCGATTGCGCGCTAGTAACTCGTGCCGAGCTTTTTTTTAATTGATTTTGTTCGGGAAGAGTTTTGCAACGTTGCAGTTTGCGGCGATTTCTACTTGACTTTGCATAAATGTTGCGCAGTTGCGGTTATAGAGCTGCGAGTTTTAAGTTTAGGATTAAACACCTGCTTTTTATCTTTTTTTTTGACACGTGAGGAACGCGCATATGCAAAACAAAACTGTGACCACTTAGTTCCTGCAATTGGTTTTAGCGCAAATAAAATTACACCAGGCAGGTTTCCCATTTGTTAAGTAGTCGCCGTTTTAGGTAAACCCTTCTACAGGGTGTGGCCTCGAAAACAAAGGCATTTGGCACGCCGTGTAAAACTCGCATTCTCAGCTTGCATATATAAAATTGGGCACAAGAACGTAGCTTCGCTATAGGTTTTATGTATATAATTTTAGAGCTCAATTCGGATGTAGTGAAATATTAAAAATAATGCGAACCCGGAGGCCGTGCATTGTCCCGTACCAAACGTTTTGTCGTCTGCACACTGCAAACTTGTGAGCTCGCTCCTGGGTGCCTTGCTGAACGCAAAAAACGCTAAAATTAATCGCGGAGGCTGGCAATAAGAAAGTCAATCGCGATAATCAACACTTTTAACAAGATATATGAACTATGACCACCTGGGAGAAAGCCCGCAAACTAGTGTGCAGGCCACGAACATACTGTATAAGTAGGGTACGGAGTTTTCGGTTTAAACCGATAAAAACCGATTAAAGTACGCGGAATTCATTTACGGAAATTCGGTTTTAACCGAAAAAGGTCAGTTTTTGGTTCGGCTTTTTCAATTTAAACCAATAAAAACCAATAAAAGGACGTCGAATTCATTTTCTCAAATTCACTTTTAACCGGAAAAGGTGACTTTGACCTTCCAGTCGTACCGCAGGGTCGTGGCAAAAAAGTGGAACGACAGTGTCTATCGAAACGTGTCCGAATGTATGGGATGGGTGCCATCACGACGTTTTGGTCTAAAGGGCGCATCATCGATCGAAACGTGAAGTTCGAAATGTCCCATCACTTCGCCACGTACGAGCGTGTTTTCAAACTCGTTGTAAGGTAGACTGACTTCATGCAAGCTCTGCATGTTCTGTCGTGCTTTAAAACGTCGCACCATGCCTCTTTTGGTGGTCACAAATGTTTGATTGGCCGATTTTGGCTCAGGCAGCGCTTCATTTCATAAGCTTGCCAGTGTCAAGTGTTGGCGTCGAGAGGGCATTCTGGAAGCTCAGGGTCATATTAACGGGAAAGAAAAAGTGCGGATCAAAGTGGAGAACCTGGGAAAGTAAATGTGTGTGTACTATAATAAGATCCCGGGTAATCCCGATGTAGAGAAGGTGAAGTTCCATATTTTTGGGCATAGTCTTTATATCTGACTTGTTTGTACTTCTGTGTTTTTTTCTTGTTTCTTTTTACAGTTGCACACATTTGCCAAATAAAGTGTCCATTTCTATTTCAATATATCTGGGCCGCTATTCTTTGAGTGATCAGAAATATCAGAGCTACAAGTATCATCGATCCGGTGTCCGTTGGTGTTTATTTTATAATCACCGAAAAAAGCCGATGAACTTTTGTGGGCATAAATATACGCCAAAAAAAAACGAAAATTGAATTTCAAAATAAAACCGAAAGAATTACGCCGACTTTTGAAAAAATAAATACCGAAAACGCGGAACTCTACGTATAAGGCAAAGCAAATGAACGGCCGCCTTTTTTCTCGATTTTTTTATTTCTTTTTTTATTTTTCAACTTTTTTTGACGAGCTTAAACAAAAATAGACAAAAATCTTTTTGCGAAACTACGCTCGCGTGCCCAATCTGAAGTATGTAGGTTTGGAATTCGAATTCTCAATGGCGCCCGCCAAATGTGTTGATATTTTCTGCCGCACCCTCAGTTGTGTTCAATATCTCAAAATAGAAATTTCCGAAGTTTTTAAACGACAAGCGTCGCAGGTATCAGTAGGAAACGTGTGCAGTCCTAATGATGTCGATTATTTCAAAGTTTGAAACATTGCCTCTAAGGGCTCACGTGCCCTAAAACCTTGCTCAGAGGACACATGGTTTTCACTTCTCGTCCTACTGGAGCGAGACAAGCATTTAATTGTAGATCGGACTTTTCACGTTCGGTTTCAGTTGAGTATGCAATATAACGTGTTTATGTGCGAGTAAATATAAAGGCATTCAAGTGCTTCATCGTACTATCCACAATTGTTATGTACGCTAATCGGAAAAAATAATTCCAGCGCCTATAGAATTTCTGATGCGTCCCGAATATATGTCCTATTCTAATATTACTCATTCAGCTGTCATCTTGAACCTAAAAAGCACGAAAAATTAGAGGTTTATAACAAGTGAGGAGCTTAAAAATAAAAATACTTCTTGAAATCCAGAAAAGCTATTTACGTTGTTTTGAATCAAAAGAGTAGTTAGGATTGCATTTTCTACATTTTAATTATTGAAATACTTATTAGGAGAGTACGAACTTAATTACTTTCCTTTTATTGGTGGACGTCATTTTTTTTACTTTTCCCAATCATGGTGTGACGTGAGCGCAAATAAGGTCGCCATCGACCGGTGACTTGACTAAAAAATGGCTTCGTGCAGCAAGTAATGTAGAGGCTAGGAGAGACTGACCCGCGTTACTTTTCCGTTTAGAGAGGCTTAGGAAATTGCACTCGTTGGAATATAAGAGAAAAGTTAGCAGGCGTTTATATGCAAACGAGGCATGCCCAGATTGCCGAGCTTTAGAACGAGTTTCTAATTAATGTACACTGAAATTGCGACTAAGACGCTTGCGCTGCTTTCACTCCAGGGATCGATGCGTCTTGTTTTGCGGCCAGTGAAGGCGGTAAACTTATACTGTGCCCCAGCATTCTCGTTAACGGCCAGCCGTGCCCAAACTATATCCATCGGGCGATTGCAGCCGACTGAATTATTCACGGGGGAGCAACGCTGCTGACCCTCTTTTTCGACCCGCTAGCACGGAGGAAGTGTTCTACCTCGACTAGAAGCGTCAAATAATGCATCTCGATCGTTCGCGTTGTCTGATTGCATCTCGCCTTTTTGAGGGATGGAAGGTAGCGGTAATGCGCCGAGAAGCGGATGGAGATCGGGAGACTAGGAGGGACGCGAGGACGCCGGCTTCTGGTTGGAACGATTAGTGGGTAGTCCAACAAGTAACTGCCTTTGTCTCCACTGCACGCGTCGAATGCGTGAAAATTCAGAACGATGGCGTTTGCCTAACCGGCGCCGGCAGGGCGGCAACTGAGCACGTCCGCATTCCACCGCACCGCGGTGCCTCTCTTCTCTGGTTCCAGGCCGGATGTGCGATGCTCCTTTGACGAAAAGAAAAGGGCCCAATTTGACGAAAGCCCGGCGGTGTCTGTCAGCGTCGGGGAGAGAAGGAGAGGTTGACGCGGGCTGACGTCAGCGCTCCGGACCAATGGGAGAGTCGGACGCGTCACCCTCTCTTTCTCTCCCCGGCTCTCACAAACAAAAGACACCGCCGGGTTTTCGTCAAAACGAGCGTTGTAATGCTAACGCATTTAAAAGCAATCCTACATTAACGCAACATTGCAAAACATAGTCGGCACGCGCATACGAACTAGCCAATATAATAACTATCATTTTATTTTTTTTTATATTACTTATATACAGATTTTGCGAATACAAAAAGAAAGTACCTTGGGCTCTTTCTTTTCTTTTTATTAAAATAATTACAAAAACGACCGAAGCCGACGCTACGATATGATGGACAGCCAAGCAGCGCAAAAAGTGCATGGTCACGGCGCTCATGTTCATCGTGGGTTTGCTTCAACCTTACTAAAACAACCCACTTGGCAAACTGACATAGGAGCCTGCTTCGAAAAAGTGGCTTCGCTTCGTACTCGAGAACCAAAATCGACGCGATCGCAACGCCGCCATTTCTCCCGCAACGGCCACTCCGGGAACTGCATGGCCGCACTCATCTGCTCGGTCGAGTCGTGCAAGGGCCGGTGGCGCCACCTCGCAGTCCTACCTCGCAGTAGCATATAAAGCAATTTTCATGTTTTTACTCACCGCTAAATGGCGGCGCTGTAATCATATCCAGCTCTTTTTCGGTGGCTGCGAGCGGTCTGTGTTTCGAGGTTGAGTTTCCCAACTCAGTGTTTTAGTAAACTTGGTTTGCTCTCACCAGCTAAACCTACCACGCTCAGAAAAAACCCAAGATTGCGGAGACTTCAGTGAGCGTGAATGGTTTAGTTAATCAATCAATCAATCAATCAATTTTCATTTGCACAAGAAAGTGGAACACGGGAAGCGTGCACGGCTGGCAGAAAGGTCATGAAACACGTAGGCTGAAGCGCCTGCGAGCCAACTCCCCCATGAGCAAATCGAAAAGTAGACACAAAAAAAACAACCAGAAAAATTTGAGATTTCAGACGCGGACTAACAAACAAGACATGAAGGACAAACTAGGGCCCTGCGGCTAGCGAGTTCAAGCTGGCCCACACATTTGCGCAGAGTGCGCTGTGCCACACAGCAAAACGCAACGCAGCACATCCGGCGTAATTGTGCGAACCAGCCTTTAAAGTTCTCAATCGAGCGACTCTAGAGTGTACGGGGTGCGCGCGACTCGCACAATCTGAAGTCAGGAAACTCGCCACCAAACCCAGGCAAGGGTGGGCGCAAGTCTCCCGGCAAAGACAAGTGGTGCACACACTGCTGAAGGGAAAAGGGAGGCCTCATGTCGCCGGGAGCGAGCACGGACAGGTAGAGGGAGGCTTGTTCGGCTTGACATGCTCGACACCGAGGCTGAGCCGACCAGAGACGGACCAGAGGCGACAGCGAGGAGGCGGACTTGCGCCAGTGTGCGGCGGTAGTTCAGACGGTGCCAGCCAATCGACCGCAGCCGCGCCTCAGAGTCCAGAGAGTCATCCCGATTGACTAGCATACGAGTTGCACGGCGCTGAACGCCTTAAGCCTGTCCATGTATTGCACCTGGTGGGGCCCCAGATAGATGCGCAGTATTCTAGTTGAAATACTAGGGCGCTGTACAAGGTCTTCAGGGTATCCCGTCCAAAATGCGAAAAGAATCTGGAAACAAAGCCAGTAAATGGTAAGCCCTACACATGACAATAGCTACATGATAACCAAATTCGAGAGCTGGTGTGAAAAAACAGAACAAAAACAGAACGAAAGCGTTTAGGATTTTGAGCACCCGTACGGATAACAAGAAAACCCCCAAAAGAAAGTGTGTGGAGAATCAAAGTTCCTAGACGAGCTAAACCGCATCACAGCTCTTTTTGCCGTGGTTCAGACTGAGAATATTACTCGTAGACCAGGAAGCCACCTAGCCCAGGTAAGCCTGCAGGATGGCAACGTCGACGGCAGAGCGAACATCCATAGCCAGCGTAGTGTCATCTGCATATTGGACTGCAATCACCCTATCTGACTGGAGAATACCCCGGTCATACAGATTGGAAAGGGTTCGACCTAACACCGATACCCGAGGAATCTCCGAAGAAGCGGTGAAAGTGAGACACCGAGCCTCCGTATGCCACCCTAAAACTGCGACCGGTAAGGAAGGCAGTAACCCAGTGCAATAGGCCACTGCTCATCCCACAGTCGAACAGCTTCCAGATGAGACAGGCGTGATTCAGAGTGTCGAAAGCGTTGCGGAAGTCCAACTGGACAACGTCAGTGAGGACAAGACCATCTAAGTTGTTGCTTATGCAGTGGGAAACGGAGTCCCGGGCAGTCTCACAGGAGCGGGATTGTCGGAACCCGTGCTGAGACGATGGCAGGTGCTGGGGACAATCCAGGTGAGAGATTAGGTGCTGGTCGAGCAAGCGCTCTAGGGTACGACAGAGAATTGAAATCCCGGACACTTGATTGTAGCTGGTTAGGTCGCTGGGTGACTTGCGCTTTCCATTAAAAAAAACGGGGCGATATCGAACTCATAAATACAATGAGCACGGTAGCGATTTACTCTTGGCACTGCTCGATTGACCCCATGCAATGGTAGCGTCGGCTGCCGCTGGACTTTGTGGAAAACGGAGTTTTCATGAAACGTATATGTCAAATCGTCCTTTCGAATTTTAACACTGCTTTCATTCTTGTTTTAATTGTGGTTGAAACAACAGTTTCGTAGGTTATCTACTTCCTAACTTTAAGATATTATATAAAAAAAAGTTTCGCTTTGTCCCATCTGAGTAACGAGTGCCCCCTACCCCCCCCCCCCCTCCTTTCCCTCCCTAGTAGTATGGTGCCTGGAACGCGTCTCCAACTGGTGTGTTTACCGCGGCCAAAAAAGTGGTCTCTCGATTTCTGCCTGATGACGTCATAGAAGTGTCATGCTGTCGCCGGTCGCGACCCTGGTGGCGACCCAACAGTTGTGGTACAAATAGCAGACGCCTGTTTTGCTGGAGGTCGCTCTCCACTGTGACAGTTCACGGAAGCGAGAGCAGCCGGAAGTTGGGACGCCTGGGACGCCGTGACGACAGCGACACTCGCGTTCGCTCGTGCTTTTCGCCAGTACTTCTACGGCCAACCGCTCGGATCGCGACAGGCAACAGCATCACACTCCGGGTTCTGTGACGTCATTTGTTGCCACATTGGGACCACTTCTGATGTAATGGCGGGATAGGACGCTAAACACACAAGTCGAAGACGCGATCCAGGCACCATACTAGTAGCGCCACTCGGCTCTCTGCTCTCGTTAGTACACGAAGTGTTCGCTCCTACTTGAGTAATTTGAAAAATACGGCTTCCGATAGGATATCAGCGTATTTGTGGGAGAAAAGCCACATGCCTACAAACAGTGTTTGAAGTTTCTAGCGTGGATGAGTGTGGATTGAAACACCGTCCACTCATGCGTACAGAAAGCCCCCATTAACACGTTCTTACCACTAGCGCCACTCGGCTCTCTGCTCTCGTTAGTACACGAAGTGTTCGCTCCTACTTGAGTAATTTGAAAAATACGGCTTCCGATCGATATCAGCGTATTTGTGGGAGAAAAGCCACATGCCTACAAACAGTGTTTGACGTTTCGAGCGTGGATTGAAACACCGTCCACTCACGCATACCGGAAGCCCTTATTAACACGTTCCCACCTCTCTTCTCTCGTTAACACACTAAGTGTTTGTTCCTGCTTGCAGAATCTAAAAAATACGACTTGCGATAGATATCAGCGTAGTTTTAGAAGAAAAACCAAATACATATACTGGGACCGTTTCAAGTTTCTAGCGTGGATGCGTCTGGATTGAAACACCGTCCATTCATGGCCGCGAAAAACACTCACTAACGAATTCCTGCAAGTGGTGCCTCCTTGCTCGCGCTAACACACGCAGTGTTCGATCTTGCTTCGAGAACCATAAAAATTCGAATTCCGATAGATTTAAACGTTGTTCTAGGACCAAGCCCATATGCCTACTAACACAGTTTCAAGTTTCTAGCGTGGATGCGTCTGGATTGAAACACCGTGGCCACGGGGAGCCCTTACGAACAAGTCTCCATACGTAGGGCCTCTCCGCGCTCGTTAGCAAACGCAGTTCTCGTTTCTGCTTTGAGAAACAAGAGCACAACTCTTGAGTGTTATGAAAATGCACGATCAGCTCTCACCCCCTGGATTCTGGTGATTCGTTATTACGCTCATTTCCTTGTTCCACTATTTGGCCGAACAACCCACGTTTGGTCTCACGTCGAAACTAAACGACACATTTATGGCGGCTCGACCGATTATCCGCAGTGCAGCAATATATTTGGAAATTCTTTTTTCTGACCTGTTATCAAATGTCACATGCGATGACGATAAACCATTCACGCGGTGAGACTTCTGGTTGACAGAAACAGTTTTGTGACGAAATCTTGCGACGCACGCGCTAGGCGAAAAAGTGAAAAAAAAGAAGAGCAGAAACGTTGGTTGTGGGTTAGGTTGGATCTACAGGGTGTCACAAAAGAAAATTTACACGGTCTTTTTTTACCGCAAAAATAAACTAGGCATCGCCGAACGCTCATTCTCCGCCCAAAGGTAGAGCTAGAGGTCACAACCAGATGCCAAAGTTTCAGCCCGATCCGATAACTTAATCAAAAGTTATAAGTGATTTTCTGAAAATTTCAATGGGAAAATGGAGCCCGTTTTTGCCCGTTTTCGGTTTCTGGTGCCATAGAGCCCCATGTGTTTGAAAACTCGGTCGGTCGCCATTTTCCCATTGAACTTTTCAGAAAATCACTTAAAACTTTTGATTAAGTTATCGGATCGGGCTGAAACTTTGGCATCTGGTTGTGACCTCTAGCGCTACCTTTGGGCGGAGAATGAGCGTTCGGCGATGCCCACTTTATTTTTGCGGTAAAAAAGACCGTGTAAATTTTCTTTTGTGACACCCTGTATATTATTCATCGCTCATGATTATGATCAGTAACGGCTTAAGAATCATTAACAGTCTCGGAAAGGGACTGAATATCTTTGGGTTATCTTATTGGCTGAGGAGCTCGAGCCCGTCAAGCTCTGCCTTTCAAAGTAAATGACTATAGCCGGACGTTTTTGAATTCGGAGCTTCCCGGATAAGTCCTAGCAGAAAAATCCTGCTGCCACCGCTGAAAGTTCTCCAACCATTTTCGGATTAACTCGTGAAAAAAAATCAACAAGCACATACACAAACGTGCAATGCCAAGTGCGAGCGAGAAGATTTAAATCCCTCAGCTAAAACCCGGACAATTTTCCACTCGGTGCACACGCGCTAAATCTGCAAGCTGAATAAATAAAAAAAAATGGCAGGCACTAAGAGCATTCTAGGGAAAGCTACGCAAAAATGGCAACTTCGCGCTACACAAAAAGACAAGCGCGGTGAAAACTTTTCCGTTGGGAACCCGGGGGTCTCACGCACCGGCAAACGCGATTTCCATCTTCCGCGTTACGGTAAAGGCCCTTGACGCAGAATCGCGAAAGCGAAGACGCCCAACAAACACACATCAAATACAAAAACCACAAAGGGAACCAAAGCACAAAGATCCAGGTTCATAATGTATACCCATGAAACTGCCAGCCAGAAACAAAAAAGAACAACAACATATGCCATTTAGAAACAGTGAGGGATGCATGCGGTATCTGGGAACGCACTCAAACATGAAATATTCATAAGTTTGAGAGCTAGAAGGCGGTTGTACTCCACTAGGGCTACGTGGCGTCCCCACCATGCGTTACGTACTTAGGGAATTTCTCCCAGAGGACAAAGGTGTTCGAGAGAGTGCTGCGAATATTCTACGAGGATACCCAGGGTGTCGGCGCAAGACGGGGATTTGCGACAGCGACGGATTATTGCCCGGAAAATGGAGTCGGAGTCGCCCCCCCCCCCCCCCCCCTTGTTCTGAGGACGGAGCGTCTGCCAGATTGTTTCTGACCTCAAGAGCCGGCGAGAGACTAGGGATTGGAATACGAGTGCTTACACCCGGGCTTTGGAGCGACGGACGGGAGACCGGAGGGAGGCTCCATGGAAACACTTGGAATTTTAACAGAGCGCCGGACGAGTGTGCATTTGGATAGGCAAAGTGTCTTCGGTGAAAGCGGCTAAGGGGATTCATCTCTACCTATAGCTCGCCCTTACAATATCTGCGTGGGGGAAGCTACAGCGTTTCTTTCTTCATGCGTGTGTGCACGTGTTTCTGTTTTTATACGCCAACATCCCATGTAAAAAAAGTCTTTATCGTTATCAGCAATCTTCGCTCCGAGCTAGGTCGCAAATTTTTGCGCCGTATTGTTAAATCCACTGAATTGTTTGAGGTTGCGCAGATCTTTCTCAACCCATTTTCGAAGACCTAAACATAATATACTGGCAGTGAAGGTGCTGCATCACCAATACGCAGTTCCTACCCCACATGCCAGTGCGCCACTTACCCCCCCCCCCCTCCCCTTCGGCAGAGGAACGCCATTGGGCGCGCGTCAAACCAACAGCTTTGCTTTGTTGATGGCAGTTTCTCCCATGGTCTCGCTACTGCGCAGCCGACACCAACTCGAGCAAGCAAGGTTCATGGCGTGCTCCCATATGCTGTTATCGCTTTTAAAGAAACGACATAGTTCAGCATTTCGCGCTTCCCAGGCATTTCTGCCGTCTACGCCATTCGCTTTGCGTCGACCTATTTAAAAGTCATGACATCACCGGCAAGGAAGGAACTTCATTCGTATTAGAAATGGGATCGGTGAGCAGCCGGGTGTGGAGCAACGGCAGAAAATTTATTTGCAATTACCCCCCCCCCCCCCTTCAAAAAAAAAGAAAAAGGTATTACGAAGATTATTTTAAGCTGACTACATTTAGACTCTCGCAGCTTTCTAGAATTCAAAAACCGCTTCAGCTTTTCTTCAATGAAGCACTTCATTTGCAAAACAGGCTTGCAGGTCTTTAACATTTTTTTCTTCGCGCGGTATAGTCTTTGATTATAATGTAAGCTTTTTAGATAAAACTACAAAAAAGCTGCATATATTTAGCATATATTAAAAGATGCACAAAAAAGACTGAAAATTTATTAACCGTAATATCGCTGTCAGCTTCTTTAAATTAATGTCTTTGCTAGATTTCAAATAACCCCGGAATTCAATCTTTCCCCGGCGACCTTACCATTACAGCCAGCGACGACATGACGTTCGGCTTTTCTGTTTCGCCACCATGGGCTACTTTAATATTCGCCGCGCAACTTTTTGAGGTTGAAAGTTAATATTCTGCCTCTCTCCGCTAGAGGGTAAGAGCAGATAAAACTGAGGTTTTTTTTTTTTTTTTTTTTTTTTTTTTTACGTCATTTCAGATAAACGAGGTTTCCATGAGGATCTTCTTGCCCCTGACTTAAAATGATTAAACAATATTACTTTTATTTCTTACTGTTTTTATTAATTATGCATGCAGTGAGCCGCCGCTTTCGTTATTTGCTTTTCGTGGTGGCAACTGCCAGAATATGGAGCTTGTTCTCTTTCTCCACACTGGTTGGGTTTTTTTTCTCGATATGGCATCCGTCGTTTATAACGTGATTGGATTAATACTTCTATTTCTTCCCCCTAATATTTTTATTCGTTCGTCCGCTTTTATCGATAACTGACTGTCTCATTTACAATGTAACTTTTGAATCGTCTATTTTTCGAGTCGTGTTTCACGAAGAATGACGTGTGTGCCGCCAGTGTTTTTATTTTATGACGCTTAATTTATGTTTTTGTTGTATTTCATTTAGGTTTATGAACTTTTTTTAACTCAACCGTTACAACAATTCATATCGGCGATGCAGGCTTGTTTTGCTAATCATTTTATTTAATTTAAAGGGTACTTTCCTAAACTTGAGCTCCTTCTCATCTTTATGTATGTATATATATATATATATACAACGGGCATGGTGGCGGGAGGCCGAAGGCGTGGGTATATAACTGAGAAGAAAAAAACCCTTGGTGAAAACAGCAACATCGGACGATTTATCCTTCGACGATTCCTGACGAAGGCCGGACTCCGGCCGAAACGTCGAAGAATAAATCGTCCGTTGTTGCTGTTTTCACCAAGGCTTTTTTCTTCTCAGTTTATTTTATATATCTCTCTCTCTCTATATATATATATATATATATATATATTATTTTTCGCTCAATAAATGACTGAGCAAGACCACAAGATTGAGGACATTGCAATCAAATTCTACCGCGGGTTTGTCGTATGGCATCGTCACTGCAGCAATAACAAGCACACTGCTTTGCCCTCGTACAAACAAAATTACTTTTTTTTGCGGGAAGAAGTACAACCTAAAGATGAACACAGAAATGCATGAAATAACCAATATTAGAAATTAATCTTAATAAAGCGCTATGAGACAGGTGCTACATAGAAACAAACAAAATTTTATATGAAACAGGTTCAAATCATTACAATTTTGAAATATAATTGCTTCCAACAGTCTAGGTAAACTTATAACACCTCATACGTTTTGTATCTGACACGCTGAAAGGTCAAAATTCCAGCAAACCACAAGAAAAAAAAAAGAAACGGAAAGCTTAAGATGTATTTTACACTCCAAAAAAAAGCCTGTGCGTGTACTTTCCCGCACAACACTCACAGACCCAATCACCGCGACTTACGGTGGCAGCTCAGCGAATGACGATGCCGAAACAAATATGTTTAGACCAAAAAACGCAGTCTGAGTTGTGACATTAAGCAATGCAATACGTCACGCTTGCATTGCTTAATGACAGAACTCAAACTGAGTTTATTTTTGTCTAAACATATTTTTCGGCATCGTCAGTCGCTGAGCTGCCTCCATAAGTTGCGGTGATTGGCTCTCCGAGTGTCTTGCGGGAAAGTAGAAGCACAGGCGTTTTTTTAGACTGTACTCGGTTGGCCTATTCAGTTAGAATTTTCCTATTTATGCATCGAAATATCTGCACGAGTACGAATAACCTTAGTTAGCCTATCAGGTTTCCATTTATGGCGGAAAACTCGTGCCTTGGGTCGTTGGAGGAAATGACTATACTCATGACATATACACCAAAACATGAGCTCCACGAAGTAGTTCTTACAATATTTGGTTGCCAGAGGAAGATACCACGCTTTCGACATTTGAAACGTGTACGCCTTGATCAAAATAACGGCAAGCTCAACTAAAGTCCACCCACGTACAATCACCACATGAAGGAGTAAATGAGTATCACTCCGCAAGAAGGCGGACTACTTTTTTTTTTTAAACTAGTGTTCTTGAGATGAATGGGAGTGCAAGCAGGTAACCATTTCGTAAGCTCTGACAACCTAAGAACCGCACGACATGTTGCACATTATGTTTACGTTTCCTTGCTTTGTGATTGGCGCGTGTGTTTTCTAATCGGCTGATGGAGTCATTGGATTGGCAGTGGAGGTTTAAGATGTTCGGGACTGACGACGGCCTGGGTTTCTTGAGCTGTCGTGGACTAGACTGTATACGATGTAAGAACAGCGGTACACTGCACATTTCCGAGAAGTGTAATCTGGACTTGAGGAATGCGGGACCGATGTACAACCGCGATGCGAGAGATCACAGCGCCTAATGTGCAGAGTAGAACGGTCTTGTCCGTTTTCTCTTATTTTGTTTTCTCTCGGAATTTCGATCATGATGTTCCCTAACGGACTCGCGTGTGCACTTTCGCTTTAAACAGTATCTAGTTACTATATTACAGTAAACGTGTACATATAGGGGACTAAGCTCACGAGCGGGATCCGCGAAAAATTAGGGACAGAGCCCCCCTCCCCCCCCCCCCTTACCTCCCCCCTCTCCTTGAAAAAGAAATAAGGAAAACTGCTTCGCTCTCGATGGGAAGCAGTAAGTGCCACGCATTGCTGCTGTCGATTCCAGACACAGGAACGCAGAGCACAGCATTGACGACGTCCTTTCTGGGCCGTTATCTCCGCGGCGTCAGGCGGGGACAAATTCCGCACCGAAGTTGATTAGTCGGTAACAAAGGAATCCCAACATTTTTTTTTTTTTTTTTTACTCGTGTACGTTGAATTTTCTGGAATGTTATCTCCGTACATCGATTCGTCGAGGCAGCTCGAGAGGAATGTTCGTCTGCCGTCCTCATTCCGTTGGAAATCGAGATGCCGCATTGTTTTGGGCGCTTCCACTTGTTAACACAGACTGTGTTTATACGTCCTTGAAACACTCTAACGCTTTGCCGTAAAGTCACGCTGGACTGTTACACGTAGGTATAAGGGAAATAAGGAATATAGGCACAGATGGACCATTGTTAAAGTACGAATACAAGTATACCGCTGACGGAGATTCAATTTCGGGACTAAGGAATTCCGACGAAATAGTGTACCATCTGAACTTATCAGAGCATTACTTTTCTTTACTGCATTTAGAAACAGTGCATCTATATTCCGTCTTACCAAAACCGTGCAGTGCAGCAAAATTTACAGGCGAGAGAGCGTATCCCGGCCTATTCAAGAAGTGGAAAAGAAAAGAAGGAGAGAAAGCCTGGGAATCCCCAGGCTTTCTCTCGTGTTCCCTATAAGACCTCAGTCATAAGACCTCAGTTATAAGACCTCAGTCACGCGATAAAAACTCACCTTCATTTCTTCAGGTGGCGAACGTTAAAACTCCGCGTCAACGTTAGTGCGTCAAATATGCCTGCCCATTTTGGAACAGGCTCGTGGGCTTCAAATACGCTTTTTTTTGCCTCAGAAGTAATTGAAAGTTTACGTGGACTTCTTTTGTATTCACGTCCGCATGCCACACAGCCATTCAGGCTTTCCAAATGCTGTATAAACTTAGGGGCAAAAACAGCTTGTACGAGACACCATCACTTGTTTCCAAAGTTAAGAATGGAATGGGTCTAGGACTGAAAAGAGATTTTTTCGTCAGTGTCCACTGGTGCACGTCCCAGAAACAAGCGGCATCCCAATAGAGTACGAACACGTGTTATAAAGTTTCAGGCTTTTTACGCAGCAAACAATAAACAAACCATGGTACATATATGCCTTTCTTCCTCAGCCTTGACCGGGAAAGGAGCTAAGCAGAGCAAGAACGTGGGGACGGCTGGCAGTTTTTTTTTTTTTTTTATAGTCAAAACTATTGTAGGGTGCAACGCACCCACAGATCCATTCTTCTCATGAAAATAAAAGAGATGGCTCGAGGCGCAGCACGCGCACGCGCCTCGGAGAGCGCGTGCAAGAGAATGCTCTGAAGCCGCCATCACAGGCAGACACATCGTTCACTTGTCTCGTTCCATGTCCTCACTTTAAATAACGTGGCAGGGCCTCGCGCCCCCCCCCCCCCCCCACATATTTGGTGACCCGGTCGAGGACCATGGACAACGGCGAACCCCAAAGAGCAGCGGCCGGATCCCCGGCTTCCATCTCATCGGTTGCAGTCCGACTTCCGCCGTACTATGACAGAAACCCGAGGCTCTGGTTCCTGCAGGCTGAGTCCCAGTTTCACCTCAGCAGTGTGACGACCCAGGAGAGCAAGTATCATCATGTCGTCTCGGCGCTGTCGCTGGCAGCAGCCGACGAAGTATACGACATCCTTGCGCAACCCTCGGCCACAGCTTCCTACGACCAGCTGAAGGCGGCTCTCCTGCAGAGAACCGAGGCATCAGATCGCTCCCGCCTTCAAGAACTTCTTTCGGCGGAAGAACTCGGCGATCGACGTCCGTCTCAGCTGCTAAGGCGGATGACTCAGCTCCTTGGAGATCGCGCCAACACGATCGGTGACGCTCTGCTGCGGGAGCTATTTATTCAGCGCCTCCCAACCAACGTCCAGATGGTGTTGGCCACCGCTACGGCTCTCGACCTCACAGGCCTCGCAGCCCTGGCAGACGCCGTTATTGAAGTTGCCACTCCACCCGTCGCCAGCGTTACATCGGCGGCAGAAGACGGAAGTGAAGCTATGCCTGCCCCGCCAGGCACTCCATCGTTTGACGGCAACCTCGAGCGGCTTTGCCAGCGGTTGGTAGAGAGTGTTACCGCGGCAACTCACCAGCGAGATCGTCCACGCACTCAACAACAACGTGGACGTTCAAGATCTCGTTGCAGAAATGCTGACCGTTCCCGCTCCGCAAGTTCAGCGAACGTCTGCGTATACCATCGTCGCTTTGGCTCCGACGCCCGGCACTGCCTTCGTCCCTGCTCCTGGAGCAAACCGAAAGAGGCAACGAGTAGTCAGAACCTACCAGGAAGTCGCCTATTTTACATCGCCGACAGGACCACGGGAACCCGTTATCTCGTCGATACCGGGGCCGAGGTAAGCGCTGTTCCTGCAAAACGCGCGGATCGATCACAGACACCCATCTACTACCTTCGGGCTGTGAACAACTCGTCGATCCCCGTCTACAAGGAACGGTCCATCACCATAAATCTTGGCCTCAGACGAGTCGACCGATGGGTATTCCTGGTCGCAGACGTAGGCAACGCGATCATCGGCGCTGACTTCCTACAACACCACAGCCTCCTTGTAGACGACAAGGAGAGACGTCTGCTCGACTCCACAACGCGACTCTCCGTGCAAGGCGTCTGAACAACTGACACCGCAGGATTCGCGTCAGTCTGCTCTAACATCGACGGGCCATTCCGACCTCCTCTCCAGGATTTTCCAAGCCTCACGCGAGCTCCTGACTGGACTAGACCGGTTTCGCACGATGTCCACCATCACATCGAAACAACGGGCGCACCGGTTCACTTCCGACCCCGTCGTCTGGCTCCAGAGAAACTCCGCATCGCTCGCGAAGAATTTGAGCACATGCTCGAGCTTGGAATTATCCGACCTTCGTCAAGCAGCTGGGCGTCTCCCCTACACATGGTGTCCAAGAAGAACGGAGATTGGAGACCGTGTGGCGACTATCGCGCACTGAACAAGAGCACAGTGCCCGATAGATACCCCCTCCCAAACATTCAGGACTTTACTGTCAACCTCCAAGGCGCGACCATTTTTTCGAAGGTTGACCTTACCCGCGCGTACCACCAGATCCCCGTCGCTGACGAAGACATCCCAAAGACAGCTATTACAACTCCGTTTGGTCTGTTTGAGTTTCTCCGCATGCCCTTTGGCCTCAGTAATGCGGCTCAAACATTCCAGAGATTCATCGACGCTGTCACGCGCGGGCTTCCCTTCGTATTTGCCTACGTTGACGACTTGTTGGTCGCTAGCTCGACAAAGGAGGAGCACACCAACCACCTCCATCTTCTTTTCCAAAGACTCTCAGACCACGGCATCATCATCAACGCCGCAAAAAGTGAGTTTGGGAGATCAGAACTCGAGTTTCTGGGACATCGACTGGACCGACACGGCATCAGACCTTTGCCGTCGAAAGTGCAAGTGATCAGGGACTTTCCAAGACCTAGCTCGATCACAAAGCTTCGCCAGTTCCTCGGCCTGGTAAATTTTTACCGCCGGTTCATTCCGAACTGCGCGAGGCTACTCCAGCCTCTTGATTTTCTACTAGCAAAGAGTGCACGTGCCACTACCAGGGAACGCGACAGAACAGCACACGACAAAACAGCACGCGACAAAATAGCACGGTCAAAACAGCACGCGTCAAAACAGCAGAACGTCAAAACAGCACGGCGACAAAACAGCATGCGTCAAAATAGCACGCGACAAAACAGCACAGCGTCAAAGCGGCACAGCGACAGAAGAGCACGTGCCAAAACAGCACAGCGACAAAACAGCACAGCGACAAAACAGCACACACGTAGCAACTTATTGCGCACTCTTCACCTCTCTTTACGCGAATAATTTCGAACCTTCTTGACCCCTTTATTTATTGTCGCTAGGTTATTTCCGCGTTTATTGCCTATGTCACTGCTAAGTCACTCTCCTGAGTGCTGATGCTGCGTGATTGCTAAAAACAAATAAAGTTAGCAGTAGTCACTACTACTTAACAACGCTGATCTCTGAAGAGATTAGGTAGTTAGAGGTGATATCTTCGCGTCGATGTTGGCCGCGTTGCCTGGTCTTTTTTTGTAGAACCAGCGAAAGAGGAAAAGGTACTAGGAAAAAGAAATCGATACGTTCAAGTTATGAACCGTCTGGTTTTCGGCGGTCCGGTGCGGCTCCGTGGTACTCGTCGTTTAGTAATTACCACCTAAACGTGAAACGTCACCCCTCCCTCCCCCCCCCCCCCCCCCCCCCCCACCCAAGAAAAAATAAAAAGAAAAGCGGGAGATCGCCGATTAAGATGCATTGATAGAACCACTAAGATAAGTTGACTTTAATGTCCAGCGTATTTAAGGTGTAGCATTCTGTGGGGTTCATTCGCCGTGAATAAAATGTCCCGGAAACACGCGACTGGAGCTTGCAGGCGAGAAGTTGAGTTAAAGTCACAAAATATTGCCGACGAAGGCTTCGATCGAGTGGAAACCGGTGAAGCAGAAACATGCCACAGCCTCAATGCTGTTGCTCTACAGGGCTGAGCACACCGTAGTTGCACATGTTTTTTTTTTTTTTTTTTCTTTAAAAGCTAACGAAAACACATTGTCATGCGATTGATTCATTTATTGTAGAAAACATCACTAGCAAACTTGCGCGTCAAAATGAGCAGAACTGCTCGAGAAATAGCCAGAATACGCATCAGCGGGGGTTTCGGTTCTGCCCAGGCAGCCTTCATGTGCGCATCGAGTATACTCCCCACTCCGAACTTGCTCCCAATAGAATAGATTCGACAAATTGGCCTAGACCCTCCATTTGAGATGTGTATTTTTTAAAAGGGAAGCTACGGAGGTTCTTATACAAAATTAGTTAGAAGTGAATGCTAGTGTATTTTTACCCCGTGAACCCGAATACCCAAACCATTTGCTGCGCAAGTATTGTTAAACGCGAGAAAACGCGAAAGAAAGTCGCTGTACGTGACGACATTGACGGATCTTTTCCTTGCCCAAGGCTAGGGTGGCGGAGCTTCAGCCCTATTTTGAAATTGCTCTTATGGCTCTTCCGCGCGTCGCACTGAAACAAAATTCTGATATTTGTTATTCTAAAGGTCAAATGAACGCAATACAAGTGTTTTTTCTCAAATGCAGAACTGCCAACTCCATACGCTATATTTAGGTCGTCTTCGGCTTAAACCGAATTAAACCGGTAAAAGTACGCCGAATTCCTTTTTCCAAATCCGTTGGAGGGGTAGGGGGAGGGGGGGGGGGTGACTCATTACTGACCGTATGACCACTTCCTTGCGCAGTTTTCAGCTTGTCTCCGAGAACGGTTCAACTTTCAACAGAAGCTCCGGGGCCGCAGGGGTCTTCACAACGAAATCTGGGTTTTTCACCTTATGGGGACTTGTGTGCCAAATTCTTTCTTCAAAGAAGAGATTTTAATCGTGAACTGAACAATGAAGATCAAGGGCGTCGAAAACGCGGCACATTTTTTAACACCCCTACCTTTTGTCTACTAGAGGAGGGCATAAATACGATTGTTTTATTGTTGTTTCTGTGGTCGGCGCGAGTTTACTACTCTCGCAGTCGTGAAAATGGGGGGAAAACGCACTGACTACAATGCTTGCAAATTTCTGGATTTTGATATTTGCCTTTCCGACCGAAGTGTTAGTGAAGCTCATGTTCGTCCTGTGTACAGATACGAGGACACGACAATAATGTCAGATCATGATAGGGTCCCAGTGCGTCTCGCAGAACAGGTCGCGTCGGATGTCACCGACGACGACAAATAAGAAAACCAGTACCTGGTTTCCTCACTATACATTTTAAACAAACGCTTTTAAAAATTGCATTTTGTCCAGTATACTGGTTTTCGTCAATAAACCGAAAAGAACCGAGAAATTTCTGAGTTTACGAATATCCAGCGCAATAAACCGAAACTTATGTTAAGAATAAAAAGAAAAATACGCCGAATTTAAATATAATAAAAACCGAAAACGCCGACCCCTAGCTATATTGTCTATTACCTCTTTTGACGCTGCGCTGTTTTGGCGCTGTGCTGTTTTGACGCCGTGCTGTTTTGACGCCGTGCTGTTTTGGCACGTGCTCTTCTATCGCTGTGCCGTTTTGACGCTGTGCTGTTTTGTCGCGTGCTATTTTGACGCGTGCTGTTTTGTCGCCGTGCTGTTTTGACGCTGTGCTGTTTTGACGCGTGCTGTTTTGACCGTGCTGTTTCGTCGCGTGCTCTTTTGTCGTGTGCTGTTCTGTCATGGTGCCCCACTACCAACCTGCCTTGGAGTGAAGACGCGGAGCAAGCCTTCTGCGAAGTAAAGACTGTACATGCAGACGCTGTACTTCTGCGACATCCACAACACGATGCCAGAACCTCGATCATGACAGATGCTTCAGCTACGGCTGTTGGGGCGGTCCTACAACAACAGGTGGACGGTGAATGGCAGCCCCTAGCTTTCTTTTCCAAGAAGTTAAAGCCCGCCCAGACCCGCTACAGCGTCTTTGGAAGAGAACTGCTCGCAGCGTACTTGGCCGTCCGGCATTTTCGACACTTTGTCGAAGGTCGCCCCTTCGTCACCTGGACGGACCATAAACCACTCACCTACGCCATCCGCAACTCAAGCTCTGTCTATACCCCTCGAGAGATCCGCCAGCTGGCCTTCTTGTCGGAGTTTACGACGGACATCCGGCATATCAAAGGGAAATCAAACGTCCCCGCTGATGTACTAAGCCGAATTGACGCCGTACCTTCGCCTGCTCCGCAACTCGACGTCACGTTGCTGGCTCGTCATCAGGCATCCGACGAGGAGCTACAGCAGCTCCGCACATCAAACAACTCTCTCCAGCTAGAGGATGTTGAGTTCCCAGGAGGCATCACCATCGTCTGCGACACGTCCACAGGAACGCATCGCCCATTCGTTCCGATGGCGCTACGAAGGCCGCTCTTTGATGCCATTCATTCGTTGTCGCATCCCGGCGTGAAGGCAACACAGAAGCTAGTGGCCAATCGCTACGTTTGGCCTCGGCTGAAGTCCGACGTGCGTGACTGGGTGCGGACCTGCTTGGCATGTCAACGAGCCAAGGTTCACCGTCATTCCGTGCCTTCATCCACGAGCTTCCTGCCACCAGATGCCCGTTTCGACAAGGTCCACATAGACCTGGTCGGGCCCCTTCCAACATCTCAAGGGCAACGATACATCCTGACCTGTATCGACCGCTTCACAAGGTGGCCGGAAGCTACACCATTGCCCGACATGACTGCAGCCACCGTCGCCGAGGCATTCGTCTCGTCCTGGGTGGCGCGCTTCGGATGCCCATCTGAAATCGTCACCGACAGAGGGCGTCAATTCGAATCCAACTTGTTCACCGAGTTGTCCCGAATCCTAGGCATGACGAGATCTCGGACAACTGCATACCATCCGCAGTCTAACGGCCTGGTGGAACGTTTCCACCGACACCTCAAGTCCGCGCTCATGGCCCACGCGAACTCCAAGGAATGGGTACAACAGCTTCCACTCGTCTTACTCGGAGTTCGAACGGCGTTGAAGCAGGACCTCGGCTGTGCAACCTCTGAACTCGTCTATGGGACGACCCTCCGATTACCATCGGACTTTTTCGAGGTCGACCCGTGTCCAAACACGAGGCCAGAAGACTACGCCACAAAGCTGAAGGAGGTTTTGCAGACCTACGACCAGTTCCTACGCGCGCGGTATCTGCCAAGACTTCTTACGTCTCTCAGGACTTGTACAGTGCAACGCATGTGTTCGTGCGCCAAACAGCCAGACGGAAACCGCTCCAACCACACTATATGGGACCGTTCCCGGTTCTGGAAAAGAAGCCAAGTGGCTTCGTTGTACAGATCAATGGACGACGAGACACCATCGCTCTCGAGCGTCTAAAGCCAGCCCATCTCGAGCACGCACCCGTGAACCTCATCACATGTGAGACGCGCGAGGAAAGTCCGAAGTCTCGCAGGAAGTCTGGTCAAGTTCATTGGACAAACTCATGGCCAGAGCTAGCGCCCTAATTGTGTGTTGTCGTTGTTCTTTTCGTTTTCTTTAATCGCTCGTCGGGGCTCCTCGCTAAGGGGGGGGGGGGGGGGGGCATATCTGTAGGGTGCAACGCACCCACAGATCCATTCTTCTCATGAAAATAAAAGAGATGGCTTGAGGCGCAGCACGCGCACGCGCCTCGGAGAGCGCGTGCAAGAGAATGCTCTGAAGCCGCCATCACAGGCAGACAGGTCGTTCGCTTGTCTCGTTCTATGTCCTCACTTTAAATAACGTGGCAGGGCCTCGCGGCCCCCCCACACTATATAGCAACTTGACGATGCTGACAAACTCCTGTAGACACCGAATGTGCTGAGCTACCATACACATGAAGGGTATTCGCAACTCCAGCGCGTCGCTCGCCCTCCCGCGGACGAACGGAGAATCAGAGGAGCGGGGACGGCAGCGGCGACGGCGGCGCGGAAACGGTGGCAGAGACCGCCGGCCTTGATGCGTGAAGCTGTTTTAACGAAAAAAGTGAGCGCGTTAAAAAAGGAATTATTTTGCTCCGCCTTGCACGAAGTACCGGGAGATCTAATTTCATTAGGGACTTTTCGTGTATCGCATGCATACGCTGCGGATTTCTGGTCTTGTGCATGGCTGCCAGCTCAATCTGTGCTCAACGTGACGGAAAACGCTCCCGCTAATAAAAACTATATAGTACGGTTTACGTAAAGTCTATTCTTTGCCATAAGTAGGAGAAAACTCGTAGCGCAACGGTATGTCGAGCAATACAAATCGGGAATGGGTTCGCGTTTTAAGGGCCGTTACGAGGAACATGACCATTTCTTCCCGAGCCCTTTAAAAAGACAGAATACCCGTGCTTGCTTTCAGGTAATTACAAAGCAAGTAAAGAAATGCTCGAAGCATTTTAAGCGCGTCTGTGTTAGCCAGCCGTTTGTGACGAGAGCTTAGAACGCGCAGTTTTGGCCAGAGGGACCGCAATGTTGCAAACAATACCGTACAACAAATGTACGGTATATATTAATTTTTTTTTTGACAGCGCAATAAATAAAACCCCTAAACACGCCGATTATGTTAATAGGCAGTTTTTGCATAGCGTACGACACCCCTAAACTTCAGTTGGACGTAAAGCGCACTCACGTTCAACCGGCGCTACCAACTTTCACGAGCGGCTTGATAGCCGAGTTGTGCACCTTATTAAAATAGCTTAAGTAATTGTAAATAACTGTAAAAGAAAAAGTAATCGGGGCTTTCTTGGCCCTACTGCAAAATCTCAGTGTTTTTTGTTTTGTTTTTCAGCACTCTTTGAGGCGTACTTTAGCTGTTTAATATCTGATATCGCACCGTCATCAAGCCTCTCGTAAAGGTTGGGGCCGTCAGTTTCACGTCAGTGGGCTGCATGGCGAACTGAAGTTTTGGAGTGTAGTATATGTGACAAGGTGTGTAAGGACTACAGCATTTTTTTTAATTTTTTTTAGAGTGATGAGCACGGCAACGCTTCTGGCGCGCACTGAAAATTGTGCTTCAAAGGCGCAGCGCGAGCTTGCGGTTGTAATGCTACACCGCACGGTAGCCTGCGGTAACAAACTTTTTATCAATAGGGAGTTTTAGAATAGCGCACGCTAAAGCTTTGCGCACGCAAAGAATAGCGTCGTCGCCACTGCGCATGCTCCGAACGCAAACCAGGTTTTGCGCTTTGCGTGCGCAATTTTAGCGCGCGCTATTTCTCGGAAATAGCGTGCGTACGCAAAGAGTCTTTGCGCTTCTCCAAGGAGGATTCGTGATGAGAAGTTGGCTAAAGCCAAGACGAGCACAGTTAAAAAAAATGGCGGCTTCCAGGATTATGTCGGCGGCTGTTTTGGCGGCGTCGTGAGTTCGACGTCGGCGGCATCCTCGCGACTGCAATTTTCAATACGGGACGACATTGTACTCGGTTTGGCAGCGATCACCGGCAACTTGATGCTTGCGACGCGCGAACATTTCACGGCGAAGGAACGATGTGCGAAGGTCAGTACACGAGACCTCTCTTGCCGAGGCGACGTAAGCGGATACGACCGGTCAACCGCTCGCGTCGCGTTCTCATGTTTAAACAAATTAAAATGCTACTCTGGACCAAAAAACTCGTTTTTTTTCTAAAGTTACACCATTTCGTGTGTGAAATAAAAATTTTTACTGTATCTTGGTGGCGTCGCAAGCGCGAGATGCTTGGGTTTTTGCGTCGCGGCGGAGAAACGCTATTCTAAAACTCTCCTGCGTCGCGTGCGCTAATAAGAGCGCTAAATTTAGCGCTAGCGTGCGCTAAAATTGCGTACGTTATTCTAAAACTCCCTAATAACCATACAGCAGTTTGATTACGTGTTGCAACACACTAGAACCGAGTCGGTGAGGAGCGAGTTGTGAGGCTGTGACGCGAAGACACCAATACTGTGTATTGCTGCTCTTTCGAAGCTTGACGGTCACCGTTCGCGGCCCTCTTTTTAGAGCACTAATGGCCAGGCAAAGCGCAAACATATCTTCATCACCCTCAAAAATATTCTCCCACAAGCAGTAGCGTGGCCGGTGCCTAAAACGCGCTCGCTCACCACAAAGCTTCGCACTTTGAGGCTTGTACCACTTTTAAATATCAGCATGCTCGTTTTCCTAACGTGCATCAGCATCTCCGTCACCTGTAATATGATCCCTCTCTAACAGCTTCGCATTTGTAGACAAATAAATCATTTTTAGCGCGCTGAACAGCGTCAGCGAGCAGGCGCACGGGATATCCTGGAGAATCTATCCCCGTCTCTTCCGCCATCTTGGAACTACCGCCCCGCCACCTATAGGGCGTTGGAGTTGCGAATATGGTAGCTTAGCGTATGGTAGAACTAGTAGCTTATTGTATGGTGGAGGAAGTGCATGGTAGAAGACTCAATTCTGTTGGAAACGTTTGTTAGATTGCTGCAGAGATAAAACAGTGCTATTTGCATGTTTTTTTTTTAGTTTGTAGTCGATATTTTTTATTCGATTCCGTTGCTGGTCAGTCATAAACGCAGATTAACCGTAAGAACGCACTGATAAAAAGGAACACTTGTCTTTGACCTATTATCGTTTTGTGTTTGACGAGCGAAATTAGTCTATACTGTCGTAAGCAAAACGAATAATAGTATACTATTATTCGTTGCACCTAAATGTCTGTACAGTGTTCACCAAACTTATCCGGACCACGCAAATGGCGTCTTACCTCAAAGAGAGCGCTATCCAGGAGGCAGTCGAAAGACTGCTCTCTGATGTGGCGTTCGATGGAGCAGACCGAGCAGGGAAGGCCACCAGCTAATCCGTGGACACTGCCACATTTTGCCGGTGGGCAAATCTAAAACACTTTTTCGTTAACCGTCTTCCTCAGCCATGTAGTTGACCAATCTGGTATGCTGGATAAAAATAAAGCCAGGTATTACAAGCCGAAAAAAGTAGAATAATATAGAAAATGGCAGACAGTGAGAGACAGACGTGATTAAAGCGTGAGCTTCTCTCAGTTGAATAGCGATATTTTTGCGCATACCGGAAAATCCGGGACACAAGATGGCGGCGCCCGCGTAGAAAAGGTCTATACTTATCGCCATCTTTTCGCACAATGATGCATACATGACCGTCGAAACAGCCAGTGATTAGATGTTTTATCACTAAGCATTTGATGTTTCTACTGAATGAGGATTAAAACGTGTATCGGCTCGAAGGCAAAAATAAAATTGCTGTGCTGTCCCCGGTTCAGCAGTGATTTCAGCATTGAGCGAGCAGTGTTTTTTGCTCGGACTGTTTTATTGAACGTATACGTTATTGATCAGTTCTCAGGCTGATGGCAAGCTAGTGCTTCAATGAGATAAGACGCCGTTCGCGCGTGCCGGATAAGTTTGGTGACGGAGTGCCTAATTTAAAGAAGCCCGTGGAGGATAAAAAAAGCCTAAACAATTTAGGCTGGACCGAAAAATCAAACTTATTCATAAAAGCAAAGTATAACCTTCGTGGCCGAGAAACTACAGCATCACTGTGCTGTTTGATAAACCTATGCGAAAAAACAACAAACAAACAAACGAACTAAATGAAAAAAATTAAATGCAAAGTAGCGTTTTGTATTCTTTGTTGTTGTTGTTTATTCTTAAGAAAAGTATATAAAATTAGAGTCTAAAACAGCCCTTCTCACTCAGCTTGCATTCTTAGCTTAGTGTAGCGCCATTACCAGAAGATACATTTAGATGAGTTAATTTATATCCACAGTGTGCAGGAGCCTGTTCACGACATAGAATGAGTAGACAAACTTCAGGGAACTTCTAAAACAACAATAAAAAGTGAATAAAGTGATAATCAAACAAGGCCGGTGGATCAATCAAAATGTCTCTACAGGCTAACCCCCGCCCCCCTCCCCTCACCCTTTTCGAGAACGTCGATTTGTCAAGAAAAGTTTTCAGATTGGTGGAGTTCCTTTTTACTGGAGCTTTTAAATTTCCATTTCTATTTTTTTTCTAATACTCAAGAAGATATTATTCGGTGCCGTCTCAAATTGGCAGGGAAACAACTTTTTGTTTCTTAAAAAGACCGAAAACTTCAAACAAGATTTCAAAAACGCACGTCACAAAAAAGTGAAGTGAAATCTTTGGCACTTTCCTATACGCGAAAAATGTGCAGAGCAATTGTGAATTCGGGAGCTCTCCGACGTTTACTTTTTTACTTTACTCATTTTTTATTCACAACCGGCCTTCGCATTTCACGCTTGAAAAAGAAGTTACGTTTTTGTTCGTACGTCAGCTGGCGGTTTGCGATATTCTAAAAGCTCTTGGGGGAACACTTGAGAAAACACGGAGTAGCTCTTGGCGATGGCACGTTCGAAAATTTATTCAAGGCGAATAGAGGCGCTCCGATTATATATCTTGCTATTCCTCCTACGATGTCAGCCTTTCACTCAGACTACAGCGCAAGTGTAGGAGACTTGGGAAGACTACTTGAAATGCTTCACTGTAGCAAGGAAAATACTCTCCGTGAGGCTCGAAAGAAGTTGGCTTCTAATCGCGGCTCCAGCGAAATGTACGGCACGTAGCACGAAAACGCTCAACTAAACGGAACAGGTCTTTTTGCAATTTCTGCTCGTCACTTTCGGTTTCCGAGGTTACAAGTTGTCGGCGGTTGGCGCGATGGAACAGTTGTCCCGATGACTCTGCCATTACTGTTGTATCAGCGTGTTGCCCAGTGTTGCTTTGAATAAAATCTACGCAGCTGCGTGAACCAGTCATTGCGCGTTTATCGACGTTCATCACCCCCGAAGACGGACAGTACGCGGACCGTCCAATCCTTCCATAGCTTCTCTGGAGATTGATTGATCGATTGATCTGGTTTCCGTGGCGCAAAAGCATCTAAGGCTATGATGCGCTAGGTACTTTTTCCTGAAGAAGGACGAGCCTCTGTATGCTCGATTACACCGACACAACCGCGCAGGGTTGAAACTTGGCAAACTAAACTTTGGGACACACCATTTTTTTTTGAGTCCGTCTTTTGTCTCTTGAAGCCCGAGAGTTGCGGCGTTGAGCTGCACATGTGTGGCACGGCGAGACCTTGATATTGACCGCCATATTTGCCCTATAGCGGCACCCCTATAGGTCGTCGGAGTCGCAATTAGTCACTGACAAGTTGTGAACGGCAAGAAGGAGCTTCACGAGTCTCGCCTCCATCACGAGCTACCTGCCTTCAACGATGCTTCGGCGTCTCGTTCGCCTAAAGCGAACGCCAAAGTACGATGGAAGGCATGGAGCGCTTGCTGGAGGATGGGCGTTCGAAAGAAACGACCTGCCGTTTTTATTTAGTCGGTGACTAATATGGAAATTCTCGTTGGGTAAACAAGCTATCTGGAGACAGGAAAAAAAAAAAAGATCTAAAAGCCGTAGAAATATTGACAAAAAACATGGGTTTCAAAATCGTACTTTTTAGACTAGAATTAAGGGGATTTGTCACGAATGACAAGGTGAAAGAAAAAAAAAACTGGGGAAACTGACACGTCTATTGGGGCGAACTTGTGCCCAAAAATAAAAATGGAACAAACGAATGCAGAGCGCCGCAGGTTACTCCGAAGTCGGCGTGACAGCAGAGTCGAACGCTGGGGCGATAAACTGACTCTGGCGCGCTACGCGAACCCCCTTATGTACACGCGTGGGCTTCTGGAATAATCGGCGCAGGAAGTTCGACGCGTAGAACATTCGGACCTCGTACAAGCACCAGGGTTCTCGATTTTACCAGAACACTAAATTGCAGAGATAAACAAAGGACGCGTCGCTCCCAGGAATCGAACCTATGGTTTTTCGCGTGGAATGCAGGTACGATAACCGTCAGGCGACGCGCGCGCTGCCTACTTGGCCAGCTGCGCGTGCGGCAATATAGTAGATGCCTTCTTCGGCCTGAGCTATTTTCTAACCCTCCTTTTCAGTGTGAGCCCGACCGCAGACGACGCTACAATTCTGTGCAGCTCTTCAGGTAGCCCCAAAGGTGCAACGCGACGGCGTTCGTCGTGTTTGTACGTATCCCCCTACTCAACCAATCGTGCACACAGAATGCGCCGTAATCGTGATTTTCCTTTGTGTCTGATTGGTGTAGCCGGCGATATTAAACGTAGAGACATTAGTGAATGTCATGACGGTGCACTTTTGGAGCTGCTTGCTTGAAACCATCTGATTGTAGCGTTGGCTGCGGTAAACGTGAATATGAAAACGGCTTTTTCTAAAAAAAAAATATATATGAGCCTGATCATGGTGACAGACAGGTAATCACAGAGTCTGTGATAGGCCTTCCAGGAAAGAAGGGAAGGGCGTCTGAGCGGCACCGCCTACCAAACAATCGCTCTCTTTTCTGACACGCGCCGTGAGATATGGCGCGAAATGACTGGAAATGCCGCAAAGCGCCTGACCGCTTCCCCGCTCGCCACTCCAAAAGTCTTTGCTTTGTGCGCGATCCGACCACCGTCCCAACGAGGTATAGCGAAAAACTGGTATCCCATTCACCAGGAAAAGTGAGCCCTTCCTGGCTGCTGCCATGTCAAATTTTGACCACTAGACACTTGACGGTACCAAATCCTGAGGCCTTCCCGCAAAACTAAGCTAAATTTTGTATTTTCGATCGCTGTAAAATACATGGTGAACAATTTTTCGATACTGCTAGCCCCAGAGATCAGCGTCTATACTTCGTTTCACCTTAACTTTAGACGCAACCGACACTACGAATAGATAGGACCGGCTCGGCAATATCAAAAGATCACCATGCACGGTGTACGTCACGTTTCTCTACGTTTTCTATCATCACTGAACCAATCCTCGACACAATAGACCTAATTACTTGCGCTTTTAACGATGCTTGATTGTTCATCTTACTTCTTTGCGCCGTCTGCGCCTGGACTTCAGCATAACTCCCATAAAAACCCAAAATACAGCACCGCTGCTCACGGCATCCGGCGGAGCGCATTGCGAAGCTGTTCGAGTTCTTGTCGTAAAAACACATTTTGATCTAAAACACACGAAACATAACCTACCTCGTCGTTACTATTATAAAATATCAAAATGCAATTAGTGCGCGGTACTTCGTTAAAATCTAGACCTAAAATTATAAGGTCACGTGCCTAGTGGTCAGAAATGCGCAACATGGCGGCGACCGGTTGAGGGTCTCTTTCAGTGACCAGTTTATCGCTCTAATCCCCTCTACCGCGTTGCGCCACCCCTAGATATCTCAGTTGGCAAAGCACGTAGGTCACAATCTGAAGCTGGTGAGTTCACATCTTGCAGGGGGACTGAAGCATTCTCATATGGTTCCCTGCGGGCGTAATGCTTTTCGGTGTCGGCTTTTCGTTAAAGCCGGATGCTACATTCAAACGTGACAAAACACTACTAAAATAGGCTGAAAAAAACACTATCTGTTAATAAAGACTGCACATGTCCTGAGCGCCTACGACAGCCCAGTAGCCAAAAATAGTAGTGCAAAAAATGCGGTTATTAGAATGATGTATAGTTACATAAGGCGAATATGCTTTTTTCACCATCACTCGGCCGGACCAATTTCGTTCCAAATCAGGATTGACGGATAGGCATTTTGGATTTTGACTCGAAGCGACGTGGAATGGGTTCTGTTTGCTACGCTTTCTGGCACGAAAGAAAAATGCCAGACGACGCCCTGGCCGACAAAATTGAAGCAGGCAAGAAAAAAGCTCGATGGGTCGGATGTACCTTTGACAGTTTCAAAATGACTCTTTCTTCCTGTCGGATATGTCTCGTTGCAAACGCTATTATGGGCGTCGACGGACGTGTCGTCATTCTCAGTGTGATTGGATTGTGACCTGTCTGATCAAGATAGATTCGGACTTCACTCCGAATTCTTCGTGATATTTACGCGGCATTAGCCTCAAGTGCTACAGCTACAGTGTTTCCTAACTCTCGGTTCAGTCCAGGTTCGGTACTGAACGCGACAAATACAGGTGCCATCGTTTGGCTCTTTTGAATCTTATTGCTGATTTGGTTGAACTGGGGGCCGGTGTACGAGTGCCTTAGCGCAACGAAGCTCGGAGCACGTGAGGCGAAAGCTGGAGCTACTGAACCCACGCATCCTGAGCTAAGTCCCCATAGGCTGCCCGTTTCGATCTGAACAAGCAACGTACCGGTGTGCCCTCGTGTATCACTACTGCGTGACGCGCATTGAAGACCCCATGCTAGCGGTTGTACTGCACTGGCGGAACCTCCCATCTACCGTGGAGGCAGCGGACGTCCACTAGGGCTGACTAACTTTTCGATGTCTAAAAAAACGCGAATCCCTGCTTGCTCTTGACATGACCCTGACTGTGGACTAGTTTTTAGAGCGCAGCTTTTACCGCCGAATTCATAGATGTCACTCCGATTCACGCCAAGTGAAGGGAGACTCTCGACTTACAGAAGGGCGGTTGAAGGGGCGCCTTTACTTGAAGCGAGGTTTACCATTCTGAAATGGCACTTCTCTTTCACTCGAGCAAGTGGAGGGAGCCCTCCTACGGGATGCATCCGGGAGCGAAAGTAGAAAAGAATTTTATATTTATACTTTGCTTAAGGCCACAAAAGTAAGTTAATTTCTTGGTGTGTTTACATAATTTTTGTTTATAAACAAATATTAGGACATAACATAGATGTTGCGATTTCAGAAACGAACGTAGAGCGTACTTTTTCTTTAAAACTATATTAGCCAGCAATATAGCCGTTAATATTCATTCTGTATCCATTCCAAGCCCTTCCGATTTTCTTGTTCCAACGTCACCGCCGCCGCGCCTTCATTTCCGGTTTCAATTCCTTCGGTTGCCTTTTCGTATTTACTTTTTCTGCTGTTTTTGTTCCTTACCTTTTTCATTTCCGTAGCGTGTAATGGACGAGGCCAAGGCATCCGCTGTGCGGTTCACAGAGCACGAAAAGTCAATACTGACGGTGCTTGTAATTACATACACAAAAATCATCGAATGCAAAAACACCGACGAATCGTCGTTAAACAAAAAGAAGACAACTTGGATTCGACTCTGCAACGAGTATAACTGCAACTACGGTGTATGTCGACGGGACGCGATGAGCGTCGTCACCGTCCTTACTGCGCGGCAGACAGTCGGCTGGGAGACATGCACCGAGTCTCCCATTACCTTCTGGAAGGTGCCGCGGCGCCGTAAAAGCGAAGGGTGACTAGCAACTGGAGCAGGGGGGTGAGCGGCAGTCCTTGGTTGTCGCCGCTTTGCTGGAGAGGCAGCAGCGTCAGGAGTTCCCTCACCTTCGCCTTCGTAGAGCGATATCTCGCGAGGAACTGGCGGTCACTGTACAGCTCCATCGGGTTCAGGCAGTCCGATAGATTCCGCCGCAGCACCGACGGACCGAGCGGGTACATAACGCCGAACACAAGGTCGCACGCACCAGTAGCGAACTCAGAAGACGCGATCCTGCGAGCGGCGTTGCTCCGGTGACCCGGGTAACCCGCCATCTTTTGCGATGAAGGGAGGCTCGACGTGTTTGAGGCGAGTTAAAGGGCGGCGCCACCGCTCACTTGAAACTTTCGGAGAAAAGTTCGAGTCACTCGAAGGCGAGGGAGCGTTTCGAGGGAAGGGGGATTCATGAAACGTAATAACACCCACTCAAGGGCGTGGGACGCTAAGTTAGGGTGAAGTGGGATCTATGAATTCGGCGGTTAGACCCCCGTTTCCGGCTTAAGCGGCGTCGGCTTCGTCGTCGACGTAAGCGCGCGGTGCATTATGGGACGTTTCTCATATGACGTAACACATGACGTCACGAGTGACGGTTCTCCTGACGTCACCGCGCGTTGCATTATGGGTAAGTTTCATCCCTAAACTTAGTGGGAAAATTTTTCTGCTAAATCTAGTGGAAAAAATTTTCCGCTATATTTAGCGGAAATATGTTCCCCGCTAAATGTAGCCGGAAACGTTTCCAGCCAAATTTAGCGGAAATATTTCCCGCTAAACTTGGCGGAAATATTTTCACGTTAAATTTAGCGGAAAATTTCCCCCGCTAAATTAAGCGGGAAAGCTTACCCGCTAAGTTTAGCGGAAAGAATTTCCCGCTAGATTAAGCGGAAAAATTTCCCGTTACATCTACCGGAAAAAATTTCCCGCTAAAGTTAGCGGACAAGTTTCCTCGCTAGATTTAGCGGCAAAATTTTCCGGATATATTAAGGAAAAAAATTTCCTTGCAAAACTTAGCGGGAAAAATGCCCCGCTATATTTAGCGGAAAAATTTTCCCACTAAATTTAGCGGAAAATAATTCCCCTTTTAATCAGCGGGAAACTTTCCCCGCTAAATAGGAGGCGAGCAGGAGAGGAGGAGGGGAGGGTATGGATGAGGAGGAGGGGCATACCCTCCTTTCATCCTCCTCCTCCACAAGAGCTGCGCTCTAATTCGGCATTACAGGGGACTGTACACGTATTTAATTTTTTTTTTTGGTTGGGATTGGTGGGGTTGGTGTAGGGTGTGTGCGATGGGTGAGCGATCACGAGTCAGCCGGTGGAATCACCTCAGGCATAATGAAGAAATGCCCTTTTAGAAAAAGATATATATTTCACGTATCATTTGTTCACTAACATATCAGGGGCCCAATGCTACACGGAAAGACCCTGCGGGACCAAGGAACCGGTACAAAGACGGCTGCTGCGATTGGTCAGCGACCAATCGCAGCAAATGACAGGAAAAGGCGTCGCACGAGGCGTAACAGATCTCCAAGAAGGACGTAAAGCTGTTCTTGTGACAAACTTCGGAGAGGAGCCGCAGCACCTAACGAAGGCTACCACCGTGGGCCACATCGAGGAGCTTCAGGCGCCAGCCGTGGTCACCGGAATCTCCGAGGAAACCTCGTCGTCACAGCACAACAACACGTCGCCGCTGCCGAACGACATCAACCCCGAGCTCCCGGCTTCTAAGCGCCGGCAACTGGCAGATCTCCTCGCCGAATACAGTGACTGTTTTGCCACGTCGTCGAAAGTTCGCCAAACACCAATGGCGAAACATCGCATTATTACCGACGACGACGGGCTCATTGTCCACCAGTCGCCGTATCGAGTCTCCTTAAAGGAAAGGAAGGTGCATGATTTAGGATCAAGTCCAGGAAATGCTCGGCGACGACATCATTCAACCGTCAAGAAGTCCATGGGCGTCCACAGTCGTCCTTATAAAGAAGGACGGAACCCTGCGGCTGCGTGGACTATCGGCGACTGAACGCTGTGACGTAGAAGGACGTCTATCCGCTCCCCCGCATCGACGATACGTTAGATCAATTGCGCCACTCCCGATATGTTTCGTCGATGGACCTGAAGAGTGGTTACTGGCAGATTGAAGTCGACGAACGTGACCGGGAGAAAACTGCCTTCGTCACTCCCGACGGACTGTACGGGTTCAAAGTGATGCCGTTCGGACTTTGTACAGAACTAGCCACCTTCCAGCGTGTCATGGACACCGTGCTGGCAGGTCTGAAATGGCAGAGCTGCCTCGTCTACCTGGACGATGTCGTGGTATTCTCTCGAGATTTCGACGAGCACCTGAGACGACTTCGAGCCGTGCTTCAAGCCATTAAAACCGCCGGCCTGTCACTCAACCCTACAAAGTACTTCGTCGACTCGGAGATCTTAACTACGAGGTGATGCCCGACGGAACACGGACTTCATCACGCCGCCCTCCACGACCGGACGTCGTCCACGTCGTGCGCCTCAAGCCGTACTACGATCGCTAGGACTGTGAATTGTGTTTTGTAATACGCTCGATAGGATTGTGTTGCACAAGTTTACGTAGTTTGCCATTATTTTTTGTTAGTTTTGCTGTTTTTGTTTCTTGGCACGTCGCATCGACACGATAGCTTTTAGAGGGGGGGGGGGGGGGGGGGGCGTAATAATGCCACGCACGCTGGCGAGCAAGCGCGTGCATGGCCGAGTGGTTACCGCGCTTGACTCTCGCGCGGAAGGTGTAGGCTCTATTCCAGTCAGCGGACTGTCATTTTATTTATTCTTTAAACTTGGCCTTCTCGTAAGTTCGAGAACATTTTCGCCTGATCGTATTCCGATTGTTCTAGGCGCCGAAAGTTCTACGCCGAATGATCCAGAAACCAAGGAAAGTACATAAGGGACTCCGCAAGGCGAGCGGAGTCAGTCTCGCCCCAGCGCTCGATCCTGCAATTTCGCCGACATCGACGCCCGCGACGCTTTGCTGTTTTCTTCTGTTTCCTTTTTGTTTTTGCCACAAGTTCGCGCCTTTAAACGTTTAGTTTCTTCAGTTATCATCGCCTCATCAATTGTCATTCGTGACAATATTCACGTTGTCGACGCCGGATTTGCTAAGTCGTGTACAGCCACGCTCCTTTTATAACACGTGATGAGAGAATAAGTAGACCGGATAAAACAAAACATGATTGCGGCGTTTTTGTTTTTTGTTTTTTGCCAGTACGCATTGATATGTAGCAGGAGATGCAGCGCAAACTAAGAAAAGCAGCGGTGAACCGTCGGCTTTGATTAATCGTCCGTTCCTTCATACCGCGGATCCGCTCCCTCCCTTCTCCCCCCCCCCCCCCCCCCCCCCCCCCCCCCCCCCCGCCTTCGCCCCGCAACCTGATTGGAATATGGTCATTTCCCGAATGAACAGTTGCCTTCGTGTTCGGGAACCGTTCGTTTCTTCGTTTGTTCGAATAACGCGTATTTGCCGCAAGCCGGTCGAGGTCTCGTTGTTGACGAACTACAACCTTTGTCGGACGCCATCGCTCGTCAGAAGGCAGTGTTTGTTCTTGTCGACTGGATATGCCGTTTCGTTTTACACAGAACTGAAGTAAACGCCGCACAGATTATCTTTCGCACTATGGTACATACGCTCTATTTTGCGAGTGTACGTTTCTCGCGGATGTAACGGGGGTACAAACGTAGACGGTCGACTCGAATAGAGCAGCGATTTTGGCAGCTACCTGATAACGCTAAAAACTTCCAAGTTCACGACGATTAATTTTCTGTGCACCCTACTTGTCATGTAACAAGTTACATGGCGAAAGTGGCTGTACTTAGCATACCAGTGATAAATCACCACCTGTCGCAGTCCTGGAATAAATTGGCCGCGGCTACTTCTCGCAGCAGCAAGGTTTCATGTACCACGGACAAGTGCGATCTCGCAGCGGGCACATGCGGCGTGGTCCTCGCGAGACAAAAGGGAGCACGTCGCGCTACGTGCCTCGCTATTTTGTGAAACTAGCGTTTCCTCCGCTAGCCTCCGCAGCTCCGCTATTTTTCCGATAGCCCCGCGCATGCGCAGTAGTCGGGTCACTCTAGCACAATGGTTCTCATTCATTGATGCTACGCGGACCCCTTACGGATCGGCGGAGATGGTGGAAGGCCCCGTCCGTGGCGGGGGGAATTGAAAGTATAGGTTAATTATGATAGCGATTTAATAAATGGATATAACTAAGGGCTCGTGGGAACTCGAGTTTTCTCAATGATTTATACACGAGAAAACTCGTCCGGAAATCGGATCGTTTCTTCTCAATCTGAAAGAAGGCAACTTTTATTTCCGGGCTTGACTGATGAGGCTGGAATTCGCGGACCTCTAGAACGCCTTCGCATAACCCCCTTTTGAGAACCACTGCTAAAGCATATATAGCGTAGCACAAGAACTGAAACGATGCCCTAAAATAATGTTGTAACGCACGTGATAGACTGTGCATAGTGCGAGAGCAATGAACACCATTATTATTAATGCGATCTAA
Organism: Ixodes scapularis; assembly: GCF_016920785.2. Taxonomy (NCBI): domain Eukaryota; kingdom Metazoa; phylum Arthropoda; class Arachnida; order Ixodida; family Ixodidae; genus Ixodes; species Ixodes scapularis. Next base: position 94,767,802 of record NW_024609881.1, read on the forward strand.
ATTCGATGCAATTTTCAGCAACCAAGCACTCAGGTTGCCGTTACCGCCATTAAACATGTTTGCGGCGCAGCGGCGGTTTGACCGCCGCTGATGCCGCGAAGATGAAGGAAGAACGTTTCATCCCTTTTCCAAGCTCAACCAGACGGCTCTGCCGGTAGACTGGCGAATGACTTAATCCTGGACATAATCAATCTCTGTTAGACTTGTGTAGGACAATTCACATGGTGAACATCGAAACGTGTATTGACTACGTGCTAACTTCTAGTGCACTTGGGCGTAAACTACAGAGCATGCAAATAGACGAAAATGGAACATTCAGTTTAGGCAGTGATCACAACCGTCTGAGGGTACACTTTTCGTCTTCAACATGGAAGCGGCCACAAAAGGAACAATACAAGACTGTCAAACTTGTGTTACCCGTGAGCGCCATTGAAATCGTGACGAAGGAGTTCGAAGCCAGCACAAGACGGGCTTTAGCGACGAACTATGAGGAGTTTATCAGGAAACTCGAACATCTAAATAAAGTGCACCCCATCCGGAGACGGTCACGAGGCGGATTTTGGCGCAACAGCTGGTGGGATGCGGAGGCGGAAGCAGCGCGAGATGCGGGAAGGCGCGTCGATAAGCCAAACAGGCTTATCGACGCGCTGTCAAGGGAGGAAACAGTGTTGAAGTGGAGCTGGCTTGGAACGAGTTCCATACTTTAAAACACAAGCTGCAAGTTTTAATACAATACAAGATGACGGAGGCAGACCAGCGAAAAATACAAGAACTTAGAGATTGCGTAAAGCAGCAGCCGAAAACTTCTGGCGATATGTGGGGTCGATGGACAGTAGGGACCCTGTACCGACCGTTTTGGAGGACGAGGGAAAGATGTAGTGAATTTAGCGGAATACTTATCGGAATATCTGACATCGATGTTCGAGTCAAGAAACCCAGTGGCAACACTGAGAAAACCAGGTGACCGGACCGAATCACGACCGCCAGGATCAAAAGAGCGGTCGGTTGAGCCGAAATGGGAAGTAACGCAAATGGCACTTGACAGAGCAATCGCCCATATCAAAACTAACAGAGCACGTGGAAAGGATGGAATACCTGTGGTTATTCTTAAATGCATGGGCGACCAGAGTAGAAGACAACTGACATGCATCTTCACGAATATATTTTCGGGCAGCTCCATTCCTGACGATTGGGTGAATAGTCGAATCGTGCTGCTGACGAAGCGAGGAGGAACCAAGCGACGACTGCAGGACTACCGCCCTCTGACCGTGACAAGCGACATCTACAGAGTGTTCGCGCACGTGATAAAAGAATGGAGGTGTGCCTGGGTAGAGGGGAATGGAAAGTTGACGGAACTTCAGAACGGCTTCCGAAAAGACCACCGACTGGAGGATAACCTCTTTGTTTTAACACAGATCATAGAGATAGCCAGAAAAGAAGACAAGGACTTTATATGCTGTTTCCTGGATGTCGCTAAGGCATATGATAGCGTGCCACATGGTTCCCTGTTCCACTGCCCAAAAGACTAGACACGCCTCACCAGTGGACGGAATTGATACAGCGACTATACGACGGAGGTAGTGTTACAGCCGCGTTTGGAGGCGTACATTCAACGCGTGTCAATGCAAAGAGGCGACTGAAGCAGGGATGCCCTGTCTTACCTCTACTGTACATGTTGTACACGGCAGAGATAAAGCGCAAATTAATAACATCCGGATTAGGGTTTTCGCTCCGCCGCGTAGAAGATGGATGCGTGACAAACTGGACGTTACCGAGCCTTGCATACGCGGATGATCTCGTCCTCATGGCTGAAGACATGAACACGTTGCAGACGCTAGCAGATATTTTCGTGGAAGCATAGTCCGTGTTGGGTCTGAAATTTAATGTTTAGAAATCGGCGGTGGTGCAGTTCTCTGGGAACGGCATTGTAAATAATAAGCTGCAGCTGCAGAAGGAAGACGTTGCGATGACTGGGAAGTATAGGTACGTGGGAGGTCACACTAACGAGTGGGTCCGACTACTGTGACGAATACCAAATACACCTCCGCCAGGCAGCCCAGGGAGGGCAAAATATCTTACGCCGGCGCATTATGTGGAGCTGTAACAGATATTTGATGATCAAGGAATTGCGGAAAGCTATTCATGTGCCTGGGCTCACGTTTGCCAATGAGATCGTCTGTGCCTCGGCTGACACACGAGCCTGGATAGAACGCGGGCAGAGGGATGTCGGTCGCCAAGCACTCAACTGCAACGGCAATGTGTCGATTGAGGCCATACAAGGAGACATCGAGTGGTCGACGTTTGAGGCACGAGAGGCATCAAGCAAGCTAACCTACCAGGGACGACTTCTACACATGGAGAGGCATCGGTGGGCAGGGCGAGTGTTCGACTACATCAGTGCCAACTTCGTGCAGACGCAGTGGACGAAGTGAATCAACTAGCTCCGTAAGAAGTATGGATTCTTCACACAGCCAGTCATGGAGGCGACTGCGAGTAAATCGGCAAGTGAGGTGAGGCGACGGGTCAAAAAGGCACAGACGACCCACTGGGTTAAGGAGGCAAACAAGAAATCGTCACTCCAAATCTATAGCGCTCACAAGGACACAATTGGACCACAGGCCTACTATGATTACAGTCTAAGCAGCCGTCTCCTGTTTGAGGCCCGAGCAGAAGCGCTGCCCACATGACTATATCGGCAGCGGTTCGATCCGGCAATAGAATCAGTGCAGTGCGGGGCCTGCGGTCAGGAAGACGAAACCATCACGCACCTAGCTCTGCACCGCGCCGGCTTGACACCAGAATGAAATGAGGCGCGGCGCGCGCACAACCAGGGGCCTAGCCAAAGCAACATAAGCCGGGCCAGACAGACTGCGGCAGTCGCACAAGCGGCAATCGGTCCACCAGCGGCAGCGGCCCCAGTGCTACAATTGCTACCACAGGCACTGGGCTTCCATCCATGGACAGATCACGGGAACAATTACAGATCGACTGTCGACGTCACAAAGCCACGACTAGCAAATTGGTGGAAAAGTAGAAAAAAGCGTGGAAAGTGAAAGCCACATGGCTTGGACACGACATACGTGACCACCCGTCGCAAACGGGATAGCCACAAGCATCACCATTAAATAAAAGAACGGGAGCATTTTCCTTCCCTTCCGTTGGAAAATAAAAACTACATTTCTCTTTTTTTGTGTGTACGTGTGTGTGCAGCGTGCGCTAAGAAGTGTCGAGCGTCGTCGCGTCCTTTTTCCACTTCGGCAAACAACATAATCGCGCAACAAACTTACTAACATCTAGAACCACAGCATACGCCAGAAGCTCTTTGGTCTCTCGGATTCCGAGCGCTTTGAGCGACATCAAAAAATAATCTACTAAGATGGCGTCTCATCTGGCCTTCTTACAACGCGTGACAGAAATGAGCGCAACATTAACCCTTATCGATTTGTTCTTTGCCTTTCTCTTATAAGTTAGGTTCCGGCAAAACATTCTCAGAAGCCATCCATCACTTTAATCTGATTGGGGCCGCGGGAAGACAGACACTCAGAGTCACTTCTCAAGTCTGGACGCCAGGATGCCTCTTGAGAAATCGGTCCGGGGTTAAGCCAAGTCTCCCTCCGTCACTACGACAGATATCCTCCTGGCTATTTGTATCCCTGAGCAACATGAGAAAGAACTTGAAAAATACATCAGTGATATAATCGACTCAGGGCTGGGCAGTATCGCGATGGTATCTTGGAGATACTTTCGGGAATCTGCATTTCTGTATCGAGACACATTTGGAAATAAATTCGGCTGAGGCAGATACGACTGCTTAAGTGTGGGGGGTGCGGAAGCATGACGCACGTACTACTATCCGCGTCACCAGTTGCGTGCAGTGCAGGCGGAGGAGACGCCATGCAAAAAGAGAAAGGACGAGCACTAGCAACGCGGGATGGGAGAGGAGGGCAATGGAAGGCGACGGGAGGAGGGAAGGGCACTAGAAACGTTGGAAAGGAAAGGATGGCTCTCTCTTCCTCGCCTGGCGCTGTCTTCGCCTGTGCTGCACGCAACTTGTGACACGGGATAGAGGCACAGTTTTAGTCAACCGGAACCGTGGAGCAGCTGTGGCGTCCGGGAAGCGCGCTCGTCTCTCACCTTGAAGTCCCGAGTTCAATTCACACCCAGACCGAAATGCACGATATTTTCTTTGCTCACAGAAATCTCCCTAAAACTTTTTCGCAGCCAATGGAAATTTAGTTGCCGTTTCGCTGCTATAGACGGCGCCCAGTCAATGGGAATTCATCTGCCGTTCTCGCCGGCTTCAGCTATGTCGCTCAAAGAGACAGGTAATGATTTCGCGTAAAATATATTTGTATCTCAGCATTGGAATCCATTTACGATTCTCCACCAGGCTTCGTTATCTCGCTACATTTATTGTCGAAAAAGAACTGTCGGGTTTTCGCGATAAATTGAAAACCACTTTTTTGGCGCGAGGCCCAAACTTCATAAATATGAACCCGTCACTTAGCCCTTCCAGAGGGAGGAAACCTAGACCGAAACCCCAATATATCGCAAACAGCCACCAAAACATAAACTCCAACATTTTTAATCGCCACAAACTGCTACCTCGGCACGTAATAAAAGAAAAACAAATCTATATTTCCATATGCCTCTGTCTCTATTGCAGGTCTTTTTGTTGCTGTTTTTTCAGAAGCATCTCAGCGTTATCCCGTTACATCAAAGACAAATATGTCTCAGTATCTTTCAGTATCTGTATTTTACCCTTTAAATAAAATATGTCAATGTTTGCACTGCAAAATACTTATTTTCTTTTCTTTTTTTGTATCTCTGCCTAGCCCCGAACCGACTCGCACAAACGGTGACTTCAGGGCATCATAATGCGTCGAGCACATTTCGCTCTGAAAGGAAGTAGCTTGAAGTAAGTTCTCCATCTTCTCAAGCCACTTATCTACTGCTTGTACAACGACTGACAGTGTATTCACAGAAAAAAATGTAGTGTATATTTTGTCAGCAAATGCACTTATTTTATTAAAAAACGACAGGTTTTGTTCATTATTTATTTATGTTAGAAACTGCCAGTATCATATGACCTTTTTCCACTATACTCACTGGCTACTGTAACGAAACACAGAGCGTAGCAAACTATGTTAACAATTGTTCCTTTGTGATACGTATTTCTGCGTTCTAATCGACTCTTAGCACAATTTTATTGGCCGCGGAGCACAAATAACACGAATGTGGATCGCCAAGCCCTGCGGAACTTAAGTTCTCGGTGACAAAAGATGCTGTATATTAAGCAGTGTGCATTTTTTTTAAATTTAGGTCACTTGGAAATGTACAAATCGAACTAATACATTTTTTCTTTTTTGTCGCTTTAGTACACGAACATAACATATATACATATACGATTACTTTCTTTATAGCGCTGAATCTTTGCTATTCCGCAAAGTGACGCGTATTCAAAATAAGGCGGTACGCCAAAAAAAAAACAAAAAAAAAACATCCAGTGCAAAAAAAAAAAAAAACCGGTAGAGCCGCGAGGTTACTCTAACTCGTCTCTCCGGAGTGTCGCAAGCCCATTTATTTTCTCGAAATAAACAACGAGATTAAAGACTACAGCAGTTGGGAAATCCGAAAACTATAGAGCCACCCTTTCCTCTCATCATTAATTCTAAAAATATCTAAGCAAGTTCCAACACGCCAGACAAAAAATCTCCTCGTTGGACAACAGCTCAAGTTTAGGGACAAGGGGCGGGGGGGGGGGGGGGGGGGGGGGGAGCTTTGTATCGCCGACGTCTGAGGCCACCTGTCCCCAGGGGGGGGGGGGGGGGGCTGACTTTTCCCGATTCCTTGTACTCCGTTATCCCCTAGCCTCTATATATTCTTTGTATTCTTGATCAGTTGCTCTGGGAAGCAGTAAAAAAAAAGAGGTAAAAGTAAACGGGTACAAATAAAATAATTACAGCCGATACGGTCCGCGTCTCGAGGGATACCAGTGTCCGGCTAGTTCGCGAAAAACCGGCCGCATTCAAAAGAATGAACATACAACGAGCGAGCAAAGAACCGGCCTTGCTGTAATGGGCTGGTGTTGAAGATCGTTTCGGTGTTAGGCTGAAATATATTCCGCTGCGTGTGTCAGGTTTGTAGCTCCCTTCCTTCTTTTTTTTCCCCTTCTTTTGGGAATGGTGAGGCAAGATATACAACTTTTTATTTCCTTGGAAATGCAGCCTTCTTTTAAAGTAAACTGATATGAATGGTTAGCAACTCACACACTTGTAGTAGCCCCCCGTCTTTTATAAAGGGTATGTATTTTTTAAACGAAACAATAATAAATAAAAATGATAGTTATTTCTGTAGAACAGAGTTATCTACCGCGGCGGACGTCTGGGCATGAGCATAAAAACACGAACTCTGACTTAAATCATTAAAGTTCGCAAACTAACTTTTGAACCATTCTTCTTAACTGGCATATTTCAATAGACAATTTCCTGTCCGCCCTTTTATATTTTTATCATTTTAATTCGAATATCAAGACATGCTTCTGGGACACGCTGACGACATCATTAAAATGATCAAGTCACTTTTTGAACTGTGGATTCTGAAAATTTCAATGGGAAAATTGCGGCCCCAAGTTAAATTTTCGTTTGGGTATTGATGGAATTACGGGGAGAGCAACATGTAACAACATGCAACGACGTTACTGGTATCGCGTTAGTTTCTTTTTTTACTAACGTACTAGTTATAATCCCAAATGACTATCGAGTCAAGTAATGTCGTTATTATGTTACGCTATCTCCTTGCAGATTACGTTACCCTTTACTCGTTACTATTGATTAAAAATGGCCGCATAATTGTTTGAGAACAAAATAGTGTTTATTCTGTACACTACGTAAAAGTGGCAAAGAAGCCCCAACAAAGCTATGCATAATAAGCGACGTCATTTCAAACTCCTTCGGAAGAGACTTTTAATGTGCCCACGACCGGGCCCAAAAGGCGCGAGATTATCGCTGAGTTGAACCTTTAAGCGTCCTTAAGATCACCGTTGCCGTACACCTGAGCAGGCGTCTCGCTGGGAAGGCACATTCGTTCTGAAGGCAACAGTCTGCCGCCGCTCGAAGGATTTTGCCTGAGCATCCCTAGCTACTCCCCACCTGGTCGCATCCATCCTATCAAAACTAATATATTCTACTTCTGTCAGCAACAACAAACGCGTTGACGTTCCCACTATTTAAACCAAAAGAAGTATGTCATCGGTGGCAGGGTGCTGACGTGTCGTTAATTTCAAATGCGACGTTGGTTTGTGGCGGAATGAAATAACTTTTATTTTACCGGGTTGATTTTGATTACATAAAGAGCTCTATTTCGCGTCCGTTACGTGGCGCGCATCCGGTCGTTCTTTTTAGAGCGGTTTCTTTTCCCCAGGCGCTGCTATTGGCAAGGTTCAATTTTCCGAATCGCTCTCGCGAAGCGTTGCATGTTCCAGGATGTACATTATACATCCTGCCGAGGCCAGAAAAACAAACAAGCCGTTGAGGATATTTATTATAGTTGTCCGAATCGCGCTTGCGAAGCATCAAGTGTTCGGAGGTATAAATTACACATCCTGGCGACAGTGAATCTTTTATTAACTTGATCAATGCATTGTGAATCTCTTTGTTAGTATTTTTGGCGTTATTAAAATTTTGAAATTTTATTGTGTGTTGTTTCGAATTGTTTATTTATATTGCTAATCGCTGGCTCGTGCTGTTTGTGTGCGTCTCAGCGTATAAATGTGATCTCTCCTTTGCTCCTCTGCAGTAAAGCTCCGGTGCTTTAGAGGACACATTAATTCATTAAATAAATAAATAAATAACGAAATAAATAAATAATTAATTACTTTGAGCAAGTGTATTGTTGCCGAAGTTTATAAAGGCGGTTTATTATAAAGATGGCCCGCTCCGATCTCTCCGGTCGTCACGTAGGGTATCACGTGACCGGTTGTATCACGTGGTAGCCATGTTTTTGGCGGCCCGATGTCAATGTTGCCCAACGGAGCCGAAGTATCGGTTTCGGTTGTTGCCCATCTTTAATGTAAGGTTTCCCGAAACATATCTCATTCTTCGTGAAGCGAATAACGTACAGCTTTTATTGGTGCTTTTTAGTACGAAATCATTAATTATTACGAAAGTTTCAGAATTGAGCAAAGTTACTTTTCTACATTTCATTATTAAATTACAGATTTTCCTTGCTTCGAAGATTCACCACGAGTAATATTACAGGCAACCTATTACACTACATTAGGTTACAGAATTAAAGCTTTGCTTGGCTTCTAAGAGCCATCATGAGAAATATATCGGGTAACCTTTTATATAACAATAACACGAATAAATCCTGGAGAGTGGGAACAATTAGGGCAAGGACAAAAATAAATTTAACACAGGTATCTGACTGGTACGCGACTGAACAAATTCTCCTGTTCCTGTTATCGAGCAAGAGACCTCTTTATTTCCAGTGCAGCGCTCTACCAACTAAGCTAACCAGGATTTAGGTGTCCATATAGCAAGCGGGTTTTAACAGCTACCACCAGTCTAACACCAACAAGGGTGAACGGCCTGATTTTAATGTAATGATGTTAAAGCCATTAAAGCGAAGGTGGCTTGAGCTAGACAAGAATAACAAGAATAAACACTGGAGAGGAGGACCAAGAGGAACCAAGGACAAACACAAATCTCCAAACGCAACTAAGTGACTGGTGAGCGACCGAAAAAATCCGCCTATTACTGGTACCGAACCAGGGAGCTCCCCCTTTTCAGAGGAGCGCTCCACCAACTTAGCTAATCAGGAGTTAGAAGTCAGTTTCAATCGCGCACAAGTCACCAAGCAGTATTTGAACATTTGTGTTTGTCCTTTGTCACCCTTGCTCCCCGTCTCCAGGATTTATTATTGTTATTCTTGTCCAGCTCTCGGCACCTTTGCTTTAATGGCATGAACAATATAACCTTAAAATAAGGCAGTTCACCCCTGTTTGGAGTTTGAGAGGTGACAGCTATTGAAACTAGTTTGCTTTACTAACATCCATCTCTCTGTTAGCTCAGTTGGTAGAGCGCTCCATTGGAAAGGGAGAGGTCCCTGGTTCGATAACAGGACCAGGAGGATTTTTTCAGCCGCGCACCACTCGCCTAGCTGTGTTTGGAGATTTCTGTCTATCTCTTGTCCTCCTTGTTCCCCTCTCCAGGGATTATTGTCGTGTTACTTGTCCAGCTAGTGGCACTTTTGTTTTAATGGCATTAATATTATAACCTATTATCCACTATAATGTATCACGGGACCCTATTGCGTAATTTTCGTGCATAACACAGTTGGTGCCAGGAGCGGAGTTTAATTCATACTCTTTAGAGTTGCCATTTCATACTTCATGGAAGATCATTCAGTATTGCTTCCGGCACAGGTGCCTTTTAATAGCCTAAGCCAATATATACTTGGGTACTATACAGACTGATCGGTGTACCGAAACAGGCCCGAATGTTTCCCCGGCTCTTTAAAATAAAATATAAACCCGTGAGGGCCATTTCAACATTCCGTGCTGCTCCCACATTCTAGAACATTCCGAGTTCGTTTTCTGATATTATTTCTACCGCGTTGCGTTCGTGTTTCTATATGAACTTACTTTCTTTTTTGACGCTTTATTCGATGATTCGCGAAGATCACTTTCAAAGATTCCTCATTGAATTTCTTCTCCCTCGCCGCAGTTTCTCCAACAAGCTCTCGCTTAACAATTTTGCGACTGACCTATCGATTTCACCTTTTTTTTTTCTCAGTTATCGTGTTTTTTTTTATTATTCCTTGTGTTTCACCTTTAACCCAACTCTTAAGGGTGTTTGCCGAATTTATTTTCTTGTTGATATTTTACTTTTATTTGCTACGTTTAGCCTTACGCTTTCTACACAAACCGATGGAGCGAGAGTCAAAAATAAATTGGTGGTTCCTCGGGTCTAACTCACACCCTGCTTAAGGCCAAAAAAATAGGAGAGACCCCTCACAGGAAGCCTTCGATTCCTTCGAATTTAGCGGAACGAACCTTGGAGAGGAGGAGAGTGGACATGCCTCCTCTTCATCTTTCGCTCCGCCGAAGTGTGAAGAGTAAAGGGCCTTGCCAGAGGAGCTGGTCTTCCTTTTCTTTACCTGCACCAAAGTGTCGTTAAGAGTGCACTCCAACTGAGCTAGGAAATATATTCTCGGTCGGTGAATCAGGAATCTAAGTTTATTTTGAAGTAAGGAGAGCGACGTCGTTTAAGGTTAAAGCCTTTAAGGCGTGTGGCATTTCCAACGTTGCTCGGCCAGCAATAGAGGCGAGCGATTTGATGTGGTGAATAGTCCCCGAAACACAATACCTGTCCGTTCAACCATATATATTTTACGCTATATATTACATGTATGGCGCACGTAGGCAGCGGGATCGTAAACTTAATATAATATAGAGCATGGGTGCGCGCGCACACACAAAATAGCGAAGCGGTGACACAAAAGGCAAAACTATTCACACCGGCTTCTTTTAGGTGGATTGTGTTAGTACGTAGTCGCCTCTGCAGGAACGCTAATATTTTCTTTCTACGGAAATGACGTGTCCACTGTGTTCCTTCCTCGTTTGTCCTCGTCTCTTTGTGCGCGATTTTAACCATGTTCAACGTTTACGAACTCGCCCAACTTACTACTCTTCTACCACTTGAAAACATTATTACTCCGATCGGCAAAAGCGAAACGACTACCTTGAAACACTAGATGAAAAGTAATAGCAAATCGCATAGTTTTTACTCATTGTTGATAATGCAAAACACACAAAAAAAATTAGGTTAACCATAATGCTTTATGCTTTTGTGCTTATAGAGCTTTATTGGTTTCTAAGCACATAAGTGTTGACTTGAAATGTCTCTGTGGTGCCTATGAAGCCACCAAAAAGCCGGGCGCTCCTCGTTTGTTCTTGCGCGTATAATGAAAGTACTTTTAGTGGCATTTCCGTTCTACTTTCTTAAATATTCCGGTCAATACCTTTTGAATTTTGTATTAAGACTGCTTCCAATTAAATCAGTGTCCTTGAATTGAAATTCATTTTTTCCCGATATTGTGTGCAGTTTTATAAATATCACGGCTCAGAGTTTCGTTTTTGGCGTCTAAGGCAAAACTGAAACTATCTGCTAGAGGGAGTGCAACACTGATCATTAGCCGTACGGCCGTACGGAAGAAGCTATTAAGCGAATTGAGAGTATAGCATCCAAGCCACCAGAAAAAGAATGGGCAACGATGATTTTGTTAGCATTTTCAAGAGGGAAGCGGAGAAATTCCAAATTAAGCAAGGAGGAAGGCCAAAACACAAACCGAAAAGTTGGTGAGATAAAGAAGTTAAGCAGCCATAACTCTACGCCAAGATGAATCTAGAGAACACAGGTGGGCACAGAAACGGGTGGAAGGAGACAAAAGAAAACTGAATTTTATTAAAAGCAGCTAGCACAAATGAGGACAGGAATGCAGAGGAAAATTGGGACACCTTCCCGCGTGGCTCCGGCCCAAAGTCTCAACCCTGTTTCTCAGTAGGACTGGGATGGGGAAAAACCCTAACAAACTTTACCAGAGGAAAATTGGCGACTCCCTCGCCAGGGGGAAAAGGGGGGGGGGGGTTTATGTTGTATTTGCCCGATCCCCCAAAGGTCGACCTGGTGGTTCTCTCCCCCGACCCGGTGATATAGTTGCAGGGGTGTAGAGGGAAAGAAATGGGGTGTTTAAGTAGGGGAGGAAGGCATTTCCTTAGGCAAGGTGGTGCGAGATACCGCCCGTTGCAAAGGGTCATAGCCAATATAACCCATCCATGCATCCGGCCGCGACGCGACATCACCGTGGTGCTGCGGTACGCGGTACAACGTGCGGAATCAACCACAGCTCCACAGCCATGTGACGCACGGGGGCGCTGCGCCAGTGTTCCTTGAGTAAAAGCTAACCCGCTCACCACCCGCTAAAGAGCAGCTGGTCACATATTTAAAATCAGTTTAAGTGGAGTACGTGGCTTCAATTCGACGTAATATTTCGGCTGCGTTCATATTTCGTGACACAAAAGCGATACCAGTTATTTATTTTTGTTTCGTTTTCGAGGAGAGTTGCCAGATTAATCCCGAATCGCTGTTCATTAAAAAAAAAAAGAAGAAAAACAGATTCAATGAGTTTTCAGAAGTTGTAGAAACGGTAAGACAGCCATTGCTAGGATCAGCAGACGACACCTGCGGTCTGCACCCTAACTCCTGACCCCGACGCTACTGTTCCAGCTATGCGAGAAATAGAAGACGTTGTTACACTCTCTGGTCGGAGGGATACAGTGGGTAGAAGCAAAGGCAGCAAACACCCCTTCGGCTTATTCACTATCCTTCTTATCAGAGTGTGGCGCTGTGACCTCACAAAACAGCCTAGCAAAGAAAAAAAAAAAAGACGGTCATGTTGACCGAATATCTAGATTCTAGGTTTGATGAACCAAGGCGCTGTTTACAAACAAGTTCGCAGAAACAAAAGTTACGTGAATTGAAGTGTCCACGCATGCGCCGCTCCGACAACAGCGCCACTGCAATGGCGTGACGTTAGAGCTGCGGATGGACGGATGGATGGATGGATCGATGCTAACGACTATACCCTTTATAATGGGCGGTTGCTTGCACCACCAAGCCTGGAAAGTAAAAATGAAAAATATAATTTCTTTTTTTCTTTGTGACAATTTTCTTCCCCTCCGAATTTTGTAACTATCACCAGGCGGTGTGGGATATCACCAAGATGACCCCTGGTTGATCGGGCACAAAAAACTAATATCATCACCTCCCGGCTCTTTTCTCCGGCGTGGAACTCGCCAATTTTCCTCCGGTTAAACAAAGTTAGCGTTACACCGACACCGGGCCCACTGGGAGACAGGGTGAAGACTTTGACCGGAGTCACGCGGGAGGGACTCCCACTTTTCCTCTGTCCCACATGTCCTCGGCAGTTTCAGTTAGTTGTACGTCATTCTATTCCCCTTGATAATTTCCACCTGTCTTTCAATCTCCTCCCTGTTATTAAAATGCACTTACCATCCACTCTTCCATTCTCGTCTGCCAACCCCCAGTGTTCCGTCTATATCCGTCGCCCCCTCCGGGAGGGCGGGATCAAGCCCTGTGCCCCTCAACACTCCATGTTCGGTTTTCTAGGCTTCCCCTTGGCATACGGCACTCCGCGTATCCATGTCCTCATACGTCCTCCTGTATGTCCTAGTCCTCAATATTCAGTTTGTAACCTCAAATAACAACGAGCTCCCCCGTGAGTTCTCGCGTCATGCGCGTTGATGGATCCCAAGGGTGACCGGACAAACGCGTGCAAAGAGCCACAAAAAAATACCATTTTATGTGAAAAACCGCAATAAAAAGAGGTATGACTATTTTTTACTCGATGACCACACAACATTTTTTTTTTATTGAACGAGTTCTCATAGTTCCCTTTTTTTCCTTTTTTTTTTTTACTATGCGTTTACGTTTGGTGAACAATCACATTGAAGTTCGCCTAGAATGATGCCATTGAAGTTCGGAGCAGCTGATCAAATAGGCGTTCGATCGTGAGGGTCTCACGCTGCTTTAGGTTTACCGTCTTCACCGCTGAGAAGACTCCCTCAGAACAATAAGTATGGTGGCGCAAGGCTGCCAAAACGCAATCTTCCTTTTGTTCTATACCTCCATATTTTTGATGCATCGAGTGAAGGGCTTATGTTTGCCAGGGTGCTGCAAGCCGCCGTTTGGCCACCTGTGGTGTGACTCACGAAGCAGGCCTTATTTAGTTGCGCAAAACCAAATAAAATTTCGTTTCTGGGGCAAAAGAAAATAAAAAAAATTACAGGACGCATATAACTACGGCCTATATTAAAATATATTCATTTACGACAGAAGCCCTTTGAAGTTCTCCGCTTCAAATATCAAAGGGAATCATCAAGGAATCCACGCCGTTTTACGATTGCCAGAACACGAAGTTTTTCGTCCGTTCCGATTCCGCGGGACAGCATCGTTCTTTTGGGCGATTACGCGGGAAGAAAAGGCTTTGAAATAAACGCGACTGAAGCCCCTTTGCATTGGGCGTTCCGAAAAGGGCCACATCAATTTCAGAAGTCTCGAAGGACTGGAGTGCCGTAAAGATTTCGCCGTTTACGATATTGATAGCTTGGAACGAAAAACACAGGCAGTAACCTTTCACCATTATCTGCTCTGAAAAGGGCATATCTATAGTCGGTTTCTTGACATCTATTCTATTTATTTGTTGATATGTCACGACGAAGAAAAGCGCCGATAGTCGAACAAGCACAGAAACAGTAATGTTTCCTAGCAGCGACTTCAACCACCAAGCTGTGATTTGGTGGCGGCGAAGAAGAAGAAAATGGATCCGAGTCCGTTTGATGGCTGGCAAGAGTTCCTTCCCGGGAAACAGACGACGGAACGTTATAATGGGAAAATCAAGTGAGATACTGCAAAAAGAGAAGAAAGTCGAAGGAAATGTTATAAGATGAGGGGGAAAAAATTAAGATTCACAGAAAATGAATCCTGCAAGATTAAAAAGGGACTGTGTTTCTGCGCGGCTTCGCGGTAGACTAGGTTGAATCTCGATAGTGTTCAATGGCTTCTATAAAGGTTATATTTCGCCGGATAAGTTGCGAGGAGCCCTGTAATAGCTAAAAAAACATAAAATATCCGCACATTTTTGTCACTTAAATATGTTTCGCTACCAGAGACGTACAAAAGAAATTGCAAGGCAAACTCTCTGCACGTCGAGCACTTAATGTACTCAGCACGTCACTGCTTTTTAGTAGCTCTTCGCCACAAATGGAAAAGCACTGGCTGTCTCATATGAAGGCTGTATTACGCTGTTTAAATAGCGACCAGTCCTATTGGGGAGGAAATCGAACGGTGGCGCTGGCTAACAGCCGCCGTCGGAACTGTTCTGCGGGGATAACAATCCCGCCGCTATACTTCGTCTCATCCTACGATGGACTAAAGGCCAAAGCCGCGGGCCGCCAGGTCCAATCACGTTCGAGGCTAAACTATGACACGCTTAGCGTTGGTTAGGTCTGAACGAATAATGCTCCGAATCCAAAACGCTGCGTCATTTTTATAGCTTCGACACTCCAAAAAGTCAGTAAGCCGTGGCTTTCTTTGCAATGTAAAATTGTTGAGTCACTCATTGCTCGATCCGAACCACTGTCGGCCCATTCCCATTGGTGATCCGAGGCGCGGGCACTGATACGTGCATCGAAGCGAAATACACCACACAATGTCTAAGTGGCTCGTGATTGGATCTGGCGGTTCGTAGCTTCTGCCTTTAGTCCATCGTAGGGTGAAACGAAGTATAGTATTCATTCAGCCATGGAGGACGAGGGCTTGAGGCTCGGGCTTGAGGCTCGTGAAAGCTATGTGGATAATATTTATCTGCTCGAAAAGCATCTGCATAGGGGTAGAATAGTCCCTGCTCGTCTCACCTTGCTTTAAATGTCGCTGCATTCTCGTTGGAAGCCAAAACCAACCAACGTGTAGCTGCTCGCGATCGGCCGCGTTGCTCGGGCTGCGCGCGCCAGGTCGTGCGTGACTGACGCGGTGTGGCGATGTTTGTGCGCTTTCTAGGTTGGAGAAACCGTATTCACGAAACATACGCATTGCTTTTTAGTGTCCCTGTCACTTGCAGGGATCATCAGCCACATCGGCGAGCGCAAGAAGTGCTTCGTTCAAGGCGAGGACGTACTGAAATGTGATCATGTAATCGAGTGCAGCGTCGCCCCGGAGAAATTTTCACCAAAACATCAACCAAAATAGTCGTTACATTAAGTTTTCCTCGATATGTCAAAATACAGAACACACTGGTCAACATTATAATGTAGAATGTGGTTAATTAGACTGCATATTGGCATTAAATGTTACAGTTGTCTTTTCCAGTTTAATTTATCGGTTATTCAAAGGTCCACGGTTCACAATGAGATATCAATGAGTTCTGCACGACGAGGCCTAGTTATACACACATTTGCATTGCTCAATTGAAATAATAAGAATCGCAAAATTATTCACGCAATTCCGTAAATATCACCGTATCGCACTGTTACTGCTACCTAATATCTTCTAGTGCAAAAGCTAGCCTGGAATAGAACAGTGACCAAATGATAGCAGTATCTCTCGGTGGCTTCCGAATCCTCACGACCCGGTCGCGTGATCCCTTCGGAAGATTCTCCGACGGAACGGCGTTGCGTTTCAAGAACCTCCTCTTGTGCCCGGTGAAAAAGGGTTGGGATATTTTGCCCTCAGCCGGCGCAACCACTCGGGAAAAATATTGCCGGGACTTTTGGACGGCAATAATCATCGCAAAAAAAAAAAATCGCCAAATGTTTAAAGAAAATGTAGGGCTTCTTTGATTTGAATTTGGGGCCCGCGGCGGCACGTGAAGCGACCACCTTTCCACTGAGGTACTCGCAATATTTGTTTTTATTATCTTCTGAGCTACTCACAAAACTTGAAATTCCCGTTTTCACTATTCCCTTTGACACAAGACCTTATAAAAACAACTACCGGCAATTTTTTTTTTTTTTTTTTTGCTCGGCCAGTTGTGTTGATTGCCGGCAGGATATCCACCTATGAAGTACGATGTACGGATTGAACGGATGTCGATGCAAGCGTGATTTACGCGCGGACATACCTCGCCCATTGGCGTAGTTTGCATGGAAGGCATCGTTTGAGAAGTGACGACCACACACCACGTCGTACTCAGTCAACTTCTTCCCTATTCTTACTTATCCACTGTGATTTGATTTTCTCTTTTTCTTTGGCAGGAAAGCGATGAAAAGTGCCTCCAGGCTCTAAAGCATGCGCTGAGCACTACGGTACGCGACAAGAGCGTACCATATTCTAAGAAACCTGCAGAAAACGCGGAAACAACACGGCAGCCAACGGCAGCACACTGGAACGCCGGAGTTGTTTTCCACGCAGGCGGTATTTGTTTTGGTGAACGCAGCGCCCCCTATAGTTTGATCTCCTCGCCATTAGCGGTTAACGTTTGTACATTTCTATTTAATAATGATGGGCATACTCAACATATCGCAGATTCCGTTCGATGATCCCCTCTTCAGCAGGCTCATTCCTCTTGCGAGGCATTGTGAAGGGTGCTGCGCATCCAGTGAGCCCCTCTTCCTACGATTTGGTCATGCGCGCAGTAAATGGAGAACAGCGTGGCGTAATAACTCTCACTTCTCAAATCCCCTCCCCCCCCCTTTTTTTTCTTTTTTGAGTGGACATTGAGGACATCCGAGATTTTGGGCATTAAGCTCGAAATCCCGGTGTCCTCCTGTCCACTCAAAACTTTCAAACTCGGGAGGTTGGGAACCATGTTTTGTTTTTCTTCTAAATTTATCCGCTCATCAATCTCCCGAGCATGTACATGCGTTTCAGTAAAACATATGCGTTTCAAAACATGCGTTTCGCATGTTTTGAAACGCAGTAAAACATGCGTTTCGTTTTACAGATGAGAACTTTCCAAAGGATGCTGCCGACACGCAAACGTCATCGCGTTTAAAAGAACAAAAAAACAGCGCGAAACAAAAGTTACTTGTATGTGTCTGCTAGCACCAGGAGGGGCGCATTTGCGAGTTACGTGAAAAAGTACACACAGAAAAAAAAAAGTATATTTTTGGACGCAGCTCTTGGGTTTCCGTTTCCAAGGCTTCGCTGCGTTGGCGTCGGTGTAACCGCGCTAAATTTAGGAGGAAACTTAACGTCAAGTGACCTGAACACCAACTCAATTCCCCGCTCAATGCCCTCCCCTCCTCCCACAGTTTCCCCGCTTTAGCGGGAAAACTGTGGGAGGAGGGGAGGGCATTGAGGAGGAGGGGAAGAGGGGCAAAAGGAGGAGGAGAAGTAGGGGAGGAGGAGGAAAGAAGGAGAGGACGAGAAGCAGAGGAGGAGTGGAGGAAAGTGTACGAAGGAGGAGGTGGGTCATACCCTCCCTTTTGTACCCTCCTCTCCTCCTCCTAAAGAGCTGCGCTCTAATTTCGCTTTACAGGGA
The DNA here is from genome assembly GCF_016920785.2 of Ixodes scapularis. Classification (NCBI taxonomy): domain Eukaryota; kingdom Metazoa; phylum Arthropoda; class Arachnida; order Ixodida; family Ixodidae; genus Ixodes; species Ixodes scapularis. Next base: position 94,785,865 of record NW_024609881.1, read on the forward strand.
TTTGTAAGCGTCTTTCATCTTTTTGGAGCGCAGCTGTTAGGTGCCCGTTTCCGGGTTGAGCAGGCGTCGGCGTCGCCATCGGCGTCGGCGTAACAGCGCGTTGCATTATGGAACGTTTCCTATGATGACGTCACACGTGTCGTCACGTGTGACGTCATAACGGTAAACTTTTTTTGCTAAATTTAGCGCAAAATTTATTCCGCAACACTTAGCGGGAAACTTTCCTGGATAAATTTAGCGGGGAAATTTTACCTTCGTGACGTTATGGGAAACGTACCATAATACAAAGCGCGGTTTCGCCGACGCTGACGCCGCTCAACCCAGAAACGGGCGCTTAAAAAAATACCCTCCTCACCTCCTCCTCAAGAACTGCGCTGTAATTCGTCATTACGGAGAATTATAAACGTCTTTAATTTTTAACACCGATTGTCAAAAATATATACACCCCAAAACTTCTGTTCGACGTACAGCACATTGGCGTCGAACCGGCGGTACGTATACGTTCCGCGAGCGGCTTCATAACCGAGTTGTACAACTTATTAAAATAGATAGTGTGCTTGTGACCAACTGAAAAAAGTTTTTTTTTTCGGCTCTACTGCCAAATATCAATATATACTATATATGTTTTATCCTGGATTTGATACGTACTTTAGCTGTGTAATATGTTATATACCATCGTCATCAAGCCTCTCGTAAACATTTGAGCTGACAGTTCAGTGCACTGTACGTCGAGCTGAAGTTTTGGAGTATCTTATATTCGAGGAGGGGTTTAATGGCTACACCTTACTGAGTAGGAACTAGCTTTATTCCTCTCAACTGCTCTCTTCCACGGGCCGTTACCTTCCCTATATTACTTTCCAAAGTAATACTTTTTTCTTCTTTTTTTTTTTTTCGCGCACGGAAGCACCGATTGCTAGGAAGTTATTCCAAGCGAAAATTGCGGCAGTAAAACGAGGTTGTACTTGAAATTCCATACGCGGAAGGGGGCATTTTATGTGTGAGACGAGCGAGTCGGCAATAACTGTTAAAGCGCAATTAAGCCCGCGAAACACAGTTATCTGTGCTTTGTGAGCGAAAGGGCCATTACCAAAATACTAAGAAGTACAACGTTGTAACGGTTCCCTTGAGAGCAGGACTGTCTGGTTAGTTGAAGCGCATCGCGCTGGCTCTAATCCCTTTATTGGCGTTTTAGTGGAATTATATTTTTTCCGGTGTACTAACGGCTTACATTCTTCGCTCGGATAAAGAACAGCATATTTAATATTCTTCAACAGGATACTTGGTAACTAGCAAAGAGACCTAGCGGAATGGTTACACGATTTGCCGTTTCCTAAAAATGTGTTTACTCCGCAATGAAAAAAAAAAAAAAAAGACAACAAATATATTGCTATCGTAAATATTTTATACTGAAAAGACACAACCTGAGTCTAAGAAACGTTAAAAAAGAGCTTCAAAATATATTTATTTAGACGACGGTACTGCTATCGCTATTCACCACCAATGAGGGCAATGAACAACCAGGTAAAATATAGTTCCGTCAGTTTCTTGGATGAATGATCTTATTTCGAGCGGAAGTGCTGACTTTGCTTGTTTAGGACACGTTCTCAATTCCTGCCTCCTAACCGCTCTGCCCAGTCGATATAAATACGAGTCGTCAGGACCCAACTTTATCTTTGGGCGAGGATAAAGTGAATTTGTCCAAACAAGCAGCCGGGGTTTTTAGGCTTTCTACCTGCAGCATGGAATATAGATGTTTGCAGGTACGGGACCCTGGGCGCCGCCATCTTGCTGCTGGAGTCTGCAAACCGTCTGGTAGTCAGGCACTGCTGAGGCGTACCCACGGATTACAGACTGGCGCCCAAATGGCGCCCAAACAAAGCGTTTTCTATTCAAGGTGGCCAGACTAGCCCTCGAACCGCGGCTGTTGGCGAACGTTTTTAGTTAATTAAGCTTCATTAGCTTCTGGGCATATCGCTTTGTACAACCTCGGTTATGCAAAGCGAATCTGATGCACTAACAAATTGAAATTTGAAAAACAAAAATGTATCGTGTAACTTACAGACCATTTACCTCCTTAAAAAATTAGGTTCAGGGAGGTATGACATTATCCAGATGAAAATACTGTTTATCAACAAGGGGGCAAGTCCGCTGCAGCTTCGAATATTACACATAAGCCGAAGAGTTGTGATGGAGCAGAATTCGCAGCCTTATTCGTACCGTCTCAAAAACACGAGTCTTGACTCTTGAGTGACACCTCAGAAACTTGGCTTGTGACGCCACTGAAACATGGGTTTACACGTCGCAAAAATATGGGATATGAAGTCGCATATCCATGATCTGGCGCACATGCTTACATGAGAGCATATCCGACAACTCCGAAACCCTCACGAAAAATATTTGCGTGCCTATTTTCGTCAGTAGAGCACTAGAAAGGCTGCCCGTTTGACGTTATTATCTCATAAATTTGATGCAAACGGCCATGAGCGATAACGTGCGCAATGCACCCCGTGTCTTTAGCCAGCATGACTACGACGCGCATGTGACCAAATCACATAACGCGATTTTCCTTTTGTAAGAAATTTATACCATACCATAATTCCCCATTCAGTTCACATTTTGAACATGGTATTGTCACTTCCACCACCACCTCAATAGCGTAAGTATAATGTTAATTTTGAAAATTTCGCCAAATAAAAATAAAACGCAAGTGTAGTTTTTTGTTTTCTAATATAAAAGCCGATGGAAATTATCGCCTATATTATAGTGTCACGGAACTTTGTATGAGTAAAAAAAAAACCACCAAAATAAGGATGTGCCTGTTGAACCTAGCGTGGAACAACACGCGCAACTGTGCATGCGCCGACAATACCAATACTCCCAGATGCAGCCATCACTTATACGCTCATTTGCACGCCTCTCAAAGACTCATATATCTATACGATAGATACACGGATTTGTTTACGCTTATATAATATACTGCATTATGCAAATACACATAAGCAGAATTTTTTTGCGCTATCAGTTTGGATAGATGACCCTGTCCAAGTCACGAATGTCATGCTGAAACCATTTTAGACAAACTTAGATAAAGAAATTACGACACAGTGTAATTATTCTCACTTGAATAAAGCGACAGTGAGGAAATCTTCATTTGGTTTGGTTTTCATCTCATCCAATATTTATCAAAATGAAACAAATAGCCGTCGCTCGAAGCCGTTTTCCGATACTATCGATCGTGCTTCATTTCCAAACCGTAGGCAAATCATCTATTTAGTTCGAATAAAAAAAAAAAAAAGTGCTTCCTCTGGTTCTTTTATCTGAGTTAGATGACCTAGTTTCTGCGAATAAGTCATATCGAGGGTAGCCTACAATTAATGATTCCGCATCGTTGAAGACGGGAGCGGATTTCGTGTAATCCAATTTCAAAATAGGCTTATTATCCAATATTCCGCAACCGCATTACTGTGTACAGGAACCCCTCCTACGCTTTTCCTATCCCCAAAAAATATATTAAAAAAAAAACATGTAATGCGATAACTTACACAGTTAGAAGCGCCCGAGAGAACGAACTCCGGCTACAAGATTGCGCACTTAAAAAAAAAAAAAAGGAAACTAAGCACTGCGAGCAAGTTCTGTCGCCTCCTTTTCTCACTAGTCGACGGAGTAATGTCTCAACGAAATCAATGTCGAGCGCCCGCGTTTCACTGTAGATCGAAGACGCTGGACACGAGTTGCCGTCGCGAGCAGACGGGGGCATTTCCATTCGGGTCGATGTAAAAGCCACCAGTAAGCCCGACTCTACTGGACAGACAGTGTCACGTTCGTGATATTGAGTTAGGCCAGCGAATCCCAGACGAATATTTCAACGGTTTCGCAACGTTTTATTCATCCTGTTTCCGTGTCAGTCCTAAACAACATACGTAGGGAGGCTAAGTTTCGCGTTATGGAGCACACGCAAGCACTGTGAGTTTGCGTTAGCGTTTCGTGAACCTGTGTTGCGTATGAGCGTCATGAGCCAATGCAAGATGCAGTACGGGCTATGCGCACGGGCAGTGTAGAACACGCAATGCTAACGCAAGAACAGAGTTTGCGTGCGCTTGTATACGCAATGCTAAATCTCACTAATAGCCTTAACGTTGCACGTACACCTATTTGCTGGAGGTACATTTGATGCGTCCATACACCGTTTCACGTCGTGTCCGACACGAGCCAAGGCTACACGATAGTCATTATAACGATAGTTCTATAAAGAACACCATCATGAAGCGTGAAAAGGGTAGCATATCGTTGCAGTTGGCGCGTGGAACGTGTGGTGGTTCCCAATAGGTGATGTCTAATAGGTTTTAAGTGTTGGTCTCTTAGTTGAGCGTCAACTACGTCGGTTGCGTCCAAAGCTGCAGGGAGTAAAGGGGAGTCCCTTGATTCCTGTCCGGGAGGCTCACTAGGCAGTGGACAGCGAGACAAGCCGTCAGCAACGAAGTGTAGCTTTCCAGACTTGTGGACGATGCTGAAGTCGTAGTCTCGAATCTTGAAGGACCAACGTGCAAGGCGTCCAGATGGGTCCTTGAGATTCATAAGCCAGCAAAGGGTGTGGTGATCTGTGACGATTCGAAGGTGGATTCCATAAAGATATGGACGAAATTTGGTAATGGCCCATACGACAGTCAAGCACTCACGTTCGGTGATTGCATAGTTACGCTCGCACTCTGTAAGAGTTCGGTTTGCGTATGCAATCACTCGCTTTGTGTTACCAACGTTTTTGCAGCAGGACAGCTCCTAATCTGTGACCGCTAGCATCGGTGCGTGATTTTGTGTCGGCGCCGTCTAAGATATGTCCAAGAATTGGGTCAGAGATGAGGGCCCGCTTAAGAGAGTTGAAGGCGTGTTTTTGAGGTTGATCCCAGAGGAAGGCTTGGCCCATCCGAAGTAGCTCGTTGAGTGGTTCGGCAAGGTTGGAAAATCCCGGAATAAATTTTCAAAATAGATGCAGAGGCCAAGAAAACCGCGAACGTCTTTCAGGTTCTTAGGCACAGAAAATTTGGAGAAGGCTTGAATCTTGTCCGGGTCAGGGCGAATTCCGTCGACACTGACCAGGTGGCCAAGTACTTTGATTTGCCGCGCCCCGAATCTGCACTTCTTGGAGTTTAGCTGTACGGAAATAATCGAGATCTTGGCGCAGTCGGCGTATATGCTCGTAAAACGTAGCTGAAAAAACAACCACGTCGTTCAGGTAGCATAAACTACTGTTCCACCGAAGGCCCCAAAGCAAAGTGTCCATCATTCGTTCAAATGTTGCGGGGGCATTGCATGGTCCAAATGGCATTACGTTGACTTGGTAAAGGCCATCAGGAGTGATAAATGCTGTTTTTGGTTTTGGCGTCATCGGAGAGAGGTATTTGCCAGTTGCCGCTGCGTAGCTCCCTAGAAGAGATAAAGGATGAGCCCTATAGCGTATATAAGGAGTCGTCAATTCAAGGTAACGGGCAGACGTTTTTTTTTTGGTGACTCTCTATAAGCGGCGGTAGTCAACACAAAATCGCCAAGAACCATCCTTTATTGTAGCGGGGACTACAGGCGACGACCAAGGGCTGGATGAAGGTTCGGTTAAGTTTTTCTTAAGCATGTCAGCGACGTTTTTTTGTATCGTTCGGCGCTCCGCTGGTGAAATTCTGTAAGCTCGACTTTTCACTGGAGTTTCCGTACCGGTGTCGATGCTGTGGTTCACAGTCGTTGTCTTCGTGAGGGCACGTCGGTCAAAATCAAATAGATCACTGTACGCGGTTGGCAGAGTGAAGAGAGTCTGATGCTCTGTGTTGGCCAGGGAAGGGTCGATTATCTGAGGAGCTTTGCAGCTTGAAGGAGTGGCAGAAGGTGACCGCGGAGAGGTGTTGAGAGCTCCGGGAGATAAAGCAGCAAGTGTATGCTCGTCATACGTTTTAATGGTGGCGACACGAGATCCCCGAGGTAGCAATAGCACTTCCCCTGAAGGGTTTGTAATGCGCAACTGGACTCGTCCTGCTTTCTGTACGGCAATTGAGTAGGGTACAAGAGCGGCTTTTTTTTCAAAGCTGGTGAGAATGGGCTCAACAAGACCGCAGGAACCGCTACAAAGCGCCTCGGGCACGAGCTCGAAAAACACTGCGGTCAACGGAGGCAACGATACGTCTTCTTCGACACGAAGGACAACTGGAGATGAATCCGAAGAAGTGGTATCTTCTTTGGATTCATCAAGCAAAGGACAAGTTGGCTAGCCAACTTTTCCTTTGCTTGCTGCTTACGCTGATCTGGCTTGCCGAAGGAGTTTGCAAAAGTGGCCTTGAAGGCGTCCCACGAGTTAATTTTTTCTTCATGATTCTCAAACCATTTCAGAGTGGTGTCTTTGAGGAAGAAACAAACGTTCGCGAGCTTGAAAGAGTCATCCCAATGGTTGTGGAGACTTGCCCGTTCGTAGGTCTTCAGCCAGTCGTGAACATCGGAATCTGGTGTGCCCGCAAAAAGTGGCAGGTCCCGCCGCCGGTTCTTCACGGTTGGTGGTGTTGTGTCTGGAGCCGCAGGCGGTGCGCGGACGGTGACGCCGGTTTGGGCTTCTTCAGCCACAGGGGTGATCTTGCGACCGCTAGGGAGTTCTAGACCGATCTGATGGAAGAGTTTGGAGAACTAGAGCACCTCCACCACTTGCAAGGGTGAGAAATGGGGGATGATTTAAGGGACAGCGAGGGAGCGACAGATATTTCGAACCGTTTGTAAGCACACAGCGCAGCCTCTCGAGCTGCTCGCACGTTCCCCCGTCCCACACCGTTTTTTGTGTTTATCTTCCCAGGGTGTTTTTTTTTTTTTTTTATTCTTTCACATTTGTTTAAAAAATGCCGTCAAAGCTTCACTTATGCGGTTTGTGCAGATGGGTTATACGGCCTGGCGGACATTATGTGGGTGGCTAATTTTGCGATAAGTTGGCTATTTAATTAAAATGCGTTAATTAACTTTCTAATTAGTGAAAATAGACATATAGTTCCAATTAAAAACTTGTAGAGAATCACCGAAAACCACTAAATCAACTATTTTTAGTAGGATTTAACTCCGGGGCAGCATTTTACGGCGTTCTGTAAAAACGCTCCATTTGGACACGTTTCTAGATTTCGGTTTCTTATCGGAGCGCATCTTTGCGCCCGCGGTGCTGCTCCCCGGTGGTCGCGGCGCGAAGCCACCCCCTCGCCTCCCTCGTAAAACGGAAGGAAGTAGGGCGCACGTGTGTTGCGCGTCCCAGCCACTGGGGAGCAGGACCGCGGGCGCGTTGATCCGCTCTCTTAGAAACCGAAATCTAGAAACGCGTCCAAATCTAGCGTTTTTGCGGAACGACGTAAAATGATGCCGCGGCGTTATATTCTTCTAAGAATAGTTGATTTAGTGGTTTTCGATAATTCTTCACAAGTTTCTAATTGGAACTATATGTCTATTTTTATAAACTAAAAGTTAATTAACAAATTTTAATTAATAAGCCGACTCACCGCAAAGCTTAGCGACCCACATAATGTCCGCCTGGCCGTATAACCTACCTGCACAAACTGCATAAGTGCAGCTTTCGCGGCTTTTTTTTGTGAAAGAACAAACGAAAAACTCCCTATCTATATATATCTATATATATATATCTATATATATATCTATATATATAAAATATTAAACAAGGTGAACACAGACCATACTACTCTGAGCAGGTAGCTAGCGTCCAAAAGCCGCGAAAATGTTTAAAAAGCACTTCGGAAGGCGCAGCTCGTCTTAGAAATACCCACTTTGCCCTTTTGAAAATACAGAAAAGATAGGAGTGTTTTAGCACTGAATAAGCTTGGTGGGACACAGCATCGATATTAAAGTTTAGCAATAAAAAAAATGCTACAAATTCATTTTATTCGAAGCGATCATACCTGGAAAGTGTTCCTACGGTTTTGCAGCAATCCAATCGTCAGATTGTTGCTTTTCGGTTTGGAACAAAATGTGAACCTTTGAGGCAATGGTGAGGGTGCAGGCTAGCTGGTGTAAATTGAGCATAGTTGTCAACCCGAGACTGGGGATACGGACAAGGGACAAAGACAGAACGACACGGAAGAAGTCTCAAACGCAGCTACAGATTTTATTTCACTGGACAAACATATATGTCGCTTGCCACCCTTTGTCCCCCTCTTTTTCCCTTCCTTTTTCCAAAACCCCTTCCCTCTTCCTTTTTCCAGGCCACCGTACAGTCCAGTCAAAAATAAGCCGAGACGGTGCCAAGTCAAAGTTACCGACAAATCCCGTGTCATTACACATACACCGCGACATCCCGAGGTCACTCCGGTTCTCCCAAACCAGTCGCAAAACCGCCGACAGATCCCCTGTCAACACACACACACCGCGACACCCCGAGGTCATCCCGGTTTTTTCAAACCAGTCAGCCGCAAACATTTTTCGGCTTCCGAACTTAAGTGGACGGACGCGTGACTGATGCACTCGGCAGACGTCTTTATCCTAATGGTCTCTCTCACTGATCTTTTCATGTCGTTATTTTCCTTTTCTACAATCTTTACGTCTCCCCAGGCCGGAGAGCAGTCGGCGCATTCATTCAAATGTTTGACAATTTCTGAATACGGATCTTCGTTTTTTATATTTCTTTTATGATCCGTTAATCTATCATTCACACATCTTTTGGTTTGACCTACATAAATGACACCACATTTCATTGGTGTCTTGTACACTACACCGAACTCGCAAACTCTAGACTTCTGCCTGTGCGCCTTTTTACACTGGTTGGGTGTTCCCAAAAATGGGGTCAACCGGTCCAATCTAAAATCCCTCTCAAAAACTATGTCGGCGCCGAACTTCTTTGCGCACGCCTTTGGGTTGTGCGAAATGTCATGGTGGTATGGGATAACCGCCCAACGACCCCCCCGTGGCTCAGGACTTCCCTTATTTCCCGAAACTAGCTTTTTAATTTCTCCAATTATGCCATCACTCGAAAACCCAGCATTCTTTAGTCGACGCATCTGCTTCTCCACTGCCTTACTTACGTAATGGGTGCAAGATCGGTTTAAGCATTGTCTAGTAATGATCTAATGATGCCACATTTAACCGTCCTAGAGTGGCAACTCGAGCGTGGTAGGATAGGCTTCGGCATGCGTTTTCTGTACTCCCAACATAAACCATTTGCCACGTGGATCTGCAAGTCCAAAAACTGCAGGTTCCCATCGTTCTCTCTTTTTCTAGCGTAAATTCTAATTCTGGTGTGGACTTCCTGACTATTCTTTCCAAATCTCTTCCCACCTTTTCCTCTGCCGTACACACTAAAATATCGTCGACGTAACGTCGGACAAAACCCAAGTTCTCCGGCGTCCCCCTAAAAAACTCAACACACTAGAATTTAGACTGTTTAAATAAATCTCCGACAGAATCGGCGCCACCGCTGACCCGATACGAACACCCTCTTTTTGAAGATACTTGCGTCCACTGGTACTCAGTCACTGTTGATTTCAAATAATAGTCTAAAATACGTAAAAAACTGTCAACCGAAATTCCTGGCCCAGACTGGAATTTTACAAGATTTAGCTCCAGCGGGTCTTTTGAATCCAGGACAAAAGCTCACCGGACAAAAGCTCATCGGACAAAAGCTCACCCATTTTTTCACAGACCCGGACAAAAGCTCACCGGAAGAAAATTTAATGTTGGTCTGAAGACGAGTGCAGACCACTTAGGTTCTTGCCTGCGACACTAAAATGCAACGATACATTTAATCTGACAGGCGCATGGTTTGTTGATTAGAGTAGAAACAAGTTTATTTATCGATTGGTTAGAAGCGAATGCATTTTTCTACTAGCTCCAGCAGTCTTGGTAGATCTCGGTGCGCCTTTTCGGGTTCACAAACTCCGGTTCGCGAAGTTTCTTAAACCCTACACAAGGGTGCTCCGACATACCTTGAAAGTTGAGTCAAGCTCTTTGCAAGTACCTCCCCTCAGTCGTGTCAAGTTTTTGTCAGATTCATTAAATAGGCCACTCATGGTGCACTCCTCCGCCTTCTCTCTAAACATGTGAAACGGGAGCACAGAAAAACTTTTGACTTATCTGTTTGCAACAACTGTTGGGATTTTTCTTTCAACTCTCTCTCAATCACCCTGACCTCCCGAAAGTTTATCTTTTTAGGTGGATAATCGCCCTTCATTAGGTTTTTCCATCCGGTCAAGTGCCTAATCAACAAAAGCAGGTCTTTTGTTAACATCAACCGTCCTGGAGACCGTCTGGATATTCGAAAAAACATCAAGGCGCGATGGCTTGACATTGACAAAAAAACTTAGGACCCTTCATCAACAGCATTTCCACGCGTTCCGATAACACGGCCCTACATGGATTGACTATCTTAAGTTCCAGTGCGCTGCCCTGGCCAATGTTGCTCTTTTTGGTAGCAATTCCCGTGTTCAATTTGCTTGCACTTATGCCTTCAAGTACAAGCCTTCTTTTCACATACAAGAGTCTCTCGAAGTCAATCCGCACGAGTCTCGTCCAGTCTCTGTAGTCCTTCGCCTTTCTGAAGTCCTGTCCCAGGACGTTGCCCCACATCTGGTCAGACACAACTTTGATGTTGCCAATTAAGTCGCTTGACACGACTGAGGGGAGGTATTTGCAAAGAACTCAAGGAGTATGAATTCGACCAATTAGTCATTAGAATCAGAGGTGCACAGCGTTCAGAATTGGCCATAAACTTTTTTTCTGAAGGATTATAAGCCGGAAATGCCATTATGTGCTGTAATCAATGAAAATAGAACGTGGCAGAAAGTTGTATCGGGGTTCATTCGGAAGGGATTTTCTTTTGTGCCGTTAGAGAACACGTTATCGCTAAGGAGCACTGCGGAACTAATCGAAATGATGAGGGAACATCACCATGAGCGTCGGTTTTTTTTTTTTGTTTTTTTTTGTCAATGGACATAAAGAACTTGTACTACTTTTTAGAGAAGAATCTCCTGATGGAACGGGTCAAGGAGCACCTGGAGCTAAATCTTGTAAAATTCCAGTCTGGGGCAGGAATTTCTGTGGATAGATTTTTACGTATTTTCGACTATTACTCGCAATCAACAGTGGTGGAGTACAGTGGACGTAAGTATCTTCAAAAAGAGGGTGTTCTTATCGGGTCGGCGGTGGCGCCGATTCTGTCGGAGATTTATTTAAACAGTCTAGATTTTAGTGTGTAGAGTTTTCTAGGGGGGGGACGCCAGAGAACTTGGGTTTTGTCCGACGTTACGTTGACGATATTTTAGTGTGTACGGCAGAGGAAAAGCTGGGAAGAGATTTGGAAAGATTAGTCAGGAAGTCCGCACCAGAATTGGAATTTACGCTAGAAAGACAGAACGATGGGAACCTGTAGCTTTCGGACTTGCAGATCCACGTGGCAAATGGTTTATGCTGGGAGTACAGAAAACGCATGCCGAAGCCTATCCTACCACGCTCGAGTTGCCACTCTAGGACGGTTAAATGTGGCATCATTAGATCATTACTAGACAATGCTTAAACCGATCTTGCACCCACTACGTAAGTAAGGCAGTGGAGAAGCAGATGCGTCGACTACCGAATGATGGGTTTTCGAGTGATGGCATAATTGGGGAGATTAAAAAACTAGTTTCGGGAAATAAGGGAAGTCCTGAGCCACGGGGGGGTGGAGGGCGGGGGGGGGGGGGGGGGGTGTGTCGTTGGGCGGTTATCGCTCACCACCATGACATTTCGCACAACCTAAAGGCGTGCGCAAAGAAGTTCGGCGCCGACGTAGTTTTTGAGAGGGATTTTAGATTGGACCGGTTGACCCCATTTTTGGGAACACCCAACCAGTGTAAAAAGGCGCACCGACAGAAGTCAAGAGTTTGCGAGTTCGGTGTAGTGTACAAGATACCAATGAAATGTGGTGTCATTTATGTAGGTCAAACCAAAAGATGTGTGAATGATAGATTAACGGAACATAAAAGAAATGTAAAAAACAAAGATCAGTATTCAGAAATTGTCAAACATTTGAATGAATGTGCCGACTGCTCTCCGGCCTGGGGAGACGTAAAGATTGTAGAAAAGGAAAATAACGACATGAAAAGATTAGTGACAGAGACCATTAGGATAAAGACGTCTGCCGAGTGCATCAGTCACGCGTCCGTCCACTTAAGTTCGGAAGCCGAAATATTTTTGCAGCTGACTGGTTTGAGAGAACCGGGATGACCTCGGGGTGCCGCGGTGTGTGCGTGCTGACACGGGATTTGTCGGTAACTCGCCTTATTTTTGACTGGAATGTAGGGTGGCCTGGGAAAAGGAAGAGGGAAGGGGTAGGGGCTTTGGGAAAAGGAAGGGAAAAAGAGGGGGACAAACGGTGGCGATTGACATATATGTTTGTCCAGTGAAATAAAATCTGTAGCTGCGTTTGCGACTTCGTCCGTGTCGTTCTGTCTTTGTCCCTTGTCCGTATCCCGTCTCGGGTTTACAACTATGCTCAATGAACCTTTGGTTCGTCGGCACAATTTCCCCAAACCCTAGCACACAACACTTAAAAAGCATTCACTCTCAACTTTGTGGCAAACACTCTTCTCGACCATGGGCGTAGTAAAGACCGTGAGGTTCGAGTCTTGTCTCCACATATCCCGACCTTTTTTGTCACAAATCCGCTGTCTCACTTTTCCATGCCTGCGAGCCGATTGGCGTCTGAGAAACATGCCTTTTCACGCCATGTAATCTTCTTTTTAAGTGTTTATTATATTCGTTACAGCCAACAACACACTTCCACCTTCGCCGCTTCGAACAACAAAAAGGCGAATGTCGACGCACAAAGAAGACAAAAAAATAACAGGAAAATGAATTGGTGGGTTCTTTCGGAATGCGTTGGCGTGATCCTTGGACACGCCACACGCGACCCATAAAGTTCTTTGATAAGAGCTTCCTACAAGTAGCGACATTCTTTAAAGCGCCAACTGCTTGACAGTGCGGGTTTTAGGAAGCGATTGGCAGAGCACTGCAGAAAATTGAGCTGAATGGAGCCATTTTGTTACAGCAGAATATGTCTTGTCGTCCGTATTGGTTGTTGTTACTTGTAAAGAGAAAAATCGGGGGGCTTTAACGACTCTTTTGGAAACGCTGACGCTGACCCCTTCATTTTCTCTTTTGGATTTCTCTTTTGCTTCCACTATTTTTTGCTGCCTCTTTTTGGCCTCCATAAGGGGGCAGTGTTACCGTTTTCAAAAAGCGGGGAGGCTGTTTCCAAAGGGTCATGTTAACGGATTCTTTAAAAATTCACCAATAAATCTTTCTGTTATTTTTTCATCCATTTTCTGTACGCTGCTCGTCAGAGTACCTCGACAGTCATTCATGTCACTCGTGGAAAGAATCAGGTGTATACCACTCGTGGTAGGAGCCGCATTAATATTACTTGCGGAAGGAACCGCATCCATCGTTTTAACTACACACTCACATCATAGCCCACGCACCGTTACTACGGAAACCCAGAGCCAAGAACAGCCGGCGACGTCAGAGCGACAACTGAGCACGCCTGCATTCTACCGCGCCGCGGCGCGTTCTCCTCTCTGGCTCCGCGCCAGCTTTGAGCGTGACTTTGGCGAAAACAAAAGGGCTCGTTTCGGTGAAAACCCGGGGGTGGCTGTCAGTTTGTCGGCACCGGGGAGAAAGGGGATGCTGACGCGTGCTGACGTTAGAGCTTCGGACCAATGGGACGTCGCACGCTTCTCCCCCCACCCCTCCTTCTCCTTCTCTCCCTGGCACTCATAAATGAAAGACACCGCCGCATTTTGGTCCAAACAAGCAATCTAAGGCTAACGCATAAAAAAAAAAAACGCTTAGCGCTTGGGAATTTTGGCGAGCGTCGATAGTATCGTTGCAGCACAAATATCTATTATATGGGGCTGGATGGAGCATAGCTGCTCACGGATCCGGGCGCAAGTGAAAACACCGGAGGTTCGGCACCTGTCCCGGAAGTCGGGCGTCTGCTGGGCTTCCTAGTGCATTCGGTTGATGTTTTGGTTCATGCTTTCTTGCGTCTTGAAGAGGATTTAATGATCCAGTTTTTAATTAAGTCCCGAGAATCAAGCATTCAAACGTGGGACATATATGCACACTTCATCAACTAGAATCTCCAACATTTCACGTAAAATGACGTTCCAGGAGACTTCTCGGGTCTGCACGTGCTGTTGCTGCGCAACAAGCACGCTCTCTTGAGATGACAAACATAAAACCAACTCTCTGGAGGCTTTTCGAACCAGCATTTGGAAGGGTTGCAAAGCCTGTCAAGCGCTCACTTCCGGGACAAGCTGGTCACTTCCGGTAGCTTCATGCCTGATCGCTCAATGCACCATCCAGCCTCCTATTTTGATGGAGATCAGTGCCTCGAAGATGCTCGGTGGGGAAGACTTTCTGCTGGCGCTCGATTTTGGCCTACGTGCTGTGGCACGGCTGACGTCATAAAACGAAGCGCGCGGGTTTTAGTTTCTAGAAGGCGTTGGAAGAGCCCTGAGACACACGGATGAAGTCAGGCGAATGACGAGGCTGGAAGATTATTTAGACCTAATAAAAGAGTCTGCATCGTGGCGCTCTCCACAACCTTTCACGTATTTGCGTCATGTTTGGTGTCTCGGCGCAGACCGTATTACAAACGTCAGAATTTTCGTTTTGGTGTACCACTCGACCAACTCCGTCTGCCTGAGTGCGGCTAGGTGTTTGAGCCAATAGACCTATTGCTAACCTACCCAAGCATCAAGGAGGACGCTGCGGATGTAAGTCTACGCCGTCGCACGCGTTCGCCCTCCCCGTATAAAATAATCAAAGTAAATAACCGAAATAAGGCGATTACGAACGCGCGTGCAAGATAAAATCTGTTTTAGGCTGTGGTCACGTACGCACGGACCGGCACAACGGCTCCCGAGAGAACTTTTCTTCGCTCGGCCGAGCGGTACCAACACAGCGGCTCTCGTGAGAACTTTTCTTCGCGCCGCGACCGAGCGGCCCTTGAGAGCTCGGATGACCTTACCCGGTTCAAGTGCTGCGTCGTCGACGAAAGTTACCGCACGTGTACACACGTTCCGCGCAATAACCACTGCCCAACATTGGATAATATTCTGGCACTCTCACCATCCATATCGGACGCAACTCTCCCGTTCGGCTGACGTATTGCCTCGCGGTTGCACCACAACACGGAACAGCGAGGTAACCCTCGGCACGAGGGTACAAAAGAATGCGGCGCAGGACGACACAGGGAGACGAGACGGAGTGAGCAGCGAGACGACACGGGACCAGAGTTCTGGACAGACGCCAACATCGCTCTTTCATCATAATTATAAATTTGGACAAGTGATAATCAGTTAACTAAATAAAAGGTCAGTGTTCTCACCAACCATTCCAGATCATTTTAGCTTTCGAGTCAAGTCTAGAACAACCCGAGACGCTACGAGGCTTTTGCTTTTAGGACAGTTACTACTGGAGACGCCAGCACGCGTAGCAAGCGTAATTACACGGTCACCATGCTCCTTGGTGCCGGTGTAATCTAGCAACAGGTATATTTTTCTTATAAATTGAATTTTATGAAGATAATATTCGAATCCTGAGAATGTGTTTAATCAGCAGAATTTGATGAGAAAACCGTGATGAAGAACCGCCGCAAGGGACCGTCACGAATAAGCATCATGAAAGACCGCGACCTCACTTTCCCCGCCAGATTTAACGGAGAAATTTAATTGGTGTTGAAATCACTACTTTAGGTTTTTTTTACTAAATTTAGCTACTGAGCCTCGATAGACTAACGTACGCAATCTGAAGGTTTCGTGGCACGAGTAATGTTATCTCATTTAAAATGCGTGACCAACTCCGTCGCCGATGTGTTCAAAGTTGAGGCTCAGCAGGCGGCTCAGCCTTGGAATTCAAAATGTCCCAACCGCGGACAGTGGAAACCTAATGACGACACTAAATTAAGTAGCGCAAAAGCATAATTTACCGGCACCCCGAACAAATGACGTTGTAGGTCTTCATAGATTATACCTTCAAAAGCCGTTAATATTCGGGAAATCATTATTCGCTTTCACACTCAGGAAAGCGAGACGAGTTGTTCCGGAATAAAAAAGGAAGCTCGACGGAGGGAACTTGAAGTTTATCTGCAAGAGAATTTAACAGAGCAGAAAAGGCACTTCCTTGAGTTGCTAAGGGGGGTGCAACAAGGTCTCATCAATTCGTCTGGCACAAACACGGAAGCATTCTTGTAAGGCGAAAACAGCCTCTGTTAGATGTTAGGATGACTTGCATAAATTGCCGTAGTTTTTCATGTTTCTTTTAGAGCCTAATTCATTTCCGTTTGAATTCTTGAATATGCCGTCACGATTTATTGCTTCCCTGCGATCTTGAAAATTATCTTTACATTGAACTCAATGATTATACAAAAGGTTTTCATGTTAATGCACGATCTGCAAGAATAAAAAAAAAGACTTAGATTTTGAAGCGTTTTTTTAATTCGGTTTTTGATTTTACTTTGATGTAATAATGTTAACAGAAACCTGGTATACGTGGGAAACGGATGTTCTAAGACATTCAAGTTATGTGTGCTTTATTTTTTAGTTGTACCACTTGCCGGTGTAATGTTTGCTAGTCAAGGATACAATGAAATGTGAAAGAATCCACAGCGCGTGAAAGTAGTAAAATAATAAGTCTGTTTTATAGATCACTAAATAAAAATAGTGACAATTATTTTAATGTATAGTTTCGATTTGTCAATCAAAATAACAATACAGTTATTTGTGGTGGACTATTTTGTACTGTTATGTTGTGAGAGTCCGCTTTAAAAAGGGAGATGGATATTATTCAAAGAAATTGATGTTTATATATAATACAAATTTCAACTCGAGGTACTGTAAATTGTGAGAGATTACTATATTTATTAGCAGTACGAGAGTGCAAATATGAAAGCCGGAGTCGTGAATTAGCACCTAAGTGATGGACTTCCAATATTCGTGTGATTAGAAACCACAATTCATAAACAATGTAGAAATGATGCATCGCTCTCGTTTCAACTAGAGTCGCTAAATAACGCTACACTTTCAGAGTACCGAAACAGCCAAACTACGCGTATGGAGCGCGTCAGGCGCCGCCATTTCGGGTCCAAGCGCAGATGGAGGAGTGACTGTAGCTGAGCCAAGCCGAGCTGTAGCCGTCGCCTGCTCCAGCTGCCGCAGCTGCAGCTGTGGCAGCGAATCAAGGCCGTGTTGTTCGTATCTCTACTTAAGAAGGAAAAAGCGCGTGCTGAGCAACGGACCTCAACGTGCGCGCGCAGTAAACAGTAAAACAGCAGCAGGCAGCGGATTGCTGGACCCGAGATTGTGGCGTTGAAAAAGCGTGATGATGATGATAGCGACTCACGTGACTGCCACTGTTCAATGATGTCGCAGCGAACTAGACTATTGTTGAATAGAACGACTGCATTGTCGGCAAAATGCCAAAGAAAAGGAATGCGGGACTCTGAAAGCGTAGCTTATTTAGTGACTCTAGTTTCAACCTATAATCGCCGAGCGGTTAAATGCGTTTAGACAAGAGGTCAAATAGAACTTTTGGAGTGATATGTGTTAATAAAAAATGTTGATTAACATTACAATGACTTTTGAAGTCATTTAAGAACGTTTATGAGCGCCATTTTTTGTACCAAGTATTAGGGACATCTAATAAAAGTAGAAATCCATTGATAACAAGACTTACAACACAAAAAAATGCAATGCTACAGAAATTTGTCATAACTAGAGACCCCCATCACCTGCATTCCTTTAAGATGTCTCGCAACGAATTAGCAAAATGGCTTCGGTAGACTAAAGCTGAATATCATTCGAATGTATTTAGACATACCATTGGCCGTACGGACTTGATTTGTGAAAACTTTAGTTCAGTTATAAATCGCGGTCTAAGCCGTCAGCCTGTTGATAACATTGAACGAGACAACGTAAGTTTAAGTCGACCTTCTTTATGCAGCGCCTTCAGAGAATATTTTTTTTATTTATTTTGCACTAATAGTGACTAATTTAATTTGCACAAATAGTTACGCCGATTTGTGCAAGTACATAGGCCGCAGGAATGGTGGTTTTATATGTTTGAACATGTTATAGATTCTGAGGAATTTTCTACATTTATGCAGCTAAAAAAGTACTTCATGTTGCGACTGTGATTTCATGCTAATACGTCCAGTACAGCACGTTATTTTCATACTTTTCACCCTTCATAACCAACATTTGTAATAATTTTTTTTGTCTGGTATATTTCCAAGGCCTATGCATGTTGCAAAAGTATCCGTTTTATATAAGAAATAAGATAAAACAATTTTAACTATTATAGACCAATCTTAATTCTCTAGTTATTTATCAAAGGCTTAGAATGAGGTATGCAGTCTCGTCTTATACATTTTGCAAGAAAACTATGATTTACTGCCATCATATCAATTCGGTTTCAGGGAACACCGTCAACAGAGTTAGGCTTTGTTGGTTCAAAAAGGGCATAAACTACAAAATGTCGACGCAAGAAAACTGGTATCTGGCGTGTTTGTCGATTTTACTTGAGCATTTGATTTTGTCAACCATAACACACCTCTTAGTAAACTTGATTACTATGATATTTCAGGTCTACCTTTATTAATTCTTAATTCGTAGTTTAGTCACCGCTTTCAATATGTAATATATCAGTAGATTCATCGGATGAGAAACGAATCATTTCAGGTGTTCCACAGGGATGCATACCAGGGCCCCTTTTTTTGAACGTACCTATATATAAATTATATTGTAAATTTAGAGACGATTGCTAAATGTTTAATACATACGGATAACACCAGCTGATTCCTCTTCTCCTCGAACAGCGATGAAATTGTAAATGTTGTTAATTTCACTTTAGCAGGGTAAGGGCATGGGCACGGTGTTGCATATGTAGCCCAGCAGGGGGCTACAGCTGGCTGGATTTGGAACGACAACACTGTGCATTGTGTATATAATGGCCAACCCCGACCGAAGGACGTCTTCTGTACTTCAAGTCAGCAGCTGAGCTACAGTTGTCACAATCATACCTCGGCAAACCTCACTCATGAGGGCCCTCACTCACCCTCACTCACCCTCATCTTCACAGGTGAGGTGAGGGTGAGTGAGTTTCTGAACCAGGAAAATTCATGAGTGTGAGGGTGAGTGAGGGCCGTGAGGGCGGTGAGGGCCGTGAGGGCTGTGAGGGCGGTGAGGGCGGTGAGGGCCGTGAGGGCGGTGAGGGCCGTGAGGGCCGTGAGGGCGGTGAGGGCCGTGAGGGCCGTGAGGGCCATGAGGGCCATGAGGGCGGTGAGGGCCATGAGTGCGTGAGTGGTGTGAGGGCGGTGAGTGCGTGAGGGGTGTGAGGGCCATGAGTGCGTGAGGGCAGTGAGTGGCATGAGAGGCGTGAGGGCCGTGAGGGCCATGAGGGCGGTGAGTGCATGAGGTGGGGTGTGACGGCCATGAGTGCGTGAGGGCGGTGAGTACGTGAGGCCCCCTTCAGATCGAGCATCTTTCTCAGCAATTTTGGTGTTAATGGCGGGTTGTTCTCTAGCTTTCCCTAGATCGACACGAATTGCTGAGATCGGGTCCGGCTCGAAATAAGCAAGCAACTCGGAGCAATTCGAGTACGTTTAAAGCGGCTGCATCCAATCAGGGTCGCAAAATTTTCACGTGATACCTCGTGCCGGTGATGATGACACCGAAAGACTTGGTTCTCGTTTGAAATCGATCGTTTTTTTGGAAATAAACTGTTTCAGAAAGGTGCATTAGTATTCTTAACGAGATTTAAATGCATAAAAACACGTTTATAACGCGTAATTGTGTCCAAATAGTGCAAGAAAAATAAAATTTTATGATGACGATGGCAAATTGCAGCGATTGGTTACTGCGTGTGATCGCGGGCGGCCCGTGTTGCTGGTGTTGGAACGTAAAGTTTCTGGGCGAAATTGCCCCATCTGAAGCTGGCCTGAGTGGCGTGAGGGCCATCAGTGCGTGAGGGGCGTGAGGGGTGTGAGGGCCGCAAGGGCGGTGAGGGGCGTGAACGCGGTGAGTGGCGTAGGGGCGGTGATTGGCGTGAGGGCGGCGAGTGGCGTGAGGACCGTGAGGGCGGTGAGGGCCGTGAGGGCGGTGAGGGCCATGAGGGCGGTGAGGCCCGTGAAGGCGGTGAGGGCTTTGAGGGCGGTGAGGGTGGTGAGTGGCGTGAGGGCCATGAGTGCGTGAGGACCGTGAGGGCGGTGAGGGCCGTGAGGGCGGTGAGGGCGGTGAGGGCCGTGAGGGTGGTGAGGGCCGTGAGGGCCGTGAGTGGCGTGAGGGCGGTGAGTGAGTGAGGGGCGTGAGGGCGGTGAGGGACTTGAGGGCCGTGAGGGGCGTGAGGGGCGTGAGGGGCGTGAGGACGGTGAGTGCGTGAGGGCCGTGAGGTTCAGTGAGGGTGAGTGAAGGGCTGAAGGTGAGTGTGACTGTGAGGGTGAGGGTGAGTGAGGGGCTGAAGGTGAGTGTAGCTGTGAGGGTGAGGGTGAGTGAGGGGTTTAGGTGAGTGTGGCTGTGAGGGTGAGGGTGAGTGAGGGCGACCTAAAATGCCGACCTCTGGTCACAATAAACTGGTCCCAGACCAAGCCTGGTCTTGTGCTCTTAATACACGGGATAACGGGCTAAGCCTTAACACTCATAAAACAGGTAATTATCTTGCGTCCTAAAAATAGACCCTTTCCGAAATTCAGGACCATCTAGTGGCTCGTTTTGCAGTTGAGGTTTTGCCATACAAATGGCGGTAATGAACTTGTATTTTATCGGGCACCGCCACTTTCGCAAGTCAACGGCAGGCGAGGAATTCCTCAATGTGTAATTATTTCTTAATCACTTTCAGTTCGATGGTAACGAAGATTTTGCAGTGAGAACAAAGGTCCAACCGACGCAGACGCCTCGATAAAATTCTATACACCAAACAGCTTTAAAGCCGATTGTGTGCCGCCCACAGATTTACTGAATCTGAATTGGAAATGAACACCTACGTAGCTCTTGTGTTCATTCCTACAACGCATCGTACTAAGCGCCGAATGTACAGGCCTCGCATAATCCGTTTAGGAGCATCTTCAACATCTTCCTTTATCAGTCACTAGAAAGCCGTCATTGGTATGGCATAGATGTCGTTCCACAGATGATGATAGTGATCAAAGTGGCCAGACTGAATTTCCGAAAGTGTCTAATAAAAATGTTATGCGACCAGACCAATCGTATTTAATTCATATCCCATAGATATTTAGAATGATTAAAACGCCCAGTGTAGTTTTCTTTTCTTTTAATATGTCATGGGACAGTAATATTAGTTCCTTGATTTCAAAACTGTCACGTGCCGTCGGTTTGACATATTGCCACAGCTCAACTTCTCTAATTGCTGTAAAAATATTTGTTTCTAATGCGTTATTTCCCTACTTAATTTAGTGCAGCAATGTTTAGGGTACAAACACGGAAACCAATTTTGGTAATGTTTACCTTCTTCGGAAAACATTTGTGAGAGATATCTACATCGCTCACTTATGAATCTGACACTGAGACCATCTTCAATAACTTGCAAATAATAAAATTTCCTAAATTACATGATTACAGACTAAGTATCAGTATTTAAAAACAAAAAAGGAACTAAATTCCAATTCTAAGAAAACAAGCTTCATCAGAACAAAATAATTTACGAGACCCGCCACAATATATATACCAAGGTTCTTAAATGCAGCCCAAATTACAGAAACAAATGGTTAGGTATATAGTTCCTAATTTCCTCATTAGCAGTATAGAAAGAAATACAAACCTTGAATTACTCTTTATTAAACAGTTACGCTCTTTATTTTTGAATGTTTGAACATACTATGTGAATTTCATACTTGCTTACTAATTATTCTTAGTTTCAAGCCCTTAATAACATGTTTCTGCGTGTATTGAGCACTGCCTGCACAAAATGATTTGTTCCACTGCCGATGGGGCTCAGGCCCGTCAAGTTTCGTATTTAAGCTTTTTCCCTACCACTCCACTATTTTGTAATGTAAGAGAAACGCTACGTGATTTTTTTTTCTTTGATGCTCAACATTCGTCACGGTGTTTTAAGAGAAATTCTAAGATTCCTCATTTCCGTTTTTTTTTTTTCAACTGTCCACGCATGAGAAAGGCGCAGATGGTAAACGAGTGCCTTAACTCTCCGCGCAACGGGGTTTAAGAGGAGAGGGTGGCAGGATTTGGCCGAGCAAGAAGGAAGGATATATTAGGCATATCTTCCTGTAGGTTGCTTATTTTTCATTCTCAAATAGTTCGCCCTTGCCGAACGCGGCAGATGCTGCATGGTGTGCGCAGCGCTTACGCTAATGACTGTTTTCAACAGCATGACCCTTATAATTTAGGCCTAACTGCGCCATTTCGATCCCCAGGGGAAAAGGCCTGTCGTTTGTTTCCAGATGCTTCCTAAAATGAAACAGTTTACTGAAAGTTGAAATAAGCCGAAGAAAATACGTGATTAGAGTACCAATGGCAGTACTTCCCTAAATGCAAATATTAAAAGAACGTAATGAAAAAGGTATACAAGGTAATGAAGAGGGTACTTTGGGTTAACGACGTAAGGCCGGTATCGCAAGAAAACCTGGTGGTTGCTCACTAGGCAGATATACAGCGCCGGTGTATAAAAGTGACATTCTGTGAATATGGTGAAAGCAACTGGCGTTATGAAAGTTTAAAACTATTCTGGCGAGTTTTGGAGCTCCCACAACAAACTATTCCATTCAATTCAATTTATTTTATATTTCGTGAAAACATCCTGGAAAGGATTATTAAATAAAATCTGTATTAACAGTTTGACCGGGCCCATAAACATTTTCGTGGGGTCGTCACAATTTTACAATATGATCGTTAGTTGTTTTCCATATTAGAAAAAAAAACATTTAGAAATTAAATAATTAACAGAGTTACATTTGTTACCATATAACCACGAAATGTTTACAGAAAGTTTATAATCCAATCACAGTTATTTCCAAAAAATAAGATTAGGGGAAAGTGAAAATGCACATTCATTTAGAAAATACTTATGATAATCAAACAACTCAACGCATATCACACCATATGCACAAAATAATGTTCAGTTCCTTAAAAGTGAAGTAATCTATATTGCAGCAAAATACTAACTTGGGCTAGTTAGTTTCTTTTTTTTAGACTAAACGCCTAAAAAAACAAAGACAAGAGGTAGAAGAGAAAACACGCTAGCGCAACGGGGCTTAAGGGGAGAGGGTGACAAACAACGCCAACGTGTTGTCTCTTCTTCCTCTTGTATCTGTTTTTTAGGCGTGCAGTTCAGTAGTTTATATTTTTCTGTCAATTAAAGAGAAATAGTAGATTGTGTTGGAATCCTTTTTTTTTTTATTTCTTCTTTTATTCATGAAAAACCCACAGCGCCTATACAGGCATTATTGCAGGAGGGCACAATGCATTAAAAAAGAGATCCATAGTCTCGCGGCACACCACTTCCGCCGGCAATGAATTCCATTCCGGAATGGTTCGTGTAAAAAAAGAGTGTTTTATAATGTTTCTGCTGGAGAAGTACGGCTGCACTTTATAACAATGGTCTGTGCGAACAGAACGGTAAGATGGGGAATGCAGAAACTTTGCAGCACAAATTCCTGTTTGGTTGTGATAAATCGAGTAAAACAATTTGAGACGCAGCCTTTTAGGACGTTCATTTAAATGCACCCATCCCAGTTCCTTTTTCATTTCAGTTGTTCTACTGAAACAATCGTATCTTCCCAGGACAAACCGAGCAGCAACAGATTGAATACGTTCTATAGCACTTATACGAACCTGGTAAGACGGATCCCACAGATGACAAGCATACTCTAATATCGGGCTAACATACGCTTTATACGCTGCCTCCTTAAGCTCTTTGCTTACATGTTTAAGGTTGCGCTGTAAAAAATTTAAAGCCCTGCCTGCCTTGGAAACGAGACTGTTCACTTGAGCTGTCCATGTTCCGTCTTCAGAAAATATAACACCTAAATATTTATTAGATGGCTCAACTCTAATATTTTCATTGTTAATGAAGTACTGATGAGTCAATTTATTATGTTTTCTAGTGAAACACACATGAACACACTTGCTAGCGTTCAATGACATATTATTGCTACTACACCATGATTCAATTCGTTTAATATCTCTGATAAGCTGTGTGAAATCCGTTTTTCCAGACACTGCGTTGTACAATGCACAATCATCGGCGAATAGACGCATTTTTGATTCAATTCCTCGGGATATATCATTAATATAAATGAGGAAGAGAAGCGGTCCCAACACAGACGCCTGTGGCACGCCAGATGTTAAAAAAAACACCACCCGAACATGTCCCATTCACACCTCGGCAAACCTCACTCATGAGGGCCCTCACTCACCCTCACTCACCCTCATCTTCACAGGTGAGGTGAGGGTGAGTGAGTTTCTGAACCAGGAAAATTTATGAGTGTGAGGGTGAGTGAGGGCCGTGAGGGCTGTGAGGGCTGTGAGGGCCGTGAGGGCTGTGAGGGCGGTAAGGGCCGTGAGGGCGGTGAGGGCCGTGAGGGCGGTGAGGCCGTGAGGGCCGTGAGGGCGGTGAGGGCCGTGAGAGCCGTGAGGGCGGTGAGGGCCGTGAGGGCCGTGAGGGCCGTGAGGGCCATGAGGGCCGTGAGGGCCGTGAGGGCCATGAGTGCGTGAGGGCGGTGAGTGGCGTGAGCGCCATGAGTGCGTGAGTGGTGTGAGGGCGGTGAGTGCGTGAGGGGTGTGAGGGCCATGAGTGCGTGAGGGCAGTGAGTGGCATGAGAGGCGAGATGGCCGTGAGGGCCGTGAGGGCGGTGAGTGCATGAGGTGGTGTGAGGGCCATGAGTGCGTGAGGGCGGTGAGTGCGCGAGGCCGCTTCATATCGAGCATCTTTCTCAGCAATTTCGGTGTAAATGGCGGGTTGTTCTCTAGCTTTCCCTAGATCGACACGAATTGCTGAGATCGGGTCCGGCTCGAAATAAGCAAGCAACTCGGAGCAATTCAAATACGTTTGAAGCGGCTACATCCAATCAGGGACGCAACATTTTCACGTGATACCACTTGCCGGTGATGATGACACCGAAAGACTTGGTTCTGGTTTGAAATCGATCGTTTTTTGGAAATAAACTGTTTCAGAAAGGTGCGTAGTCTTAACGAGATTTAAATGTATAAAAACACGTTTATAATACGTAATTGTGTCTAAATAATGCAAGAAAAATAGAATTTTATGATGGCGATGGCAAATTGCAGCAATTGGTTGCTGCGTGTGATCGCGGGCGACCCGTGCTGCTGGTGTTGCGACGTTAAGTTTCTGGGCGAAATTGCCCCATCTCAAGCTGGCCTGAGTGGCGTGAGGCCATCAGTGTGTGAGAGGCGTGAGGGGTGTGAGGGCCGCAAGGGTGGTGAGGGGCGTGAGGGCGGTGAGTGGCGTGAGGGCGGTGAGTGGCGTGAGGGCGGTGAGTGGCGTGAGGGCTATGAGTGCGTGAGGGCCGTGAGGGCGGTGAGGGCGGTGAGGGCCATGAGGGCGGTGAGGGCGGTGAGGGCCATGAGGGCGGTGAGGGCGGTAAGGGCCGTGAAGGTGGTGAGTGGCGTGAGGGCGGTGAGTGGCGTGAGGGCGGTGAGTGGCGTGAGGGCCATGAGTGAGTGAGGGGCGTGAGGGGCGTGAGGGCCATGAGGGTGGTGAGAGGCGTGAGGGCGGTGAGGGGCGTGAGGGCCGTGAGGGCGGTGAGTGCGTGAGGGCCCTGAGGTTCAGTGAGGGTGAGTGAAGGGCTGAAGGTGAGTGTGACTGTGAGGGTGAGGGTGAGTGAGGGGCTGAAGGTGAGTGTAGATGTGAGGGTGAGGGTGAGTGAGTGGTTTAGGTGAGTGTGGCTGTGAGGGTGAGGGTGAGTGAGGGCGACCTAAAATGCCGACCTCTGGTCCCATTTACCACAACCTGTTGCTGCCTTGAAGCTAGGTAATCTCTTAACCAGTGCATCACAATATTATCAATATTTAAAACTTCAAGTCTCCGCAGTAATACCGAATGAGAGACAGTATCAAATGCTTTCTTGATATCTAAAAATATACAATCAACTTGACCTCTATTATCAAGTACTGTGGCAATATCATGACAAAACTTGATTAACTGCGTCGTACATGAAAAACCTTTTCGGAACCCATGCTGTTGATCATTCAGAAAGCCGATCAAAACAAGGTGCTTCATTAACGCCGAGTACAAAACATGTTCGACAATTTTACAGCACACTGGGGTTAGCGAGTTCGGCATGTAGTTCGAAACAATACCTTTAGATCCGCCCTTTAAAACTGGCACGATATTGGCTATTTTCCAATCATAAGGTAGTTTTCCCTCCTGTATCGACTTAGAAAAAATGACAAAAAGATATTTCGCTACTGCACTCGAACAATACTTTAACACACTAAGGGAGATACCATCAGGACCAGTAGCTTTGGATTCATCAATATTAACAAGCAATTTATTGATTCCATTAATGGAGAACTCAACCTGCGGCATGCCATCATACTGGTCGCTGACCATCTGTAGGGAAACATTTTCATCGGGAAGGTATACTGACTTAAAGAAATCATTAAATAATGTAGCTTTATCATAATCATTTGTTACTACAAACCCTTCATGCTGCATTTGACTGGGGGGCCCAAGTTTATCTTTACCGCACCGTTTCATAAATTTCCAAAACTTCTTGTTGTCGTTTTGCAGGTCTAAAGTTAAACCTTGAAAGAAGGTCCTCTGGCATTCTCTCAATTTTTTCTTATATTCGAACGTTAGGTTCCGCAGTTTACAAAAGTTATCAGAATTATTTCTGCAGTACCTTGCAAAGGTTCTCTGTCGTCTACGTATCATGCAAATTAGCTCACCAGTAATCCAAGGTTTCTCCCTCTTTTTCAGTTTACTGCTTAATGTACTAGGTACATGAGAGTCCATGAGAGTAAGAATTCTTTTCTTAAACGTTAGCCACAAATTATTAACGCTTATGTCGTCTGCAGTACATTCAAACGACAAGAAACTGTTCTCAAAATTCATTGAGACCTTCGCATAATCCCCTTTGAAAACTTTCCTAGACTCGTTAATTTTTACTCGATTAGTATTTGTGGCCAAATTGGCAATGACGGCATGATGATCACTGATACCAGGTATGACGCATTCATTCGACACAACATCGGGAGTGTTGCATAACGATAAATCAAGAAGGTTAGAGCCGCGTGTCGGCTGGGTGACATATTGAGAAAAGCCAAGTGTATCCGACATAGTTTTCATCTCACAGTATAAATAAACCGCTATTCGAGCCTAATTCGTACAAAAACCTTGGAATGAACCAGGCATCAGTATTAGCGTGCTTAAAGGGCAACTCCGGGCCAAAACTCAAAATCAAATAAATTACTGGTATCGCTGTAGTGACACAAAATACCACCCCAGCACAAATATTACGTCCGGGGGACGCCGCATTCTCAACTAATGCCGATAATAAAAATGCGACCCGCCGCGAGCCGCTGCTCTTAGCGGGCGGCCAGCGGGTTGCCGATCGCTAAAGCAACATTGGGCCATGACGTCAGTATCGCTCTTTTTTTTCCTCCGGTCCGGGCGTTGCGCAGAGTGAGCTTCTTTGCGGCGCTACCACCGCTACTTCGGCTTGTGATTGGCGTGTTTAGCCGTTGCTTTTATCTGTAGCCCGGGTAGGTTCGGTATAGCCTTTTGTTTATTTGCCTTGTGAGAACTCCAAGACTCGTTTTAGCGAGCAACTCGGTGCGCACAAGACTGCCCAGCTGTTCCTCGAAAGATGCCGAGTACAACTTGTAGCGCTGTGGGCTGCTCACACAACCCGCTGCGCTACCCGGAGCTGCTTTTTCACAAGTTTCCCACGGACCGGAAATTAGAGAATTTTGTGGGTGAGCGCTGCTCGACGAGTGGACTTTGGACTTCGGCTTTTACGCGCCCAAGGAAACAGAAGAAAAAAAAAAACAGACGTGTACAGCCCAGCACACGTGTGTTCGGGCGCCGCTGCCCACGCCGGAGAGCCTCAAAGCTTCGCGTCTGGGACTGACCCGCAGCGCGAAAGCGAGACGGCCCACAGTACTGTACGTCACTGGCAGTGCGGCGTAGAGCAATGCCGCTCCATCCACGGAGCCCCGATGACAATTTAGGCCTAGCGACGAGTACGGAAGACCGTACGCAGGGCGATAGCCGCCGAATACGGCACCGAACCAGTTCACTCATTTTCCAGTCGCTAGCTTCTGGGATACAAGCGAAGAGTACGGCATAGCGCACGCACGGCGGCGGCCGCCGAGTACGGCACCGAACGAGTTCACGGGTTTTCCAGTCGCCAGCTTTTGGGTATACGCACTAACTCTTGCTACATATGCTGGATAACTACCACGTTGTCAGAATTAAAATAAAATCAGCTGACCTCCTATCTTTAGACGGCTAGCGCAACAGAGTTAGGTGTCGCTCGGCCTGCGTACTGAACGAGAACGATCCTGACGTCATGTTCACATTGCGGCTGATTTCCAGTGTTGCCGGGGCCTCGAGCGGCTAGTTTTGGTTTTGTTGGCCGCGCGCCAAACAAAACCTTGAGGCGTCATATCTTTAAAACTACGCACAGTAACGACAAAAAAAATTACACCTTGCAATTCATGGACGTTGACTGCACTAAAAACTGTCTTAATCCCAAAATCCAAAGTATGGACCGGAGTTGCCCTTAATGTAGCAGGTTTGGGTTTTAATAATGCAATACTGGTCAAAAATGTCTCAAACATAGAAGAAAGGTAAAATGAGCGGAGAAAACATAACTGATATATTTTTTTACATAATATTATAAAATATAGAAGATCTTCGCGTCGAAGAAAGGTACTCAAGGTTTGCATTATGCCGAACAATTTTCTTTGGCAAAAGAAATATTTTTCTTATATTTGGTTTAGTTGTGTTTATCCATACTAAACTACAGTAATTTAAATGTGTAAAATAGTGCATGGTAAATTTGTAGGTTTGTGTTTGGTGGAAGCAGCCGTTGGCGACGGAATGAAACCCCGTAAAGGCAAAAAATTTTCTGAAAATGTTACCAATATGGACATATGAAGTCAAGTTTGTAGAAAAAACACCAAGACTTTATGTTCGTTTATAGTTTGTTTTTCTTGGTCGTCATATTTAACCACTTTTTGTGTTAACTATCTTGTTTTTCGGCCGGTAAAGAATAACTTTAGTGCTTGTAAAATTAATCCTAGTGTGATTTGGCATAGACCAGGACGACAATTTGTTAAAAATTTTATGACATTTCATTTCTAAAATGTTCACATCAGCACCAAAAAAGTATACTTCTGGCATCTGCATATATTATAAATTTAACTGTAGAATTGATTTTTACAATGTATTGAATGTACACATTTAATATATGGGGGAGTCAGAACGCTTCCCTGGGGTATTGTATAGATACGATTTAAGTAATGCGAGAGGCTTACCTCGAATTTGATATTATGAAAGTTGGCGAGTTAAGGTATGCTGGAGGCAATCAAATGCCTTACTGAAGTAAAAAAAGGCCGACCGTGACAAGATTATTTTTAATATTCTGCAGTACATGCTTTGTAAGTGTTAATAAGGCTGTTTCAGTTGATCTAACCCTTGTAAAGCCAAGTTGTGCATTAGAAATAATATATTAAACACCAAAAAGTTCGAAATGCGAGATGAAATTACCTTTTCTAATTCCTTAGAAAATATAGAAAAAAGTGATATTGGTCTGTAGTTGGCTGCATCATTCCGGTCACCGGCTTTAAAAACAACAATCACATTTGTTCCTTTTCGTTTTATCTGGAAATAGTACAACATATTTAACTGGCTTTATTTGTATATTGTCAATGTCTTAGGCTCTACTGTTGTTCATGTTCCAGAAAGTTCTGTACACTTCTGATACGTCCATGAGTTCTGGGAAAAGGCTATCAAGGAAAGGGTTCACAGATGAATCGAGACGCAAAAATTCGCTCGACAGTAGATTAATGTTTGTGAAATGAGTGTTAAGTGGTCAGCGAGTGGTCATTCCTAATAGTTGTTGACAACCTAACATGATATTTTGGTCGATGTGTCTTTTCGACCACGGCCTAGGATGTAGTTTATCAGTTCCCAGAGGGCGTCGGACATTTTTCATGTGATTTTAAAGAAATGTAGCTCATAATATATTTTCTTGACAGTCTAAGTTCCGCGTATAATTGGTTCCTTTTTTTAAAAAAAAGAATGTCGTTTTAATATACACGTACGAAAAACAAGCGTGATAGAGCTTTTTTTTTTTCCTAATTTTTATATCTACGGTCGTGAGCCAAGGCTTTCTAATTTTTTCGACCGTTTAATCTCTGAAAAGGAAATACACGGCGTATTTGTGTGCAAAACACTTCAATAAATTTAGAGTATGAAATATGTGAATCAGGAATGTCAAATAGAGAGGACCAGTAGTGCTCTAATGTCATTTTCGAAAGAATCTAATGCCTTATCAGATAGCGGTGTACAGGAACTGGCATGTTTGGACAATTTGTTTTTTTATGTTCACCTAAGTAAAACGTCAAAAAAGTACAGTGATCGCTAATATTTTATATGATAGTGTCAGGGCGAGAGAAAAGAGTTTCAGTACTTGCAATTAGTTGAAGAAGACATGAAGAAGTAGTCAGTGTAACCCAAGTTGGTGACTTGATCAGATTCATAAAACCGGCGGAGCGGAGGGCGGTTATATTATTCATATAATCATATAGTCGTGCTGACATATTCCACATATATCTGTAGAAAAAACTTTCGCCTTCTGAACGAAAGTTGTTTCATTCGAAACAACTTGCGTTCACAAGTTATTGAGAAATCGGCAAGTGAAAATAATGCCCAAATCGACAATAAAATATACGCGCCCTTTGTAGTGCCATGACGTAAAAGAAAGGCAGGCTTCTAGGTCGAGCAGGCAGTCTAAAAATGAACTATGCCAAACATTTGTTTCGTTCTGCTGCGCGGGTGCTGTGGCGAGCTTCAAAAGCATTGATTTGTCACCATGAAACTGCTTGCAATCAGTTGGGAACAAAGTGTACAGTTCAAAGAGTGAACACCTGCCTTCCCATGCCGATACGTTTTTATTGCTACCAGTCGAAACTTTTAGTTTTAATAACGCGGTGAGGACTAAACTTGTAAATTCAATAAAATCACGAAGAAATATTTTAACCCAATATTTGGGTTATTATTTCAGCGATGTTTGTTTGTGTGATTAGCAAATTATAAGGCAGATTGCAGGCTATGAATAAAACGCCGAAGTACCTCTTTAATCCTAGGAAATTTCTTTCAGCTTAACATAACTGTCTTATTTATATGTAAATTAATACTCAAAATATGCCCAGCCTCACTTTAGTGACGTCAACCGGGGGACAGTTCAGAAGCACTCTGATATGCAGCATAATTGGGTGCCTGGCATTTACGCATCATCGGGAGAGTATGTACCTTCATGATTAAGAGATCACACATGTTGTTTCAGCAGCCATTGCATCCTTACGAATAACTGGGAGCAATGCGCGGCAGAACAAAGTATTTTAAGATTCGATCTTGTTGTAGACACGTTTTGTTTTTCATCCTAGAGCAAGACAAGGCAGTTTCCTTAAAATGATCCCGAAGTGCGTCAGAGCCTCCTACATAATCTGTGCCTGCCAAAGCGCGCCCAAAGGGCCGTTGTTTATCTACCCCCCGTCCTCCGCTGTCCCGCCTCGTGTCGTCTCTGGTCGGCACGAGGGGGCACTGCCTGCGGAGGATCGGTCGCTGGTACACTGGCTCTCACCTCGTGTATTTGAGGCATCGCTGTGCTTGTGGAGTCGTGTCTTTTCATATTACTCAACCTTCCGACAGTCTGCCTAGCGTCATCGTGTTGCTGTTATCTTGGCAACTTTTCGGTGATCACCAAAACCTCTTCAAACCCTAGTATTGTCACAAATGAACACGCGATGAAACAAAGAAAAACTGGGGAAGCTGACCCTTTTGTCTCGTAAACTAGGTCAGGTATTCATAGGGGCAGGGTTCACTTGGAATAAAACAAAACGGTCCGGGACTTCCATTTCTCGGCGATGAGGCTATGCTTCAGCAGGGCGTGCTCGGGTGGCTTGAGGGAAGCGTTGGGGAATCGCGTGCGTGGTTTCGCGGATCCATTTTGTTTTCCTGCTGCCTGAACTCGTGATGCGTGCGAATAGCACGAAGGAAAACTTGTACCAAAGCAGCTAATTTTGGCTTCGGATCATAAACTGAACTGGATTTTAGATTGTAAAAACAGATTACGAAACGCAAGTCCCGAAAGATCACACGTGATCGCCGAGAAACCGCCAACCGCGTCTCTTTATGCCTCGCAAAGCGCATTCGCAACCACTTCACAAACGCAGCCCAACCGTCACTGTGAACGCGTCATTAGTGTTTCGCTTAGCTCCGCAACATCATCGAAAAAGTATCCAAACTCCGTTTAGCAGTTTGTTTGACCGCAGCGAATGCTGCCACCCATCCCAGTAAATCCTGGGTCTTGAACCTGCCACGTTACCACCCGCCCACAAGTTGTAGCGCCCCTCCTGAAGGTCAGTTTATACCCGAAGAGCATATGATTGATTCCGTTGGCTCCTAACGTCCGTCGCGGTTTTTTTTAATGTGAACCTAAGTGCAGTAAACGGAAGCTTTCAACTGCTTCTACACAAAATGTGTTTTATCAGCCGATCCCGAAGGAAAAATCCATCAATGTAACGCTGTTTGGCAGTCAATGTTTTCTAGAGGACCGCTGACTGTGCCTGACTGTACGTCAAGCATGTCTGATTGGCCAACAAGTTACTCTGACCGACAGTCAAACTCCAGTCAGACCCCGCTTGTCGGCTTTCTGATGGTTTCCTGGTGGCAGTCGGCCGCCGCGAAATGCCATCAGGATGTCTTGGTGGTAATTCTGACTGTACATCGATTGTCTCTGACTGTACGTCAGAAAGCCGACGTGCCGACAGACGTACGGTCAAAGGACGTAAACTTCGTTCGGATACCACTATTTCGTCAAATCTATGAATACGAAAAGTAATCTATGCACGAGAAAACGATTTTGGGACGTGAGCCCATAAAACCGCTGGCGTTAGAGATATGACACGCAACCGACCGACAACCTTGATCAGAAGCCCGCCGAAGCGCCGAACACGACACTTCGTACTTCGCTTCGCCCATAGAGGCTTCGCCGAGCTTTCATGAACAATCGCTCTCGACTCGTTTTGTTTGCCCGCTCGCTCCAACCTGTCGATCCTGCCCGGGCTCTACAATGTCTTATGTTTTAGTAGAATTTCTACTCGACAAGACCCAGCCTGTTGTGAGTTCCGACGATGTAAGGGACTTTAGCGGTGTAGTTGAAGACGACAGGGTGTACCAGGTCTACTGGGCCGGTGATGCGCGAACAAAAGATCGTTCTACGACGCGAAAGTACTCTACATGGCAGGTGAGTAGAACTGAAGTACGGCGAGTGATGTACGAGTGCTTTGCATACCATGCTGACGGCTTAACTGCATTTGCAGCCAAAACATTTTGTATAAAACGAATAGTCAAATCGAGTTTCTCTAACGGTGGCGTAGCATAGCGGTTACAGTATCCGATTTGTACGATGTGGTCGCGGGTTCGATGCGCGGTGGTGCTGCTTTTTTTTTTTTTCTCGAACACTTTGTTTTAATGAGGCATTTGGCGATATTTATGAGTGCGTATAGCTTTACTCTTATGTAAATACTGCCCTTGTTGATGAAATTCCCTTGGCAGTGGCCGTCAGACGTCATCTGATGGACCATCAGATGACGTCTGATGGTCCATCACGTTCCACCAACGCTGCTGACTGGCAGTCAGTGTCCCAAATTACGTAGCTTGATGGAATTTTCAATAGGGATGCTTATGGTGTTCTGAAACGCATAGCTGTAACGGCCGGCTGTAACAGCCGGCTGTAACAAAACACCGACACTGAAAAGCGGTACGCCCATAGGAAACCATTTAAAAATATTTCCATTCTCCGGCACGAGTTCAGCTCGAAATCTCAGGGTTGTGAGCCAAGTGCTGTGTCGATTGAGCGGCCCAGGTTTGTTGGTGGAAGCACGAAAGAGCGAACTATTTGGCACGCCGCACGAAGGAGCGGTCGCGCGTTTCGCGGCCTTTCCTGTCATGCTGCGCCATCTCACGGCGTGTGTCAGGAATGGCAGCAAATCTTCTGTAGGCGGTGCCGTTCAGACACCCTTCTTTTCTTCCCTGGAAGGCCTATCACACATGTTTGCGCTTACCAGTTTTCGTCAGCATGATCGAGCTTGTAGCATATTTTTCATTTTTAAATAATTTATTCAGAAATCAAGAAAATACTACTTTGTCCGTGATATGACAGAGCCACCGTGCCGTGAGGACTACAAGCTTGAGAGTTGAATCTGCTGGGTGTCTTACAAAACTATCCAGGGACTCTTGAACAGGACATGTCAAGCAAGCAAGCAACCTCCAAACTTTTCTTTCTTTCTTTCTTTTTCTGCTTATTTCACGAATAAAAAGACGGTTGATGACTGCAAACCGACCTTAATCTGGAAGCACAAATACATCTTCCTCTTATTAGCTGCATCTTTTCTCCCGCTAATTAGTCCCGAATTGTGAAAGAGAGCAGGGACAACTTGGAGCGGCCACGCGAGGTCCTCATGAGTGTGCGTAATTGGCTATTCGTAGTGTTCGGTGGGCTTCTTGTGCCTCTGGCTCGTCGAGATCATTAGTCTTCGTGTCACGTTCTTGGACTTCCGATGCTCAGCAACCTTTCTTCGTCTCACGTAACATGTCGTAAGAGGTACATTGGTCCCTTCGAAGGCCCGAATGGGGAAATGCAACATTGAAGTCCTCCGTTGCAGCCTGCGTTTTTGTTGAAACACCTGTCCGTGCGTTTTAAAGACGGCAATTCGTGAAGTTCGATATTTTAAAGACTCAGCAGCAGATTTTCACGATAAAAAAATAGACAAGGAAGGTTAGATTTCTAGGGGAACATATCAAGCTCCTGCTAAATAATCGTCGAAACATTTAAAGTCTTGAATAATAAATTCAAAACCCTAAATGCTTTTGGCTTGAAACATCAACATTCCACGCCCAACAACAACATTCTGCATAAAAAAGTTTCGTCTGTATGGTTGTATCGGTTTCAACGAAAACCGGTAGTCGAGCTTCACCCGTTGCCTGGGTAAATTATAACTTTTTGTTTGTTGAAGCAATTCCGTAGTATTTCCCACAAATTTTGTTTAACCGAACACCTGCGCAAGAAAATTGTTTTTGATAACAACGAGAAATCTCCCATTCCGCCTACAACACGTCTCTGAACTTGGTAAATGGCGCATAACTAAACAATTGGTGCAAATAACCTTTCAAACAACAATTTATAAATCCACCATGAGTACTCGTCTCCAAAGAAAGTCACGTGATTTCTAAAAAATTGTTTCAGAGGGTTAAAAAAAAGTTAATTTTCAGCAATATATTTTGATATTACAATCTTTACGAAACCTCGCCGGCAGCTTGAGAACATACCGATCGTCTCCTTCTGTATGTTGGCATCTTCATCAACTGGGCTTTGGAACTCGTTCTGAGCATGCGCACTAGCTCTTTTCTTCCGAATAGCAGATGCTGCGCCCGGGTCCGCAGACAAGTGATTCGACGTCCTTAGCGTTAGCGATAAACTGAAGGAAGCTGTATAAAATAAAGTTATTGAGGAAGTATAGCCTATTCGAGAATCCTTAATTGACTCAATATTTCGGTGCTGTAATCCCCTTCTCTATCACATCGACGTGTGTACCAGGGTCGCTTTGCTATTGAAAGAATAAAACATCGTGGTACGAAGACGGAAATTCCTGTTTCCGTCCTAGTCCTGGATGTTTTATTCTTTCAAGTATTCTTATAAATTCAATAACACGATCATTTTCAATTATCTCTCCCGGCGGCTAGGGATTTTGAGATCACGTGACCGACTCGTGGGGACAAAAAACTGAAGGTACTTAGTGTCTTTGGCAAATCGCTACGTAAGTCCATCCTCGCTTTGATTAGCCAAGTCCGATTTTGCGCGCAGAAAGAGGATTAACAGGTTTAAAATAAAACCTAAATGTATCGCATACGAGTACTTTAGTAACAAGATAGAAAGCTAGTTCTGAAAAGAAAATCATCTTAAGGTGGAAAAGGAAATACATCGGGCGAGGCTTAGTTTTGTTGGACGGAATCGGCTGGAATGCTACTTTTCTTCCCCGGAGCAGGTCACACGACTTTAAAATCACTCTTCCGGCAAATTTAACCGTTGGGGAGGGACACTTTCATTTACCAGCAAACCAGCCCAGAAGTAGGATAGCTCGAGACAGCCTTCGACAGATGAAGGGTGACAATGCAAAGGAAGAAATGTGTGACATGTATGTTTATACAGTCGTAGGTTAGTCGGTGCCGATGAGTGTCTGGTGCCTCAACTGTAGTTGAGAAATTTCAACACTGCATAAACAAAACAAGCGGGTTCATTTCATGTCTTCGAAAATAAATGCAGTGCACAGAGCATAGGGCTCATCTTGTTTAGAGATGGTTTTAACCAGCCGCGGTTCGTTTTTGACCAGGTTCGAGTATTTCGAGCTTCTAACGCAAACTTTGACAAAAGCGAACTCAGGCTACATCGAGGGGAAAAAGTGAATTCTTCATTGGGTATATTGCTTTTTCGTTTTATATCATTAAACTAACGAACTCATTAAAACTGGATATCTTTGATTTCACATTCTGTAAACATGGGTAATCATTGTATAATATATATAGGGTTCTGCGCTTTCGGTTTTTATTTTTTCAAAATTCGGCGTACTTTTTTCGGTGTTTATTTTAAGATTTAATTTTCGGTTTGTTTTCGGTGTATACTTATTCCCCAAAAAGTTTACCAGTCTTTTTCGTTGAAATGAAAGGAACACCATCGGACACCGAATCAGATGATCCTTGTAGCTGTGATATTTGTGATCACTCAAAAAATAACGGCACATATACTTACGTGGTCTTCGCTACAACTTCCATCACGACACACCTCAGAATCGTAGAATTCGCGGACGTAATCTTCAGCGCGCTTCTTTTCCTTCCCATTCTGACGACATGACCGTCTGAGGTGATGACCGTACAAAAACGAACGGAATGGCAAAAAAAAATTATTGTATTAATGTTTTTAATTACAGGGAACTTTGAGAGAGGGTGTTAAGAAAGGCTTCAAAGGCTTTCCTCGATGTCCTCTGAAGTGCATGAAGCTAAAAGCCTTACAATAGCCCACATCCGAACTTTTTTAGGACGAACTTGACACACAAAGCCTGACCACAGAAACGACACAGATGTCTCGCAAAGGCCGATTCAAGACCTCTTTTGTTGCATGTTGAACCTTGAAAGAGGGCAATCGCGAAGACGTCACACAGTGTCGAACCTCACACAGTGTCGAGCCCCCTCTCTCTATACCCCACCCCCACCCACCTCGACGCGGCCGTAAAAACTGACCTTTTTCGGTTAAAACCGAATTTTAGAAAACGAATTAGACGTACTGTTATCGGTTTTTATCGATTTAAACCAAAAGGCTGAACCTACAAACTGACCTTTTTCGGTTAAAACCGAATTTCCGAAAATGGATTCGGCGTACTTTTATCGGTTTTTATTGGTTTAAACCGAAAACTCCGAACCCTAAATATATAAAATAAACTAGTTCCATAATTTTTTTGCGCTACATTGTGCTAAGTTGGTCAACATTGCCCATGAGTCAAATTCCGTCGAACTTCATTCAAAGGTGGAAGATTCGCCGAACCAAGTGATACCCAAGCCCGACAAAACTTAGCAACATGACTACGCTACGAGCTGATGGCACCAATCAAACAGCTTCAAAATCACAAATCACTGGACTTTCCTGTGCATGGTTGATTCTGCGATGATAGAACCGTCCAGAAACACGACGACCACAATGCTGTGTTTGTGCGCTTTTGACGCTGTTTGATTGATCCCTCCAGCTCGTAGCGTCGGCTGCTTCGGATAATGAAACAAAGAATACGTCTTTGACGTCACGCCACTGAGGTGGCGCTGCTGTCGGTACTGCGCATGCGCACTACAAACTTCTTTGTAAACATCGTACTAGTCCATGCAGCCTCGTGCATTTCCCTCTTTAGTCTACGTCTTTTTGTACGCTACAGTTTTTCGAAGTCTTTTTTGGCCTGTCAGTTGGGAGAGCGGAGTAAGGGGTGGAGAGGGATTTAGGACGATGGGTTCAAACGCCTTTCGGCCCAGCCGAACATTAAGGAAGAGCTTACGCTGCACGCTCAGCCATCGCAATTTCCACACCTGTCGCATTCGATAAGGACCGGTGTCATTCGCGCGAATCGAGTTTGTGTAATCCGGTCAGCGTTCCCCGCGTAATGAGAGTCCCGAGTGAAAGTCGTACTGCACCGGCTAAATCACACCTGCCGTTGGACGTCACCTCAAGCGGACTAACTATGCCCCGCGTAAACATGACAACAAAGTTCGTTTTTCGGAGCACTACCTGTACTCTGCTCCCACTCGCTCTGCCATGTACTCTGTAAACTTTGTGGTCTCGTTTTGGTAAAGGTGAGATTGAGAACGCCCTCGGGCTGCTGATTGGACGTGGCGTGTAATTAACTGCTGAAAAATGTTTGGCCCGTTTGCGAGTTCACAATCAGGCAAACATTTGGCGAGAGCGTCTCACCAAAACACAAATGGCGAGGAAGGCCTCCCGGCCTCTGATGTGCTTGTTCTTATTACTCCTTCACCCACCTGTCAATGGCAGCGGAACAACTTCAGATGTGTGAATGGAGCGCGAGTTGTCGAAGGCTTTCAACGTGAGAAAGCGGACGATAACGACTTTAGCCCCCGTCCGATCTCGCTTCGCCGCGGCGCTCGGTTAGTAGTAGACTATCGACTTTTTTCCCCGGTTCGTTAGCAGACGACGTAAGGCATTTTTTTTTCGTTTTATTTTAGTCTCCGAAATGTGCCTCGTAGCAGACGAATCCCGTTCTTCGCTCCCGTTAGCAGACTAACTCTCTACGAACGTTACCATCAGTCGTTCCGCGAGATGCAAATTTGATCTTGCTCTAGGGATTGCGGTGACCGAAATTTGACCCTCTATGTTGCAAGAAATGTCGTCATAGACATAAAGTCATTTTTTTAGATAGCAAAGAAAAGGTATATCTGTAATGCTGACAAAACTGGACAAACTATTAACATAATTATTTCTGTGCTTGAAGGAAAATCAGAAACCGAGCTTCAAATTCAGAGCAAAAAAGAGGGAAGCAATCAGCGTGTGGCTTTTGTACTATTGGTGGTGAAATGTACGACGCAGTTGTATTGTCGTAACGTTTTTTGTTTCCCGCATGTCGTTCGTCACATATTTTTGTTTTGATGATTGAGTCTTGCTTTTTCGTGTGTGTCATCCGCAAGGACAATTTTTTCTTAAGTGAAGTTACACTTGTCCGGAAGCGTTATAAGTAACGCTTTACGCATGTCTAGTTACTATTTTCGTAACAAACTAACGACCTAGTTACGTTTTAAGAGAATAACTTGTATGTTTCCTTTTCATCAAGTAACGAGTAACTGTATTTTGTTACGTCTGTATGAGACCGTGTTCAGGAACCCACACTATAGTTCTCGCACCAGCGTTCGCCTGTAGTTTGTACGAAAATAAACCGCTGGATTCACCATCAAAAGATGCACACAGAGTATGTCCGTAAAGCCACAATTATCGCCGAACTGAAGCACTAAAAAGCTAGGAAATTGTGATGGCGAAAAATACTGCAAATACTATTGCTTTATTATAAAAGCGTCACATTCGATGTGATGAGAAAAAAGTGCGGTACTTTCAAGTTGAGATTAGCTTATTTCTTTTTTGAATCGCAGTAACGAGTAACGTGCTTATGCACGTTATGCTTATTTGTATTTTGAGGGGGTAACTGGTAAGAGTGTTTATGTAGCTCATTTCAGTAACGTATGCATGTTTGAGCCAAACGCAGGAAAGCGCGAGCACGAACGCGCACCCGAGTGCCCAATGAAAGCTGCACACGCGCATTCATTCCCTGCGATATATTATTTTTGTCTACAAAGCGAAGGGAATGTTGAGTACTGATCGTTATTTTGCAAGTTACCGTTTTTCTATTTGATATAGGCTGCCATAGCTTTCGACACAACTGCAATTGCAATTAAGTTAATTTCCGGAGGGTACATTTCAATGAAACGAAATCCTTAAATTCATTCAAATTAAAGATTGTACAACATGTAAACGAAATTAAACAAGAACTTCCGAAGCAAACCACTAAAAGAGCAGACGACGTCAGGAGAATGTATAGAGCAGTCGATAAACGAACGCAGCTCTGCGATGAAATACTACTTTGGCAATTTCGGGACAGCACAAACCGTTCCAGCATCTCCATAAAAACTACTCTTTATTCAAGAAGATAAAAGCCGGCGATAAAAAAAAAAAAAAAAAAAAAAAAGCGCGTCGGATAGCGGTAGGGTTATCAAGCGCAGAAAAGACAAACAAGAGATCAGCGTTGCATTTCGCCTTTGAATGAGAAAATCCCATGAAACCCCAAGAAGAAGCGACCTTTGATGTCCTTTGATATAAAAGACGACATTCAGAGGACGTCGAAAGGGCGAAGCGGTCTGAGGCATAAAAGCGGCGTGACCTTTTAACCCACGTACATAAGATGGCACTTTTGATTACACTGATTTATACTTCCAATCTGCTTCGCTCACCCAGTTGTCGAGGACGACGCCAAAAATAAAAAAATAAGTCTCTTTTCTCATAAACATGGTCCGCATCCGCAAGGAGAAATATTGTCTGGCGGCGAGAGCTGCATGGACTCCGCCGCAGATGTTTACTGCAGGCAATATCTTGTATCTGATTGAGTTAAGGAGAACGACATATGCGAAGAAAGCCTAAGGTCTGTAGAAAGAGGCTCAGTGTTTTATGACCACCTTCACCTTCGTTTGTTTGACTTTACTCGTTGATTTGGTTTTATTATGCATGTAGAACATAACAAGGCACAAAGAACACGGCGATATAAAAAAAAAAACACAAGATCATCCACATTCCTGGAAAGGATGGGTTTATTGAGATGTGCTCGTTTAGATCTCCAATCTAAAAAACGCCTTTACAGGTGTTTCAGCTACCTAGCATCCAGACGATTGAACCCCTCAACCTAGAAAGCGAGTCCAGTCAATCACGAGGCTCGATAAACGGTTAAGCCAGGTTCATGGATGGACCAAGGCCAGTGAGCGTGAGGTGTTCCTCACGAACACCGCAGAATGCACTGTTTCTTAAGAAACATTTCTTCTCAACTTTCCATGATCGTGGTAAGAGTGCAGTTCGCGTTCAAGGGCCAAGCAGTGTTCGGTTAAATTTTCGCCAAAAAATAGAGCCTTAATCAGCAATAAGCTAACGTTTTTTTTTTTTGTTTTTTTTTTTTTAGCTTAACGCAGGTTACTTGCAAAAGGTCAAGCAAAGCCATCAGAGTAACCTACAAAGATGAAACAGCCTTTTTTTGACTACATTCACAGTCCGAAGGCCAACACTTGACACCATTTTCTAATTGGCAGATAGAATAATAACACAGTTTTCGACAACCTAAAGAAAAAAAAAATCTTATCCCCATATAAGCAATTTCGCGTACAGTTTAATGTGCTCATGAGAAAATACCAAGGCGTATCTTAAAAAATTGCGAGCAGTTTTTTTTTTTTTTTTTAGTTCACATATGGAATGACGGGGCTTAACATAGACAGAAGGCATTAGAAAAAAAGAATAAACCCATTTATACGTAAACTTCAGCCGTATAAGGTTTTAGCCGCTTTGAACATTCAACAGGCTGATCAAAATGTATGTCTTTCTAGGATCCACTTTAAAGATGTCTCATTAAGAGTTTCGAAACTTTGAGGCCGCGCCCCGTAAAACGAGCCGATAAACTCTTCAATACCTTCGAAACCCTGTACTCTCAAACTCGAGACATTAAATAATGACCGAGCTTGCACCAAAATAATGCAAACCCTATGGTTTATCTATTCGTGGCATTTCAAGCAATCGAACGCGATTACTTCGCAGATGCGGATCCCACGGCTCAAAGGATTAAGCCTCCGATAACCCCCTGAATCCCTTCAAAATTTTAGAAAGAACCAGAGCGCACCTTTTACCCGAGTTTTCCGCCTACGTGACTGTAATTGGCAGGAGGGGAAATGCATTAACTAGTACCATGCTGTTCTACGATAGGGGCAAGATAGGGATTAGCGGGCTCAGATGATCCAACTGATGAGATTTTGGGAAGGTTAGCGACTTTTAAATAAATTTCTTGATGTAAATGACCGAATGCAACTGTTCAGTAACTGTGACTGCCCCGTGTCGTGTGCAAATTCCTGCACACTGCGCGACGCTGTTAAAGGGGTACTGAACCGAAATTTGGAGCTCACAGAACAAGGCTCTAGTGATAGGCGGGACGCTGCAAAATTCTAAAACATCACTCAGAGAGCGATATCTTTAACAAATGGCCGTATTTTCGGAAAGGAAGTGCGCGACTGAATACGGCCGACGTGGCCGACAAGAGATGTGGCGTCACGATTCTCATTTCCTCTCCTGTTCGCTTCGTCCTTTTGAGCTCGTGAACCGAAGCGAGGAGCAGAGAAGCAGGGCCGCTTCACTTCATTCTCAACTGATCGAGGAGGATCCTGACGTCGCAGTCCTCGCTTGATCGCCCTCTTCTTTCCCAACAATGCGGCCCTCTGATTGAGATGTCAATGTATGAGTGTTGTTTTGGAGATCGTAGCGTCCCGTTAATCGCTTCTGCTGCCTTATGTTGCGAAATCCGAATTTCGGTTCAGTATCCCTTTACGGCTGGTTCACATATTTGTGTTCGAAAGTGACCGAGGTCGTTGTGCCTGCTTTTGAGCATTTACGACGCTGGAGCACACTGTTGCCATCAATCAAGTGACCCAAAAACACTCTCAGACTGCGTATGTTATAATTAAGGTGTGTATTTTCCTATTTTAACCGAAAAACATTGATAAACATCTGTCGGTGACGAAAATACAAAATCGGTTAAAACCGAGAAACACCGGTGGTTGGATATTTTCGTCCTGGTTAAAACCGAAAAATGCCGACCTAATGAAACCCTTTCCCCGTAGAGGTTCGTCAAACGTGTTATCTCGTGGATCCTGCATTCTTTCAGTGTCTATACATGGCTTGCACGTGGCGTCAGTCCGCCCTCCTTTCTGGGGGTCAAAAG
Source organism: Ixodes scapularis (assembly GCF_016920785.2). Classification (NCBI taxonomy): domain Eukaryota; kingdom Metazoa; phylum Arthropoda; class Arachnida; order Ixodida; family Ixodidae; genus Ixodes; species Ixodes scapularis. The sequence continues at coordinate 94,829,202 of NW_024609881.1, forward strand.
CGTCTAGTGAACGCAGTGGAAGATAAGCTCTCACACGCCTTTCCCCCATTGTGTCTCCCATGGCCCCCTTTTGTGGAAAAAGTAAAGCAGTGGAGGGTACGCTCTCACGTGCCCTTTCCCCATTGTGTCTGGCCAAGTGATGTTGGTGCAAGCCATGTATTCAGAGGTTGCTCTGGTTCCTGGAAGACACTGCCAACATCCGTGTCGTACAGGGCTACTGACCTTTGAGAACTGAGAGGCGTTCATTGTTATCTGTTTAGTTTCCATGGGCTTTTGGGGAAACGGAAAAAAAAGGTTTTGTTGGCGTGGGGGTTTTCATTATTCATCATGGAGGAATTGTCGTTCTGGTTCCGCGTGCAAATTGTTAGTCCGTGCATAAAAGTGGAGCTGCCAGAGGGATTTGTGCCCTATGAAAGTATCTATCGGCTGATCCTCCGAGACAAGCGCAAGCTGAGTTACCTAGAACCTTCTTTGTTACCGCCAGTAGGCTGTGACTAGCACCGTTGATCCAGTGTTATTTTGGAAACTTTATTTACCTGACTGGCCACTACTGTCCCAAGCCTCGTTGGACATTTTGGGATTTCCTCTGTCCAGCGCAAATGTGGAACGCGCGTTTTCAAAATTGCCGGTTGTGAACCGCAAGGAACGTGCTGCCATGACGGATGCAAGCCTCTCGAAGTATGCTTGCATCTACTATAATAACCAAGCGTGAGAAATAGATGCTTCCTCGACAATAAGTGTATAAAATATGTGAATAAAATTGGAACTCTCTGTCGGTGATCAATCGCATTTTTTTTTCCACCGATAATCACAGATTTTAGCCTCGTCGTGAGACGTTCCACCGAAATACACCGGTGTTTCGAAAATAAATAAACACCGAAAAACATCCGCCAATTTTTTCCAAAAATAAATTCCGGAAAGTACACACCCTAATTATAATCATTGTCATTTATTTTGTTTGAGGACCCGCAAACGGTATTAGACAAGAACGTGGGCATACTGAACGGGGATGAACAAGATTTGGTTTCACGAAAGGCCGCTGTGCAGAAACATACCAGTGTTCCTTCCCGGGTTAGTGACATCTGTACGCAGCAGGAGAGACGCGGATGTAGTGTACTTTGATGTGACCAAAGCTTTTTGATAAAGCAAATCGTCGATTACTCTTGAGTAAACTTTCTAGTTATGGTCTGCGTATACTAAGTACTGTCGTCTGTTCGATAGCTATCTCACCGAGTGAACACTGCGCAAGTATCCGGTCTGTCAACGGCTCTTTTTCATCTACTTCTCGGCACCTACGATGGAAATTTACACCTACGTGTTAGAATGTCACGGAAGTGAAGTTTAACGTCTTATTGGTGGGAGGCAATTGCCTCCACCAATCAGGCGTCGATACGTCACTTCCGGGACTTTTTAAAAATGTACATGTTAATGCCGAACCCGCGCCTCCTGGTTTTCACCAAGGAAGTTTCATTGGTCCTTTAGTGTTTCTAATGTTTGACAATGGTCTCGCTTCATTTATTAAGCACACGCATTTGTTGTTATTTGCTTATGGCATTAAGTTGTTTGCGGTGGCTAAAGTGGTTGAAGATTGTGAATATCTTCGACGTGATATATATTCCATTTCGGCAACGTGTCTTTCAAATGGCCTATTCTTAGATCAGTCAAAGAAGAAATTTATGCGGTTTACTTTTTTTTTTTTTAGAAAGTGTGAAATTCTGAATTTTTTTATATACATTAGATTCCACCGATAGTATCGTGTAGAAGTCATCCTTGATCTGAAAATGTTTATGGATACTCCGATTAATATCAACGACCATTTAACTACAATTACGAATTCTGATAACCATTGCGCGAATAAGACGGAATTTTTCTAAACCGGTTAGTATCTTTTATTAACGTTTGTTTTCTTCACTGATGCGTATTCGTGTCGAATGTGCCAGACCTGTATGAAACTGCTTTGGAGTGACCAATTCAGGTGCAATTGAGCGTGATTAAAGTAAATTCATGTGTGCATTGTTTGATCGTCAGTTTTAACCACTACAGGTACGAAAGGATTCGTGAAATCGTAAAGTTTGTCATGTTGCACGACAGGAGAATGATCCGTGGATTGATGTTTTTGTTTAAACTCGTATTTGATATAATTGATGGCGCTACTAAGTCACGTCTACGTCAAGAAGACTTCGTTCTTTGTTCTACCCTTCTGATTTATATCACACAGTACCCATGACACTCCTCTAATTGCCGTCTTATGATTAAGAACAAATTTGCGGAAATGTTAGCCGAGATATTTTTTATAAAGAGCGTAAATTTAAGAAGTGTGTTCTTAATATTGTTTTTTTTTTTCTAACCTTCCATTATTTTTAATTTGTCCCAAAAATTACATTACTATCTGACATTGATACGTGCATCACAAGGAAGCCTCGAAATGTTTGTGGGCCACTCAATATAAATGTAAATATTATATATATGTTTTCATTTATTTTAAATTAAGATCTTTTCCATCGTGGGTTTGAAACATTGTTGTAGGCGTTAGCAAAAAAAGTACGGAGAGACGTACTTGTTACTTACAAATAAAAGTAACACGTTACTGTTATCGATAAAAATTAACGAACGTTACTTTTGCCTCAATTTTTAATTATGAATCAACACGTTTTACTGCTGTGATGGTACAAGCATTCAGAAGCGCCGTGTTTCAAGAAAATTGATGTTCATGCAGGAACTGAACATAACTACTTTTATATTTTTTACGGCTTTACCTAAAACCTCACGTGAAAAGACGCAAGAAAAAGAAAAAAATAAACTAAAAAATTTACGTAGCTTGGCGTTTAAGAGCAAGAAAAAATTTAAGCGTAATCTTTTTAAGTCTTGGGAACAAAAAGTAGTAACGTAACCACGTTACCCGCTACTTTAAATAAGTAATTTAAGTACCGTTATCCGTTACTGTTTCAAAAAAAGTAACGAGTGCATTACTACGTTACCGATAAAAGTAACGCGTTGCCTATAACGGCGTTACTTGTAACGCGTTACCGCCAACACTGGTTTGAAATGATTCCGGTGATGGTATGAGATAGCATTCATCACAGATTAATGTGCGCAGACTCCAATCTCGAAACTCTTGCTAACATTTCAGGCTATTGCCATGCGTCAATCAAAAGCGTTCAAAGGCCACCCAATAAATGACGGCAGCGTGCCAATGTGTTTTTCTGGTGTTCTTTTGTCGACACCACAGTGGAAGATAATGTCTGCGCATGAACATCATCGTTGGCGGATGCTCCGATAAGTGACGACAGATACGCTGAAACTTGGCGAGAGTCACATCAAAGTGGCACACCCGTCCCCGTATTGGCGACGTGCATGTCAGAATCATGTTCGTTACGAGACGCTACGAGACGTGATGGCGCTGATGCGAGGTACACGGAGGTGCGTGGCAGCAGGCCGCTCGAGTGGCAGGCCACGAACACAGCAGGACGCTCGCCGCTCGAGGTCGAAATCGCCGGCAGGACCGTGAATGCCGCGCAGCGATTTCCCCGTCCGGCCAATCTACACTTTGTGCCACCTCTTTCACACCAAGGTGCGCATGGGTGACTGACGACACAGTACGTCATATTGAATGATTAAACAGTAGGCATTTTTTGTTCTTAATTGCTTCCCTAATCAAGTTAGGTTAATAACTTGTGAACAAGCTTGTACTGAATTAGAGTCATCGTATACCGGTTGATCTTGAAAGTCGCCGAGTGAGCATAGGCTGACCGTGTGCACCGTACCAGAAGGAGGTGCCAAAGAAAAAAAAAAGCGTAGATTGTCCGACAGGCAAGCATTTGCCATACAGCACTCTCGTTGAGTCGCTATTACGGCCTCGAGCCGGCGGCCTCCTATGCTCGGGCTGTACCATTGTACGCCACGTCACGAAACATTTTTTAGGCTTCCGCCGGGGCAGCACTTCTACGGGATAAGACACGATTCGCGCGTGTTCCGTGGAAGCTCGTTGAGCACTGAACGCACCTGTCTCTACTAGCAATCACCATGGCGCATGTCAAAAGTAGAATGACCCATTCGCTAATGACTGTCTCTCCCTCACACTAGGAAATCCAGGATTTCCATATGAGTTCACTCTCGCGCTGTGCCGCGTGAAGCAACGTGACACGGGTGGGGCAACGTGCATATTTATTTGCAGCTTGCGAAAACATCTCCGAAGTGTGCAATACGCCTCGTTTAGGTTGTCGTCTGCTTAAACTTTATGTTTTACTTTCCACACCAGCCCCCTCACCAGTTTCGAACCCAACTTATTTTTAGCCGCTGTTTGTACTGCAAAGAAGTCTCGACCAGGTTTCGCACTTTGAGACTATTTAAAAGCCGACCGAGCTTCTAGGCGGTTATTTTTAGTGTTATGTTTTCTGAAGGAATTGGAAGAGCCTTCGGCGGTTGTTTTGACTGCTTTTTCTAAGGTAAATGTTTGTTTACGAAAGTTCAAATACATATGCTTAAGTACCACCGCAATGCAAAAGCCTTTTTTTTTTTTTGTGGAGGTTTCAAACTACACGAGATTTAAAAAGCGAAATAACTCGAGAGGACGTCGAATGGTGCCGTTCTAAGACTTGTACATCCACAGCGGTGTCAGTCGTTAATCACGAAACCTTGAATACCAAGCGGAAACCTTTAGCGTCGAAGAGTTTTCCGGGGATTAACTGTCGCATCATGGCGTAATGACGAAAGAATGGCCCTCACTCACGTTGTTTCACAAAAAAAGCCGTGGTAGGTTGTTGACGTCGCGTATACGATCATCTAGTCAGCTAAAATTAGGTGCCTCACTAGCAATAAAATAACATTTCGCTACCCAACTTTTTTTCATTGAAAAGAATACAAAGAAAAACGTAGGTTCACAAGTAATCTCCAGCTTTTATTCCTTTCTTTTGGTAACAACAAGCTTGTGTCAGTTTGAGGCGTTACAGAACAAGAATAAACTAGTTGACATCCAACCTTATTATTAGAATCACGGAAACGTTAAGTAAGGTTCCCCATGTGATGCAATATCACGTGAAGTCCCCGCGTTAAGTGGCATCGCGTCAAGTCGCTGAAGCCCCAACGTGACACCCTTGCTTCTGAAAACCTGACGTCACGTGACTTGGTTACGAGGTTATATGTTTGGCTTTACTGCGTCCCGTGGTTTCTCGTCGCGGCACACACACCACTACGTGAACCCTTGACGTCACATCACCGACGTGGTTACGTGATTGGCGTCATGGCGGCACATCCGCGTCACTGATACTACAACATAACACTGTGACTTCACATGACCTGAGGCCACGTGACGTAGTTACGTGGTTAGTGTCACCTAGTGTGATCATTTGGTTGGTTTCACGTTACGACATCGGGGACGTGATCGTGGAGTTGGTGTCACGCGACAACGTCATACAGATGATCGACGTCGCGTTACCACCGTCTGCTGAATTTGGCGAGAAAACATTGCTTAGTCAAGCTAAACGCGCGTTTCAGACGTCCGTCGTGCTACCCTTCCCTTGCCACATGAGCCCTCCTCCTCCCCAGATTTCAACCTATGAGCGGGGGCTCTCAAGCCGCGACAAAGCGACGCATGCGGTCTGACAGTTAGGTGGCCCCACAAGTGCTATAGCTTTTAATGAAATGACAGTATAAATATGCATCCCGCCAGGTGCCTACATACTTGCCCTATACCTGAAAGTGATGACTGGCTTAGTGGTGGCAAGCAATTTATTTACGTCGTACGACTAAGTAAAGAGCAGATCAAGATCATACACCAGATATATTATGCTCATGGAATCTCTTGCTTTCTTTTCAGGGCTACTTTTGACCTGCAGATAAAGTCCTCAGTGGCAAGGGAACTAGGATGGCAGACAATCATCATCAGCTCTTCTCGCCGTCAACCGAGCAAGGCAGTGGGTCTGCTGCATTGACATCGCAGTTCCAGACTCAAAGCCCAATGCAAGAAGAGATCCCGACAACCCCGATGGCCTTAATGATCCACGGCGCGCACACCACACTCTCTACATTGTGTAACGGCAGTATTCCCTGCGAGAAAAACACATCAGGAGCGCCGTCTCTCAACAGCGAAGACGACTACACTGAGTACTATCAGGGGAACACAGCCCTCGAAGAAGTCCTCGCCATTGTAGTCCCTGTCCTCTTCGGAGCCATCGCAATTGTTGGATTCTTTGGGAATGCTCTGGTGGTCTTGGTGGTCCTCTGCAACCCACAAATGCGATCTACAACCAACATCCTCATCATCAACCTGGCAATGGCGGACCTACTCTTTATAGTATTCTGCGTTCCCTTCACCGGATGGGACTACACCCTCGACTACTGGCCGTTCGGCGACGTGTGGTGCCGAATAGTGCAGTACCTAGTCATCGTGTGTGCTTACGCCAGTATCTACACCCTAGTACTCATGTCCTTCGACCGGTTTCTAGCTGTCGTTCATCCGATAACGTCGATGTCCATCAGGACAGAACGCAATGCCTACTTTGCCATTTTCCTAGCATGGGTCATGATCCTGCTGGCTTGCATCCCTGCGCTATTCTCCCACGGGATGGTCATAGTCGACGACAACTTTGCCTCCTGCACGTTCCTGGCACACAAGGGCTACAGCATAGTGGCCTTCCAAATCTGCTTCTTTATGTCATCTTTCGTGGTGCCCCTTGCCCTGGTCTTTATTTTGTACGTCTTGATGCTGAAGAGGCTATGGTTCGGTGTGACACCAGGAGGAAGGGTCAGCGCGGAGAGTGTCCGATCCAAAAGGAGGGTGACGCGACTGGTCGTGGTTGTTGTGGTGGTGTTCGCCGTGTGTTGGTGCCCTGTCCAGATTGTGCTGGTCCTCAAGAGCGTGAACCTATACGGCCAGCCGATGAACCCTCCGAGGATAGTGATACAGATCGCGTCCCAAATCCTGGCGTACACCAACTCATGTGTCAATCCGTTTCTGTACGCATTTCTGTCTGAGAACTTTAGGAAGAGCTTTAGAAAGATTATCTTCTGCTGTCCAAGGAGCGTGACGAGTTCCGGGTCAACGAGGACTAGGATCGGCGATGAGAACGAGCGTACGGAGCGGGAAACAACGGCCACCTGCATCACCAGGGCGTCCAAGATATCGAACGACATTATGTAATGTTCCCATTATTGTTTGCTTTTCGAGAAACGTAGGGTGTGTTCAAATCGGAAAAAGAAAAAAAAAGTGGGACATCTTGTAGTGAATATTTGTGACCATGGTTCTCATCGCCAAAAACAAGATGAGATTCGCCGTCAGGTGGCGAGATTACAATCGGGCTAAGACGGTTCTTAAAGCCACCCTAATATTATGTGGTTGTTGCCTGCAGCCACCCACCGATTTTTCGTTTTGTTTAAGAACGCCATCGCTCTTCAAGATGCGCAACTAACAGATGATCCAAACTCTTTCGTGAATTGTGTTTTCAATGAAAAAAGTCGTGCGTGAAGCGTACCTTTTCTTCCGGGATAAGAAGATAATAAAATGCCTAGTGGTGAAAGTGGGCAAAATTATGTCGGGGCTTACCCTAACACATTCCTCGCTATTCACTCCAAATATCTTTCTCCTAATACCTCAAACGTGTGGCCCATAATGTGGTTAGCTCAAACCACTAAGTAAAAACAAAAGAAACAAAATCACATATGTAGGTTACGTTCTTAAGTTGCGCAGAACAACCGACCCCGTCTGAGCAGTTTTTTTTTTTATTTGCCTCATTTTGAATTTAATGTTTTTTATCAGACCGTCGCTGGAAGATGCAATCAAGTAATTGAATTGGAAAGCATCTTTTCTTAAAATACGGTGCCTCATTAAACTCCGCAAAATTGTTTTGACATAAAGTATATAATGTGAGAGAGCTCGCTCTCATTAATGTTCTTTGGAGGCGCACGAGGAGTCACGAGAATCTATCTCTTTAAAGGAAACGCGTTTTTGAAAGATAATTGATAAAGGGATAAGACGCATATCATATATAGACACTGCTCAGTTGTTTATGAAACAAACATATCCTCATTTTTCTGTTTAAGCCTTGCTTTCGCTGTCTGTCATTTTTTCGCGCATGCCAACGACAGGCCTAAAATGGCATAATCATATCAGACAAAGAAACAGCAAACATTACTCAGGAACATGGTAATTGCCCTTGATAGCAATATTTTTTTTTTTTTTTGCAATTGAGCATTATTTACTGACAACAAAATAGCTTGCAAGTTGACAAGCGAATATGCTGGCGTACCAAGTCGGGTGAAGGAAACATTTGTTTTATAATATTGAAGGTTGATATGCCTAGTTGGACTTAAACATAAACGCCTAAAAGCTATGTCTACGCATAAATGAAATGTTTAGATTAGTTTTCGCAAAAGGGCCCATTAAAATTGTCGAGGTTGCCATTAGAATATTTACAAAACTAGAGGAAGCGTAAAAGACAAAACTTCGTCGGAACTGGATTATCATTCAAAAGAAAAATATTTTGTATAGCCACAAGTTACTCAGGCAGAGAAAATCAGCAGTATTTTGCATTTTATTTTAATTTAAATTTTACTCATGGAGTTTTAATGTAGATATTGCAATTCGGACGTTTTACTCCACGAAGACAACTTCCTGAATAAAACTTGCGCTTCGCGATCTTCACAAACACCGCCAAACTTGCGCCATCCCGCTAGACTTGTGTCGCAGAATGGTGCTTTTTTTTTTTTTAGAACTTGCTTTAAAGCAAGTTGCCAACAAGAAAAAAAAAAACAAAAAAAAACAGAGCGTCCTGATACTTTATAGCTGTGCCACCACCATGTTACATGTTCTTCGAAAGGTTCCACGGCATAATGTGGTGTCTTGTAAACATTAAAACCGATCGTGACGATTTTTATGTTTTCTCGACATAGAGATAATGCCTGGGCCTTCGAACGCACTCCTACGTTTCTCGAAGCCGTAGTGGTCATCCTTTACCCACCACATTTGTAATAGCCTACTTTTATGTAAACACGTGTGCCTGTGTGCCTGTCAGGCAGCTTGTGCAGCTGAAGTGATACCACTAGAACCACAAAATAAGCCACGCTTCAGAGTAATGACACTTCATTCATCGATGAATGGATGGTAACGGCTCTGCCATTCATAACGGGCGATAAGCTATGTTTCAAAGTAACGGTCCTTCAGCCATCTTGTTGCTTAAAGATATTGTAGCCGGTTATCTGATGCTCGAATTAAAATCGCAGGAAACTTCCTTTTCACCCGTCTGACATGTTAAAACAACCCGCTACAGTGCAATACAATATCTCCGGAGCTCCCCGATACCGCATCTAGAGCTCAAAAAGTCCCGTTTTTAAATCAACAGGATTGCCAATGGAGCGTTTTCAAAAATTCATCAAGCAACATTGGAGGTCGCCATTCCATGGACACGAAGTGCGTGATTGGAGCCGAGTCTTTGCCCAATGCTGACGTCACCCTCGTGTCCAATACATGCTCAGAATATGAGATCAAGCAATGGCGGACAGGCGTTGGCGTGCACCTTTGAAAGGGGTCTCTTGCGCACGCTCAGAACCAAGTGCCAATATGTTGGCGCCCAAAAGTAAATAGTCGATCAGAGTGCCGATGCTCTAAGCGTGCCTTTTTATTGGCTCTAGATGCAGCAAACTGCTTAAATCGTACCCGTCGTCTTGTTTATCGCGCTCCACGTGACCTGCTGTTTAAAGCTCCGGTATCAGGCGGAGCTAAGGTCTTGAACTTTGAAAGTCCCTCAAAGCGAAGCTGGGTTTCTTCACACTCGTGTAATCATAGCGATTCTACCGTTTTCGGGCCACTCACCCAACCTGCGTTCTCTCCCGTGTTGCACGCCGGAGAGACGCCAACCTTATCATTGTCAATCCTTTGTCAATTCTTTGTTTGTCAATACTTTGTCAAACCTAGGGGGGCTAACTTGGGCCTAACACGGTTTTGCTCCAAGGCGTTTTTTAGCGCCCGAGTACTTTGCTATTTTAGTTTGAATTACTTTTCTGTGACTCGTCACATAATTGCCAAAGTGCCAGATTTGAGGCAATGATACCACGCATGAAACGAAGAACTAGCAGAAAAACCTATAACTGACACTTGCTTGGCAATTTCGGCCTAAAGTTTCCGTATGAGAAACTAACAGCTGGAAGTGAAGCCTAACTCTCTTGCACTTGTTTGTCAGTTAAGGCCCAAAGACGTCAGATGGTTGTCGAACTACCAGCAGTGAAGCGTAACTTTAGCACATGTTTGACGAATGAGACTCAGATACTCAGGACAACATACTCAGACTCTAGCCAAAGAAGGTAACTTTTGGTTCTGCATTGGCTTCTTCAGACTTTGTATGGCCTCAAATACTCAAGCAAACAACAAATTTGGCCAAAAAATTCTGCTACCTGGGCTCTTCTGAGTGATATCAAGGTGCAGGCATGGTGTCCCTACCGGTGCCCCACGTGTGCAAGCACGTGCAGAATGTGCTTGAAGAAACTTCGACAGGCTTGCCATTGCGCGCGCTTCCTCACGCGAGCAGGAACATGGTGGCGGCCAGATGCCTTGTTTGCAATCGTCTATAGACGATTGCAGCTGGGCGACTGACCGCCGCCATGTCTCTGCTCGAGCAGGCACGCCCGTGCGATTACGAGCTTGCCAAAGCTACGTTCACCCGCGCGTTGCACGCGCTTGAAAGCATGGGGCACCACTTGTGGCGCCATGCTTGTAATTGTCTATAGGCGTGGTTGTGGAACCACTGATCCATCTCGTATGCTTGATAGGGCGAAGAATATCTGTCTTGAAAATAAACATAAAAAAAAAAACAAATAATCTGATCGTTTCTTAGGACGCGGATGTCGGAGCGTCAGGATATTGATAATTATAGGTTACATGACTTCATGTAGTCAAGGCGCTGATTGTTCGGTGAGATTAAAGCCCCTTGTTGTTATATAAGAGTAGCGCAAGGTGCGTCGGTGCAAAAGGCACGTGCAACGGGCAGTCCTTGGGAAGATCATGTTGGCACAGCGCAGCACTGAGTTAGACTGCAGTCGCCATGTTCTTCCCAGAAGTGGCGCGCATCACGCGTCTCGAGCATTTCCGCGACAATGACTGGCGCCACTTTTCCCAAGATAGAGGGGCTTTAGGTGGCATAAATATAAAGCACCAATTGGCCAATCACACTGCCAGACTTCAGCATGAAATTGCGGTGTCTCGGATGCCGATCACGAAGGCGAGACACCACCATAATTGCAGTTATGGTTGTTTCCGCCCCCCCCTCCCCCCCCCCCCCCTCCCTCCGCCTCGTGCTACGCTCGCACATACCCGCAGCGGGGTTGCTGCGCGTGCGGAGCCAACCCCTTTTTTTAACCTTTGCCTCTTGATCCGTTTTGTTCCCTGTTACGTTTTATTGACCTTTGCCTCTTGATGTATATTTCTTTCCCCCAATACCTGCAAAAATCCCAGTAGGCTTGGCAGTATTTTGAAATAAAATAAATAAATAAAAATAAAAAAATAAAAACTACCGTTTTTACGTTGCCTGCTGTAAGCGGTGGCGTAACGAAATTGGCTCTTGAGATCGGTTCATAGGCCGATGCGCTGGGTCGGCATTTCTAACATATCTTAAAAATTGGAACATGATCTTGCGTGTTATTCTTTAAGGATATGCAGATCTTTAGATAAAATCTACTTATTAATGCGTAAGCATTAGTGCCTGCATGACAGCGAAAAACGGACGCCGTCCGTCTGCTGAGAAAACAGTGAAAAGGAAAGCGCGCCGAATAGAGAGGGGGAGGCTAGTGAAGGGCGAAGGCGAGAAGGAGGTGACGTCATGAGGCGGAAGCCAATGACCGCACGGGAAACCGGTGAACAGCGAAAACAGCGTGAGGGAGCAGATGCCGCTGCTAAGCGTGCAAGGCGGGCGAAGGAGAGAGGCGGGCGCAAGCAGCGCCTAGCTCGGCAGGCCGAAATGTGGCACAAGAAGCGGCAAGCTGAAGCGGGTCTGCGTACGACAAAGGCTGAAGCGAAGTGGACTCGGTGAGTCCGCTTCGCCGGAAAAAAAGTAATATAAGATCCTATGGGAGATCCTTCATGCGTTAGCATATGACTCTCGGAAAACGTCACAAGCGCCCCCTTTTGGGGAAACGCAAACGCTGACCCCGTAACAAAGCCACAAAGAGGCATCAGAAATAGAGAAAACAAAATAGAAAGCCAAAAGAGCAAGCCAAAGCAGAAAAGTAAAGGGGTCAGCGTTAGCGTTTCCCAAAAGAAGACGTGCGTGGCATTTCCCAATGGTTATGCTAACTAATTTCTTAACGTTCCAGCAATGGATCTTTCTTTATCTTATGTCTTAGAGTCCCTAAATGTCAACGTTACTAGAACAACTCAGTTGGAAACTGCCATAGGGGCCTGCTTGGAAAAAGTGGCTCCGACCCGAATGCTGTAATCTTATCTAGTTCGGTATCGGTGGACACAAGCATTGCGGGTTTTGAATGTGAGTTTCCCAAATGAATGTTCTAGTAACTTTGCCGACAACTTAAGAAATGTAGGTCATTGATAGTACCAAACATTTTACCGTCGCAGCGCAGCCAATGAGATTGAGATATATGGCAATAAAAAAAAGAGAAGGTTAAATTGCAAAGCGAGAAGCGTCAGCTTATTAAGCTCCACATTGAACTTCTTAAGCTGTACGCAACCGATAATCGAGTGGTATTGCATAAACACCGAAATTATGGCCACCTAAAAATAGATTCCTCCTGAGGATAATTTTATTATTGCAAAGATGCAAGCGAGCTAGACACGAAAACCGATAATTATCGTTGGAGGAGCGGAACAAGGGGTACAAAGGACAAACAGAAATTTCCGAGAATCGTCGCGCACAAATCCCCTCTAGCAGTGTTTGGAGATTTGTGTTTGTCATTTGTTCCCCTAGTTTTCCTTCTCCAGGGATTATTATAGTCATTCGAGATTCCTCCTGTTCCTAGTCTTGGTTACTTGTTTTCCCTTTCCCTATAAACTTTTAGAGTTATTATTTATGCACAGTTGATTCTAGACTTAATGTTGCTTCAAGGAGCCGCCTGAAACACAGATTTATTCTTCTGTGACGCCCGCGAAAATCTTACGCAGCCAGTATGGTGGGAGCTTACAAATGTTGGGTTTGTTGTGAAGCTGACTTTCAGAAGGCAGGCGCGTTAGGAAACGACCAAAGAAACCTTCCGAAAGCGTTCGATTAGGTGTGGTACCTTTAGCCTTCAATTGCCAGCCAATGACGTCAATACCCGCGGAGACAATTGGACATAACGCTCAATGGGAACCTACCATTAAGGCGGCGGTGTTTAAATTGAAACGCAAGTTGTTCAAGAATTAGATGAGATATAACTATCAGGTCCAATATCTTTAAAAAACTAATGATTGTTACGATATTTTTGCGAAGAATATCTATGTATGCATTAGGCGCCATGGCAAGACTAACGTTTGCCTCACGTGCAATGCCACCGATCACTAGCTGTAATGAATTTTAAGAAACTACATACCGGACCTCGCCAAGAAATGACACAACAATCTACTCGTAAAGGTAGATAGCAATTTGCATGATTAAAAATGTGCCGTTTTAACTACAGAAAACAAAAAAAAAAACTTTATAAGAGTTCGAAAATTAAAAGTATATCAATACTACGAATAGAGTCGTGATACATAGAATCCGGGGCGTGTCTTCAACTGCGCTGATCGCTTATTTATGAATTCTATTGAGTGAAAATGTCCTCCAAATTTCTATCAATCATTCGATCATCTTATTTATTGTCTTGAAAGAAACGAAGCTGTCTGAGGTTGCTTAACGTGATTTGGCTAGCGATGCAGCGTCCCCCAAGTCAAAGGACGCGTGTTAAGGATTTTCGTGAAACTCTTTCCTAACGCGCCGCTCATCTCATGAAAACCAACTCTTATCACAAATTTCCTGATAAAAAAAAAAAAAACAAAAAAACTCGAATGCCTTGCGCTTGCTAAAGATCAGAAAGACAATGCATTTATCTAACCTACATCACTCATTTTATTATTAAACAAGTCATTGAGAAGGTTGAGTTTTTTGCGTTTGTTGTAGAGGGATGAATGGATGGATGGATCGACAGACGGATGCAAGCATAGCAGTTGTTTTTCTTGTTTGTTTTTTTTTTAATTGGGCGGTAACTAGCCACCCCTAGGGATTACTGGCGGGCCCAAACGGCAGCATGGAAAAATAAATTCACGCAATCAGGGCTGCTTCCCCGCCAGTCAGTCTTACACCCTGCACGCATTTTCAATTACGACCATCCGAGCATCATCCCTGACTCGGGGATATTGACACTGCAGTGTCGTTCCTCGCAAGACGGTCCCTGTAACCGTACTCTGCGGATATATCGAGTGACTCTTCGCTACGACTCGTCTCGGCTCTTGGCTTCGACAAGTATCACCACTCGTTTAGTGTTCTCATCGACCCCTGTTCTAACAGTGCTACGTTTTTCTTCTTTGTCGCCTCCGTTCCCGACACTCGGAATCAATCTTCGTCCCACAGAAACTAGATGCCACTGCCGCATCTAAACAAACAAACTCGGCATCGGCGTGAACCAATCCTCCAACATTCTCTTCTCTTTTTTTTTTATGTGTGTGTTGGGACAGATCGAAAGGCCGATTTCTTTTTGACACAATACATAATTGATATGACAAGCGATCGTTTTCTATGAAACAACATTCTTCTGCAAAGAAGTCAAGGGAAATGCCCTTGTTTCGTCTGTTTTGTTGCCTTACTGTATCGCTTTTGTGTGAGAATGTGTGCCGCAGGACCGAAGAATAGGTCTGTTTATTTTGCCGACAGTGTGTGTCGATCATTGTCTTCTTTGTTGCTATTGTTCTCGTTGTTGCTCACCCTAATTGGTGTTTTTCTCTCTTTCACCGAAGTAAGAAGAACATTAGTGCGGATGTGGGAATAATAGTTCGCCCGGTTGTTTGCCGTACCATCATATGTTGTATTTTTCTATTAAAGCTTGGAACGGGAATGTCGGCTTCAGTGGTGGGAAGTGCTGAGAACGCATGCGTGGATGTGCAGTGTTCGAAACAATTCGGTTGCGTCGCGAAATTGTAATGTTTGTTGCTCAAGCTGCTTAGGCCGACTCACAATAGGCACGGCTGTCCCTGCAAACCTTAAGCACTGGGCATGCACAGGACCCTCCGACTATAGTCATGGCGTCAAAAACATGAGAGTTTTTATAACTCCTTTTTAGACTTCTGGATAAGCGTGCGAACATGAGCTAACTATGACAGCACTAACAATATCCACTCAAACAGTATCTAACACAAGCAGATGTAGATTATCTTACCCTGTAATCTAGGGCAGGTTGAATTAGCATCTGCTATGAATTCGACACCTTGAGTGTGGCTCCCCAAACGTGACAGCCGGTAAGTCAAAGTTCTGGTACTGCGGACATAGGGCGAATTTAAATATCCAGAAGAGAAATTACAACATGCCGATGGAAATGTTGTTCTTCTTCTCATTATTTTTTTTTTTTTATTTTGCTTCAGCAGTCGTGTCGCTCTGTCAGAAAACAAAGTGGCAAAACAAAAATATGTAAAGGCAACATTGCACGGATATGTATGTGTAAACATTCCGTAAAGGTTGTGGCATTTTTTTTGCTGCTACCCGTCTCGGAGAATGACGCAACGCAATATAGTTCAACAACGCGTGGAAATTTATTGACTTATCTCTACACGTCACGACGCAAAAAAAAAAAAAGAAACTTTGCATACGTTGCGACGGTGCTTTATCAGTGGCGGAGCGCCGCTCACGTGATCGATTGCACTTGGCCCCCTCGCGGCGGAAAATGCTCGCGGACGATTTAGCATGCGGGCAACCTGGTCCAACATTTTGGATCTCTAGATTGCCCACAAGGTGGGCTGAAAAGAGGTCTCACCTTGTATTGTTATGAATTTACCTAAACCCCTTGCTTCATAGTGTAAAAACCAACAAAATGCCAAAAAGGTCGCCAAGCTTTTTATAAAAGCAAAAGTGAGATCAAAGTGTTACACACCTCCCGTTTTTTGCGCTCAAAGAGGGCTAAAAACAACAAATCAGATGGAACGTCATCTGATCAGGATTTGAAATCTACCCCAGAAAAAAACAAAAGAAATGCAAAAAAGCAGCAAGAAAAAAAAAAAGGTGTTTCTTTTGGTGATTCCAGCGAAATCGACTCCGCGTAGCGGCTACGCCGAGAAGGTCAGCAGAGGAGATCGTTTCGACTATGTCGTCTTCCATCGCTGCTTGGCTGAGTTGGCTCTCATAGGCAGCATAGAAACAAACATCGTTTTCTTTAATTATTCTTACGCTTACGCTTCCGTCGTGTCCTTTCCTACGCACTGACTAGAAGAAGGTTTCTACCGTTGAAAAATCGCTTTGCGTTCAAATGTAACACCGATTTTGCGCTGCAGTGCAAGAAATTTATGGTGGTCCGCGTGCTGAACGATAAGAACGACCTCCTTTCGTCCGCCATTTTGCCTGACCAGCACGTCTTCTGTAGTTTGCTGGAGTCACAAATAACAACCTCGGGAAGTTGTTCAGTAAACCTCTAACTTGACCCTAAAATGTTTTCTTTCTTTAACTAAAGCATTCACGAAATCTAGGCTTCCACTTTTTAAAGACTAAAAGACGCCTTATTTAAATGTTATTCCTATTAATTTATTTGTTTAAATTGATCACAGTTTATAGTTTAAAAAAAAATTAAGAAACGCAGAACGTCACCGGTGATGAACATGACGCAATCCGATCGAAGCCAACGTGTTAGCGGAATACGCGGATAAAAGCAAACGCCGAAGATTGAGTCACAAAGCAAAAAGGAAGAATATAATGACGCATCCCCTGCAATATTCTGAACAAAAAGATCCTTGAATTCAAGAAAAAAAAAAAAAGCTCTGAAAGTATTAGCGTAGGCATCTTAAAAATTAAGTGTCTGAAGTTTTATTTCGTTCTTATCAGTCGGAGCGTCAGAATCGCCACCTAAAATGTCGGCGTAGCCCCGCTCCTTGTGGCGTGTCGAGCACAGGAGAGCAAAGCAACAGAGGGGAGAGAAGAACTGGGACAAGTGACGTCATTGGCGCTGTCAGACGACCCTTGCGCGCCACCGAGATGGCTCGGGGATGCAGACGAGGACATCACCACGCTTTGGACAAATAACGGGCGGCAGAGAGACTCGCCGCATTCCCTGCGGCAATCGCTGCGGATATTTTTTTTTCTTCTTTTTTTATTACGTGACATATGCGGTTTACGTTTACTTCTGTCCGTCTTATATTTCGTCACGCATTGATCATATGTATAAAGTAGACATTCTAAAATGTAACACTAATGCACTCCGGGAGTCACTTATTGCGAAATCTTCAGTAAATTGGAACCACCTTCCCGCATCTATCGCAACAGTTGTTCCTCACCCCTCAATTAGAACTTCCATAAATAATCTATACTGCTCAGGTTGAGCTTTAAAGTTCACTACTGCCACTACCCCCCCTCCCCCCCCCCCCCCCCCCCTCTGTAATGGCAACGGCCTTGAGGTTATTTTAAATAAATATAGAAATAAAAGTGCGGTAACTGAATTCACGGGACGAAAAGCTGCACAACTCCGCTAGTAGCTCAAATGAATTGAAGAGTGGTTCAGTTTCCCTTTAATATGTCAGCGAGTGTAGTTCAACATGAATCCACGTTGAGCTCTCAGGACACAGAGGAGTAGGAATGTGAAAACGATGCAGGGTCAATGGGTAGCCAGAATATATATATATATAAAAAAAACGATTAGAAAACAAATTTTAGGCAATAACCCCTTTGAAGAGTTGACACGTCACCGAAGGCCTCAGAGTGACGCCACCATCACAAATAAAAAGGATTCGTCCGGGTTCTCGTTACCACCGAAATATTAATAGCACCATTAAATGCACTATTAATGGTACCATTATCGCAGGTACAAATATCCACAAAAACTCAACTTCTTCAACGTACGAGAGAGAACAAACGTATTTGGCCACAAAACCACGACCACAAAAAATTCGGTGAGTATCACGGTTTCGTTTTTCCAGAGCTGTGTTGCCATTTCCCTGGCAAAGAGTACAGAATAGAGTTACGTCATTGACACTTAGTTTTTGTAACATATCGGTTCGTTACTCCAAATACAGTTCGAAATAAAAGGCAAAGTTGCATATTGGGGTGGTGAACAATTACCCTATTGGAAATTGAAAGGGACAAAAAAAAAATCACAGGGGAGAGGGAACATTTGGAAGGGTTAACAAAAGAAAGAATTTCAGGTGTCTTCATACGACTCTTCTTATCTGCCACTTTTGACACTGTTTTATTCATCCAGTTGGCTCGTAGCGTCGGCTGCGTCCCGACTAAAAGGGGCACAGAAGTCGATTTTGAGATCGTCTTTTTGTGGTAAAAACTTATTCTAGACTCTCTAAGCATTCCAACAAACACGCCCTTTTTGGGAAGAATTTTCTTCCGAGTGAAGTGGTCGACGAAAGGCGCTTGTCGGCGAGTTGCAAGCGCTGGCTTATCCCGCGGAAAAAAAGAGGAGTCTTATCCGAATATCTACCGATCAGACACTCTTCGAAACAAGTTATAATATAATCATTCGGAATCTGCGCGTATTGTAGGGCTTTCATTGGTTCACACAATGTTGTCCGCGAGAAAAAAGAGTCCACGTGTTTTTCTATTGTCCTGAGATGAATAGGCGGTTTTGTAATAAAGGACTTGGTATATATGGGAACTAACACATTTTAAACAATATAAGATCAAAAACGACCTTTTTCAAAAATGACTTCAGTGCCCCTTTAAGGTGAAACGAAGTGTGGTAACTTTTCTCTAGTCTTGTACACGTTAATCGCAATTGTAAACGATTTCAATTTCGATTATGTTGGTTTAAGAGTACTTAATTAGATTACTTGATTACTTGAGAAGAAAATTAACTGGTCGTTACTTCAAAAAGTAGCCGTCACTTTTCAGATTACTTTATATTTTCAGAACAACACATATTTATGTCGGTTTAAAAATGGGTCTTTCGTGCTGTCTATTATTAGATTAAAATCGCCGAATTTTAAGCAACCTATATTCTCAATCCGGTAATTTTGGAAGATCACCATTCGATCAGAGATTCGGGTTTGAGGATTTCCTTGGAAGGAAACGAGTGCAAAGAAAGGGCGTCATTATTAAAAAAGAAGCGAAAATGGTAACCGTTACAAGTAATTTTAGTACCTCCAAAAGTCATCTAATCACCCTCACGATTGCCTCCTAATAACATTTTAAGTTGACTACAATATTACTCCAAAAATAATCGATTACGATTAATTTTATAACCGGTCACGAGTACCGTACGAGTCTGCCTTTTTTTAATGCCAAGCTATCAAAATCGGAACGGTTGCTCCAGGGTCCGTGCCACCCATTGGCGACTCCAGCGAAATCAACGCCGTGTAGCGGCAACGCCGAAAAGCTCAAGAGAGGAAGTCGTTTCGACCCTGCCGTCTGCTATCGCTGCTTGGTTCTCGCACGCAGCAGAGAAACAAACATCGTTTCCAGTAATTACTTTTATGCTTCCGCCGTGTCATTCCTACGCACTGACTAGAAGAAGGTTTCTACGGTCGAAAGTTTGCTTTGCTTTCATAACTAACACCGATTATGCGCTGCAGTGCAAGAAATTTATTGTGGTCCGCGTGCTGAACGACGAAAACGACTTCTTTTCGTCCGCCACTTTGCCTGACCAGCGCGCCCCCAATATTTCGCTGGAGTCGCGAATCGACGTGTTTCGTATCCTTTCGTTCTGAGTTATGGGGGTTCCGTATAGGAGACAAAAAAAATAAGAGGACATTTCAACCCGGAATATGCGAGAAAATATAGGTGAGGCGAAAGAAGAATGTGTGACAATCAGGCATTTTTCGTGAACATCTTCCAGCGGCCTGGAGAGATCAAAACAATGTATTAGCGCATACCAGAAGTGACAAAATTCAAAGATGGCTACGCTTTTGTGGAGAAGGCGTATAGGGTCACCGACAACTTAAAGGACACATGCAAAGTAAAAAAGATTTTTTTTTTAAACAGCTTAGATGGAAAAAGGATGTCATAAAACGATTTTACAACGAAGAAAAAACATGTTAGAGCTATATTTACGGCGCTATACGAATTTGTTGTTGGCGCCCGCGGGAGCCGCCAGTGGTCACGTGGTAGGCCCGCGCGCCGCCGCGCTGCGTGCGGCGGCGCGCGCGCTCTTACGTCACGACGTCACGAGCACGTGCTCTTACGTCACGAGGTCGTGGAGTAACGTGAGACAATGACGTGACGAAAGGTCAGCACACGTGGTGCATATATTCCCGCTGAATTTAGCGGAGAAGTGAACGGACGGATGGACAGATAAAATGCTGAGATTAGGCCGTTTCCTGAAAAAAACATTTCATGATTTTAGTATGATGAACATTTACCAGACACGAAATTCGTTTACACATCTGCCATTAGCCCACATCACCCTCCCATCGCAACCGGTAAAGTCGCCGTTCATCATTTGCCCATCATTTGCCCAAGTGATTTGTCAACATCGTCAAAATAAAAGAAATCAGTTAATTAGTTTAGAATACGATACAAGTTCCTTACTTTACAGCTTCTTTTGTTAGACTACCTGCACGCAGTCATTGTTCGTCCTATACACCGCTGTTCACATCAAAGAGGGTGAGCCCATAAGGATTTCTCTTTTGTATGTTTTTTTAACACTTAGTAAAATCAAGAATTGCGGCTCATTTAAGGGGATGCTGAACCAAACATTTCAGTGTCTATAGTAAGTGGCGCACGATCTTTCCACGAACCATCAGCCGCCGGTGTGCGCGAGCACACGTAACGAAATGGTCGTCATAGGCCTCCATACACGCCAGTGAAATTAAATGTGTGGGCTCTAGGGAAAAGGAGAATAATGACAAGCTTTTAATCTCCACAGTAGGTTCTGGTGTAAAAGGTAAGTGGTTAATTGGCCTAACAAGCACGTAGCTTTCACTTGGCGAGATGAAAAGCCTGTCTTTATTTTCCCTTGACCCGAAGCCCATACATTTCACTGTCATTTTTAGCGCGAATGGGTGACTATGATGTCAATTTCGTTGCGTGAGCTCGCGCACACCGGCGGCACTTAACTGTTTAATTCAGTATCCTTTTAAGCGGCTATTCTTCCGATATACCCCTAAAACAGCCCCCCCCCCCCCCCCCCCCCCCCCCCAAGTGTTTGTCGTTCGGGCGCATTTGGCGGTTCGGCGCTTGTCTTCGGTTCCGCCGGTTCCAAAGGAGACGCTGCCATCTGGTGGAAAGTGTGCGTACCTGGAAACGTTTTTCCATTGCGTCCGAGATATCGACGGCGCGTATTTGCTCTGGCCACCCGCAAGTTTCTGATCTCCGGACCACGGTGTAGACAGGCTCTTCGTGCTCCGGACTGATGAACGGTGAGGGTGTAATAACAGTCTTGACGGAGCTCCGCCAGGTTGAGGTTCCTTCCTAGGCACCACAAAGCCGTATTTGAGGGAGCGCGGTAAATACGAGGAACAAAGGCGCGTATCATATCCGAGGCGGTATGGCGGCGGTCCCGCCACACGGGTGCAACATACTTCCCTCACGGTGACAGTACACACTGCTCCCGACATGCGATTATTTGGATTTATGGAGTCTTTTTGCCGCGCACCATTAAGCCTCCCAGGTCAGCAGGAGGAGCTTTGTGGGAGGCAGTGATTAAAGCTTAAAGGCGAAGTACAATAGAGCTGCGACAACGCTTTTTTTTTTTCAGCTTTGGGGATCTCAAAAATAAACGTTGTACTCCTCACCTCCCCTGATCTGAAACGGAAGCTGGGCTATCACCGAAATATTTTACGCACCATCAAATGTTTGGCATTTTATAACAGACAACATTTTTTTGAGTGAAAGCTGTGTAACTTTAGTAAAAGTTTTATATCGAATCAGACGTGCACCGATATTTTTTCTTCTAGAGTTCTATAATATGTAGACTTTTGGTGGGCTCAAGGCTGTTGTCGCACAAAATAGAATTACTCCCAAAAAACCAAATTTACTATGGTCCGAGTGATCGCCATGCGTGCAACGCAGCCTGGGTAACAAACGTGCGACAGTAACTTTCACAGATCATTGCAATCCCCATTAATTTTCTTGTCGCTTAGAAGAAAAACACGCTTTAAAAATCAAAACACAAGTGAGAAGAAGCTCTATGTTCATTCGCCAATTAGTTCACACTTTCCAGCGTTAATGAGCTTACCCCCTCATCCTTTGGCGAGACCTCCTTAAACAGTTCAGTCCGCGAGGATAGAATTACAAGAGCGTGCCCGGATGCCACACTTTGCTAGCTCAGTAAGAGTGGGTAAAACCGTCGCGCGGCAAAAGTAATCCAACCAATTAGGGAGCTAAAATGAACGCCGAGTCCGGATCTGATGATAAGCCACTCGCTTTGTCCTGGGATGATAATTACATTGTTCAACGCGAGAGCATCTTTTGCTGCAGGAAATAATCGCACACACGTGGGCATCTCCACCTTCCTTTCCTCCTCTTTTGATCTTGACCAGTGTGAAAAAAAAAAGGCTTGTCTGAACAAGGTTATTTAAGGCGGCAAAATCTCCTGGCAGGTGGGGCACTGTCGGTTTAGGAACTTTACCAGAGAGCCTAGATGAAAGAGTGGGTCCCTCTCAAATCACGGGGCGCGTTTGCGACTTAATGGCGGACGCCTCCTTTTGAAGTTGGGCGCAAGTATCAATATGCCGCGTTTGCGCATGGCGAGGAAGGAGGAAAGCAGGGTGGACAGGCGCGGGTGTTTATCATTTCAGCCCGTTCTTGTTTCGCCCTTCTCACTTGGCACTTCTTAAAACAACTATTCGAAAAAAAATCTTCTCGCTTTGACCTGTCGCATTGGGTACTTTCCCGTTTCGTCATTTGCATTTCAACCCTCCTCATTTGGGCCCGTTCTTGTTTCGCCCTTCTTACCTGGGCCTTCTCAAAACACCCATTCTCAAAACGAAGTTCTCGCTTTGACCCGTCGCATTTGGCCATTTCCCGTTTCGTTCTTCGCATTTCAACGCACGTCATTTGGGCCCGTTCTCGTTTCTCCCTTCTCCCCCGGGCCTTTTCAAAACAGTCATTCTCAAAAATATCTCGCTTTTACCCGTCGCATTTGACTCTTTCCACTCCAAAATCAGTCTTTTTTTCGGGAAATATTTATAAATAGATTACTTTCTTTTTGTGTGTGTGTGCCACGCTACCAGTCTACTCTCTCTGCTCAGGAGTTTTGCAGTGCGTCGAGGTCGTCGTGAAAAGCTACTGGTGGACGATAAAACAAACCAACTATTTATCGCAGCCAGGTCACACTTCGAAATGTTACCTTCTTTGAGGTCTTTCGACCTGGGACAATGCCACCACTTCTATAATGTACGCTATTTCTGTTCAAAGTGTTTTCCAAAACAAGTGTTGGTCGTGCTTTTTTTTTTTCATTCGTTTAGACTCTAGAGGAAAGGAAGCTGGAGTCACTGTACGATGCTCACTGCGTACCTATACACATAACATATATCTGATTGTATGTTGGGGGCCCAGGCAAGGTAAGACTCACCCACAAAGCCGCGAGGGCATAACGACGGTAGAAGCATGTCGAACTATTGCCATTCGGTCGTAGCGCGAACGGGAAAAAAAAGATGGGTCCAGTTGCAAAAAAAAAAAAAAATTATTTGGATCTTACGAGAAGGAATAAACGAGCCGAACCAAGTAAGAATGGGACGAAATCCGCACACTCAAAATGCGAATGGGACGTTTTCAGATAACGGGCAAAATGAGAATGGACTCAGTTGCGAAAAAGACGATTCGGATCTTAGGAAACGGTTCAAACAAGAAGGACCAAATGAGGATGGGACGAAATGCGCAACGTTCAAGTGCGAATGGGACCTTTTTGAAATACACCAAAAAGGCGCAGACGCTTTCAGACAATGTAGATGGTTGAGCGTGTTGGTTATTAATTCACGATAAGGAAAGCCTGTCTTGTCTGTTTGTCTTAAATGTCCCTCTTTCCTTATCGTGAGCTTTCAGACAATCAGCGCTTTTAGCATCTTCTTGTAGCAGGTGTCGCAAATGGGGCCCACAAACCACATGACCCTGATCGAGCAGTTCTTTGTAATCTAGGCTCTCTCGGCCTTACTACACACTGTTAAATGTATGCTTGGGCTTAGTAGGGAAGCGATATGGAATTCTTTACCGTGATGTATTTTTTCTTAATTTACAAGTTTAATGTCAAAGAACAGCCTTATTTCTTTGGTTGTTTGTTTTCTCTCAAATTTGATATGACTTAATTGTCAAAATAAAGGCTCTGACTATCGTACCAAAAAAAAAAAAATGCTACAGCATGAATCTCATCATAACATTTTACTGAGGGGCCCATTAACAGGGACTCGTTTTGATGCATTTCGAAAGCATCTTTTATTTATTTTTTTCCTTTTGGGGTAGTTCTCAGATGGTCGCAAGACTGTGCCATCCATATTACAAAACTCTAGAGACAAGTTATATGGTTGACTAGTCGTGTTGATAACATGCAAGCGTAGAATTACCAACTATGAAACTATTCTCAAATTTGCGTAGACCACATAAAGATACATCAATCATGACAAAAAAAATAAAAAAAGCATCTCAGTAATTTAATGAATGCTCGTTTTTGAACGAATACACCAAGCCGTTAGTGTTCCGCGTTAATCTTTTCGATGAGAGCGCCGGTGACAGGGCAACTCCGCATCATTGTCGCTTTTGAAGAAAAAAAAAAAAGAAACAATTCAGTCCTTTTTAGTGTCACCTCAGAAGACTACACGTCAAAAAATGTTTTTTAGACGATCCGGAAAACTTTTGAACGTGCCAAGTTGCCAAATTTGGCTGACTCTAGCGGGCGAATTGAGACGAAACAAACAGCGCAGTCATGGCTACGAACGTTGGCGTAGCCAACATTGAGCACGACATCATCACCATTGCCCACTTTTGTTTTTTGTTTTTTATCTCTGGGCAAGCGTCACGGGTGACGTCAGCATCGTTTCCTCTCGGCGCTCAGTGGCGTCCCCGTGAAACGCGCCTCCGCAGCGCGCTTCTCGGGAGTCGTTCGGCCGTCTCGCCGCCGTTTCCCGCGTCACAACCCCCGTCGTCGTCTCACAATCTGTGATCATTTTCTTTTAGAGTTTTGTTCGCACTACGTGCGCAGACTGATGCCGCAGTTGTGCATACGTCGTCGAATGCCGTCGACGCCAAAACGTGGTGAAGCGTGCGGTGCACAGAACACGCCCGCAACAACGGTGGCCCGACAGCCCACCCCAATTCCGCCCATCGCTGTGTAGTGGATCACGTGACATCTCGTATCGCGTGATAACCATCCTTTTTTTTTTTTTTTTTGGCGACCCGATGTTAATGTGGCCGGACGGAGCCGAAGTTCCGGTTTCGATTTCGGCTCATAGTTAAAATAAGACCTAACGAGACACATCCCATTTTTAGCGAATCAAATTACGTAGTGCCTTTTGCTCGTGCTCTTTAAGGTGAAATCACTCCTTATCTCAAAATTGTCGGAATAGAGCGGAGTTGGTCTTTCAGGTCGCGAAGCAACGACCTCCTCAGACTCACAAGCTCGCCGTCGTCGCAATATTCTAGTTAGTCACTGGCTGAGTGAGAACGGCAGGACGTGTCTTTCAAACACCCAGCCTTCAGCACGTGCCTCGTGCCTTCCACCGTGCTTCGGCTGTGTCCGCGCACTCCAGGTGCTCGAGACATCGATGCGTTGCTGAAAGTAGGAATTCCGCGCCGGAGGAGGGACAAATGGAGCTCCCTTTTGCCCCTCTCACTCTGCCAGGGACTGTAGGCATAACCTCCTATATACTCAAAAAGCCTGGCAGATCGCCACAAGAAGCGGCCGCCGAAATTGAAAAAATGAAGTGGAAGACAACGGATGAGAGGAGAGCCACGTGACGGGCGCCCCGCTGCGGCGAGACGCCGAAACACACTTGTCCCAAGAGAACAAGCGTGTTTCGGGTCTTTGCCGCTGCAAAAGCTGTGGGCTGCCGCCCAGGTTCCCCGAGAAATGGCTCTTTGATGGTCTATGCTACCAGATCCTCGCGCCCCAGATCTGCGACCGGGCACTCTATGGCTCCGTCGTCGAACTGCAAGGCAGCTGTTGAGTATAGAGGAGGCTATGCTATAGGCCATGTTTTAAGTGTATAGATAGGCTTACCTTTGGAGCTGGTTGTCACAATTTTAATACCACAATTATTTTTGTTTTCAGGTCACGCAAGAGCCACGAAATATGCTTGACAGCTGTTTTTAAGAGCTTCTCATTTTTTTTTTTAATGTGCGGCTTTCTTGTTGTTTTTGCTGCTTTGGTCAGATCCACCAGCTACACTTATCATTCAAAATCTTAGCTAAGTTTCCTCTTTCTTTTTCTTAATTCTGAAGACAGCCAGAGAAGCGTAGCGTTCAACAGAAAGTGAGAGTCGCCTCGATAAAATCTGTCCCCTGCACAGATGACGCAGCACCACGGACGCAACGAGCAGTTGCGGCCCAAACACGGAGCCAAGCCCAAACACGGAGTCGTCTCCCAGTGCGCACGCTATCAATAAACCAATCAAGCACAGACGGGGACCCCGACCTTGCGATTTTGGTCAGTGCGTCTACGGCTGTCTTCCGTTGACCTTTCCAGCGTTTATTACACAGGCGAAAAATGTCGAGTCTCTGTGCTATCCACGCACGCGCTGCGTCTCATGTTTCCTGGAAGATCGCTACTGCGCACGCTCAAAACGCATATCACTGCCCTGTAGACAGAGAAGGCAGCGTCCAGAAGACGATCGTTGAAATGGTTTATAGTCTGTTCTACTTTAAATACGGCCGCATCAAATCCTTGCAAGAAAATGCCTGCGCACCGGCTCCGCAACGTCACTGTATAGCTGTTTAGGCCAGCGAGCTGAAAAGTGTCAATCGGCTTGGGCGCTGGGCTCTCCTGTGCCGATGCGCTGACGGGGCGGCCTGTAGCTTCGAATAAAAATATTGTAACAATGTCACATACCCGCGTGTGAAGACGACTTAATTATTCGAATTACAGGTTTTTATATGTAGAAGTTTATATGAAACTCTGACTTTTAGTGTTTACTGTTAGGTTGCGACGACTGAAACCACTTATGTTAAATATTAGCGACTATACCCTTTTTACAATTGTTTAACTTGGTCCTCCTTTTAAAACCAAAGCGTTGCTCTGCAATTAGATGTATTCTAACTTGAAACATATATTTAACGTCCGCGGCTACCACACCACTAGGAAATATGCCGAAGGGTATCTAACCCTAGCGCCTTCCAGGTAATTCTGTTCAAGACAGAAAAACAAAAAAATTGACAGCACACTTTTTATCTTTCATTACAGGTTGGACGGCCACATTCGTATCTAAAAGAACTTTTAGCCTTTCCACTCTGGTGAGGAAGGAAGATCAGCGAAGCTGTACCATGGTGGGAATCAAGTAATGGCCGGCCGCAAGTCGGCAAGTCAGAGTGGAAAAGCTGGAAAGGTTGCCCCCATCTATGAGCGACGACGGCAAGCAGACAACCGGCAAGCAGGTTGTCTGGTTGCCGCCTTCGGTTATAGATGGCGGTAGCTGTCTAGAGGTTTTTTTGTTTTTTTTTTTATTTCTGGCGGATTCGATACTGGGGAAACTAGCTCTTAACGGCTCCGCTGTAGAAAATAAAATATACAAAATTAACTGACGGTGCGCAACTTAAGGGCGATTGTTGTATTTAAGAAATGCAGTTTTGAGACAGCAAAAGAAACAAATGCGGCACAAAATGGGACTGATCGACTACGTGTGAGTAGGCCATCATGTAATATAAATGTGACAAAAAGTGTAGTTCGTCTAGAGACAACCTCTTTTTTGCCTCTGTCTCAGGTTTTAGTATGTCGGTATACATAGATGCTGTGGTTTCTTTAAAGTTTACATAAAACACAGAAAGTTCTTTTCTGTGAATACAGACAGTCACTTTTTGGCTGGAGCAGACCTTGCATCTTGGACTATGGCATCATTTTACCCCTTGCGTGTATATTTGAGGACAAATGTTAGTCAACAAGGGAAGGAAGAATTTAAGCACCGCTTGGGGTGGGTTCTCGCTTTCGCAAGTCTCCAAACACTTCTACTTTTGGCGGCATAATCAGTGTCAGGTCACTGACAACGTTTTGTTCGCCACGTAGTCACAATAAACTGAGCGATCTGCTGGGGCCGACATGAGCTTGTTCACAACAAATTCAATATGCATCACCACGCTGACGAACAGTCGTGTTGAAAGGTGCAGTCATCATTGATTCAAAGCATCTGTCAGATGATGAGAAACCGCTGCATCGCGAGAAAGTTCTCCAAAACCGAATATTCTTTGCCGTATTCACGCTTGAGTCTCTGCAGAGCCCCAAAGACGGATAATCCAGCTACGTAAGTCAGAAGAGAAGTCTCTGGCATCTGGGCCTCTAAACTCCTGCAACACAAAGCCGAAGCCGCAGTTGCCAGAGCCGACGGAGCACACCGATTGTCCTATCACGACGATGACTTCGCGCTTTTTTCGCCGACGTCCAATCGGGGCGCTACGCAAACCTTTTTGCTTTAACTTTCCGTTGGACGAGTTCAGGGACGCAGAGCAGCTAAGTAATATAGTCGGTGATGTCGAATGCAAAAGCTAGAACACATAACATAATACTCTGCGCGTGTGACGTTCATGCTGATAACAACAAAAACAAATTAAGACACTTTGGAAGTAGTAACTCCTTCTACGAACACCTATTATGCCTCCTTGCGACTAAAAAGAAAAAGAAAAACGATGTTCTTTACTATTGACACCTGCAGATCTAACTCGGTGCCGATAAACGGGTCTCTCGCGGCGACGTCGCGCGTACTCACCAGGAAGCAACCTCGGCAGTCGTAACTCGACTGCAGTGAGACAGCGGTGGGTGTTGCAAGGTCGGCATGCCTGCTTGGGCTACCACATTGGCAGAAGCGCCGGAGCAGTGGGAGCGGCGCAGGAGCTCTACCGCTCTCCCTACGCTCACTGAAAAGTGGCCGCGCGCGGCGCTGTTCGCTGGGCGCTTGGTAGCGGCTCCTAGCGGACGCAGGGTGTCCGCATACCGTTATCCTTCTGGGTACAAAGGAAATTTGAAAGCGCAAGAGTACAATGATAAAAAGAAAAGCTACCAAACCAACATACTATCCAAGAGCTCGTGACTTGAACTTTTTCCGGAATTACAGTAATCCATGAGATACGCCGTTGCTCGTCGGTTGGCAAGGAAAAAGTGTGGAGCTTCTGTTCTCCGGCATTATTTGCCATACACCAAGGCACGCGACATTTCTAAGGCATTGATCTTTACATTCGCGCACGGAAAACCATGAGAGACGCTGGTCGCCGACGGACGCTGTAAATACACAGGCGTCTCGCCTCCGCATTTCGAACGACTCTCCACGTTGTCCAAATTGCGCGCCGCACCTCATGTCCGGCTTTGCATCGCTTGCGAGCCGCCGGGGCCTCTAAACTCGTCAAACACAAACAGTTGCGGCCAAAGTTGATGGAGGGGACCGATTGGCCTACCACGACGATGACTTGGCGCTTTTTTCGCCGACGTCCAATCGGCGTGCTCTACAAACTTTTAGCTCGAATTTTGTGTTTGACGAGTTTAGGGGCTCTGCAGTCCTGTGAGGTTCGTCGTCACGTCGTGTGATTTTATTTTTTATTATTTTTTTTAGATTAGTCGGCACAACCTATAACACAGCTCCGTCTTTGACGCTCGGACCAAATGCATCAAGGATGACAACGCACTAAATAAAAAAATAAAATAAAAAAAGTATGTCCTCGGGCCATCCGGAGTGCATCGTCAACATCCTCGCAGACGCTCGGTGGTCAAAACCTTCTGCCGGCTCTCTTCTCTCTGAGAGTGAGACCAGTGCCGTAGCTAGCTGACAGAACAGCGAAGCGCGCAGGCTTTAGTTTCTAGAAGGTGTTGGTGCAGCAGACGTTGTACGTTTCGGTGGACATGGACCCAATCAGGAAACGTCGGAAGTGATTCGACATGGTACTCGTCGCCTTTGCACGTTTGTGATTCTCGAACGACTAAACAAATCCCACACAGTAAGAATGTCGCAATCCTGCGATTTTTTTCCCCTTGTGTGAATGGTTTAGCCGGAAGCACTCAAGCACATATAGACAACGAGCTTCGTGAGGATATACTCTTGAGCTGCTTGATCAGCTTCGTCGGATAGAACCGTCAGCTGCGCGGTCGGGCTTAAAAGGGAAATGGAGTATAATATAGTTTTGAAGTTGAACGTTCCGACGTGTTGATTGCTCCGCCGTTCTGCAGTCGCCTCGACCTTCTAACAGTCGGAGTGTAAGTTACGAAAGGGGTCTTCATCAACTGAATGTATTCTTCTGCAGGGGCCTCCCGAGAAGTATATACTACATTTCAACGTAAGTCATGACGCTATCGAAGGGCAGAAATATACGGGGTGTTTTTGGAATCATGCTCTAAATTCTGCGTGCGAAAAATACCCACAGAAAAAAAAAGGTTGATGCCGTAATGGGCTCTTCCTAGAGCCCATTAAAAAAAAATTGATTAGATTTCGGTATAATTAGTTCACTAATTATTTTTCAGCTATTGCGATTTCAATTCTTACTTTTGAAGGTATGGTTTCGATTAGAAACATGATGCGAATCCGTCCAAATTCCAAAACCGCATAGTGCACGCGCAGCATTTTGCGGCGTTCCGATAAAGGCACTCAAGTTGGACGCGTTTCTATGGACCAACTCAATTCAATGACGTCACGCGCCTGCGGTGGCGCTGCTGTCGGTACTGCGCACGCGCAGATGCTTTACGCCTGTCGGTTCTGCGCACGCGCCAGAAATTCCGCTCCCCGTGGCGAAAACGCGCAACATGCGTGCCGCCGTCATCGCACCGCAGGTAGTAGAAGGGTTTGGAAAAGAAAACCTCCTAACTGCCGCATGAGATTTGCCTTTTTGAAGTCGGTGCCGGTGTGAAAACAACGCGCTCCTACGTACGATGCGAGGCGGCTTACGCAAGTTTCGCCTTCTTGGCCACAAGGACCGCTTCTGTTGACGCGGTGACGCGCTCCGATAAAAAACAAAAACCTAAAATGGCGTCGAATTTTTTTTTTTTTTTTAGAACGCTGTAAAATGTTGCGCATGCCTTAAATCACTGTATATGTGAGGATTTAGTAGTCTCTTATCACTGTTAATCATTAATAACATACTTTTAAATTAATCATTTTAATTTTAATTACTAAAAATCAATTAATGGCGACAGTATAGCGAGCATTAATCATTGTCCTTAAGGGGCTCTTTGGCAGAAACCCCGACGGAATGGACCCTTTTTTTTCTTTTTGCGATGGCAATTTTGCGGAGGATTGATTTGGCTCACGTTCCAAGAATCACCTTGCATACGAACACGGACACATAATAAATAGCCGTTTAGCCCTCCCCCCCCCCCCCTCCCTAAAAAAAGGAAGATTATAGTGATATTTTTTTTTTAATTAGCGGAAAAATAAACTTGGCACGCATCGCCGAAAGCTGATTCTGAACCCAAATGTAGCACTATCGGTTCAGACCAGGCGCCAAACTTTCCCAGCTAACCGCTATCTTATCCGAAGGTTAAAAAATTAGATTTTTAAAATTTTAATGGGCAAGTGGGAGCCGCTTTCGGCTGTTTTCGAACGTTTTCGGTGGCTGGCCCCACTCAGCGTCATGTATTCGAGAACTCAGTCGGCGGTCATTTTCCCCGATTGAAATTGTTCGCAAAATACCTGATAACTTTTGGTTAACATTACTAACTCTGAAATGTCTTTTTTTTTTTTTTTTTTTTGCTTCTGGTTTAGGTCGTTAGCGTTATATTTGAGCGGAGAATGAGCGTTCGGCGATGCGTAGCTTATTTTTGCAGTGAAAAAAGAACTGTAATTTGTTTTTGACACCCTGTACTTCGTTTTGTCATACGTCCGAGACGCGGTAGTCCAAGCGTGTAGTCACCGACATTTTAAAGAAATGCAGGGCGTGGCGAGTCCCGGGTATTTGATTTTCTCTCCTCAGTCAATCAGATTGGGGCATCAGTCGATAAAAACATCGAAGAACCAATCGGGAAGCAAGACGCGAAATCATTATTGCTATACTTCGTTTCAGCTTCGGTCTGAGCGCGGCCGATGTTATGAGCCGAAGGGTCAATCAATTAGCGAAAGAGGCACAACGTCATGGCGTGCTCTCTACAGTTGATAGGACCAGCCGGTATTCGCCGTCTCTCTGTGCGCGCTCCTCCGCAGGCTAGTCCTATCAAGAGCAGGGAGCACGCCATGACGCTGCGCTTTTTACGCTGTTTGATTGGCCCTTCGGCTCATAACATCGGCCGCGCTCGGACCGAAGCTGAAACGAAGTGTAGCATCCTGCTTGTCTTGAGCCGTCAGTGACTATGCACCAAATCAACTTTCTGGCGTCATGCCGCTCCGGTGTCGCTGCTGTCTGTACAGCGCATGCGCAGAAACTTCGCCTCGCGCGAATCTGGGTTTTTGCGCACACGCACCCGGCGTGGGCAAACGCGGTCTTATTGATAAACGGTGTGTTGGTGCCTAGAAGGTACGAGCATACAGCGGCGGAGCACAAGAAGGCCTAGTAAAAGCGCAAGTCGCTGCTCATTCGCTGTTCACGATTGGTTTAGTGAAAACGCTGGGAGCAAGTCGTCTGGTCCTTGCGCAGGAGGTGCGCTGACGTGAGAACGATGCCGAGCTGTGATTCGCTTTGATTGAAAGGAAAGTGGGTAGACCTCAATGCTGAACTTCTCGAGGTGAACCCACTATTTTTTTTTTTTCTTTTAATCAGGTATTAAAGCTTGGAGGTCTGACATCATCTCTACCCCTGTGCTATACTCGGCGACAACTTTTCTTGGCAATGCAGTGGAAGGTACGTCCCGCGTCCCCTCTCCCATTCTGAGTGTACGCAGGACGCGGGACGTACGCGGGACGTACCTTCCACTGCACTGCCAAGAAAAGTTGTCGCCGAGTTATAGAAGCAGACGAACTAGCGGTCCGCATATAACACGCACGGAAACATGACGAACACCATGACGTTGCATTTTTGACGCCTGCTTTGATCCGTCCCATCGATTTGTAGGCTGCGTCCAAACTTAAGGTGGCACGAAGTTTGAGGACATATAAGGTTACTGCGCATTGACCATGCTTTTTGATTGGTTCAGCCTAAAATCACCGGATCGCGGGAAAGTAGCGCCATTGCCTTCCCTGCCTGCTAGCCGGCCACAAACATATACTGACGTACAGATGACCAAGCCTTGCGAGGGGATTGACTCATCGGCCTCAGTAGCTATGGCAACCGCCATTTCGGTTCATTAAAAATTTCGAAGCCCCGAAAAGATCGTTTTGAACCAGTCGAGTCGAAAACGCCATGGAGCATCATCGTACTGAAAGCGTTCCTCGACAATATAAGCGTCCTTGGCACCGTGCATACAATCCACTTATCAATAATGCTTATCTCCACAGAAGTTTATTATGCTGCTGTTGTTCTCGCGTATTTTAAGACGGGTAAATTATTTTTCAATGCTGCTAAGCACCGACGGCGCCATGGGGTGCCGGTGTGAAGATGTGTGCTTGTTTCGTCGGTGTGGTGGCTAACAAAATTTCGGTATTCAAGAAGTGTCTTCATAAAGCAACCTCTCACCAGAAATTTGGATCGGCTCACCGAGAATAAGAGAAGTCAAAGAGAAACTTCTAGATCCACGAACCAAAATGGCGAGCATATTGGGAGCTCGGTGCTACTTTCCCAGGAGTTCAGCCGGCAGCACTGAGTTTAAAGATTGTGACCGCGGTTATCTTGAAATTCTGACCAAGTTTGATCGGGTCTGATCGGTTTAGCCGATGATATCACACGTACGGCCAGATTACAGACGCAACGACCTTGCGCTTCGTGTGCTCGATTGATTCTATCGGCTCGGAACGTTGAATGCAATCTAACCCGGGATGAAAGAAAAAATAGAATTGTGTTCGCGTAAGAAAAAAACAAGCAATCGCTTGCCGGCACCGGTCAATCTCCGCAAACTTCGAAAGGATTCCATTTTCGTGTCTTACGCAGCAACGCGCAGCACCGCCGTCTTGTCGTTTCGATAGCCAGACCTGACAGGCCGCTGTCACCTCTGGCCATGTCGTTTGGCTTCCGCAGTCCGGGCGTCTTTGTTCGTATGGTCGGCACTCCGGTTTGTATTCAATCTGACGGCAGTCCACCAACGATCAGATGAGGCAAAACGTGCAGCGCCAGGAGTGTATCTTCATGGCGCTCGCACGTCGTCGATGTACTTATCTTATCACCGGCTAAATCATTCACGGACAAAAGAAAGCGGCAGATAACGCCGTGTTCACTGCGCGTGATTGATTTAGCCCATGATAGCAAACGGACATAGAAGACGAACGCCCTGATTTTGCTTTTTGGCACTTCTTGGTTGGCTTCATGGAGTTGCAGTGTTAGCTGAAGAGATTCTTCGAAAAGAACGAGTTATAGCTGGATCCTAGAGTAGATCTTCCCATGAATCAGAACACCGCATTCGTTTTCCCCCAAGATATGACTCGACACGAGAAGACACGAAAAACGTCCAACCATTCGTGGCGTCGTAAAAGGATCTTTCAGCCGCGAAGCGCGTGCCGCTCGTCTGGGCAAAGTTTCCCAAGTATATTCCCCCGCACTGACACCAGTCGTGACGTCTTTTTTTTACTTTTCTTTTTTTAAATAGCGAGGGTGCGCGTGCATAGCTTTCATAGGCGCTGAAGATGCGCGAGGGTGGAGGTTCCGAAAAGTTCTTTTATGACGTAACGCTCCGGGAAGGAGGGGCTCAAGAGGTACTTTTGAAAATGATTTTATGCAGGCACCGCCCCGTGCACCAAATTGAAAAGAATCAGCATTGTAAAGCCCGAGACGTAGGAAGAGAGGAGAAGACAAGAGGGGACAACACAGACACGGGTCTCAAACTCAGCTGAACATTTATTTCCCCAGCCTCGCTTATAAGGACAACAAACCAGCATCCCTCGGCGCATGACGTCACACTGTCAAACACTCACTCACCCATCCTTTCCACAACTCCCTCCCCGCCAAGCTTCTTGGCTGACCTTCCTCCGTCCACCCCCCTCTCGGGTTTTACAATGTTGAAAGTTCACCACCTTGCTCTTCTCTGTAATTTCTATATTTGAAAAAAATCTCAATATTCGTGATCCTAGAAGCCTAATCAGGACGATATAAATGCTTTGACTCGAATACAGAGCTGCTTCAGCTTTCCTTTAAATTGTACGACAGAGTATTTCTGTTCCTTCCTCACTTGTAATACTTTTTGTTATGCATATAAAGGCATCTCCTCTTGCTGGCTGCGAGTGGCAACTTTCTTTGAGGATCCGGACGGGTGACGGAGGTTTCAGAAATAAAGTTGTGTTAAGTGTGTTGCTCTTTCTGCAAACTGTACTGTGTTACGTGTGTCGAACTATGTTTTAATAAGTGTTACTCGGTATTTTTAAACTTTAATATCGCCGGAACGTTTTGGTTTATATATTGAACTCTTCGTAGGAAGAGATCTGTTCCCACGTCATGGTCCATATTGAATTCTCATATGTGTGTGTAACCTGCCGTTGACATATTTTTAAATAAAAATATCGTTTTATTTGTGTTTTATTAAACTTTCTACTGAATAAGCCCTGCAAGCTATCTTAGTTTTAACATTATTGTCTAGTCATGCTTGTGACATTAAAATCTGCATTTCATACAAAACTTTTTTTTATGATTTTGATAATGCAGGAGTTTACACGAATACCGAAATCGCGACCACAAAAGCTCAACGTCCCATTAAACGACCAAGATGTATCGATTGCTTTATATCGAATAACTCCTACACAGACGACGAATGCGGTATTTTATTACATAGTATTTTAGATTGTTTGCGTGCGCATGCCCAGCCGCGGCGTAATCAATTCGGAGGGCATAACATAATAAAAAGTAGACACGTTTTAAGGATTGTTTTTCTAAACCGACGAGCCATGTCAAACACGAGTTTTATAAGATTAAAGTCATACCGTCGGTGTTCAATAATCAGTCTCATATTGCGACATCTAAAATGAAACCTACACAAAAAACCAAATGGTGCTTTTTTTTTTTTTTTTTTTTTTTTTTGGGGGGGGGGGGGGGGGGGCAAGTTTGGGAACGTCATAATTTTGAAAAGAAAACAATCTTTTGGTAATTCACTTAACGTTCAGCAAACTGAAAATAGTTCTAGATCGTTTCAAAGGCGGAAAAATTAAAGTGAATAAAAGAAAATAATTTCAGAAGCACTTTGAAATATTACTATCCAGTACCGTTCAATTATTTCAGTGGGAGGGACCTCCATTATAGAAAATCTTATTTGTAGGAGAAATGCTTTGGTCCAATAAACGCGTATGACCAAATAAGTTCACATAATAATATATAAAAAGCATACAAAAGTACATAACAAATTATAGGAAACATAAGAAGTTTTTTGTTACATATTATATTATCTTATATTTATGTTGTGTGTTCTCAAAAGGTCCTTATAGGGTCTAATAATTATCTTATCTGATAATATGTGTTTATAGGACCAAAAAAATGTATTTCACATATACGAGAATTCACTGGCGATATAACTGGGGCTATGGGCCGTTCGTCGAAAGACAATTCCTAACAGGGCAATTGGTAGTAGGGTAACTAGTCGCGTAGGGCAATTCGTCATAGGGCTATTCGTCTCTAAGACATCTAGTCGAAAACGATCTTTTTTTTTTAGTAAAGTTTAGAGAAATTCAGGAAAAGGGGGGGGGGGGGGTAGAACGTGCATGTGTAAAATATAAAGTTCAGAAGCCGTTCAAGAAAAGTTCGAACACCCCCTTGTTATCCGCATTCTTTTGCAGTTTCGGAAAGGTCGGAGGCTATTTTAAACATATCAGCCACAAGCAGGATCACATCCACAAGGGTGTCGTGGAAGCAGCAAGCCTTCAATAGGCGCCTTCAAAGAATTTCTTGGAAGCTACAATGAAACAGACAATATGGACATCTTTGAGGCTTGCGCCAGAAGCATAACATCGTAAGCGGGGAGGTATACCCAGAGTTACCGATGCAAATAAAACTCGTTTTGTTAACTTACATCTGTGTGGTTGTCTGATCAAAATTACTGAAACATATTTATAACTCGGCTGTGGCCAAAGAAGTAAACATCGTCTACTGCGAAAGTGGAGCATGTAAGCCAACTCCTAAACGTTATACTACAAAGCAAAATATCAAATCAGGAAGAACCTTAGTTCTTAATAAAGAGCTTGAAGCAACATACTCGATAAACCGTGGAAATTAGGCTTATAGAAGGTTTTAATTGGGCAACGAATTGCCCTATCACGAATTGTCCTATGACGAATTGCCCTATGCGACGAATTGCCCAGCTACGAGTTTCCCTGCTACATATTGTCTTTGAACGAATAGTCCTACAGACTCAATAAGAGATATTTGTATATCTCGAGGAATTGCAGTTCGGACATCCATTTTAGAATATAAAACGATCAAAAAAATTAAAGGCGTTTACAATTCTCTGTACTGCCAAATTAGAGCTTAGCTGTTGAGAACGAGGAGGAGAGGGTACGGTGGGGAAGGTATGCCCCCGCTTCCCTTCGTACCTTCCCCTCCTCCTCTCCTGCTCCCCTTCCTTTTATCGGAAAATTTTCGCAAAATTTCCCGCTGAATTAAGCTAAAATTTTCCCGCTAAATGTAGCAGGGAAATTTAGCGAAAAGTTTTCCGCTAATTTTAGCAAGTAAACTGAATTGGCGTTGAGGTCACGAGACGTCAATTTCTCCGCTAAATTTAGCGGGAGAATTTTTAAGCTACATATAGCGTGACGTCGCACAATTTTCCCGCTAAGTTTGGTTAACATATTTCCCGCAAAATTTAGAGAAAATACTCCTTCCAATTTCAGCGGGAAAATTTTCCCTCATGACATCACACGTGACGTAACATGTTACGTCATCATGAAAAACGTGCCATAATGTAACGCGCGGTTACGCCGGCGCATACTCCAAAGCCGCTCAACCCGGAAACGGGTAGCTAAGAGCTGCACTCTAAAACATTTTTGGGAAAGGAAAGGGGGGGGGGGGGGAGCGGGAATGGTTCCAGGTTCCAGGCTTTTCGCCTCCGTGCTGCGAACACCTTAAGCGGTAAGCCACTTGCGTCATTGTCTGTGCTTGTCCTCGTCCAGAAGTTAGACACAAAGCACGAGATTGACTCTGTAAGCTTCAACGTATATTATGGCGATGTATCATCTACTCAGTTGACTGCGCTGGATATGAACCCTTTCTTCCATGCGGCCTTCGTGGGTCCAAGGGAAACTAATATAGAGAGAATTGCCGCTACAGTAAGTTTAATTTGCAGCATCTTTTACGGAGGGGCGATACTAGTTATCAGAACCTGTAATAATTACATTGTAACTGCATCATAAATGGGGTAGCAGTCATCCCCCAACCCATATCTTATGAAATGCTTAACTGCTTCATACATTAATAGAGTTGGATCAGTGGTGTACTAGAATATTTCAGATGCGTTTTACTGTTTGTCCTTCCGTACTTCAATGACCGAGAAGAATTTATTAATTCATCGTGCGCAAACCTGGAAGTATACAGGGTGCAGTCCTATACTATTTACCGGTATCTAACAATTTCGCCTTTTTTTTTCTTTTCGCAATTCCCAATTCCAGCATCATTTAGTACCCCTCCCTCTGTTTCATGTGTTGGCCACCAGGACACGACAGCTTTTGCTGCATACTTCAATAGGCTGCAGTTCCCGACTTCTCTCCTTCAGATGTTTTGCGCTAGGTGGCATCGCTTCCCTTGGAGTTGTGGGTACTCTCACCTTTGGAGTGAAAGCAAACAGGGCTGCAATGGCGATATCATCCCCAACCCCCAGTGAATAATAATAAACCTTTCGTTCGTTTGTCAACGGTGGCCGTCAGTTTTTGGAGAAGTTTCGCTGATACTTCAAATAAAACGAATCAGTTTTATTTTTACGTAGTCAAAGTACAGTGCTGTGGGAAAAAAAAGCTGCAGCAGCGCAGCTTGATGATTCCACAAACCCTGAATATTGGAAGGTAAGTGGCACCCTGCTAAGAGCATCCACAAGAAAAAGCAAACAAAAAAGAAGGAAAAAAAAAGTCTAATATTGCTAACAATGGATTTAAAAAGCACACTCATTCGGTGAAAAGCAATCACGAAGAAAAAACATCGAGAATATAAAATTTCAGGGCGCACATATCTAAACAAAAGAATATTAAAGAAATACTCTCCCGGCTTTATACATTGCAGAGAGTTTACTGTATTTACAGGTGAATAAATCAAAATGCACAATCTGATAACAGTTTAGCACAGACCGTAGTACATGACAAGCAATTTTTCCCATAGTTCGAGCAAGGTGTTGGCATTACCCAATGCTTTCCGTGTCTTGTGGAGAAACCAGTTGTTTCCTTTATTTGAAGATGAGCCAGATTCCGTACATCATTGATATCGTGCCGTGTTTATAATCTATACCGCAAACTTAATCGATATCTATACAGGTTGAACGCTCTAATCACATGGGAGCGGTCAAACAAGTTAGTACTTTTTTTACTTGTACTAGTACTTACAAAGAAGTTCTGGTTTCAAAAGGAAGACATCCAACCAAGTCCAGTTTCGACGTGGACCTCAGCTGCATTCATTGCGACCAAAAAGGTAGCGACCCAACAGCATCGGATACCCAAGCACAATTCGTAACTTCCCTGCTTTGCGGTTGTGTACGCAGTCAACCGCAGCAGCGCAGTAATTGGACTTACAGAAGACGCTTTGGTGCAAATGCCTGATAGTCGCCCGGTTAAAGGCGCTGCATTTTTGCTCCAGCCACTACAGCGAAATCATCAAACAGTCTTTGTGGACCTTATCGCTCCTTTGACATCACGGCGCTGCTGTGGCGTTGTTGTAGGCATGGCGAGTTATATCTGTCTAAACAAATAACTTAATGTAAAATACATGTTACGATAAAAAAAAAAAAGAAACACTAGCTAGGGGGCGCAAGACGCCGCCCGGTTCAAAGGGTTCAGCGTCATCCATCCATGCATCGCATGTGCAGACACTTCACCTCACGAGAGTCTGGTTTCTGCGCACGCGGTGAACACACCTTGTGTGAAAAAGTGTAAGTTTTTCTGTTTCTGTTTTTGTTTTTTTAAAGCGTGTTGCTGTACAGTTTGTTGCAACATGAAAATTAGAAGGTCGGGGCTCCGCGTGGAAGAACCAATCCTCCGCTCAGTGCAAGATGCGTCGATGCGCATGCATGGAACAGCAGGTGAAGCTTCATCTCTTTTTATCTCTAGCGCCAATCGTTACAATGGCTGCTCACGGTTGCTCCTTCCTTTCTGTGGCATTAGAAAAGTGATGAATTCGTATACGGTAACGTGGCATCAGTGGTCATTGTAGGGGGTCTTGCCTCGTCTACCAACCTTTTTTTTTCGCGTTGTTGCTTCTGCATCAAACGTTTTTTACCAACAAATTAGTTTTTGCCAGCAAAAACACGCAGGAATGACCGTATGGTGCAATGCCGTCACGTACAAGCCATGTATAGAGCCGTAGCAACGTTATTTTTAATTTAAGTTCACGTCCGCAATCTCTCCAGCAGCTCGTATGGTGGAACAGAGTTCATATGCGGCTTTGGGATTTTGCGGGGAATTGCAGCCGCTGTCTCTGCAGTTGCAGGTCGCGCGGTTCAAAGCGCACGTGTGAAACGGCCTAATCAATTCAAACACTCTTGCAACGATCGTGTTGCGAAACGAGAAAAGACGATAACTGCAGGTCACGTGGTGCGCGACAAAAACGACAAGAACAGTGTACACTTCGCTTAAAGGGACAATTAGGAAGTGCCAGCGCGTATTTTTTCCCACAGAGCACGCACTGCACAAGCCACACCTTCAGGAAAAAATGGAGAGCCTTCTACGGTGCCTGAAACGCGACTTCGACTGGCATGTTTAGCGCCCCATTGGGAGCGCGCGACACCTTAAGGCAACATTACTAAAACACTCAGTTGGGGAATTTCACCCTTAAAACACGGACCGCTGGCGTCCACCGAGACCGAGCTAAATACGATAACAGCGCCACCCTTTTTGCGACGAGTTGAAACATTAAATTTTCTTTATATGGCTCTTGCTAGAGTCACTGAATGTTTCCTAGGCTCGAGGTGCCAAGGAGGATTAATGTTTTTTTCTTTACTACGATTACCATGAACTTTTAGAAAGCGTGTTTCTAATTAAGTAGAAGCAAACGAAAAAAGTATTTTAATTTGAGATTAGTGCAAAACTGCAGGAGCGTGATGTTTGCATACAACTTTAGTTTATAGGAATTTGCGGCACAAATAGTACTGTTTTTATACAGCCATGTAATACCGGTGACCTTAGGTAGCGAGTCCCAACCTGGGTGCGTCCTAACTTCGGTAAATAATCGCGGCGCGTCCGCTTGGGAGATAGGGTTTTGCAGCCCTCCCTTCCACTGTATACGTTTCGGCGCCAAAATGGCACAGTCACAGCAGACGCTACCGAAGGCGATACTCCCGAGCCAATAGAAGCAGTTATCTAGTTCCCCAAGAGGCCCCTGCGGGAGAAATGGCGGCGTTGCGATCGCCATTAGTTCGGTTCTCGAGTACGGATCGGTTCCACTTTTTCAGAGCAGGCGCTATGGCAGTTTTCCAACTGGGTTGTTATATAGTAACGTTGTCCAAAGGGTCTGTGCCAACTTCCCTTGGCAGCTGCACCAACGTCCACGTCCGTGTTATGTCGTGTAGTGAAGCGCTGCGCGCTCAGACCTCTACAATACCTCGTTAACCCTAAGCTGAGACTAGATGCTCCGCCTTCAGCGCGTGCTTTCTGCTCTTGCTGACACTATTGTGACCGCGCAGGCACGCGCAAGCAAAACACTGCGGAAATCAGAAAGCCGGCGCTGAAAGGGGAGCTTCTAGTCTCAGCTTTAGGGTGAACGGAGCATAATGCAGCCGCAGCGT
This sequence comes from Ixodes scapularis, assembly GCF_016920785.2. Lineage (NCBI taxonomy): Eukaryota > Metazoa > Arthropoda > Arachnida > Ixodida > Ixodidae > Ixodes > Ixodes scapularis. The sequence continues at coordinate 94,871,322 of NW_024609881.1, forward strand.
CTTGGCCAAGTTTCTCGATCTTCTTTCGGAGTGGCACATTGACATTCGAGAACGTATTCATGCGCAATGTTGCTCTGTACTTGTTCTCAAGTCGTGCGACCCACACAAGAGTCTCGGAGCTCGTATTGAAAGGCGGCAACGACAGCAACACACAGCTATGTCTTTCGTTTATCTGCGCTGGAGTATAGATTTACGGAGCATTTTTGTGGCTGACGGTCCGGAAGTCAATACGGGACGACAATCACCACTGCCACAAAGTGATAAAATCTACAAAAGATGTATCTTTTGCTGGTCTTATGATCAGATTACTCTTCGCTCGCTGGCGCGAATCGAATCGCCATATTGGAATTGAGATGATCGCAGGTGTTTACACCAATGAATGGAGGGGATGTGTTCGCAATTAACGGGTTTTGTGTAAAGAACTAAGTCAGCCTCGACCGTAGCCCTGAAATTTCGGTATAGCGCAGTGCTCGGGTAAGTTGACAGCGACTTGAAACTAAGGTCGGCTGCTACACGTGGTGTCTATGCGGAATGCGCCTGCTAGGTTCAGCACCGTGTCGCCACTGTCTTATCGCACGCCTCCAGTACCCCCCAAGAACCTAAAGAGGTCACGAAGTGGAAACAAATGGTCTCACAAAAACCAGAGGCACACACAGCCGCTAGTCGCGATCCTAGCGGTTGGTCAACAAGTACCGGTGAGAAGGGAGATTCTACGCAAGTGTCGCTGTCATTGCGGCGTCCCAACTGGAACCTGCTGGGGCTTTCGTCATCTGGTCAGCCGCAGAGCGAGCTGCAGCAGGACCGGTGTGTTTAGTGACCATTACAACTGCTAGACCACCACCAGGGACGTGGTGAACAGCATCAAAACGAAGTTCTGACGTCATCGGCCGAAAATTGAGGATACAAAAATAAAGACGTGGCACACCACGCTATTTGGGGACAGGTTGTAGGCATCATTTCTACACTATGTATCATTCCTACACAAGGACACCAGTCTTCAAGACGGCCCATATCTCATGAGCCGGTGTGTCCAAGGCTGGAGCATTTCAAGCGACGAGAAGCTTTTGGGACATAGGGCCTGAAGAAATCACCAGAAACACTTTTTCTCAATGTTTTTAAATAACAGTTTTTATGTCAGTTATGTGTTATTATTTGTTATTACAAAGTATTTTTATTGTGAAGGCATTAATACACGACATGAAGAAACTGCCTTTCAGATATTTTTAGAGAATGCCTTTTGTAGTTTTTTCTAATTCGGCTATTTCCGACGTAACAGAATGTTGTACATTTCCAGATGATGTAAAGTGTAGAGCCTGTTTCTTTTAATGTTGAACAAAGAGTAAATGTTTTAACAAATTGTTCTAGTTTGGGTTAGCTCGTATACCAGATGCTTTGCGCAAAGTGCAGCGCGATGTTTACTTTTCCCACTACCTGTTTCACATCGCTATTTCGGGCCGTCGGGTACCTAGGATTTTTTTTGTAATGCAACATCAATATATCATAGCGGTTGGCGCTTAGCATGCTCTATGGGAATCTATATGCGCTGGAGAGGGATCACGGAAGTGGGAGAGGGCATAAATAGTGTAAACGCTTTGTTTTTCTCGCACCTACTTCTCAATACCTCACTCAAGCACGCCATTCGCAACAACATTAGGATCGTACAAAACACAAGCTCACCCGGTTGAAGAGCATAAAATGTTGAAAAGTATTTTCTTCTAAATGTGGTGGCGTATATGGCTCGTTCACTATCAGTCGCCTAAATAGTGCCTTAATTAGGAAAGTATAATATACTCCTGCAAGGAATTCGCTTTCAGCACTCACTCCTGGGAATGTTGATGTAAATGAGACATTCGGAAAGTGAGTTTATGGCTAAACGCTTAAAATATGGGAGTTCTTGCATTCTTAATAGCTTTAACAATGTATTTACACCAAGCGAAGTGTAAAAAAAACACTTCAGTGAGTACTACGGTTTAACATCAACAAGGGAAGTTAAGAAGTCATCCTGGACCTCAGATATAGTAACCTACGTTTCACCAAGAGACGTAACTTCTTTAGTTATAAAGAAGGTAAGTCTTTGAGCGAAAACGTCAGTTACCAAACTGGGGCTTCAGGAAAATTGTTTTAGAAGTTGTTTCTGTCGTCTGCAATCATTTTCTTGGCTTGTATTAAGAAGGGAAATGACGCTAAAGTATATCGTTTGACACTTTCGACGTCTTGGTGCCACAGTTGCCCATATCTCGATCTGTTCGTTCGCCGTTTTCCCCGACCCTCGATCTGGGCCGACCAGAGGAAGTCGGTTTTTGGTAGCAGAAGATGATCTTCCGGAAACTCTTGCGGAAGTTATCCGAGAGAAACGCGTACAGAAACGGATTGACGCACGAGTTGGTGTAGGCCAGAATCTGTGATGCAATCTGTATCACGATTCGCGTAGGATTCATCGGAAGACCATAGAGGTCGACGCTCTTGAGCACCAGCACGACTTGAACGGGACACCAGCACACGGCGAACACCATCACCACCACCACAACCAGACGGGTTACTCTCTTCTTAGAACGAACACTCTCCCTGCTAATCCTTCCTCCTGGCGTCACACCGAACCACAGCCTTTTGAGCATCAAGACGTAAAGAATAAAGATAAGGGTCAGGGGTATCACGAAAGAAGCCATAAAGAAGCATATTTGAAAAGCCGCTAAGCTGTAGCCCACGTCGGTCAGGAACATGCACGAAGAGTAGTTGTCATCGACGAAGACCATTCCGTGGGCGAAGAGTGCCGGGATGCAGGCTAAAAGGATGACAATCCACGTCATGAAGATGGCGAGGAAGGCGTTTCGATCTGTCCTGATGGCCATTGATGTGATGGGATGAACGACAGCCAGGAACCGGTCAAAGGACATCAAGACTAGAGTATAGATGCTAGCAGATGCACACACTATCACCAGGTATTGCACAATCCTGCACCAAACGTCACCGAATGGCCAGTAGTTAAGAGTGTAGTCCCAACCGGTGAAAGGGACACAGAAGACAATGAAAAGTAGGTCCGCCATAGCCAGGTTAATTATCAGGATGTTGGTTGTAGACCGCATCTGTGGGTTGCAGAGCACCACAAGGACCACCAGGGCGTTGCCGAAAAAGCCGATTACTGCTATGGCACCAAAAAGTATTGGAACAACAATTGCCAAGACTTCCTCGACTGCCCTGTTGCCAGGATAGTAGTCAATATCATCGTCGCTCACTCCTAGGAGCGATGCGCCAGAGGCATTTGTCTGGCAGGCAATGCTGCTGTTACAAAGACTCATAGCCGTTGAGTACGCTGTCTGCGAAAGCGTCGTCAGTGCCGTTGTGACAACCTCCCCAGTGCTGTCAAGGTCATGTCCTGTCGTCGTGGAGTGATTGGGCCCTGTGATGGCATGGGACACCGGCGACACGAAGGTGGTGTAGGCTGCCATTCCAATTTATCCAGATAACCTGCCTAGGGTTCAGCCGTCTTCCGCCTTGCTTGGCAACGCTGACATCTGCAATGAGAAAAAAGCACAAAACGTTTTCATCGAACTAAGACAACATGAGCGGCAGCCATATATGAGAATGTTTTAACATATTAGGGTTAAAGTCGGTTTTTATAGGGCAATGTTTTTAAACGAATTTAAAACGAGTGAACGACTTCACACTCCCATCTTGCCAAAAAATGACAATGAGAACGGCCTCCAGTTTCCCTTCTTGCTGAAGAGAACGTCACCGAAGGTAATACACCGACGCATTCATTTAGGGTTTCATGAATACTTAAAGTATGTGATTTAGCATTGTATGACATACTCCGCAAAACCCCACTCACCCGGCCAGTATAAAAGTAGGCTACCTTTAAGACCGATTTTTTTACAATTGGTGAATCGAACCACACTCCTGGATCGGGAGCATATGCCATGTGCGAAGGATCGTGAAGGGACTCACCTCCGGTCACAATGGCACCTCAGTAAAAGGCATTTTTATGATCGTGTAAATGGGGTGTAAGACATATTTGATATAACTAAGTAACGAGCGCTCTTGTCATTTAATGCAATTAGGACCACTCGGAGACATGGTTGCGACAATTATACATCTCGCTAAAAATGCGCTTCAACCGAGTACTGAGCAGCAAGGCAGTGTATTTTAATTAGGAATATCTTATAGTAGTAGTTTGTTTTTCAAATATTTATTACTGTTATGTTCTTCTCAAGGTAGAAAACTGGGTTCAAATCATGGTACTTCTTCTTATCATTAGTTTTTAGCCTTCTTATAATTAGACTAATTAACTAATTATCATTAGCCTTCTTATAATTAGTTTCTCAACTCTTCGTCTATACTGACGTACGTCCTGCGCGCGCAGTTTTGCCCTCTTAAAATAGCCAACATCCTAAAAAACGTTTGTGCGTTTACTTTCCTCTACAACACAAAGGAAGCCAAACACGGCGAACACAAAAAAGCTCCCAGAGCATCAGGGTGTCGAACCGGAACCGAACCGAACCGAAAACCGGAACAGAACCCGTTATTTTTAGCCGAACCGGAACTGAACCGAACCGAAATCTTGCCGCCATCTTGGAACTGAACCGGAACCGAACCGAAAAAAAAATATAACGGTAACCGGTTCAAAACGGTTCAAGGTAATATTTTTTTTTGTTAGTGTCGCAAAATGAACATATGGAATAAAAATTGGCGGCTGTATTTCTATCTAGGATCAAATCGTCATATATACAGAATTGAAAAGTATGGTAAGTTGTGGGTTTTCATGGCACTATGATTAACCATGTGTCACGTTGTCACGTGACGTCATGGTGTCAATACATGTTGTCACGTGACCTCATGACGTCACGTGACCCACTGCGTCAACTCGATTTAATTTGAGGAAGTCACTAGATGTATTAACATTGTTGACAGCATGACGTAACATGACATCACGATTTCCCACCGAGAGTCACGTGACACCGCGACGTAAGCAATTTTCATAACCCCTAGTCGAGTGCTCAGGTTTATGATAATCAGCACCGCCAAACATTCGGGTAATGACTCATGCCAATTACATATGATAAGAGCCCAACTCTAACAATATCTGAAGCTCAGCCCAAGCTTTTGCTTTCCAAACCCTAGCCGCCTAGAGCATGGCTGTGATGAACACTGGCGGTATCAGATCATGTGGCCGCTTGTTTAAATTGCGAGTTGAGGAGATATCGACCGCCGTCTCTTTCCTTTATTTTTTCTGCATCTGCTATTAGGGGAAAACTAAGGGATGTTTCCGCAAGCTGTCAACGTTAGGGGTTATTTCTTAACACTATTTATTGAAAGTACAAGAAAAAAATGTTGCAAGACCCATTTTACATTATTGAGGCACCCAAATATTTTTTGGTTGTTGCTGAACTGCATCTGAAAGAAGTCCCTGAGAATAGAAGTACTGAAATTACTAAATGCGACTCATTAATATAACGTTACACAAAACTACACGTGTGTACGGAAGGAATACTAAAAAAAAAATATTTTAGTTACCTCAGAGAGATAGCTGAACGTTAGCAGTCGCTGTAAGTCTCACACGAGTGTCGTTCTGAACTTATTGGCCAAGTTTCGACTTCCTCTACTTTGCTTAAAGGAGCTATAAAAATATTTCTATACATCACTAAATACTACTCAGGATCACTCCCTAACGTTAATAACTGCTTGAACTTGGCTTTGCTATTTTTTCTAGGCAATGGCAGTTACCGAAATATTCGAGAAATAAGAGCATCGTTCATCCCCTCAACTCGGAGCCGGAAGCGGCCATGTGGCCTGGTGCCTATTTTATGCCGCCAACGTTAATCCTACCCCGCGATGAGGTTTTAAAGGAAGAAAAAGCGTGCTCAGCTTCAGGCATTGTTTGAGTTCGGCCATTCTCATCACCGCAGTTCTTGGACACGAGCCACTACCCAAGTGTCTGCCAAGACATTGATTGTTACGAGCCGATGTACGGTGCTCACGCAGTCTTCCTGTCCAATCTACGAGCCGCACTCGACTGTCGTCAGGCAGGTGGTTTTGATCCTACAATTGAGACATCAATCTTTGGGAAGGCACGACTAAAAGAAATAGTCTCATTTAATCCTCGCAATTTCACCGCGACAAAGAAGCTTCTGAATTAGTGGCGGCCTGTGCGAGTATACTTGGGCCAGAGTACTAGTACGCCTCTGAAAAGTCATGAACATTCCAACCCGATGTCGTTTTATGATCCATCTAAACCTCACGGGGTGCAAAATAAAAGCAATGAAAGGTTGCGGTTAACAAGTGTCAAATAAAATTGTCAAATGAACACACACCAACGGAGGAGGCAATTCCTGAGGAATACTTTCAGCCTTTCCACTCTGGTAAAGCTGTACTATGGTGGGAACGAAGTAATGCCCTGCCGCAAGTCGGTAAGCCAGAGTGGAAAGGCTGGAGAGGTTACCGCCATCTATGCGCGACGGCGGCAACCAGACAACCGGCAAGCCGGTTGCCTGGTTGCTGTTGTCATTTATAGATGGCGGTAGCTGTCCAGAGTTTAGTGTCATCATTTGTTTGCTGACGGACACGAAACTGGGGAAACTAGCCCTTAACAGCTCCGCTGTATAAACAAGTACGTGTGTGTGGGGGGGGGGGGGAGGGGGGAGGGGAGTTTTAAAAACATACTGCGTTGTAAAGGTTCCTCTTCCCTGCATCTTTGGCGCAGGCCAAAAAGCGTGACTCCGGCAACTACTTTGCTTGCAAAAACGTTCCTACCAAAAAGCACGTTTTTGTCGTGCCAGACGCTCGCGCCGTTCCTAGTGAAAAACGTCTGACACGCAACTAAAGGGTCGTGGGTTCAAATTCCGCCTAAAATTCCTAATTTTATTTTCTTTAAGGCAAAACAATTACTTTCAAAAGTGAAATCATTTGAGACATACGGCGAACTTTAATTCGCATTACAAGTCATGTTTTAATCACTCTCATTCCACGCGTGACATCACGTTTCACGTGAGCATTTTGGGTTGCTTGAAATTCTTGCGCGAGGGTATGTAGCTCTGACGTCATGAACCTATCGACCAATCAGGATTTTCCAGTAACGCCACCGACATCGGCTTTTCTGTGACATGAGCTCATTAACGCTATTGAGTTAAAATCATCAGTTAGCAAAGGTGATGCTCATTTGCAAATTAAATTGACCGGCATCTTGTCAAGAACAAACCTCAACAGCCAGGCTATGCCAGCTTATTCTGCATAAGAAAATGTTCAATTGGGCAAGTGCTATTTTGGGCCAGATTCGATTTGAGTGCGAAGGTGCGAATAGATTAGAGTGAACAATTGCGATTACTTCTTGTTGCATGATTAGTGGCATGCATGCGGTGCCGAGTGCAAACAATGTTTGGTTAGAACAACAAGCGCATTTGGATTGCCGCTCGGTGTTTCTAAAAAAAATAGACTGAAAGGAATTATCCTAAACCTTTTGTTACATTCTGAGAATTTCATTACTTTTAGCTCAGTTGTGTCGTAATCATATACATATATCTTGTAAAGTGTATTTCTTAAACCTTATTTCATTATTAGCATGAGCAAGAGGGGCTCATTTCATAATTTATGCGATGTAATTAATTCCTTAGTTTAAGGACACAATCACGATTTCATTTTAACACTGCGACACAAAGTTGTACCAATCACGGGTATTTTAGACGACCTACCACACTTTGCGACAACATTTTATACCGTGTCAATAGATCAGCTTGAACTTTAGAATTTTACTGAAACACGAAGAAAGCACAATAAAACACTGTATAGTTCTAAATTTGAAGCTGATCTATTTACAGGTATGTACCAACCAGCTCAACTTTTTACTCTTGTACTTAAACATTTTGATTCAGGTAAAATATATGTTACTGGTAAACAAAGGGATGTGGAGTCGTATGAACACGACGTTATGTATGGTAATGTATATTTTTTTCTACTCTTGCGTCGAAATTAAATAACTGAATTTAATATTTTTGGTACCTAAAAACAAAAGTAAATTGCACGGACGATCGAAGAAACTATATAGTTAATCCTTTCACGGCGTAAATAGTGTATATTGCCAGAACAACGCTAAAAATATATTCTTAATTTAGCGGTTCAAACCGGTTCGAACCGGTTCGAACCGGTCTGAACCGTTATTTTTTGCTCCCCGGAACTGAACCGGAACCGAACCGAAAGCCGTGAACCCAAACCGGAACCGAACCGATAAAAATTTCGGTTCGACACTCTGCAGAGCATGATTAAACACAGAATACAATCATCACCAACATTCTTGGTCATGAACGCTTCGGCGCATGCACTAAAATTAAAATTTAAACTGGACAACAATAAAGATCATAATGTTCCCTTGGAAATATTTTAGATGACGCTCCTAATACATCAGCAATCAATAAACATTAAATGAATATTTGGACGTGTATAGTTTTGCGTTCAATTCTTTAAGTTTCATTCACAAAAAATCCAAATGTTCCCGAGGACTGTAGTTGCCTGGTATCATCGAATGCAAATCAATTAGAATATTGGTATTACTTTTTAAAACTTCTTATTCCACGGAATGTCCCAGAAACTTCACCATGTAGGCAAAAAATGAGATGCGCACAAGAATTATGAGCGTGACGTTTCACTCGATTACTGTTTCTACACACAAATCACTTTTTTATATCTAATTATATTCTGAGCTTCGTCCTTATACAGTTGTTCGTGATTGCCTGCTTCCATGTTCTGCAGGAAAGCAATCTCGCAGACCTTAAAGCAATGTACATACACACAAGGATGTCTGCCCTCTGTGAGTTTCCATCATCTATGTCAACACTGCTAAGAGCGCGTTTTTTTTATTTTTTTATTTGTGTTTGCTCAGACGTGCAACATAGATGACGTTTTGCTTCATTTTCAACGTCACAGATACGGCTCGAGCGAAGAACAACCGATCGAGCTCAGAATTGTACATAGAAATGAGAGTCATTACACAACAGACGGTGCCGACAACGAAGAGCGAGAACGTGACCCTCAAATAGCTAGAGCCTGAGGCCATGCTGATTCCGGCAGCCTTCTTGCGGGACAACAAACACAAATGTAAGAAGACCAAGGATCACGTAAGTATGCGTCGTTCGGTTTCGTTCAATCCGCAACGAAGCCCTAGTACAACAATGAGCACTAGTTGCTGAAGTCGTATAGTGCCCTTCAAGTCCGGCTGGCGAATTGCAAGTCGGTATACGCTGGCTGTTAAAAAAAAAGAAGAAAAAAATCAACCCCCGAGCTGTTTGTACTGAGAATTGACTCGCCTAAAATAAACATAATCTTTGCGCGCAGCAGAGCATACAGAAGGTTTCTGTTTTGATTTGAAACTCCTATTCATCGCGAGCCGGAATTTAATATGGGTTTTCTCCTTGTACTCCGGATCTGAAATCGCCTCCCAGTTGAAAATAGTTCTTTTGAATTCGCTTTTGAATGGATGTTTGAGATCACCCAGTCGGTGCTCGCCTGATTTCTGGGCATCGAGTTCATCAGCACTGAAATCGACACTTCAGTCTTTGAACGGAGATAAAAATTTCCCCATTAAAGACCATCAACTGAAATGATGATCATTTTGCAAAAACACGGGAAGGCTCAGAAATCTCAATAAAAATGCGCAGTTGACGAAACGAAAAACGGTATTACGTAATACAGCATGTTTTGACGTCAATACACTTTGCCACCCCATGCACTGCTATCACTCAACGCAGTTGGGACAAAACACTGAAGTGATTATTAGAGTATAGTGTTCATTCTGGGACCATCAAGGTATATTTCCCTTTAAAATTCGTACAACCACTCGTTCATTTTTTTAGGGCGCTTTGCATCGGGTGTTGCCGAATGGCAACAGGCTGTTCTATAGTGGTTAGATGACGCCGCGCGCATCATCAGCCCAACCACCCGCTTTGAAATACATTTGAGCACACAACATCTTCTTTTGCAAGCTTGGAAAAGATTGTGTTATTCCGGTTATTTTCACTGCCAGCAACTTGTATGTGAAGCGGCTAGGCTGTAATACATCACTTTAAAAATATGTATTGATTGCATCACTGCCCAACCCATTTGCGGAAAGGAGGGAGTCACTGTTTTGTATAAGTCTTCTCCTGCGTAAGGTGGTCGCCAGCATTTGTTTTTCCTGTCCGTCCTTTTTGTCTAACTCTTTCGTATTTTTGAATCCATTGCCAACGCGCTCAATCCAAGTTTGTTTGAAAACAATAGAGGAACAAACAACAAAGAATTTTCGTAGGTAGTGTCAAGTACGTCTTATTAAAAAGCTGTTTTTCCGTTGACGATTCACCAAAGCGGCATCATCTGGAGGTTTCTGAGAACTTGCGCTGCCGAGAAAAGCTGCATGGTTCTTCAGAAAGTTGGCAAGTTTTGACGGCAGAGGCAAATCAGTGTTTTTTGGGCTAATGATGGGTAAAGCTCATAGGCATATCCTCCTGTCCACGGGTATAAACCAAAACTGAAATAAGACGCGCTCCCGCAAAAGACTTATGAAACACGGACCTTCAAATAATTAAAACTATATTCTCAGCTTTTCAAATAGGATTTAAAACGTCAGAGTGTTCTCAACAATTACAGTGAACAGCCCGATATCGTGTGCCTGGTGCAAGTCTTCCGACTAGTGTATCTTCCGCGTTGAAAAAAGTGGTCCGTCGATTTCCTCCTGGTAACATCATAGAAGTGTCATGCTGTTATCATGCTGTCGGTGGTCGCGATCCTGGCGGTGTCTCAGCAGCAGTGGTGGGTATTTCAGACATCTGTTCTGCTGCAAGTCGCTCTCCAGCGCGACAGTCCACCGAAGCTTCGGCAGCCCGAAGTTGGGACGCCGCGACGATAGCGACACTCGCGTTCGCCCATGCTCTTCGCCAGCAGTTCTGCGACCAACCACTAGGATCGCGACATTTAACGATATGGCACTCGGGCTTCTGCAAGGTCGTTTTTTCTCGCTTCTGGATCATTCTTAACGAATGGGTGAGACTGGACGCTAAAGACACCAGGAGGGAGACGCGCCTTGGGTACCATACCTCCAGGTCATTAATGCCCAGAGCTATAGTCACCATCAAAACTCGAATGGCGGGGAGATCCTTTAATTTTCCCACATTCAGAGCGAGCTGGCTACCCTCGATAACGTTTAGGAGTCTTGAAAGCATCCAGCGCGTATGCGCAGTCAAAGCACAACGGAAGCCAGCAAGCATGTGCGGGAGGCCGGGCATTGGAAGGAGTTCTCCTACCCTCCTACCGTTTTCATTCGCTCGGTGAATAAAGAAGTTTAATCCACTAACCTCCACTATAAGCGGCTGGATGGCGCATTGAGCAAATAGGCATGAAGCCACCGGAAATAACCGTCTTGTTCCGGAAGTAAGCGCTTTACAGGCTTTTCAGCTATTCCGACCGCGGGATCGAACAGCGTTCAGGGCGCTGGATTTTTACTTGTCATCCCAAGAGAGCCTGCTTGTTGAGGAGTAACAGCACGCGGACCCGAAAAGTCTCCTGCGAAGCCATTCGATCCGAATATTTTTAGATTCTAGTTGATCAAGTGCGCGTGTGTCACGCGTTCAAATGCCTCATTCTCATGATTTAATTCAGAACAGGAGTATTAAAACCCAATCAAAGACACAAAAAAGCATGGACGAAAATATCGAATGAATGCACTAGAAAGCCCAGCACACGCCCGACTTGAAGTTTTTTGTTACTCAAATAAGAGCTCTTTTCTCAGGTCGATTTCGAAATTAACTCCGAAACCGCTTTAGCCTGTGCAGAATACTAAAAGGCTAGGAAGACATCGGATATACCCGTTTTTTTTTTTCAACTTCTTTCCTTTACCTTCTTTCACGTCTTGGTGTCTCTACCTGATTATGTTCCAAGATACGCTATCGGACAGGTGTCCTGTCATCGCCTAACGAGGTTAGGCTTTGCAGCGAGAACAGAGCGGCGGCAAGCGTACGGAAACAAATGATTTCCCAGAACGGTGTTTCCTTCTAAGGCCCTTTGACGAGGACACGGACTAGGAAAGAGCCAATTAACGGTCCGTGTGGGCTCCCGTCGTGTCAAGTTTACTTAGTCCAGAAAAGATCTGATTCCCAGGTGCGAAGCGACTGCTACTTTGTTTTAACGATTGACTTCCGCCGCTGGGTTCTTCGCTTTGCTCCAGCGGCTTTTGATTGCTTAATTAGAACTTGCAAAGTAGATCCAAGCTAAGTAACAGATTTGTATAACAACATATTTTTTCACAAAGAGAGAAACACAAAACAACGCAAGCATGCAGCAATCTGCCCATTTTTACGGCTAGTGTCATGGCAAACGGAATGCTTCATCCGGCATTAAGCTCTAGCTATTTCTATTCCCGAACGATCTGAAAAAGTCCAAAGAAGCACTTGGCCAAACAAGGCGCCTGTCTCACTATCTATCAGAAAAAAAAAAAAAAAAACATTATCGAGGCTTCAGCGGCTCTTCACTTTTTGTCGGCACTCCCCACTTGACAAGCAGTTGCTGATTTAATGCTGATTTTCTATAATATAGATGCATCACCCGACAAAAGGTAAAATGAACCGTAAATGAATCAACCGGTTCTGTAGGAGGAGCCATTGGTTTTAGTGTGATTGATAATAAGTTCGAAAAATCAATGACGATAACCGGTTTTTATTTTATTTCATCGAGCACTACTACAATCGTTGTTGACTCAGCATTTGGCTTACCAGGTAAGAGTGAAGACACAAATCGAACGGTTGCTGAAATGCACCTCGAACTTAGCTTTCTTAATTCCGTTAGATTGCACTCGAAATCTTAAACCACGCGCTGGCCTGAGTTCTTTTTTTTTTTCTTCTTATATTGTCCGCGGCTGTACGTATTCATTCCGTAATACAAAGTATTGCTCAATTTCGGCTAATAAAATTGTGTCAAGGTACGTGTTTCGTTATGGCTGGACTCCATGGAGCGAACTTACACGGCGAAATACACGCGGCAAAAGTCTACAACGACGCGCTTCCGTGTATGCGGCGTTCACCACTGGATTCCATGAAACGAACAGCTGCAAGCTCGGCCAACGCGGACAGCGCGACTGTCACTGTTGCCAAGGGGGAAGTGAATATCCACTGAAGTCGACCACTTACAAAGCTTTCCCTAAACACGTCAAATTCGTATAAAGCGCGAAACAAATTCAACGAAACGAGCAAGTAATCTACAATAATGTTATTTTGAGTCGTAATAGGCCTTCAAGTGTTCGTTGGGAAAGAGATTGTCCAGATGGCGGTGGGAAGCATGCATGGTCTGTAACACTGTGCATCGGAGCCAGGCCGAAGCCAAACTGCGTACTACGTTCTTATTGGCCCGCGTCCTTCGCTGCGTGGCGGCCGCTTCTGATAGCGGCGTTCGCCGGGCGAACAATATATACAGGGTGTTTCAAATAGCGGCCAGGCTCTTTAAGGCGACCGCAAAGAACTGTTCCTTAACCTATCGCGCAACAATTCTTTGCAGCGTTGCCCGCAGGTGGTTAATTTATTTCTATAAATTTGCAAATAGCGAGCTTACGTGAGGAAAAAGTAAAAAAAAAAAAAGAAAGTCTTCAAGCCTTCACCGGTCTTCGAGCAATAGGGCGCCATTTGGCACGGGAAATGAAATGGCTCAAGCGATCGCGACGCCAACTGCCGCCAACGAACGAGCATACGGCGCCGAGAGCCGGCGTAAAATAACAGACGATCTTTTCGACTCAAGAAAGGCGCGCGTTCCGCAGGCGGCGACTGTAGCAGAACCACAAAGAGTCGCGGTAGCAAGGAACTGCAAAGCAGACGATGTAAGTACCGCGTAGAAAAAAAAAAAAAAAAAACGGTGAAAAGAACCCGGCAAACCGTTTTTTAATCGATTATGTGTCAATTTATTCTGTTTTATTATCAAGGATGATGAAATCGTGCATTGGCAACTGACATCGAAAAAGCTTGCTCCACTTTTGAGTCGAACACGTCGTCTGCTATTTGACGCCGGGTCTCGGTGCCATATACTCGTTCATTGGCGGAAGTTTGCGTCACGACGGTTTTTGCAGTCTCTTGTGTCCCGTCCCGAATGTCGCCCTAGTGTTTGAAGACCTGTGGCATCGCTGTGTTTCCACAGGAGTTAAGCCTTTTTTTTTTTTTTACTTCTTTCTCGGATAAGTTCGCTTTTTACAAATGTTGTATTAAAAAATGCACCACCTCTGGGCACCGCTGCAGAAAAGCGTCGCGCGATAGGTTAAGAAACAGATTTTTGCGGTCGATTTAATGAGCCTAGCCGCTATATAAGAAATCCTGTAGATCCGCTAGATATGCGGCGAACGGTCCGTTTTTTGACGCCGCAGCAAGAGCGAACGCCGCCGGGAAAAGTTCGTCGGTTATGGGCCGCATATTTGCTTCTTTGAGTTCAGCCTTTACACTGAGTCCGTAGAGTTTCGTGTTCCTGGTGTTTTTACCTCCGCTTTCTGCTGCAAGTTCTCCTCTTATTGTGATGCTCCATGGTTATGCACCTATTCAAACAAACAGGCAACCAAATATAGTTGATTAACGTAGAAGTTTCGGCTAGTTTGTAAGTAGACATGATAAAAACAAAACAGCGCAAAGACAAGGACGAAGACAAACAAATAAATAAATGAATAAATATTTACGTGTTAGTCTATATATTTCCATTAATCAACCCAGCTAGAGTATCTAATGCACCTGAAGATGTTTGCAAACGCATACTTTATAGTGATAACGATAATAATACTCCGTGGAGAAGAAGAAGAGGGGCAAAAAGGACAAACACAAACCTACAAACACATGCTAAATGACTAATGCGCGACTGCAAAAAAACAAAAAACCGTCCGGTCCTGCTATTATACCAGCGACCTCTCCATTCCCAGTGGAGCGCTCTACCAACTGAATTAACCAGCAGTTCAGCTGGTGGCGCGCTCCACTGGAAATATAGATGTTCCTGGTTCGATACCAGGACCAGGCAAATTTTTTCAGTCACCCTCCAGACAGCTTTGTTTGGAGATTTCAGTTTGTACTTTGCCCACCATGTTTCCCTTCTCCAGAGATTATTATTAATGTTATACTTGTTCAGCCCGCATGCACGTTTGCTTTAATTGCTTTATCATCATAACCTTATAGTGGTCGGTATTTTATGAAAAAGAACCAGTTCAACCACGCTGGACTGGAACTTTTTTTTTATTTTAAACTACAAATTATTATGAAAACCTAATTAAACAAGTAAACATATTGCAGGGTCGCACATTAGTGTCCTAATTATATTGCAATATTAAACAAATGACCCACTAGCAGCTGTTCAAAAAACGGTTTTCGATTATGCGGCTTCGAACAACGGAGTTCGATAACACGACGTTCAACAATGCACTGCTTCGATTAAACATAACAGGCTACATTAACGAAACATCCCTGGCCGAGTCAGCGGCATTGAGATAAGGTACTCTGAATAATATATGAGTTTTGGAAATGGCGGTGTACGGTCAGAAGTGTTGAGAACTGGGCCAGTTTTGGTTCTAGTTCGTGATGAAAACAGAGTGAATAAAAATAGGTACCCATTATTGTGTTCCTATCTATTGCGTGCTTTGTTGTTTTCGTTGCAACACAATCCGCTTGATTGCTTTGTTTTTTGTGTGTGCTTAGTTTAGTCACGACCCGGTTTCAGCTCTGCCATGCCAGGTGCGCGAGCTAACAAAACACATCTGGAAGGCGTATCCCATAATTGAGCCTATTGTGCAGCGCTGCGCACTGCTGACGAAACGAAAGAGGTACCGTAAGACTCCTAAGTATGGAGCACGTCTACTTGCTGTTCAACGACCAGCTCAAGACGCATCCCATCCTCACTCAAATTGCGGCCATTACTTTGCTGACGTTCCTGGGCGACGTCCTGTCCCAGTTGACTTTTCAACGAAAACCATTCAGTGTCAAGCAAGCGGCCATCTTTTTCTTCATCGGCCTGACCTACACGGGTCCCCTGGTGGTGTCCTGGTTCGCGTTCGTGGAATGGCTCGTGGTGATGGACCGCGTCCCCGCTATCATCCTCAAGGTGGCGCTTGGAGAGTTTGTCTTCACACCTCCTTTCGTCCTGTGCGTCATGTTTCTCCATGGCTTTCTTCATGGACATTCCTGGGAGCTGATCAGGGAGGACGTGAGGGTAAAGTATCTGTCCATTCTGATGATGAGGTGCGTCGTGTTTCCCGTGTCGCAACTGGTGAACTTTTTGGCTGTGCCGGTAAACTATCGCCCGATTTTCTCAAGCTTGCTGGCCTTGTTCTGGAGCGTTTACTTGTCGTGGAAGGCGAACAGGGCAGAGTCCAAGCTAGAAAAGCTTGAGGAAGGAACAAGTGATGAAGATGAAGATGCGGACAATTCAGACAATGAGACCGAAAAAAAATGATAATGAAAGTTCATTATGACACTTCATTGAATTACGCGAAAAGTATCATATAACCAATTTGTGCCGTCGAAATGTCTTCCAGGCTAATGTTCCCGAAAGCCCGCTTACATTTTTAGGCAGAGTATTCTTTAAAATGTATCTTAATATAAGCCTTGGCCGCTTTATGCTGAACCACACAGCTGAAATAATCAAATAAATGGAATAATGTTTTTACAGGAATAAGTTGGAATTATTTATATTTTATATAACCCAATTTTTCTATCTACTTGTCCCTCTCTGTGCAATGTCTTTGCCTTATTTTTCTCGTTTTAGTTTATTTTTGCGATGAATCAACCCAACCGTTAAAACATTGATGTCATTGTTTCATAAAGTTATCCATGTCGTTTGCTTTGTAATTCAAATATTATTGCGTAGTCAACGTTTTCGTCGAAGTGTTATCTGGATTCCATTCCGATCGCCGACAGTTCCCTCAAACCAATTTTCTTGGCGATTCTATTTTGAAAGTTCCTAAATTTACTTTTAAGTTAAAACGTGTGGTATTTTTGCTATCTTTAGGCTGACTAAACATCCGTAAAAGCAAGTCGACGTTTAACAGATGCCAGTTTTCACTCGAAGCTTTGTGTGCGTTGCAGTCTCCTTCTTTGTAACTGTTCGCAAAGCAAATTCGTCGCCTAGTCGTATCTCCTTAGTAAACTAAATCGTCGCGACTGTGTTGTAAACTAAAACTTCAAACGATTTTTAAATAATTGTTTTCTTCGATTCTCTTTATTAACGGAAAAATTAACTGCGCATAAAATATGAGCACAAGAAACACCTACAGACTACAAGAAACGAATAACTGCATGCTGCTATTATTTGGCGCAAATCACAAGTGCGGCAGTAATTGTTTCTCGCATCGCAGTCGCAACCCAACTCACAAAACACTTTCAAACCCACACAGCAGTGACTGGAGCGACTTTGTACGAAAAGCGCTGTTGGGAAAGTGCGAACAACAGATGTTTTCGGATCCCCAGGGTGCGGACAATCTTTTTGTAATGACCCTCGTATTTCTGAGGTAATCTTTCCGCCATGTTAGGATAAACATGGGCCGGAAATGAGAAACAAGAATTCACCTCTGTAAGTATCGGAACAAATATTAATTGGTTTAACGGCCGAAGAACAACCTGCCTTCGCTTCTCCTGTGCGGCAGCCTTAACAAGCAACCCGATTACTTGCAATCTATCAATTTGGGGGACAGACTTCTAACTAATAATTGCCAAGCAGGAATCGAACAGATAATCGGATTACTGTCCGAGAAAATCAACTTAATGATATTCTTTATTTAAGAAACACCAAAGAGGGCGTGTCCTCCGCCATGGTTGGAGCTAATACAGTTATGCTAACTAGGTCGTTGGACGCCTCTGGAGCGATGAGTTTATCGCCGTTGATGAATGGCGACTTGCAGCTTCGCTGTAATGGGGAAGATTCACTACTTCAGGAGGACTACTGACAACCTGACCGCACAGCATGGTAAAATAGATCAATAACTTAGTTCCGAGATTTATTGGGGTGTGTTATCTCGTGAAACCACTGTGTTTAATTTGACATGTAAACGCTGATTAGAAAATAATCAGGTTTATATTACCGGTATGCGTCAAACCACGAAGCCCCGAAGCCGATGTTCACGTTTATGATTCTGAATTACCTACGTCCTACGTAATTCAATAAACAAACTGACACGGGCCTATGTATGTTATGCATATTGTCTCCTCTCACATCATGTTAAGTTAAATATGTTTAAAAAGTTCCTTTCTGGCTTTCAGTTACGTACTCTCATACAATAGAACGAAGTAAGTACATAAGATAACATTCATGAGGTCAGAGTCTTAAAAAAACCGTTATGAATGTCAAACTCTTAATTATCAGCTACTCCCAACTCAATCTTAAACTTTTATGTGAGTTGCCTTACTTGCATTGTGACAAAACAAAAACTTAACGTTTTGTTTTGTTTGTAAGATAATTCTTAAATATCTATTGGTTGCAAAAGTGGCCGGAATAGTGTCAGCTTACTCCTACGCTATACTCCGTTTCACATTGCGTCCGAGCGCAGCGGATGCTACGAGCCATCAAAGCCTATACAAAGCTGTGTAAGTGACACAGGACCTCGGAGAGCGGGCTCAGTGACGCGCGGACAGCGTATCACGGGGTGCGTCCACACAATGGGATTGGCTAGACAGCTCATAGCGTCCGCTGCGTACGGACGTAAGGCGAAACGGAGTACAGTTTCCGCCTAATCTTTATTTTATTGCCGCGTGCGTGGCCAAGGAGAACGCACGTGGCTGTCACGGAGGCGTTCGGGGCTGGATGCCCGGCGCCGGACCTTACGTTCATTAATTCGTTATTTTCCGTTCTGCTAGAATATTCGTGTTTATTCTTACCTCAAATATTAGACGGTTGAACCTTTTAGGCCAAATGTTCAAGATACCGAATGTACTAGATAAGGAGTCCAGCATGGCCTTGCAGAGTAAGTCTCTCTCTAGCCAGCTCTCACGCCGACGCCTCGACGCTCGCTTCGGCTTTTTCGACGCTCCTCCTCTTTTTTGTTTCTGGCACAAGTTCACCGGTTAAAGCTTCAATTTCACGTTTACGTTTGTCGATCCTTTCCCATCCGCGACAATACCTATTACAATGTGGGTCCTGCCTTTGTCACTGACTGGGTGAGAAGGGCAGGGCATCTTTTTCAAACGCCCGGCCTCCAGCATGCGCTCGTCACCTTCCGCAGTGCTTTGACTCCGCGTGCACGCTAGAGACGCCGAAGAGTTATTGAAATAAGAAAGGTCGCCCCTGAAGGCATCGCGACTGAAACTCCTCCCTGCCGTTCTCATTCTGGTCACTGGACGGCATTTATGACTGCACTGTGCACTTGGCATCCTCAGAAGGAGTTCATACTTATAGGTTCCCAAGACCGGCAATCCTGATGGTGTGGAATGCACGTTGCAAAGGCACGGTGGAAGCTCGTCGTCAACATGCGCTGAGCAGCTACAGACTCAGCTGTGGCCACCAGTGAACATCCCCTAGAGGCGAGTGGTGCAAATGGAGCTCTTGTCATAAAGGATAACTAGCTCAACAAAAGTTAAGCGTGACAGTTTCCGCTTGTATACCAACGAACCACAACATCGACGAAAATATCAGTTTAATCTGGAAAAACAAAACATTCAACTGGTTTCTTAAAGCTGTTTGCCATAAAACGACCTTATTCGTGTGTGCTTCACATCTAACGTCAGTATCCATTCCGTCCTCATTCCATAACGCCTTCAACAGCGTTTTCCCGTGAACTTCACCGAACAACGAGCTTCGAGCGCGCCGTCTGCACCGAATGTAGGCTCACCCGTTCCTCCAACATGCTGTACTTGGTTTTTCGTACACCGAGGAGTTGAACGTGCAGGCACACATCACGCAGATCCTGACCATGGCCATAATGACACTCGCCAGAGACGTCATATCACAGGCAGCCTACCAACATGAAAAATTCTTATTTTATTTATTTATTAATTTTTACACCTACACTCAAGGCATAGGCATTATAGAGGGGAGTGGTGGAGCAAATAGCAAGAAGTAAGGAATGGGATGAAAAGGCGTGAAGCAAACAGCCATCTAAGTCATCCGTCTTGCCTATACGTAGGTTTTTGCGTTTTCGGATAAATCCGCTAAAACCCGAAATTCACTTGACGGTAAACTTATTTCGCATTCTGATTTATCCGAAAAATTCTAAATCCAGAAACCCTACTTAAAAAAAAAAAAATAGAACTTTTTCTGAGATTCAAAGACACTTTTTTCGTCCACTTTTCATTGATTCCAAGCTCGTTCGTTCCACTTTTTCCCTTCCAAAGGCTTAAAGAATTATTTTCTCTGAACCGTTATCAGAAAAAGCAGACGTCCTTTCCGCGACAATGGCCGAACCAAAGTCGAATACTTAGCCAGTTGTAGTGGGGGCCTTCCTCCCGGATACCTTTCTTTCTAACACCTTCGCTCGCTCTCCTGTGACCTCCTTTTGTTGCACATTGAACCTTTGCACACGTTCCCCTGTCATCCTCGTTGACGACAGAAATGCCGTATTAAGTTGGTAGCATTAATGTGGCCCTTTGGGCCAGTCGGTTCATGATCTTAGACAAGCTTCAAAAAATATACAGGCACAAGAAGTTCACGTTAGCACTGGCGCACTAGCAACTAACATTTATTGATAAACCAATTCCTTATATAGCCCTGAAAAACGTGAGTCCAACCGGTGTGGCTCTCTATCAAGAAACTCATATTCTTTTGCCGATAAGGTTATGAGCGTGCCACTTGTACACCTGCTGGCTTTGACTTTAACCTCAAACGCCTCGTGTAGCTTTCTCGACACTTTATCTGGGTATCTTCTTTTTGGCCAGATATTCAAATAAAGTATATAAAAACTCAAAATTTCGAGTGTCATAAACGAGTGTCCGAGAAACTCCGACTTTGCGAAAAAAATGAACTAAAAAAAACACTTTCCGAATTTTTTATTAAAAAAACTCTGAAAACGTAGAATCCTACATATACGCGTTCATTGGTTTCGCTATGGTACGGAATTGTGGAACGCCTATAGGTCATGAATGGATTCTACGGTGCACTCGTGAGGATGCTGTTGGGTCAGACATAATTCTCGAACGTGTTGGGCGTCGGATTCCTGATTCTTCACGACGTCCTTTATCGGCACACTTGGCGGCAGACAAAGTAAGCCATAAGCACCAAGTATTTTAAGATACTGACGACGATATATATGATATTTCCAATATGATCTTTCCGGAGGCGCTGTTGGTCAACTTCCAGTTTGAGACTGTGAACTACCGTCCCTCGTACCTATTTTGACGCTTGTCTTAGTCCCCTACGTATCCTGGAAGGCCAACAATTCTGAAAGGACAACAATGCCGCCCATCTTCGTGATGAATAAAAATGAGCGAAGTGGATCAAGCCCACCTGCCTGAGCAGTTTTGTTAATTTCTATGAGGTGTCACTTCCAGTGTGGTAAAGCATTACTTAACATGTAGGCTTCTGCCGCTTGACTGATCATCGCCGATATAGAATAGATAGATAACTTTGAATGGCATGAAGCCCACAATTACTATAGGAAGCACCATTTATATTGTGGTTAAGTACAATGATTCTTGTCAAAATCGTTTTTGGGGATCTTCAAAAAGATCAAGACGTCTTTTGGCCGTTATAAACGGCAAAACTTGTCGTCTAAATGCTATAAAAACTAGATAACATTCAGTGTGTGTCGCCATTACTAGAGCGTCAGATAAGCTCGAGTGTGATTAGTATGTGGAAGAGAAGGGGTCACTTGTGAGATCAAAGTCTTGTTGAAGAACGGGTATCAAAATTTGAGCAATAATGTATAAGCCACATTTTTATGAATAGTCTATACTTCAGGGGTCTCAAACACGCCGTCCGCGGCCTGCATGCGGCCCGCAGGCAACCGGCTACGAGTCCCGGTTCCCATGTTTCGAGCACTATAAATGGCGTGTGTCATCGTGGATTCGTGATCTCAACTCGCCGATTCATTTTCGACCGATAAGTAGCTCCCCCTTTTTTAAATTTATTCATCTAGTTATAACTTATTTGGGTTCGTTTGCCCTTTGTTTCGTTTATGCTTTGCTCCCCAGTTTTGTTTTCGTTTTTGTTTTTTGTAATTCACAACAATTCCGCTATAGGCTGCAAGCGCGAACTCTTTGTTGAAGGAAGCATCTTGACTGCGCGAAATCTCGATCAGCAGGAGCAACTGTCGAAGATAAAGCTACAAGCTCGGTATTCTCGCCTTAAAACAAAAAGAAAAAAATATATATATATACACATATATATATATATATATATATATATGGCCATTAAAAACCAAGTATGGGTGTTGTAAAGGAATTCGTCAGTAAAGCGAGAACTGCCAAATTCTGATTGTTTTGTAGAGAAATGCTGAGCTTGGTTAATTCTAGAGTGAATTGAGCAAGGGGAACGACAGCGCACTTGCTTCTTTGTTATATTAAAAATGTGAACACATTGGCGGGGCGGTGTCATTTTAATTATTGTTATTACATCAGGATAGGCCCCAAAGTAGTCATATAAAACTATCAAGGCTAAAGAAGTCACTGGCAAAACCAACCTCGACAAAATGCATAGAGCACGACCTCTCTTCTGCTTCAAATCGTTTGATACACCCCTCCTCCCCCCCCCCCCCCGGTCTAACCTTGGCCCTCGGCCTTCCCAGTGTGGTCTTTCTGGCCCCTTCACTCAAATGAAATTGAGACCACTGGTATATTATGTTAACGACTTTTATGGAATCTAAAAGTGGAGCTTTCAAAAGGAATTGATGCACATCTCTAGAAAGCTTCTGATATTTGTTGTTTTAACACATACCAAATTAAAAGTTATAAAACAGGGGACCGAGTGGTCAAATGTATTTGCGTGTAAAATCATGTTTTTTTATTAAAAAAATACACCTGACAGAAGTAGGGTGGATGTTTGGGCCAGTTGGTTGAGCATGGTTACGAAGAGTGAACAGCGCTGAGAAAACCCTTACTCTGCTCAGTTCCTCATTTTCATTTATAGTTTCATATTTAGGAGCAACATTTATTAAGGTTCTGCTTGCTTTCTTCTTTTAACTTTAAATTTAATGTTTCTATTAGACTCTTGCATACACGCTATGTACTAAATTCCACAGTGTATATAGCCTGCTTACGTTTTAATTTAAAATAATAAAGACCAAATGCAAACTTAGAAATACTCTTTTAAAGACAGTTATAGCGGTAGATTTTGTCTGGTAAAAACTCAAAACACGAGTTTGTGTGTGCACAACGTTTCAACGAACGCCTATCTTATTCGAAACGACAGTATTAACCACAATCGCAATTCTTGGCTTTAGAGAGCCAAATGTGCAAAACGAAACTGACAGATCCAAAAACAAACAAAAAATTAAAGCAATGTAAGTCGTTAGGGATATAGTATTTGCAGAATCGGAAACGAAAAAAACGCCAAATAATTCTCCTTCTAAATAAGGTTAGGTGAGAACAAGTGTTGAGTGAGAGCGTTCAGGAGGGCAAAACTCTCACCAAACCAAATGGACACTCCAAGTGACCCGGATGGCTCCCCCAAACGTAAAAAACAAAAACAAAAAAAAACAATTGCACGTAGTCCGCATGAAAGACAGAAATCTATTAATTTTGTGCCGGCATACAAGCTGTGCTTATGATCTCATAGATAATATACTTCGTTCGCGTACACTCTAAACAAAAATAAAAAAATCCGTTATTGAAATGTTTTTAGACGCACCAAGAAGACTTTCAGCTCGGGAAAAACTGTTTCGTCTTAAGTCCCCACTATCACCCCGTGGTTCACCTCAAAGGTACCCGGGCGATAAAAAAAGTATTTCGCATAAAAAATGACATTAAATGAATCCTTTATAGGTTATGAACGAAGAGCCCTTTTAGAGAGTGCTTAAACTCACTTTTTAGGGTGCAAAGTTTTTTTTTGTTTTTTTTTTTACGATTAAAGTTTAGAGTGCACAATGAAAACGCCGCTCAGCCGTTGTTATTACTGCTTTTCAAAAGCATAAGAGCAAGAGCTGCCACGTGGCCGATATGGAGCATCTTTTTTTCCTCGTACAGCTATTCCCTGCAAATTCATTATACTCACGCAAACCGCAACCGTCGCTACCATGACGCTTCTGGATAACACCGCCTATTAGGCTACTTTTCAACGAAAAGTTTCCTTGGACGCCAACTAAATCGCCATCCCTTAGTTGTCGTGCTCAGTGTCTCAGGCCCATTTTTAGTGGAGCATTGTTTGAATTAGTTTTGGGCATTAGGGTGTTGCCGCGCTTTGTTTATAATATAATCTCTGTGTTGTTCCAGAAAAGGCTGGAATCGATTACTTTCTTAAAGGGATACTTCTACGAAGTTTGAAATATTCCCGTCGTGTTCAAAAATAGGTTGAATATGATCCACAATATCCGTAAATGACAATCGCACGTTTGTATTTTGAGCCTGGTGGTTGCATTTTTTTTTGTTATAAATGGCCTACTCTAGCAAGCGCTCGGAGGGGGCCCAGCGGAGACCACGTGACATCCAACGCAATCGTGACGTAGGTCGTCTCGGGACGAGCGAAGCTACGGCGAGGCTGACGTCGAGAAAATGGCCTAGTCGTTCCAGCCACTGAAGCGGCTGCTTTTGTACGAATTTTGAGTGACAGGTTAATCTTCTATGATCTTGTAGGGGGACAATAGCGACCTCTGCGACGTACGAAAGGCATTCTCGGGAAGAGGGGAGTTCCTCCTTCCCCTCTTCTCTCGTCGTGGCCGGAGGCGATACACTCACCGTCACTAGCTGTTAAGGTTCCTAGACGGGCATTACAAGCGAGGCGTTAGCGACATCAGGTGCTCTTTGCTAATCGTTTAATTCGTTTTAAAATTCCTTTTCGAGACATTTTAACAAGATATTGGTATGTTCGGTGTGATACTGCTCCTTTGAACACATAAAGACGAAAAAATGAGCGCCGAAATTTCGTTGTATTATCCCTTTAATTGAGAGAAATCTCATGGAAGCCTCAGCGTGTAAGCGGACATCTGGCAAAGAAACTTAGTTTAATGTACATGACAGAGTTTAATGTACACGAGCTCACCAAAGAGTTGCGCTATTAGAAAAATGTGAGCCACCCTCTAAGGCTTCGAAAAGGTTTATTTGAAGTTTGTCATACCAAATTTGTTTTCTCTGCGCGCTGTTATGTTGACATCAACATCTTTGATAACGCGATGCGCTGACTACCTCAACTAATGTATAAGATAGCGATAAAAACTATTGCGATAAAAAATTGTCGCAGTTAGGTATAAAAATCTTAGTAGTACCGGAGAGAGACGAAATTTCCAAAAAAATATACTGGTATCGGAAGGTGTTTTATTTTCTAGTACTGAGCTGATAACTAGAACATCATTAACAAAATATTGGTCGCGTTTTCTAAACTTTATATAAAGACAGTTTCACCTACTCCTTAACATCCGTGCATTCACTATAAAAAAAAAATATTTTTACAGACCAACCATAAAATGAACACATTTCGTATAAATTGCGAGCGCACGAGTCGTTGTCATGGAAGTCTCCACCCCCAGTGACAGATGGAAACAAACGCGCGGTCCATTAGAATTAAAAATGTTATCAAGAGTTTGTAGACCTGCTGTTAAAAAAAGAAATACAGGGCTCCCGGCATCGTGCGTTACTCTGAGCTCGAAACATCTGCATCCGGCGATACCCGATCGCTATCAAAACTCACCGCTGTCGACCGCGCATAACCACACCTACCATGAGGGATGTGTTTGTAGCTCCATACACCTGTACTGACATCAAGCGGGCACCTAGGCTCCGACATGGAACACCTAATAGTCCTCTATCAAGATATGTTGAACACGCATCCTGCCATCACGCAAATTTTGACCATCGCGGCGTTGCTGCTAGCCGGCGATGTCATTTCCCAGACATTCTTCCAGAAGAAGCCCTTCTTCGATGCAAGACAATCCGTCAACTTCTTCGTCGTCGGCCTGTTCTACACCGGTCCGATCTCAGTGGCCTGGTTCGGCATTGTGGAACGACTTATCGCGATAGACGGGGTCGCAGCCACCGTCATCAAAGTCCTCGTAAGTCAGGTGTTTTACAGTCCATTGTTTACGCTAGGCCTGCTGGTTGTCTACGGCCTTCTTAAAGGACAGTCCTGGAAGAACATCGGAAAGAGCATCAGGACGAAGTACGTTGCTCTGCTATGTTCGAGGGTCATCGTCTATCCACTGGCCCAGTTCATCAACTTCGAGTTTGTGCCCATCGTTTATCGTCCAATGTACGGGAGTGTGATCTCGTTGTTCTGGAACATGTATCTCTCCTGGAAGGCAAACCAGGTTCAAGCCGAACTCTCTGTTGACCCTGTTGACCCTGAGGAAAAGGACTCGTCTGATTCAGATTAAAGTATTTCCCATTACAAGGGGATAGATACCCTCGGCTGAACGGCGGTACGTCTTAGTGTCATTAGGTGTATTAATTTTATTATTGTAACTGAATTATCCAAAACAGAGGATCCAAAACTTTATCGTATTTTGTTTGATTTCTCGCCACATACAATTGTACAGTTCCCTTACTGGGCTTAGTAAAAGCGAAAAAGACAACGTCTGTCACGAAAAAAGTCTTTCGAGCTCTTGTTTCCTTTCCAGCGAGTGTTGAGGGCGTTGTCGGATTGGGTGCAAGTGCCATGATATCAAACGAAACCGCTCGAGTCTTTATAATTATTTATATCTCATTTTTGTATCCATGTAAGCTAATAGACCTCCTTCAATCATATCAGCTGTCAAAACATTTCCCCCGGATGTGCTTAGCAGAAATTAAGCACTAGGATTCGCCGACGGTGCCAGCCATGTCACTAAAAAAGTCGAAAATATCACCGGAAGAAGCGAATTGGGCGTGCCAGTCCTGCATGCATAAAATTCCCCGAGTGCAACGAGAGGTGAATAAAGCAGGGGACGGCATGATGGAAGCAAATACTTCCCTAGAGAATATATCTCAGAAAACTGCAGAAACTAAATTCTAGACCATATATTTATTGCGTATACATTGACTACGTCGCGAAAGTGTTCAACAAGCTTCGTTTCCCGAACTCCACTCAGAGGCGCTCTAGATATGGAGACCCCGTCGCAAGTCCCAAACGTGAAGCGTTAGTCGACCCCCAGGTGCAATTACACAGTAACTTCCCGATCCCGGTCCTGACCTGATCACCAGCAAGTGCGACTGCCCCGACCGACAGCAACGGCACCAGTTCTAGCTACTTTATATGCGACTGATTCGACGTCTGCCCCAGAGATAACGGTTGATTTAGCTTCACGCAAGGAGGTTAGGAGCCGTAGAGAGGCTATTACGTCAGCCCTGTAGCTTCCGGAAGTCATACCTTCTAGAGTCTAGACGCTCGCACCTTCGTCACGCTTTCTCGCTCCCCCGCGCAAAACCAAAACAAACCTCCTCAGCTGGAGGTCTCTATCAAGTGATGCTCACTGCTGTTGATGGTTGTACAGTCAATCACAAAAGAGCTCATTGCGAGAAAATGCGATGCATAACATGACGACACTATCAAATCTCGCGTCATAACAACGGCGGTCGAGGAATGCGTGAATGTCCGCGGCGTTTGCTTCTGATCGTCTTTTCAGAAAACTCGGTGATTATTGACGATCGCCATTATGTCCTTCGTGGACAAAGCAAAAAAAAAAATAGTTGGTATGTGCGCTGTCGGATAGTCACGCAAAACGTGATCACGATGAACTTACTCGTGTACGTCGGTTGGTGTTCCGGGTGGTACGAATAGAAACTGATAAACATCGAACGCCGATTGCGTCCGACCTCACGTATGTGCGAATGAACTTAATAGATGTTTCTAGAACAGAGCGAACAAGCGTGTGGCTGTGTAAAGATATCGTGACCGGCGGAAAATCTGTAGGTCCATTTCACACTTTGCGTATGTTGACGAGTTAGACGAGTTTGAGAGGTTTAGCCGGCCGACGACTGCGCGTTCTCCGCGTCAGCATCCTTTCTGTTGTAATTTAGTTTCCCTCTTTTTCATTTGATGTATATTTTAGAACAATACATGTGTCGCTTGATGTGCTTTGCAAGTAACAATTATATCTTTCTCCATCACCCAAACGTCCGAATTACGCGCGTTTCTTTTTTTTTTTTTTTTTCACCAGTGGGTAGGATATATGAGATTAGGAATAGAAGTAGCTAATGTAGGTCCTCTCACTGGAGCAGTGAGTCTCTACATTTCCTTTTCACATGGTCTGGCAGTGCCAGCTCATTCCCGCCGTCCCACCCAATCTCAATCCCACCCCCACCTCCTGGGAGGAGCGGCTGACCGATGACACGGCCACTGGCCAGCAATCGCTGGTGGACCGCGCCAAGGCGGTCGCCGCCACATATGGGGCCCCGGACTACGGGCTCCACCCGAGAGTTTGTCACACGTCGCTACAATAAAAGTTTATTCACTTCCTTCGACACGTTCTTGTCATCTGCTTTAAGGTGCACAGAGTCACAGAGTCCGCACACTCGGATCCTATTCGATGGGGTCGGCATTGCCGCGACGGTGTCCGAAGAACAAAAACCCTCGCTTTCTCAGTTCGGCGAGCGTCGGAGAATCACAGATTATTTCACGTTACTGAAAAATTCGGAATGTAAGGCACGAGGGCCTATCAGGTAGAACGA
This sequence comes from Ixodes scapularis, assembly GCF_016920785.2. Classification (NCBI taxonomy): domain Eukaryota; kingdom Metazoa; phylum Arthropoda; class Arachnida; order Ixodida; family Ixodidae; genus Ixodes; species Ixodes scapularis. The sequence goes on from NW_024609881.1 coordinate 94,899,998, forward strand.
AATTCCCGTGAAAGAAAAACCGGTGCGACTTTTGCAGCAGCTCACACAGCAAAGCCTTATCGCGGCAACGCGCGACGCCACACACTTTCGTTGCGGCGCCCAACCGTCTTGAACGCCCTCCCTGAATTCCCGCAAAAGCAACTCAACGCAAAAAAAAAAAAAAGAAACAAAAAAAAAACATGTGATTTGCGCCAGGTTTTTCGGTGTTTATCAAATCTTGTTGATGTTTACATTCTCCTTGTTAACGTTTTTTATTACTAGCTAGGCTTCAAAAATGACGTAAAGCCCTCACCATGTCTTCTAACCTCCTTGGCTCCACGGATAAGCCTTGAGTGGCCGGGGGCGCCACCTGTCCCAGGGGTCCGGCCTTGGTCAAGGTGAGAACAAGAGTGTTCTAGATTGTTTATTGGACGAGGCGCCACAACTTGCATGTAATCAATCAATGAGACATTTTGGACCTATTTGCAGCTTGATGATCAGTCAATATCGTGGTGTAAACGTTTCACCAACAGACAGATAGCGAGAGATATTGCGGCCTTTGATAGGCTTGTCCTTCGTACACCTACATCCGTCGGGTTTCATTAGTTTGTGTACGGCAGCGGGTGTTTTTGCTTTCATCTGTTAATGTACCGCCCACACCTGTTACAGCTCTCAAATGTGAGCCAGCAGTATGTATGAATATAAAAAAAAAGAGCTTGAGACTTGCAAACAGACTACGAGTTATCAGTGGCTTCCGAACTTAAAGTAGCAGACGAGCATATTTTCAGCCATCGTCTAATCTTACTTCACCACAGCGTTCGGTTCATAGCAGACGATAAACGTCTGTTAGCAGACGACGCAATGCGTTTTTCTTTTTTCTCATCTAAAAGTAACGCACCGTAGCAAACGAATCGCGTTCTTTGCTCGCGTTTTGTTTATGACCGCATTTTCTCTCAGATGCGAAGTAGATTTTGCTCTCGCTCTCGTGGTGACGAAAATCGAACCCCAGTAGCGACAGCTCTGCCGCCAATAGCGCCAACTGCGGAAAACCAACCGCAACGGTGGAGCTCCCGCTGCCGCAAGCGGCCGAAACATCCTGTGCAATACTGTGACCTTTTTTTTTTTTTTTTTTAAAGGGAAGGAAATGTAGACTGATCATCGTTCTAGTGTAGCGTAATAGTCAGCGCGAGAGCGCTGTGTTGACCGTGAAGTCACATCGATATAAATGCTTGGAGCTCGTGAGAAATAGATATGACTTGAAACCTCTTTCCTTCTTTCTGCCGTTTCTTTTAGTCATTGCAGTTTTGATTAGTTCTACAATGACGGGACGGCTTTGTCATTGGAATGCCATTCTACGCAATTTCTTCAGGTATCACAGTTAGTTCACAGCTTTCGCGCAAGTCGCTTATAGGGCGCTCTAAATACATTATTTGGTGACACCATATTTCATGATAAAAAAATATCATCCCAATAAAAACGGGTTTTTAGGCATAACATGCTTTTTAACGCTACACCCAACCCCCAAAGTTGTGTCCGTCCGTCCATAAATTTTATCTAAACTTATCGGGGAATATGATGTCACCTGATTTCCCGTGACGTCACAATAGAGAAAGTGAAATTGACAAATGGACGGCAGGTAACCCTATACGTCAACTCAGTTTTCCCGCTAAATTTTGCGGGAACATTAACGTCTTGTGGTCAAAACATCAATTCAGTTTCCCCGCTAAATTTGGCGGGGAAAGTGAAGTCACGGTGACCTACACACCAATGCAGACTCCCCGCTACCTTTAGCGGGGGAAATCGACGTCACGTGACTTATTGAACCATTCCGTTTCTCCGCTACATTTAGCGGGAAAATATACGTCACATGAAACACCGATTCCCCCACCCCATTCCTCTTCTCCCTTCCCTCCCCCTTCTTTACCCTAAGTGATGTTGCTAAGGCATTTTATGCTTTAAAGAACTTCCGAAGGTAAAGCTCTCTTCCAATTTTCGAAATCTTATACACAGCAGCGATGGGGGAAATGGTGTCTAGTCATCTCGCTGCACACCTCCCAAATACCAATCCGGGAAAAAAAAAAGAAAACCTTGATTCCCGACCTGCTTTTAAAGTTTCTCTCTAGCAGTACTTCCATGTTACGACAGGCATATGTTCCACCTTGAAGGGACACTGACAGGTATTTATGCTCACCGAGGTTTTTAGTTGTACGTGACATATCCAACTACCCAGAACAAAATTTGCGGCTTGAAATTCCTGTTCCTTTCCGCCCAAAAACCACCGATAGAGAACTGGCCTGTTTGAGTCGCGCTCATTCTCTTTTCCGTGGTCACGGGCCGTTTTCTAAGGTTTAGACACGACCACCAAATTTAATCAAAGTCGTGGGTTATTGAAGGCACACAGTCAATACTAAAAATAAAAAAAAATAAAAAATTGGAAACCCACTTTTCGTGGCTTCCAAAAAGCTGCAAATACGTTGATTAAAAAAAAAGTTGCACATACAATCGGAAGCATTTTGTGCGTTCACTGCATAATTCACAACATGGCGTCGTTTCGCGTTTCGTGGGACTCGCGCAGGGTGTAAGATAGACAGGTGGGGAAACGAGAGCCAAATGAGCGACCGGATTGTGTCCCCCTCGGTTTTCTCTTTTTCTGTGGCGCCATCTATGTGGAGCACCGCGAACTCTCACTCCGGGTGGGCGACCGGTGGCGACCTGCTAAACTGACGGAGAAGGTTTCTCGTGGATTTTCAATGGAGGACTGTCGTGCTCTCAGTTTATTTTGCGCACTCTCCCATAGAGTTCCATGCAAATTCGATTCTAATTTTTTTTTTCTTCTCGCCGCAGCGCCATCTGTTGCAAATCGGGGGTACCCGCAAGCCACCCGCAAGCAGACGAGTACACAATCGGGTCACGGCGCTGCGGTAGGTTTCTATGGGCCGTTTCCCCACCTGTTTATCTTGCATACTGGACTCGCGAGTGGCAGCGGACGACGGGCGAGGGACCTCCACATCAGAACTGTCGTTCGTAGTACCGGCGAATTCTGCCTTCCTTCGAAAGAGAAATTTTGAACCGATCAAAAGAATTGATATGTTGCGGGAACATTAACGACATGCCCGACCAGCAAGCCGATTGCACGAAGACGTCGCCGAGCCGTCGTCACTTTTCTTGCCTGAAGACATCGCTCACTCAATCGTCAAGCACGAAGTGCGTATCTTGAGTTGAATACACACGCGCGGTTTTTTTACTAGGTGCGAACCTGGCCAATGTGTGGTGCTGCCCGACTTCAAGCCGGGAGTGCATGTACTGGAGGGAACTCGGCAGCAAACTTTCCGACATACAGTCGACCGGCTGCATTGCTACTTACGGAAGAGTTCCTTCACTAGCTTAGTGGAAAGACGTCCGCTTCACACGCTGCGGACAAGGGCCCCTTAGTGTGGGCCAATGTTACTAAACCACTCAGTTGGGAAACTGCCTAAGAGACTGCTCTGAAAAAGTGGCCCCGACCTGTCCTCGAGAATCAAGCTAAAGGCGAACGCAACGCCGCCATTTCTCCCGCAGCGGCTACTCGAGGAACTGCACGTGACGTCTATGTTGGCTTTAATCGGCCATTTTGGTGCCGAAACATATACAGTGGAAGAGGTTACAGGGGTTCCACCCCCGGCCGTGTTTTAAAATTTACTCGATCTTACTCCAGGGTAAGGGTTTTGTACCCTTGGCGTTCTAAAACCTACCCCCGTCCAGCGTTTTCAATCTGTGCTGTCACGTGATACGATCCGCCGGAGTAACTCAGATCCATTTGGGTAAGATTTTGAACACAGCCCCCGTCTCCCCAGCGGACGCGCCGCGACTTACTACCGAAGTTAAGATGCACCTAGGTCGGGACGCGCTACCTGAAAGCACCGCTGAGGTATGGTTGTATAAAAAGAATATTAATTGTGCCGCAAAACCTCGCAAACTAAAGATTTTAAAAACATCACGCGCCCTTCATTTTGTACTAAACTCCAATAAATATCACATAAAAAGAGTCTTTTACGTTTGTTTTTACGCAAAAACATGCTTTCTAAAAGCTCAAGGTGACCACAGTACAGACAAATGATAAAGAGTGGCGCTGTTGTCGCATTTAGCTCGGTCTCGGTGGACGCCAGCGGTCCAGGTTTTGATGGCGAGTTTCCCAACTGAGTGTTTTAGTAACGTTGGTGTGGGCGTACCATTTTTTTTTTCAAACACTTTGCGATGTTCGCATTTCTTTTTCTTTTACAATTGTCACTGAAAAAAACGTTTCTTGTGGACGATACGTCGCTAAACTTAATGGTATGCGATTCCATTCTTGACACTTCTGCCGCACAATGCTACTTTCAGATCCAGGACGTGTGAGGCAGCTCTCCACGCAACATCTTGGGAGTATTCTTTTCGGAGCCTATCACGGGAATTCACCACGAGCACTCACTACTAATTGCCAATACTTAAATGTACAAAACAACCCGTCTTGAAGTACAGAACAGTAGGCGGAACAAACAAGACTGCAAAGGAATCACGGGGCGAACAAATCCCGGAACGCAATTCGTCTACTGCGCGCGGAAAAAAACAACAACAAAAAAAAACAATCGCACGGTCGAGTGTAGCCAGGTGACTTCCGCCACTCACTCTCTCCTCTCCACTTTTCCGTGCGGTGCGGGGTTTCGGTTTCGGTTTCGAGCAGCTGCGTTTTCTTTACTTTATTAATAAAATACGTGACTCTGTAGCACAATATTAATTGGGTAGTCTTCCGACAACCACAATAAATCGCCTGGCAAAAAATTAAGAAAAAATAAATTGGGGGAGGAGGGGGGGGGGGGTCAGTGTTCCTTTAAGTCACAAGCCAGACTGCTACACATCATAATAAAGACAGTCTGCAGAGAGTTTGAGTTGCGTGTTCCTTTTTTGTATGTCAGTTTTGTATCATTTTGGTCGCATGAAAACTGCTTCCAGACATCTTCGAAGCATACGCATGCATGAAGCAAACATGTTTCAAACATGCTTGAGGAATGTACGAAGATACAGTGGTCATTTTGTCTCCAACAAACACTTTTTTTTTTTTTGTATGCTGTAAAAACGGTGTGAATCTGGGCGTTCGGATTCTGAGCAGAGAGTGTTCTCGAGCGCTATTCCGGCGTAAAAAACAGCAACAAGAATCGTATAAATACTTTAAGGGACAATCAAGACAATTTTGGATATTTTTTGACGATTGAACTTGGTTCCAGGCACGTCTCAGGCCACGTTGTTCAAATTTCAACCGAAACCGGCGCTTGTGTACCGCGCAAATCAATTAAACAGTCGCGGTAATAATCGTACCGGGATCGACTGGGGCGACGCCCTGAGAGTTGCGGGAGAAGCCAGGAGAAGCGGAGCTCACGTGATCGATGCGGGGCCAAGAAGCGCGACGTCACAAGAGACGCATCAGCGATTGGTCGAAACGAGAGACGTGCCCTCGGTCACGTTTTGGTTCGGGATTTTTAGGAATACTGTTCAGATTTCCGCTCGAATAACCATGAAAAGTATAAATCGAACCGCAGATGATTACTAGACAGTAAATAAAACAGCATACTTATTTTTTTTTCTTTGCTACGCTGTGCGCGAAACGGGCAACGAGCAACTATGGGCAAACAAAATAAAAAAAAAAAAAAACACTGCGCGAAGCACGCTGGAGACGTCGATGTCGTGTTTACTTTGGGAACACGGCACTCGAAGGTTCTTCAAATAATTAAAAGCGCCGAAAAAGACAAGGACAAAGAAGTGGAACGACACAAGGCGCTTCTTTGCCCTTGTCTTTTTCGGCGCTTTTAATTATTTAAAGAACCTTGAACCAACTGGCCCAACTTTCCACTTTGCGGTACTCGAAGGCTTTTGCAAAGTGGTAGTCATGCCAAATTTGTGCGCCGTAGATGGCTGTTCAAACGGTCGACTGAAGACCAGTAATCGTTCTTGTTCTTTGACGACGCAATCAGTGGACGTCCGACTCTGGTGAAAGCAAAAATTGTGCTGTTTACTTTCTCCTTCTTGGGGAGCGTCCCCCGCGGAGAAACCGGTTCCCGCGTCGCTGCCGCTTTCCCCTCGGAATCTCCTTCGCGTCACTGCCGGACAGGGACAAGGCCTGTCCTTCAGCAAACGCGCCGCTCTCGTCTCGCCCGCGCGAATGTTGCTCACAGTTTTGCCGCTCAGAGCCAGCGGGCCGCTCGTTGCCGGCTGGGCGGTCACCGTCTGCGTCGGGTGATGGCGAACAACGCCACGCACGTACTCCCGTTGCGTTGGTGTTAGGTCACTGAACGGCGCCCCGAACCGAACTCGCTCACGAGAGCGGCATTGTCGTTCATGTTGACAGATCCGACGAAGCGATCGCGTTACCGCGGTGCTATAATCCACCGCGGTAACCAGTCTCGATCTCCTAAATGCTACCGGTACCGACCATTCACACTTGACGTCACTCCCTACGTCACCTCCGTTTTGGCAGGCCCAAAAATGAAAATGGAGATAGTTCAGTTTCGGTTTCTTCAGTTCTTTTGTAGGCACAAAAATATGCGTCACAAAAATCTACAAAAAATTGGGCAGCGTGCTAGGTGCCAAAGAAGCCTAAAAACACCACTTAAAACATAATTAAAATATCCTTCATTGTCCCTTTAATGAACCGAGTGCCATAATTTTTTTCTCACTAAGATATCTGTTGGTGGTGCGTTTATCATACTCGAATGTGAATCGTGTTAATTTAAATAAAGTAAATAGAAAAATGTTTACTATGCACAGGAAAGGAAGAAAGGAAAACGGTAAAAACTGTCTGATTGACGCTGCTACGCACAGATGGCGCAACACAAAGCACAACTGTGAACTGATTTTTTTTTTTATATGGATACTTCAAAGGAGATCGGGCAGATCCGAGTTTCAGTGGTACCATTTGGGAGTAGCCGCGTCAACCAGACAGTATTTTCCGTTTTCGTTCCTGTCCATACAAAAATAACAGGTTTTACCGGCCTAATTTCTTTTCCCTGAAACCTAAACTCATAATATTAGAGTATGCTAAATCCACCACCTCAACACACCATTGTGAAAATTGTCTATGCATTTCCTTTGAGGGTTTATATATTGGCACGAATGACAAATGATGAGGCAAAGAATAACTGAAAAAAAAAAAAAAACTAAACGTTTAATGGGGCGAACTTGCACCCCAAACAAAATAGAGGTAACTTAGCGTCGCCGGCGTCAATTTTGGAGAAACAGCAGGATCGAGCGCTCTAGAGAGACTGACTCCGGCTTACCACGCAGAACCGAAGCTAGCTTTCTGCGTGGAAGGCAAGCGCGATAACCGTTAGGCTACGAGTGCGCTGACTACTTGGTCAGCTGCGCGCGCGGCAATATATACGATTGTTCACTCATGAACAGCGCTTCTGAACACCCCGTACAGAGGCTAACCCCTCGTTCTGAACTTAGTCACAAACAAATAAATATATATATTTTTTTTTAATTTTAGTAGTAGGCTCATTTTTACTGACCTTTGTCGCATATTTTTTTACCCCGAGGTTGCGAAACGTTCTTCTGAGGATTGCTTCTTTCTACGCGATCACTTTGGTTCCCGGAATTATCTGCGACCACTGTGTGGAATCTTAAATTTTCCAGGGGAAACAATTTAAGTTTATCGTGTTTTTCGAGATTTCCGCCACAACAAAAATGTGACTGAAGTAACTGCCGAGTAACTTGAGTTTTATGCATTACTTTCCAGACGTATTGGCGTTAACTACATCTATTCACTTTTGAAATTGTTTTTAGGATACCGAGTTACTTCAAAAATAAATAACTTCACTGTAAATTTTTTTTACAAATACAGCTAATCTCCCATAGAGACCATAGCAGGTGGAATACAAACGTAATGAAACATAATACATAAGGTCAATTACACAGGCACTCACATCCTCCACCGCACAGTAGCAAAACACAATAAATTGTACTAAACGCGCGAGAAACAAATAAAAAAATCCTAATTGCACTGTCTCTTGAGGAATTCCGCTCCACTCTTCCACAGTACGTGGAAATACGAAAATAATAAACAATTATAACGAGGCATGAATGGAACTATGGATAAATTACGGTTTTGTCTTGTAGAATAGACTTGTGAAAAAATTTTTGTATTCATGCGTATTAAGTTCAAAATGCCCATGAATAATATGATATCGAAATTGTTATCTGCTCACCCGACTTCTTTTGTCATTGATTGGGGGCCCGCTTTTTGGACAAGACTGTGCACTGATGTCCTCCCATGTGTATTAAATATAAACCTATCAGCTTTGTTTTGAATTCTGTCTAGTTTCGCCAAGTTTAACTTTGTAAATACATCCCAGATGACGTTATCATATTCTAATATAGGCCGAATAATAGTTTTATAACTAGTAATTTTGTTTCAGAGGTAGAGTACTTCAGAGTTCTTTTAAGAAAGGAGAGCTTACGAAGAGCATTTGAAGTAACGTAATCAATATGCATAATCCAGCTGAGGCAGTTGGTAATTCAAATCCCCAAATATTTGTATTCTGGAACCTCTACTAGGTTCAGCCTTGCCATGTTATATTTAAGCTGAAGGGGGTTCTTTTTCTAACAGACATTAAACACTTCTTTCATAATTTATGCACATCTGCCATGAGCTACACAATTTATTGACCAGACCTAGACCTTCATTTACTTATACTGATCACTAGAACCATTCACGTCGTAATAAACCTCACAATCGTCAGTATACAGCCTCAATTTTACAGAAATATTGTTCACAATGTCTTTAATAACTAACAAAAACAAAAAAGGCCCCAGAACTGAACCTTCGGGGACCCCCGAGTCAACAGTCATCCCATCCGACGCAGCCTTGTTAACATCAAAGTATTGGTGTCTATTAGAAAGATGCACCCCAATCCAATATACTAGTTCATCATTTTTTTAAGATTTCGTGTAATTTGGTTGCTAGCTTGCATGCGAGATCTTGTCAAAGGCCTTCCCAAAACTTTAAAAGAACAGCTTCAATCTGATAGCCTTTATTTATGGATGACGCAAAATCATGTGTGATTTCCACTAACTGTGTGATTGTGGAATAACCACGCTTGAAACTATGTTGCCTTTAGGTTAGAACTGTAGTATCTCCACGGAAATAAAAAAATAGAGGTATGAATCATATGATCGAGTAGCTTGCAGGACGTACAAGTAAGCGAAATATATCCATAGTTGGTGACGAAATGCTTATTTCCAGATTTATGTAAAAGTCCGTTTTCCAGTCCTAAGTGAGAGAGCCTTCAAAAAATTATTTTTTTATAAATATGATATAAAAATTTAGATACCCATTCTGCGAACCGCCTAAAAAACTTTATTAGGAAAGCAACCTGGTCCCGAAAACCTATTTTCAATTAAACTTAGTGACATATTCAAAATCCCCCTGTCACTCAAAGCTAGATCTGAAATACTAGGCAGCTTTTCATGCATTATACAGCTTCGCACTTTTTCATTATCATATATAAAGTCAAATTTAAAATGATAATTTAAAACGTTTGCCATTGCAGTATTATCACTGATAACGAGTCCTTCAAAAATAGACGTATTAGTGATAGGAGAGGGCGGCTTAATATGTCTTCAAAACTTTTCCGGAGAATTTCTAATAAATTGAGTAAGTGTAAAATTGTAATACTGGTACTTGTCTGAATACATTTGAATTTTTAATTTATCTGACAACCTCAAAAATTTGCTCTTAATTGCAGAGAAACCATTCTTTCGATACGATTTCCCTGCTCGATTAATTTGACGCTTCAAGTGTATCGAGTCACGTGATATCCAAGGATTTTAAAGGTTAGTCTTCTTAATTTTACTAGGAACAAAGCGTGATACACAGTTCCGACAAGGTTTTTAAAATATTACCACATTGAGTTGGTATGACAGCCATCAGATAAAGAAAAGTTATGAAATTTATGAAACTCAAGATCCAACAAGTCAAAATTGGAAACGTCATCCTCTTGTGTAAAATCTAACACACTAGCCTCCTCCCTTTTTAGCACATTTATGTCAAATAATGAAGAAAGCATGGTTCTATGGTCTAAAATTCCATCAACAACTTCTTACTTGTAATTATTTCCAACTTTGCCATTCACAAACACAATATCTAAAATTGATTTGCAGCCACCAATTATACTGTAGTAAACTCATTTCTGACTTGGTAAAAATCAACAGTATAGGCAATGTTCAGAAGTTTCATGGTTATGCACACTGTGTACAGCACCAGCCGAAAATGAAGCCAATTAATATTGGGCAGGTAAAAGATAATATTGGGCAGGTTAAGTTAGGTGCCACTCTGAGTCAGGGCCGCTGGCTTTTTGACAATACCAGAAGCGATAACCGCGGTGACAGCGTGCGTATTTAGTATTTGCTGTTTGTAAACGGTAGACACATCATGCAGGTTGTGTTTGTGAAGCCGCAGATAAGTTCTACTTGCTGTTATAATGAGAATGCGACGCAGCTGCTCTTGTTGCCAGGAGCCGCTCGCTAAAACGCATCAAAACCCAAACTGAAACTGTCTTCGTCAAGCAGTGGTCTTAGCAATGTCAAACCAAATGATGGAAATTTTTTTCGTTTTTAGAACGCAGCTCTTAGGCGCCCGTTTCCGGGTTGAGCGACGTCACCGTCGCCATGGGCGCCGCCATCGGCGTGACCGCGGGTTGCATTATGTGACGTTTCTCATAACGATGTCAAATGTGACATCACGTGTGACGTCACGAGGGTAAAAGTTTCCCGCTATATTTGGCGGAAAATTTTTCCGCTGAAGTTAGCGGGAATGTTTTCCCGCTAAATTTAGCGGGCAAATTTCCCGCCAAATCTAGAGAAAAAACTTTAAACTCGTGACGTCACACGTGACGTCACGTGACATCACACGGGACGCCACTCAACCCGAAAAAATATTTCAGCTAAATTTAGCGAAAATATTTTACCCTCGTGACGTCACGTGTGACGTCACGTGAATAAATGTGACGTCACGTAAAATATAGCGGAAAAACGTTTCCGCTGAATTAAGCTTAAAAATTTCCCCGCCAACATTAGAAGGGAAATGGGCGTCACATGACCTAAAAACGAATTCAGTTTCCCCGCTAAATTTAGTGGGAATATTTCTCTGCTAATTTTAGCGGGGGATTGTCGCTAAATTCGGCGTTAAATTTTGCTAAAATTTCTCGTTAGATAGGAGGCGAGCAGGGGAGAAGGAGGGGAGGGTAGGGAAGGGGAGGAGGCGCAAACCATCCCCTCCTTACCTGCTCCTCCTCCTCCTCAAGACCTGCGTTCCAATTTGGCATTACAGAGAATTTTAAACGTCTTCAGTTTTTTTTTTGTACTATGGCTAGTGCATGCGCATTAACAAATGAGCTTTTAACATACTACATCTCAAATAAGGACTATCTTCGTTGAAATTGTTATAGCATAAGTCGGTGGCGTAGAAGTAGCCATCCTGAATTATAATTTGACAAAAATAAACAGCCCTAAACAGAAAGCAAGGTGCCCATCGGAATTAAGAATGTATTAAAAATTAATTTACCTCATGTTAAAATAAAAAAAATATACTAAAGGATCAAAGGCATCATACTTTAACTTATACTAGAACAAACTTTTCTCGAAAATGCAGAACGCGCTTTGCAATGCCACCACTACTCGGAGCACACGACCAAACCTGCTATATTAATCACGTGTTTGTAGCTCCATCCACGCATAAAGATACCGCATAAGCACGTACCGAGGCTCTGACATGACGCACCTGATAGCCCTCTATCAGGTCAAGTTGAAGACGCATCCGGCCATCACGCAAGTTGTGACGACAACGGTGTTGCTGTTAGCCGGCGATGCCATCTCACAGACCTTCTTCCAAAAGAAGCCCTTTTGCGACACTAGACAATCCGTCAATGTCTGCATCGTCGACGTGTCCTGCAGCAGCCGCCTTGCAATGGCCAAGTACGTTTTTCTGGAACGACTTGTCGACACGAACGGTGTCACAGCCGCCATCACCAAAGTCCTTGTAGGTCAGGTGTTCGTTAGTCCGTTTTTACGCAAGGCCTGCTAGTTGTCTACGACCTTTTCAAAGGAGAGTGCTGGAAAGACGTCTCCCCGATGTCCTTCCAGCACTCTTCTTTGTACGGAAAGCATCCGGACAACGTACATTGCCCTGCTATGTTCGAGGGTCTTGGTGTCTCCACTGGCGCAGTTCATCAAGTTCGAGTACGTGCTCGTCCCCTGCCGTTCGACGTACGGGAGTGGATAACGTTGTTAGGGAACCTGTATCTTTCCTGGAAGGCAAACCAGGCTTTTGAGACAATGAAAAGAACTCGTCTGATTCAGCTTACAAGGACATTTAACACGAGGGCGAGCTATGCTCGGACAAAAGGTGTGTGTCACTAAGTTATTAGTTTAATTTTAGCAAAATAAAACGCGATTGAGGCTGGTATTTGTGCCTTGTACAGTTCGCTCTATTATTATTATTATCTGCCACAGAATTTTGTACTACGTTTGGGGTAATGATAAGAATCCGAACGACAACCTCCAAGAGAACCTCCTCAATTCAAGTCCTTGGAGCTTCTGTTTTGCTTCCAGTGAGGCCTGACGAGAGGTCAGACTTGGAGCCAGAATCACCACATAGACCGGAGCTGCCCAAGAGCCGTTTGTCATTTCCGATTTTTGTTGCCTAATCTGTACCTATGTAAGCTAGTACAGTTTCCCTTCAACCGCGGGGTGGGGATCACAGTCCGAATCCGGTCTATGTACCGCAGAGACAAATTTTGTGGGAAAGTTTTCAGACCGCCCGAACCCGATGTATAGTCCACAACCGTGCGTAGTCTGCAACTTGTATATTTTTCACGTAAAAAAAAGAAAGAAAATCGTCGACGCAACACACCTTTAAAAATGGCCGCTTTATTATCGCACAAATAAGCTTTATAATACAAATCTTAGCATTCAAGTAATCTGTAAAAAGTTGACACGTCTCGTGTTATGGACAATTTCGAAGAACCAAATATTAGTACCGTTCACGCCAGTAGGTCTGCCCCCACAGGGTGAAAGAAAGCTTCGACACACAAGCGGCAAGGCTCAGACATGCGGGATATCCGTCTGACCTGTTGACGACAGTTGCTGAGAGCTTTCTTAAGAAAGGACGTGAGGAAACTACCCAGCAGGCTCGTAGGGTTAACAAAAAAGTGACTGTTTTACCATACCTCCATAAGATATCTCACAATCTTAAGAAAGTTGGCCGTAGGGTTAAAGTTGATGTGGTTTTTTCGGCTCCAGAGAAGCTATCTGGGCTGTGCAGAAAAGTGAACTCCTGTTCTGAAGAAAAGCAGGGTTGCACCAAAAAACACCAGGACCAATTCGTAGACTGTGTGGAGGGAGTAGTGTACTCTATTCCCCTCTCGTGTGGCAGGAGATACGTCGGGCAAACGGGGCGATGCCTCAATCATCGGCTGCGGGAGCACAAGTATAACGTGTTTAGAGTTGTGTCAGGTCACCTTCGCCTGCACTGCCGAGACTGTTGCTGCGCTCCCGTCTTTGACAAATGTGAAGTGATTAGGAAAAATGAAGACAAACTCACTCGGGAAATCATTGAGGCGCGGGAAATTGGAAGATTGGGGCAAAACTGTGTCAGCATTCCGTCATTATCTTTATCAGATAAGGAACGTTCCTATTTAGACAAACAGTGACAGTGTATAGCGATGGCTAGTGAGCACGTGGCATCCAGGTCAAGCTTTTTATTCATGTTTGTTTGTTGTGACAATACAGTATTTATACTCGCTGTTAGAACGAATAAACTTCAGTTGTAAGTCAGCGCCTTGTTTGTCTACCTTCTTGTTCTTGTCCGTGTCCTTGCGCTGTTTTAATCTTTAATCATGAAATACCAACTAGCCCAAACTTCTACTTTAGCCAGTAGGTACTCCCCGCCGCACCAAAAAAATATGAAAACTTCCTATAGTTCGGAAACTTTTGCAATGTAAGGAGTGTGTATTACTTAGCAAAATATATTACTGTGAAATATTGACTTTGGAAAGTATTTGTAACGTATGGTGTTATTACCTAAATTACTTAAGGTAGCTAACTGGACTGAAGGTGTTGGGTCGCCTGCACCTCTGGCCTCTGGAAGGTCGGCTCTTGGAAAATACGTCGTGCAAACTTGTGGTTTCTGCGAGAGCAAAGGCCAGTTCACACTCTTGCGACCGAGTAAGACTAAGAGAGACCAGACCGGTTTTTAAGCCTCTTGCAATCTCTTAGGACCAGCTCCGCTGCAGAGCATTCGGTCCTAAGAAGTCGCAAAAGGCTTAAGGACCGGTCTGGTCTGTCTCGGTCTTACTCGGTCGCAAGAGTGTGAACGGCGCTTAAGAGCAAGATCTAATTTGCCCCTCACGGTGCGAGCTATGATAGCGTTCGGAGACGCTTCGTTTGTTAACATGAACGAAGAGCGCGGTGACAACCTAGCGTCTACCGGTGGATAAAGGGGTTGAAAAGACGAGTACATCTAGTTCCCGAGGAACAAGAACCGTGTTCGGCGGCCCGGGTAAATAAACCATATATCGCAGAAAGCACAAACTTCGTGAACTTGTGATGCTAGTGGTTGGGATAGAACGCTAAACTTTGAGAAGATGACGTCACCTGGATAAAAATATAATTGAGAAAAATTAAATTTCTTTCTAAGCCGACGTTCTGCTAAGCCTATAATATCGTCAAAACAGAACTCGACATTTACGATGCTTGTGGTATTTATATCGGTGGAAAACACTTGTCCGCAAGAAAGAGGGTGTTTTTTTTTGTTTTTTTTTTCTGAAAAGTTTATTTCATTGAAAGAGATTCTACACGCGACCAAAATGTCATTTTTAGTTTCGAGGATATAAGCCTTAGGTGGACGTCGGCTGATAGAGAAATTTTGCTTTTCTCAATTATCTTTTGATCTGGGTAACGTCATGTTCTCAAACATTTGCGTTCCATCCCAACCGCTAGCGTCACAATCTCACAGAGTTGGAGCTTTCTGCGATGCATTGCTTTTCAACATATTCGTGAACGACATCAGCGCGTGCATTAGTCATTCAGACATTTTACAATTCGCCGACGATGTTAAGCTTTTTAGAGCTATTACTGATATTCCTGATTGCGACAAGCTGCAACAAGATATTGCAGCACTGGCAGGGTGGTGCAAACAAAACAGTCTGGTACTCAACCAGATTAAAAAAAAACTGATATTTTTTTTCAAGAAAGCAATCCCGTATCACTTTTGATTATACCTTGGAAAAATGCTTGGTTGAGCGCGTTTTAGTGATGCGAAATTTGGGCGTATTCTTAGATAGTGAACTGAAGTTCTCTGAACATGTGGCATTTTTAGCCAATGCATGTTACCGCACCTTGGGAGCAATCACGAGAATGACACGCAACTTTAAAAATTATTCTTGCTTTTTATACCTTGATCAGTCATTCATCTTATTTAAGTAAGACTTCGCTAGCATTATATGGAATTGTTTAAACAGGACAAACGCAACGGAACTGGAAAATGTACAGAAAAAGTTTGTTCGCATTCTCTATGCTCGTTATTTTGAGAGGCGGGTTTACTTCAGCCATAAGCGCTTATTAAACATTTTACATCTTCTTTACCTGTTCACAAGGAGGCAGACGTAGGATTTTGTGTTTCTACACAAATGTCTTCGCAGTTTTATTGATTGTCCCGAACTAACCTCTTCTGTTTTTATTGCCATTCCATGCAGGGCGCTTCGCCCTCATCGTGTATTCGGCTGCTGGCAGCCTAAGATCATGCGGCCTGGGTAAATAAACTATGTTATTTACCCAGGCCGAAAAACACGGTTCTCTTTCCTCGGAAACTCCCTGCACATTAAAGGCTGCGAGACTCGTCTCGTATGCTGGGGAGATTATATCCCGAAAAATTTGCCCGATTGCGTACTCGCGCACTGGTCAGAAATGTCTCATTGGTTAATTACGGGCGAGCAATAGTGCCACGTCCAGTCAGCTGCAAAGAACGCTCTCGATTTTCACCTTGAACAAAACCCGGATCCCAGAAATCAAAATACGTTGATTGAGCCCGCATTTACAAACTTTACGGCCCGCAAAATGGTAGACGCATCACGCGAGCCGTGTCTGCAAAGCCGTAGATGGTTTCTGCACTCCGTCGTAAGCGGCATAACGGAAATGCGTCACATCTGTTATTAGTGGGGACATTCAAAACACCTGTGACTGAGAGCTGCCTGCAGGACTCTCATTTAGTCACGGCGGAGAGCTGCGCAGCATTCAACGGCGCTCCTTCTGCAACGCAACTCACGTCGCAGCTGAAAATCGTCAGCAGCACACCATCGTGCGAAGCACGCTTTAGCGTCCATTTTGCGGTATTAACACTGGTGGATCGCCGTACGCCCCCGCATTTCACGAGAACGTTCGCAAAGTTACCGGTCTCATTCAATTCCCTGAGGCCACTACCCTCCGATTCGCAGAAAATCCAACCCCAGTCGACGCTACAATCCGATCGAGTCAAATCAAGCCGCGCCAAAAGTGCTTAGTCACGACACGCGTCGCCTTTTTGTACGTTGGTATTCCTTGTTAAGCGAATCCCGCACTAAAAAGAAGCGCCTGCGCATGGCGCATTCACTGCGCGTGGCTGGTTTAAACCGTTGACAGCAAACGCACGAAGACGAGAAGGTGATTCACCATCGCCGCTGTTTAATTGGCTTCCCCGGGTGGTAGCCTTGGCTGTGTTTAAACTTTAATGTGAAGCGGAGCATAAAGTTGTCAGACGCTTCTAGGAACGCATTAAATGGACACTCCTGACGCGAAAAATGAAAACGGAGACTCGCAACACATGGCGACGACGTCGCATCACCATGCTTTGTCGATGGACGACGCCGCAATTCTTGCCCTCGACACCCCATCGGACAGTCGTGGCGCTCTGTGAAGGCCGCTAGGAGCGCATAGGATCGTTTGCAAAAATAGACCATTCCATTTAGCGCTCTCTGGGCGGCACCATTTTGTTCGACCGCAGCGCCCTCTCCACACATCCGGGAAGTTCAGCGAGTTCGGCGGGGTAAAACGAGAGAGAGGGCACGCGCCCGACTCCGCTAGCAGACGACAAACCGGGAGGTTGCCGTTCTCCATCTTTGGGCTGTATCAGCGGGCAGTGCGGAACATCGAACTCTCGCTCGTGGCTGCCGTTGTGAAGTGGTTCGCGTTCTTAGAATAGTTGTGGCTACTCCAAAATTAGCCTATAGCTCTCTGTTGTTCTATTTGGCTAGATGATCAAATAGCATATTTGTTTTCCGCTACTTAAATAGCAGTTGAGTCGGCCGGCAGTACTACCCTCAACTACTGCGTGTATTGCGCCAGGAGAGCACGTTTTATTTATTATTTCAGACTTCCACTCCAGGTCGCTAAAGGCCTACACCAGTACGAACTTTGTATAGTAAAGAAGGTACAGCCACTGTGCCAATCTGACACAGTTTTCCCTATTTTTTTTATTTGCACGCAGGTAACAGCGCATTTGGACCCTGTGAGTCTTTTTATCTAGCATAGTATTACACGACAACTGGCATACCAAAATCTGCGCATCTGCGCTTTAAAGTTCCAAAATGACGCGATTTTAAACAGAGTTTGCACGCCAGCCAGACGCTAGCTACAGCCTGCTCGGCGGAGCAGACGACGTCCGGAGTGAGAGGAGAAGTGCATTTTTTTCTCTTTTGCCCTCTCTGCTATGACCCTAATGGAACGGTCTATAGACCGACACGCGGGCTTGACGTCACGGAGCGGCGGCGGCGCTGCAATCGCGCCGGAGCCGGGTGGTGTGGGCAGAAGTGCACACGTTTGCATGGGCGTCATAGCATTTCAGCATGCCGCAGAGCTGTGCTGCCGTTAATTCCACCGAATGGTACAAGAAAAAGTAGCGGATTGAGTTTGCACAGGTTCCCGGCAGACTCTGAAAACCACAGAAGATGGATAATATCCGTAGATCGAAAAAATTGTCGCCTCGCGCGAACGACCGTTCGTGCGGCAAGCACTTTCTTGAAGGCAAGTGCGGCTTCCATTTCAATCTCCGTCCCGAGGCCTGCTTATGTGCAGGGAAACCGTCGTCTGATCAAGACCACCATGATTTTGTTGCCACGCTCTTCGCGTACAAAGCACCGGCCAAGCGCTCGTCGGTGCCTCGCTACGCCCGTACTACCAAGCAGAATGGAATCGGCGAAAGAACGGCAGTGTTGTAGGCATTACCAACAAAAAGTAACGAGATACGTTACTCGTTCCTTACTTGCATATAAAAGGTACGCGTTACCAAGATACGTTACCTAAAATGAAAAGAACGCGTTACCGCTACCGATAAAAAGTAACGCACGTTAGTTCTGCGATACTTTTTAAATTATGATTCAACACGTTTTACCCTTTTGACGATACACGTATGCATAAGCTCTTATATCAAGAAACATTATCTTCATGCAGAAACTGAACATAATTACTTACTCTCTTTTTATGGTTTCACCTAAATACTCACAAGAAAAAACGCAAAGAAAAACGGAAAAAACTCAGACGTTCACATGGCCTAACGCCTAAAAACACAGAAAAAATTGAAGAGTATTTTTTTAAGACTTGGGAAGTAGTAACGAGTAACGTAACTACGTTACTTGAAATAGTAACGCAAGCACGTTACCCGTTATTGTATCAAAAAAGTAACGAGTAGGTTACTACGTTACTGAAAAAGTAACGCGTTCCTGGTAACGCCGTTACTAGTAACGTGTTACCGCCAAGAATGCGGAACGGACAAAGCGTTACTGCTCGTCATGCCTTGTGGTCATGAGGGTAGGAAAAGTATCGCACCTTGACTTGAGGACGTTGTGTGCATTTAATCAATTAACAAATAATTAATCAATTAATTGTTGGAAAGCGACTTACCTCATTCCCCCGCAGCGAACCTTCGAGCATTGTAAGTGCAAGTTCCTTTGACATTCAGAGGCGGTGGAAGCACAGGCAAAAGGTAACAGATCACTTTTGGAATAGATGGCGAAGAGAATACCTTAACGAGCTCCGGTCTGCCCACCATTCTCGTCCCGTCCTGTCACGCACTTTGAAAGAGGGGGATTTTGTGTTTGTAGATGAACATTTACTTCCCCGACAATGTTGGAAAATGGGTCGAATAGCACAAACGTTTCCTGGAGGTGACGGCAAGGTGAGATCTTGTTCGATAAGGCTGCAATACGGCAAAGTTATCAAACGGCCTATACAACTTTAGTACCCATTAGAGTCACTTATTGAATAAGCAGAGCTGCTCATTGCGGGGGCGGAAGTGTGTAGAATATTTGTATGAACTTACATCGGTTTCATTGAAGACAAATAAAAGGACAAATACTTGATCGCGAAATATAAAAAACGGAATGAAGAGGAGGATGAAGACGTGATCGCAAAGAAACGCCTCAACGGACCTCAACGCCTTCCAAATGTAAATATTGTATATAAATCCTTTTGATTACTCCTCCTGTACCGATATTTTACAACACACTTCCGCGGACTCATACCGCCGTATTCTTAAACGCTACTCGACTCGAAACTCGACTCGAAACTCGACTTGAGGGTGGTTTTGCGATTCATAAACAAATCTCCACTCGAAACTCCACTCGACTCCAAAATCTCCACTCGAAACTCCAAAATTTACTCGAGATCTCGAGTCTGCGCCGGAGCTACCTTGAACGGCCACTCGAGTCACTCGAGTGCGTTCAGTGTCATGGCGGCCGACGCATCGTTCGCCGACTTCGTCGACTTCGTGTTGAGAACGGACGAAGTTCTTCACGACGACCGAGACCCCGACCAGGACGTCGATGTGCCGAGACGACGTTGCCGGGACCGGCTCAATCCGCTGGAGCATTTCAACGATTGGGAGTTCCTGGTGCGCTATTGTTTTACAAAATCGACAGTCGTAAGCCTCCTGCAGTGCCTGCCGCTGGAAGCAAACGAGAGCAGTCGCGGCCTGCCACTGTCCCCGATGCTGCAGCTCCTCGTAGCGCTGAGATTTTATGGCGCCGGGACTTTTCAAGTAGTCACGGGCGACCTCGTGAACGTGTCGCAGCCGACAGTGTGCCGCGTAATCGAGCGCGTCTCCCGGGTCCTCGCCGAGACTCTCTTCCCCCGCCTCGTGGATTTCCCGGAGGGCGACTGCGACGAGGTCATGCGGGATTTCTACAACATCGGGAAGTTCCCCAGTGTGGCTGGGTGCATCGACTGCACCCACGTCAAAATAAAGGGACCTGGCGGTCCCAATGGGGAAGTCTTCAGGAACAGGAAGGGGTTCTTCTCCCTCAACGTGCAGGTAAGTTCACTTCTGTCTGTGCTGTTAGCGGCAGCGAAGTAAGTTGAAAACAACGGCACGCCAAGACCCGGTGTGGCACGTGAAAGCTCGGCGATGTTGTGACTGATATAGACTAGAACTTGTAGAGAGATCTGCACTCTGCGACAGTGCAGAGTGGTGGTGGGCCAGCTAGAGAGGGTTCAAAACCAAGAATTATGTATTGTGTTTGGAAACATACATTTAATTGGGTGCCGAGGTGGCTTTTGTTATTTTATAGCAAACGGTCATGTTTTATAGCATTTTCCCCTTGAATTATACTTTTCGAACAAAATATTAGGGAGATTTTAACCCGTGCTCAAATTCTCTTCTATTATACTGCGTGAAAAGCCTAGGAATTAAGCCACATTGAAGCTTACGTCACATAAAACTGCGAGAACTCAAATGCTAGTTAATTTCCAAAGCTTGCAGATGCACTTTGTCAAAAATATACTAATCATAGTAGAAATATCAGCTTGAGCACTTGTGTTCATATCATGGCAACCTGCTCATCCCTGTACTGCTCCTTCCTATCCACAGGCCATCACAGGACCCCAACTGCAGTTTTTTGACCTTGTTGCTAAATGGCCAGGCTCCGTGCATGACAGCAGGATATTCGATAACAGTCGTGCAAGGGTCCTGTACGAGAATCGGCGCATCCCTGGCCTGCTGCTCGGAGATGCAGGCTATGCCTGCATGTCATTTCTTCTGACGCCCCTGACCAGCCCAGGTGTAGCCAACAGTCCAAAGGGCAGGTATGTACTAATTTGTTGGAAGAAATAATGGCATGAAATTCAGAACAGCTAACAAGAAGTGATGCTGTAGCCACAGTGTTCCTATTGGTTACTATTAGTTCTGCAAATCTTTGTCACCGCTAGATTCATGACCTTTAAGCCTTTGTATGGCAAAAAAAAGCTGGCATTATTCACTTCCTGTGGACAAATTTTTGTTTCAAAAGTATGTAGCATACAACATTTTAGTTCTATTTTTATTTTCCTCGAGAACATTTGTTGTTCTTCCTCGTCACAGTTAGTCGGTGTCAATTGTTGCCTTTTGTCACTAGAATTGGACTAGGGCCAAGAACTTGAATTAAGACGGTAATGTAGAAAACACCAGCCAAAACCACTGTATGCAGAACAGTAGCCTCTGGTAAGCAATAGAAAATGCCGAAAATGCAGCTAGCATGGATGGGCCGCACTGTACAGGTTACTGAACCATACTGATGGTTGCAGCAGTGGCGATTTTTACACCTGAAGACCTTTATCTTGCAACGTTGCTTCCATTACCAATGCTGCACCATATAGGTACCAAGCAGCTCACCTAAAGACAAGGAACTCGGTCGAACGGGCATTTGGAGTGTTCAAGCGACGCTTCCCATGCCTGGACATGCGGCTACAGTACAAGGCGGAACGGTCAGCCCTCATCATCACCGCCTGTGCTGCACTGCACAACCTGGCCCTGCTGCGAAAAGAGCCATGCCCACCCGCTCTACCCTCTCCACCAGTACCCCGACGCCGGAGGCGGCTGCGTCCTCATGTACTGCCATCACCTCCAGACCCTGTCGACACAATCAACGGCTCGCTGAAACGCACACAGATCATCGCACTGTGTTTCCAATAGGGATATTCAACCAGTAGCACATGTTTATAGTCAATGACAGGTCAAGGATAGTGTACAAGCTGGAGAGGAGGAAGCAGACAGAAGCTTGAGGTGGAGAGGAGAAACCTCCTCTCCACTTAAAGCTTCCATCCTACTTCTCATCTCCAGCTTGTACTCCGTTCTTGACCCGTCACTGACTCGCGCAAATACTCGGACACGAATTCAGTAGTAAGCGCTCGAATAAATTGATTTTCAAATCCAATTCCGCGTATTTGGTCAATCTAACATATTCTGGGAAAGACTTGTGGCCAGCACAGAGCTAACGAAAGACCTACCCTTCCCTTCAATTGTATTGTGCTGTTTCATTCAACTTCCGAATATGCAAAACACATTAGGTTCTATCGTTTCACTACAATGTAGCGCACATAAAAGAAATAAGTAAATCCTCTGAATGCTTTTAAACTGAAAGAACCCAAATTTAATTGTGATTTCCACACCCTTGTAGCTTGCAGCGCAGGGCTGCCAGCTGCTCCACCTTTATCTCTCTCTCCATCTGGAGCAGCTGGAACTCTGCCCGTCCGCGTCGTCGCTGATCAAAAAGCTTGTTGCGGAGTATGCGCATCTGCATTAAATGTTGCGCCTCCTTCCGCCGATCTTCCCTCTCGAGGATGTCTACACGGGCCTCCTTTTCGGGAGCCATGATCCGCTCCAGTGCTGCGATGCGGTTTCCAGTTCTTCTGGATGCCCCGCTTGGCAGCTCAGCACGGGGGCAGGTAATGCTCCTTGCCGGCGGAGTCACACAAGCAGCTCCAACGCTGCTGTCTTGGAGAGGTGAGGCGGACGGATCAGGAGCATCTGGGCGTGCAAAACACATTGGCACTGTGAGTGCTAGGGGAAGAGCAAGTACACAGGGGAAGAGGCCCAACAGCCACATGGGCCTTTCGTAGAAATGTTCAAAGCTAGGCGTTGGCAAATTAGTCAAACCTCGTTATATCGAACAGTGCAAGGACCGTGAAATAGTTCGATATAATCAAAATTCGATATACAAAGTCACACACAAAAAGAGCGTCAAAGTACAGCGCGATTTAATCGGTGAAAGGCTAACGGCAAAAAATGACTATACTTCGTTTCAGCTTCCGTTCGAGCGCAGCCAAAGGCTGACGGACGCTTCGAAACTTCGAGAAGAGCATTTTTACGCATCGCAAAGTAGTCCGCAAAAGTAATTCCTTTTAATCAACTGTTTTGTGCGTAAACGCTGCACTATATTCCAGATGTGTACTGCTGAGAATGATTTGCAACTAAAGGAATTAAATATCTGAAGTTTAAGTTCTTATTAATATATGTAGATACATGTGGTTTGGTGAAAAAACGTACGTCCGCTGGCAACACGGCTGCAGCGCTCAGTTTTGATTTTGTTCCTGTGATTGCCGAATCATGTGCTTCGCTGCTTGTTTGTTGCTTTCCTCACCGAGTATCTTCAAAATGTCCTTTCGTAAAGGCATGTCTGGGCGTCAAGCGCGAGAGGTCGTGATGAATGTCTACTTTTCAATTCTGCAGGAGACTCCGGCCGCGTCGTACCGCAAATGCTTTGTAAGCAAGAAAAGCGACCAGGCCACTACAATTCCCCGATACACAGCGAAATCAGGGCACCCCTTTACCTGCCGATCACACTGTACGCCAAGAAGCTGGTAGAAAGGACTGTGGCTCGAGCCCTGGTATATCCAGACAATACAAGGAAACATCAACGGCCGGGTCGTCGGGCATCTTGCAATGTCTACTTACATCTCGAAACTATGCCGAAGTCCGAACAGGTGGAAAGCTCGGACACAGACGCCAGCGGCCAGCATACGTACTGACATCCCCTGCGACTAAATTTCAGAACGTGAAAGGTCACTTTTTAAACCTGTAGCAGACGATTTCGTTGATACACCCGTAGCAGACGAAATACTCGGCGAGCGCGGGCGGCGCGGACGGCCAGCGGCGCAGCGGAGCGATACCAAGTGCAGGCGAGATCGCGTGACCAATTGCCGGCGTGTGATTGGCTCCGGCCACACGTAGCTTTGGCTGCGTTCGGACGGAAGTTGAAACGAAGTATAGTATTCACGTGAAGCGTTAAGGTGAACTATTTATTCCGACGAAAAAAACTGCCGCAGCGTAGATTGCTGCATGGAGCTGACCGCATGCCTTATTACGGCCGGCTCCACTGTCTCCAAGCAGTCCACCAGCGCCAGATCACTACCGTCGATTGCACTGCAGTAGCGGCGTAAAAGTGAGACCGTCTTCCCGACAATGTTGTAACAGGCTTTGAAGCGTTGCAGCCACCCGCTACTTGCGGCGACGTTTTGTGCTTGGTGGATGAACGCGAAGTCCTTTGCTTTCTGTTGAAGCATCGGCCTGACGCCGGAATGTTCCGAGCCCTTGCGTCCATAAACCACTTGTGAAGTGATCTTTCCACCTTTTCGAAGGCCGGTGTCCGAACACGGCGTGCGCTGGAGTGCTTGCTTTGTTCAGCCTTCGGTTTGATGTCACTTTTCGTCTTCAGCAGCGTGCTCAAAGTGCTTCGCAGTATGTTGTACGCTTCGGCAATGCTGGACTTCTTTTCTCCTTTTTCAACGCGGCGGATGATTTCAAGCTTTGTCGCGAACGTCAGCGACGTACATTTCTTTACGATTGTTGCCATCGCCACATGCGGTTGACGCAACGTCGGAGGAACGAACCCGGAGCCACGAAACTGCACATGCCCGAATGTCGCCGAATCTGGATGGCGTTCCCGGCACCACAGGCATAAAGCTTTATGCGGACATGCGCTTGAATAAAAGTCGCAAACGCCTGCTGCGCCACCGCTATCCTATGATGTGTTGCGGGAAAGCCCGTGTTCCAAAACTTACTCGATCTAACTCTAGGGTAAAGGTGGTTGTCGAAAACCTACCCGCGTCCAGCGTTTCTCTATTTTTGATGTCGCGTGACATAATCCGCCAGGGTAACTCGTATCCATTCGAGTAGGTTTGGAACGCAGCCTCGGTGTGTCGCGCTCCTGTACGCTATGCGCCGTTTAGTTGCTGCACACGAAGTAGGAGGAGTAAAAGAGCGCCGACTTAACGCGCCCACTGCCACAGATACGGTACGCCGCCAACGACGGTTTGGCGGGATGGCGGATGGCTGCGACTGCTGCTGGCGGCAGCTGCCACGACTCACTCGCTGTCGCGGAAGCGCAACGAGAAGGCACATGATCTGTACCGAGTCTTCCCAAAATTCTGTGTTGTCGTGGCGCTGTACGCTTTGCAACAGGTCTATTAACCACTAGTTTTGGTTTCAATTCACAGTACTATCAGTACTATGTCACGACCCACTGCTTGCATTTTCAATTTTGGAACTTCGAAGATATGTACAGTAGTGTAGACGTTGCCGAGCAATAAAAGAAAAAGGCTTCGGTGCCTTTTTTTCTGTTCCAGATTTGCTGTTAAAATGATACAAGTCGCAAATACAAGTAGGCATGTTACGGCTCACGGTACCCATCCCCGACATGGTTGTGCAAATTTGTCCCAATCCAAAAGCCCCCAGTTACCTGGCACGTCGTTCCAGCAGGCGTGATTGTCATTGCCTTTAGTGCCTCGCACCATTGCTTCAAACATTGCAGCCGGAGGCAGCGACAGCACTGGCCGGTCTCTTGCCCTGTCGCTGGCGCAGAGATTTGTCACCACTGTCTCCATGTGGTCTGCCGCCGCTCCCACAAGAATGAGTGAGGGGCTCATCGGCCGGCTTGTTCGTGGCCCACCTCCTGTGACAGAAACCAAAGAATTTGAAGCTCAGATTGGAGAGAGTGAACAATGTATGGGACGAACAATTCAAAGAGCACACTGAATTTTCGAAACACCTCCGTGCGAGATAAAAACAATTGTTAAGGGGTCTAAAGCGAACCTAACGAAGAGAAAATCTAGCACAACCCAGTGGAGGCCCACCTGGAACCTTCTTATGGGCAATTGAATGCGGGGCACTTTGTTAGAATAGGCTTCCGGCAAGATGCGGGGACCTCATTCGTTTTCAGTGACGATTGTAAAAAAAAAAAATGTCAATAACGCCAAATGTTCTACAAAAAAATATGTCAAGAAAAAAGCAAAGAAGTAGGCCCACTTTGGATCGAACCTGGATCGGCTGCATGCGTATGAAGCGAACTTTGCTACGCTACAGCTTTGAACAACTCGTTTTGAAAATTCGTTTTATACGAGACCCGGAAAGGAGCACGACGTCGTGCACATAGCATTGTTCTGGTCGAAAGGACTTCTCTCCGATGTTTACTTTTTACACATCGGGAACGGTTTACCAAATATGCAAATTGTCGACTTACCCGTGGCGTGGATGTCTCTCGTCTCGTCGGACTTGGTTTTTTTTGTATCTGGATTTTTCGTTCTCCCAACGCTTCTTGAGTTGCTTAGCGCTTCGTGGGCGGACGTTTGGCTGGCTGTTATACTCGGTGCTGAGTTTCTCCCAAGCTTTAAGTTTAGCCTCCTTCGAGTAGTTATTTGTCCACTTGTTTTAAAGAACTCGCGCATGTTTCGTTACGAGCGCTTGGAGGAGCGCCTTCTCCTCCGCAGTATAAATAAAACGAGCCCCTGCCCGCTCTTCGGTATCGGCCATTTCCGAGTCGTTGCCGTTGGGGTCCTCCATGATTTGTCGTGCGAGGCGGCGAGGCGACGAAGCAGGGCTGCACGGTAGACAAAGGGCGGGGAAAGCAAGAAAAAACGAGACGAAATCGACAAACCGTGAGATAGACGACTGTCGACGAGAGAACGACAAGACGCAGCGACGCAGCTAGCGAATGCGCTTGTTGCCAGACAAGGTAACGACTTTGTCCGTTTTGCCGCTCAAACACGTCTAAACTTTACGCTGCCTTAATAAAACTTCGTAGTTCACTAATTCGATGTTTGTATGGTACACGTTTTTAGATAACACGAACGAATATATTTACTTTTCACGTAAAAATGGTGTTTTAAATAAAACCTTTGGCTATAATCTCGCTCCAAGACGTCCTCAAGCTTGTTGGAGTGGAGAACGGAATCTCGAGTTCGAGTGAGTGCCGATTCGCGTCTGTGAATACCAATGGCACTTCGAGTGGAGTCGCGCGTCCATACTCCACTCAAGTCGAGTCGAGTTTGGAGTCGAGTTGGGGAATGTTTATGAATACGGCGGATAGTCTGCTGATCCCGCCGGCAGTGCGGAAACGGAATCGTAGGCCTCGAGAGACTTGTGCGCCGTGTCGGCCGTGAACTAGCTTGGCGAAAAAACTAAGTACTCGACGACATGAGCCGTCGACTTCGGTGGCAGCAACTTCACGTGGGAACTCCAGCAGGCCTTGTTTGCGGCTTACGGGTCCTCCAAAAAAAAACGCCGTCCTTGCACAGTTTTTTTCGATACTGCTGCCATTCAGGCTCGGGTAGCGAGCTCAAATTGTCGGGCATACCATAAGACATACGTTGTCAGGAAATACGACGCAGAAATAAAGCAAGAAGCGTCCCTGCAACGTCAACAACGAGCGCATGCCACACAACGCAATGGCGAAAACGCGGAGAGCCGAGCGGCTTTTGCCCACATAGCTTCCGCGCATGCGCGGCCTTCCGGCCGTGTTGGTAAACAGAGCCGCTCCGCGTGTCGGTCTATAAGGTGGAGTGTATGCCTATTCATTTCAATTACATATTTATTCCTGTATTTCTTGAAATATCTTAAATTTCCCTTCAGAAAATAATATACAGAAATGTTATATAATTGCATAAACATTTCGAGGGAAAAAAGACTAAAAACGACAGAACTGCCAGAGCAAAAACATAAAACAATCAATGCACAGCCATAAAAATTGAAGTAAAACAAACTCAAATTAATCAATGTTCACATCTAATTGTACAACCCCCCCCCCCCCCCCCCCCCCCTCCCGATTCCGAGTCAAGAGGTCCAACGCGCCAAGAGGTCCAACGAGTCAAGAGGTCCAATATTGGACCTCTTGACGCGTTGGACCTCCTGACGCGTTGGACCTCTTGACTCGCCGTGGATCTCTTGACTCGTTGGACCTCTTGACGCGTTGGACCTCTTGACCCATATTGGATCTCTTGACTCGTGCCTCGATGTGTTAAAAGGTCCAACGCGTCGAGGTCCAATATTGGATAGCTTGACTCGTTGCATCTCTTGGTGTGAAATATGTACAGGCGAGGGGTGTGAAATAAGTACAGGCAAAAAATTAGAAAAAAAAAATATGAGGGCACCTAAACTTTCTCTTACGATGTGAGAATGCGCGAGCACTAGCTTTTCCCGAGTTGTGCTGCCGCAACGGATAGCGCCCTAGTTGCGCAATGAAGAGGGCCTAGGTTCGAAAGCAGACAAGGAAGGGTTTCGTACTCATGTAACCAGGAAGGTCACGTGACCAGAGTTTTTTTTTTGTTTGGTCACATGACCAGATAGGTCACGTGACCAGAGAAATCACGTGACCAGGGAGATCACGTGACCAAAGATATCACGCAACCTGAGTTTTTTTTAATTATTGTTATGTTGGATTGCGTTGGACAAGCCACGAATTTTGACGATGGATTTTGCCGACGGCTTTTTCGCTGACTGACCCAGGTAATGCTCACGCATTAAAAAAGCAGACAACAGAGATGCTGACAATAAAGGCGGAGAAGAAAAATGTCGGAAAAAAAGCAAAAAGTGGAGCTGTGAAGACTTCGACACGGCAGGGGGGATCTCACGAACACGGCTTTGATGAATCGTTTCTGGCCGGTGATGTAATCAGTGCTCGTGCGTATAACCCGTGATTTGCTTCGTTTCTAAAGCGACAGATACGGGCGCGCTGGGCTGTGGGGATCGCATGCTGGGCACTGGATTTGTAGACACCAGAAATCATTGTTGTTATAAACTGTCAACCTTATAGCAACATTCGTTTGTCGGGGACCTGTGTGACTTCGCTCTTCTAGCCCCTGACCACAAAGTCGTAAATCTGCATCTCCCGTGTTGCTCTCCCCCGCGAATATCGAACACGTAATCGGAAAGGTCTTAACATTTGAAAATTTGAGATGCCTTTTTTTTAGGAAGTGACTACTTCGATATCCGGGTTCTAAATAATTGTAAAACCATTTTCAACACATGTTCCGTCACATACGAAAGATATGTCCATAGTTATTTGCTATTTCGACGTGTATACCATCACATTAAAGCACTATTACGGCGTTTGACGTCAGGATAAATGAACATAGTTTTTTTTTTCTTAATTTCTGTGTCATCATTTTTAAAAGTTGTAGTAATTAATATAATTTGTTAACGTCCCGTCAAAATAGCTTCATTGATATTTTGAAGTCCTTGGTCTTTGAGGAGCTTGAAGAGACAGTTTGGCCTGGCGCAGATGGCATGTAAAGTTACTAATTTTTTTTCGTTCGCCGTGGCCTATTTTAACTATAGCACTGAACACACTAGATCTATCGGCTTCAAAGATCTACGTGCTTTCCGACACGAACAATTCCTCAATCGACTTCAATCTTTATAATCATTTTTTCTAAAAAGTATTGAGCAACTAACCCATCGTCTTACAATTCCAACCGAGTAACACATCGCGTAATTTTAACTAAAAATAAATGATATTGACAGACAAGTGTTCGGTAATTCATGTCAAGAATGCTTAATCATGAAACGTTCAGTTTCATGATTTATTTCACAGCATTCTCAAACATAAAGAGCAGTAAAGGAGTTTTATATAGCTAGCATAAATATTTGTGGCTACTCAGTGCTTTTGAGTAAGCCAACAGCCCAAATTAACCAGCTATAGCTAGCACCGGTCACAACGTTTCAAGAAGACAATGCTCGCATTCATTTGCAACACTCTATTGGACGCCAAGTGGCATAATCTGGGCTCGTCTTAAGACGCCCTCCAATGATATTTGAGCTTCTTTCTGTGTTGTGTTATCTACCTCTTTAGTGATTCGGTGAACTCAGTGACTAAAAACTAAAGCATAAAATAGTAATGCATCATATTTTTAATAGAACATACGAGAACCCGGTACTGGACAAAGTTACCCAAGGAAGTATTTGCAATTACAAATACTGAGACACATGCAAGGGGAGGCTAAACGCGAGATGCTGAGGTACATTTGTAGTTCATATCTTAGGAATTTAAGAGACACTTCCGTAGAAATGGCATAACTGAGTCCTAGAACAGAGAGACTGGAACACAAATATTAAGTTCTACAAGTCCAAAATATGTCGCCAGGCACTATCCATTATTTAACACTGAAATACATATACATTGTGGCAAATAGTATCTGTCTACTTGTCTCCCATGGCTATATAGTACTTGTATTCTCCAAAACGATTCAAATAGGTCAAAAAGTCAGTAACCGTCACAAGCAGTCATTAATAGCAATATCATTATAAACCGAGAAGATAAAAATAAGGCTCGATGGACTTCTTGGCGCGTTGGACCTCTTGACGCGTTGGACCTCTTGACTCGATGGACCTCTTGACGCGTTGGACCTCATGACACAAATTGGACCTTTTGACTCGTTGGACCTCTTGACGCGTTGGACCTCTTGACTCGAATTGGACCTTTTGACTCGTTGGACCTCTTGACTCGGCTGTCACGTGGCTATTGGACCTCTTGACTCGTTGGACCTTTTGACTCGTTGGACCTCTTGACCATAAGCGCCCCCTCCCCTCCCAATCTTAAACAAGAAACTTTCGAACACCAATCATATAATCCCTGAATGTTTAGAGAAAAAAAAAAAAGCCCGAAAACGTTCGATGTTAGATACGCTGACAGTGTGATTACGCAGGTCATTCCACAAGACAACAAATTTGGCAAAACAAAATACAGAAATGAATAAGTTCGGCAGGTGTAGAAATCAAGTTTGCATGAGTGATAAAAAGAAAAATGTATTGCTTATTCCCTGACCTCACTGCTTGTAGCCTGGATTAATAAAAACGACAACACAAATTGTGCTGCGACTGACAGCGGTAGTTGCTGCGTTGTAGAAAGGCACGTTGAAGGAGTTTTGCTTTTAGCTAGTGTGCTGTACAATGTTTGCAATGGGATCATTGGTTTCAGTGTAATTGGTGTAGGAGAGGTGTTGAGGAGATGTGTCTTTTTTGGTGGAACGACTGTGCGAGATGTTGGCTTTTGTTAGCAATGGACAAAGAGACATACTTTTGCTTCCTTTTGCTGAAATGCTTTTTGAGGACGTGGGCGCCGAGACCACGCCTGCGGTGGAAGAAGCAAAAGTACGTACACGAGTTGTTCTGTAGAGGTGCGGAGAGCACACGAAAACGGAACCTGGGCGGCGCAGCAGGGAGGCGAGGGATCGTGTCCGCACTTCGCGACAGGCGTGGGTATTTCGCAACGGCGGCTGCTGTAGAGGGGGAAGGGGGAGCGTCTGGACAATAAAGTATCTATTGGTATGAAAATGTTTTAACGTAATTAAAAGAAAATTAAGAAGATATTTTTGTTCATTATAGGGCTAATTATGAGGATTAGCCAACTATACTATTTCCCCTGGCTATATACCTCACCCGCATAGACTGCCTTAACGGGCTTATCGCGATTTTCTAAAAAATATATCTTTTCTAAATACAATAAAACACTTTGTACAAATTTAGCACTTAATAAATACGTATTTGGGTGTAACCTGGTTTCCCCCGAAGAGTTCACTGATAAAAGAGATAAAATGTTATGAAAAGATTAGTTTTAGGGGAAGGACCTTCATTTTGAAAACACGAAGTGATCTATAGAAGAAATGTTTTTCCAATATTTTGCAATATGCCACAATTCTAGCTAGACCTACTTTCGGCAACATTTCTAACATCACTCCATGCACTTCAAAAATGTATATATATGATATATATATTCTCCAAATAAAAAAGACTAAATTTATTGGAATTACGAGCGATTGGGTAGTTTTCATTTAAAGTCATCCTTCATAAAAAAAACTTGTAGAGACATACACACAAACTACGGGACACATCAAAAACAAAAGTTTCTAAAGCCAGTTACTTTACAGTTAAAATAAAACAAATATTGTATTCCCGGCATCGTTCGTTCATTTGTTCATACACAATCATTGCGACGAGCGCCAGATGCACTTCCTAAACGTTCAACCCTCGACGGCAAAAAAATAACACAAAAAAACAGAAACACAGCTGGTGTTCTCCGCAGCTCTGTACGCATTCATATACTACCTAGACACGGTCACTCCAACATGGCTGATCTGATTGTCATGTACCAGGGTGAACTGGAGGCACATCCAGCCATCACGCAAGTTCTGACCATGGCTACGTTGCTACTAGCCGGCGACGTGGTCTCCCAGACTTTCTTCCAGAAGAAGCCCTTCGACACGAGACAAGCCGCCCACTTCTTCATCGTGGGCGTGTTCTACACCGGTCCATGCTCAGTGACCTGGTTCAGACTTGTGGAACGATTGGTCGTCATGGACGGGGTCGCTGCAGCCGTCATCAAGGCCCTCGCCGGTCAGGTCATCTACACCCCGCCGTATACGCTAGGCCTACTGGTCCTCTACGGCCTTCTCCAAGGACAGAGCTGGAAGGAAGTCCTGGATAGCGTAAGGAGTAAATACGGTGCAGTGCTAATATCGAGGTACATGGTGTATCCGGCGGCGCAACTTATCAACTTCGAGTTTGTGCCCGTAGTCTATCGTACCATGTATGGAAGTGTGATCGCGTTGTTTTGGAACATTTACCTTTCCTGGAAGGCAAATCGGTTAGAAGGGGAGCTCCCGGTTGACCCGGTTCAGAAGGACGTGATTGAATCAGCCTGAAGCGACATCCTTTACAAGGGGCTATCTACACCGGGGTGAAAGGCGGCACGTGATTGCGTCCCTAAGTTAATTTAAAACTTAGTGGATGGAACTAAAGTAACCAAAACTTATGCTCGTGTTTGCGTCATGTGGAATTTTTTAAAATTATTTCTTTGCTGCAAAGTTTCACAAATTGTGTATACATAGAGCGAATCAGCCAGAAAAAGAAAAGAGTCAACAGCAACTGGTGCGACCATCGAACGTATTTTAACTCCTTTTTGTTTACACGGACTCCTGATACGCGATCAGATTTGAAATGGGCGTCATGATATTAACAAAGCCCGACTAAAACCTGAACACCGTAATGCTCATTCCCACTAAATAAGCTAGGCTTAAAAGTGCAAAAAATAATCATGTTCTTTTTTTTTTTAATATTCAAATTAGGTTTGTTTTGATTCGAATCGGATTTGTTTTATTTAAACCAAATAATTTGATTTAAATTTCGGTAACTTAAAAGTAGTGACTCGTTTTTACGTCACGAATTGGTAAGCATGGCCCACTGATGGATGAATTCATTCGATCACTGATAAAAATACAGAAGAAATAATTGTAAATTTAAAGTACAGTTCAAATATTTACCTTTTATTGATGAAATGCCGGCCATACTAAAACAGAAAAAGCTTGAATTTTTGTCAGTTAGTTTCTTCTCTTTTTGTTTCGTGCTCTGATTTGCGAGCAATAATGTATCACTTTTGTCTAGTTTTTGTTTCTTTCTTTAGCGTTCGATTTGCTCACAATGTGACGTTACGCGACTGGCAAACGAAATGTTACACGGAAAGAAAGCTCAATGATTCAATTTCCATGAAAGAGCGTGTTCAGTCTAATATTAAACCACACATGGCGCGTCCAACATGAGGCCCGGTCGGTATGCCTCTGCTTCTGTTCGCCCCCAGGGAGTCCCACAGATTCGTTGTGCGGATGATTCTTTAACGCTAACTATGCCCGTTGAGACAAACTCTGTTGGAAGTTTGGTGACTTGTCTCATATAAGAGCTCAGCAGATGTCTCCTCCAGTCGAGTACCGAAAGGACTCGGAAGACGAGGTTGCGGACGCGACTCTCGAGCGCCCCAGAATAGCGGTTGGGAGGAGGTGACGCAACCGGGGGTTACGAGGAGTGCGGGTAAGATGTAAGGAAGTCGTCTTCGGAGGCGGAGGAGAGGCACCGCATGTTCGCTGAAAGGCAGGATAACGGCTGACGGGAGGTAAAACAACAGGGCACGGCAGACGGCCACGATGAACCACGCTTACCCGTTCCTTCTTCTCGTACTGTGTCTGTGGCTGAAATGCGGGAACCCATGCCAGCCAGCTGCCGGTGACCAAGCGCACGGAAACCCCTACTCGCTCCACGTTAGCAGCAACACGACACGCGCCAGCAGCGATGACTACGCGACTTTTGTGGAAAAACACTTTGTGATCGACACCCCTGTCGGCCACCACGTGCAAGGAACCGTGACGTCACCACAGGAGTCTACAAAAGGCGCCGAGTGGCAGCAGTTTGTCAGAGGGCACGGCAGAACGGCCACGATGAACCACGCTTACCCGTTCCTTCTTCTCGTACAGTGTCTGTGGCTGAAATGCGGGAACCCATGCCAGCCAGCTGCCGGTGACCAAGCGCACGGAAACCCCTACTCGCTCCACGTTAGCAGCAACACGACACGCGCCAGCAGCGATGACTACGCGACTTTTGTGGAAAAACACTTTGTGATCGATACCCCTGTCGGCCACCACGTGCAAGGAACCGTGACGTCACCACAGGAGTCTACAAAAGGCGCCGAGTGGCAGCAGTTTGTCAGAGGGCACGGCAGAACGGCCACGATGAACCACGCTTACCCGTTCCTTCTTCTCGTACAGGTTAGTAAGCGAACGGGTTACTCTGTTCAGAGTGACGATGTGTGTTTGGTTGTTCTGCCGTGCCCCAGTGTTTGCGCGAAAACATTTCGCCGTTTGCTGATTTTGTTGGGCGGGGATATAGAGACCAACCCAGGTCCCATGACAGCAAAACAAGAAGAGATGTTAATGAGTGTGCATGCAATGGTTCAGAATCTGTCTACTGGCATGAAAAAACTTGAGGCAGGCCAGGCAAAAGTACTAGGCGATATCAAAGACTTAAAGAAAAAACAACAAGAAATTGACTCGTCTATCTTGTCTCTGAAGCAACGCGTCCATGGCCTAGAACAGAAATCAGAAATCGGTGACGCGACCGGATCACCTCAAGTTATGGGGCAGTTGTCGGAGATGAATGCAGAACTATATGCGCTGAAACATCGGTGCGCTGACTCGGAAACACGATCACGCAGGTGTAATCTCCTGTTCTTCGGCATTAAAGATAAGGATAACGAGACCTGGACGGAATCCGAGCAGCATATTATCAAACTCTGCGCTGATTTGCTTGATATAAGTATTGAGCCAACTGAAATTGAACGAGCACATCGCCTGGGTCGTTTTAAACAGAAAAAAAATCGTCCTGTCATTGTCAAATTTTCTTCTTTTAAGAAAAAAGAAACCATTATGTCGTCCGCCCATAAACTGAAAGGCTCTGAATTTGCTGTAAGTGAAGACTTCGCACCAGAAATTCGGCTTGCTCGTAGAAAGCTGTTAGATTTTGGTAGATCTCAAGAGGGTCCTTTTAAACTACGATACGATAAGTTGTGCATTGGTGAACGTACATTCGTGTATGATCAAGCCTCGCAAGAAGTAAAACAAAAAAGCTGGGACCAAGTAGGCTCTTCTGCTGCGAGTACTACAGAATGAAATCAGGTGTCTTCACCAGCAGCTGCAAAAACAAAAAAAACATGAAAAGCCAATCCGAATGTTGGTTGTAAACTGCCGTAGTGTCAAAAATAAACTCTCCGAATTATGTGGTCTCATTGAAGCGACAGATCCCTCAATCGTTGTGGGAACTGAATCATGGCTTGATGATGGTGTTAAAGATTGTGAAATATTTCCTCAGGGATATGCAGTATATCGTCATGACCGTAATAGTCACGGCGGAGGGGTGTTCTTATTGATTGCTGACGAATTGCACAGCACTCACTTTGAAATTCAGGACAGCTGTGTTGAGTCTGTTTAGTCTCGTATATGTGTAAAAGGGACAACAATCTTAATCGGTGCTTTTTATAGACCCCCCAAATCAGGTCATGAGACATTAGCCATGTTACAAGAAATTATTAATAATATGCCAAATGAGTGTGTAATTTTAGGTGGTGATTTTAATCTTCCAGAAATAGTAATGGACAATGGAAACATTAGAGTGCCAAATACGATCTTATATAAAGAATTTGAATGCCTTGTGAATACTTTTGGTTTTAAACAATATGTCACCCAGCCTACAAGGAAAGACAACACTCTTGACCTGGTAATGTGCAACTTCCCGGAATATATTGAAAACACAACAGTCATTCCTGGAATAAGTGATCATGATGCAGTTACAGCTGAACTATCCCTTACAAGGCCTCCAAGTCTGAAACATAATAAAAGGAAAGTTTATTTATATAACAAGGGTAATTATACTGCACTTTCACAGGACCTGCAGTCTTTTTTAGCTGTTTTCAATCACAGGGAAAACCTCACAGACATTGAAACATCATGGAACATGTTCAGGGAGAAACTGCACTCTCTTATGAAAAAACATATACCCACGAGAAACATTAAAGAGGGAAAAGCTGTCAACAAAGCATGGGCTACTCCAGAACTTTTAAAACTAATAAAACGCCGAAACAGAGCGTTCGGTAAATACTGTAAAAATAAGTCGGAACTAAACAGAAATAGGTTAAAGAGCTTGTCAGCCCAGTACAAGTTACTTGCAGAAAAAAGTAAAATTACATATTTTCGGAGGCTAAATAGCAACTTTGCCAACAACAAAAAAGAGTTTTGGAGGTTCGTGAAGAGTAACAAGAAAACGGACACTACTATACCGGCACTCCTTTTCGAGGGAACTGATGTCACTGATGATACAGCAAAGGCGAACTGTTTAAATGAGTATTTCAAATCTGTGTTTAACGCCAAGATACCACCTGGGGACACGTCACGTTTTGTAAATTTAGGTTATCATCCAATGTCGCCGCTTATCATCCAATACAAAGGAATTGAAAAACTGCTGCTTAGTCTCGACACGTCGAAATCAACCGGACCTGACGGCATTCCTGCTGTCGTGCTTAAAAACTGCGCATCTATCTTGTCGTGCTATTTGCAGATTATTTTTACAAAAAGCTTAACTGAGCGCAAGCTTCCAGATGATTGGAAAACCGCCAATGTTGTGCCGATCCACAAAAGCGGTAGCAGAAATGTTGTTAGTAATTATCGGCCTATCTCGTTGACGTCGATCACATGTAAAACTCTTGAGCATGTCGTTTATAGCAGCCTAATCACGCATTTGGAAGGTCATAATCACCTTGCAAAAGAACAATATGGTTTCCGGTCCGGTGCATCATGTGTAACGTTGTTAGCTGAATTTCATCATGACATCGCAGTTGCAATTGAGTCCGGAAAGGAGGTTGATTGTGTTTTCCTAGATATGTCCAAGGCATTTGACAAAGTAGATCATTCTCTGTTCATTGAGAAAGTTAGAGTGTTTGAATATCCATTCCGATGTTTTAGCCTGGATTGGTAACTACTTAGATGATAGAAAACAATGCGTACTATTGAAGGGTTGTTCATCCAATAACGTTACTGTAACATCTGGTGTTCCCCAAGGTTCGGTGTTGGGACCTCTGCTCTTTCTGACATATATTAATGACATCTGTTCAAACATTTCTTCGCGCTTTAAACTTTTCGCTGACGATTGCGTCATATATTGAGTAATTGAGGAAGACGAAGATTATCTCAAACTTCAATTAGACTTGGACCGAGTGTCAAACTGGTGTATCGATTGGCGAATGGAGCTTAATGCAAAAAAAATGCAAAATGGTTAGATGTTCAAGGAAAAAGCAAGTCAGAGAAAATATGGGCTATACGGTTAACACTCAACAACTCGAAAGAAAAGAAAATATTCGTTATCTTGGTGTTATTTTCTCAAGCGACTTACTATGGAATAGTCATATTAATTTCATTACTAATAAGGCGAACAGCATGTTAGGATTTCTACGTCGCAATTTTCGCCATTGCCCGAAGGAATTGAAGGAAACTTTATATTTCTCTTTTGTACGTTCAGTTCTGGAATATGCATGCATAGTATGGGACCCCCAGACTAAACATCTATCGGATAAATTAGAACGAGTGCAAAATCGCGGTGCTAGATTTGTCTCAAATATTTATAGGTTCAAAGCGAGCGTCACGGCCATAAAGCAACAGTTACACTGGCAGCCGCTGTCGTACAGACGAAAAAATCTTAGACTAAAATATTTCTGCTGTCTTTATAATGATAAAACTTGCATCAGTAAAGAAAATTACATTCGATGTCCTTTCTACGTGTCGGAAAGAGTGGACCACCAATACAAGGTTGCAACCATTAGCTCTTGTTGTAAATCATATTTTGTTCGAACTGCATTAGAATGGAACATGCTTAACGGAAATGTGTTTCCATCTGTGTTTTCAGCTGAACTGTTCTTTGTAAACCTCTCCCTGCAATAATACCTCCAAGGCGATGCAGGTAACCTCAATAAATAAATAAATAAAGAACTCGTGGCAGATTTAGGATTTATTTCTATTAGGGTTTAGGGTTCAGGATTTAAGACGAGAAGGCAGATTTAGGATTTAGGCTTGGGGGGGGGGGGGGGGGATGCGGTGAGAATGTAAGCGTTTGTCGAGGCCCACGGTGCAGATGGGTTTCTGTCAGCGAGTGTCGGAAAAATTGCGGGACCAGCAGTTTACACCGGGAACGCTGGTGGACGAGTTTTTCAGCGGGTGTCGGAACAATTGCGGGTATAGCAGTTGACTCTAAAGCCCCTTCATGTTTCAAAAGTACTGCAAGGTTCGTCGATACACAAGGCTCGTGCAACGTGTGGCTCTTGGGAAGATCGCAGCGGCACAGCGCAGCACTGAGCTAAATTTCAGCCACCATGAATTTCCCAGAAGTGGCGCGCGGCACGTGCCTCGAGCATTTCTACAACAATAAATGGCGCCACTTTTCCCAGGATAGAGGGGCTTTAGTTGACACTGGGAACGCTGGCAGGCGAGTAATGAGCACTATAGAGTGCCTTCATACACACGCGCTTTTGCTTAAGTGGTGACATCTCAGCCATTTTTCCGCTCAATTGTTTTTCATGCCTTTTGAAGTGCGCGCAATCCGGTGTCAGTCAGCTCGAGCGCGTAGCTTTGGCTAATGCATAGACGCCATTTTACCGCTCAAGTCATGCACCGAGTGCGCGAGAGCGTCACGCGCTGGCACATTCAGTGCAACAATGGATGTCTTCACCCTGAGACAGACAGACATGCAGGCACCCTAGAGCACTACGATTCGTATCTGCTGGACTAAGTCAGCTTGTTGCTTCACGTCATTCCAACAATCGCCGAAGGGTAGGGGAACGACTCTTCCCTAAGGATAGACGTTCCTAGAAAGCTACCGAGGCAATTTGTAGGATGCTTTTTCGACTTCATTCTGGCCGTTCGTGGCAGTGACAGCAATACTTTCAATAAGTTATGTCGCGTCACGACCTGGCCGGAGATAAGGCGGTAGATATTTAGGTGGGATTGTAGCTGTCCAGCTTGCCTTGAGGTGCGAACGGTTCAAATGGGCGTGCTCGCTGAGCTGCTGCCTCTTCCGAGGGCCGACGAGTCCCTAGAGCCCGTATGCACATGGAAGGGACGGGACGCTGCCGCTTACATCAATTCGCCCACGGTACACGCGGCCGTTGCGGAGCGCGGGTATGGTATGGCCATACCGCCGCAGGCTCTGGATCCCTTCGCTGGCGCGACAGTTCGACTAGGTTTACGGATTCGTTACCTAGTCCTGGGAGAAACACACACTCCGAGCAACGCAGCTAGTGGTTTTGCCGCATCGCTTGCTTCGAGGTAAGAGTGCTCGAACTAGGTAAAAACGCGAACGTCGTGTCTTAGTTCTCACTCGGCAAGATACAAACCAAAAATCTGGCCCGCTTCACATCGCTGACTTGAAGGGATACCGACGCGATGGGGAATAAGGTTAACATGAGGTCGCGGTAGGACACAGGAAATCCCATGTTTCTGGCGATCCAGGAGCGAGCTCTGGAATCCAGACTCGTCGAGTCAGCCTCACGGTACACGAACCCTTCAGCAAGCAATTTCGCAGTGGAAGCTATGTCCACTGCCCCAATCTGCGGGAGAGTATTTTTTTATTGCGTTATTTTAACACTTTGTTCTGCGCAGAATGGCTTCTGGAAAAGACTGCCATAGACGGCGTCAACCGGGAAGTGCACCGGGAGAAAATACGGGCCCATTCGTATTCCCAACTGCTCAGGGTGGCTGACACTTGTTCGGCCTGACGAACGGTTCAAGCGGGCAGTTCTACGCCCGCGGCGACCTCCAAGCAGAACGGGTCAGGTCCGTCCGCGTCGGGGGGACCAGCTTAAAGCAGGCCCCCTGCTGCATCGTTGTGAGTGGGACAGCGAATGACGGACAGGTCTACATTGTCTGCCGTCTTCGCTAGAAGAGCCAGCTGAGCCCGGCACCAAGAAAGACCGACGCCGAGGGTCTCACTACCACCTACGCCGCTTTCAGACGCTGCAACGTGGCCACTCCCGGCAATACCAATAGCCGCCGCCTCTCCGACACCTCACACGGCCCCGACCAGAAAGTTCACCTGTCTCCCCTGTTCATCGACGTGGAAGAACTTCTCCCTCAAGCCCATGAAATTCCAAGTAACGGAACTCCTCCAAAGTCCTCCGAAGTCCGGGCCTTGAGGGGACGGGGGGGGGGGGGGGGGGGGGAGGGGGGGGAGGGGGGGGAGTGGGGGGGGGGGAGACGAGGGTGAATGACGAAGGGACGGAGGGCACGTGACAGGCGGTTGGCCGAGGAGACACGAGCTTGCGCGAGACAGTGCGTGCTGCGCGAGGCTGGGGCTCGCCAGGAACAGTGGAGCCGTTCTGGCTGGTCTGACCCATGGCGATCCCCGGAGCGGTCCACAAGCGAGGTTTTGACTAGGACCGGCAAGAACGGTGAGCCCTGGCCATGCCAACCTGAACCACGAGTATTCCGGAGTGGTTCCGCAGCGAGACTCGGGCTGTGATAGCCAGGGACAGCTAGCTAGCCTACGCAGCGCTGTCGTGGGAAGGTCGACCCGCAGGCCTGGACACGGACAAAGACTGCGAGCTCTGAACGACGGGCAACAAGCAGGGTCGCCGGGCCAGAGTGCCGGCTCTCGAGGACGGGCAACCGGGAAGTATTGTAAGCCCACTTGCTGTCTTCTCGTTTTAATGAGTCACTCCCCGGGAGACGAGCGAAGCACATACCGAACGAACGGCGATTCTTAATAGATCGAGATTACCGCAAAGAGATTACCACGAGTTATGAAAGTATTTGTAAAGGACCGAGTTCCTTCCAGACATATTCAAGAATTG
Source organism: Ixodes scapularis (assembly GCF_016920785.2). Lineage (NCBI taxonomy): Eukaryota > Metazoa > Arthropoda > Arachnida > Ixodida > Ixodidae > Ixodes > Ixodes scapularis. The sequence goes on from NW_024609881.1 coordinate 94,941,247, forward strand.
TAGCTAGATAAGAGTATCTAAGCTCGACATTGGCGGGGTGGCTCCTCGAAGACACCACAATGGAAAGCCTGAAAACGGTGCGAGCATCATGCAGCTGTCTATAAAGTAGTTGATGATTGAAACGCTATGGTAGAATGAAAACTCCATGCAGGTGTTGCTATCGTCAGAATGAAAACACCTGTGACTGAGAACTGCTGCAAGCTTGCTAAGGCAAGGCGTCCCGTCACTAACTTCAGACTCCGGATCACCTAATATCAAGCTAAATTTTGTTTTGTAAAACAGCTAGCGGAGACGTCAGCCGGTAACCTTGCAAAAAACGGCGATGAATATATTAGCCACAATCTGTCAGACATCTTACCGACGGAAAACATCGGCGAACGACAAACAAGTCGCTGTCGTTTTCGTTATCGGGTTTATGTACGTCGTTGCGTGTTTTGTTTTGTATGTGTGTTACAAAGTAATAAGAATTAAAAAAAAAACAAACCTTGTGGGCTTTTTCAAATCGTGTATAATAGCACATTTTGGCACACTTGAAACATGTCTCATGGTTATTACGATCTAACTACCAAACGAGATAGAAAGAATTCTAAAAAAAATGTACTGGCTTGAGGGGCATATGTATCGTAATGATCAACGCGCGACAAAACAATCCCTTTTAGAAAAACTGTTAGCATGTAAACGCGGCTATTTAGGCCACCTTCTGGCATTTTTTTTAAGCTTAGTACGTTTCAAAAGGTACACATTTTTTATAGCTATCTCATCACCTCCCCCCCCCCCGTCTAACCAAAAAAAAAATTAAATTCATTTCTTAGAAAAAATCGTAAGGGTAGGGGGGGGGGGGGTTCTTAGAGTTACTGATAACTGCGGGCTGGCGACGATTAGAGCTGCGAGTCTCATTGAGCTAAAACAACAAAGGTGTAGCCCGTTTGCTTAAAAAATATATTTACCTGATTTTACTTATTTGCTATGCTAAGTTACTATGCTATGAAAGTGTACAGCACTCTCGGAATTGCGCGTCGCAATATGTTTAAAAACAGAACTGTACTCAGTCGTGCCAGGTGCGCTCTTCATGAATATACCACTGCTGTTGTTGACGCAAGAAAACACCTGCTCCGGCTCACCCATACCAGAAGGGTGCCGACGCTCCGACATGGAGCACCTAATACGCCTGTACCAGGGAGAGCTGAATACACAGCCAGCCATAACACAAGTTCTGACCATCGCTACCATGCTACTAGCCGGTGACATCATCTCCCAGACCTTTTTCCAGCAGAAGACAACCTTCGACGCGAGGCAGGCTGTCAACTTCTTTATCATCGGATTGTTCTACAGCGGCCCTCTCGGTGTGGCTTGGTTCGGTCTTGTGGAACGACTCGTCGTCAAGGATGGGGTGGCGGCCGTTGTCATCAAGGTCCTCGCCGGCCAGCTCATGTTCTCTCCGCTGTTTACGCTAGGCCTACTGGTCTTCTACGGCCTTCTCAAGGGAGAGTGCTGGATGGACATCATGAAGAGCATAAGGACCAAATACGTTGCTCTGATGATATCGAGGTACATGGTGTATCCTGTGGCGCAGTTCGTCAACTTCGAGTTCGTGCCCGTCGTCTATCGTCCTATGTTCGGGGTTGTCCTCGGGTTCTTCTGGAACATATACCTCTCCCGGAAAACCAACCAGGTTGAGGACGAACCCCCAATCGGTCAGGTTCAGAAAGACTCGTTTGAATCAGACTAAGGAACATCCGTTAAATGTGACTACCTACACTCGGGTGAAAGGCGGTACGCGCTTCCGTCACTAAGTCATTTTAATTGCTGAAAATGCAGTAAAGCTCGGATATGTGCCGTGTCACCTTTCAAATTTAAACTTCTTGCCGCAGTGCTTGACTACCGTTGGCGGAATCAAAAATGGCCATAACTACAAAAACAAATCTCTGCCATTTCCGAAACGTGATCAAAGTCGGGGGGAGGTGCGTTCATATAAACCGGGGCTGCCTAAAAAGTCTAAACGTAGGTTTTATTTTCTTTTACAACGATAGCTGTTAGGGGGACGCTACGCGGTTTCGCGCCTTTGACCGCGCTCCATAACGTGCGGGCCATTTTTGGCGATCCGCCAAAACATTCCACGGGCCACTGATAAGAATATAACGAGCAAAAAAAGAAAACATGCATGGTCATGAAAGGCAGCAGGATAACATGCATGGTCAGTAGAAGTAGCCCCGCCGAGGAACCTGGCAGTTCACTGGTATAGGTGCTCATGTGGCCCAAAATTATCACACATATCGATTCTCGGGAGATAGCAGATAAAATTGCCTGAGAAAATTGCCATGCATTCTTATCAGAAAGCGAGAAGAAAGCAAATGCGTTAGTGCCCCGTCATTGCACCTGACAGATAGTTTTATTTTCTAAACGAATAGCCAGAAAGATGGTTTTAATAGTGTATGTCTGTTTCAGTAAACCTTCTTTTGAGAGTGCCCTTCGTCTTGTCTACTACCTTGTCCCTGTTTATTCAAAGTTTTTTTTTCACTTTTTTTTTTTTTTGTTTAGCACGCGTGAATACCGTTAATTCAATCCATCTGCTCCGAAATGACACCTCAGCGGCTCCGACGTCACACCTCAGATGTCGCTGTGTCTCAGCTTACGGGTTGGGTAAGTGTTATTTAGCTTTATACCCAATAAGGCACCCGGCGTAGGTAATAATCACATCGGCGACTTGCGGCGTAACGTTGAATCACTGAGCCAAGTCTTGTCCTTATTTATTTTCCCATTTTTTATTCGGTACCTGTAAGGATCAATGTGTGTGTTTTCCCTGAATGGTGGTTTATTTTTGGTCACCCACCGGCATTGCCGAACGGGCCCCCTCTTCGATAGGAGGGGGGCTGGAGGTGCGCGGGAGCGGGCCAATGGCACCTTCGCGAGCGCGCGCCGCACCACCGCGCAAAAGGAATGTGTTTCCTTAAAGGGGCCCTGGAATGACTTTTTTTACTAATTTTTAATTTGCACCGAGCCTGAGCGCATTGAACGTAGTAACTTAGTGAAACTTTTCTTTTCTCGAAATTCCCTTTACTTTAAAAGTTATAGGCAAATTAAAATTACAAAAACAAGCAAAGAATAACCTCCCTCATGACGTCCTTGGTTGCTTGAGAGTGGCCGTGAACTAGAGGAGAAGTAGTGAGCTCATCGAGCGCTCACGGCTGCCGCACTCCGAGTCGACGGCGCGAGAGGGCGCCATTGAAGCATGTTCTGGATAGGCTGTATGCAGCGGTCAGCCAGAGCGGCTCATATTGCATTTGCGGCGCGATTAAATACTAATCCGGCATGACACTTCATTGGCCACAAACGACAGCAAACACGGGGTAAAGATCAGTTCAGAACGCGAGCCACTTCGCGCTGCCATACCGCCAAAGGGCTAACTCGCCAGCCAAGAATGCGCCGAGAGCCTTGGGAACGCTCGGAACCGGTCGGATACCCGAGCCGGTGTACGACCGCAGCGCCGCCGCGTACATCCGGGACCTTTCCGTGTCGGCGCCTCATCCCACTATTCCTTTCTAGTATGCGCCGCTTTTTCCACCGCTTGGTGGCGGGTATGTCGACGGGTCATTTCTTGTTTACTTACTTTATAAACTGCATTCGTTTCTTTTTTTATCTAAAATACTGAACAAAAACTACTTTTATAAATAATTGAAACGATTCGCGCCACTTATACTTACTTTTGACTAAAAGGAAGCTTTTAGCGGCTGTGACCTGTACTAAGCCCAGGACCAAAGACATCACATTTTGCGCGCTTTCGGTACCGCGGGTCGCCCTCGTCGGTGGGGGAGGTTTCCGCGTCGTCCGGTTAAAATATGACGCACTGATATTTATTTACTCTCTCCGTGCCCGCTGGCTTGCCCGAACCCCAAGAGACGTGGAAACCGCAAAAAAGGTTGACGCTTGAACGGAGGTGGACCCCGGAGGAGCGGGGTCGGGAGATTTTGAGCGGGAGAAGTCCAAAAGTCGGTCGCGGTCGTTTGTCGCCCGCCGGCCCTTTGTTAATAAATGTATATTAAAAGAGGATCAAATCATCTTCGCTGCCACTGCCTCGCCATCAAAGTCACCAGCCGCGATCGGGGACAGGATCTTCGACAACTGACGCCTGGGTGCTGTCTGCCAAAACGACACCCCTGCTTCCGTTAATAATTTCGTTTTTGTCCGCAAGTGGTTGGAAGAGGGAGATCGGTGGCCGAGTGGGCTAGACAACACTAAAGTAACTGTATCTTGGGAAAGTAGCGCCAAGCTCCCAGTATAGGCACCATTTTTGTTCGTAAAATGAGCAATTCCTCCTTGCTCTTTGAATTCTTCGGGAGCCAACCTAAATTATCTGGTGACGGGCAGCTTCATTGGGACGTTTCTTGTATACTTCGATTTCGCAATCTCCACAGCCGGAAAACAAGCGGACATCTTCGTACCGCCACCACATGCGATGTCAGTGCTTGGAGGAATCGAAAAATAATTTTGTTGTCTTAAGATACGCAAGAAGAGAAATATCATTATAAGAGATCCATGAAGATGGGCGTGATTGATAACTTGATTGCATGAACAGTGCCTACGACGTTTATATTGGCGAGGAACGCCTTCAGTACGATAATTCTCCATGGCCATCTTGATGCGATTGGCTTAGAACGACCCTCTGGAAGATTCGAAGATTTAAATATTACGAAATGGCGATTTCCATGGCAACGTAGACCAGATTATTCAATCACCTTCCGAGGTTTTGGTCGTCTGTATGTCAGAATCTGTGTCTGGCTAGCAGACAAGGAAGACAATGGCGCAACCTTCCTAGGATTCAGTGACTTAAGCGCACACCAGCTCGGAGCAGGTGGAGCAAAGGCTCGCGCTGCAGAACACAGAGATCTAGGGTTCAATACCCACCTGTTTCGATCTGTATGAGCATTGTACTGGCGTGCGGTTGAGTATCAAAACTACACTACGGCGTGGTGCACATTAAAGACCCCACGCTGGCGGCTCTGCTGCACTGTCTACATCAGTCTTCTACAGCTGAGAGACAAGTTGACCGTTGAGGCAGACTAACTTCAGCCACATAAGCACACGAGTAACACACCCCATTTACACGTGCCACCGAACCGCATCCGCAAATACGTTACGAACGCGGTTGCTTGAAGATGCAATACAAATTCGCGTGCAGTTGATGAAAACGAGCGGATCTGTTTTGGGGTTGCAATTCGAACGCCAGTATGAATGCAGCCTTGGTGCATTCGTATCCCAGTTTGGGTTGCGGAGGCGGAACGTGCAATCGCTTATGGTACGCTCCGCATGCAATCGCGACTGTTCCTGAAGCGGGGGAATTTCGTCAGTGTAAGCTCTGCAGCAAAGCGGACCACTACATAGTACGAAGGATCTTGCTTGCGGGTTTTGTGAGCCAAAAAAGTGACGCAGATGCGACAAAGGTGGCCACAGCGAGCTGAAGAGAAAGTGGCAAGGGAAGCGGCTGGAACCGATAGCGCCGTGTCAAGCATCAACAGGAAGGAAGTTGCAATTTCGAAGCAGCCAACCGGCAGTTCTAGCTCCAGTTCACGAACAATGCGTTCCGCGCGGCGTATACTGTGTGCGACAGACTGTGGTCTCAGGCGGGCGTAAGCATGGACGTTCTAAACGCATAGCACTTAAAACCCCTTTGAGGACTGCCAAAGAGACGGTCAACGTTGTTCTTAAATCCCCAAACACATAAACAGATGTGCAAAAGTAACTCTCCAGTAAATGGATAAGTAGATATTGCTATAAAAACGTGTTTGCGCAAGAGCACTATGCTGACTTTTGAAAGTGTTCCTAGTATACTAAGTTAGTCTTCAAAAAAATTAAGATATGTTGAGGGTAGTGTTTACTTTAGTCTCGGCTCCGCCGGGGTGGTACTTCTAGGACACCAGAACCAAGAACCGCGTTGACTTCGCTCGTATTCCTTTCGTTTACAACCCGCAAGGCGGGTACGCTTCATGCAAGCTACGGATACGTTTGCATGGATGCAATAGCATACCTCATCGAAGCCAGCAGGGGCCAATCGCACGCCGCCCGTCTTCCTACTTTCCTCGTCTACCTTTCTACTACCAATCTAAAAAATGACCGCATCTCCACGTGGTGAATGATGTTGATTGGGGCGAAGCTCTGGTGGTGCTGATGATACTGATTTTAGTGTTCATAGCTAGTGCTGATGGTGCTGATTTTTTCATTGCTCCTAGGTTGTGCTGAGCTTCGGGTTGCGTTTCGACTTAATTATTACTGCTTTATGGTCGGTGAAATGCAAAGCCAGTGGTTCTTCTAGCGGATCAGATGGGATCCACTACAAGCTGTGGGAACGCATCTCCACCGCTTAAGTCAACGGTCCATGCCAGAAAAAAAATGTGTGGTATGGAACGTCGTTATATACGCATTTGAGCATTTGACCGCAGCACCCTCTCGTTTATAAACGTTGAGCCAATACATGCAAAGTCTAACGCGATTATATACGCATTTGACCGCAGCGCCCTCTCCTGTATAGACGTTGAGCGGCTATATGCAACGTTTCATTCATGACATCCCCAGCTCTTGAGTTACTACGACATCTCAGAGCCCTCTACTCGCCCCGCAGTCGTGGCCGAGTGGTTAAGGCGATGGTCTAGAAATCCATTGAGGTCTCCCCGCACAGGTTCGAATCCTGTCGACTGCGCAAACATTTATTTTCTTTTAGTATGAGCACGGACGCCGGCCGGACGGACGGACGGACGGGCGGACAAGGCTAGACCCTAAGGAGCTTCGCCCCTAATAGTCAAACCTCACTTCGATCCGCTAGGGTAGCATCCATGCTGATGCATCCATTACTCCATGTGACAAGAATATGCAGCAAAGAGAAAGGAACAGGTGCGTGCATACCACGCACTCGTGCCCACGCCTTTGTGTGCAACGGAGATATTTGTGACCTGGAGTGGGTATGTCTGGAAATTCGTGGATACTTTCAGCGTTCAGTGTGAATGAAAACGCGAAACAGCTGTTGTCATGCGCCGCAAAACAGAGCCTAAAGAAGGAGACGAGTGCGTATGGGAACGTCAGAACACCGAGACGTCGTTGAGATGATTAGTGGAAAGACCGAAAGCCAGCAGCCTCTGTCATCACTGCACTCGTCGAATACGTTCGAATATGAAGACCAAACGCCCGGACACCGGCGATCCGTGTTCTAACATGTTCGTGGAGTGTAGTGGAGTCAGAGGCGGCTAGCTTTAGTTCTACCCACTAACACAGCCTCCTGTACACGGACAAAGCCTGGCAGATCGCCACAAGACTCAGCCACCGAAAGTGAAAAGGTAGAGCGACAGACAGCGGACGAAAGGAGAGTCATGCAACAGGCGCCCCGCTGTGGCGAGACGCCGAGACACACTTCTCCGGAGCTATACAATGTCCGCTCGTGCTCCTCGCGTTCCTCGCGCTGCCGCTTCTTTTCTCGTCGGGCTTCAAAACCATGTTTCGGGTCCTCGCCGCTGCAGAATGGCTGTACGCTCAATATCAGCTTCCCGAGAAATATTCTCTGCTACCAGATCCTCGCGCTCCAAATTTGCGACCGGCACTGTATTGCTCCGTCGTCGAACTGCCAGGCATTGTGAGTATAGAGGAGGCTATGCCACTAATCATACCAACCTAGGGTGGAATGATTTCTGTCCCTAGCGTGCCCTCGTCTCCTCCTCTCCCTCACTTTCTCAGTGCATTGCCAGTATCCGAACAAGTCGGACCCATGACTGCAAAAAGCTTGTTAAAACAATTTGGTCCTCGTTGATTTCAAACTCCCAACCTCCTGTTGTGGAGCGCAATGTTGCTATGAGCGTCCATTAAGTAAAAACTCCGTGGCTCCCTTGCCGGCCACGACTGTCGCTACAGCAAAACATCTGGACGCCGTGTTTTGTCAGGCAGTTTTCCAACTGAAAGCAACCTGGACGCCAAACAAGGCCGTCAGATTTTTTTGTCATTGTACTTGCGTAGATCGTAGCATGTTTTACTGTACATATTTATAAGTTATATTACAAAAACACACATTTCTGCACTTCACAAATATATGAGCTCCTGTGGACATGTTCTAGAAGTTCCATAGTTATGAACACCCATATACCGAATAAGGCAAATGCAATTTACTAGAGTGATATACTAATTCAACATTTTAATTGTTGTAACTAGGGTAATCGAGAAACAAGATAGTATTTATGTCTCATCACCTTTCTCTTAATTAATTTTAGACGCACAAAGATGGACTACTGCAGGAGTAATAGGGAAAGGCGGGAACGACGGTCGCCAACAAAGACTGCCTCACGCTGCGACCACTGAGGAAAACTGAGCTCTTGCTTCCTGTCCCGTGAATCCTGAGGCGTGATAAGACTTGGACCAGGCTTCATTATACCGACCGGGAGCTGCCTGAGGCGCCAACACGTAAAGCCCTTCTTCCTTTCCGATATATATTTCTTTGTTCGCGCATAGGATAACGGTATTTACTCCCCGTTTCCCCGCCTCCCTCACCACCCTCACTTCCCACCGTGCCCTCCGCCAACAGATATCGCCAGAAGCCCCATAGTAGGAATTATGTTCCAGGATACACTAACAAGACCAGCCATAGTATTAACGAAGAAGATTAAGAAACAAAACAACGGACTGACCATGCCCGCTTTGCTTGTTCACAATTCCCCGAGTGTGGAGCGAGATGGAAGTGAAAGAGAGGAGGGGGTATTTCTGAGGGTCTTGCGATTGGTCCTTAGAGTCACGTGACACTCCGCGTCATTTCTTTCGACCTGGCATTTCGCGAGACCTGACAGGCATTATGCGGCCTTTGAACAAAGCTGAATGGATCTCGACTGACTACGGTGACAGGTGGACTGGTCAAACAAATCTTGCTTGCCAATGTTAATATACGTTTTGCTCATGAGCTTTACCGATTCATCACAAAGCAAGATATTCGCGTAGAGGTGATACTGCAGAACATTGCTCGGATAATCAGAAACACCGATAGTTTATCATCGAAGCTAAACAATATCAGGGTATGTTGTGCAGATAAAACGGGATCATTAGAAGCTGGATCTATATTTGAGTCTTCGTAGATGGCGACGACAGACCATTTGTCGGTAATCACGGTACAACCGATGTTTAGTGAAATCCTCAAACAATTTTTTTATTGTTTGTCACCGAGCGACTTCGGTTAGTTGTTTGTTTGCCTAAAATTTACTGCAACCGCAAAACAACAGCAGGGAGGATCAGTGGCCGAGTGTGTTAGCACGCCACAGCTCGGAGCGAGTGGACCTAAAGCTCGCGCTGCAGATCCCAGGGATCTTGGGTTGCGGTTGTGTATCACTAGTGTGCGATGCATGTTAAAGAGAGGCTTAAGAGGTGAATTATAGCGTATATTAGTCCTGCGATTGTTTTCCCCTTCAGAAGCACTCGATTAAACGTGTCAACTGATGAAAAAAATAAAACGAAAAGCCATTCTTTGGTTTTGGCACCAAAAGGAGGGGTTTCAGCTGCCTTTCGAGTGCCGCTATTAGAAAATGCGTGCAACTGTTTTAACTACACGGGTAAGGTTTGCGGAAAGCGTGAGAATATTCAGATCTCCGTTTAATGCTTCATGATTCCCTCCTTGCCCCGAACACGAAGGAAAGGAGTGGCTTCGGCGCTATTTTGAAAGCGCCGTTGTGGCTACTTGGTGCATCAATCTGAAATATAATTTTAATATTCATAGCCCTGTTGGCTCAATATACACTATTTAAGTGCTTTTTCTTGAATACAGAACCGGTTCAGTTTCTCATTAAAGACCCCGAGCCGGCAGTGCTACCGCATTTGCTAAATTGCTCATCTACAGCTGAGACACCAAACGCCCACTGAGGCTGACTAACTTCCGGTAGTCGAAGGATACACACAGCACAATTACAATTACAGAACAGCAGGAGACGCTCTAGTCCCAAATACCCAGATAGAAATGACGTCACTACGCAGCTCAGTACAGCCGTGTCATGTTTATTACGTCACAGAAAGAGTGTAACATCAGACAGCGGCCTTTTTTTAAGAATGACGCCCGCAGAAACAGAGCTCCTCCTATTGCCCAAGGCGTCTCGTCTATCAGGGCATTGAATGGTCTGTTGTTTCTTCTGGTGGAAAAAAAACGTTAATACTATAAGTTGATGGCCTAGTTGGTTAAAGGTTGTAAAACCGGGAAGCGCGAGAGGCAAGGACAAGTAGAAGACTGAATGTGACAAGCGCTTATCCTGTCCAGTCGTATACTTGTTCTTGTCTATATCGCTATCTGTTTTTTTTTTGTTTTGTTTTTTTTAAAGATGGGAATTTTCTGCAGTTGTTATGTTGCAACACTCTACAGTGACGTTCCCTGAGAAATGATGTTGACACAGAATAGCTCTGTCGGCAGTACAGCGCTTTTCTATTTACAAGCCTCCACCCCCTGAATCGATCTCCTCGTGTCCCAACGATCCGGCATTTCACTGCCACGTTTTTTTCTCCCACACGCTGCCACGATACTATTTTTCGTCGCACCTTCGACAAGAACAATATCTCAGGTTACGCAAACGAGAGGAAGACAGTCATATATTGCACACGTCAGACAGAAACAAACCAGCACACGGGAAGCCCGATCAAACACGGCGTATCCAGAAGACAATGAACCGAGGCAGACCCGGCTGTTTCGCAGCCCATTGACACGCTCGAACGCGTTAAGCCTCGGCAAGATCTGGGAGATCCTGTGTCCCTTCTCGCGGAGAACGTCCCTCCTGGCTGAATACCCTGTCTCGGGAAAGATCGCTCGCTTGCAGGCGGTCGATACACGCGACGAGCGTAAGGTGAGATGCAATACCGTCGGTTATCCGCCATTCTAGAATTCTCACTTTCATTCCTCATCAAAGGCGACCTGGTGCTTCGAAGAGTCCCCATCGTACGGAATTGCTCGAGGCATTCCTCCTCGCCTAAGAATTATTGTACCATTCAACGCGGCTCTTTTACGCCGACGCTTTTTGTTCAAATGAAATATTTGTTTGGAGGTTCCTGTAAGCTCCTGTGGATTAAGTGGGAAGGTTTGGAGCTCAGAGGCGAATTTAGCGGCACCATGGTTGGAAAACCTTGCAATGAAACCTCCTGGGGCGACCGAAGCTCCCCCTCAGAATTGACAACCGGATGTTCTTTCTAAGAGGTTTAGCCTGGTCGGACAAGTTAAGTCTCATAACGAGACACCTGAAGTCAGATGTGGAGTCCTATGTGGCTCATTTTTTTTTTCTTTTTCGTTGAGTTAGCAGTTGTGTTAACCTATTTATTTATTTTTTTATTTATTATTTTGCTCAGAGGCCGAATGCAATAAAGAGGAAAGTGTGTTCATTCCACCTCAGTAGCCCCGCTGACAAGTTACTTTCACAAATCTTGGTTTGGTCATTTACGCAGGAGTCGCAAATTCTAATAAGACAAAGAAGTCATGTCTCCGCGCCAAACTGGGTCTTAAGTCAAGCTCCACTTTATTTTTTGCAGTTTCATGCGTTGATGACCGTATCTTTGTTTTGTTTGGAATTTGAAGTATGTCCGATGGATCGGAATTCAGAATTAACCAGGCAGCGGGCCCACTCGAGTTCCGCGAAGCAGAAAGAAAAAATACCCGAGGGAATATAGACATCTTTCAACTTGCATCGAGCACTTCATTTTATTTTTCATACTTAAGGTTGTTTTAAATTACAAGCAGTTATATTGTTCAAGGCTCCCTGTTCTATCATCCGTTGAAGAAAAGAAGACGAAGTGGAGTAGGGCTACTCCGTTCCACCCTGTGTTCTACCGCAGGAAAGGCTACAAGCGCGAGCTCCTTGCTCTAGGCCACATCCCGGCGGCACAAGCTCCCGTGCACAAGGGCAGCTGCCAGCGCTATGAGGTTGCGCCTCTAGCCTTCGCTGCGGTACAACATAAGGTGAAACGGAGAACTAGGAGCCCACCATCTATTTTCGGTTCACAGCTAAGCTGACAGCGCGGTGGAAGTTACAGGCTTGTTTGACTAGTCGTGCGTCCATCTTTCACTACCTGATCAAGCTCCCGCCCATACCCACGCGAAGAAAGATTGGTCACGTGATAAAAGGAAGGCGACTGATTGGTTCAGCGAGCGCGTATACCTCCCAACGCTGTCATATATTAGGGGCGAACAGTGTGTATTGACAGCGATCATAACACCGGCGGTATTTTCGCGCAGCAGATGCTTCTCCTAACTACAAACACACACATACATACAAACAGACACACACACCAGGAATAGCGACACAAAGTGGATCAAGCCTGCGGTCGCATCGGTATTAGCAGCATCGAATATGAGGCCTACGCGCCATCTGGCCGCGAGAACGTGAAGGAGTGGGAAGGGCGAACTCGCTCTTATTGGACTCTGTACTCGAAAGGGCTTGATCGACCACGTCCAATCCTTCCCCGTCCTCTTCTTTCCTCTTGTGCCGTTGTCTCCGGGCGGCAAACGCGTGCACCGACAAGGTCTCCGCCTCTACCCCCCTTTCCCGCTTGATACGGCTAGACCTGTGCGCCGGTCAGAAATCGCCGGCGGCGGCGCGCCGGTGTTTGTACCTCCGGCGGCGGCGTGTTGACGGCGCGGGGATCTACGGGTCGGCGGCGGCGTGGCGCGAAAGAGGGAGGGGAGGGGAGGGGTTGAAATTTGAGAATGAGGGGGAGAGAGAAAGGAGTCGTTTGTATTTGGAAAACAAGATGGAAATACCATAAAAAAGAAGACACTTTTTTATTTAATTTTTTTCTGGAGAGGTATACATTGCCTTCGCTGGTGAAGAGTGCGTCCGTTAAAAGAATCAGGTGCTTCGGCGTCTTGTTTATTCTCGTTTGTAAAAGAATATGTCGCCGGCTGGGCAGCCGCGGCCCAAGATCCTCCGCAAGACGAAGACCGACGACAACAGGTATTTTATCACCGCGTTCCACCTCACCAAGCGCTTGTCGCGCGCCCCGTGCCTAACAAGTCGACCGAGCACGTCCTTCGATTTATAGAACTCGTACTCTCATACGGTACGCCGCAAGCCGTCATCACCGACAACGACAGGGTCCTAACCTTTCGTTCGGCTTCGCGGTACTTCGCCGACAGGCACATTCAGAGCATCCCTAAGAGTACTTTACGCTCGAAGCTAATGGCTTTGTCGAACACGCCAACGGAAAAATCCTTCCATGTCTGCGCGAAAAACCGTCAACGGCGACATCGACCATTGGAGCGATTATCTCCAGGCAACCAGCTTTCAAGTGAACCAGCAGCCGTACGCCGGATTCCAGACATCACCGAATTGTCCCACGTCGACCAATGGAATTTTCCCCGCTTCCCGACGAGGCCGGCGACGTCCGCGCGAACTGCGACGCTGCAAACGCGAACCTCGCTTACCTCCACGGCATGAAGCGTTCCTACGATGCAAAACATCGACCAACTCCATACAGAGTCAGGGCCAGGGTATGGTACACGAACGGCCTTCTTACCTCGAAACTTGGCCTGCTTTTCCACGGACCGTACGTTGCCACTTAAGTCATCACCAACGTGAACGATCTAACCTACACCATTTCCGGGTTTACCCCGCAAGGCACATCGGATTGCCGCCAAGCTGCCGCACGATAACTCTTTTTTTTTTCTTTTTTTTTTCACGAACAACCTGCAGCGATTGACGTCGATTTCAACCAACTCACCTTGCACCGCGGCAGATCCTCCGATTACAAGCGCATACGCCGACGCCGCCCTCCACGATGACTAGACGCATAACAGAGGATCATGACAACATTAACAAAACGTGCGAGGGCGCAATGATCTTGAGCTCGGGAGTGCAAACAAATACGCTGGCGGCAAAGACCCGTAAGGAGAGCCTCCCCGACTCGACCGGATGGGGGCTCGACTTCGACCCCCGATGCTGGATCCCGGCGTGGAAACGAGAATGAGGATCCCCTAGAAGCACGATTGGACAGGAAAAAGCCGGGCGTGTGGATCAAAATAAAAAAAAAAGGTTTGAAAGAAGCCTGAAAACGGACGCGAATATAGCCCTCTTGTATCAAATTATTTCACAAAGTTTTCACTAAATCGTTTTGCAGTCTACAAAACCGTTCCTTCCGTTATAACACTTTAAAGTCACAGGCGGGCTGGTAAAGAACTTCGATAGTAACGGGAGACACGAAACGATAAAAATAACGGACAAGACAACAAGTCTCGAACACAGATTTTATACCCGTTTTCACGTCAAGAACTCCAGTAAAAAGAGCCCGACTCCCCGCGAACCATTACTAATTTCCACCTTTATGTGGAGAATTAGGATATATTTCGCTCGATTCTACTATATATATTATCAAGACGTACACGTTCCAGCGCCAAAATCATCGCTTTTTTCTCCGACAACCAAATATCGTAAGACTTTGCGTCGCGTATACGAACATCTTTGTTTCATGTATGTGCTCTCCCCCTCTGTAATGCCTTCAGGCTCTGAGGGTACTTTAATAAATAAATAAATGCTCAAAACTTTTTTTTTTCTTGAAAAAACGAGTATAGTTTATTTGAACAACGAGCGCTCTTATATATACGTCAAGACCCTCACCACCAAAACAGAACTCTTAAAAAAAAAGGGTATCACCATACACCCTTTTGTCCCATATAACGCACCCCAAAACTTTAGTTCGACACACAGACGGCCATACATTTTACGAGGGGCTTGATAACGGAGCGATATAACTTCTTAAATAGCTAAAGTACGTATCACAGACCACAGAAAGAAAACACTGAGGTTTCTCAGTAGGGCGAAGAAAACTCCGATTTTCTTTTGTAGTAATTAACGCGTACATTAACTACACAAGCCTCTCGTACCACACAAGCCTCTCGTGAAAGTTAGTACTCGACGTCTGAAGTTTTGAGGTGTCTTATATGGGACAAAGGGTGTAAGAATACACTTTTTTTTTTTTTTTTTTCAGAGTGTAGGTCACTGAAAGCCGGACACTCAGACAGATCCAAATGATTCATGGTCACATCAACCTGCCACCCAGACGACCCCGCTTGATGACTGACCAGCCACATGCGATAACAGGCAACTCCATCAGAACCCTTACTAATATGATACACGCGTGACGAGATGTCCCTACAGCGTGCAATTCGCTTAACGAGTGTTGATGAAACGATCGTGTCGACAAAACGTGTCCGTGAAACGTGTGCCCATGAAAAGTTGTCTGCGATACGTAATTCCACGAAACGTGTTTCGACGAAATGAGAGGGTCCCGTACACCACTCCTGCCTGAAAAGTTACATCTGGGTTCTTATGTTTCTTTCTGGCGCCCCTGAGAACCACCAGAAAGGGGGTTGACCTTTCTAATTTGTGCTGAGCTTTGAAAACTAAATTTACACCGAACCTATTTGCCACTGATATAAAGTTATGAGAGATTCCATGGTAGTATGGCACACACACAACATTCTTCACAACCGGTTTTTTGACAGGCGCCGGATTAAACCTTCAGCATCTTGAGCACAACTTTAACAATTACATCGTGGTGATGGCGCGCTTCCAAAGGACGCATCTTTTGCAACTCAACTGCCTCACCAACTTAAAACATACGGGATTCTTTACAGGCGTTATCCATCGCAGACGCAATAACACCACTCTCAACTATTTTTAAGTGGCAGAGGCTTGGCTGATTCCTTGCCGTACCTCCAGCACAGGCCCTTTTCCGTGTGCAACAGTAGGTCTATAAGTACTTAAAATCGACTGTTGCGATGGCAGGGTTGTGCGGTCGAATCGACAAGGACCGCACAACCGTGTCAACGCGAACATAAGTCTCGTTTAAAGAAAAACATCTCGAACAACACTGGAGCAATTCACGACCCGATACACACACCCTGTTTTTGAATAGAAAGAGGACCTTCAAAGTCTACGGCAGTGGACTCTAAATGAAACTCCAGAATGCTGATAAAACGATCTACATCAATCCCAGTGGCAGACTGCAACTTCACGAGATTATCATCACACCACCTCCTGACCCTTATTAACAGCTCCGACTTATCCATAGAGTAATATAAGTCCTTGATGTCTACAGTTGTCACATCGCACCTTCTCCCATGATGCGGATTCAATATTTCAATCAATTGCTCAGAGTTTTTGAGTGACAATGGACTGTTGCTCCACTCCTGTCAGGCATTTCTGGAAAAAAACCGACAACACCTTCTGCCAAGCTAAATTTTCGTTCACATCCATTTTAACAATTACACCAGGATGGGATTGTTACAGTTGTGCTCAAGGTGTAAGGAACGTACGTTTAATCCGGATCCTGTGGGAAAAACTGGTTGTAAAGAAGGTTGTGTGTGTGCCTTACTACCTTGGACTCTCCAATAACTTTATATCAGTGGCAGAGAGGTTCGGTGTAAATTTAGTTTTCAAATCTCAGCACAAATTAGAAAGGTTAACCTTTTCGGGTGGCCCTCAGGGGTGCCAGAAAAAAACACGTGTTCAACACGTGCCGGAACTATTGATGGCGTCCGCCTTAATTATCTCTCTAACAGTCTTATCTTTGTGCCTAGCGAGAACAGTGGAAGAAGCAAATAATGGTTTGAACCTGCAGTAATGCGTGGTTTCAATTGACTTTGCAGAAAAAGAGATAGTGTATTGCGGTCCGCGGTGGGGCCACGGATTGGTTGAGATGTGGTGCGGTGACGCAGTGCGTATCTACGCTGAGGCTCTTGAATTAAATCAGTTGAAAGTAAGCGCTCTGTGGTGTTCTTCCTCTGTCTATGTCTTAAAGCGCAGTCATGTTTTCTCACGCATAATACCAAGTCGCCCAACAATCAGCAATGGTAGGAGAGTTCTGAGGGAGACCATGCGTATTTTGACCTCTGGTAATTGTGTAAGCACACCGTCCTTGGCACTGGACAGTGATATGAAGCGTTCTTTGTGTCTCTATCAGGTCTTGTGGGTTTTCTAAGAATTGTAAGGGCTGTGCTGGAGCTGGAGTTGCCTGTTATCGCATGTGGCTGGTCAGCCCTCAAGCGAGGTCATCAGGGTGGCTGGTTGGTGTGAATCATTTAAATCTGTCTGAATCATGAATCATATGGGTTCTGTCTAAGTGTCCGGCTCTCGGTGACCTAGTGAAGAGGAGGTGTTTCTTTTCTGGTGGTGAGGGTCTTGAGGTATATGTAACAACGTTCGTTGTTCAAATAAACTACAAACTGTGTTTGAGACTTGTTTTGTCCGTTTTTTTATCGTTCCGTGTCTCCGTTTTCTATGGAACTTCTACATTTCTATTCATTTTTATGCGTAATATATTAGGTAAAACTCATACAGAAGCAGAAAAAAAACACCAATACCCCCCCCCCCCCCCAAAAAAAAAAAAAAAAAAAAAAAAAAAAGATGGCTGCGCCGCGGCGCGCCGGATTTATTGTGCGGCGGCGGCGGCGGCGTGCTGACACTGGGGATACCGGCGGCGGCGCACGGCGGCGAGAGCAAAACAGGCGGCGGCGGCGGCGCGGCGCGGCGGCGCACAGGTCTAGATACGGCTCAAGTAACTTCTAGACTGACTGACTGAAGGACTCATATTTGACCAAAGGACGACGACTAACGCCAGCTGGTGGCGAATGGGGTAAACAGGAGAATGACGGGCGCATTTGCGAGCACACCGGCGGGCGACGAAGAAAGTAATTCCAACTGATTATTGAAATAAACAACCTAAATCATCGTTTTTCAGGTTGTTTAGATATACCCGTTTCTAGGGAATATTAATACGTTTTATAGGAAAAGTACTGTAAGGAAGGAAATGCTGCGGAACGGCGAAATGCTATGTGAATTCTCAAATCATAAACACTTTTTCTCTTAAAGGAGCGGTGCAGCGATATTTAGTCAGAATGTTTTCACTTTAAACGAGCTTACTGGCACTAGTGGAACCCAAGTATACTCGCACGCAACGCCATTGACCAAGAAACCTCTTTGTTGTGGGGTAATTTCAATAATAAAAGCGAGCGTTTTCTTTTCATCTCTCCTTCGCAAAACTTGATGCCGTATTTTGGAGGTCGGTGTGTCCCCCAGTGACGATATTTGAATGCGGCTTGAAGATTGGACCCGAGCAGAGCGGGATCACTCGATTTGAACTCGCGGTAGTCAATAGCTCGACAAGACTTCGGGTAGTGGATTGTGCCTAATCGCTTCAGTGACGACAATAGGCGAACCCTAAAAATGCCTGGAACTCAGCGCATCTCCTGCCTTTCGCCAACCCCAGTGCGTGGCTATGTTAAGCATTGGCGGTGTATGCTATCGATGTTTCTCATGACCGCAGCTGTGCATGGGCGTAGCCATAACCAGCCTTCAATTTCAGTTTCCTCTTATTCCGTTCGCCTCACTTCATCTTTGCCACGGCAGGACAAGTCATTACCACATCAGGTGGTACTGTTGCTTTGTCGACTGCATAGGTATTTTTGGAGGCTCGTGAACGCCCAATTCAGTGGCTCCGCATCTTGGTTTTAAGACAAATGAAGGTCGACAATGATGGCTCAATCTGGCGCGTGTCTAAAGCTTCTATAACCGGCTCCGAATCACGTGGCCGTCTGTTCTGACTGCGAGTTGAGGGGAAAAACCGTGCTCGTTTTTCTTTCGTTTTTTTTTCCGTTGTAAGAGGATAAAAACTAAAAGTCCTGACGCACACTTACGTTTTGGCGCGTTTGAGTGTGTTTGACTACGTTGCGTGGAGAAACGAGAGCGAATCATTGGCACATCTGTGCTTCGCATGAAGCGTGGAACTAAAATCAAGGAATAGCTTGGCACGCCACATAAGAAGCAGAGGTGTACTGGTCCTTCGAAGCCGCGACGCAGTCAAACACACGCGAAACGCTATCAAACGCGACTGTGCGTAGGGGCCATTAAGGTCACTGGACCCTGGGAAACAAGCGCCAAGCTCCCCGTAAGGTCGCCTTTTCGGTCAGTGAATGATTAATTTCTCTTTGACCCCTCGGTTCTTGGTGAACAGATTCAATTCGCTGGTAGCGGTAGTTTTATGGAGAGGTTTTTTTAATACCGAGACTTCGCTATCCATACACCGGCTAGACAAATGTGCATCTTTGTACCACGTGCACCACACGCTTTGTCGGTGCTAGGAGGCACTAAAGTATAAGTTTACTGTTTTAAAATAAGCAAAAGAATAATATAATTGTAAGATATTCGTTGAGATGGACATGACTGATAAGATTGCATACACAGTGTGACAGTGACAAAGACACTTATATTGGCGAGGAACGCTTCCAGTACGATGATGCTCCATGGTGGTCTTGGCGCGACTGGTTCAGAACCACCCTCTGGAAGCTTCGAAGATTTGAATGGACCGAGATGGCGATTTACATGGCAACGTCGACAGATTAGCCAATCGCTTTGTGAGGTTTTGGTCGTCTGTATGTTACTATCTGTTTGTGTCCGGCTAGCAGGTAGGAAAGGCAATGGCGGTACGTTCCCAGCATCAGTGACTTTAGGGGCCTTAAAGTCCGATTCAGATGGCGTGATTTTGCTTGCGAATTTGAAGATTCGACTTCGGGCACCACAGCTTCCCCCTGGCTTTTCTTCAAACGCGAGCGACGTTGTAACGGCGAAATCGCAAGTAAAATCGAACCATGTGAATCAGGCTTAACGCGTGTCTTATTGATTATAAACGTGAATGACTCATTTAAGTGATATTTACGCAATGTACAAAGATTGTTGCCATGACTTTTAATTCTTACGCCAAAATACTGGTAATATTTGGCTTGATTCACCATTTACGAAATTTTGTATCACTGGGTGTAGTCTAAGATGGCATTATATGTAAATAAAGCTGAGCACTTTGAATCGGCCGGTGGTCCAATGATTAATTCCGCCAACTAACCAGCGTTTTCTTTTTTTTTTCTCTTTTACGGTTGATTGATTGTTAAGACTTTAAGATAACTATATCAACGTGTTCTCTGCTTTTGAAGCACCTGGGAACTTCATCGGGCTCGGTGCATAGGAACCGAATAAATGCTCACAGAGGAATAAGACCGGACATTTCCAAGGATGCATAAGAACCTACGACGTCACATTTCAGTGAGCGGCAAGTTTAACTTCGATGGTAAATTACTTTATCACCGCGATTCTTTTTTTTTTCTTTATATTTTAACAGCAACACCAATTAAGGTGTCACATCTTCAAAAAAAGGTTAAACCATTGACAAAAACAAAATTTTAAGATGTCATATTTGGATTCAAATTCAAAGTTTTTATTTAGACAACAAAGGAGTAGTACTGTCGTCTCGGACACCAATATATGCATGACATCATGACAGCCCCCCCCCCCCCCCCCCGCCCCCTCGCACATCACTCAGCGTAAGCAAATATGAAAACACACAAAAAATGGCAAGTACTGTGCATAAACCAGACCTTAAAACTTCTATGAAGATTAAATAAAGAAACAAGTACGTACGACGGTGGCGCATTGAAAACCAAAACAGACACTCTTAAAGCAACAATAAAGTTGACATCCGTGTTTTCTGAACGCCTGTACAACACTGCACAGAAATATAAATGCGCATAAAAGACGCCTTCAGTGCATCCAAAACAATACAGTCATTTCGAATGCGACAAACAATACGTATATATGTTTTTAAAATCTCAAGCAGACACACTTTCTTGGCAATAGTTGGCAGTTGGAAAGAGCAATTTTAAAAACTGGGTATTTCTTGACACTTTTAGATAATTTTCATGTGCAATTTGTGCGTCAAAAATTTATAAGATGATCTCCCAAAACACACTTTTGGAAGAAGGCAGTTGGTTCCAAATCATCTTGATTATACATAACTAACATTAATCATGCATACGACTCTCTATTGTTAAAACCTGGAGTTTATCAACTAACCATTGGCAGGAGTTGTCTTCTACATTAGAGCACAACCTTTCTTGGCAATAAAGTCACAGTTACTGTTACAAAATGTGCGTTCCCTCTCTCATTTTGAGCGCTGATTAAAGAGACACTATCACCTCCCCCCCCCCCCCCCCCCCCCCCATTTTTTTTCGAGGAAATTTAAGACGCTGTCAGGCAACCGCTTAATCGATATTTTGCTACACAGGCAGTGTATTTTTTTTTTTAAACCAATAAACTCAACTGCTTGAAACCGAAACCGAAACGCGAGCACGGAAGCTCATGGCCGGAAGCCCGGAAGCTCATGGCCGGAAGCCCGGGAGACACATTATTTCTCGCTTGCTTTTTTGGTGTGCGAAACAGACGACGACAACGACGACGAATTTGAGCGAACCGTTTGTCGTGCGATTGTTTCACACTCATATCTCTTCCGCTCGATGTTCTCTGCTTGAAGATCGGTTGGCCACGAACGACAGTTCCGAGGAGCGGCCCCACGTCCATTGCAAAGTTGGTCCGTCGGGCGCCGCCATTGCGTTGTCCAGACCGCGGTACGTCGCCATATTAGGAATGACGTGTTCAAATACTTCCTGCAATCCGTGCGACATTTTATTTTCTCGATCAACGTATTTGCAGTTTTTGGGGGGCCACAAAAGCTGTGGTCCATGTCATTTTCTATTTTTATGATTGAATGTGTGTTTTACTAAGGCACGACTTTAAGTGTATTTGGTACATAGAGTTTGAACGCCACGTAACCATGTAAAAGAGAGTGAGCATGACTGGAAACGGCATGTTCTTGGTAGCTGGACTTTTATTGGTCATGTTCAAACAGAAACATCGGCAAGCATAAATACCCTTTCAGTGTTCCTGTAAAGTTGTGTGCGCGCTTCCTTTATCTCCTCGAAACTGCAATGAAAAGTTGTCCCCGAGTGTAGGTGGTGCTGCCCCTATTGGCGAGGAGATCCAACAATAGGGGGCGTCGCGTCCGGTTTGTTTTCCACAGTGCACTGTGTTTACCAACACAAGGCATGTAAGCTGGATTCTTCGAATCATCTTTCTCGACTGGGCGCGAGGCAATTCGTGCGCAATTTCTTTTACCCGGGCTCAGTCGAGAAAGGTGGCGTCCCCGTTCAGCTTCACTGATTCAACACGTATCCCAGCCGAACGCCAATGCAATGTTCGACTACGCTGGCCAAGCACTGCGTAAAAACGCGAACAAGTCGTCTACGCTGCTCTTATCCTCAAAGGTGTAGTCCTCAATTTAGCCACTAGGAGCGCGACAATTAGATCCCCTTCCCAAAAGACGATGATCTAGCCGCCGTCATATGAAGCCCGCGCGTGAGGGAGCACGCGCAGCTGCAGGCCTGCAAAACATGCCTTCACGTGCACGCTTCACGTGCTCGTACGTTACGCGGGGAAAGGGGCACCACTCGTGATGGCATTCTTGCAAGCATTTTAAGACCTTTTTTTCGCTTCTTCTCGTCCCCAGGCACCTAATACGCGTATCCGGTATGTGCGACGAAAAAATTAATAAAACATTTCAACCTGTGAATAGTGAAAAATAAACAGAGGTGTGGCAAAACGAGAATGCGTGACGGTTGCGCCTATATCCTAAAAATGTATTTTATTGGCGTGGAGGCGGCAAAAACAATGTTTTCGCCCATACTGGAAGTGACGATATTTCAAGATGGCGGCGCCCTTGGGAAAAAAAAGTTCTATAGATAATTGCAAGCAGCGCCCCCAATGAAGCACCATGAGTGCAAGCACGTGCGGCTTGCGCGTGATCATAGCTCTGGCAAGCTTGTCATTGCACGGGCTTGTCCGCACAAGCAAAGGCATGGCGACGGCTAGCGGCCTTGCCTGCAATGGCTCGTAAAAGCTCAAATTTTGGTCGGTCGCGCACGTCACCAAAAAGGCAGCCGTGTTGACTGTAAGTGGGGTTCGTTGTATGGGGACGAAATGAATGGCTTTCCCACTGGAACAAGAATGCACCGTGGGTCGTGGACGAATGGGGAAGATAACGGCATCCGGGTCGCCTAATTTATTATGCAAATCAGGAAAGAACGCGATCAGCGTCGAGCGGTGAAACCGCGCTTCGATGGACACGCTTTTAAGCGGTTTAACCAGGGGTAGGCTTAGAGAACTACAGATTCATTTTATTTCTGTTCTAAGTTTCGACACACTTCCCCAGCCATTCTTTCCCGAAAAACTTTATTTAGTTGCCAGCACTGCCTTTCCGACTGAAGTTGTTTTTGGATGATTTCTTGTTTTGGCACTTGTGAGGTCCTTCGCAAGTTCTCGGTCGCGTTCTTGTGTCTGCCATCCTTCACCTGTCTTGTTTTATGTTTGGCTTTTTTGTTTTCTACCGACAAAGGATTAAAGTTTCGTGTAGCACGCACCCCAGATTTGCCGTTTATCTTTTTCTTTTTTTAAAAATTACCATTAGCGCAATGCCTATGACTCCTCAAATGTTTTATGTTCTTTTTTTCGACTTAGTATCTCCTAGTTTGACTCTATTCTTCCCAAGTATTATCGCTCTTTTTACCGCTTCTTTTTCCAATTATTGTCCTGATTTCCACTTTATTTATATTTTTTTCTTATCTTTTTTGTTTAAATTGGTGAACTTTGATTTATAGTTAGAAAATAAAACTTGAATTCCACACTTCTCTCGTTTTTTTTTTCGGTGTCTCCAAGTGGTTTTTATATTATATTTCACAATCGATTTCTTACTTCTTAGTACGGATCTTTCCAGTTGACGCTTCAACATCGTTATTCCTCTTTTCCACAATCAACGAAGCCTCCTAATTTGATTCTTCTCAACTTTACGATGGCCCTTTCTTTCACACTTTCCATCTGTCTTCGTCGCTTTTAGTTTCCTACAATTTCTTTTTCTGTTTTTTTTTTTATAATTGTTTTTCTTATGTAAAGTTACTCAAAAATTTTCAAATTATCCAAATATAAAACATTAGAACATTAGGAAGCCTCTCCTTCCTGATTGTCTAAGTACTTTTGTGCTGGTCCAGCACCGTCTTATTCGTCCTTAATGACCTTACAACAATGCAATATGAGAAACTACTTCTCTTAAGCTATAAATCAACGCCAAAATAATATTACTAGCTCCGTAAAATTTGCGCCAGTTCATAGTCCTAGGCGCTTCGTAATGTGAAATATTAAAGACTATTAATCAAGCTTCAGATGCCCGTTCCTGGTAATGGCACTAGCACACATATGGGCATTTTTTGTGTCCAGTATTCCAGTATCTCAGATGCAAAATGAATGGTTTCTAGGAGTCATAAAATAAATGTTTTCAAGCCACTAAGAAGAAAGCGATACAAAAATGGTACTAGTTACTTTTAGCACCAATAACTATATTAAAAATGTACTAATTGTAAAGATCGGTAGAACTAACATAATCATAACAAATGCACCTAAAGTCTATTTAGAGCTGGCTAATTGCATATTAAAAAGATACACCAAGCATGTGCACTTTACTGACCGTTTCGGGTTAGCAACCAAAGATGAGTCCTCATTAAACCAAGAAGGTGGACCGATGTATATATTAAAAGGATATTAAACGTCCATTACGTTCTACAGCATACTCGAGACGTAACTCAAGTGAAGGTTTGTGTTTTATATGTGCAAGGTTACGTGCAAGGCCATTATACCGTGTGTTTAAACTAGGACATTCAAAAATTCCTAAACATAAGTTCGCTGGAAAAAAGAGAGAAAACCTTCTTCCCAAGAACAAACTGCGAGCCAGGATTGACGTCGGCGATGCTAAAAACACATTAAATAAATAGTTCACATAAAACTACTAATTATACTTTTCATTACTGAGGATAAACATCGTTTCGATTAAAAACCTACTGAGCATCATCGAAAATTAATAAATTAGCGGTTTTATTTCACTAATAAAAAGGTGAGTAATAAATTGTAGGCAATTATGCTGGCAAGTAGCCTCTTTTTTTCATTCCTAACGTCTGCCGGTGCCCGCAGTTCGTTCCCAAAAGGTTTTTTTTTTGTATCAAACAACTTATTTTTAGGAATGTTTGAGAAAGTCTCCGATAAGATACGAACCTATTAAAGATTTGTAGTACTTTGAATATACAAAGTGCAAGACAATCATATATATATATATATATATGATTTCTTTACATTTGAATATACAAAGTGCAAGACAATCATATATATATATGATTCCTGACGAAGGCTGGAGTCCGGCCTTCGTCAGGAAGCTTCCTGACGAAGGCCGGACTCCGGCCGAAACGTCGAAGATTAAATCGTCCGTTGTTGCTGTTTTTCACTAAGGGTTTTTTTCTTCTCAGTTTTATACCCACGCCTTCGGCCTCCCGCCACCATGCCCGTTATATATATATATATATATATATATATATATATATATATATATATATATATATATATATATATATATAAAATATTCGAATTTCTTCTCCCCTGCAATTTCGATGGAGCAACCAGGGTGTCGAACCGAAATGTTTTTCGTTCCCGTTTTTGTTCCAGTTCAGGGAAAACGGTTCAGCCCCGGTTCAACTCCGGAGTGAAAAATTAAAGTTTCAAGCCCGTTCGAACCGGTTCGTACTCATATGCGACAGAAACAATTGACGACAGCAGAAGATAAACTATGGATACTTTATAAAAGTGTTACATATAGAATGCAAAGGCTAACATTACTGTGTAGAACGAAGGAGCTAGTGCAGGGGCTATTCGGGACGTTGGTGAAAGCGCAGTTCAATGTCAGGCAGCTGACCAGAGTGCAGGACGTCGTCAAGCATATCTGGGGAAAGACAACACCTCTGCGTCGATAGAATAAACATCAGTGCAGAAAAAATTCGTTCCACGCTGACCTGGGTCGCAGGCACTCCCAGGTCTACTTCCGCCAATGGGTAGAATTCTGGATGGCGTTCCCTTCTCTCCTCCAAAGACGGCGACACGTTAGCGTATATACCTCGAAAGCAGCGGCTCCTTGTCTAGCAATGCTCAAAAGAGCTATGCGCTTTGCTGTTTGTGTTTCGGAGAAGAAGACGTTTTGGTTCTTGTTGTTTCTGCTACCAAGATCGAAGCTGTTTTGCTGTTTCCTGTAGCTGTAACTGTTGATTGAATCCCCTCTCCCCTTCCCTGTGCTAGACTCTAATTTCGGTAAAATTATTAAATACGCTTAGTTGTCTTAAAAGTATATTGGATGCGCCACAATATGGCAACTAGTGCGGGTTCCAAAATATCCATCGGCCTTTGTATCGCTTTCTTATTCAATCAGTTGTTCAAGGAAATCAAGGTGTTTAAAGTAAATTGCACACAACTCTACAAAATTCAAGACAAGAAACACCAAACAGAGTCCTTTGTCTTTTGTCCTTTGTTCCCTTCTTCCCCTTTTTCAGTGAATGTTTTCACCTAAAAGACCTCGGACTCAACGCCAAAATAAACAAGGACAAAGAGAGATATAGACAACGCTACGAGTGTTGTCTAAACCTCTCTTTGTTTTTTTTTTTTTTTGTTTGTTTTTTTGCGTTTAGTTCGAGATGAAAAATTACCCAGCCCAACTCACCTTTTTGCTACCAAAAAGCCTCATTAATTTGTCACCTTTGCTGACGTACGAATTTGGCTATGTTCTAGTGATAAATTTTCTATGACGAACCATTTCCGGTTCCCAACAAAAGATTGGGACTAATGTGTGCATTTGTCTAAAAAATACAAACGACCAGAAATTCCGGAGAATTGATTGTTTCTGTGCACTTTTCGTTTGAGCTCTCGAGACGAATTATATAAATTATGAAGACGACCGTTATGTGAAAACGTGATAATAGGTCATTACAGAGCTTACCGCTACCTATTTTTCCCGCTGTTTGACTGCCCATATCAACAAAACACCGCAAAAATAATTTATCGGTTTTGCTCAGGAACGAAAAAATGATTATTTCGGTCCGGTTCAACTCCGATTTGCCAAAAAATATTTTCTTTCCGGTTTACTTTTCTGGTTATTGTGTTTTTTGTGACGCCTTTTTCACGCAACCTGACTTCGCGTATGAACCGAAAACCGCACGGAAAACGTATCGGTTCTGCTCCGGAGCGAAACAAATTATTTTGTTCCAATTTAACTCCGGTTCACGCGAAAATAGCGGTCTTTTCCGGTTTTCGGTTCACGGGTCGGGTTCGGTTCAAAACCCTGGGAGCCGAACATGCGGCACACAGATCCGCATACACTTCCGCTAGTTTTCAAGAAGTTTCTCCAGAAACGTGCTCAGGTGGCCTCCCTTTCTGTCGTAATGAGCCCTTGAGCAATTTGCGGCACGCACACAAACCAGGAACAATTTAACACGGGAGAAAAGTTGGCCAGAGAAAGCGCCCCTCCGAAAGCGAAAACTATATGCTGGGTGACGGCGTCCGCGCCTTTACCCGTACCCTCCATCTCTCCGGAAGAGGGGGGAAAAGGTTCCCCTTAATGTTCATTGGGATGCATCCCCTGAGGGCCGCAAAAGCGCCTGAAGAAGTAGAATGCGTAAACATTACTTTCGCGTAGTTTGACACCCTCGTTACACGGGCAACTTGAATTGCAATTAAGTCACCCGTAACTTAAGTTAATCTCACGTTACGAGCGAGCAGATGTGCGTCTGCTCGCACGACTAGCAGGCGGTGTCAGAATTCCAAAGTAGACGCCCCCGGGTAACGGGAAAATGGGGACAATCGGCTTCCGGCTTGTTCGGCCGAGTAGCCAAGCCAATCCAGTTCTAAGGGGCGGGGTCACTTACAGTATCTGTGGTCGGGGCTTAGAACGGGCCGTTACGTCCACCTGAATTGCGTCTAAAAGTGCAAATATTGCGCAAGAAAAAGTAAATTCCGTTAAAAAAATTATTGAAAAAATGCGTGACCCATTTATGTTGTTTCTTTTTTGTACTTTTGTCATTATAGCTAGGGTTCGGAGTTATTGGTTTAAACCGATAAAAACCGATAAAAGTATGCCGAGTCCATTTTCGAAAATTCGGTTTTAACCGAAAATGGACTCGGCACTTTGTAGGATCGGTGTTTCCGGCTTAAACCAATAAAAACCGACAAAGTATGTCTAATCCGTTTTCTAAAATTCGGTTTTAACCAAAAAATGTCACCTTTTAAGGGCCGCGTCGAGGTGGGATGGGGAGGGGGGGAGAGAGAGAGGGCTTTGCAAGTTTCGACATTGTGTGACGCCTTCGTAATTGCCCTCTTCCAAGGTTCAGCATGCAACCAAATAAGTCTTGGATTGGCCTTCATGGGACATCTGCGTCCTTTCTGTGATGAGGCTTAGTGTGTCAAGTTACCGGTCCTAAAAAAAAAGTTCGCATGTGGGCTATTATAAGGTTTTTCGCTTCATGCACTTCAGAGGACATCGAGGAAAGCCGTTAATATCTCTCTTAACACCCTCTCTCAAACTTCCCTGTGGTTAAAAACATAAATACAATGTTTGTTTTTTGTTGCTTTTGTTTTGGCCATTCGCCTGGTCATTGTACGGTCATCACCTCAGACGGTCACATCGTCCAAATGGAAAGGAAAAAGAAGCGCGCTGAAGATTATGCCCGCGAATTCCGCGATTTTGAAGTGTGTCCTGACGGAAGTTGTAGCGAAGACCACGTTTGTATATATGTCGTTATTCTTTGAGTGATCACAAATATCAGAGCTACAAGGATCATCTGATCTGGTGTTTTATTGTGTTTCTTTCATATTCACCGAAAAAAAAACCGGTAAACCTTTTTGGGTATAAAAATACACACAAAAAGAAAACGAAAATAGGCTTTTAAAACAAACACCGAAAAAAGTACACCGAATTTTGAAAAATAAAAAAACCGAAAACTCGGAATCCTAATTATAGTATAACTATAATATATCAAGAGTACTTTCATCTTCCTTTCATTCGGATAAAGGCAACAAACCTTCCACCCAGCGAAACCAGACCCAGTATACAAAGTGTCCATCCAAAAGACCAAGAAGGTTGCTGTTTATTTTTTTTTTTTTTCAGCAAAAATAATTTACACATTGCTTAACGCTCACTTTCCACCAAAATGTAGTGCTAGAGGACTAAACCCGATGTCAAAGTTTCAGCACTAACCGTTATTTATTCAAAAGCTGCAAGCGATTTTCTGAAACTTTCAAGTAAAAAAATAGGGCCCCTTTTCGTCCGTTTTCTGTGTGTGGCGGTTTAGAGCTCCGGAATTAAAAACAGCGCAAGAGACGAAGGACCATGCAGATGAAGTAACACAGACACAGCGCTGACTTACAACTGAGTTAATGCGAAGGGCAAGTTCTTCTGCTTCTTGTGCAGAGGGTAGCGGTGACGTCAGAACGCCGAGCCCTGATTGGCTGATCGCGACCCCCTATCTGAGCGTCGTCTGCTCCTTTGCAACGTCGTCCGCTCGCAACGTCGTCTGCGTCTGTCTTACCTTTCCTGCGACTTTCGGAAGCGCGGAGGCCAGAGGCCAGGTTCACAAAACGATCTTACGGCAAAAATACGCGTAAGACAAAACTTGAGAACAAATTCGTATTCACGAAACGAAATTTTTGTAAGTTTTGCGCAGGTTACGACGAAATCCTACGACTGCTCCGAAGCTGTCTTACGCACTTCTTACGATCAAATCAGCGTGGCCGAGAGCGTCGCCGTCGCGACGACCAATGGACGTTTATTTTTCTACGTGCGCTTTTCACGCGTCCCGACTTCAAGCAGTAAGAAAAAAGTAAAAAGTACTTGAAACAGACCACGCGACGAACAAGAACGCTGGATCCACAAACACCTGGGAAAAGCTCCAACGGCCACTATTCCACCGACGACGACCAAGCGAGCACGGCAGATAGGCCTAGCAGGCACTCCGACTCGGCGACCGTCTGCCCACTACCGGCTGGCGTGCTGAATGGAATATGCCAGCGCGACGGTTGTGAACCATTCCCGTCTTATACTTTGATTGCTGACCTCAATTTTAGATTAAGAGGTCAATCTCTTCCTCTTGTCATCTCCTTGTTTTCCGAGGCAACGGTGACTCTCGCCGGTAAAAAAGCGGTGAATCTCCGACAGACGCAGGAAAGGTGAAGCAGCCATCGCTTTGACTAGCGGACGTAAAGCAGACGACGTTAACTTTGTCAACCCGCCGACGCCGTTAAAGAGTGAGGAGTCTCACCGCACACGAAAGGAGGGAAAAAATATCTGGGAGGGAACTTGCGAACACTAACACGCTCACTCTCGGTTCTTAGCAAACAAACCTCGGCGCCTCGGAACACCTCGCCAATGAGTCCTTTGACTTCCCTCATTGATGCGCGTCTGCTAGTTGTTAGACAAAAACAACGTACCCTATTGAAAATTCCATAAAGGTACGTAATTTGGGACACTGACTGCCAGTCAGCAGCCTTGGTGGAACGTGATGGACCATCAGACGTCATCTGATGGTCCATCAGATGACGTCTGACTGCCACTGCCAAGGGAATGTCATCAACAAGGGCAGCATTTATATAAGAGTAAAGCTATACGCACTCATAAATATCGCCAAATGCCTCGATAAAACAAAATGTTCGAGAAAAAAAAAAAAAAAGCAGACCACCGCGCATCGAACCCGCGACCACTTGCATAGGGGTTATGGTGCACAATCGTGCACCGTAACCCCTATGCTATGCTACCGCTTTGGAAACTCGATTTAACTAGTCGTTTTATACGAGATGCTTCGGCTGCAAATGCAGTTCAGCCGTCAGCATGTTATGCAAAGCACTCGTACATCACTCGCCGTACTTCAGTTGCACTCACCTGCCATGTAGAGTACTTTCGCGTCGTAGAACGATCCTTTTGTTCGCGCGTCACCGGCCCAGTAGACCTGGTACACCTTGTCGTCTTCAACTACACCGCTAAAGTCCCTTACATCGTCGGAACTCACAACAGGCTGGGTCTTGTCGAGTAGAAATTCTACTAAAACATAAGACACTGTAGAGCCCGGGCAGGATCGACAGGTTGGAGGAAGCGGGCAAACAAAACGAGTCGAGAGCGATCGTTCAGGAAAGCTCGGCGAAGCCTCTATGGGCGAAGCGAAGTTGGCGAAGTATCGTGTTCGGCGCTTCGGCGGGCTTCTGATCAAGGTTGTCGGTCGGTTGCGTGTCATATCTCTAACGTCAGCGGTTTTATGGGCTCACGTCCCAAAATCGTTTTCTCGTGCATAGATTACTTTTCGTATTGACCGTACGTCTGTCTGCACGTCAAAGCTTTTTGACGTACAGTCAGAAACAATCGATGTACAGTCAGAATCGCCACCAAGACATTCTGATGGCATTTCTTGGCGGCCGACTGCCACCAGGAAACCATCAGAAAGCCGACAAGCGGAGTCTGACTGGAGTTTGACTGTCGGTCAGAGAAACTTGTTGGCCAATCAGACATGCTTGACGTACAGTCAGGCACAGTCAGCGGTCCACTAGAAAACATTGACTGCCAAACAGGGTTACATTGATGGATTTTTCCTTCGGGTACCGCTCGAGTTATTTCGTCTGCCTTCTCTGAAAGGCGAAGTCAAGCTCGCTCGATTTCCGAAAGTCGCAGGAAAGGTAAGACAGACGCAGACGACGTTGCGAGCAGACGACGTTGCAAAGGAGCAGACGACGCTCAGATAGGAGGTCGCGATCAGCCAATCAGGGCTCGGCGTTCTGACGTCACCGCTACCCCCTGCACAAGAAGCAGACGAACTTGCCCACCGCATTGACCGTGTTACTTCGTCTAGTCCTTCGTCTTTCGCGCTGTTTTTAATCCCGAATCATGTCATAGCAGCTCGCCCAAGCCTTAAATTTCGGCATAGATCTCCACATATTCGAGACCTCGATAGGTCGCTATTTTCTCTTTTATTATTTCAGGAAATCGCCTAACTTTTGAATAGGAAGCGGTTAGTGCTTAAACTTTGGCATCTGAGTCGCACATCTACCACCACATTTGGGTGAAGAATCAGCGTTTGGCGATGCGTTATTCCTATTTGCAATAAAAAAAAACTGGAAATTAAATTTTTTTTTGGAGGGCGGGAACATTTTGTACATTATTACAACATTCTGACGTCACGCCACTGCGGTAGCGCTGCTGTCGGCACTGCGCATGCGTACGCGCTTCATTTCACGGGAGTCTAGATTCGACCCACGCGCAGTGCTCAAACCTGGTGTGAGCAAACGCTGACTTAATGTTCGTGAAGACTGTGTTGGTCTATAGTTGGGTTCAGCTTTTTGCTGCAAATTTAGAAGTGAAGCGTTCTCGCTCACAACTTTCGTCTGCGCTTAAGATGTACAAGCCCAAGGGGCACCCATATCTTTGGCTTTAATTATGACCACGGAAAGTTGCCCCTGTGTAAATAAATCATGCTTGAAAAACCACTAAAAAGGAAAAAAAAATGTTCTTTTTTATTTACAGCTTGATCGGAACGCGCGTAACTAAAAATAAACTTCACGCGAAAAAAATTTAGATTGATATTGACGTTGCGAGACGCGGTTTAGTCGGTAGTCACCTGTTTTCCACTTGTTCTTTCTCCCGGCATTTCGGGTGCGTAGGAGGGAGGGGGCGCTTTAAAAAGCCCCTCAAAAGAAGACATTTTTATTAAACAGTTTGGTTGGGACACTCGTGTAAAAAAATGTATTATATGCGTAAAAGTATTTAGACGAACCTAGACGACGCAAGGTACATTTTCATTCTGCGCACAAAGTCCCCGACGTCAAGGAATGGTCACACACTCTTTCCACCTCAACGAGACAAATATGTTTGAAATGATTATACGTCAATTGAAAGCGTGTCACGGGCGCTGCGTGGCATAAATCAGAAGGATAAGACATAGAGTAAAGTCCACTAGACCTACGAGGAACGCTTAAGTACACACAACTTACTAGCACTGGTGATTCGGTTTTACCATTTACGACCTTATACCGAAACATCAATCAAGGGATTGTTCTCCTGTTGTTCAACGTGCCCAATTTCAGGATGTCGTAAACCCTTTCGCAACTGTAGAAATAATTCGGTTGAAAATAACGATCGAACAATACACGAATGAATTTACGTTGAACACGCTCGATTATACTTCATTACAGTTCCATACAGTTTAGGCATATTCGACATGACCATACTCCGTTTCAACTTATGTTGTACCGCGGAGAAGGCTAGAAGCGCGAGCTCATAACATTGGGAGCTTCTCTTAATGCACGAGAGCTTGTGCCGCCGAGATGTGCCTTAGAGTAAAGAGCTCGCGCTTGTAGCCTTTCCTTCGGTACATCATAAGGTGAAACAGACTGTACCCATATACAATTGCCAACGTTTAATAAAACAAATTCGAAACTACTATTGCTAAGTTGATTGCATTTTTTCTGGAGGTCGGTGTGAGGGTGTGGGACGGTTTGCATGGTGATTGCAGGTGCTTTTCGCGTTGGATAAAACAGCCACATTAAAAATGTTGAGATCACGTAACCTGATCCGTTGGGACAACAAAAACTAAAGTTACTTAGCGTTCCCGGCAAATTACCGCCGTAAGTCTCTCCTCCCTTCGATTATTCAAGTTACGTTTTTTGCGTACAGTAAGGGTGAACAGGCTAGAAATATTGGTGAAATGTATAGCATTCGTATACTTTAGGAGCGGAATGTAAAGTTATTTCTGGGGAAGGTCGTGTTAAGCGCGAATTAAAGAAAACAACACGCAAGACTCGCGTGTGTTGAATGGAACCAGCTGGAACGCCAGGTATTTCAAACCCACGTAACCGGTCACGTGACCCTGGGGTAGGTCCTAAACAGATGGTATTACCGACACGCACAGGCGTGTCGAGCTCCTTTTGTGTCCTGGGTTCAG
This sequence comes from Ixodes scapularis, assembly GCF_016920785.2. NCBI lineage: Eukaryota > Metazoa > Arthropoda > Arachnida > Ixodida > Ixodidae > Ixodes > Ixodes scapularis. The sequence continues at coordinate 94,974,941 of NW_024609881.1, forward strand.
CGAAACGATGTAGACAACAACTTGGAAACGCTACAACAAAGTTTTCAAAAAAGGAACTGGATCTTTTCTCTTCTACGGGCACTCTTTGTACGTAGTAACGACAAGCGCAGGTTTCCGATCTCCAGAGCGACTTCCGGCCGGCAGCTTCCGGCCAGCAACTTCCGGTCGCAGAAATACGACCGACAGCGCGCCCCTGCTAAATGGGGAACTATACGCCTGGAGAACGTTAAGGCATAACAGGGTGTTGTACTGTTTGCGTGTGGCCTAAAGATATGTTTGTTGCGTACGCACTTTCAGAATGGCATCCTAGAGCAGACAGTATAGTGCCGAATACATATGCACTTGTGCACGCGAACTTAGTTACAGTATGCTCATTAAAAACAAGGCGGTAGAAAGCTAAGCAGCAAGATCAACAAGGCACATGCATAAGTGTTGGAGCTATGCTTCGTTTTACATTAGGTTCAGACGTAGACGACGCTACGAGCTACAAGGGCATATCCTATGGTGACAGCGCAGAGAAACAATGCGCTGTCACCGCGCGCAGTCACCGTAGAATATGGTTCACCAACTCACCCAAGCACCCATCTCATAATGAGGGCAATAAGACAACGTGAAAAGCGCACCAGCATGGTGCTGATTTCGCATGTGTTCGATTAACGCTAAACAAATCAAACAAAAAAGGCCTAGTGACTTGCGCTTTCGATGCTGCTTGATTGGTCCAGTTGCCTCGTAGCGTTGCTGCGTAAGGACTTAGCTGAAACCAAGCATAGGGGTCCTATATCGGTTTTATTTCCACTTGCAAGAGTTGCTTTATAGAAAGAGACAGACTTGACTGGGGGGCTCAACAGTTTTTGAAGTAGTTGCTGTCATTTTTTTTGTAAGTATGGTGGGGTTATAGTAGCTTTTGCCTCACGCAATACTTGACGCAGCTTTTTTTTTGTGCAAATAGTTAGTTTAGCTAATGCTGCATTCGCTCTGCGGCCCAGCGGTTTTTAAAGCTTCAGTGTACTACAGAGGACATGTGTAGGAGCTCTTTAAAGAGTGCAGTAAACGTGAGGAACATATAGTTTATTTTTACTAAATATATTCAGACTTTCTAGAAAAATTAGCGGGCGCTGTCGCACACTGGCGAAATTACGCAAGCCACCGCGCTAATAAAAGAGTGCAGCCGTAACCATCTGTCCCTTCATTATTGCATCCAACCTGCGCCCTTTTTGTTTTTTTTAGTCTGCCGTCTTCAAAACCGGAAAATTTTATGAATTCCGGAGCGCAGCTGTCCTATGGAGGTCAGAATTTTCAGTAAATTAAAGTTGTAACGCTTTATCTAAAAAAGTCTAGCGCGCGGAATCTGAAGCAAGGTAAAACTCTGGTCACAATAAACCGCAGCGCCTTAAACGTATCTACATGTATACATTCCTCCCCTAGTACCAAATTACTTTTTTCATCGAAGAAGATGAGACAAATGGTTATTATTTATAGTCACAACCGCATCGCCTGAAAGTTCGCTCTAGGCAATCTCGGTGGCGAAAGCTGCCACCCAATTAAAAGGCTTCAGCCATATGTATCCATCCGTCAATTCAGTCATTGCAAAGTAGCCACATTTTCACGGGGATTCATTGGTTTCCACGTTGTCACGCGATGCCCCACGTGTCGCCGAGCCGCGGTACGCAGACATCGATATTCCTTAAACGCGTCTATACAACCAATTTGTAATCTGACGGAACTTCCTTGAGGATGTGAAAACTCCTTGCTTTCCCGTGCTGTTAGTCTTTCGAAAAAAGGGAAAGGGGGAAGGTGCGCTTTTAGTTTGCAGCTGCATACATATCGTCCTCATACTAATACATTGCTGCGCCCAAACGTTCTATTCATGCACCAATCAGATACCGTTCACAGAGAATCATCGATTTCAGAAATAAAGAAGAAAACTTTGTCGAAAGTAAGAAAAAAAGAATTGTGGTTAAGCCTATTTCGTTCAGGCTTCGAGCTCGTCCTCTCCAAACCTCCGGTAAACTCGTTTGAAACTTGGGAGAGCGAAGCTCGGACAAGATATGTAGATCCACCTTTCTCATTTTTTCCTCTAATTAACAAGAAAATCGTTTAATTAGGACCGGTGAGACAACCTTTATATTGACTGACTAAGCACGCAAACAAAATGTAAGGCTTGCTGGCTGAAGAAATTAATTTATAGGAACACGGGGCCACAAGTAAATCGAGGAACTTAACATTTGCGGAGTCTGCGACCGATTGGCCTAGCTTAAACTTTTGTTTGTGATTGTTTGCTATGTTATCCACAGACCGAATACATCGACGCGTTTCTCTTAGACATTTGCATCCTACGATAACACTTAGAAATTGAAATTGCAGTTGCATACCGTACTTTACATATTTCCGAACTTGTTGTTTTCTTCGTTAAAGTAATAACTTCGGCCCATTTTTGCTTCTTTTTTTCATCCTCGCTACTTTTTTGTTTTAATGCCGGTGCAAATAGAACCTTTATTATTTTATTTGCTTTATTTCTGATTCTAATCTTTCTTCTCCTTATAATATCGGGGTTTCTTGGAGTTTAAACATATTGTGACGAAGAAGGAGATGCGGAAAAACGACCCCGACTGAAAAAGAAAGAAGACGACCCAGGCGGTGCACGCTCTGAAGGACTAACCCCCATATCTGTATTTCTTATTTCCTTCACTGTACAGTAAATCACTTTCATTATCACTGTAACATTTTCGTGGAGGTGGACACCATCCTCCTACCTCTCTGCTGCCCACGCTGGACCTCCGGAGCCGCCAGCTTCCTCCCCCGGAAGCCGAGATCTTGGTAGACACATCTACTGAGAGTCACCCACCCGATCGAGCCCCTCCCCGACCACCGGACATCTCTACCAACACCTTGTTGACTGCGGACGGTGAACCCCCACAAGACACTCCGCTCCAAGCTCACATGTCTCGTGGCAGCACCATCTAGGGACGCCGGTCAAACTAGTCCAGCCACTCCTTTGGTCCTCTCCAAACCTCGTGACCCAGGAAACTTCACTGGATCCGGTGAGCAGGATGTCGAGGAATGGCTTCGACTGTACGAGAGAATCAGCCAGCATAACAGATGGGATCCGACTGTTATGCTTGCCAACGTTGTCTTTTACCTCAAAGAGACTGCCCGCACATGGTTTCTCACACATGAGGAAACAATCACATCATGGGACATGTGCGAAGAGAAACTCCAGCATCTCTTCGGCGACCCTACTGGTCGCAAGCTGTCCGCTAAACGCAAGCTCGCTTCTCGTGTACAGTCACCCACGGAATCGTACATGACATACATACAGGACATCCACTCCCTTTGCCAAAAAGCGGACCCCAACATGCCTGACTCGGAAAGAGTACCCCACGTGTTGAAAGGTATAGCGGACGATGCATTCCAGCTCCTCGTCTTCAAAGACTGCACAAAAATAGAGGAAGTGGTAAAAAAGTGCCGACGCTTTGAAGAAGCAAAAAAGCGACGGATCACCGCAAATTTTGTACGCCTCCCCAACACCACACCAAGGGTGCTATGTTGCGCCTTTTGCACTCCCAGGAGACTTGGAAGAGGGAAGTGACGTCAACGACACAGCAAGTGCAGATTGGATGTTGACAGAAGAAAACGAAATCAACACCCAACCTGCGTTTGCTGTGTCGTTGACGTCACTTCCCTCTCCCTAGTCTCCTGGGAGTGCAAAAAGCGCAACATAGCCCCCCAACATCCACATGTGAAGACACCAGCCTTCATGCGGACCACATAGCAAAACTCATCCGCCGCGAACTTGAAGCCATGTTCCCTGTGAACACTTTCACCCGGCCTACTGAACAGCAAGAACCCGTCCTCCCGGTCTCTGCGGTCCAAGCAGTCATAAGACAAGAAATCAACCGGCTTCATGTTCCAACATACCCACCTGGACGTTGGACTTCTTTCACACGGTTGGACTATGACTCCCCTCCCCCCAACACGTCATCAAACCGACGTGACCCCGCAGCATGGAGGACGCCTCCATGCTGCGGGGTTTTTGGTGGACGATGGCACATAGCTGCAGAATTTCGGCGACGAGTTGTGACACAAAAGGCCGCCCACGATCGGACAGAAGTTCTCGAGGTGGCCATGGATTACGCAACGCGCTACGCCGTAACAAGGCCGCTTCTGACTGGTACAGCGGTAGACGTTGCGCAATTTATTTTAGAAGACCTAATTCTCAAGCACGGCGCACCTCGAGAACTTCTGTCCGATCGTGGGCGCCCTTTTGTGTCACAACTCGTCGCCGAAATTCTGCAGCTATGTGCCATCATCCACCGAAAAACGACGGCCTACCACCCACAAACCAACGGGCTGGTGGAACGTCTCAACCGGACACTTGCTGATATGCTGTCGATGTATATATCGGCTGACCATCGCAACTGGGACACAGTTCTTCCTTATGTAACCTTTGCCTACAACTCCTCCCGTCACGACACAACCGGTTTTTCGCCATTTTACCTACTATTCTACCGTGAGCACAACCTCATGATTGACACCCTTCTGCCACTGCAAAACAACGCTCCGCTTACAGACCACACCCCCGAAGCCATATGTCGCGCCGAAGAGGCACGTCAATTAGCACGGCTTCGAACGCTCGAGTCGCAGGAACGACAGTGCGCCCGCTACGACAACCTACATACCGCAGTTTCCTATTCGCCGAGCGACCTTGTTCTGGTGTGGACGCCTCAACGAAGTCTTAAGCTCGCCCAGAAAATGTTTCCGCGCTACACCGGGCCCTATCCTGTCCTCGCACGAGCGAGTGACGTCACCTATGTGGTGGAAGCTTTACAACTCTCTCGCGATACACGCCGCACTCAAGCCGACACCGTTCATGTTGCGCGACTCAAACCTTACATAGTTCTAGCTAACGGCGGGACGCCGTTTTCGTCCAGAGGGGGATAATGTGACGAAGAAGAAGATGCGGAAAAACGACCCCGACTGAAAAAGAAAGAAGACGACCCAGGCGGTGCACGCTCTGAAGGACTAACCCCCATATCTGTATTTCTTATTTCCTTCACTGTATAGTAAATCACTTTCATTATCACTGTAACAATATTAAACCAAAAAGCGCGCTGCCGAGAAACGACGCTGATGAAGCTAAAACAAAAACATTTGTAATGTACAGTCCTCAAAGGTCTGACCGAAATTAGGAAGACTATATATCCATTATGACCGGTTTCAAAGCATTCATTTATTTTGATTCATTCATTTGTTCATTTTTCCGTGCCCCTGAATGGCGAGAAGCCCATGTAATGATGCACAGAGTCAAAAGGAGCACGTGCAACAGCTGATCTACGGACGTGCAACAGCTAATACCTATAATGGGAACACAAGAAATAGGTAACAGTTAAATATCAGCAATCGAACGCCTAAACGCTTGAACACTTGAGTTGAAAATGTCGATGCTGGTTGTACCGAACGTGTTATAAATATGTTGGATATGGTTCATGGAACTGGAAAGGTTGATTCTTTTTTTTTTTAACTGAGCAAGTGGGATTTACTTTCAAAAGCACCCGCAGAACATAAATATTAATAGCTGTAATGAGGGTTGAACAATCAATGCCACCATGAACGCATTTATACAAAACATTAGATCGCGCTCAAGTCTTCTCGAGCTTAGTGTAGCTTAGTGCACTCTCCCACTAAGCTATCTGCCTGCCATATCATCGGTAGACACCTTCTCTTCAATCGACGTATTTTCAGCGTTTGCTCCTCTAAAGCGAAAAAAGTGTAGGGCTTCGTGCGCAGAGCTTTTCCTGATATTCTAGATCTGCAACAGACCATGGAAAATAATATACTACGATAATACGTTGTACTCCTCTATATGCATTAGGCAGGGCGCCCACAACACCAAATTTTTCCCTATCGGCATGACTAAACATGTCCGCGACAACGCATGCGCGTCGCGATGTCGCGTTTTGGTGCTGCGCCAAGGGTGGAGGGCAACCACCGAGGCGCCGAGATACCGGATTTGCTGAGACAACAGAGACGGCTGTCTCCGCTGTCTCGAAGGCTGTCCGCGATGATAAATGAAGGCAGTCACCCTTTCCGATTCAAAGGGAAAGCCTCGAGTCTGCGCGCGCATCCGGAGGTTTTAACTACTCAAAAGCTGTCAGCTCCAAGGCCATTGGAGTTTCGGGGAGTAAGTTGGGTTCGCCGTACTTTGTTTCAGCTTAATTTTAGACGCAGCCGACACTACGAGCAAATGGGACCAATCAAACAGCTTCAAAAGTGCAAGTCACTGGACCTTTTTGGTTTGTGATGGCTTCATCGATGATAGAACATGCACAGAAACGTGACAAAAAAACATGACGGTGCGCATTTGGAGCTGTCTGATTGGTCCATCAGCTCGTGCGTCGGACGCCTCTGACATAAGGTGAAACGAGTAGAGTATTTAACTATCCAGTTACGGCCATAAGGGTGAAGTACGCACAAAGGATGTCCCTTGCGTGGCCGTCCCCCTTTCCGTTTTAAAAATAGTTCTTAAGTAGACAGGTACCGGAAACGCCACTGTGGCCAGCCTTTTTTGACTGGTCAAGAGCTCGCAATGACCTCATCTAGAAAATCACCTCCCTAGCTTCGCCGCGGAAAGCATTCGCTAATCCAAGAATGTTCGTCTCTCCTTTTCCTCTTTCTTTTTATTTTCTTAAAATTTCTGGAGCGTCCTCAAAATCAATTATATCAGTAAATTTTACACGAACATTATGGCACGTGGGAAGCGCCGGGGTGCGCTGAAGTTACCATTTGAACAATAGGCTCAATACTGGTGGTACACAAACGCGAATGATAACCATAGCCTTCGCCTTTTTCTCAACGACGCCCTTACGACTGTCGCACAGCTGTAATGCACAGAGGGTAACTTTATTTAGCGCATCCCTGCGCTCCAAGTTCGTCTAAGATACACTGACCTAGTTGACTTCAATAACGCTCAGCAAGTTCCTGAACGAAAACACACGTTTATTGGTAGAAATTATAATTTTAATTAACAAACATTCTTAATTATCTAACTTATCGTGACGATTATCCCCCTTCATTATATCCCCCCGGCCGTATAACTCACCTACACAGACCGTATTAGTTCACCTTTTAAGGCTGTGTTTTTATATAAAACTGTTTTAATATAACTTAAAAACTGTGTAAATCTCTCTAAAGAGTATTCGTAGATTTTCTCGCAAAGCACTAAGGAGAGCAAATTGCTGCCACAACAAAAAGAAGGAACTCGCCAACCACAAGGCTGTAAATATGTTCATACCTAAGCTGCATGCACTGTTGCACTAATAGTTGTCTGTCACTCTCTCTATATATAGGGCTTTATAGAGTCTCAAGAATGGCAAGTTAGAGCCGGAACTGGCCTTCTTTGACCAGAACATGAGAATATTTTCGATTTTCCAATTTTCGCCAATTTTCTAAGCAAGTGCGAAAGTCAGGCTTTACATTCCAAAAAAAGGGTATCACCTTACATTGTTTTGTCCCATATAATACACCCCAAACCTTCAGTTCGACGTACAGTCGAAGTGAAGGTCGAACAGACTGCCCCAAATTTTACTAGGGGCTTGATAACGGTGCGATATAACCTTTTAAGTAACTAAGGTACGTATCAAAGACCACAGAAAGAAAACACAGGTTTTGCAGTAGGGCCGAGACAACCCCGATTATTTTTTATATATTTTTTTTTTTGTAGTCAGTAACACGTACATGAGCTACTTTGGTATGTTGTACCACACGGCGATCAAGCCTCTTGTGTGCTACCCCCAATTAATCAACAAATAAAACACTGTTTCCGCTTCTTTTCGTCTCCTGGTGTTTTTTTCTTCACTGCATTCAAATTTGCATGTTCCCATTTGATGTGACAGATAAAAGAAGAAAAAAAATAGTTTCCTCGATCTAACTAAATATAGTCATCAGCAAAATGCAAATGTAACCTATATGCGACGATACGTTCCATTTTTTTAACTGTGACAGGAAAGGGTTCCTTCTTCACACATAGAACTTGTAACCAGAACGCGTTCCAAAAATAAGAACAAACGGGGAACGATCTTTCGTTCCTTCTTCTTAAGAACGTGTACAACGCTGCTCTCAAGTGCTTTCCGGGAAAGACGAAGCTTCAGATTTCGGAGAGCGTAGACGAAGTGACTTGTCACCTCTAAACAGCGTAGACAATTTAATTCTTTGTGATTTAAAATGCATAAGCTTCCTTTGTCTCTTTTTTTTTACCCTAAATCCTGACGCTGGAAAGAATATTTGAGTACGCAATTTGTGGAGCGGAATATTACACCGCGGGAAGCAAGCCTGCACGAGGGACCGGGCGTCTGATACGTCTCGTTGGCAGACGAAAAAGTGCACGGCGGGGCGAATATTGGTGGAAGGGGGTGGGTAAATAAATTAAAAGTTGCGAAAATACCCCGACATGGGCAGTGTTGAAAATGAGCCCGTCAATACGAACTTTTCCTTCGTATAGGAAGCGCTACATCAGCCGGAAAGCTTCGCAAATTTGAATATTTAAGCAGCTTTGAAAAATTTCATTTCTGCTTTTCGTACTTTTCTTTCTCCCGGGTGTAGTATAACGCTTGAGATATGCAGATTTAGCGAAGGGTATTGAGACCTTTTCCTCCGAAGACGAGCGGATATGATTACAAAAAGTATCAACTCCAAAAATATAACCGCCAAATTTACATATCCAGCACATTTAGAAATATTGTCCGCCACTCTACTCTCATCTCGTCACAAAGTATTTTTCTCGTCTCATTCATTTCTTCGTGCAAAAGTAATGCAATTTATAATATACTTTGCATTTCTCTTGGATGATTGAGTAAACAGCGCGTCTGAGAACGGGGTATATATAAAGGTATCAAACTTCCAACGACCAATAGCTATGATACTCGATGTTTAATCATCGGTCTGCTTCAAATGACTTGCGGATTAGCACACGTAATAACTCCTTTGTGCGGCGTTACTCAGTCAAACGTAGCAAGTCAAGCTAAGGTAATGTCACAATGTCTTGAATCCACAGGCTGCTTTTTTTAGGCTTTACAGACTGTTGTTAAAATGTTCAACAAGCATAACTAATGCGGTTTACGCAGGCAAGTTATACGGCCAGGGCGACATAATATAAGGGGCTGGTCGTCGCGATAAGTCGACTAATTATATAAAAGGAAGAATAAAAGCTGTGGAAACAGCTTGACTTGCCCCTAGCCACCCAAACCAGTAGTCGTGATGGAGTCACCAAAGGAATTCATACAATGATAGCAAATGCTAGGAACTTATACAATGATACAAAAACGAGAAGTTCAGAACACGAGTGAACTACCGTATCCGAAACAAACACCACTATGAGAGAGCAATAGCACAGTGAAACAACCCACCGAAGTGTGAATACATACAGTACGCATTCAAACTGCGTTCACACTCATATTGTTTCCGATAGTGCGTTCAAACTAAGAAAAGAAAAAGAAAAAAAAAAGAACCTTACCTTAAAACTATCAGCGCTCATTGTAGGCGATTTGGTTTGAACTAAACTAAACGATCCTCGTACGATGCTCTTTGATATATTGCTGGAATCGATATCTTGCCAGTGTTGGAGGTAACGCGTTACTAGTAACGACGTTACTGGTAACGTGTTACATTTTTCGCTAAGGCAGTAACGTACTCGTTAGTATTCTGAATGACTAACGAGTAAAGTATTGCCGTTACTTTTTTACGGTATCGGCTGTCAAATTTCGTTACTCGTTACTCGTTACTTTTGACCAAAACTGGTGAAATCCTGCACGAGCTTATCTCAAAATCCTGCACCAGCTTATCGCTGCACGGAATTAGCATCCGTCACAGTAAAGTGAAAAGAAAAACAACAAAAACTCACTTCTCGAAGGCAAAAAAAAACCTTCGGGTACCAGCTAATTCCGTTCATCCTCCTTTCTTCTTTTTTTTTCATAGTGTCACGACCCACAAGGTTTGAACGAACGACTGCGTTACCACCTCCTCCCCTTCCCCCTCTCCCCCCCCCCTGCTTTGTGCAGCAGAAGTGGACAGCAGGGGGGGGGGGGGGGCGGGGGGGGGGGGGGGAAGCCTTGGAGAGACATCCGTTCACAACAGTGGAGAACTAGTGGCGAAGCGATGTGCTCATTTCTCTAGTTTAAAAAAAAAAAAAAAAAAACATCCTTTTTGGAATATTTTTACCCTCGCTCTCCCCATCGCTGCCGGAAAGTTCCTGACCCACTTTTGTACACAGAAGAATATTTCGCTTGATAGTCTTTAATTCCCTAAGGTTATGATAAAAAAAAAAAAAAGTTTTAAACCTGGAAAGAAAACTTACAAACACGAAACATTTTTTTTTTTTTTTCACAGAAAACTAAGAGCTATTTCTTGTAAGAGGCAGGAAGTAATTATAGCCAGTGTGTTGGTAACCGGTCTCCTGTTCCAGATAGTGAAGTAAATCAGTCTCTGGTAATAGCATAAACCGGACTGTTACTAAAACCGGCGTACAGATGAGGGGCGTCGGTTGGCTGGTTGTGTTCCAGCAGTCCTCGTTCGCATGCTGTAGTTTATAAAAGCCGATTGACTAACATCTCCGACTCATTCTGCGCGTGAGATGGGCATGAATAACGAAAGTCCGTCGCCATGGCCGGCAGGTCTGAATGAAATGTATTAACTAAAGAAGACAGAATCAGGTAATTTACAGTTTCAATGCCTAATCTGCATGCCGAAAATTAAGCTGCTTCGCGCATTAAAACACTATGAAACCACTCTGTAAATTTTTATTCTTATCCGAGCTTGTTAAGGAGGCTTATAATACATCTCTGCCAAACATATGTACTCGAACAGAAAAGTAACGTAAAAGCAACCTAAAAGTAACGTAAAAGTAACGTTCGTTATTTTTGAAAAGTAACGGTAACGGTATATCGTTACGTTTGTAAAAGTGTAACGTAGCTCGATAACGCGTTACTTTTTACCAAACTAACGAGTAACGCTATTTCGTTACTTTTTGTTGGTAACGGGCACAACACTGTATCTTGCCAACTCGGCTGATTAAAGGTAGTCGTTGAAGTATAGGCCTCTCGCTTTGCCAGGAGGCGCTGCGGAAAAACCGGCTGGAAGCGCCCCCGCGATTTCTTTCTCGATATTGGATAGTACAAACTTATTCATTCATTTTTGCCGTGGGAAAACGTTTGCCGGCGGTGCGAATTTTCCCCTTGCGATTGTCTCGTCACGGAATCGAGCCAATTTCTAACGTGGAAAGCTTTTTTCGTTCCTCGACACTTCGCAAAGAGAATAAACTCGGTAATGCAAGCCCCGTCTACGCTGTACAAGAAGCCGCAAACTTGGTGTCGGCGCGCTGTGACTTTCAAAAACAGCGTGCTTCTTATGATGTCTAGCTTAAGGTGACCATTACGATATACGTTAACGCGCCAAGTAAGCAAAAACTTTCTAAGTGCAGTCCCTTCGTAGAGTAAATGCTATCGGCTGATGACCAACCTCTAAAACGCGCGAAAGTAGACGCAAGCGATCAAGCGTTGACCTGCCGTCTCTAGGCCGAGCACATCGTTCCTTTTCGCTACTACTACTACTACTACTACTACCACCACCACCACTACAACTACTACTACTACTATTACTAATAATAATATTAATCTTTATTTGCAGAAACGTTTTACCCCAAGTGGCTTGCTCGGTTAGAACAGAAAGGCGAAAGCCCGTACGCTTGTACGTCTGCTAGCCCACAACTTGGGGCAGGAGTAAAACAACGGACTGCACGCTGCCCCTCGAGCTCTTGCGGCCTTTCTTGCACATCTGAGATGTAAGCGTCACACAACATAAGATCATTAGTAGGAGCTCCGCCTCCAGCATAGGCTTGTCGCTTTCTGTGGTGTGTCGGTGCGCGCGCATGCTCTATGTAGTTCAATCGGGTCGCTCCACAGGTCGGACAATATAAAGTTTTCCTGTTCGTAAAATTTGCATTACGCACGTTTTGATGCAAGCCACGGCCGCTTGATCCAGTGGCCGTGCATTAATAGAGAATCCTGGAGGGCGAGAAAAACAAGTCTGGGTTACTCAGTGTGCTGGGCGGCTAGTAACACTTCGTCCGCTCGATTTCGCACGGTTTCGATCGGGATTTGTATAAGTTCACTCCGGGGTTAATACTTTCCTGTTCTTGACAGTGGACGACGCAACAGAACCGTTGACGGCGACGTTTGGAACCCGTCGAGGCCGCGCTGGCCGCGCAGCTGGCTCCCGGTTTCGAAATGCTTGGACAAGGGAAATATTACTAGCTTGCAGCGAGCTCGGGTACCCGGGGTAAATTGTTGCGGTGACGACTACGGGTGACATATTTATATTCGTGACGATGCTAACACGCAAATAAGAGCAGCGTGCAGAGGTAAACAGCCGCCTGAACAGGTTATTGTGCATGGCCACTTGTACTGCTCCACTTTATCGCCCGGCACCGGAGGGCGCCGCGATACTTTAAAAACTTCAGCTGCAGTTTGGTTGCCCTATTTTGTTTTTTGTTTATTCAAACAAGGTACGTTTTAAGTTTTTTTGATAACACGCAAGTTTTAACAAACCACAGCCGAGATGGAGTAACCATTTGCGGTAAGTCGCTGCAATAAACTAATGCGGCGTTCGCTTACAAGCCTGCTCGTTAAACGAGATTGATTTTTCTTTTATTCAATTTTAGCTTTCTTTGCTTGTATCGCCGGTGCGAATATTCGTAAGTTAGTAGTGTATTTTCTCCGCACTATAACCGGAAAGGGCTTACATGCTGCTGAAAGCGAGACCGCCACCTCTTCGACCACGCCCTTTCGAATCACTCGAACAGAGCGTGGCACGAAACTACGAAACACTCACACATTTGGCGTTGAGCCTATTTCGAGCGCATTATGTACAAAGTGGACGGCCGGATATTTGCATCATTATCATCAGCAGTAGCAGCAGCTGTAATTGTTGCCAAGGAACAAACGTAGCAATAATGTAGGGGTGTGGAAATACGGAGCACAAAACGCGACATAGTCACCGTGCAGAAGACGTTTCTTTTTCCTGTTATTTCTAATAAAACTAAAGGGCTATCATCAACACGGTACATTGTAAAGAATAGTGCTCATTCTGAGCCTTTTTTAGTCAGAAAGAGTGGGGTTCTCGTTAAAATCTTGCTCAGCGAAATGCAAAACCAACTCCGAGGTCATGTTTGCTCCAACGGTACACAAACTATTCACGTCATTTCCCTCTTCTCGTTGAGACCTTCGCCGTCCTCATTAGTCTAAACAAGGCTAATAACAGCATTCACTGTCAAACATGACTTGCCTTGTGCAACAGAATGTTCTGTTTCGCAAAGACCCGCGATGAACTTTCCTTTCTTTGTTTTTCAGTTCGTTATTTTTCCATTTTTTGTGTTCGAACGAAACTCGAACACTCGTTAGCCCGTCGAACGCCCAACAAACTGCTAGAGAACGCTTGTTACTCTTTAGACCATAAGCGCTACCGGCAAGTCGAACCAAGCAAAGGCCAGGAGCGTCGCATGTGAGCTCGTGCTGCCTGGTATGTGAGGCCACTGGGAAATAGTCCGAAACATACACGTAACAGCGTGCAGGACATAAAAGCATCAAGAGATCGGGCGAGGTTGCTAGGAGAACGGCATGGCCCGTCTCCTGTTTCATAATGTATGCTTATGAAGATAGCCTTGCTTTCGAAAAAGGGTAAGAGATCCCGAGGGATCGATTGCTAACGAGGTCCATGCGAGTACGTAATGACGTCAATGATGATGCTGATGTTGGAAGTATTATGGCGCAATTGGGAACTGTGTCGGGTAACAGCATTTTGTACCGTTCTGCTCATTATCATTTTTTTTTTTTCAGTTTGGATTTTTCTTTTGTTCCATGCAGTCTCAGGTGGCTCAAGTTAATAGTAAATCTACACCATCTTGCCTTCGAAATCACTGTTTTACGACTTCACGTCAGTCGTACAGACTTTTGTATTTAAATTCAGAGTGTGCTATGGGTCAGGGTTTTGTAAAAAAGTGACAGGCTTCACCGATACACGGGTCACATGTCCTCATGAACTCACACCACTCCGTGAAGTCACGAAATTGCGTGTCAGGTTCGGCTGTCATCCGACGTCACGGTGTCGCGTGACGTTATGCTATCAGAAAGAAACATCACGTCACGAGTTTACGTGAAGGTCGGCATGTGGTCACCTCATTCGCCACGGTTTATGTGCGTCTGCGAGTTTATCAGTATGACCCAGTCACGCTTCGTTTACTTTCACTTTTTTTTTTTTTATAAAATGCGAGCGAAATGTTGTTTTGTTTGGTTTCGTCGACTGACACTGCTGCGCCGTTTGACGTGAGTTCAGAGTGAGGAGTTCAGACAGCGTCCTCCCTTGAACCAACAGACAAGCCCAGAAATAAAGAGTCCTTTTGTTCTCTTTTTCCCCACAATGCAAAGGCCGGTCTTCTGAATATCTGTCACGTTTACGCGTCTGGACCAACCGCCTGAGTTACACGGCAATCAATACTGTCTATATACGTCCCTTAATAAAAATATATCACAAAGAAAGAAACCAATAAGAAAAAACGGACGTCTCGAAGACAAACGCGGGACATCGTTTCTTTCCTGTAAGAGTTCAGCCTGTTTCGGTCCGTTCCCACTGTCCGTTTTTTGGGGCTGTGACAAATCTGGCTAGACCGCCGTGTCCCAATGCGAGCGCGTCTGTCTCGGAAGGAGAAATGAGGACACATTTGTGTCGCGACGGTTGTTTTTCTTTTTCAGTTAGAACATGTGTAAGAGTGTTCTTTCAACTCAAACCATGAGCCGTGAAGGGTTCATAGATGCTATTTTATTTACCTATTTATCTTTATATATATTTCCCACGAAAATGCGTGTTGTCTGTGCACTCACGGATGGCTGACCCATGCTCAGACTTGAACACGTTACGCGTTACAAGTAAAGGTCGGTTCAGACACCTGCGTTTCACTGCTTTTGGCCGCGGTAAGACGGCTTGCGTCGAGCTGTTGCTATGGCGACGCTTGTGACATGTCAATGGGGACTCCCTGTGCTACGCGACGCAACGCGGTCGACGCAACTTCGTAAACAAAAGTCAAAGAAATCGTAAAACGTTTTTTTTTTATTACAAGCTATTTGTCTATTCTGAATCCTTTCCCTTTATCATAGCCCACGTTAATTCTTTTGATCGTCCAGATTCATTTTCCAGCGGAGAGAAATAATTTCAGTTTTTCAGTAAGCTTCCATCTCAATTGTGCAAACATGTTGCGATAAGCTACCAATAAAGAATTTTTGTTGTCCGCGCAAGATGGCGACGAAGACCGGCCTTACTGGGTGTAGCCCAGGGCGTCAAATATCCCCTATAAAAATTATTTCTGACTTTTTATTGAAAACATGTTGACTTACTTTTAATTTTGACTTTCTTTTGATATGGTCAACAGAAAGTTTGTCAACTTTGTGTTGAAACTTTTTTGACGATTTTTGTCAGGCTGAGTCAAAATAAAAGCTGATGTCTTTCTACGAGGGTGGTTCAATAAATAAGGTGAATTTTTTTGTATAAGGACTTCTAATACAGATAGAAGCTTACTTTTTTGTTATTTTTATTGTTTTATACTTTTCCACGTGGATTTAATTTCTTATGCAGATTACAAAAAAAAAACTGTGAGAATTTTACAAAGTAACAAAGATGGCCGACCAAGAAGCATGCTCCAGGATTGAACAGGGGTCAGTTATCAAGTTTTTGGTTGCTGAACGGTGCAAACCTGTTGAAATTCATAGGAGAATGTCAACTGTGTATGGTGCCACATGTTTCAGCCAAAAAAATGTCTACATGGAGCAGTGTTGAGGATGAAGACAGGCCTGGGAGGCCTACAGAAGTGAGATCTCCTGAGGTGATCGAATCAGTCAATGACCTTATTCAGTCTGACAGAACGGTGACAGTGGATGGCATTGCAAGGACTTTGAGCTTATCTGTGGAGACAGCACACAAAATTGTCCATGATGACCTTGGTTACTCGAAGGTCAGCAGCAGGTGGGTGCCAAAGATGCTTACTGCGGAGCACAAAGAGAGGAGAATCGAGTTGTCCCAGCAGTGTCTTTCCCGCTATGAGAAAGATGGTGATGAGTTTCCGAAGAAGATGGTCACATCTCACGAGACATGGGTTTGGCACCATGAGCCTGTGTCTAAACGACAGTCCATGGAGTGGAAGCACGCAGGCTCTCCAGTGAAGAAGAAGTTCGAGTCCCAGCGGTCCACTAGGAAGGTGATGCTCACCGTTTTTTGGGATATGCAAGGCCCAATCCCCATTTCATTCCTTGAAAAAGGGAGCACTGTGAACAGTGCCAACTACTGTGAACTGCTGAGGCAGGTCAAGAAAGACAGGAAGAACAAACGCAGAGGTCATCAGTCAAAAGGAGTCATCTTGCATCATGACAACGCGAGGCCTCACACAGCAGCCTTAACGGTGCAGACCATCAACGAGCTGGGCTGAGAACTGCTCCCTCATCCCCCTCATAGCCCAGACCTTGCCCCTTCAGACATTCACCTGTTTGGTCCCTTGAAAGCGTTCATGAGAGGCACGACGTTTGAAAGTGACGATGAAGTCAAAAGTGTTGTGAGCGACTGGCTGAGATATCAGTCCAAAGATTTTTATGCTGAGGGAATACGGAAGCTTCTGCACAGATGGGAAAAGTGTGTGACAGTGCTAGGAGACTATGTAGAAAAATAAAAGAAAAAGTAAGCTTCTATCTGTATTAGAAGTCCTTATACAAAAAATTCACCTTATTTATTGAATCAGCCTCGTATTAACTTTATGTTGATTTTTCTCTGATGACTTCCTGTTGACACTGTCATCAGAATGACTGCAGACGTTCTGTTTACTTCTTTGTTGAAAATGTCCAGTGGACTCTCTGTAGCCAGTGCCAATAAAAACGCTACAGACTTTCTGTTGACTTTTTATTGAACATTATACAACTCGACTAGATGTCAAAAGTTAGTAAGTTTCTCAATAGTCTCTGACAAGGTGAGAACGGTGAGGTGCACCTTCAGGTGACCGGCCTCCAGCGCGAGCCTACTATCCTTGACAACGGTTCGGCGTTCATGCACCTCGAGCGCGCGGGTTAAGTCAAAGCACGACAGAAGGCATGGGGCGCGTGAAGGATGCCGGGCGTTCGGAAGACACGCCCTGCTGTTTTCACTTTGTGACTATAGTGACATTAGTCAACCTAATAAATAGTCAACTAGTAAATAAAAGCAAAATAACTATTTTAGAGTGGAGAAACTACCTCGACTTGCTTCGTCCTGAGTGGTGCTATGCAGAGAAGCGATAACATTTCTTCTAGGAGCCGTTTTTGTTGATTATGTTTTAGCGACGGCGTCAAATTATTATTCGTTGTACCCACGTGTTTTAGTAAGAGATGTCGTCCACGAACTTCGAAACACTGTTTTATCATTGGCAGACTTCCGAAGAGGAGATAGAATACTTCGAACCTTAATAAGTGCTAGGGTGGTCACCGGCCAAATGATTACCTTCAATATGAAGGCTATATAAAGTTCTGGAGCAGTCAATGAGACTCTCATTCAGGGTTTCAGTGCTTCATGGTGTTTGTGTTTGTGTTCGTTTCTAATGTGTAGTTGTGGAATGTATTATAGTCGGTGACAGGTCAAGAGCGAAGTGGAAGCTCCTCCCACCCCTTTCTACTTCAGCGGAGCGAACGGTGGAGAGGAGGTCGCCTTCTCTTCAGCGTCCGCTCTACTTAAGTGGAAAGAGGTGGGCGAAGCTACCACAAATACTTTACGAGGGGGAATACAGGACACTCCGCTCATTTGCATTAGACGGGGCGATGGCCGCGCCGATTCCTTTCCTGGTGGCGCGGGATAATTTGGGTGTGTCCCTCTCTCTATTTCCTCTCCCCTCCTCTCACATT
The DNA here is from genome assembly GCF_016920785.2 of Ixodes scapularis. Classification (NCBI taxonomy): domain Eukaryota; kingdom Metazoa; phylum Arthropoda; class Arachnida; order Ixodida; family Ixodidae; genus Ixodes; species Ixodes scapularis. Next base: position 94,992,895 of record NW_024609881.1, read on the forward strand.
TCCTCCTCCCGCAAGAACACGTGACCTGATATGCGTCGCCGACGATGCCAAACGCGGGCGGGCGAACACGCGGGCGCCGGGCTTGGCGTGTTGGCTAGGCCGGGCGCGACGACTATCAGCGGCCACCATTGCACGACCTGTCACTGCATGTTGATGCCAGCGTCCTTCTCGACGGATGACACGCTACAGTGTCCTTTTGTAGTGCACCTAGTATGACGCGTTCGCCGCTGTAAAGAATCCGTGAAAATGGCAGGAGGGACCTTGTGCTCCGTTCTCCGCTGCAAGAACCGGACCTTGCAGGGCAAAAACCTGTCATTCTTTCGGTTCCCTCCAGATCAAATCACGTAAGCAAACAACTCCGGCGCCGCGTTTCTCATGCTGACCTAATTCAAAATTTGTGTGTAAAACATATATATGATCGGTGTCTGTTGAATGCTGAGCTGTATAAATTTGTTCAAAGCGTTATTGTCTGTGTAAACAGAGATATGTTGTTTTTTTTAGAATGCAAAGCTGTACGTATTTGTTCAATGTGCAATAAATATTGTTCAACAAAAAAGAATTGTCGAATGACATTTATGAGTGGAATCTGAGTTCGCACCTTCAATTATCATTGTAGAAATACTAAAATAATCCAAACCAACTTTGTTCAAGGCCAGCATGGTGTATTAGGAAAAATTTTGACTATACACGTAGTAATAAAAAAATATTCCCAACTTTATAAATATTTTTATTTCTGTTGCCTTGGGTTGCCTTGGGCTGCTGCAAAGCACCACCTACTCGCATTTTTAAAATAGCGAGAAAAGGATCACACGATTGAACCGTCTCATATCTAATACACAGAACCCCACTCCTGATATCAGAATTTTGCGCCAGCCAGACGTTCCCGAAACCACCACTTCGAAAAATGCTCGACATACCGAGCTCGCGAAAACAGGGGCTTTACTCAAAGTGCCTTCTCAGGCATCTTAGCGGTAATCATAGTAGCAAACACTTTGCTGTGAAGTATATGACAATACATTGCTGTGCCTGCTAAACGTGCTTCTCGTGTCGACATGGTTCCTTAATATTTAGTTGCAACGTACCGCTTTGAAGTGCGATTACGACTAACCACACTTATTGGAACATCTTTCAAAACCGCCCGTACAAATTTCGATATTCGCTGATGGGCGTGCGGTTTATGTAACACAACGTAGACATAGAGGTCATCCTACGTATACGCACCCTTTAAATAAGTCACCAATGAAGTGTCCGCTGGTTTTTAAATTCAACAGACGACCTACGCCGCCGCGACCGAAGAGCGTGCACACACCGAAAGAGGTCCGGCCGGTAGTAAAATATCCCGCACCGAGAGACGGCGCTAGTCACCATCCGATCCTAAAGGGAAAAACCGCAACGCCATGACACATCCACCCATTCAAAGCGCGCAAAACCTGTCGTCCCCGAGGCCATTGTATTCGCGGGGAGTGTCCTGTATTCCCCCTCGTAAAGTATTTGGCTACCACTTCGTTCTTGACCTGTCACCGACTTTAGTAGTGCCTTCAAATACCATAGGAACTCTATTTACTAGCAACATTCAATAACAACCTCTTGAGGAGGAGGAGGAGAGGGTACGGAGGATAGGGTATGCCCGTTTTCCTCTTCCTCCCCTTCCTTCTAGCCTCATCCTCCTCTCCTCCTCCTCTTTCTACCCTCCTCCTCCTCCTTTCCTCCACCTCTCCTCTTGCCGTGAATTTGTTCATGGGTGACGTCACACGAAGTCGTGACGTCATTTTCCATGCTAAATTTTGCTGAAAAATTGAATTGGTGCTGAGGTCGCGTGACGTCCATTTCCTCGCTAAATTTGGCGGGGAACTTAAACAATTAAAGTTAGCGGGGAAATTTTTCCGGTAATTTTAACGGGAAATGGACAGACGAACGGATGAGCGGGCAAAATGTTGGGATTGGGGGAACGTTCCGTTAAAAAGCATTTCAGGCTCAAAAACACACAACACAAAATCTGCATGATGATAACTCGACGAATGAATGAGTAAAGGAAGCATAAGAATAGAATAAACGCATCATAAAGATTTGACCCTGCATATTAGAAAGAAAGAAAAAAAAAGTATGTATGTGTTCTTGTGTAGTATTCAACCCTAGAAAAACCTTATAATTAGAACGACAAATTGAGTGCGATAACACACTTCACAGAGCTGTCTTTAAGTGGCTCTATTGGAAGCGTGTCACAAGACTCTAGAGCCACGATATGGCTCCTTACAAATCATTTCGCATAGACCACGGCCGGACTGGCATAGACACCCAGTTAACCAGGCAACCGTAGTTTATAATGAATGTGAGCTTACGTGAGCACAGCGCTATACAAAACGTTTGAGGTCACAGCCGGCGCTAAGTTCTTATATAGAAGACCCGAAAATTGGAACAACAAATCCTCTCCATGCGCCGTTCAAAACCGCCACGATCATCTCTATCCCCATACGTCTACTCGATCCGCCAGTGAGCGAAGTGCAATCCGGTAATAAGAGGAACAAAAGGTGCTTTTCATGTAGACTTTATAAATTACTGGCACTGGTGAATGCCCTCCCATAGCTAGTTCTGAAACCGTCGAACACAGAAACGCTTCGTAAAGGCATCTTGCAGCACCGATGGACGAAGAAGACAATGGCGGTTTGCTGTCGCCATTTCTGCTCACAACTGCGGGACACACAATAGAACCCGAGCTCCGAGCCACTCGTGCGGGTCCAATGACAGAAACCACACCCCAGAGCAACAACGTGACATAGACAGGTCTCAAAAGTCAAGGTGCCAAACCTTTCCTCTGGAGCGAGTTCGACCAACAAGGCCACGGAAGGCTTCGAGCGCATTAATGCGAAGAGCAAGTCGTCTGCTTCTTGGGCAGGAGTGGCGGTTACGTCAGAACGACACCGAACTCCGATTGGGTTTGCATTGAAAGGGTCGTGGATAGACCTCAATGTTATAGATGCCTCGAGGTCTACCCACTTATTGTTTTTAAATCATCCAATAAGAGCTCGGTGTTCTGACATTATGGAAACCCCTCTGCAAGAAGCAGACGAACTTGAGGTCCGAATAGAACGGAGCTGGCTGCGTTTCATCATGCGGCGTAACGTGAAAGCTGTCAATGGTGGCGCGTTTCGTAATAGATGTCGCACCCTTCCAATAGGTAGTGTTCACTGGAGGCCATGGCTGTGTGCGCGACTGCTGAGCGCGTGATTGACGGCAAGCTCCCGCAGTTCTTTCGCGACGTGCGTTCCGCACCATCAAAGATTGCCGGCCTAAAGCGCAAAAAACATGTACGACGAAAACGTCCGATCCGACGTCCGATTAGGCAATACGACGGTCGGAGGCCAGGCAAATTTTCAACGCTCTCCGGTGCTACGACCACCGTTGCCCCCGAAGGTCTCTTTGCGCGAATGATTGCGCGGACGGGCGCTCTGCCGGGCAGCGGGCGCGGGCCCGCGCCTTAGGCACGGGGTTGGCTAGTTTGGCTTGTGGATTGTAGAGCCTGCATATGCTGTATACATAGCGGGTTTTCGGTTTTTGATTTTGTTCTAGGCATGACACCACTGTTGTAAATAAAATTTTCTAACCAAGTCATTCCTGCAGTTCGCACGTCGGATTGGACGGTTTCGTAATACATGTGTTTCGCGCTTTAAAGGGCCCCCGAAAAATAACAAATGATTTTGTTCTTAAACAGTCTGGGTGGGACACGCTTGTCAAAAAATTAATTTTATGCGAACAAAAAATGTGTAGAGCAATATTGATATGGCGCGAGATTTATTCTAAATTTTTCGCGCAAGGTCCATGACGTCATCGAATGGTCATTACGCTCCCTCCACCTCAGCATGATGGCCAAGGCGATCCACCTCTCCTCCACGCGCCCGAAATACCGAGACAGAAAAAGTAAAAAGGAGGCGACTACCGACTAAATCGCGTTTCGCGCCGTCAGTAATGCTCTAAAATTTTTTCACGTAATATTAATTTTTTCACAGACGTGTCCATACCTGACATATAATTTTTTTTTTCTTCAACAATCTATTGATGTGAGATCGTTCCCAGCATTCGCTCTTAACATCACCCTCAAATATCGTCTGCAAAGAACAGCCCCCCCCCCCCCCCCCCAAAAAAAAAAAAAAAAAAGCTATTGAACGTAAAGTTTGTAAGTGAAAATTTCAGAAAAAAAAGCAAGATATATAAAAACGTGTTATTCATATATGCGTAAGTTGAGTAAAACAATGAAAAACCGTGCGGTTCTGGCCTGCTGCTCACTACACGAAACAAAATTAGGAAGTTTCTTTAATATAAACGGTCCAATCAAGCAGATTCGGACGTCTTAAACAATCAGTGACCCGTACACCAAATGTCTGTTTCCGTTTTTTTTTTTTTTTTTTTCTCCGTGTGCATTGAAATACCACGTTTTCTTTTCACGCGTTTATTTATTTTTGTTTTGTTTTGTAAGAAACGTACATTTACTCATTTTGGTTATGATCATTGCACCAACTAAAGACACCTACTTGGGAAGTTTCGTTACACTCCCCCCATAGTCCTATTTATAAGGTTTCCTTTGCGAACAACTGCACAGCGCTCGAGAACAGCTGGTATTGTTCTGCGCCGAGAGAGCGAGAGTCTTCAAATTGAATGCGATTCAATGGAGCAGGTCATTCTGGTCAAGAATTGTCTGGGGAAAGTAAGAGCGGTTAAACGCATCTGTGCTACCAGATAAACGACCTATGATTGCTAAAACGCTCTACGCCTTAAAAAAAGGGTTACAAATTACAGGGTTTGAAACCCCTCTTGCAGGCACTCCTCTAAAGGGTAGACCTAAAAACAAAATAAACATATGGTCAAATGTTTTTATACATAACGAAAAGAAAGCAGCATGCTATTTTCATAGGAAGTTACAATTCTTTAGGGCAGAACAAAGGGTGCAATCTTTTTCGAGCATCCTCAAAAACATATTTGATAAAAAAAAAGACAGCCGAACCACACAAGTTGTGACAAGAGACGACCCTTTTTTCCGACAATGCAACCAACTCGCTCCGCCGATCATCATTCCTCCTCCGAAACAGTTCGCGGGGTATTTTCAGGAAACAAATCGAGAAAAAAAGGGCAAACTCTCGCATCGCCATAATACGATACCTCTCAAAAAAAATTTATTCCAGCATACCTCCTTACTTTTGGGTGAATGATCTCCAAACGACATCGGGTGCTTCGCCATCGTAGATGGTAAGATAAATAAGGAGTGTAGGGAAACGGTGTAGAGAGTGCCCTAGGGTATAGGAAAGCGAGTTCGAAAGTGGGATGTTGCTCCTCGTAATGGCGTTCTTGAAAATGTGTTATCGGTGCTTGTGTGGTTTTCGTGTATAGTTTGAAAGTGCACCGAACATCTAGGGTTCCAGAGTTCATTCCTTCTTTTTGCTTTCTTATTTCCACTTGTGTTTGTTTCCCTTTCCTTCTGAAGCGATGAAAGTGTCACCAGAAGAAGGTGTTGTGTTTTTTTCGCTGGACGGCACACAGCTATATACGTAAATCCCACGAGGGTACAATTCCCCAAAACTTGAAGGAAACAGTTTTTTTTTTCATGTTTCGGGACACATATTTTAAGCGCAAAAGCTCCTGCCGTCAAATCTACGTGTCTTTTTTTACATACACATTTTTTTTCTCCTTAGATATTTTTATGTGGCATCTCATAAACTACATTTAGCGCCTCACGTATTCCATAGCACCTTTTGAACTGCCGGCGGCGATAACGTTACCTTATTTTTTTTTTTACCCTGACAACTTGAGAAGACGACGCAAACGTAGAGTCCTTCGGAAGATGTCTTAATAAAATATCTCGAGATCTGACACGCGCCTCCATCCTTCAAATAAATAAATATGTATATATATATAATGCGTTGAGTTTTTTATGATAATTTATTTTTGGTTTATGCGGCATGACACGAGACTTCCACTTTCGTTCACAAAATTTACTAGCAAAGAAGAAGGAGGGTAATTATAAACACGAAGAGTTCAACCGCAAAGAAGATACGTTCGCCACATTTGCATGAATACTATAATCCCCCCTCACTTTCGGGGACTTTTTCTGGTTTATGACATTTCGAGAGCTCTGATATTTGTAAAGGTTACGAGTTGTGTGCAAGAGCAGAAAGCAGGTGATCACACACGCCAAAAAAAAAAAAAAAAATTGAGGAAAGATAGCTGCCACATTGCTTTAGTATTGGGAGAGCTTTCTGCTTCATAACTCGTGATCCGGTGCTCTGATCTGATCATGCGGCAATATCAATAGCTGACGAGCGATAATAAGAATGTCGAAACATATTACAGTCCCGTACTCATCATACAAAAAAGTAACCAATCACAAATACAACTACTCTTGGTCAAATAAGTATTCCATTGGATTACTTGATCACGTTAAAAATGTTATTGACCTTTACTTGAACAAGTCAATGTTTCTATTCCGCTTACTTGGTATTTTCAAAAACAATATATCAATTTATGCCGCCTCGAATAAAAGTAGACGTCTCCTACTGTTCATTACTGAATTGGAATCACCGGATCACCAAAGCGCTCGTCCTGTAAATCAACCACTTTTGGTAGACCGTCACCTATCAGAGACTTGGTTCGAGGCTTCTTTGTTAGGAAGGTTGTGCAAACAAATTGCACCAATAGGTAGGGTAGCGGAAAGGAGTAGCGGATAAAATTAACTTTATTACTTTCAAGCTAAGTAAGATTTCTTTCTTGATTTGCACTCAAGAAAGATAATCATATCATTACATAATTACTCCTAACGTAATCAACTGCGATTATTATTACTCTTAGTATAAAAGTTTTCAAATTAATAAGCCGATTTTTTGAACGGGAAGGTACTTTTAAGGCGGTACAGGGGTGCTGTTTCTATGTATATACCTTTTTCCCGGATTGGTCGGTCGGCATTACGTATATTGACCAATTACTGCGGCATAGTATGCGTTTACTCATTTTATTACTTGCCGCGTTCCATATTCTTGCGATTATGCCGATTAATTTTTTAGCGATACCAAGGTTCAGAGGCCTTTTGCTACAAATATAGTTTTTTTTTTTTAATGTTACTGTTTTAAAAAAATTCAAGTTACACTAATACAATCTGTACAGGTGACCTAAAGCTGGCAAGGGGGACATACAATAGGGCAATCATTGTAGGGATACGCTTATTAATTACCTAATTTGTTAATTAAGGATTGGAGATAAGGATGTGGTTCCCCTTGGAAACTTGCCGAGCGTCATTGAAAACGACTAAATAAGTGAATTCTACAAAGGTTTGCGACGCGTGGGAAGTGCAATTGCGTGCTGAAGTAACCACCCATACAACGGGTGCAAGCTAGAGGTACGAAAACGTGCCCGTGAGGTTTTTCAATTTCTCATCATTCGCGTTTTCGCACAGCCCATTTCCTTCTGTTTCCAGAGCCTGAGGAAGTTACAACGCAGACCACTTGAGAGGCTTATAAGTACTAAAGCAAAAAGAAGGAATTTAGAGGGATAATGTATCCTCTAAGTTTAGCTGACAAATGCTTCCCCTTTAAATTTAGCGGCCAAATATGTGACGGTAAAATGTTTTTTTTTCCTGATATATTTAGCGCAAAAGAGGATTCCCCCTAATAGTAGCGGGAAGAATTTCTCAGCTAAATTTAGCGTGACGCCCTAACGACCATGACGATCACCCACCACAATGGGCCGGTACTAAAGTGCTATGTACGGTGACCGCCATCGAAAAAGCGAAGAAACGCGTTCATATATCTTCTCGCAAACAACACCGGACACTGTACAGCCACCCTGATATAATCGAGCTCCACTTTAAACAGCGACCCTTCAGAATGTAACAGTCGAGTCGTCTCGAATATTGGATCGATGTAATTCCTTTGGGCCAAGCCATCTTCGCCAACGCCGTGAAATGGAAGCTGAAGCAATTTGGTCTAGACTGGCCGAGAATGACAACTGACAATTCGTAGCACCGATCACCTTTCTCTTACTTGTTCTCGATCGTTCGCCTCAAACGTTCTTTATTGAATTTTATTTTTTAATTTGTTTCAAGATTTTTTTTTTTCGCGTTTGCGTCGGACAGAGTACCGTACGGATTCCGAGATGGCGTCATTGTTTCAATGTCCAAAGAGCACGTCTCGAGTGTTTGCCGTGAGTGACAAACTTTTAGTGCCTTACGCAAAGGCTTCTTGTCATGTGACGACGGTTTTGCCGCCACGCTACAAGGCGTGAATGTAGGAGGTTCGCAGTTGCAATATAAACGACAGAAGCAATCCAAACCTATCAACGTCTGACACACTGACACACGAGAAAAAAATATCCTTCAGTCTGCTCCTGCAAAGGAGTTATCTGCAGCGAGCTAGGACCGTACGCCGTGTATAAAGAGAAAACTGACGGTTCATCTTATAAAAAATGCAGCCGTTCTAAGCGACATTGCGGCTGTTGCAATAGCACTAGTGTTACATTAACTCTTTTTATTTTAATCCTCCTATATATATTTTTTTTATTTTATTAGGTTTATAGCTGTCTTTTGTGACGGAGTGTAACAAAAAAACAGCAATAAACATATCAAGATAAAAAATATATTGCAGGATTAAAAAAAATTAATGTAACACTAGTACTATTGCAACATACGTTGTTATTTGTATTGTCTTTTTATGACATGCTCATTCTACTAAGGCATCCTGCCCAATTTTTTTGCGTTAAATGGACCGTTCAGTATGTAGAATAACTGAAGAAACGGGCACAACGCAGGCGAGCTGTTGCGCAAGTCTGACATATATAGCCATAAATTGTGACACGGAGGAGGACCAACTGTTAGTCACAATGAATATAAGACGGCGACCTGGTGACGGTGCGCGCAAAACATGATCTCGAAAATTTCTGGTACATAAACATGAAACCAAATATCCGCTCTCAAAGATTCAACCCGTAATCACATGGTACAAATACTTTAGACTTTGTCGAAAGCAGCTGAAACCCCAAACACAAATAGGGGAGAGTTTTTTTTTTCTAACATTTGACTAGTTTTTTTTTATAGCTTTGTGGTGAAAAATGGCTGTGTGTTGGTCAATATACGTATGTAGTCGTTATTCCCGAAATCTGAGTTTATTGTAATCATCTTTCACTGCTCGTTCCCCAACGCGTCTCTTGCCCGATATGTAAGCCATGCAAGAGACTTACTTGTTATTAACACGGGACTGTTTTTGCAAACAGTAAACGTTGATGAATTACAAATTACACATCTATTCAAAGTCCTTGTTCTGAAGATGAACGAACAATCGCCTGCTATGTTCCCGTCTAGATTCGACAAAAAGGCTATCATCGGTAAGATTACGGGTAACAAAATATTTCATGAAAACAATTAAATTTTATCCTAGAGACGCACTACATGCGTTTGTCGCCATTACAATCTTCGGCGATATTACGCTTCTTTATTACGCCGAGAAGCAGACATTTAGAATATTGCAAAACATTCGTGCACAAAATGAAAAAAAAATCCGGCCTAGAAATTAAATTGTTTCCGCTCCTGAAGCTCTAATTTATATAACTAATAAAATGATATAACAAGTATAATAGTATAATTAGTATAAATTTTAATATTACCCTCTCAAAGTCGTCAAAGACATGCAACTCTATCTGCACCTAGATGGCTGTCATAAAATTTTAACCTCTTCCTAATATACGTGTGGATCTGTGAGAAACTACCTACGGCAGAATTACACGCTAAAATTGTTCAAACATTAGAAGTTGTATTTAATTTTATTCTTATTTTTTAACACATAGAGGTACTTTTTCAGCCTGCAGCTGTAGTATATATCCTAGTGCACGAGTCCTCTCAAGCACAACTCTGTCATAGGCACTTGACCCAATTGCGATTGGTCATATCTATGCATGCTGTGCCGCAAAAGTGGACAAGCAAGGAATGTTCATACGTCGTGAAGCGTACTCGTGACTAACGCAGGGATACATAACATAACAAAAGAATATTTTACAACAGGAATAAGTATAGCAGAACCTACACAGTTTTGTTTGCTTATCTTAACTTCCACTTTCGGTTTTAAAGTTCCTAAGATATGACCGGCATGACGGTAACGCTGACAATTCTTGCCCAACGTTTTCTTCCGGGTAGTTAGGCACAAGAGATAGCGAGTCTCTAACTAGTGAAGACTTTAACAAACGGGGAAAAAAGTAAAGTGTTCTTCAGTTCAAGCAGAAACCGATGCCCTCACCTAAAACCGACTTTTGAAAAAGTTTAATTTAAAAATCGATTTATTTTTATGTCAGCTTGCCAGCGCTGCGTAAGGAATAGTTCAACTTATTCTCACTGATGTGAAGCAGAAGCGAAACCAAACGCAAAAGTTCCTAACAAAAAAAACATCAAAAATGAACATAAGCACGAAACCACTTAAACTTATCTGAAAAAAAAAGTAGATTAAAAAAATCACACAAAAGAAACAAGACGAAGGCCAAAGAAATTCTTATTCGAGCCATGAGTCGAGTTTTGCGGAGCAAAACTTCTCTCGCACGATAAGGAGGCGCACAAAAAAAATAACAACACAACTATAGAGCCTGACAAGGAAAACTCTCTTTTCGTTTATATTTTGCATCGTTGCTTTTTTCGCGCAGCCTTTTCGCTTATTTTACTTGCAGTGTTCAACTAGCGGAGCTTGCTGAATTTAATTCTGGCTAATGGACCGCGCCGGAAAGGGCCCTTGTCTGCCGAGAACGGGTTTAGATGTCAGGGAGTCAGGTTAATGTAGAGGGAAGCAACTGAGATACCTATGCGTTGGTAAATTAGATTAAGAAACAAATGGCAAAAGCAAAAAAAGGCTTCACAAATGGGAGGACTGCGTTCCCTCTTCACGTTCTCCTACCAGCTGCGCTCCCACTGGCGTTCTGTTTGGATTGGCACAACGCAAATGAGATATTCACAATATTTCATTTGACATCCGTTACCTCTTTGCCAAATGGCGGCGTCACTAATGTTGTGGTCGTTTTCTTTTTTGAGTTGACGTGTGTTTATGTTTATGTGTATTTGTGTGTTTGTGTACCTCCTTCGATTCAGCGTAGCTTCATCAGGATTACTTGGAAAATATAGGTTGAAACTTATCGCATGTATATCTCATTACCTTTTGTGCAATTATTCGCTTCTTTAGGTTGGTGGAAACTCCGATGTTTCTCCGTCGCTCAGAAGTGCCTAGGAATAACTTGGTAATACAAGAAAAAAATTATGGTAAAGGAAAGTTTAGAGAAACCACAGAGGTGATTACGTATGAATGCGATAGAGTGTTTCGCTTCACACACGGGTAAGTGTTCGTTCTCGGCTAAATGTAGCGGGGAACCTGAATTGCTGCATAGGTAAAGTGACGTAAATTTTCCTCTAAATTCAGCGGGAAAGCTGAATTGGTAAATTTTCCGCTATATTTAGAGGGGAACCTGAATTGGTGCGTAGGTTATCTAGGCAGAAATCTGCGATAAGTAGCTTAATAAAGCTATCGCATTAAAATATTTCGGAATGATTTATCTGCATACGTATTCCCATATATGAGTCATGGTATTTACAAGGAATGTGTTCATCTGCTCCCAGAATCACATGTCAAATCGTTTTTTTATCGGCAAAACTCTCGCGTTTTTGTTATGCTTTTTTTTTTTTTTTTTAAGCAAATTAGATGCTCTAAAACAGACCCCCCAACCAGTCCTCCGCAACAACATATTGCAAAATCATGTGCAATTCCTGGAATTTTTCTTTAAATTTAGCAGGATAAACTGTCCTTACGTAAACTATACACTAATTCAGTTTCCCCGGAAACTTTAGCAGGAAAATTGATGTTACGTGAGCTATCACAAGCACCCTTCACCTATTTACACCTATTTAGTTTCCTTCTTAAATTTAGAGGAAAAGTTGACGTCACGTGAACTGCAGACCAATACAGCTTCTCGCTAAATTTAGCGGTGAAATTTATGTGGCGTGATGTATGCACCAAGTCAGTTTCCACAATAAATAAGGAAAATATTGATTTTACTTCACTTTCCGAAACAACTGTTTAACGTCGTCTGATAACATTTAAACGATATATTAAATACCGCATCATATATATCATACGACTGCAGAAATAAAAGACGGTGCCATTTTTTTAATATGAATTCCTAGACATATTAGGCTATAGTGATGTCTCTCAGGTATGCACATACGTGTACGTTGTAGAGTTCGAAACAAAATATATTCTGTGTTAACAATATGTTTAACATGCTAGACCCCGTTCATAGGAGAACAATCTAAATTCTTAGCTATAATAAAACCACATGAGTAACTCATATGGTTTTAATATAATTAATAGTATAGATTATTCTCCCACTTAAAAATAAACTATATGAGTTATATTTGAACCGGTTTTATTTGAATATTTGAGTTATATTACTTGAACCGGTTTTTCAATGCACCAACAACACCAAAACTCAGCTATTCTTGGTCACATACAAAATACAAAATAGATTAATCAATCAATCAACCAATCAATTAACAAAGTTACTTGTCATGAACCATTCCGTCGTCAGTCGTCAACACCCGAACAGTCTGTAGGGTGTATATTAAAAAGAAATGTGTTGTCCTCTAACTAGTATATAATGCACTACAGAGATAAGAATATTTAAATCGCCTACTGTCTTTCCTTCTGAGTGTTCCTTTTTTTCCCCTCAAATGTTTCATAAATGTTTTTCGGAAGATCGTTAGCGTTTCTTAATGATCTCCAGGAACCCCACAGTTCATTAGTCAGGGAAGTCGCAGTGGGGATTCTAGAAAAAATCATCAAAGACATCGGGGATACCATTAGAAACAAAAAGACTAAATTATGCATCAACTGTGAAAAAAAGACCATTACCCTACTTATACAAATAATCGATTCACTCCGAAATTATCAAACAACAGTTCTGTTTGTATCGTAAAATATGAGACCGTAGTCCATGATGCACGGTATTTCAGATTTTTATCTAGGATTCTTCTATTCGCAACTTTTTACGGCCGATAGGGGAGGGCGCTAGTTCCTATCAAAATGGCTCTCATATGGATGATCGTCGTAGAATAGCAGTACAAAGTTGGACCTGCGACGCCTAAGTAATACGCCTCGCAAGTGGGCTCATTTTCGTCTTCTGCGCATGAGAAAGGAAGTAGCGGTGACGTCAGAACGCCGAGCCCTGATTGGCTGATCGCGACACCCTATCTGAGCGTCGTCTGCTCCTTTGCAACGTCGTCTGCTCGCAACGTCGTCTGCGTCTGTCTTACCTTTCCTGCGACTTTCGGAAGTGCAGGTCTTTACGAGCGAGCTCGACTTCGCCTTTCAGATAGGGCAGACGAAATAAATCGAGCAGTACGTTGTTGATGTCTAACAACTAGCAGACGCGCATGAAGGAGGGAAGTCAAAGGACTCACTGGCGAGGTGTCCTGAGGCGCTGAGGTTTGTTTGCTAAGAACCCTCCCAAATACTTTTTCCGTCCTTTCGTGTGCGGCGAGACCCCTCATTCTTTAACGGCGTCGGCGGGTTGGCGCAGTTAACGTCGTCTGTTTTACGACTGCTAGTCAAAGCGATGGCTGCTTTACCTTTCCTGCGTCTGTCGGAGATTCACCGCTTTTTCACCGGCGATAGTCACCGTTGCCTCGGGAAACAAGGAGATAACAAGAGGAAAAAATTGACCTCTTAATCTAAAACTGAAGTCAGCGATCAAAGTATAATATGGGAAGGGTTCACAACTGTCGCGCGGGCGTATTCCATTCAGCACACCAGCCGGTCGTGGGCACACCATCCGGTCGCCGAGTCGCGGAGTGCCTGCTAGGCCTAACTGCCGTGCTCGCTTGGTCGCGTTCGGTGGAATCGTGGCCGTTGGAGCCTTTCCCGGGTGTTTGTGGATCCAGCGTTCTTGTTCGTCGTGGTCTGTTTCAAGTACTTTTTACTTTTTTCTTGCTGCTTGAAGTCGGGACGCGTGAGAAGCGCACATAGAAAAATAAACGTCCGTGGATCGTCGCGACCTCGACGCTGTCGGCCATGCTGATTTGATAAGTGCGTAAGACAGCTTCGGAGCTGTCGTAGGATTTCGTCGTAACCTGTGCAATACTTACGAAAATTTCGTTTCGTGGATACGAATTTGTTCTTAAGTTATGTCTTACGCACATTTTTGGCGTAAGATCGTTTCGTGAATCTGGCCTCTGCACTTCCGAAAGTCGCAGGAAAAGTAAGACAGACGCAGACGACGTTGCGAGCAGAAGACGTTGCAAAGGAGCAGACGACGCTCAGATAGGGGGTCGCGATCAGCCAATCAGGGCTCGGCGCTCTGACGTCACCGCTACCCCCTGCGCAAGAAGCAGACGAACTTGCCCTCCGCATTCTAAATTTCTAAAATACAAAACGATAGACCCTTGCCTGATTCTTCTTTCATACTAAGGGATACGCAAGCATATTCATTCGGAACCCGATAATCACGGAGCTAGGGAGTGCGATTCTCACACCTCGGTAGCACCATTGCTGAAAGTCGGCATTATTCATTGTCGCATCAAAAAAGAAGGACGGTTTGCTCATTATTCACGCGCTGCCCAAAGTAGTTCTTACAAGAATTGCTTGACAAGGGAGGGAATGATATCTTTGCCGTTTGAAACGCGTATGTCTTAATAAAATAACATAAAGATAATCTTAGACGCACCTGCATATATCTTAATTCAACGGAATAAAAAAGTAATTAGCAACGTTCTGCGAGAAGCCGGACTTGTTTTTTCAACGGTTTTTGAGGTGTATACGTGTATGGACCAGTATCCGAAATCCTAGCCCCCAACGATTGAAATGGGAAATGATTTCATACGCGGGCTCATGTGAAGAGAGGGCCTGCGCATAAAACAAGCGTTCCGCCTTTTACGACACTTTTTTTGTCGGTGTAGTTTTTGGAGCTTCGTGACTATGCACTTCTGACGTTCTTCCACTACGATATGTTCCGGGGTTTCTAAATAAATGGAGCCTGGCAAAAATCGCAGCCTCCCTGCTGTGTCATGCCGTCAGCAGAAAAAACCAAAAAGGGCTGCCGATGGAACAGAGAAGGCACTGGTTTATAGGAATGTTGTTTCTTCTCGCCGGTGGTCTTTGGTCGTTGTCTTTTTTTATACAGCGAATTTATCGTATATAATTTCTACTTTGTGCTGTCTGTAAATTTTATGCCTCGTCGAACACCTGACACGAAAACAGTAATATATATATATATATAGTTATTTGAGGTTGGTCGGTGGAGCTTGTGTGCTGAAACATTTGGTTCATTTTTATATAAATTTCTTCAATGTTTTGCGCTTGAATTTTATACTCGCATGTGGATAATGACACAGCAAACGATACATAAGTTTTGTAGCTTAACAAAAAAAAAAGAGCTCATCGTTTTTTTTTTTTTTTTTAATGATAGAGTTTTTTTTGTTTTGTTTTTTGAGTGATTCACGCTAAAAGAAAACGAGTTGTGCCAAAGAAATGAGGCTGTCTTCAATGAATGTGACTCTGAAGAACAAACTTAAAATATAATTACTTGATATGAATTACAGACCATTCTAATAAATGTAATGGCATCTACTGTATCAGAATTATATAACTCTTTGGTTCCTTTAGAATCGCGTAAGACCTACTGTATCTTTTAAAGTATTTTTATCTACCCACAGTCACGATTATCACTTGCAAACAGGTAGTGCCGTATGGATTCAAATGCTCTATAATAATTTTTGTGGAAGATTATGAACGGAAATTGATGGTGGAGGAAACTTTCTAGAAACCACAAGGGTGATTATCTAAGAATGCGATAGCATGCATCGTTGCACTGACGGGTTGATGTTCGGTTTCTCGAAAAAGTTAGCGGGGAACCTGAGTTCGTGCATTAGTCACTTGACGAAAATTTTTATCTAAATTTAGCGGTGAACTTGAATTGGTGCATAGGTCAGGAGAAGTCAATTTTCTGCTAAATTTAGCGAAAATTTACTACATTAAAGGCGACATACATTGGCAGAAATTTGTGATGAGTCGCTTAGCATTGCTTAAAACAATGGCATGAAAATAATCCGTAAGTTTATTAAATATATGTCACCGATTGTACCAATCAGTTAAAAAAAGAATACTGACAATATCAATATCAATTTACCTTCTAAGTTGGGAAAACAAACGCTCGCATTGGAAAATTCAATGTCCCTAATTGTTCTCGTTTAAGGACTAAGTTTCATTCACGGCATGATCTGGCTTAGTAAAGTCCAGCGGCGTTTCCGAAGGAGTTCACTGAACATTACAAGAAACCTAGCTCGTTTTTCATGGCCTGGTTATGCCTCTTTCGGTTCTCTAAGATTTTTGCATAACCTTGAAAAACTCTAGGTTTTTTTGTTTCTTTGTTGTTGTTTTTTATCCGTAGACAACTCCAATAACAATGATATAATTAGATTGAGCTTGGCAGGTGTTGTCATCTCATTCACAACCTTACAAACGACCAGTTCACACAGTACAAATACAGCGTCCTGCTAAGTAACTAAGCTGGTAGAGTTGGTTCTTTAGCAGTAGAGGTAGCGCCTGTCACCGGACGAACTCCACTCATCCTCCAGGCCATGTAAGTCTTGAAGAACAAGCAGCAGACACCGTTGAACAGGGGGCGCCACCGAGCAGCCACGAACTGAAAGTTCACAAGCTCCACCGGAATCCAGAAGAGGTATACCACCGTCTGCAATGGTAGATATTTGGTCCTTATACTCTGCTTGACGTCTGTCCATGACCGTCGCTGGAACACGTCGAAGAGGATTATGGTGCCGAGTAAAAGTAGCGGCGAGAAGAGAACTTGACCGAGTAAGGCTTTCACAAGGATGGCGCCGTGGATCTCCTGACCAACCACACTCTCAACCCACGAGTACCACGTGACGACCAGCGGGCCCGTGTACAAAGCACCGATCATGAAGAATCTCGTCGCTTGCCTGGCGTCAATGGCGGGCTTTCGCTGGATGATTTTCTGGGAGATAACGTCGCCCAGAAGCAGCATCGTAGCGATAGCGAGAACTTGGGTGACGGCCGGCGTAATGTTTACGATACCGTCGGATGACGCAAACAGCCAAGCCATGATGAGTGCCGGCGATCGGAGGCAGAACGCGCAGCGTATAAGTTGTGTCGTTGCCCGTGCTCCCCTCCACTGCAAGTCCGTTGCTTACCACTTTTTTTTTTCGACGACACAGCTGAACTCAAGCTGTCATTTAGGAACCACGTGATCTACGGTTGCTCATGTGTTGTACTGCAAAGCCATCTGCGACCCATTTCCCGCTGGCATAAACGAGTACCTGTAGTGTGCATCGCAGTGTTGGGAAGTACTTTAACTACACTGTACTTGAAGTATGCTTCGATTAGGTTTAAAGAACTTGTACCTTACTCGTGGTAGATTCTCCGAGTATGTACTTTTACTTTAATTAAAGTATATCGTCCTTTCCGAGTCAAGTACAAATCCCAACTTCCAAGTACATTCCCCAAATATGAAGAAAAAAAAAGCGTATATCGTCTTGTGAAAACGTGCTACAGTCTTTCGATACGTCATGTGTTCATTGCTCTAAGTGAAGTAACGGAGGCTATTAGACAGCTACAAATAAGTGCCTTATAAGTTGGTTGTGTTGAAACGTTCGTCAACGAGAGTAAAACAACTACTCTGTGGCCACTTGACTTCATCCAATATTAGCCGCCATTTCCAAAAATAACTGCTGCACCCGCGATTATGCCTGGAGCACTGCATACAAGTTAAAAAGAACACTATAAGGTAATGAAAAGTCATTATGAAATATTGCGTTAAAAAGTACTTGTACTTCGAATGTACAATAAATTCATAGTATAATTTACTTGATGTATATTGCATTCGGTATACTAATTAGACCTCTACTTGAAGTACATAAACTATTATTTACTGTGCACTTTACTTCAAGTACTTTTTAGATGTACTGTACCCAACACTGGTTCATCGTCGGTGTGGGATTATTTAAATATAGTCACGTCTTTGCCCTATTGGCAACGTGCGCGATCGAAAGCGTCGCTGTGGTCGGCCTTCTACGATTGGCCGAATGCTGACTATGACGTCAGCAAAGGATTTCTCATCGACAGAAATAAGAGTAATTTAAGAAGTTTATTTTTGACGGTGTTGGTAGTGTCCGTTTCAGAGTGCAATGATTTCAAGCTTCCACCGTGCTAATTACAAACACCATCGAACTTGTTGTTCGCAAGGTAATGACGTCACGAGAGGTAACCATAGGAGGGCGCCACCAAAACATCTGGCCGCTAATACTGGGTGTTTCAAATAGCGGCCATGCTCTTTAAATCTACAGCAAAAAATCGGCTTCTTAACCTACCGCGTTACAATTTTGTGTGGCGTTGTCCAGAGGCGGTGCATTTTTACTATAAAATTTGCAAAGATCAAACTTACCGGATGAAAAAGTAAAAGGGCTTAACTCCTATAAAAACGCAGCGAAGCCACCGGTCTTCAAACAACAGGGCGCCCTACTGCTTGAAGACCGGTGGCTTCGCTGCGTATCCAAAGGAGTTAACACTTTTTCTTTTTTTACTTTTTTCTCAAGTAAGTCCAATCTTTGCAAATTTTATAGACAAAATGCACCACCTGTGAGCAACGCTGCACAAAATCGTAGCGTGATAGGTCAAGGAAACCGATATTCGCGACGATTTAAAAACCTGGCTGCTATTTGATACACCGGGTATTTCGTTTCACTTTAAGTACAACCGCAGTCAACGCTATAGCCCGACGGACCGAATCAAGCAGCGCAAAATGTGCATCGTCATTGCGCTCACGTGTTTTCTATGGGTTTGGAATCACCGGCTACACCAATAATGCATATAATAAACTTGAAGGATACTTAAGCTTTGCCTTTAACGGTGGAACACAGTAGCGTTCTCGGGCCCCGTTCGCATCGCCTTCTCATTTGCTTGTCATGCACTTTCTTCCAATGAGCAGAAAGTGCTGACTAGTCAGTGACGTGTCCGGCTCGCAACCGAAGGGCCGTGGGTTCGAGTCACATTTGAGACATGCAGCGACATTTAGTTCTCGTTAGATGTTATGTTTTTAATCACTTTCATTACACTCGGGACGTCACGTTTTACGTGAACGTTATGGTTTTTTTTAAAGTGTTCGCGGGGTCGTGGGGCCGTGACGTCATGACCCTATCGACCAATCATGATTTTCGCATCCAGCCAACGAGGCCAGATCCTCTGCAACACGAGTTCCTTGAGGGGTATCCACACGAAGGAGAAATCCGCCACTTTCCTCCGCGGATCGCGCATCACGTGAGACATACGTCATCCCTTTTTGACGCCTCGCGGCGCGTTCTCCTCCGTGGCGGAGGCGCGGAGGCTTTGTGCCGACAGCACCAATGCTCCGCAAGTGCACGCGGCGGAGCCGGGGACGGAGTTTCCCGGGATGTTGACGTCACGACATCCGTCCGCGGAGTTCTCCTTCGTGTGGATACCCCTTTAACGCCGTCGAGTTAAAAAGCGTGGGATCGCTGTGGTGTTCACTGCGCATGCGTGTATATTCGTTGTTGATGGCAAAGCAGTAAGGCGATGAGTGCCGTGACTTTTCACTTTTGGCGATATTTGATTGGCTCTATCGGTTCGCAACGTCGGCTGGGACAACGGACTTAGAGTGAAACAGAGTGTAAAGATAATCTTAGAACGAACAACCGAAATTGTCTGCCAACACGTTGCGCACCTGTCTCGAGTTTTACGTGTCTTCACCACGCTGAACGGCATGCAGGTAGCAACCACGGAGAAGTCAATCAGCCTACAAGCCTTGTTACTTAGTCTGTTATGCAAGAGTCGTTTTCACGCGAGACCGAAAATGGTCTCTCTGATAGCCAGGAAACCATCACCAAATAAGTGATATATGGATGTGTATAAGGATGGTTCATTAACTTGGACATATGAAAATGAGTGCGAGTTTACTGCGCCGTGCGGTTCGCATGCTCACAAATTTTGAACACCACTGTGTTCTTTTGCGCCGACGTCAAAGAATTACCCTTGCGCAGAAATGCGGACGAAAGGCAGATTTGCCGTCAGGGATATCACGGATTTTCGTTTAACCTGAGGTACGACTGGTTAGGCGAAGCTTCAAACCTTTATCAAAGTTTTAGGAAGGATGGATGGATGGATGGATGAATAGATAGATGGATGTTAATGGCTATACACTTTGTAACAGGTGGTAGCTTGCGCCACCTAGCCTAAGTCTAAAAAAGTTTGACATTTCTAGCGCTGTGGCCAGACTTCCTTATAGGAATGTCAAATTGTGAAAAGAAGAGAAAACGCACATTCTATACATTAGTTCGTTTTACACTTGAAAAATATTTATCGGCGTTTAAAGACTATAAACGCCAACCTCAACATGTTTAATATTAAGTTTTTTTAAAATATATGTATAACGAGAAGCACTATATCGTATCAATGTTGCTCTCCTGGTCCACCAAGCGGCTCTAGCTCCTTTCGAATTTCCGACCATGAGCAGTACAACTTACATTATTTCCGAACCTTCTTTTAAAAGTTCGACAAAGTCGAACCTAAAAAGACAAACCTGAAACTCATCAAGTTCGCAAGCTTTTAGTTGCGAAGCTCCTGTCTGAATGGCTCCTTTCGAAATTGCTCGCGCAAAATGCATAAAGTGCCTACCACGTCGCTGGCAGATGCTGAACAAGATAATGCCGAACGTACAGCCTGCGAAAACACAATGTTGAACAAAGCAGGAGCCCACAAATGCGTAAAATTAGAGCTTTGAGCCGAAAAACGGAAATCTCGGAAACCGAAAAGGGGCTAGCAGAAGCACATCCACGCGTTTTGGCCGGTCCACACGCTTGCCACTGTTTACGACTGCGTGCCTTAAAACCTCGTAAAATATCTTACGACGAAACAACACACTATTTCTTTCGCGCGTCGTTCTTTTACTCTGTTTATGGAATAACTTTTGACATTTTTTTCAAACGACCATTTCCCGTGGATATTACCCACATGTGATCTCGGAAATACAGCAAGACCTCCTCTCTAGCGAAATTCAGTTTCAGAGTCATCTCATAGATGGCACCAGCGTTCCAGTGTGCCAGTGTGTTTCTCTAGTGGTAAGAGATCACAAGAACTGGACAGTAAGCAAACGCAAATGTGCCAAAGGGCCTCAGTGTACAACCACAGTCGCCACCAATATAAAAGACCCATTTGACAAGGCTGTTTAAGGCAGACCTTCTGGATTCGCTTTCTCCGCGGGCCCAGATTACACGGGGAAACGCACGAACCTTTGTTCACTTATTACTCTTAGTTAAAAAAAAAATGGCTATGGCCAAAACGTGCTTAACACTGCCGCGTAAATAGCCTCGGCGATATTTCATATCGTGGGAGACTGTACCCGTTAGAAAAATAACGAGTGTTCAAAAAACATTTTACGAAGCCACCCACCTGCCTTTCTTACTCTCAACGTCCCGCGACGGACGTATGAAAGAGCGTTGTTGTGCAACACGGCGATGCCATAAAGCCGAGCATGTTTGATCGCGACATTTATTATGAAACCCGCCTTCGCGCGGTTGCTACGGTGACTATCTAATAAAAGCGTAGAGGTGCTTATGAAACGGCATGGAAATTTAACGGCCCGAAGCGACCCAAGTTGCGTGGGCTACAATTTCGTCGCAACCGGGAACAGAACACGTTGTGGAGCGTTGAATGCGACGACGAGATTAAAATAAATGAACTTGTGCCGGGCAAGAGAGAAAACAATTATGTTAGGGCCACGACCCCTTAGCTCTGACCCGACTTCGGGAGGTGGGTTTGCGCCAGGCATGTATACGTATACCCATTATTGGATGGAGTAACTAAGTCCCATTAAACTTTACTCTCTCAGAAATGTAACTATATGTTACCCCAATTCACGTGTTATCTTCAGGTAGCTCGGAATGTTTCGTTTTTATAAAGCAGTAGTCGCTTCCACTATTTGCTATGGCTAATAATTCCTTGCCTTTTTAATGCGATCAATCGGGGATAAGCATGGCTATACTGACATTCCTTGTGGCCATGTTTTTTTTTTTACAGCGACAACTGTTTTGGGCTTTTCCCCTCAGTGGAAATGGACGTCGTTTGCTGATGTAGTATTTGGTAATATGGAAGTTTTTAAAGTTGTAGTTGTTGATGCGGTAGTTGTTGTTGTGGTAATTTCTCATTTATTTATTTACAAAAACCTGCATTGCTGTGACGCATTATTGCAGAGAAGGCGTAACACGATCTTTTAAACATAAGCAATACCAAGGTGCATTATATTTTTATGAATAGAGTAATATAATTTTAAAACAGCACTGAGCACCAGAGAACATCTTAAAGATGTGCCGTGAACAGGTCTATCGGCCGCCTATTCCACTCATGATTGGTTCTTCGGAAAAAGGAAAGAGCGAAAGTATCAGTGTGACCGGTGTATGGTTTGATTTAGTGAGGGTGATTTCTTGTTCCTGTCAAAAAGGTTCATGTAAAAAGGTATTTTTATTGTTTAGTAGTTTATTATTGTAGGTATCACCTAAAAAATCTACCTAAAATACTTTCTGCGTTCAATTAGTTTTTTTTTAATGTGAATCTAGTACATTGCTTCTGCTTTTTTTCAAGTTTTTCTATTAGATAAATTTGATGCAGATTCCAGACAACTGAAGCGTGTTCACTGCACGGACGAATAAATATGAAGTATAAGGTTTCCTTAACTTGCCTTGAAGCCTGTCGAATATTTCTTTGTATAAAATTTTGCACATGTGTATCGTTCAGAACTATCATTTTAAGATATTCCTTCCATAATAAATCACTATATACCAAAACACCCAGATATTTTAAATTTGGGCTAACTTCAATTATATCATTATTTATTATGTAAGCGGAAGTAATGAGATTTTCGTTTTCGTAAATTTAATATGTACGCATTCTTTTAACATTTGAAGTAATTTCCAGGTATCACACCATATAAAAGATTATAAAATTACTGGGATTAGTAAGTAATCTAAAAATAATAGAATCGCCTGCAAATAACCTTTTAGCTCATTGTATTTCAATAGTGATGACGTTTATATGAACCAGGAAGAACAGAGCACCCAGCACAGAGCCCTGGGGGACACCATACTCAACTTCTACATATTCGGATTTTTCCCCAAGTACGACACACCGCGTTCGTTCACTTAAATAATCCTTAATCCAAGCCAAAACTTTCTTATCTAGTAACAGTAAGCTAAGTTTATAAAATAACATGTCATGACCTACAAGGTGAAACGCCTTTCTAAAATCCGAAAACGAACAGTATGAATCCGCTGTGTGAATGGCTCCAGCAAGAACATGAAAGACCAGTACAGTACTGCAGGATGTTCTAGTACGAAATCCATGTTGATTCCGAAGGAGAAATGTATCATTGCTCAAATGACCAATAAGGTCACTATAATAAAAAACATGTTCCATGAGTTTGCAGCATATTCACGTTAATGATATAGGTTTATAGTTTTTCACGAAGTTTTTAGCACGACTTGTGTATGGGCACAACATTTGCCATCTCTCAATTTGTTGAAACCTTGCGATATATTAGTGGTTTAATAATAGGAACAGGCAAGTAATTCGCCAATTCTTCGGGTGAGCTTTTCAGTACAACAGGAGAAATGTTGTCTGGCCCTATTGAATTTTGCACATCGCGTTTTCGTAACAGCAGGACTATTTTATTGTGCGTTATCTCAGTGGGTAACATAGTGTGCTTAATTGTCTGGTGCGCGTTTGGGTAACAGAATGTTGAAGAAGGTTTAGAAAAAACGACTTACACTAGCTCTCCTGTGCACTGACCGTAATTTCGCTTGACAAAACGGATTACAAATAGTTATTCGCAAGTAGCCTTTATCTCTTCATCTTCAAAATATCCGTTGTTTATTAAAAAAGGTGGGGCAGTTGTATCATCTTTTTATTTGCTTTCACAAACTTCCAGAGTTTTTTAGACTTTTCATGAAGTTTAGTTTATGTTTGTAATAGACTTTATCTTAGCTTTCGTTTGGTATTCTGTTTCACTTATTTTGTAACCGACGGGTTCTTCTTAGTTTGTAAGGATTGAATTCAGCAGGGAGTATATTTGCCAACTAAATCATGAATCTTTAATTTAAATTTATTCCAAAGTGCATCGATGCTAATCTTTTGCGCTGTTCTAAAAAACATAGGAAAAATCACGAAGTTACCTTCGATCGTACCTCATCATATTTTGCTCTATCGTAATATAATTCTTTTTTTTTCGCATGACACGTCGGTTTGCTTGTTTTCGGTAGAACCAAACTAGCTGTCACAATCTTATGAACAGATATTCCCGGTAGCATGCGAACATTATCTATGACTTCCTGTATGCTGCATAACAACCAATTCAGTATATTTGAGAGACTTGTAACCTTTATGACGCATTGTGTTAGTTCAAACGTTTCCGCAATGCCGTTAAAATCAGTCTAAAGCGTGTTTGCCGAGCCGGTTGTCTTGCCATTTTTCTTAGCTAAATCAGGAAGAAAAAAAAAATCATCTCCCTCCCCCCCCCCCCCCCCCCCCACCCCCCTCCTTTCCGAAGGACAAACCCCTTTGAGCCAGCAAGAATTGTATCTGCTAGTCCATCCAAGCCGTCACTGTTCTCGTTTGGAGAATGATGATGAACAGAAATAAAAAAAAATTATCATTCAAGCACGTTTGACTCCATGATGTCTCAGTGTTAACATTTGGAATTGGTAATTTTGTTGTCGGAATGTTTTTTTTTTGTCCATAAAGATGAAAACGTTTCCACCGTGCAATTTTCCGACCTTATTGGACTGCATAATTATTTGGGAATACTTTGCCTGATCCTAAGGTGGCGTCTAGCTATGATTCCGAACCCATGACAATCGTTATCGCCCCCCTGCTTGAGCCCCCTAACCGAACATCCCGTCGTTTGACTAACAGCCGAAGTTATAAGCGCATTTTTGGTCATACATCTGCGTTCAATAATTCCTCACTACCACGCGCAATCATGCCTTGGAATTCTCTTCCTGATCACATAACCGCACTTTCCGACCCTACAGTATTCTGAGTAGCTGTTTTAGATTTTTTAAGTACTAATTAGTTTTCGTTTACAGTGATGTTCTTGCCCAGATATTAAAGTGTTATATGTGCTCGAATCCTACAATTTGTATAATACATAATTTTGTTATAGTGGTTTGTCAGTTGTGATATTGCTATCCTGTTCGTACTGTTAATTCTTTTTCTTCTTTTAAGTGTTGACTATACTGTAATTTGAAAAAATCCCCCCTTGTGTAATGTCCAGAAATGGACCTTCAAGGTGTTATGAATAAATAAATAAATAAAGATGTTGGTTGGACGGTCTAGAGTAAACTTAAGAATTTATCTACCTTATTTTAAATACTGCGACACTTGATACTATGACAGTTCCAACGCTCGTGTTTCTCGTAATCATAAAGTTTGTTTGCTCCTGTTTATCACGAGTACTGGAATTAGCCTGGCACGTGTAGAACGATTTACGGAGTTATATGTATGTTACGTTGAGGCTTCATTGGATGGGTGCCCGTTTTGATGCCGATGGAATGTCGCTAAGTTATCTAGATTTCCTTTCGTCAGCCTCGCGCACATTTCCAGATTCACGATGAAGCATGAAGTACTTTTCATACTGTTCAGTCGGTCCATTCAGAACCTGAATCCACAGTTCTGTGCTTTTGCATATTTAACCAGCTTCCCCTGCGTCAGCTGAATGACTTAGAAGAGTCTTCACTAACAACGAGACCACTATCTTTATGCCTATATCCTGAAGATGGTACTGACTCTTTGTGCATAAGGAAACAAAAAATTCACTAGAATTGACCTTTTTCTAGCTTTGTTGCAGGCGCCAATGTGATGTGCCCTATCAATATTGTCAGGGTTCCTCTTTATTTTCATCTATTCGTCGCAAACTTTTATCATGAGTATTTTCGATTCCGCCCATGTTAGCTAGACATGAGGAAGATACATAGAAAGGGGGGACGGACACGAAGACTTCCATCTAGCAACTACCTTTATCTGGCAGTTCAAAAAAGACCAGGTTCGATCTACGTGAATTGTTTTCTGCATCATTGCAGCTGGATGTCAGGACAGCGAGTTCAGCATGCGCCATTATTTTTCTTTAAAATCGTTGTTTTGTGCTATTTCTAAATCATATTTCCAGGTTTTAAGTTCCTTTTCAAACGTGCATACTCCTTCTGACGACACTGATATTTTTGTGGCTGCAGCAATAAGCTCTTCTAAAAGTTCCCTCACTTTCTGGGCAAACTCATTACTCCCATTCTGAAAATGCGTGACAAGAGACTGTAGTGTGGTTATCGATATGTTAAATTCCGCGTTTGTCAGACCCGGATTTTTGTCAACAGCTCCAATAGCATCATCAGATCTATAAAACACTTAGAAACTGATTTTTGGTCGATGTTTTTTATGTTGTAGCTGTTGATGTTGTAGTTGATGATGTTGTCATTGATGTTGTGGTTGGCGTAGTAGGGCGTCCGTCGTGGACGTTGCGAAGTCCTTGAAAGAGGTCGCCCGCCGCCTGAGGGAATCCAACCTGCGTCCGCCGCGTGCAAAGCGGAAGCGTTACCGCAACGCTACGCAGAAGTGCTAACAACCCGCTTTCTGGTTAGGGTTTTTGTAGTACCCGATGCACACTGCACGCGCTCTCCGGAAAACAAAGATAACAGATAACAAAACGCCGTTGTGGCATTGTCAATATCAAGAGCTCGTGCCGGGAAACGTCCTTCTTCGGGCTTCAAAACAAAATGTAGAAACAAAAGGGTTCAGAACAAAACGTTAAAAAAATGTATTTTGTTCAGAACGCGTTTTTTTTTTTTTTTTCACGCACTCTAGGGTGCGCGAACGCGATACCAATCCTCAAACGACTTCGCCGTCACTTGCCGCAGCTATTGTTGTGACAGTACTATACATTAACCAAGGACTGTCAATTTTTTTTAATGGTCTATCTAGCATTTCTTAGTCGCGTAATTTACAGGCATGAGCTGGGGCGAGAACTAGATTCGGTACTTGCGTCGTACACGTTCCCCTGCAGAGATAACTAGATTTCCTGATTCGTTACTTCATAAAAAATAACAAAAATACGTTACACCTTCCTTTTCTTGGAATATAACTACGCCTTTGTTTACAAAAAAAAAAAGTAGCCAGGTACAAGCAACGCGTTACTCGCAACGCGTTACGTATACAAGCTTGGTTTGTGCACTCTGTACACTTCGTTTTACCGTAACTTGGAAAAGAGCGAACGCTCAGGGTCCTTTCGAGCCAATCAGAGTGACGGAGGGGAAACACGTGACAGCCTTTACCAAAGGTACAAGGGCACGAACGTAACAAAAGCAAGATGAAGAAAGAACTCCTCTCTCACCCGTGCCCTGTCTTGCGCATCTTGCAGACATCACTTTTTTCCCTTTCGGAAGGTTAGCATGTCGCTGAGAATTCGTACAAAGGCGGCTTTCGTCTTTTCCTCCCGCCCGGGGCTACGACAGCAGTGCGCGCAACCAGCGAGGTAGAGTCATGCGTTTCTCTCCGACGCGCTGATTGGCTTCCTGTTACCGCAGCCTTTGCCGTTTGCCACCTTACTGTGAGGTTGAATATAGTAAATAGACGAAATAATCGCGAGTTTCGGTAGATCTGTCCGATGGCCCCAAAACCCGATAACAATTCGATGCACACGCAAAGGAGGTGGCGGATTACCGGGTGTCGTTATCGGAGTCATCGGAACGATCTACTTAAACTAATAGAAACACGCAAGGAAGCTGACGACCGAGGCGGGCGAATGTAACGGCGTACGTTGCGTCATTAGAGAGTTTTAGTAGATCGTTCCGATACCTCCGATACCCCCAAGAACAATACCCGCTAACGATAAGACGAATGCGCAAAGGCCGCGGCGGATTATCGGACATCGTTGTCAGAGTCATCGGAACGGTCTACTAAAACTCTATATTGAAAGCCCGAATGCTGCAGCCCACGCGTTTGTGTTTTGAGTATGACCAACTGCATTGAAACCGCTCCTCACCACTTACGAGGAAAGAAAAAACTACAGCCACCTATCATCTGTCCCCTGGAACCTTTCATATCTGCGAATGTCTAGTTTTTCAAATTGTACCGAAGGTGGTGTCCTATTTGTGAGATGAAATTTACGCACTACAAATAAAAAACGGTCGCTTAAAACTGTTTAAAATCCATGTTGATAGAATGATGCGTCGCTTTATTGGACTCCAGTCTGGATGCCGCGGAAACTCTTTGGAACGCCGTAGGTGGCGTAAGCTGCAGCCCGTCATCGAAGGTAGGCAGCCGTTGTTATCCATCCATTCATTCAGCGTGACTATCAAAAGATCTATTAAAAAAACATAAAGCAGCAGCACAGTGGCTTAGCCTATATGCCACACTTTGCTAACGTGTGTAAACAATCACGCGGCACTGACATCATGCCGCTGCGGTCGCGCTGTTTTCGGCACGGCGCATGAGCAGAAAGTTCACCTCACGTTAATCTGGTTACTGCGCACGCGCGTTGCCCACAGCTGGTGTAGGGAAAAGCGGACTCGTTTGTGAACGACGTTCTGGCCGTGGCACAGGTCCTCTGCCTTCAGGTCCGCCCACTAGCCTTCAAACGGAGCCAATCAGAGCTCGGCATTCTGACGTCACCACAACCCCGGCAAAAGAAGCAGACGAACTTGCGCTCCGCAAGTTCGTTTCCTTCCATGCCGAAATAGCCGAAGTGTTGTGCTGTCAGATGTAGCGATCCTGGTGGTTGGTCGTAAAAGTTCTGGCAAAAAAAAATAAATAAATAAAGCACGAGCTAACGCGAGTGCCGCTGTAGTCATGGCGTCCCAAGTCCTGGTTGATGAAGCTTCCGCGCACTGTCAAGCTAGAGAGAGACCTGCAAAGGAACAGGCATCAGCAACACCCGACACCGCCGCCGAAAGCCGCTAGGATCGCGGCCGGCGACAGCGCGATACTTGTACGACGTCATCAGGCGGAAATCGAGGGACCATATTATTGGACTCGGTAAAACACACCAATCGGAGATGCCTTCCCGGCACCATACTTATACACCCGTGCAGCATAAAAGGGACCGGGCGTTCGCGAGTCACGTATTTTCGGACCCGTTTATGATGCGACACGTGCGCATTCTGGACGACGGAAAGCTCTGATGTGATCCCATAACCGGAGCCGAGGAAAGACACTCCATGTCGACAATGTTACAAAGAAGGAATTTCCCGAAGCGCTCGTTTCGCCCGATACTCAGTATTCGCAATCCCCAGCGGCGCGCATTTATTCTCCTTTCCTCTGTTCCCCATTCCGGCCGCCAGGCCTCGCCGCCCTTCGCTGCACACATGGTTAAAACTAGCTCCTCGCTTCTCATCTTCACGACTACTCCGCTGGGTGGCGTCGCCTCCTCTGAAATTGGGAATGCTGAACTCAAGAGCGACAGTTTATCCGCTTGCCCCAGGTCGCCTATTTCTCGACCGCTGCCATATCGTTTTTTTTTTTCCTCCCAAAATTTATTCCACAATAGAGGAGGGGACGGAAACTTCATCGCGACTTCTCATATTATTATTTCTTATTTTTGTTTTAGTTTTCATGTTTTAACTTGTTGTCGTGGCCCTTTTGCTTCTTTTTTTTAATCGTTTCTTCTTTTTTCCTTGAAGCGGAGAAAATCTTGTCCGGGTTTCTTGGAGTTATGACGCGAGCTTTGGCCGACTTCCGGTTAAGATTTCAGGAGACATCAGCATATAGTGGTACAAAAAGTGAGCATCTCTGCTCAATATGTAATTTGGAGCCTAGGTCGTGGTTCGCAGACTCTTGCGTGAACAAATCGTATGCTGAATAGTTCGTCGTAAGCTCGTCCGTAAACGCTGTTGCATATAAGAACTTTGCTTGGGCCCTTCTTTCGTACCGCGTGCAGTTTGGTTTTTAAATCTAAAGGCCTCGTTTAAAATTCTAAAAAAAAAAAAGGTTGCTTTAGCGAAGTGCATTTTCGCTTCTTTCATTGCTTCCTTTTTCAAAGATCTTTGACTTTAAAATTTACATACACGCTTATCAGAATCTATATATAGGGAATGGGCACTTTTATCAAACATTACCCTGGTCCGCATACTTCACCGCCGGAGCCTTTAAAGCATCCTTTTAAGCGCGTCCCATGCTTCAAAATTCAAATGCTCCGGTGGTGTGGTACGCGGAACACGGTAACGGTATTTTTTCCTAAAAGTCCTCATTGACAGCCTACTAAACGTAGGGTGTGTCACAGCGGAAGTTTTTCTTCATCGCTCTTCAGCTAATAATATAGCAGCATTAATTAAATATGAAGCCGAATATAAGTTACAACTCACAAGTTATAACGAAAAATCAATCGAATTTATGTGTGCGTTTATACAGATCGTAAGTGCTGTCTGCCTCTGACGTGCGGCGACAGTGGTCTATGGTGTACACACGAAGATGAACCAAAACAGTACCACTGCCAGTCTGGGGTCTTTGACGTGCATCGCGCATTAGTGGTACACGTCTGAACGCCGATACGATGCCGGTCGAAAAGGGCATGTGGCAGTCCAAAAAGAAGCAATTTACAGCGAGCATCCATGATTTTGAGAGTGCACGTCAGTGTTGCCCGACTACGGCGCGCTGGGCGTTTTCTCGTCAGTGAGTTGTGGCAGTCTGCATAAGCGTCATTCCCTAATTCCGGACTTTGCTGGTGGCCGAATCGCTGCATTTTATTGTTTCTTTTAAGTGCTACGGCGAGTAGAAGTTCTCGAGGCTTTTAAGAAAGCATTACACCATTTAGGGAACAAACGAACAAATGAAAGCCATTCCTATCGAGTCCGTGCGCATTCGAACAAAATCAAATACAAGTAGAATGTTTTCTTCACCTTATACAGATTTTTCACGGCGCCATACACTCAGCCACGTCTACCTACAAACGTATTAACTGTCCAAAACATACGGGCACACAAGATAGCCGAAAGACACGGGAACTCACAGCTTGCAATGGTATATTGAACGGCTCTCACCAACCAAACAACACATTATACGTAATCCACGGTTCCGCGCTATCCAAACAGGGGTTTATTTTAGAAAGATATCGAATAGCGCATCATACCCAATCTAAAGTGTCAACGTCAATCACTTCACGACGATCGGACGAAATTCGGACTTTTTCAGGGCAAGTTTCGAGGACAGCTTTCTTTCCTATTTTTCACACACGGAAGCAAGAAACTGACGAGTCTGTTCTTGCCCCTACCCCGCATTCGACCAGCTATTCTTCGTGAAGACCACGAATGCTTTTCGGTGATTGTCTCAGCGGAGATAATCCTCGATGGACATCGAACGGGCCGCGTCACGGGCCGATCGACGCTCGCCTTTTTTTTTTCATTCGAGTTAGAGCAAGCTTCGAGCCCTTGTATTCTCACGCAGGGAGATAACACAGAGAGGAGGTAAGCATCCCGAAAAGGTGGATAAAGTAAAAACTTTCGACAAAAGGCCCGCGAATTCCAAATACAACGCGGGTGGGGTGCCGCGCCGTCTGTGTTTCCACAGCTTAGGCGGGCGGGAGTCACAAGAATTGCGGTGACGCGCTGTGTTTGCAGACGAGCCCGCGTGTACCCACACCGGGTATGGGCACTGCGCCTGCGCAGAAACGAGATTCGCGCCAAGTGAAGCGTCCGCGCATGCGCAGCGCCGACAGCAGCGCCACCAGAGTGTCCTGACGTCAGAGGGTCGAGTTTGTCTATCCTCTCCGTTTCACTCTACGTCGAACTGCAGCCCACGCTAGATTCAGAATAGAGCCAAATCAAGCAGCAACAAAAGTGAACCTTCGCGACGTTCGTCGTTTTAGTACATTTTCTAGACCCGGCGAAAACAACTACGCGCAAAAATATTGGCGGCGACCTTTACATTCAACTTTCTATGATGCATGAAATGCAGCAGTATTTAAGACGTGATCATTCTATTTTTGTTTAGATTGTATACAGCATTCTATAATATAGGTGACGTGGAATCAATATATATATATATATATATATATATATATATATATATATATGTATAGTAAAGGTAAAATGACGTGGGTTTCGTGACATCAGTTTCCCCGCTAAATATAGCGGGGAAATTGAGTTGGTGCATAGGTCAAGTGACGTCAATTGCTTCGCTAAATTTAGCGGGGAAACTGAATTGGTCTGTAGGTCCCGTGACGTCAAATAACGTGACATCAAATTTCCCACTAAATTTGGCGGAGAAACTACATTGGTGTGTAGTTCACGTGTCGTCCGGTTACGTGACACCAGTTTAAGAACAAATACCTCCGACTTGCATAACCATATCAACATTTATCAGACGTTTCGTCTCCGATACGGGAGACATCATCAGTGCGGCCTGGGAACACCCGACTAGCTACCAGAAATCCAACGCTTCTTCTTCCTTCTCTTCATCCGTGGCGCTGGTTCTGCCGACTTCTTCGTCCATGGCATACGGGAGACATTATCATCGTCTGCCCTCGCTTCAACTTCTTTTTACGTCCGTCCTGGATGGTAAGTTAAATGACAAGTTATTTCAGGATGTCGGTGTATACGTCGGGGAGGGGGCCGCGGTTAGAATTGCAGGCAGATGGGTCACTGCGAATACACCATGATTCCAGAAATCTTCTGGGGCCCCACCGTTGTTCGCGTGCCAGGGTCACAGCGTTCGCCAGGTCGAAAGTGTGACCAGTCGCCCAACAATGGTCCACCAGTTTAGTTTTTGATCTTGTGGCATGTGTTGCCTTCTCCACGTCTCTTTTGTGCTCTTTGAGGCGGGTACTCCGTTTGCGGCCAGTTTCTCCGATGTAACACTTGTCACAGTCCTGGCAGTTCACTTTGTATACAACACCACTTTGAGATTCAGGAGGGGTTGGATCTTTTGGCTTCGAAATGAGGTCACGTAATTTTATATGGGGTTTGAAAGTTGTTCGTATACCTAGTGGCAGGAGGGACCGGCGAAGAGATTCTGAGACGCCTTTTACATAAGGGATAGTCACCACGCCTGCTTTGTAATTATTAGTCACTTTTGTTCTTCCCTGCTGCATCTGTTTACGTGTGTTTTCAATAAAACCTTGTGAATACCCGCGCCTCAAAAGGGATCCGATAACAGTCTGAACTTCCGATGCTCGTAAATCTGAATTTGAAGGCAAATGTTATGATCGGCTAATTAAAGTTTTTACAACGGCTCGCTTATGTTCTACAGGGTGGTGAGAATTGAAACTCAAAAAATTACCGGTATCACAAGGTTTACGATACACGGTGGTTTCAATC
Source organism: Ixodes scapularis (assembly GCF_016920785.2). Classification (NCBI taxonomy): domain Eukaryota; kingdom Metazoa; phylum Arthropoda; class Arachnida; order Ixodida; family Ixodidae; genus Ixodes; species Ixodes scapularis. The sequence continues at coordinate 95,026,286 of NW_024609881.1, forward strand.
TGACCGGTGTCACTTCGGCAAACAGTTACGTCCAAAAAAGGTAACGTGCTATTTTGTTCAACTTCTCACGTGAACTGTATGGAAGGTTCAATGCTGTTTAGGGTTGCATGGAAGTCATCGACGTGATCCTCATTTAAAATAACGAAAGTGTCATCTACGTAACGTTTCCCCGCAAAAATTATCGTTGAAGCTCAATTGGTTTGTAGGTCATGTGACCTCAATTATCCCGCTAAACTTAACGGGCACTGGAACTGATTTGCAGATACTGCGAAGTCAGGTCACGTGACATAAGATTTCCCACTAAAAATTGCGGGGAGTCTGAATCGGTGTATTGGGCACGCGGCGCCAATTTTGCCGCTAAATTAAGCGGGCAAACCGAATCGGTCTGTACGCCCCTCGACGTGGGCTCACGTGACATCCGATTTCACGCTAAACATGGCGGGGAAACTGAATTCGCGTATAGGACCCGTGACGTCGATTTTCCCGCTAAATTTAGCGGGCAATGCACGGACGGACGAAATTCTGCAATTGGGTAGCATAAAAAGAAAAAAAACACTTCATGCTGCTTAAAAAGCTCAGGATTACGACGCACTCGCTGTGCGCGCGTGTACAACTGGGTCAGAAATATATCACGTTTAAAGTCGTTTCTCGAAATCGTCAACAGCAGACTTGCCATATGTATGTAAGCCGTTGGCTCGAGTGACGTCGGTAGTAGAAGCTCCGCCTCCGGCGCGAGCGTTTTACCCTTGACGGCGCTTCGGCGCAAAGCTCAGAAAGCATGACGGAAGCCCACGACCGAGTGGTGGAGAAGGACCGTCTCTTCTGGATCTTGCGTTCCGGCAAACACGTATTTCTCATCAATCCCGACTGGTAGCTCAGTCTCTTCTTCTTACGCAACATATTTTTTTCCTTAGATGTCCAGAAGGCGCCCGGAAAATCATTAAGATCGTTCGGGATCGTGCTGTTCCTTTTTTTTTTCTATATTTTTTACATTGTATTTTTTGTTCACTGCAGTGGGTATTTAGATATACATTTATACGATGAGGACTTCCTTATAAGTTCGGTGAGTCCCAGCGTAGACAAGCCGGTCAACCAACCTAGGGACGTCATTATGTTAGGGGGGGGGGGGGGGGGGGGGCTGAGTAAAAAGGCGCCGTTCCAGCAAGTTCATGACACCCACTTCCGTCGCCACACAGTGCATCGCACGTGGCACGATTTAATGGCCTGTCGTTTGGCGAAACGCCCGGATCCTCGATTTTGCTTCGTGTGTGTGTGTGTGTGGACATCCGGTCATATACCCCAGGATTCTCGTGTGTTGGTGGGGGAGAGCTTTTGGTTCCGACAGTCTGTCTTGAGTTCTTACTCAGTTGCGCCTTTGGACGTGCTGAGGTTATTGATTTCTTGCCTGACCATCTCAGACGCCTTTTCTGTTTGTTTGTTCGTTTGTATTTCACGTTCCTTTTGTCGTCTCATTCATTTTTCATTTAGTTCATTCGTGTTACCCATACTCGAAAAGTCGCAGAGTGCGGAGTACTTTTTTTTTTTTTGCCTTACAAGTCGTGTTTTTCTGTTGTTTTTGTTGTATGTGTGTGTGTCTGTGTTTGATTTGGGAGGGAGGGGGGGGGGGGGCAGAGAGTTTCGTCTTGTTATTATGTCATAAATATGCTATATGACATAGATTAGAGCGTGTTTTAATCACTACGCTTGTGTTTATCACATGATAAAAACGATGCCCTTATATGGTGTAGGGATCGTCCGCGACGATCACAAAATCAAGAGACGTTTCGGAACCTGGTAGGTTCTCTATCTGCACAGCGAAAAAAACTAGTGAAAAAAAAACAACACGTAAAAAACTAGATAAAGCAACTAGAACAAGGTAAAGAAATAAAACTACATAAAGAACCAGGAAAAAAAAGATTGAGTTTACTGCTGAAAGTGCTGCAGCATAACTGCAGAAACGTCGACAACCGTTCAATCAAAACCTCCAATCACATAAACTAGCTTTTTTTTTTATTACGCTGATGCGTGTTTGTTTTTGAGTGTTTGTTGCTTAGACATCGGTACTTTGAAGTTTGGAGTCGCGCAAATATACACAACTCTATTAAAAAAAAAAAAAAAAAAAAAAAAAAAACGCGGTGGGTGTTGTTTTGACTTTATTTCGGGTTTCATAAAAACAAAAAACGATCCGTCTTTATATTAATCATATACAACTCGCTTTTTGCTCACACACTTTCTATTATATGGGATGCCCCTTCTATATCATGCCTAGGGGCAGTTCCTTACCATTCCCTGCCTACCATATAAATAATGCATGGTGTAGTCAGAATGCACGAGAACTTGCAGCGCAATCTCTGTTGAGAATCCCATTTCTTGCCTCGGCGACTTGTTTCCTGCGCTCACTGTTGTCTGCGAGACTCGGACGAAAAGGGGACGTGAGCTTAACGAGCCTTTCTCAAACCTGCATTATTAAATGGCCCGCAGTCAGCTGGCATAGCTAAACAAATTCACTCGAGGCCTCGTTCACGAAGTCCCTTGATAAAATTCACGCTTCGCATTTCTTATACAGGTACAGACTCTATACTTGCAAAAGCCTGGCAGATCGCCACGAGAAGTGGCCGCCGAAATTGCACTACTTGCAACTTTCAAGACAAACAAAAACGCATCAAGGGACGTGTTCATTCTCAGCAGCCAATGCGGCTGTTTGTACGACGTTTGAAAAACAAAAATGGTGGTAAGGATCGAAGTGTTGCTTTTCCAATCATTCATAATCGGGAGAAAAAAGGAATCGAACAAGAGACCATAAGGTCACGTGACCAGGAAGTGACATCGTGACGTATCCAAAGCGTCACGTGACGGGATACAATGACGTCACAGGATACTTCGTTATCCCGTGACGCCGATGTCACTACGGGACATCAATACACCTTATATTCATTATTAGCTCCATCCCTCGGCGGCCGTGCGAGTTATCGAGCCTCTGCGCAATATTTGAGGCTTCTCCGCCATCTTTGAGGCTTCTCCGCCATCTTTGAAGCTTCACCACAACCAATGCAAAAATTAGTTTAGCGCCCGACTAGCACATTTTTGCTATGGTATACCTCGGGGACTGATTCTCGGCCCGCTTCTTTTTCTTTTATACACTACAGTGACATTGCAAACGTTCCTCAAACACCCGGCATATTTTCATAAGCGGATGATACGAAAGTATCTTTCTACAGTAAATCCTTAGTCTAGAAAGAGAGGCGAAGATTTGGCTACATTAACTGCACTTGTGGTTATCTTCTAACCAACTGCAGTTAAATACGCCAAAAAAGAAATGTATATTTTTAAGAGCGAAAAAAGAAATCGTTAAGCCGCGGAAACATTGCTTATATATACATCATACAAAAGGCAGCCTGCATAAGTATTCGACCGCCAATCACCGCGAAATCCATGCTTCGAATGCCGCGTGGCAATGAGCTCGAGGAGAAAACTACGCACGCGGCATTCGAACCAGTGATATTGCGGTGGCTCGTGTGTGTAAACTGTCTTTTGTATGATGGATGAGAATAACAATTCACATATCTTTCTAATTTTCAAGAATTGAATGCTTAGAATCATTTAAATTCCTCGGTGTTTGTTTCCACGAAAATTTAAGCTGGACAGCCCATGTGAACCATCTCAGGAGATAGAGTTATCGATCGATTGGCATCATTTTCTTAGCTAAGGTATCTTCCAGGGTGGTTAAAACAACAACTCTGTACATCACTGATTCACTCGAAGCTGCAATATGGTTTGTTGATTTGGGCCTAACTCAATATGGTTTGTTGGTTCCTGCATTATGGTTTGTTGGTTTGGGACTATAACTAACTCTACAGATTTACTTACATTACACAAGGAGCACTTCGGTTAATTGATGGTCAACCTTTGTCGCAATTCACCGCCCCCTATTGATTTTATATAAAATATTAGCATCGCCAGAACGTTTCTTCTTCAAAGTCGCGATCTCAATAAATTGTCTCATTAACACAGATTGTATTAATTTTTTATGACTCATATCTACCAAAACAAACAAGTTACAACGTGAGACACCTGAAATTCTTAAAACTCAAAAAGAGAACTAATTACGCTACTAAAAAAAAAAGTATATCCTGAATACTCACAACAAACATATTGGCATTTATCAAATACCCATAAAATATTTTCCGTGTATCTTTTAAAAAAATATGTTAAGAATTACCTGGTAAGCTGTGAAATAGTGCAGTAACCAATTTGCGCTGTGTGTACGTTCTTTTATGTCAAACTTTTAGGTTGTTACCTCGTCGAGTGATTTAAATCACCTTTTTTCTTAACCACCTTGACAATTGTGTGTCAAAATAAAACATGTCAGTCAATCAATCAATCAATCAATCAAAGAATTATGAGCCGCGGTTGTCCCGGTGTTTCTCTTGTTGCTGTCGGGGTGTTCCTGAGTGATTTTCGAGAGTAAACAATGAACTAAGTGCGTGCATTGAAACTTATGACAAACTTCTCTTCATGCTCCACCTCGCAAATGCCTGCAGTAACGACAAAGGCACAGGCGTGTGAGTCTATAGACGCTTTAAACATGCGCCAGATTGAACCGCCATTGCCGACCTTCTCTTGTCTTACCGAGATGCGGAGTCACTGAAGCAGGCATTGACGGGCCTTCACAGAGGCCTATGCTAGGGAGGAGGACACAGCAGAATCTAAATGGCAATGACCTGGCCTTCAACACTAATGATGAAGTGAAGCGAACGGAGTAAGAGGAAACAAAAACTGAAGAAGGTCGGTTATGGCGGCGCCCATGCACAGCTGCCTGAAAGTGTCTATAGCCCAGCAGAATGTTTTTGTTTGAACGAGAACTGGTACATAGGAAGCACTTTCCAAAGCGATCAAGGGGCTCTGGAGATTTGTGTTTGTCCTTTGCCCCCCCCCCCCCCCCCCCCTTTGTTCCCCATCTCCAGGGATTATTATAGTTATTATTGTCCAGCTCGCTTCCACGCTCGCATTGATTGCATTATTATCGTGCACGTGCCTTTCTCAAAAGTCGAATTTGTGACTACGTGCAAAACCAACGAAGGCCATCTGACGCGCCCCCAGGGGAGAACTGAGGTTTATTTTTTTATCATTGACCTCGTAACCGAAATCTAGGTTACGGTATTGCGGGCACCTCGGCCGCGATTCATGCTTCTGTCTGCGCTACAGATATTTGTGAGCTGGAGTGTATAGGTGGTGCATTCATTGTATTAAAACGTTTTTGAGTGTGGGTTTCAGGAATAAACAATTAAGCACTCAAAACAAACTATATCTGTTTTGTTTTTGTCTTTTTCTTACAGATGGTGAGGAGAACAGAAACAAACCACCTGCTCGACTCTACTACTCAGGCACAGATGGCGCCACACACGCTCGCGTCTTCTGGATCGGCTTTCGGGTGTCCATTCATATCAAAGAACCTTTCACGTGTTTGCTGGATGCTACTCCATCTCTGAGTAGCGGCGTAAACCACACGGTTTCCACCGTTTTCCTTCCTGTGCAAAGGAGAAGAATGTTTTTTTGTTTTTTTTAATGCGTAATTATTTGTTTTGGTTTCCTTGGTACACATACTTATGAATTTTTAGTACAATAAATAAGCCACTTAAAGGCACCTTTGTGAAACGTTTCATCGCGCTCAGCCCATTGGTTTATTGATACGGTATTTCCCACGCCAGAATAGCGCTCGGAAACACCCTGGACAACTATAGGACCCTCCTTGGCGAGCGTCGGCGTGGCTTCTGCCGCATTAATGGAAAAAGCATTTCTTCACTTTGGCGACCAAAGTTCTTCTGGTGAAAATTACGTGCAGCGGAAAAAGATAAGGGTCTGAGGCGGCTCAGCGCTTGATACACCATGCTGAAAGGCTTTACCCCTTGGATTACCGAAGGTGCGACTGATTTGGTAAGGGTACTGGAATTTGGTGTAGGGGCAACGTTTTGCATGTAACGGCGTTACCGGTAATGCGTTGTCACTTTTTCGGTAACTTAAAAACGTAATCCTTGCATTTTTCAAAATAGTCAAGAATAATGACCTTACGTTACTTATTTCGAGTAACTGGTAACGTAGTTTTCTTACTCGCACATCTCCTTCTTAGAACATCAAAATATTACTTACATCCTTTCTTTCGTGTTCTAGGCGCCAAGTAGTATAAATTATTGGACTTATGCCACATAGCATTAAAAACAATGTTTCTTTCTTTCCCCCACGCGGACATTTCCACTTTCGAAAAACCCCAACGCCCACGCCCTTAGTCACAGCGTCAAAAAATGATATCGTATCATTATTAAAAAGTAACGCAAAAGTAAAGTGATTTATTTTCCATCCGTAACGATAACGATAACGCATTCTTTTCCTTCTGAGGTAACGCAGGTCTGTAACGCGTTTCTTTCATCTGCAAGCAACGAGTAACGTATTTAATTACTATTTTTGTTGGTAATGCCGACAACATTGCAATAGGATTTAATGAACGCAAGTGAAAAGCAGACGTTGGGAATGTAGAGATAGTAAAGTAGGGATTGTTACCAGGTATAAGCCGTGGAAAAGATGAATCGTTTCTTATCTTTTCCTGACATTCCGTACGGGGGAAGCTGCGCGCAACCGGTTGCCAAGAGGCACTTCTCTTCCCCATATCCCCCCACAGGTGGCAGTAATAACCGTCCGATTAGAAGAGTTCCGCCGTACCCTTTTGTATTCATGTGTACAGTGAGAATAATTATGAAACCGGTGTTACACAAAAAATATTAGTAGCGAACATACTAGATAAAAAAAGGTGAAGAGAAAGGTCACCCAAATGACTATTTATTAAACAAACACACGAATGTGATTTCAATATTCATATCGAAAAAAAGAAGAAAGCAGAAAAAGAAAAAAGAAGTGCAGTTGAAGTAGCAGTCTTGAAAGGCCTTCATCTAAGGGGTTTGGTAGCTGCCAAACGCCAATGTGCTCGGAACTTCTCAAAGGGCTACGCGGCGTTGTGTTTCCTTTTCTTTATTTTTGGGCCTGTTTCTTAGCTTAGAAGATGCTCTTTGCATACGAAATCAGGGTTTAAAGTCCGTATTCCTGTCAACAAAAAACTCCGGGTCCCAGAGCTCAAAAATTCAGTTTTATTTTTATAGGAAACGAGAGGATATTCACCAACACGCATCGAAGCTAAAACTTTGTTTGCACAAAGACGCGCAATACAAAAGGCTTCGTCCAAAGCTGTTATCTAATTTCCATTTCCCGGTTCCCAGGGCTCCACTGCTAAAAACTAAACAAATAAGCTGGAAGCATTGAATTGTTGAACAAAGCGAGCAGCCTGCACGGCACCGAGAAATCCTCGCGTCTTGGCATCTATGCCCGTCTCATTTGTTTGTTGACCTGCACACACAAGAGCTCAGATCCCTATTTAAAGGGAAGCTGAACGGGTTCTTGAATAAAGAAAAACACGAGTTAAAGGCTAATTCTAGCGTCTTTTTTCCTGTGAATTGTAATGTCACGTTCGTTTTGCCAAAACAAAATATAACTAGACACCCGGAAACACTAAAAAAAAAAAAAAAAAAAACTCTGACCAGCCGTTACGGCATACGCAGATCTTTCGGCCGCCAATCGCGTGTCGCTCGTTTATGCAGCGCGTGCAATTGCAAGATCGCCAAATATAGGAGGTATTCACTGGACGCCATATTTGAGGGCGATGTTTAGAGCGCATGCTCAGAAGGAGCTCACATCAATAGCTTGCTAGGACCTGCAATCTTGATGGTGCGGAATGCACGTTGCAAAAGAACTGCGGAAGCTCGCCGTCAGCACGCGCTCAGCAGCTGCGCACACAGATATGGCCGCTAGTGAATACTCCCTATACACTTTTACAAAAAAAAAAAGAGCGTGTGGCCGGCGCCATTTTGAGTGTTGTTGCGTATGGCGCGTGCTTTGCTCGTTTTCCAAAGTGACGAACATGAGCGTGCCGTACTGTGGAGATAGCACGCTGGACTGTGATTTTGTAGATATGGGAAAGGTCTGTAGACCAATAGACCCTTTCCGAAATTCAGTGCCATCTGGTGGTTTGTAAAGCAGTTTAGGTTTTGCCATATCAATGGCGGAAATGAACTTGTATCGGCACCGTCACTTTCGCAAGTCAACGGCACGCGAGGTTGTTCAGTGTGAGTCCTTTCTTGATCACTTTCAGTTCGATGGTGACCAAGAACCTGCATTCAGAACAAAGCTCCAACCCACTCAGGTGCCTCGAGAAAATTCTCTACACCAAAGTGCTTTAAAGCCGATTGTGTGCCGCCCACAGATTGACTGAATCTGAGTTATTACAAATAAACGCTTACGTAGCTCTTGTGTTCCATTCCTACGTCGCGTCGTACTGACCCCCCGAATGTACAGGCCTCGCAAGATCCGCTTAGGAGCCTCTTCAACGTCTGCCTTTATCAGTCACTAGAAGGCCGCCATTCGTATGGCACAGATGCCGTTCCACAGATGATGATAGTGACCAAAGTGGCCAGACTGAATTTCGGAAAGGGTCTATTCACACAAATGTTTTTTTCCTGGAGCCATTTTCAGCGTTCGTGCGTATGGCGCGTGCTTTGCTCGCTTTCCGAAGCGACAAACATGCGCGTGGTAAACTGTAGAGATCACACTCTCTGCTGTGAATTTGTAAACATTGGAATGGCGTATATTCCCACGCACTGACACCAGTCGTGACGTTTTTTTCTCACCTTTTTTTTTTTTTTTTGTTGAAGATAGCAAGAGTGCGCGTGCATAGTTTCAATAGGCGCTGAAGATGCGCGAGAGCGGAGATTCCGAACACTCTAAGTATGACGTCACGCTCATGGAAGAAGAAGCTTCAGCCAACACCACCTCGACAGAAGGCCTCCGCATGGTCTCCTCTCCCTCTATGAAACGTCATGAGAGTCGGATCGCGCTACCTCTGCTATTGGGCCCAAGCTCAACCTTCGACGCGCTGATTCCGCACGAACCCCAGCCAAACATTGTCAGATCGATCGAGGCGTGAGATTGGGCACGATTGGGCACGATTGGGCACTCGTGCCCAATCTCACGCCTTGATCGATCTGACTGTTACGACGCGTGCGGAGGCCTTCTGTCTAAACCCAGCATCCTGGGTTTCAATCCCCACCTCTAAACGTTTCGATCTGAATGAGGATCGTACTGGCGTGCGGTCGTGTATCACTACTGCGTGGTGCACGTTAAAGACCCCAGGCTAGCGGTTGTACTGCACTGGCTAAATTGCTCATCTATAGCTGGGAGACTCGTCGCCCGTTAAGGTAGACCAAGTTCGAGGCTGTATAAACATACACACAATCTTATTTCTGTTTTCTGTCTAGATGGCGTCGCTTCGTCGTTACTTTAAAATTTAATTTTCTGTAGCTTCCGTGAGCAAAATTTAAAGCTAATATTGATATTTGGGATCCTGGAGGCAAAATGAAGACGACTTAAGTATTTTCTTTTTCAAAACCAAACCGCTTCAGCATCCTTTTAAAGAAGTCTGTTTGTGCCCAAGCCAACATATTAGAACCTGAGGCACCAGCAGTTTCCAAAACCAAAAAATTAGAAATAATTATGGTACTAAAAAGTTATCCTACTAGATTACAGATGTTCTAAAAAAACATTCTAGCGCGAGTATGAGATGGCCCAGGACATCACTTCTATGTTTTATTTAAAAAAAAAAATACTTAAAGGAATATTTTAATGTTGCTAATGCACATACCCAGTACGTTGTGTTATTAATCAGTGTGATTTTTTTTAAACTAACAATTTGAAATAATTACTTTCTTGAGTTGTGCTGTGAGCTGACTTTTTACTTTATTTTTCTCTCTCGATTTGTGCTCTGCTGTTGAGCGTTGTTACAGGGGTTGGGACCCAGCCAGGTGATTGCGTTCGCGTTTTGTCCCAACCCCCTTGACAATTCTGTAAAAAAATAAAACAAACAAACAAACAAAACCACTAGAACCCTAAAACAATGTGACCAAAACAACAAATCCCCAGGCATTGAAAGCAACCAGAGGCGACGTAGATAAATCGTATGTATATATCTTGGAACCCCGACGCCGTGCCCGATAGAATGCATTATGCTTCAATTGGATACCCGGGCACGCGAGGATGTAAAATCGCGTTGTGTGTAATGCTTAGGCGGCGGAAAGTCAGTCAGTCCCCATGGGCGTCTGGTATCTCCGCTGCAGATGAGAAATTTCGCCAGTGCAGAAGGACTGCAAGCCTGGGTTCTCTAACGTCCAGTAGTGACACTCGGCCACACGATGGTATGCGACGCTCATTTAGATTAGAACGGGCAGGGGTGGAGATTGAAACCAGATTCCTGGGGTTCTGCTGCCCCAGCTTTTTGCTGCACGTGACCGAGCTGCGGTTTGTTAAAGGGACGCTGAAGCGGTTCTGTATTATAATAAAACCACTCAAATCGTCTTGGCCTGTAAAATCACAAATATCGAGAATTTTTTTTTCTTGGTTTTGTGCACGGAGGTTGCTGAAAAAGTTTCAAATTATCGCTGAAACCCCTCCTTTCCGTAGCGTTACATAATATTTAGTTCTTTCGTAATCTCCGCTCTCGCTCATCTTCAGCGCCTATCAAAGCTATGCACCCGCACTCTTGCTATCTTCAAAAAGGGCCAGGAAAATGACATCCCGACTGGTTTTAGCGCGGGGGACTATACGCCATTCAAATGTCTACAAATTTACCGCCGAGAGCTGAGGACTAACTGCACTCGACTGGGGCTAACCGAGAGGCGCGCGCGAGCAAACGCAGCCATTATATAGAGAAATATACACCATTAGTGACAGGGTTCCATCTGTCTAAACGCGCGGGCAAGATGGCGACGTCTGCTGCGTCGCCAACGGCCAGCGTTAGCGACGCACTTACTGTTTCGGAACGCGGGCGGAGGTATCCACAGACAATCGTAGCATCACAAATTGCAGGAGGGGGCATGTTTAAGGGTTAGAGCTGACGTTATAACGATCGCAGGCTCTGTTCCTGCACGTCGTGGAAGCCAGCGCTGCCGCGAGCGTGGCCATCGCGGATGCGCTGACCGTGCGCCTTTTGACCGCTGTCCTGGCGTCCTTCCCCTTTGCAATGTTTGGAACGTGGTCCTCCCATTTGCAATCCTTGGAACATGGTTTGGGAGCGCTTATGTTTTCTTTTTGGTTTAACTGGGATGAAAATAACCATAAAACACGTGAAAAAAACGTTTCAAAATATTTTCTTCTATATATAAATATATATATATATATATATATGTTTGTTTCTTTGTTTGTTTGTTTTTTTTTTTTTTTTGCAAAAGACGATTTGGTTGCCATGGGGACGCGCATGCGCAAAGTGCAGCCGTTTAGGCGGAGAAGCGAGAACGTGGCTGCTGGGAGCCTATGGGGATACATTTCTTGGAATGTTTAGCAACATTATTAGTGCGAGAGCGGCGCCATAATTTTTAACATCGTTCATCGATGAGGTGTTTACTGACCGAATGGCTCTTTTTAAATGATCAGTATAAAATGGGTATTTGTAGCCTTTCGCGGCGGCCATCGGATTAGTGTGTCTTCGCGTGTGTGTTGTGCGTGTGTGTTATGCGTGTTCTAATCCCTTGTCTTTGTTAATGGGGTACTCCAGCAAGTTCTTCATAGTTTCTGATTTTGCCTGAAAATTAGCTAAACACATAAATGATCATCGCTGAAGTAGTATCCCAAATATTGGGCCAAATATTTGTTGTTGTTGTTGTTTTTTGCTAAGTAATTAAATCTACAATTTTGGTTATCACCGTGTTTTTCCAACTGAAAGCCTCTACTGGCAACAACAAAAAAGTGATGCCAGTGCCAGGTAACTGGTTCACTCTCTGGGCTGTACATTTGGTTCCCAAGCGATCCCAAGCTGTTTCGTGGTGTCAAATGGATGCTTTGGAAGCTCGATCCAGTAACCTCGCCACAGCACGGGACAAATGCTTGGCAGAGTCTATTCTTTAGGCTGCCTGCTCGACTGGCAAGCCCACTCACGTCGCGGCACTAAAAAATGCGGGTATATTTGAATATCGGTATTTGCAACATTTTATTTTCCCGATTTCATATAAGTAATGTGATTTTCGTGATACTAAGCAGCATACCGGAAAGGGTAAAAGCGGGGGATTTAAAGAATATAGTTACTCGGTGCAGCTCAAAAAAAAAAAAAAATCATAGGAGTATCTTTTTAAACGTGCAGGGTGTAACAAAAAAAAATTTACAGGGTTATTTTTTTTTACCGCAAAAATAAACTAGGCATCGCCGAACAATCATTCTCCGCCCAAAGATAGCGCTAAAGGTCACAACCAGATACCAAAGATTCAGCCCTAACAGACACCTTATTCAAAAGTTATAAGTGATTTTGGGAAAATTTCAAAAAGAAAATGAGGCCCATTTTTGCCCGTTTTCGGTTTCTGGTGCTACAGAGCCGCATGTATTCAAAAACTACCTCGGCAGCCATTTTCCTATTGAAATTTTCGGAACGCCACTTATAACTCTTGAAGAACTTGTCCGTTCAGGCTGAAACTTTAGCATCCAGTTGTGACCTCTAGCGCTACCTTTGGGCGGAGAACGAGCGTTCAGCGCTGCCTAGTTTATTTTTGCATTAAAAAAAAAAAGAACTTGAATTTTTTTTCTTTTTGTGAGATCCTTATAGTACGTGTGCAAATATGAAACAAGCGCTGTTTATATATGAATGTAATGAGCGTGCAAAAGATCTACCACAGCGATAACATATTTTTTACCGATTTTGATTTTGACGTTGACTAACGCCACCTGGGTGTGTAAGGGCGCCATTTATTAGTAAATAAGGTAAGGGCGCAACATTTAGTCCCAGTGGCCAAAATGCAAGGGTGCAAAGGCTAGTCCGGGGGGGGGGGGGGGGGGGGGATTCAACTTCAAGGGACTAACAAGAGGGGCGTTTCTCCACCATTAGTCCCCTCCGGGAGATTATTGGTGGTGGCAGCGCATTTGGTCCCCGGAGGGACTGAATACCGCTCCCCTTTTTCTTGCAATGTACTTGTAATCGATTACTTTTTGAAATAACTTTCTGATTATTTGATTTCATTAAGTAGAAAGGAATCACAATAGCAACCTTATCACTTCTGGAAGTATACTAAGATTACTTGTAACCGTTACAATTTTCCCCCGCCCCTCTCTAATGGCACCCTTGGTTTGTACAAGTTTCCTGCCTTGCAATGCTTGAATCAAGTACTCCGCCAGGAAAGGGGTCTACCGAAATGCGCGTATTGACAAGATGAGTGGTCCTGCAATCGGGTGATTCTAATTCAATAATGGAAAGTATGAAAGGCCTGTTCTTAAACTGACAAAATAAAATCTGTCTTTTTCAAGATGTAAAGTAATCGAAAAGGTTACGGTCAATTACTTTTAGAGCGCAGCTCTTAGGCGCCCGTTTCCGGCTCGAGTGTCGTCGCCGTCGGCGTGACCGCGTGTTGCATTATGGGACGCCTCCCATAATGACGTCACAAGTGACGTCACGTGTGGCCCGCGCGTTGCGTTATGGGACGTTTCCCATACTGACGTCACACGTGACGTCACGTGTGGCCCGCGCGTTGCATTATGGGACTTCTCTCAAAATGACGTAACACGTGACGTCACGTGGGATGTCAGGGGGAAAGGAAGGAGGAGGGGGGAGGAAGGAGGAGAATGATATAGATGAGGAGGATGAGGAGGGAGGAGCAGGAGGGAGGAGGAGGGAGGATGAGAGGAGGAGGAGGAGGGGAGATGCCAGCTGCCCATTGTGCAGGCAAGTGATATTACCATTCATAAATTACAGAGAGGCACGCATGAAAACGTGGTGTACTAGTTATCCAAGTGGCCATCTACATGGGTATGGGTCTGTGCTGTACCCATCGTTCTCTGTGGGACTTCAGATGAAGTTGGTAAATTGTGTGCCACGAAGGTCGACAACGGCTTGCTCGTAGTAGTTGTTTATTTCCTGCTTACAACAATCACTAAATATTTTGTGCAAGACGTAGAAGAACTTCATACCAGTTAAACTTGAGGAAGAAAACGAGAAAGGACGAACAAACACAAACTCGTTTTCTTCCTCAAGTTTAACTATCCATACCAACCCGCTCGTTCTGTCCCTTCATACCAGTCATGCACGAAAACATCCTATTGTCCCCGACGGACGTGCACTCGCTGTTCTGCTGTGCCATCTCGGGGGCGCACGCTCAAGACTAATGCTCAGGAAATCAAAAACGCCGAGCAGTCTTTGACATAGCCCAGAGCAACTAGGATAACATCGAGAGTATCACGTGCTTCGTCAAAGGGTCGACTGTAACGCTGTCTCGTTCTCCTGCCTTGTTCCTGTTGTCCTGTTTCCTGGCACCAGCTGAACTTAAACAGAGTGGAGCTTCCAGATGCGAGAACTACATTTCCTTTCTCCGGACAAGCGATGAGCGAGAATACCAGAATACATACGAGTATATCTTTCTCAGATTGTTTTGCACGATTTATCACAAAATCACAAAATACATCAAGAGAGGAGCAGGAGGAGGAGGGAAGGAGGAGGAGCTGAGGACGAGGGGAGGAGCACGGGAGAAGAAGAGGTGGAGGAGGGGAGGAGGAGAGGGTACAGATGAGGAGAAGAAACATACCCTCCCCTCGGTACCTTTTCCTCCTCCTCATCAAGAACTGCGCTCTAATTCGGCATTACAGGCAGTTGTAAACGTCTTTCATGTTTTCTGTCAAGTAATTATATAATCGACTAGTATACTCTTTATCCAAGAGTAATTGTTATTGTAATATATTATTTCTTAGTAAAGGTTACAAGACTGGAGAAGAGTGATCCCACGTCACTCTAAACAAAATTAAGACTCGGGCGACATTTTCCGCTTAGTAATTAGGCGAACTACGCCATTTCGGGCCAGACTTCCGGTTTCAAACTGGGTTGTTGAACAGTGCTGCACCCGTACATAGCAATTCACTACACGACATCCCATAATATAACGCCCGTCAGAAGTGTACCCAGGGGAGCGGGGAGCTACTCTACTTGGCAAATAGTTTGCGACAGTTGGCAGAGATGTCGCGTCCGCCTGACGGCCCGTCCAGTGCGCCTCGATCTCAGAGTCTCACGTGGTTTATAGACAGCGGTTTGCAACGCGAGCTGCAAAGAGGAAGCGGTACGAACAATCGTCCGCAAGCTTGACTCGAACTCTCCTTTTGTTATCCTCCTCTCTTCACGCCAATGTTCCGAATGCGCACGAGCACACGCTCTCAATGGTTTTTTTATTGCCCCCTCTCTTGAATCTGGGCTCTCCGGGCGCGTCGAAGTACAAACACCTGCCTCGCCCAGTAGGGAATCGAATTTTAAATTAAGCGGCCGGTCCGATGGAGCTGGCGATTTGAAACCCAAAAGCCTTACTGCCTCCCAGGCTTATCCATTATTGGCGAGGAGATCGAATCATAGGGGGCGCTCTGCTTCGTTTGCTGTCCCCCCACCTCGGTATTTACCCAACACAAGGCCTGTGCACATGCCCGCACGTGTTGTGGACATCTTCATCTAATCTTCTTCAATAGTGCGCGGGGCAGAGTGTAATGTAAAAATACTAACACTAAATGAAGTGAAGTTAAAGGTGCATTGAAGACGTTTTTGAGATCGTCTGTTCGTGGTGATAACTCATTCTACGGCATCTAAAAATCCCAGAAATCAAAAAAAAAAAAATGATGCTCGTGCGACGTCTATTTCCCTACTAAAAATATGATCGAATTTCGTGCCATGCTCCTTTCTGACCGGAAAATTCTGGAGCACAGAATTCAGCGGAGGCGCCGGCGCTGTGAAGACGGGCTCGCGTTTGCCAATCACAAGCGGAAACGCCTGGAGCGAAGGCGCCGTCGGCGCCTCCGCTGGATTTTATGTTCCAGATTGTTCCGCTCAGAAAGGGGCTTGGTAAGAATTTCTATCACATTTTTAGTAGCGAAATAAACGTCGCACAAGCATAATTTTTCGATTTCTAGGATGCATGGAGCCCATAAGATAACTTATCACTAAGAAGAAACGATCTCAGGAACGTCTTTAATGCAGCTTTAAGTGTCAGATCCCTCCCGAAAGCCGTCGTCAGAGAATGCCAGCTTGACACACTTGGTCTTTTGTGCTGAGCTGGGCACCGTGCATGCTGCATTGTTCATGCAGGTCGGAGTGGTATTGAAAGAGCCCCTCCTCGCCCTCACTCGAGAACACGAGCTGTACCCGAACGCCGACGCCGTGTCCGGTTAAGTCAGCCGGGCGTTGAGTCATTATTTTTGTTGTCCCCAAACCTGTAGTTTTAAAGTTATCCGCTTGGGGCGCCACGGTCGGATCTCCTCCTCAATACTGAAAGCCCTGCCAGGGCTTCAAGGAAGAAGCCAATCTGTCGAAAGCTCGCGAATTTGTCGTGCCTTCTACGGCCGTGCACTATGGCATTGCCGGCGGTAATCGCTGAAGGAAGCGCATGGCAGCTGCTATTTAGGCGACCGGTGACCCTCGGTAAATAACTTATATGTATGCATGTCACGATCCAATACAACTTATAAAAACCAAGGCCTGGACCTCCCCCCTAAAGATAATAACTAGTGGCAGAGCCGTTTAAACTAAGAGAGTTCGGCCTTCTGAACAATTTTTCGAAGATTTTGAGAGAAAAAAGGCTTAGCAATAATGTTTTCCGGGGACAAAACCAGTTTTTATATTCATTTTTTTTTTTTTTTACTTTGGAAGCCTGGCAACCACAGCAGCGCAGCGTTCACTCTTTGCAATATTTATAGAAAAAATGTACCGGTAGTGTATCTAGCTTTAGAACTAATTAAAAAAAAAACAGATGTTTCGGCATTTTACGAGTCGTTTTTCAATTTTCTTAAATTTTCCCCAGAAACGCGAGCATGCGCAAGTGGACTAGACAGAAATTAAGATTCGAGCTGCACGCGGCATTAAGTTTTCATGCATTTCTGTCGCGCAACTCGCCAAAGGAGTGCAGCTGCCGTCGCACTTACCGTCAATTACAGCCTTCGTTCTCCGCCGGCGCCTACGAGAAAGCAATCTCGCCGACGGCAACCTCATTCATTTTAATTCTCGATTACCCTAAGCGACGAGAAAGCTTGTTAGCGGCTGCTCTGCAGGGAAGCGAATGCGCGGATGTTGAGAACCGGCGCGGGGAAGTGCTTTATCGACTGTCGCATATAATTTCCGTTTTTATCTTTGTTTTCTACTAGGGTATAGAAGCCTCGAATCGTTGGAGAACTTTCTTGAGGAAGGATATTGGTGCGAAAAGAGCACTATATTTACAACCTTATTCACTGATGTGGCGTCATTCGACAAGTTTGCGTATTCAAATAGTCAGAATACAAGACACATGGGCGGTCAAGGCAGTCAGGGATTAGCGTAATTAGAGTAAGCGTGTCGCGTGTGTTTGTTGTATTTGTATGTGATATCTGTTGAATGCATTGTATCAATTGTGTGCTGAAAATGTTCGCGTGGTGGATGTGTATTTACGAACAAAAAGTTAGGGCGCAAACAAGCTGGTGATTGTTTGACCTTTTAAACAAATCCCCGAGACTGGGGGGAAACAAGGGAAACACAACACAAAGTCTCAAACACAGCTGAAATTTGTTGGACAGAATATCGCGGTTTTATAGGGAACAAGTGCCCCGAAAACCAAGGGGAAGGAAAAAGGGAGAGGTTGAACTTCTCTTTTCCGAACGGACAAGAATGGGAGGACATTAACAAGTAGCACACCGGTACTGTTCTAACGCAAACAAAAGGTGGGAGGGGGACGATTTCTTATCCCACCTCGGTGAGGTCCTGAAACACACCACAGAAAAACGGCTGCGAGATAAGGACCCATTGGGAAAAATCAAACATGGACAAAGGCGAACAACCTCCGACATTCTTCACACCCGAAACAAAGGGGGCAGGGGTGAAACTTAGACCCGAACAAACGACATCCTACATAGGTATAAAGGTGACCTCCAAGTAATCAAATTTGTAGAAGTCTTTTCGACTATGTGCCCAAATTAAAATGCGGCCTATTTACTGCATTCCCGTGACTAATAATAGTGAGGAACTATTTTAGCAAACATTTATGATCTTCTCTCTCTGTCAACACAAGCGGTGTGGAATTCCATAGAGGTACATAATTGTTACATTCCAACACAAGTTGACAATTATGAATACTGGTCTTTTTTTCTAATACAACGTTTGTGTTCATTTAAACGATCATTCAAACACCGCTTCGTTTCTTCAATGTGGCACAACCCACAGGCAAAAGGAATCTTGTATACTACGCTCGTTTTTCTACAGAGAGATCTTTCTCTCTGTAGAAAAACAGAGAGAAAGATCTCTTTCCCTCTCTTTTTTCTACATCCAGTTCTAGCCGAGTTGAACGGGGTCAACCGACTTAGTTTGAAATCGTTTTTGAACACAGTGCTAATGCCGTAGCGGTTGCCGGCCAATTTGAAATTTTGAGAAATCCGATGGAAGGAAAGGAGAAGAACACGCCTGGCAGATTCACGAATCTTTTGACATTTCTCTCTTTTATTAAACCGGTACAACAAATGTCTGAACACATAATCCTCGGGAAAATCTGCCACGCTGGAGTGGTTAAAGAGGCGTTTGAGCGCAGAACCAATGGAGTACGAACAAACATTTTTTTTAACTGCCCTATCTACTAAATGTCTGGCTATGCAACTATTGACATCCTTCGAGTGGCAATTTGTGAAAGGCAGGAGCGGTTTGACTTCCGTTTTGCCATACTGCCAACACAAACTGGAGGGAGTTTTTAGCTGGATATCTAAAAGCTGCAGGCAGTCATTTACCGGTCTTTCTATTGAGAATTGTAGCTCTGGCGCACTCTCATGGATGAAGTTCTCTACCAACGCTGACAATGAAGAATCGGTAGTGCAAACGAGGATATCGTCTACATAACGCCGTATGAGGATGACACCTGGGGAACAGATTTGAATGAGACCAATTACACGCATATCCAAAACGCTAAGGTAAATCTCCGAGAGAACCGGAGCCACGGCCGAACCGATGGATATTCCTTGTTTTTGAATGAAATCTTGATCATTGTATTTTACCACAGTTGCCTGGATGTACAATTTCAAGATTCTAAGGCAATTCGGTACCGAAATTCCAGACTATGATTGAAACTTGACGAAGTTGTTTTCCAAAAAATTACTAACTCGATTAAAAAGAGTTTTGGAATCTAGCAAATATTAAAGGTCCTTTATATCCATCGAAAACACTGAACAAAATCTCCCATGAATGGGCTGTAACTCCGTAAGCAAATCATCTGAACAACGTAGTGACTATGGACTTCAAACTTTCAAGGCCGACAAAGCAATCTGAAGGAAAAAAGAGACCAATATTTGCCAGGTGCCATTTTCGTTGACCACTACCCGGAGGGGACGATACCTTGTGGACTCTAAGAAAAACTTAATTACAAACGTGTCACTGGAAGTGCTGTTTAATTTGGATGCCTGCGACAGAAATTCGCAGTCCCTCAACGCGCCGACTATTTCTCTTTTTATCTTTTTTCAGGTTTCCGTCGAATTGCTTAAACACACCCATGACGACTACGTCAGACCTCTTCTGAAACTCATTCATTGGTAACAAAGCGAATTTTCCTGATTTGTCAGTTTCAAGAAGTATAATGTTTTTTTTTTTTGTTTCTGTTAATTTGATTTTTACCGATGCGATCTTCCTGAAATCTTTCTGGTTAGTCCTAAACGAGGAATCCACTAGGAAAGACATCCTTTTCAACGTCGAAGAAAACAAAGCTGCCCTCCCCATGGTGCCTTGTACCGAATTTGATAAACTATGAATAGCGGAGACAATATCACTCTCAGAAGGTTTTACATTCTCACAGAATTTTGGTTCATTAGAGAAAACAAACTTCAGTAAGCTTTGACAAGGAGAAGGGTGGGCTATTAGATTGGTTACTTTTGGCACAACAGAGTATAAAAAATTCTACTGTTCACCCTTCTTTAGATATTGGCAGCTATTAAAAAGGAGAGAATAGAGTAACAAGTTTCGTCTTTTGCGGCAAAGCATTCGTTTCAAATCTGAACCGAAGTCCCTTCTATGCTCTGTTGTGCCAAAAGTAACCAATCTAAGTAACAACTAGGTAACCAAAAGTAACCAACCAACCAATACAAGTGCCCCGAGTGCCTCGTGGTTTTATATGGCACTTTTACCCTATAAAAGAACAATATTCTGTCCAATAAATTTCAGCTGTGTTTGAGACTTTGTGTTGTGTTGTCCTTCTTTCCCGCCAGTCTAGGGTTTTTGTCTAAAATGTGTATCTAGTTGCAAATCTGGAATCGTTGAAAAAAAATATAATTATTCGGTTTCTCTGTTTTTTTTATTTTTAGTTTGGCGGTGACTAAACCCACTTGGATTACTCATTTCCCGTTTGAATTTTTGTTACGCCTGCCATCTGGTCGTAAATGGCTAACCAACTCGCCTTTTTTTTTCACCGGAAATCACGTGACTCGTTGCGTTTCCGCTTGATCGTTTCTGCCTACGGTTACTAGGTACAGTCGCCGGCCATATGAGCTCCCCCGGCCGAACGCCGACCGGAGCAGCGAAAATCCCGCATGCGGCGCGTCGAGCGTTGCCGCGTTCTGGGAGCCGGGCTATTGGGACCAAACCATTCGGTTATCAAAGGGTTGGACGCAGGAAGTTTCATAGCATTCCGTGTTTTGGAACGTGAATCTGAAGCACGGCAGATTACAATCCCGCTTCCGGTTGTAGGTAAACGCAGACGGCTTATCGCAATTCTTCGCTGCATAATATCTCTGACATGTTATATGCTACTTTTTTTATTTGCAAAACCGGTTTGTCATTTAAATATTTCCTACCCGAAGAGTAATCCTACGCACAAACTTTCTTACAATCTTTCTTAAATCTAGACTAGACAATGACAAGCGATTCTGAAATATTTTATTTAATCTATAGGGATATGATATAAATAATAAAAAGAAAAAGATTTGTGTCGAAGCAGAATAAAGATTAGGCACTTTTCATGAACACGTTTTATCGAAGAGACTCTATTGTTCTGCGCTCAGTAGCGTGTTGCTTCGCCAAGGGTGATTATCTACACGATGACTTTGCAGATGGCTTCCTGGTCAGCCACTTCTCGCTGGCCGAGGGATCATTGTTGTCATGCCTAATATCAAATCAAACATAGGGTTTTTACATTTGTAAGCATCGATCAAGCAGTACTGCTTTATCTGCGCCTAAAGCAAGCTCCAGTTTATCAGCAGTTATACCGTCATCTCCGAACACTTGGTGCCAACACCCGAAGACGGCGATTCTAATCGGCCATGTTTTCGTGATTCACACTTCTAAAGGCTGAAATCCCGATAAAAGCTATGCGTCCACCCCTTTGATAACGGAATGGTTCGGTCCCAATAGCCCGGTTCCCAAAACGCGGCAACGCTCGAAGCGCCGCGTGTGGGATTTTCGCTGATCCGGTCGGCGTTCGGCCGGGGGAGCTCATATGGCCGGTGACTGTACCTGGTAAGTTGTAACATATGTGACAAGCAGTTATTAGCTTTCACTTAGTAAATACTACCAGACTTTTTTTTTAAGAGTGCATACGGAGCGCAAGTTCGTCTGCTTCTTGCACAGGCGTTCCGATGATGTCAGAACGCCGGATTCTTATTGGCTTATTCAAAGAAAAACTAGTGGCTTGACCTCAAGGCATCTATACCATTAAGGTCTATTCACCATCTTTTTATTTCTCCCAATCAAAGCCAATCAGAGCTCGGCGCCGTTCTGACATTACAGCATAGAGTTATTATAATGTACGCTAGAGGTTCAACTGGCGCTAGTGTCTATGCGACTTCCGTGACGCAAATTGAAGCAGACAGCAACCAGTCTACCTTTTCCAGTCTTCCTGTGTATTCCTATGGGAAAGCGCGCGTGCATTTTGTCTCTTTGCCGGAAAATAACACGAAACACTTTGGTTATTTGGGTCGCACCGAATAGTATGTACCTTGATTAACACTGTAAAAGTGTAATTGCTTTAGTTAGCGCATTTTTCTTCATCAGTGACCTATTTAACTCTGCTACATTTCAGTCCCAAACCTGTGTTCCGCAGCAGGTGTGTAAAAACAAGCGACGATTCGAAGCAAAATTACAATCGAAAGGAATGTAGAGTGTGTTCAAGGCTCGCCAGCAATCCGGTGACGCTTATATATTGATAATATGCCAGTCCTGTCACTATATAAAAATGACCCCGTCGTGCATGAGCGGATAAAAACATTCAAAACGTAGAGAATAAAGTTCGTGGGCTATAAAAGTTGTCTCTTCGTATTGCTTTCTCTGCCAAACAGCTTTTATCGGGCACTTGTTCTCAAAGATTTCGAGCGTGCGAGTGATATTTTGAACGTAGAACAAGCAGCTTCGCTCAGAGCAGAAAGAATAAAACGGTACTTACTTATTTAAAATAGGAATAGATTACGTGGCCTTCAATTAATTTTGATTGTATACGCACGTGTAGTTACTGATCCGGTGTTACTGCGTAGTTCTTACCGTCTTTTTTAATTTCCAGATCTTTTTCGTTCGTTTGGCACGTATATCCCCCACGCTGAAAAGCGCCGACGTCGTGTTCGCGCTAACAGTGTCCGACAGTGCACATAACTACACGTACGAAGCTGTTTTAGCACCGTCTTTAATGCGATGAATTTGAAAGAAAAACACCGTAACTGACCAATTCTTTCGTCGGCCTGACTGAGAAATGTTCCAAGCTACCTAGTACGTACGAATTATTCGGGATATTTGCTCTTATGATCGAGCGCAGAGAGAAAATGCACTCCCTTTTTCCCATAGAAATGCATTACCGGAAGTCAATTTTCGACTGGTTGCTGTCTGCTTCAATTTGCGTCAGCACACTAGCGCCACTTGAACCTCTAGCGTACATTATAATAACTCTATGCATTACAGCAACCCCTGCGCAACAAGCAGACGAACTTGCGCTTTGCCTACACGCAGCCAGGGGGACATAATGTAGGGGGCTAATCATCACCATGAGTCAGATCAATAATTAAGACTTGTTGATCAGCTCGTTGATTAAAAACAAATTCTTTTATGAAACTTGTCTAAGAAAGTGGTCAGCAAGAAAGAAAACGATGTCTTACTTTTAACTGTCAAATTTTCATTTTATCTAAATGCTACAGACGTCTACCATCTCCCATTTCGATTTGATAACATATGTGGAGAGCAAGTCGTCCACTTTTTGAACAAGGGTTGCGATGATGTAAGAACGCCGATCTCTTACTGGCTGATTGGGAAAAAAAATAGTGGGTAGACATCAAGGCGCTTAGCATTGAGGTGCATACCCACTATCCTTCCAATCAAAGCCAATCAAAACGCAGAACCGTTTTGACATCATCGCAACCCTTGCTAAAGAAGGGCACGACTTGCTGTCCGCATTCGGCTTAGGTAAATGTCGGCTCATAAAAAAAAAGTTTTTCCTCTGTCTTTTGGTGCTGGTAACGTTGTGTGCTCAGACTTTCCTATTTTATCACACCCCTATAGCGTCACATTATCACCGAGTTTCAGCTTTGTACGATGCGTGTAGTTTATTTATGCGGGCCAAAAAAAAATGAGAGACGTTTACAATTCCCTGTAATGCCGGATTAGAGCGCAGCTCTTGAGGAGGAGGATGGAAGCGTACTGAGGGGTAGGTGACTCCTTGAGGTCACGTGACCTCAAGGGGATCGTGTGACGTCAGGGGGGTCACGTGAGCTCGGGGGGGGGGGGGGGGGGTCGCGTGACCTCGCGGTTATGCCGACGGCGACGACGACGGCGACGCTGACGCCGCTCAAGCCGGAACTGGGCCCCTAAGAGCTGAGCTCTATAAGAAACGGATTTCGTTTACACGAACTCACCCAATATGCATTAGCAGGCTTTAGCGTGCGCCAAAGCTTTGTGTACACACAAAGAAATAGCGTCGTAACTACACAACGATCATGCGCGCGCTGTGGAGCATGCAACGCTAACGCGTTTGCTCCAAAACACAATTCTAAAACTCTCTTTTAACTACACTTGGTCGGACGTTTCGCAAAAAAAAAAAAAAGCGCCAGTAAGGTTTTTGTTGATCCAAAAACAGTCGTCAGACCACGACTCACACTGAAGCGTGTGAGTCGGGTTCCCAGGAATTTCATCATATCGCTTCGCAACTAATACGATTGCGTTATCGGCTGATAAGAGCGCGGAAGAACCAATCAGAAAGTAAGAGTCGCGAACATTATGGGCCACGCCCTCGTTTCTTAAACTCTCAGCTACTGTAGTTGAAAAAAAATACAACTCACACACACACACAAAAACTGAGTTCCAATCAGACTTGTAGGGTACAAATTATAAGTAATCATATTAGCTGCAGTTTTTTCAGTTTTCTTGCTTTTGCAATCACATGATTACATCTATCAGGAAGAACAATCACAAGAGTCATCTTACTACTTTTGTTAGTACTGTCAAGACGGGTCAAGAACGAAGTCTACGGGAATCGGAAATCACTTCGCTATACCCGCTTTTTCGTTTTGACCGACTTCGGTTGTAAGTTGTAACGAAGTGCAAGAGGGAATGGAAACTCGTGATCGCTTCGCCATAGCCGCTATTTCATTATTTTTCCCCCTTCTTTTATAATGGCGCCTTTTTGTTTTGTACGAGTTCCGAACCGAGGAATCGAACACGAACCAAGTCTCAAACAGGAGAATGGATTACTAAAATTAGTGCATTAAGAACTTGGGTAGCTTATGATCCGGTGATTTTAATCCTATAATGGACAGTACGACTTCTCCGTTTTCAAGCCGACAGAAAAATCTGTCGTTCAGAAATTTTTAAATAAAAAAAATGACCTATTTTTTTAAAGTAACATTTAATTATTTTTTTAAAGAAATCTAGTAATCTACAGCGTGGGCGAAATGAATCGAAACTTTCTTTAATATGGCCGCATAAACCAGTTTCTTAAGTTATCGCGCTGGGATTTACTACAAAGGTGACTGTAGTTGGTGGTGGCTTTGCCTAAAATTGTGGAGAAATGGGCTCACCCTAGTAAACAGAAGAAAAAGTAATCATTGTTTTTTCTATAGTTTGTACGTACACTAAAACATATTATGTGTTACTGTGGCGCTTTTTTGGGCCAATGGAAGTGAAGAATAGGTAAGTCTGTTCTATTTCCTTTCCATTTCACAGATATTTCAATCCTTGTAAACGCCAGGAAAGCCCACACCGACTATGTGGTGATTTTGAGGAAAAAGGCTTACAGGAAATTTTTTTCATAGACCACGAAAGTTTTTATGTGTCTTTTATTTTTACTCCGGAGGTTTCATGTATTCACACTCTCAATTAATTAACGCACCAGCTTCGAGCACCTTTGCACCAGCTCAATAAGTTATGAAATCGATTTATGTGGTCAGTTTAAAGCGCGTTCAATTACTTTTGCCCACGCTGTAGTTGATTACATTTAATCCAGAGTAATTGTATTTGCAATGAATTTTGTTTTCGAGTAACGTGTACTAGACTAGTTCCATTATATATATATATATTTTTTAGTAATGTGTACTAGACTGGTTCCATTATTATTTTTTTTCAAACAAGCCCGAAGTAAGATCAATGCGCAGTCGGTAGGATCGACAGGCTCAAGTTGTTTGTGTTTCTTCTTCCGCGCAACAAAGTTCGATATTTAAACAGCCCCGTTGTTAAACCAGAAATCTGCCCCAATTCTTAGACACAAACAAAAAAAACACAAGAAAAACGTATATAAAGTCAGCATTGCCGAAGGGAACAAATATAATAGGCATTTTGGGAAACCCGAAAGCTGAAGGGTATTAAAACACGTAAACCCCCCCCCCCCCTTTTTCCAAAAAAAAAAAAAAAAGGAAGGCAAGACGGACAGGTTTTTTAGCGATAGCTTCAGCCTTCACGATCCCATTAAAAATACGTTCCTCACTGTGTCTAAAGCCGGCTCTGTCGTTTCGCACGCGGCGGCAACCATAGGTTAGAAAGCCGAACTTACGAAAATCCGATAAATCGACTTTGCGAAGGCGCCTTATCACCGCAGTGTGAATTACTGAACACAAATTGATATATAAAACATGAAATATAAATAAAAAAAATCTTCCAGCAGCCCTGGTACTCAGATTAACGAAAACGTTCATTCTTTGAGCACGGAACAACGGCACAGGGCAGCTAACTTTAGTCTGTACCTTTGGCAGCGCTCAAAGGTTGTTTTTCTTCACAGTGACCCCGAAATTTAATTTACGAAACTGAGACACGTGCGTCGCAAGCTTTATTTAGAGTTACAACAGACCTTGTACAACCGTCCTGTCCGGCTTATTATTTCTTTTTGTCAATTAAGATTTTCGAAGCGTCTACATCTTCGCAAAGCCCTCGGGAAAGCAAATTACGAGACAAAAAATATGTTTCGGCTCGAAACAAAACAAAAAAGAAGTATTCAATGTGTCACTGAACCTTACGCTTTACCATGCTAACTTCACCAACGCAATATATATATATATATATATATTTTTACGTGGAACATTTTTTTGGCTTGTTGCTCAGCATTTTGTGAAGCCTAGAAGGTGAGGCGACCGCAAAGCTCCACGTCGATTGGTTGACGCAGAGAGAAGAGGAGGAAAAAAATACTCGACGCTGAGTGGCAATCGGGGAAAGTCACATGGCTAGAGGTGGGTGAGAAGGAGGTGGTCACGCGGTTGAGCGAGGGCGCGCAGACGGACGGGTGATTAGCGGTTTCGCGTCCTTTCAGGAACTGCTATCAGTGGGTAGAATGCCCGTTCACACACTTGCAACCGAGTAAGACCGACTGAGACAAGACCGTTTCTTTAAGCCCCTTGCAACGGCTTACGACAGGATGCGCTGCTGAGGAGCTGCTCGTAAGCGAGCACAAGAGGCTTAAGCGCCGTTCACTCATATGAAACCGAGTAAGACCGAGAGAGACCAGACCGGATTTTAAGCCTCTTTCGACGTCTTAGGATCAGCTCCGCTGCAGCGCATCCGGTCCTAAGATGTCGCAAGAGACTTAAAGACCGGTCTGGTGTCTCTCGGTCTTACTCGGTCGCATATGTGTGAACGGCTCTTTAAATGCCGGTCTTTTTTCTCAGTCGGTTGTAGCCAAACACAAGTCTGTGAACGGGCATTGAAGTTATCTCACGAAGAGCTCTGTGAACGTTGTAGTTTAACTGCGGGAGATCACAGTGATTGGGTGCTAAACTTGTCAAACACAAAGTTGGAACCAAAAGTTCGCGGAGCATGCCGATTGGAAGTGGACGAAAAAAGCGCAAAGTCATCGCCGTGATGGGCCAATCGGTGCGCTCGTCAACTTCGGCCCCAACTTTGTGTTTGACGAGTTTAGAGGCCATGGACAGCATGAGCAAAGATGTGTAGACACCCGAGCTTGAGCACTAGAGACTAATCTTACACTAGACGGACTAGCATATCAACATGCTTAGCTATAAAGTGCTACCGCTGAGCAATTAAGCCCGAACGTTTTATGTACACAACACAATTCCCTATAAATTTGCCATACATATTTTTTTCAAATCTCCAAAGCATATTTTTTCTACGTAATTCGCCGACCCTGTTAAACAATTTGCAACGATTGGCCCTCCTAGGAGCTGTGCGGAAAGGTAGGCGCTTCAGACTGGTTAGCGAGTGTAGCGTTTATTTAGGTTAAAAAGGTGGGTCTATTATGGCGTAAAACAGTCAGTGATAAGAACGGCATTTATTATTATGTAGCGGGCTCTTTTGCAGGCTAAACATTGCTCTGGAGCAGTCCCTCATCCTTTTGGAGCAGATGCCAACATATGTTAACACATCACTTGAAAATTCAAAATGTGATTGAATCGCTAAATGAGTCCATCTTTGATAATGGCTGAGGGTTCCTTTTTGATCCTGGAGCGTGTTACTTATTAGCTCTTTTAATAAGAATAGATAGCGCGCCAACGAAAAACAGTCCGTTCTTTTCAGAGACAAGGCTCTGCTGAGTCTGGTCAGAGGAAGTTTCTTTTACATTGAGTACTAAACAATTGATAAAAAATGAATTTGCGCAACACATCAGCTGGAATAAAGCTTCTCTCTAATCGCATCTTTACAGCCTGTAGTTTTTTATAGTAAATATAGGTCCCGTAAAATGCCTTCAAAAACCAACTTGTCAACCCACAAAAATGCGTCTCGCCAAGTTTTATGAACCTGCTTTTTAGGGTAAAAGCGTAAAAAAGCAACGGACAAGTAGAATTATGATCCTCCCGAACTCGAGACTCTAATTTTATGAACTACCAAAACAACCACCCCCCAAATATTATGAAAATCTACACTTGTGCAAGTGACACTGCTCCTTACCAGCATTAGAACCAGAGTGAAGTCGAAGTACGCTGTTCTTCCGATCGACAGCTGTACGGGAACAAACTTGACTACTACTTTATTCAAAAACGAACCAGCCATTTGTATTCTTTGGCGCAGACTTTAAATTTCAAGATCAACCTCCACGTAGTCAAAAAAAAAAAAAGTATACCTGGAATAGGACTGAGCGTAAGTACTGAGCCTGTCGCGCTAACCGACGCACTCACCCACGTCAGCCCCTGCACCTGGCACTCAGGTGCAAAGCGTTGATGCTCGAGACGCGCGCGCTGATGAGAGGCGCGCTACGGAATCATATGCAGACATGATAATTAAGCGATTTCATCAGGGGTTCTGTCTTATCACGGTAACCACCATCCTGCAATTTGGCAATTTTTTTCTCGTAACTTTCAGCTCCTCGCGTAGCCGACATCGTCTGAAAATTTAAAGGGTGTAGGCGATCAATCCACCAGCGCATTAACCAACCCGCGCCGGTTGACGAGCAATCTCAAATCTTTGTCTCACCTTAATTTAAAGTGCAGCCACTGCTACGAGCCAATGGGACAAACCAACGTCAAAGCGCGACATCGTGGGACTCGTCCATCTTTCTGCGCGTGGTCGTTCATCGACTCAACCAATCAGTGCAGCAAATGTTCCGTGACTTGCGCTTTTAGTATCTGTTTGTGGTTGTATGCGTTCGAGTCTTCGACTGTACTCTGACCTAAGATAAAACACGGTATACTGTGAGCAGAAAAGCTCTGAAATACATATTTGTACCATTTTCCTTCCCTCCTACTAATCCAAATATTGAAATAGACCAATAATATTTCTTTTGCACATTTCGGAGCAGGTGTGGAACTATTTTTAGCAAAAATGCCACTTTGGCGGAAGATGTAGCAGACATTCGTTCATGGCACACTTTGGCGCAAATGGAGCAGCACATCCATCACTGTTGTTCTAACAGTGATGGATGCGGAACATTGTTTAAACATGAAAATGCATCGTAGTGGTATTGACGCTTGGCAGATTTTTAACCGAAACCACGCACTTATTTATACTAATTAAAAAGCCAGCAGTTAACTAATTATCAAGCCGCTTCGTCATGTCAAACCAACGCATTTCTTAAACAGCAAGTACTTAGATGTCATCATTAGCACCAGATGTGAGTAAAGCTACTTATTGACTGCTATGAAGAACAGATTTGACAGTGTGAAAGGAATCTTGTGCATGATGGCTGCCGGCACGCGATTGGCCTATTATTTTTCTGTGGAGAACACTAACAATGATGAAAGTGCCCATGATATCTGTTCAAAAGTGGCTCTTGATCTTCACATATAATACCCTGTCTAAAGCTCCAAGACGCAATAAATGTGCACGTGAGGAGACAAACCGTGAGAGGAATTCTGGATCAAAACGATCACGTGCCACGTGCGAGCAAACGTCCTCGTTCCATGCTGCGGCGTGGACTTTCAGAACACTTGTGATTGGGTACATTTCGTTTCGGTGCGTTAATAAGACATATTGGAAAAGCCACAAAGACAAAACGTAGTAATGCAGAGTTCGGAAGAAAAAAAAAGAAAAAAAAAGCGGGTGGTGTAGTGGTTAGATTCCGATGGTGGGAGACAAATCCCGGCTCCGCCAAAGAATTTGGTATCTCGTCGGCTTCGGAGACTTTGATTCATTCGATCAATACCGTTCAATCATCTGTATATTTTCAATTATTCCTTATAAATTGAGTTGCAGGTACCAATATATATATATATATATATATATCAGTGTGTCGGACCGAAAAAAAATACGGGTTCGGTTACGGTTCAGGTTCAGGTAAATTAATTTTGTTCCGGTTCAGTTCCGGTTCGATTAATTCGATCCGCGAACCGGTTCGCGAACCGGTTCGAGGCGCTGAACCGGTTCGCAAACCGGTTCGGAAATTATAAATGACAAATTGCAACATCAAAATAACAAAATCAAAATAACGTCAAAGTAACATCAAAATAAAAAAAAATTGCAACATCACGTTCTAGAAACGTGTTACGAAATGAGCACACAGTAGCATTTAGGATTTACGAGATTGTAGGAAAATAAAATCCCGTGACGCGATTTTTTTTTTTTTTTTTTTTTTGCACAGCCTTTTAATTTTTTTTTCGTGCAAGCCGCGACCAGCGCAATACTGGTTCCTATGTCAAGATTCATGGATGCAGCGTTTGTCAAGATTCATGGATGCAGCGTTTATATTCCTAAGACTGAGTGGAGAAGAAAAATATGTAAGCGAGGTGTGTGTCAGTTGTCGGCACTTAAAAAACAAATGGCATTGATAGCATATTCATTGTCAACAGCGCGTGGCCGAACCGTTTTGACATGAGCCGGTAACCGTTATTTTTTTTCCGGTTCAGTTCCGGTTCGGGTTCATCGCGATAACAATATAACGGTTCGGGTTCGGGGTCAGTTCCGGAAAAAATACCGGTTCGGTTCCGGTTTTCGGTTGGGTTCGGTTCCGGTTCGACACCCTGATATATATATATATACATTTTTTTTCTTTTTTAGATGCGATGCGTTATTTACGTAGACAAATTGTGTTTGGAGTTCCGTTAAATAGCCTATATTTGATATTTATACTATGCAAAAAAGTTTCACCAACAACCTTTTTTTTACGAAAAAGTTTTAGAATAAAAGACTTTTTTTTTTAATACCTGGCAGGTTATCAAAACAGGTGGGTCGGTTCCCGACTATACGCCAATAGTCATTAGTCGGCAACTTTCAAATTTTTATTCCCATCTCGTCAGCACGGTTCGTCCATCTACATATCCTAACTATCGTAAAGATGCAAAGATATACAGAAACGACTAGACTGTATTTGCATGTTTCAAAAAAGTTTCGAGAAAGAGCTTCGACCGCGCTGCCGCGGAAACGGGTTCACGTTAGGAAACGGCAGTCGACCGCTCAAGTCGTGAGAGAAAATTATTCGGATCCTGACAGTCGAAAAAACGAGCGTATTTTTTTCTTTTTTTTCTTTTTTTTTTTTTTTGTTTAAACGACCACTTCGCCATCTCCAGTACAATAGGAAGTTGCCCAACTTGCCAAAACCTCCGGAGCCGGCGATTATGCAACGGGGCAGGGTGCTTATTGCCCCTGCCCCATTGCAGTTAGAAATATATATTTCGGACTTTTTATTTTTACTTGAAGCCTGTTGATTATTTGTTGGCTCCGATTACTTCGTCTTGGCTTCGACTTTCCACGGGCAGGGTTAAAAAAAAGGCTGCGGACTTGCTCTTAATTCTGTGCCGGGATTTTTTTTCCTTGCGACGTTTGAGTCAAAGTAAAAGCCGTTGTTTTTCTGTTGACTTTGCGCAGCTTTTTCTCTGCTCACTTCCTGATGACAGAGTCATCAGAAGGACTGCCCACGTTTTATTTACTTTGTGCTGGAAATGCTCAGTTGACTTTCTATATAGCCAGTGTCAATAGAAAAGCAGCACACTTGCTGTTGACTTCTTATAGAACATGTCTTTGACTATGTGACACAAGTTTACACGGACTTCCTTTGTGACCACTGACATGCTGAGAGGGGCCGGGATGGACTTCACGTGCACCTCTTCCGACTATCGCAGCAACGACCCATAAAACTGTGCCCTTATCATTGTCAGCTAGCAAGACCATTTTTTTTTTCTTTCCGTAGAAGAGAGTTATAGGGCACATGGATTCATTTCATAGCCGCCGCCCTGACCAAAAGCAACATTATTTATGTCTTGAGTCAACCGGGAAGACATTTCGAATGGACAGGACGACGCTGGTTGAGTCGCTGAGCCTGTTAACGTTCACTCATCATTGCTAGGAACTGAGGTTTACGATTGTGAGAAGAAAAAAAA
Organism: Ixodes scapularis; assembly: GCF_016920785.2. Classification (NCBI taxonomy): domain Eukaryota; kingdom Metazoa; phylum Arthropoda; class Arachnida; order Ixodida; family Ixodidae; genus Ixodes; species Ixodes scapularis. Next base: position 95,058,539 of record NW_024609881.1, read on the forward strand.
AACACAATTTTTATAAAATTCATGGTACCGACTGTTTTTTCTTTCGTAGTGCGAAAGTAACGCGGGAATAATTGCACATGTTTTTCTTTTTTTTTTCAGCATTGGAATTTTTTTAGTAATGGTAACTGCAACGGAATGATAGAGAAGGCATAGGCGATGTACAAAAAACAGAACTGAAACCGGAAAATATTTTCAAGCAAAGGCTGCATCAAAGCCGTTTCGTATGAGCAACGTAGTAATACAGATGCGCGATTTGGGGTTTCAGGCTACGTGTGAATTTCATTAATATGAATAATTATTACAGGAATATGTGAAATACTTATCCACAAACAGCTTTACAGCTGAACCCCGCAACGCAGGTGTACTGCTTCGCTCATATTATCGGTTGAATAAGCGTTTTACCTGGTGCGAATTTCAGCATGTTATTTCAGTTCCAAATTACATTTCAGGTGCAGGATTCTTATAAGGATTTTAAGTTTCTGAATAATAAACTTAAAAATTAATTTATTTATATATAGTGTGATTCAAATTTAAGTTTCACAAATCTTCAAGGACAAAAAACGAACTGTGGATGGTAAGCGAAATTCGTTTCTGCGCTTACGTAGGTTGTACTCCTAGACGGGATCTAAGCATACACAAATAATCATGTCTGACAATTTCTCCATTACCTTTTATGTATTACTTAACTTTCTTTAATTTCTCTAATTAGAGCATATGTTTATATTTGAAGATTTCCGGCGGTCATATTTCAAGATTATTTATTTTTTCTTTTGTTTTAGATTTCTCGTAACCAGCCATGTTTAACAAATATGTGTCTTAAAATTTGCCACTCAATCCGGAGAAATACGTAATCAGAACGGCAACGATAAGCGCAGAAGCTCTCTTCGGTGTGAAGTAGGTCGTGGCACATAACATTCCGTTTGATAACGGGGTGGAGCTGATAACAGTTATTACCCGCCAGTCGAGAGCGAGAAAACCAATCCTCTATTCTAGAACTCATCTTAGATAAACTAACTATTTGGTGTGGTTTCAAGATAATTTATATGAAGCATTATAAGTGGATATATTCGTCTTCGACCTTACGTGGTTTTTAGGCGATGAATGGGTAAAAACAACTTGGTATTTCAAAATAAACATCTCTTGTTATACAAGCCAAATAAAAAACCTAATAACGACGTTCTCCTCTCGTACACAGAAATCTAAAAACTAATTTCTTGCTACTAAATGCACACACGAAATCAAAAGAACGATATGAATAACCAGTTGACAGAGTAAAGTAATTTAGAAAACTATTACCATTTAACATCATGTCCAAGCACGGTTACTGCGGAGTCATTGGGGAAGAAATAACAATTTCGGAAACTATTAGGCGCAGATCACTAAGGTAATTGATATTGCTTGATGTAAAGTCATAGTGCAAAAAGTGTGTTTTGTATTGCTTTCGAACTGGATGTTCAAAATGAAGACACGACCTGATCTACGATGAAGCTTGTAATTAGTTGACAACTAACTGAAAACTCAACATAACGGTTTACCATTGTAATTCCGCTTTTCGACACGCCGGCAGACATGTTAATGCTCCGATCTGTTCGCCAGTTATGACACGAAACATAACTCCTATTTCTTTTTGCGACGCTAAGTTCAGCCGTTAGCAATATGAACAATGAATCCCCAGTGACCGCTCCTTCAGCGAAATCAAAACTTAAAGCAGAGGAAAGTAGGCCCATAAACCGAACTTGCCCGACGCTCGTAATCGCAATAAATATCCCTCTGGTAATCATGTTATATTCTCTAGCCGCAAATACATGAAGCCGACCGTAGCGCGTCGATTCGACATTTGACGATTGTGATTGGCTAGAAGAAAAAGAAGCTGAAGGATTGGGCGCGTGTGATTGGTTTCCTTTTGAATCGATGCGCTAGTGCCGCATCCATGTAAACGCAGCCACTGAAAGTTTAGAAAACGCAGGCCGAGGCTTATTACATTCACGACTTTTGCTTCATTAGCCGTTCTTTTGTGTTCGTATCGGCTTATGTCTTCACCTTAAAAGCTTCGGAATGATAGTATGATTTACTGTGATGTTAGTGACTGGCTACTTCCTGCCCGCCTTAAGCTGTCAGTTATCATGAAAGCCATATAGCCTCGATTCCAATAACTTCACGCTGAGGACCAAGTTTGATCCACTAGTTTATAGTACGCCCCCCGCCCCACCCAACACCCTCTAACACCGGCTGGGTTCAAAACCCTCTCCATTATTTCCAATAAAGTACGCAAATTTATGATATACCACCTCCCCTCCCCAATGAATCAATTCCAGGAAGTAATAACAGCCCATCCCCCCCCCCCCCCCTCCCGGGCAAGATTGGAAAGATTGGCAACCCCCACAAGACACCTGGTTGCATCGAGCACAACTGCACCAGTTAATCTTTAAAAAAAAACCTACCTGTTCTTACACAAAGACGACGATCTTGAAAAGATCCCAAGTCTGCTGAGTCAGGTAGCACCGATTACCAGCCGTCGCCGTTGATTGGCAATCCACGAAAATGCGGGGAAGGAAAAAAAAAGGTCCGCACTTAATCGGCAACTTTCTGTTCGCCGAAAGTCAGCGTTCTCGAAAATAAGAGCGTCGAGCCCCGAGGCTACGGTCTAACTCAGCCCCCAACGTGCAAGCGCCGCACTGAGAGAACTTTAACGCGCTCCTAATTCACGAAGACATTACACTACCCTCCGGCGAAGATCCGGCGAACGAAGAGAGCCAAGCGCCCCGGCACTCCCGGACCGATGTCGAGATTTCTATCCGAGTCAGGATTGAGCGCTGCGAACACGCGTGGCGGAGTAGAAAAAGTTGTCTGGCAACCAAACGAAAACAAAGCGACAACAAATCAGGAGGCGCGCCGGCTGGTTCTGAGACTCGGAGACCGCCGGCCAATCGGAGCGAGCGCCGGGTAATGGTGCTCGCAACGCCATCTGTCGGAAGGCGTTGGCGTCCCTCGTCGTCGTCGTCGTCGTCTAGACAAGGGTGGTATTCGATCCCGATTCTGAGTAGGCTCGGCTCTGACGACTGACTCGGCGCTCGCACGGAGGTAATTTGTGAACCGTCCAGTTATTAGTTGCAACGAATACTCGAAAGGATAAAACATCTAGGACGGGGACGGAAACAGTACTTCTTTCATGAAAGAAGTCCTGTTTCTGTCCCCGTCCTAGATGTTTTATCCTTTCAAGTTTTCGTATCTATTTACCAAGACGATCGCTTTCAATTATTAGTTACTAACCGTGTTAACTTAACCTGAGACCAGGGTGGAGAAGGAACATCAAAGTTTACTTAAACTCTTTGGATTGTGCGGTGCACGATAATTTAAGGGAGTTGCCCCCGAGTATGGAAATAGTGATAACACATGTAGATGACGTCCCAGCATGTACGCTTACGGAAGGTCTGTCAGAAAGCATAGAAGGTGTGATAAGGGCAATGGCTCCAGAACTGAAGTTTACAGTCGAAAAAACCGGAGGAAGATGTTCCGCAGTTTTCTAGATTTACGTATTCACGTGAACCGAGGATTATGTTGGGAATACGGAAAAGGAAATTAGTAACCGGTTTAGCCAAAGATGAGTTGTCATTCGAGACAGTAAAGGCTGGGATTGTGAAGTCATAATTATAATGCAATTAAATGCAAAAGTGCAAGCGAGCTGGACAAGAATGACGAAAGTAATCCCTGGAGAAGGGGAACAAGAGGGACAAAGGACAAACATAAATCTCCAAACACAGCTAGGTGACTGGTGAGCGACCGAAAAAATCCGCCTGGTCCGGATATCGAACCCGGGACCTCTCCATTACAATGTTCGACTGGTGGCAGCTGATAAAACCCGTTTGCTCTATACTGACGTTTAACCCCTGGTTAGCTCAGTTGGTAGAGCGCTCCACTTGTAATGGAGAGGTCCCGGGTTCGATATCCGGACCAGGCGGATTTTTTCGGTCGCTCACCAGTCACCTAGCTGTGTTTGGAGATTTATGTTTGTCCATGGTCCCTCTTGTTCCCCTTCTCCAGGGATTACTTTCGTCATTGTGAAGTCATTGGTCAGGAACGCGTTAGAAAGTTCTTGTGTCCATCATATCTCTGAATTGGTAGAAAGCCAGTGGAAAAGAATGATTAGTGCAGGATATGATGAAAGTTTTATTAAAAGGCAATTATGATTGTTTATCAAAGGCAGGAAAAAAAATGGGACAGAAATAGAGGAACTGCTTTACTGTAATCCCATATTTCCATGAGGTTTCTCACAACCTGGAGGTATGTGCGAGGCAGTTTGGGGTAGACACGATCTTTAGTTTAAAGTTCAAGTGAAGTAAACTCATTTCAAACAGGTGTGAGTGAGTGCAAAAAGGCCCATCCGGTAAAAGATGTTGCGGGAATGGTGTTGTGTATGATATACCATTGGGAGTGTGGGTTTAAGTACGTAGGACAGATTAAACCTGCACGAAAAAATGTAAAGAACAATGCACGAGACTCGGAATTCGCGAAACATATTCTTGTATCTGACAACCGCCGGCGCTCTGGTCGGCGACTGAAATTGTACACAAAGAGAGGAACGATGTAAAGATGGGTAACCCTGCGGATAAAATCCTTAGGCAACTGTATAGGTCAGGCTACGCTACAGTTCGGAGGCAATTAAAAAAAGCTTGTTAAAATGTAATGCCGAATTTGTATTTTTATTGTTTTGAAGTGTGAACTGGAAACCCCTTGATTGTGATTGTCCAAAAGAGCTGCAAAAAACACACTTTTTTTAATTTTTGGGCGTGTGTTGGCGTTAGGATTATAATATAATCCTAACGCCAATACACGCCAAAAATAAAAAAAAGCGAAAAAAGTATGTTTTACAGTCCTTTTGAATGGAGGTTTCTGTTCGTCCTTTCTCCCTCTTGTTCCCCTTCTCCAGGGATTATTTTCGTCTTTGTTGGCGTTAAAACCGTTTATATTTTTCTTTCCTTTTTTTCTTTCTTTTTGTGGTGGAAGGTGGAGAGCGCGTCTTTTGATTCAGAAGTGGGAACTGCGTTTGGAATAGAAGGGGAAGAGATTCTTCTGCTCATGGTTGAAGGAGGATGGATGATGCCTTATCGGGTCGACCTATAAGATTCCTAATATTTTTACATTGTGTGGTTGAGACTGTGGCGCTTAATCTGTATAGACTTCGTCTTTTTTATGTTGGTGGAGTTGACCTTCAGATTGAGATTACCGTATTTTCCGGGCTATAATCCGCGGACTACGCATGTTTACCAGTTGAAATTTTAAGCTGTGCGGACGCGTGCTGACTATACACGAATTTCGTTTTTCAAGATCATTCGCTATGACGAGAGGTAACGGATTTTGAGAATGAAAGAGTATGCTAATGATGAATTTTGTATAATACAAGCTTCTTTGTGAGCTAAGAAAGCGGACGGTTGTCAAGTTGTGCCATTAATGAGAAGATTTTCGTGTCGACTAAGCGCCGTGGGCGGACTATCTAGGCCAAAACTTTTTGACCCCGAATTTCCCCCTGCGGACCATAGCCTGAAAAATACGGTATGTAAGGAGGTGGACTAAATAATCGAGTTAGCTCAGTTTGAGACATCGCCCTTTTTATTTTCTGTTTTTTGTATGTTTTGATGTTTCTTAAACCCAGTCTCAGGTTAATTCAACATGTCTCAGGTTAATATTCACTAGCTCGCCTTCACCCTTACCATAGTTTCTTTATTAGTTACTAAATTACTAGGCTTAAGTATGTGCATCAATTCTATTGCTGCACTGTAAATTACATAACATTGAAATCTTACGTAAACGCTTTATGTTCCGTGACTGACTTAACAAAACCTGTGGTTCAAAGTTGATTTAAGGCCTTCGTAGCTGGCTGTTCTAAGAGAACACCCGTTGTTTCATATTTAATCGAATCTAAATTGGAACCACATTATAGCACCTCTTTTTTTAACAATCGTATGTTTTTCTAAGATCACGCAAAGCTTCGAGTGGCTTACAGATGGGGAACCCGATCACACTAAAGGAAGGTTTTGTTATAAGATATTTTCCCATATCGTCTTCACAACCATTCTCTCTTTCGCAGCTGCTCTGGAAAGCTGGTTTTTCCACATAAATACTACACAGTTTATTTTATTTTTTCTTTATTGAAATATAATGGAATTAAAGTTAAACTGTGTTGGACCCTGGGACTGAACGAAGAGAAAATAGATTGTGGCTTAACCCTCTATTGTAATTTTTCTAGTTATTTTGTGAAGGTGATGTTTCGGGCTATGCGTAGAAAAGTGTTCCAGGTTTCATTTCGACAAAAAAAAAATATTTTACGACGACCTAAGAATAATATTTACCAGGATAGATTGAAAATAAACAGTATATCACAATTACTTTTTAAGTTGTGTTTTGTTATCACAAGCTAGAATTGCAAAAAAAAACAAAAAAACATGAAAAGTATTTGTGTTTGATTCAGGTCCCTGTTATTATCTATAGTTTATTCTAATGTCATCGAAGAGTGAGGTCCTTAATTGTTTTTCTGTTGAAATCTTAACTTCAATTTCGGAGAAAATCCACTACAATTTAAGGTCGCCATTGTCCGAAAAATTACACCCTCTGAGAAACCCAGTTGTTCTACACTCGAACTGGGTAACTGAGCACTTGAAACCATCGTGAAAAGTGTCTGCTCTCCAAATACATCCTCGAGGACGATATTCCGGCGCACGTAGTCAGTAAACCGATCCATGCCGTCCCATTGAATTGCCAGTCAATGAACATTACTCGTAGACTCAAACGACTCCGCCGTTCTTCTCCACTAAACTTCCTGACATTCAGCGTGCAGAGGCTCTAGAACTGCAGAGCACTCAAGCACGCCAAGACCCTAAGGACTTCAAACAGGCGACAGAGCACTCCATTCACTGACTGCCTTCACAGAGCCGAATGCTCCGGTATCCCGTCTAGACTTCTACGACACATGTTAAAAAAGGCGTTACTAATACCGAAACGGTTACAACTAAACGCATTACTCATATACCAAAATATTAAGGTGGGCTAGTTGGTTTAACATAATGAATTAAAAAGCGCAAAGGACAGACACCGACATAAAGTAAACAGGACGGCGCTATTCTCACAACTGGGGGTTTAATAAAATAATAAAGAAGAGAGTGAAGAAGCGAAATCAATTATACGGGGGGAAGACAGAAAGGACGAAAGAAAGAAATTAAAGAGGCAGGAGAATTATAGCAATTGTAGATATAATTTAATGTAAATAGATAAATAAATAAAAATTAAGAAAGTTAAGATTAAAGACATTAAAAGCTAATTTTAACATTATTACAACACTACTTTGAAAAATCAAGTTTGAGATAATCATGCCCCCTAACTAGAAACCTTCTGACACCTCATGTAGGGTGGTAGAGGTACAATAGTTCTTTGTCTGATAAGGACACAGAAGGCTCACTGACACTGACGTCACCACAAGCCTTGATTGCCTGCGCCTCGTAAAGTTCTCTTGATATTTTGCCGCGGTACCTTCCGAGGACTTCTGTCCTTTTGAAGATCGGTTGGCAGTCGCAGCCACGGACGTGTATTGCGAGATGTCCTGCCGGTGAGGAGTTGAGAGATTTTGCATGTTCTCGTAGTCTGGTATTCACACACGGGCCAGATTGGCCCACATAAACTTTCCCGCAGCTGAATGTTATTTTGTATACTATACAGTTGCGGAAGAGTATATATTCATTATTGTGCTTTACTTCGCCATCATCTTGATGGTTTTGAGGCGAAGTGATCTTCGGGCACAGTCTCTTCAGCTTTTCCAAGCCGAAAATACCAGTGAAATGTCATATTGTCATATCTGGATGCAACTTTTTTATGTTATGTGATATCCGATGTATATATGGCATAACTGCTGGACGTCTCTTCTTCTTGCTTTCTTCTTTTTGCTGTTTTCAACTTATTATATTTTCGACGACCTCAGTTAAGATGGTATAAGGATAGTCAGAGGATTTGAGTCTTTTCACTTGTGTATCAAAGTTCCCTTTCGCCCTGCGGTCACACGATTTCTTTAAACCAGCGCAGAGGCAGGTATGTACTATCGCTCATACTAGAATAACTTTGTTATCTTCTTTTTTTTTTGTTTCAGGTTTGTACTTTCAGCATGTAGGGTCGTTCAGGAACTCGTCACTGCGTTACTGCGTTTCTTGTATCAAGGCAGGAAGTTGGGTGAGTAGGTTGGTAATCTAACAGGGTGGGACGAGCGTAATTTGAAAAAGGACAAGAAACAAAAAGCTTTTTGTCTGTCTGCACTTCTTGCTCCCTGTACTTTGACAAAGTGCGCTGCTTCCACTACGTAAGTCCTTGTAACAGCTTAAAAGTAACGCGGCAGCTTATAACTATGGGGCTGGACATTTTATCGATTAACTTTCTCATTAATCAATTAATGCTTTAATCTCGATAAAACTATTTGAACTGGTTAATGGGTAGGAATTTTGTTCGCAAAGTTCGTGAAGGAAGTAGAAATGCTTGCTTTACCACTTGACGCATATTTATACATTTATATGTACTTTAGGAGGCAGCACTGTTGTATTCCCCGGTAAAACATTTTAGCATTCCCTTTTATTGTAATCCAGAATAATTATCAGGCTTAAAATAGACCGTAAAAACGTTTTGTTTTAAAAATTGTTTGCCCGCGTTTTCTTTTTTGGGGGCTGTACGGCGTAAATGTTCAAATGAGGCTGCACATCCCGCCATGGATGACATAACAAACAAAAAATAGTATAAAAAATATTTCGTTTTTCCTATTTTAGTTGTTATGCATGGACGTCGGCGTAGCCTCTTAAATGATTGGGCAATCAATTAAAGGGTAGCAGTCAATCGAGTTAAAATATTTAATCGACGCCCAGCTCTACTTCAAATTTGTTATAATAAACGGCGTTGCAAATGACAGGCTAAAAGTTCCGACGCTACGTGTAATGCTAGTCTAAAAGTATCGCTTCTGGTAATAATACCACAACCCCGTTCCTTTGTCGTATCGTACACGAATCTGACATGGCATATTTCAGTATACTGCATACGCTTGTACGTAGCGTTTTACTCTAACGTCGTTACTGTAACGCAGTTACCACTAATCTAACAAATATTTTGTTATGATGTTAACGCAATTAATACAAAGCTGCAAAGAGCTCGTCGAGAATAACATTCATAATCCCTGGAGAAGACGAACGAGGGGAATAAAGGACACACATGAATCTCTAAACACAGCTAAGTGACTGATGCTCAGCTGAAAGAATCCTTCTGGTCCTGGTATCAAACAAGGAACCATTCATTTCCAGTGGAGCCCTCTACCAACTCAGCTAACAAAGAGTAAAGGCTCGTTCCCACCCTTGCACCCGATTAGGACCTGCTGAGAGGAGGCCGGTATTTAAGCATCTTGCGATGGCTTAGAACCTGCTCTACAGCAGCGCATCCGGTTCTACGTCGCCGTAAGAGGCTTAAAAACTGGTCTTGTCTTACTTGGTCGTACTCGGTTGGAAGGGTGAGAACGGGCTTTTAGATGTCAGTAGAGCTACGGGAGTTTAAGAGCTTCCACCAGAATAACACCAACAAGGATCAAGGGTTAAAGTTAAGATGTTAATGCAATGAATGCAAAGGTGCAGCGAACTGAACAGTAGCTTTAAAATGCAGGCCGGTCATCCTTGTGCGCTTTCAACTGGTGGCAGCTGTTAAAACCTGATGACTAACTCCTTATGTCTCCTTAACTAACTCCAGTTGGTAGAGCACTCCACTGGAAATGAAGAGGTCCCTGGTTCAATATCAGGACCAGGCGGACTTTTTCAGCCGATCACTGGTACCCTAGCTGTGTTTGGAGATTTATGATAGTCCTTTGTCCCCCTTGTTCCCTTTCTCCATGGATTATTAGTTTAATTGTGTTTCTATCTTTTTTTTTGAATAAACGTATTATTAGAAGTATAGTATTAATGCAGTCATGTCTGATTTCTACAGGATGCTTTATACGGTACCGAGGACTTTTCATACAAAGCAAATATTTAAAAATTTATTTTTGGTGAAAATTGACGTTTAAAGTTGCACATTTAAAGTTCTCTTGTATTCGATGTATTTTTTGCCAAGGTAATATTAATTGACTATAGCGATGTTGTGCTTATTGAATAGGCATTTGTCCTAGCTCTCATCCGGTATATAATTTATGACATAAAAATGAGTGTTACGAAAGTTATCATCATCCAAACCTGGTTAAAAATATCGTCAATAGTGGTAAGTTCTGGATTTCATACAAAAATAAATAACACAATTAAAAGTTTATAAACCTCTTGCTCTCTTTAATGTCGTTTAAGCCCCGGAAAATGTGTATTTGTTGCACAGAAGGTATCTGAGCCCGTTGAAACTCCGAAGTATGCGGCCTGCTACGATCACCCAAATCCCCAAATCGCCTTTGGTAACAAATTTGAAAACGAATAGGTGTGGCACAAAAACGGTTTTTAGTTTCGTTCTAGTTAAGAATCAGCTCATCATATATACTTTGTTCAAAAGTTTGTTTGACAGTTTTTCTTGTGCGATTTGAAATCAAATCGCCCTATCATTATTAAAGATATGACGTGTTCTGAAAAACAATGTAGATTTTCTTATTTGAAAATGACTGTCAATACAAATATCGAATTCTAACTGGTCGCTGATGTTGCTAGCTTTCTACAGGCATCCCTCTTCTCATCCTTTGAAACTTTTGGACGAACTCCGAGATACGCCCCACAACTTTCACTCTCTTGTTGTCATCTCTCTGGTAGGCGATTTAAATACTGATTCCCACAAACCTACCAAGTCCATTGTTTGTGACTACCTAAATCTATTAGCACTAGTTTGTTTCGAGCGATTGACTCTTGCCCTCACTTAAAAAGAATTACATCTAGTTATGACACTTCACTTGCTTATCCAAACTGAAAACAGTGCATGAGCTATGGGTAATCTTAAATGTATAGCGCAACGATTTTAATATTGAAAGAATTCGGAGTTTTTATTTTTTATGTTGTTTATCTCGGCCCAAGTAACAAAAAGAAAGAGCATCACCTTGCCCCGAAAAACTTTGATACGGCTATGTAATCGCGAAGGAAGAAATGAATTATTTGCCGATCTGCAGCCGCGTGTGGCAGTTGCAGGAATTACGGTGACACGTCTCTGGTGGACACGCGGAAGTCAGCGAAACCACGCCCACTCCCCTGCCACACTCGCAGTCAGCCCCATGGCAAGCCGTTTTTTGAGTTGATCGCTCACCGCGACCTTCGACGTTGTGAATCCTGGAAAGGTCCACAATTGCGGAGGAAGTACCTAAGGGATCTGGAGAACCCAGCGGGAAACCAGGTGGTCCCTCAGAGTCCGCCATTCTAAAGCCAACGTGAGAGTTGAGAGGCACTTTGACCTTGCTTTATTTCATTTTTGTAAATAAAAACTAGTGCGCGCGAGGAAATACGGTATTACGTTCTTCGTTCCAAGGGTGACAAAGATTAATCTCCGCAGTTATCGGGGCAAAGTCCAAAAATCGCTGCACTGCCCTTCAACTTCAAAAGTAGCGCGAATAGTTGAGTATCCCGGAATTAGGAAACAAATAAATAACGTTCTTATTACTAACTTTGTTAAGTACGAGTTACGGTGTTTAGCTACTTTACTTATTAGCGTGTGCATCTATGGGTGAATCCAAAATGCATTCCATTCCTTATTGCAAAACGTGGACAACGCCGTTATGTTGGCGAAAACGGCATACGGGTATATTGTAACATATCGTATCATGGAACAGTCATTACGTGTGGGGTGACGTTAGCATGGTGGATCCACGATGGATCATGATGGATCATTCATAATGGTCCACCATAGCTCCGCCGTACGGACGTCATCCTAGCCATCATTGTCCATCATGAATTCACCATGTTTACGTCACCCCGCCCTTTATGACGTGTTCCGTAACATGATATGTTACGATATGCTTGCATGCCACTTCCGCGATCAAAACTACGTTATCCAGCTTTTCCAATGGAGTTAGCGTGTGCAGTAAAAAAATCGAAGCCTGTGCACATCATCCTCCGCCTGTCACGTAAAGTCATCACCCTGGAATGGCGTCAACTCGGCAATGCGAAGAGCAAGTCGTCTGCTTCTTGTTCAGGAGTTGCGGTGACATGAGAACGACGCCGAGATCTGATTGGGTTTGATTGAAAGGATAGCGGGCAGACTTCAATCCTAGATGCCTTGAATTCTACCCACTATTTCGTTTTTCAATCAGCCAATAGGATTTTCCTGTGCAAGAAGCAAACCAAATTGCGCTCCGCATTCGACCCGAGCCCGTGGCCGAGCGTCCTCAGACGCGCTGATTGGACACGAGATCGAACCGTACGCTGACGCAACGCTCGCGTCCAATCAGTGTCGGCCCTCCACCTCGCTCTATAAAGTCAAAATGCCAGATCACAGTGTGTTTGATTATTCGAGACGGTGTTTTCCCAGTTACGCAGTCGTCGACAAAAGATAGAAGAATACCCGAATACGCTGCTTTGTCGTTTACGCACCAACTGAAAACTAACTCTGTGACGTCATGTCACTGCCTCGGCGCTGCCGTCGGCACTGCGCGTTACGCTTAACTTAAATAACGCAGGGAGTGGCGAGTTCGGAGCGTCTCATTAATCGCTCCGCGGCCTATCAGATTTCCGCATCGGCCAATAAGAGCGCAAAATGACCAATCACGAAGCAGGAAGCGTAAATTGACATAATAAGCCACATCTGCGTTTCTTAAGCAGCCAGTGACTATGCGGAACGCAAGTTCGTCTGCTTCTTTTGCAGAGATAACGATTACGTCAAAATGCTGAGCTCTGATTGGCTATGAATGGAAAGACATAATGGTTTACCTCAATGCTAGCTGCCCTGATGTCTACCCACTATTCTTCCACTCCGAGCCAATCGGAGCTCGGTGTTCTAAAAGTCACCGCAACCCCTGCGCGAAAAGCGGACGAACTTGGACGCCGCATAGGTGATGCATGTTTCACAAAACCAGGAATGGCAACATACAAGGTGTTCTAAAGCTCCAAGTCAGCCTAAATATATTTTTGTTGTTATGAATAAACCAATGAATGGAGTGCATTTAATTTTTTTTTTAATGTGGCCTTAGGTGGTGCATTTATTATACCCGAGTAATATAAGTGTAAATATCCGAAGAAAAACGTTAAGCTTAATAAACTCTTTCTTTCTATGCAGTAAGAGAAAAACAGGAAAAAAAAAAACATACTGGTGGGCGCTGGTACTCACAGGCGTTATCCACACAGGTTAGGATCTGCTAGATTTGCTTTCGAGCATTCTTCTCAATGAAGCTCATTGGGTTGGATGGATAGATCGATGGGCGCCGCGCCCATCGATCTTCGTTGAATTGGACGCCGACTTACGCCGTCTAGTCAGTGTTTTTATTTCCTATCATTTATTTAATTTTTGTTTTGTGTTCCTCCACCTGGGGGGGGGAGTATAGCAGTGTCAACTTGACGGTTTTTGCCGTTTTTATCCGACCCTATAGGGAAAAATAGCTTTTCGTTTTTTTTTTTTCAGGCTTCACCTTTTTTTCCTCATACATACACTCATAAAATTTAATTACATTAAATACGCCCCCTAGGGACGCATATGTGGAAAATTTTAATGCCCCTGATTCGTTGGTTTATTAATACGATTCTTTTTTACGCCCGAAGAGCGTAGTTCTTCGGGCGTAACACCACTTACGTAAAGGCCGACCCACATAGGGCGTATTCTCGACGAATTTACGCGCGTATCAGCGGGCGTAATCACGGCATTTGGCGCCGCTTTTTTTACAGAAGGGAAGAGGGGAAGGTCGGCCAACCCACGCACGACGCTTTTCGTCGACGTCTTCTCGGCGTTTGGAGCAGCATCGCCCGACTCGCGCCTATCATGAAAGAAAGGAAAATGTAGATCGGCTGCTATATTATTACGTTCCGTAAGGGGACAGAAATAACTAAATGTTAATAAGCAACCAAAGCTTAATTTGCTGACACCTGAATCATAAATGTTCGTTGCAAGCGTCAAGTTGCCAAAAACTCCCGGCAGGAGGACGGCCGCGATCTCTGCTCAAAAACCTTCCTTTTGTAATTCTTTTCTCATCGCCCGCAACATCGATGGTATGTTCTTCTCTCTCAGTCGTTCATCGCTCGTTCCAAAGAGATATAGCGATTTCGTACAGTTCGCCGATAAACCGGCGAACGCGACGAGCAAGCTCCCATTTCGGCGGCTGAGTCACGCCAGCCAGCCGGCCGCATAGCTAGGCAAGCCGATTCTCGAGCAACTTCCGGCTGTCAGCTCGGGAGCTGATTGGCTGGCACCGCACCGTACGCTTCCGGATATGCCACGCCGAAATACGCCGATGCGCCGAGATCTGTCTCGGTCGGATCGCCGAATACGAGCGTATTTACGCCGACCTCGGAAGTGCTCGTCCCGACGCCCGCTGTACGTCGGGATTACGCCCGCCAAAAAGCCCGCAAATACGTCGCAAATACGCGCTATGTGGTTCGGGCTTTACCCCACCCTGTAGTTCAACGCTGCTGGAGAACTCCTTTTGAACGAGTTTGAATTTTAAGCATCAACTGTTCCCGAGGAAAGCATTACAATTACTGCCTTAAGAACAAAACATTGTAAACGTGTTATCAACTGACATTGTTATGTTTGTATGAAACACGCGTAAGAAAAGCACAAACAAATTATGCCACGTAGGGTAGTTTACGGCCTTGAAATTCATTCCAAATTCAGAATGATCACGGGAAAAGGCAACCTTGATTTCAGCCTATTCCGGCCACACCACATCTGATTGGCCACTCACTGACCGCTGCGGCCAATGAGCCGCGGTTGGTGATTGGCCAAAACACCGCTGATTTATCAAAGCACCTCTGCGCATTGGGCATTATGCAAATCCTCGTTTATTTGTAAGCATCAGTTTTGTATGCAAAAAAAAAAAAAATGGCGCTGAAGAATGCTCCTCCTTTTTTCTGATGTCATAAAAATGGTGCGTTCGTATTGGTTTGTCCGTAGTGACACCATATCTGTCTACGAATCCGGAGGCGGAGTTTCGCCCGCAGGTCTTACGTTGCAACAAACCACGCGGCTTTTGTCACGAGTACACTGAGGGTTGGAGGAGCGTTCGCGCTTCCACCAGGGGCATCGTTAGGAATCTCCGGGCTGCTCGGAACAGAATGCAGCAACTTTTGTACAGCCGCAAAAGAGTTTGTCTCCCCCGCATCGCACTTGGCTAAATCTGTGACAACCAGCGTCCTGTTGACGGAAACTGAAAGAGGCAATGTTGCAGCCGACGACTCCAGATGCGGTGAGCTCGTCGCTGGATAGAATTGAGCGGAAGCAGGGTATCTCTCTGCCTGTCTGTCTGTCTTTGTGTGTGCGCATGCGTGTGCGTGTGTGTGTGTGTGTGCGTGGGTGTGTGTGAGTAAAAGGGGGAGGAGAGGGAGAGGTTCCTCATAGCGTCGCTCCGGAAGCGACACGCTTGACGAGATCTACGACCTCATCCTTACGGGCATCAGAAAATGCTGACTCCGGCTGGAGCTGTCCGCTTCGCGTCGGATGAAGTCGCGCTTCTGCGTTTCCGTATATCGCAATTCAGATGTTTTTTTGCTTGTTTGTTTTTTGGTCTGCACACGACGGCGGCGCGACTTTGCGCCGATGTGGTTTGCCGTAGACTTATACACTCCGTACAGTAAACCCCGGGCTTTATGGGGTGTTTGGACAGTCGTGACGGATGTTCGTTGCTTATAACAGGGGTGGAGGAGTTCGATGGGGTTTGGGTTTGCGATGAGATTGACGTGTTCACGAGATGTCACCTTAGAAGATGGACGACGACCAAACGGATGGACGGACTAACGAAACGCACTGAAATTACGCCTTCCTTCTCGCTGCATGTCGAATGATATGCAATGCGATAGCATTTAAGATCCTTTCCCCGCTTAATTGTCCTCTTAGCGAACTCTTCCCTGTCAAATTGCTTCGGAAATTTCAGCGCGCTTGTCGGAGGTGTGTCGTGCTCGGCGCTCTCTGTCTGCCTCAGCGTTGCGCCCTTTCCGTTACAGTTTCCTTTTTTTTTTTTCATTTTTGCTTGAGATCCAGTTTTCTCTTTTTCTGGGGAATCGTGAAGACATTGCAAATCCTACGAAACCCCTACATCCTCTGCAGGTGAAGGCGCTCATCCTATATGCAGCTGTTATGCGCGCTTATAGGTGTGTATAACAGCTCCATACGTCACCTCATCCAGATCACGGCACAGCGCCTACTCTCATGTTTACAAACAAACCGGAGCGCTCCTACGACACCGGCGCCGCGCATGTGCGGTGGACGACGGTGGGCAAAAAGCCCGCCATCGCCCATAAACAAACCATTGGAATCCGTTGTTGTCGGCGTCGGTGTGAGTCCCCGTGCTCTTTCTCGCGTTGGAATTGTTGATTTTACGTCCTCCTAACAATGTCTGACTAATTGAGCGGTTTCAGCAAAATTAACGAGGCAAAACTTTGCGTAAATAATGTGACTTGCGGCGATTTATATCCCGTGGACGCCGCGGAATGGGCGCTAAAGCCTGACTCGCACGATGAGATTCTGCTCGCTATTTTCAGTCGCGATGTCGCTCGGGCTGCAAAAGCGTGGACCGTAGCTGAGATGGTGGACGTCGATACTAGGGAGTTTTCGTAGACCGCGCTGCCTCCTCCGCTAAGCGTTCCGCAACGAAGAAGTTGATACTGCGCCTGCGCGCCGATAGCCTTGACTATGGAGTTCCCGCTATCGTAGCGGGTTGCGGAGGGCCTTGCGGGACGGCGAAAACGATCTACGAAAACTCCCTATTGAGAACCGCAATGACGATCAACATATTCTTGTATCTACTGTTTACACTTAGCCTACTTACCCCAACTAACCTTCAAAAGTGTTTTGAGGATAGTTCTTATCGCAATCACCGGGTCAACGTTTGGTTTATGGGCCGCTGTCGTTTGAACGAGCTGACGACAAAAAGCAGACAAGTTTGAAAGAGCAGACAACAGTTTGAACGCTTGTGCAATGGCTTCATACGCAAGTGGACCCGGGCCAGAAGCACCACGTCCCGCGCCAACAAACCATTGGAATGTCACGTTGTCGGCGTCTGTGTGAGTCTGCATACTCTTTTTCGCGTTGGAATTGTGGACTCTACCTAATAGCAATGTCTTACCACTTTAATCGCCCGAGCGAAATTATCGAGGCTCGCTACACCGCTAAACATTGCGTAAATTATTTGACGTGCGGCGATTCATTCACGTGAACGCCGCAGAATGTACTCCAAAACCATGATGAGATTCTTCTAGATATTTTCAGTCGCGACGTCGCTCGTGCTGCAAAAGTGTAGAAGGTAGCGGCGATGATCGAAGTCGATACTGAAATTTGGAAGCCGGAACAGACCAAGCGTAACAAGTCGGTGATGGCCACTGGTACAAATTATCAACATCTTGTATTTACTGTTTTCACCGAGCCTACTTAAGTCTTTTGAGGCCTGCAATTACTTCTTGTTGCTATCACCGGGTCAGTTTGATCTACGGGCCGCTTTTGTTTGAACGACCAGACGACAAAAACCAGACAAGTTCGAAAGAGCAGACGAAAGTTCGAACGATCAGGCGGCCCTGTGAATTTGAAGACGCACTGAACCCGCGGGTGGCCCGAACAACTTTGCGGTTTTCTCTCGATCATGTTCGAACAAAACAAATACATCTGGCGACCACAAAGTGTTGCCCGCACAAGCAATCGTAGTTCGACAGCGTCTGGTTTACCCTTTTCACGGCTACTATTCACGCACTCCGACGAACGGAGCGGGCAGAAACACATAAAAACTGATCTTCAAACCTTTCCAGAGGGGGGCGCTGCGGTCGCCGAGAGGAGCGGACGCGTTTCCACATCGGCTCCTGAGTTAAAGCCAATTTACGCGGTGCCAATTAATCAATTTCACCCGGATTTTGGTTCTCACGTGTGCGCGAAGGTGTGGACTATCGAAGGACACCGGACTTTCCCAATTGGTACGTGAAGTTTCCCGAATCCGTAGACCTTTCACCCGGGGCGGCGGGGGCACCCCGCTAAGCCTAAGTAGGCCTAGGTCGAGCACGGCCATCGGTGCCGGCCACTAGGCCTAACCCGAAGGCAGCCATGTTCGAGATGCTGGTCGAACAACCGGCCACCGCAACGCCAGAGGAGACGCAGCAGACGGCGCCTAGAATTGGCAACGTGGACGGGCGTATATTCGTCGAGGTACCCGGGGAACGAATCTCTCCGGGTGACACCGAGGGATGGAAAGTCTCGGGCAAGAGAATCAAGGAGATCGTGAACGGCACGTCCGGCGGTGAGTCCGATGCAACTCAACGCCAATCTAGACCCAGAACTAGGGTTAACTACGTCAAGAAAATTACGTTGGCAATCACTAAGGGGGCAAGGATGCCAGTTAGTATGCCGAAGGAGGACATCAAGATTGTAGTCAGACCGCGTGGCGGACTTAACGTTGCAAAGATGGGGGGCCCGGCCGCCATGGCGTCGATTACAAGGGCGGCAAAGGTCACCAGAGACGAGGCAAGCGAGGACACGGTCGGCATAAATGCCCAGCAGAACATTATCGTGGTCAGTACTCCAGACGAGCAGCGAGCTACGCGGTACGCTAGAATGACGACAATCGAAGAGGGAGGCAAGACGTACGAGGTCAGCGCTTATAGAACGGCGCCTGACGGGACAGTTAAGGGAGTTGTGAGAGGCATAAACATCGAAGAAACGGCAGAGGACATTACCCTAAATATCGTCAATAAGTACAATCCCACGGCCGTAGAGGCACACCGGATCGGAGACTCCACCGCAGTGATAGTGCTTTTCGCTGGTAACAAGGTACCGCACTACATCAAGTACGGAATAGTGTTGATGAAATGCGGGCTATATCGCAAACATTTCGACGTCTGTAGGGCGTGTGGTAAACTAGGACAAAGAAGGGACGTCTGCCCTAACCCAGGCAATAGGTTCTGCTTTGGCTGTGGGAAGGTAGACCCGGAGGAGGGGCACGAGCTCGCATGCCAGCCAAAATGTAAGCTTTGCGGGGGACCTCATCCGACTGGAGAGTGGAATTGCAAGAACAAGTACAAGCAGCCGTATGTGGTTAAGTGTCGCCAATGGGAAAAGAAAACGGACGCTTCGGAGCGCCGAATAACAGCAGGAGACTTCCCGCTGCTGGGACCGCGTGCTATCGAGAGGACTAATAGTACATCTCGAAGGAGGGCGGACAGTCAGCGTCGAGTGGATAGCATGGAGAGAAGAGGCAGAAGTATCAGCCGACGAAGAGAAGCTTCGCGGCCGAGAGGAGAAACCTCTTGGGCCGACACAATTAGGACCCCTAAGCTAGGGGGCAGACAATCTAACGCAGATAGCCAGCACGACGAAAAGAGACAGGAAGACTCGGCGGCTATAAAGGCCCTCAGGGATGAGAACGAGAAACTAAGAAAGAAGATCCTAGAGCAGGATAACATAATAAAGGAAATTAACGAAAAGCTAGCGGCCTTGGTTAGGAACAAGGAAGAGCAGGCATCTCCGGCGCAGACAGCGAAGACAAACGAAATCCTGATCGAGGAGGATTCAGAAATAGAGGTCGGTCCCAGGACAGACAGAGCGGCGGAGCCGGCCCCGAAGAGCAGGGCCATCGAAAGCCTTAAAGAACGGAAGACTCTAGATAGACACGGGGAAAGGTTGGACAAGGTAGAGGAACGACTGACATCGCTCGAGAAGAATGTGGCACAAATTGAGAAGAACGTGGCTCAGAGGATACTACAAGTACAAGCCCAAATACAGACGCAGATGCAGAGTATGGAAGCCAGGATCGTAGCTACACTTCAGCAATCATGGATGGGACACATGGCGCAGCAACAACCACCTCGCCAGTGAAGGACTTAGTAGTTTGGCACTGGAACTGCAACGGATATGCAAGGAAGAAAGCAGTGTTACACCAACACCTAAAGACGGTGGACAGGAAACCGGATGTGATCATGTTGCAGGAATCCAATGCCACAGAGACACCATAGCTCACAGGCTACCGAGCGTTCAACAAGCCATCGGACGCCTGCGAGCTGCCGAAAGGGAAGGGCAGGGGAGTGTGTATATTCGTACGCAGAGGCATCAGATTCATAGAGCACGAGGTAATGGGTAAAAGCACTACTGAACACTGCACGGTGGAGGTTATAGTAGGGAAGAAGAGACAAAAGGAGAGTGTCTTCTTAGTCAACGTGTATGGTAAACCGGATCATCATCACCAAAGATTCAAAGAGCTCTTTCACAGAGCATGCAGGCTGGCGGGGGATAATAAGTTAATGATCTGTGGCGACTTTAACGCGGCTAACCAGGCGTGGGGATACAGTGGAACAAATATTAAGGGAAGAGAACTGCTACAGGACGCATTGGAAGCGGGGCTCAGCCTCATCACGGATCCTGCATACCCCACACGGACGGGATCATCGGTTACCCGGGACACTACTCCAGATCTCACTTTCTTCAGGGGGATAGGGCGAACAGGAGCGGTAGGGTGGCGTAACACAGGCCAAGACTTAGGGAGCGACCACTTTATAGTCGAGGCGACAATCCCGATAACGAGACCCGGCAGTCACACGGAAAGGAGAAAACAGAATCACTAACTGGGACGCCTTTCGGGAAGCGCTGGGTAGTTGGCAACCCGAGATTACGGACATTGATCAGTGGACCGACTGTGTCAACAGGACGATAGAGGCGACAACCAAGGAGGTCGAGGCGAAAGAACACATAGAGAGGGTAGACAGTAAATTAGCACATTTGCTGGAAGCCAAACAGTCAATTAAGGCGAGATGGTCAGGGCGACGTACAAACAGGAAGCTAAGGAGGAAGGTGGCGGAACTTAATCGACGCATCGAAGCTCACTGTAAGGTACTCTGTACTCAACAGTGGAACGAGGTATGTAACGAAGCCGACGGTCAGATGAGCAAAGGCAAAAGCTGGAACTTGCTCCAGCATCTACTTGATGAATCCAACACCAAGAGCAGCCAGGGCAACAAGTTACCCAGAATAATGCACGAAGCCATGAGCAGGGCGGGAGAAGCAGAGGTTAAGAAGCGACTAAACGAGAGATACCTTCCGTCTACCCCCAGCATAGTACATCCGGAGTATACCGGTAATGACAACGCGATCCTGGATAGAGACATCGAGCAGTGGGAGGTGAGAGCGGCCATGCAAAGGCTTAATGGCAGGTCGGCCGCCGGCCCGGACCGCATCACCAACAAGGCGATCAAGAACTTAAGCGATGATGCAATTAAGCACATCAAGAAATACTTCAACAAGTGCTGGAGAGAAGGCACGTTGCCTAAGCAATGGAAAACGGCCAAGACGATCTTGATCCCTAAGCCAGGCAAGCCACCTAGCGTGGAGAACCTGCGGCCGATCTCGCTTACATCGTGCGTGGGCAAGCTGCTCGAACACGTACTGCTTAGCAGGTGGCAGCAATACCTGGAAGCCTCGGGCTTGTACCCAGACTCTATCATATTGGCTTTCGGAAAAAGTTGGGAACGCAGGATGCGATGATCCAGTTAAAACACGAAATCGTAGACGTACCGCTAAGTACCGGAGACAATAAGGCCATTCTAGGGCTAGATTTACAGAGTGCCTTCGACAAGGTAGAACACTGCCATTCTTGCCCAGGTTACTAAATTGGACATGGGGAGGCTGTCCTACAACTACATTAGCGACTTCTTAACGGGAAGAACCACTAGACTGTGTGCGGGCGACGTAGAACTAGACGAGAAAGAGCTAGGAAGTGTCGGTACCCCACAAGGGTCGGTAATCTCCCCCCCGCTCTTTAACTTGGTCATGGTAGAAGTGGCTCAGCGGCTACAGGAAGTTAGAGACGTCAGACACACCATTTACGCTGACGACATCACGCTATGGGTCAGCAAGGGCAGTGATGGACACATAGAGGATCGGCTGCAAGAAGCTGTATTGGCAATTGAGGATCACCTCGAGGGGTCGGGACTTGTGTGCTCTCCAGCGAAGTCAGAGCTGTTACTTATCCCCCCCAAGAGGGTATGAAGGCGGAGAAAAGACGCACCGATTATGGTGGAACGACCAAATATCACGATCCGAACCAGAGGGGGACAGAAGGTCCCGGAGGTTGACAGGATCAGGGTGTTGGGAATGCTCTTCGAGAGGAACAGGGTGAACGGAAAGACGATCACCAAGCTCAACATTAAGGTCATGTCTACCACCAAGTTGCTAAGACGAATCTCCAACCGCAAAGCCGGTATGAAGGAAGAAAGCATGATCAGACTCGTGCAGTCCTTTGCAATCAGCCATATAGCATATGCGGCTGCCTTTCACAAATGGACGCCTGCCGAACGAAACAAGATAGACGCTCTCAGTCGCAAGGTTTACAAGATAGCTCTCGGACTACCGGGCAACGTGAGCACGCAGAGGCTTCTCGAGTTGGAGGTGCACAATACCCTAGAAGAAATAGCAGAAGCTCAAAGAACGGCGCACCTCGAGCGGCTCTCTAGCACGAGAACTGGGAGGAAGATTTTACAAGACTTGGGCGTCAATCCCAGCGGCGTCGCGTCGGGGGACACGGTGCCAATACCGAGCCACATGATGACCAGACTCCAGGTGTACCCGATACCGCGAGACATGAACCCCATACACGACACGGGGAGACGCGCGGCGCGGGCGAGAGCCATTGTGGACAGCTACGCGCGGGACGAGAGAGCCGTGTACGTAGATGCGGCGGAATACCAAAACCGAGGAGAGGCCTACACGGCGGTGGTGGTGAACGCATCGAATGGAGCGACCAGAGCTGCAGCCAGCACCCGAGTTCGCAACTCGCATCAGGCGGAAGAAGTGGCCATAGCTCTAGCTGTGGCCGACCCAGGCTGCGACACGGTGATCAGTGATTCCAGGACAGCACCGCTTAGTTTTGCAAAGGGTAGGGTGTGTGGTGCGGCGGCTCGCATTTTGCGAGCGGCCACAACGACAGGACGTAATCGTGATGGTGCAGTGCTGATCAAGTGGATCCCGGCCCACATGGGCAGTGAAGTGTCGGTGAACGGTAATCCCAACCACAACGAGACGGCCAACGTCGCAGCGCGAGGACTCACCAACCGGGCGGCGATAAACGGGACAGTCTCAAGTGGTGGAGAGTGGTTTAGTATGAAGGACCGCATGACTACGTATAACGAAATAGTGAAGTGGTATAGGTTAGAAAGGAGAGTAGTACCTCCCTCTCATTCCGAGCTAAAACGTGAGGAGGCTGTGATTTTTAGACAATCACAGACAGGGTCGCTATTAACACCGGTGCTAGCTAAACACATATATCCAGGGCTTTACGCGGACGACACGTGTGGATTTTGCAAGAAGGCGATGGCCACCGCGTCGCACCTGTTGTGGGACTGTGAACTCAACCCAAGAGAGGCAAGCGAGAAGACGACGATTCCCCCGCAGTTCGAAGACGCGGCGCGGAGCTGTGAATTAGAGCTTCAGCGTAGGGCCGTCCGGGTGATCACAACGGCTCTAGATAGGCAACGGGCAAGGGATGATGGGGGAGGTGAGGGAGCTCGCGGAGGTCCGATGGGCTCCCCCTCTCGGCCCCAGATAGAAAAGGGGCGCGCCCGGGGCCGAGGGCTGGTGGGAGGGGAACAGCCGAGGGGGTCGTACCGCGTGGAGCGTAGTCACCACCACCTGCGTGTGGAGGGCTACCGCCAACTGCTGGTTGCAAATAAAAGTTGTTCACCACCACCACCAAACCTTTCCAGACTCTTTTTGTACAGCCCCCGTCGCCGCATTTTGACGAGAACGCAGGTTTTGCGTCTGGTTTCTCCGAAAAGAACACAAGAATGCATGTCTCGCACGGCGACTTCTGCCCACCGCCCCAGACCGGAAATGCGCCCGACGCGCCACCACCGCGGCCTGATCGACGTAGGAGAGTTGAGTTCGTGTATAAAAGGTATTCACTGGACGCCATATTTGAGGGCGACGTTTGGAGCGCATGTTGAGAATGAGCTCACATTAATAGCCTGCTAAGACCGGCAACCTTGATGGTGCTAAATGCACGCTCCAAAAGGACTGCGAAAGCTCGCCGGCAGCACGCGCTTAGCAGCGGCGCGCACGGATATGGCCACCAGTGAATGCTCCCTATAGGGAAAGTTCACTGCGCGGAATACTCGAGGGCGATGTTCAGAGCGCATGCTCAGAGCGAGCTTACATTATTATAGGCTGCTAAAACTGGTAATCTTGGTGGTGTGGAATGCACGTTGCAAAAGAACTGTGGAAGCTCGCCGTCATCCCGTGCTCAGCATTCGCGCACATAGTTGTGACCGTCAGTGAATACTCCCTAGTAGGGTGCGTTCATGTGCGCTTTGCTTAGGGTGGTGGCATCTCGCCATTTTGTCTCAGATGTTTATTTTTATTTTTTGTTCAGAAGCGCGTGAAAGAGCGTGACCCTGCACGCGTTTGTGGCGTTGACTGTATTATGGCGACATTTGGTTTTCGTCGATTTCTTTGTATTTTCCCCGTGAGCGCGTGCTGTCGGCATCGGGCACTAAAAAGGGTAACATCACCCTAAACAGAAGGACATTGAGGCACCCTACTCCCTACTTGTGACGTACGCGACTGGAAACGTCGTTGTAATCGGCCATCCACGATTGGACGAATGCTGAAGAAGACGTCAACAAAGGATTTCTCATCGACATAAATAAGATTAATGGAAGAACTTCAATTTTGGCGGTGTTGGCAGTGTTAATGTCAGAGCGCCATAATTTTAGGCTTCCACTATGCTAATTACAAACACTATCGAACTTGTTGCTGCCAAGATAATGATGTCACGAGAGGGAACCACGCGGGGCCGCCACCAAAACATCTCGCCGAGTTCCTGTATAGAGGCTTTACACACGCGCTAGATTACGGCCGCCATTGCTGACCCTCTTTTGCCTTACCGAGATACCGAGCCACTGAAACGGGCATTGACGAACCTCCACAAACGCCGATGCTGGGGAGAAGGATACACTAGAATCTAAAATGGCAATAACCTGACCTGCTCTAATAATAATGAAGTGAAGTAAAAGCAATAAGAGGAAACTCAAAACTGAAGTCGGTTATGGCGGCACCCATGCACAGTTGCTGCAAAGCGTCTATAAATCATTTCACCCTCCTCCGCATGGGCGCTGCCATCTTAGAATCACGTGACCCGGCAGCCATTAGGTTGCTTCAACTTGCTGCTCCGCTCTCGGGGAGGATCGGTGGCCGAGCGGGCTGAAGCACACACCCAGCTCGACGCGCGTGGAGCCGTGCAGCGAAAGCTTGCGCTGCAGAACCCAGGGATCCTGGGTTCGAGCCCACCCCTGCCCGTTTCTATCTGGATGAGCATTGTACCACCGTGCGGTCGTGTATCACTACTGCGTGAGCACGTTAAAGACCCCAGGTTAACAGTAGTACTGCACTGGCAAAATTGCTCATCTACAGTGTAAACCAGTGTCGCCCCTACTGGCGGACCAACCTAACGCTGTATAAATCACTAAAACGTCCAATTTGACGTTTTGCTCCGCTCTCCCCTCCGCGCCTTGGTGGATACGTTGTGTTTGTGTTTTTCGTCGCGTTTCACCGCTTTTTTTGCCCTACTTTGGAAACTGTAGTCCGATACGTCTACTCGATGACTAAGACATCACAAGGGTTGAAAATTCCTTATGACAACTGAGGTTTGTTTACTAATAGTGGCAGAACATTCTCAGTAAGAAGCGTTTATATTTATATTGCGCATCTAGGATCGGAAGGCGTCAAGAATAGTCAGCGCAAAGAGACTATCTGTATTTCCTGAAAGTATCGTTCTTTGTATTCATAATATATCGAAAACAGTTTCTTTTAATTATCGGAGGAAACGCGCGGAGGAGATAGATAACGAAGGTTTAGCTTGTATTTTATCTGAGGCTAGAAATAATGGTACGTCAACATCAGGCGATTTGTTTGTTCATAGCATCGCACCTACATGTGTATGAGGTTCTCAATCTTTTTTTGCTACGTAAACATTCCGTTGATCGGTTACCTATGAAGTTTAAGAAATTATATACCATGCTCGCTCCCATTTCGACAGTCATTTAAGTGATTTATTGATTATATTCAGATAACCAGTGCCATCCACTTAGTTTATTTTAACACAAAGGTTCGAACTTCCCGCGTCAGAAACTGCCACACACAACTTAACAGTAGCGAGTTTTAGAATAGCGTGCACAAAGAAATGACGTCGTTTATATTTGCAAATCTAAAACGCAGTTTGGGTTCGGCGCATGCGCTATAATGACGACACTTTTTTATGTATGCTGTTTTAACTTTTACCGGTATCTGAAATCCGCAATATGTAACGTTGAAAAAAAAATAGTTGTCTGCATAACAATCACTTGAGTCCAGGATTGTCGATGGCGAATAGAGATTTACTTTTGGTGGCTGGCGACGCCGAAATTTACAAAGCGAATATGTTCAGACAAATAAGTGTTTGTTCACACAGGTCCGTGAAGTGGTGCCTAGCGCTAGGATTCAGCCAAACTTTCCGAGGTATTTCTCCTCCTGCTCCTTTTAATTTTATATGGCAAATTTTACGGAAGACAAATGCTAGGTTTAATTTGACGGGCCTGTCACTTATATCATATCTTGAGTAAGCAAATGTTCCAATAAATTAATCAATTTTTTCGAGCCAATATCGCGAAATGCTGCTTATGAATACTTCAGCATGGTTGATAATTTAAGCAATTTCGTAGTCGGCCTGTCAAGACATGCTCGAGTACTGAATAATAATGATAAAAAAGAGGTCGAGACGATACTACTTGTTTATATCAATTATCTGCCTCATTACACTATAAGTTTTTAGTCTGCGAATTTCACTAAAGGTGAAAACCAAAACCACGAAAACCAAACAGTGTGAAGTAAACTCGCGATTTCTTCTGCTCTGGCCGATTCAGCACATTGCTAATCAAGCTGTCGATATGCTTCTTTACGTTCACGTGTTAGTCTCTTCATTATTTCGTTTTTCTGGAAATTGGTGTCATCGCGTACGGCCGTAGATAATGGTAATCTCTCCTGTACATCAGTCAGGCGTTTCGCAACCGACCATAATCAGATATATCAACGGAGTTGGTGAAGAAAAGCCCGCAATTTAAGCTAAAATACACCTCGTAATCCTCAAAGTGGATCAGTAACGCTGTTTCATTGGTTGTGTGCTACAAGGAAAATATTCGTATCACAAAATTAAGCAAAGACAACGTAAAACAGCAACATAGCCGCGTGCACGTTGAAACCGAAACCAATCAAATTGAAGAAACCTGATGGCGCCGAGTGCGTCAGCGCCCTCTATCCGCCGGTGAGGCAGCTGCTAAAATGAAAAGGCCTATAGGCTCCCTACGGGAGCCAGAGTTGCGCGTCTGTTTTCCACGTGCCGCCACGCTGCTATTCGCCGAGATCCGGGCACGTAAAGAGCCGGATCAAGTGCCGTGCAGGAAACTAGACGTTGCACGCGCCTCGAACGCGCGGCGCCGCTATTCGCCGAATTCAGTCGTGTGACGAGCGGGATCAACATGCCGTGCAGGAAAAACGGCGCTACGGAGATGAACGCGCAACTCTCGCTCCCGTAGGGAGTTTATACAGGAACTCTATACTTTCAGTACCGTAGCGTTTATACTTTCAGTATAAACGCTACGGAAGAGCCGTTTATACTGAAAGAGTTTGACGAATGGGCGGTGCTTGGTGTCCGCTATTGGGCCAGCGGATTTCGCGATAACACAAAATGGCGTTAATTCTTTCTCTTCTTTATTCCTCAGAGATAGTATAGAGTTCATATGATCAGAGCCTTGAAATGGCGGACGGAAGTAGTCATTCCGCGGTTGTCAGACTACGCTGCTGTGGTTGCCATATTGTCAAAATCTCCTTAAGAAGGCCAAACTCTCGCAGTATAGACGGCTCTGATCTCGCCGCTAACAGGAAGTATTCACTAGACGCCACCTTTGTGGGTGCTGTTTAAAGCGCATGCTCAGAATAAGCTCACATCAAAAGGCTGCTAAGACCGGCACTTTTGATGGTGCAGAATGCAGGTTGCAAAAGAACTATGGAAGGTCGCCATCAGCCTGCGCTCAGCATTCGCGCACACAGCTATGGCCGCCAGTGAATACAGACCTTTCCAAAAAAGAGCGTGTGGCCGGTGCCATTTTGGGTGTTCGTGCGGACGGCGCGTGCCTTGCTCGCTTTCTGAAGCGACGAACACGCACGTGCTGGGCTGTGAAGATCGCACGCTGGACTTTGATTTTGTAAACATTGGAAACGTCTATAGCCAGGGTCACACTAGAGCCACTGAATATGGCAGCGTAGCTGCTAGAGTAGCGACACGACGCAAAATTATCTAGATACACGAAATCAGTGTTTAATTGCAGTTATTTACATTATGTGCACCCGCGAGCGATATAAAGGTGAACAGCCCTCTTCTTGTTTTTGACGCTCCCGCAGGTTTTGGAACAAGCGCTGTTCCAGGAGAGGGCTAGGATGCAAAGTTACCCTTGGCCAGGTACCATTTGAGACGTTGAGAGTTATATAGATTTAGGGAGCCGTAAAGCAGGCAAGAAACCAGGTAAGGTGTTCACCTTCATATTGCCGGCAGGTGTACAAGGGTCAGGGACCGAAAAAGCAGAATATCACTGCGATCCGTGGCGAACCTGGCGCTGGCTCCAACCAGACTACGCGAGCTGATCTGTTTGGGGTTAACTGCCTGAGTTGGTCCCGCGCTCTCTTGGCTTCACTTGCGACGACGACGAAGTCGGTCCGGAATACTTCACTCTACTAGATTAGATGGCAGTTTGATACTGTACTACTCGGTCTCTGGAAATCACACTGGTTTTTTCTTCGTGTGCTGGGGGACGAAGTCGGTCCGGAATACTTCACTCTACTAGATTAGACGGCAGTTTGATACTGTACTACTCGGTTTCTGGAAATCGCACCGTTTTTTTCTTCGTGCGCTGGGGTCGTGTCCTGGGGTGCTATGTTGCGCTTTTTGGACTCCCAGGAGACTAGGAAGAGGGAAGTGACGTCAACAACGAAGCAAATGCAGATTGGATGTTGATTTTGTTTTCTCTGTCAACATCCAATCTGCGTTTGCTGTATCGTTAACGTCACTTCCCTCTTCCAAGTCTCCTGGGAGTGCAAAAAGCGCAACATAGCCCTCCTGGGCAGAGGTGCCGGAACAGTAGTGCTGGGTGACGGAACTGGAGCAGATGTTGATGAGGGTGGCCATCAGGACTCAGTGCTGGAGCATCTGTAGTCAGTTCTTCAGTAGCCTGATGTGTGCCAGTCTGTCTAGAGGCCGGAGGTAAAACTGTACAAGACCCGTTTGCCATTGTCCAGTTGCTTTCCACACCATTATTGCCTAAACCAACTGCCTCTTCTGTTTCAGGTAACTGAAATCGAAAAGTGGACACCCTAAAACTTGAGGTGCAGTTGATTTGCCATCTTCCCGGCGTGGAACCTTGGGTAAAGTTGCCTTGCGGTGTTTCTGGGTTGGAACTAGTCGCTTTCGCACGTCGTCGAGACGCCTTCCCTGTACCCTACCATCTGAGGATTCTACCTCAAATGGTCGTGGGCCAAGCTGCGGAGAACTGTGGCTTCGATCCACTTTGGTTTTCCTGCAATCCCCTTAATGAAGACGGTTTGCGACTCCTAAAACTTCGCATCTTGATACTCTTGGGTATCTTCCTTACCCTGCGGATGGATGTTGCTCAAAGGAGTAGGCAGTTCCCGTCCAAACATCAACTCTGCTTGCGTTCTCTGAGTCGCTGAGTTTCGAGTTGTGTGTTGCCTGAATAAAAATTGCGCCAAACGAGATTTGAGCGTTCCTTCGGAAAGTTTACGCAGTGATTCTTTTGTCTCCCGAACTATTCGTTCGGCTTGTCCGTTGGTGGCCGGGTGATTTGGGGAACTTGTGATATGACGAACGCCATTTGCCTCGTAGAACTGGTGCGTTTTTTTTTATACAAAAGGCATGCCGTTGTCGCTGCAGACAACTTTTAGAATGCCGAAAGTGGCAAACAGTGAACGCAGTGCGTTAATAACGACGGCAGCGGTTGCTGACGAGCAGATGCGTACTTCCAGCCATTTGGAATATGCGTCCACAACAATCAGCAGCATTTTCCCTTCGAAAGAACCGGCAAAGTCTATGTGGAGTAGACTCCACAGCTCCTGAGGAACTTCTGAAGTTGGACTTGGTGCTGCAACACGAGCGCGTACTTGTTGCTGACATTGTGGGCAGAGTTGGACGGATCTGTCGATTTTATTTTCCATGTCAGGCCATCAAAGGTGGCTTCGTGCACAGCGTTTCATGACTGTTACTCCTGGATGAGTTGCGTGCAGGAGTTTCATTGCAGCTGGCTGTGCCTCTTGTGGGATGACGACTGGTGATCCCCATAAGGTGCATCTTTTGTTAGTGGACAGCTCATTAAACCCACTCACATAGTTTGCGAAATGCCCTCCGGTCAAGATTTTGGTGTTTCCAGACTGCACGGCGGTACACCTTCGACAGGGCGGGGTCTGTTGAAGTGAAAGGTGCCACATCCTTTGCTGCGAGGGTTGGTCTCTCGATGGCCTCGATCATAAGGGTGTCTGCTGGACTGTGTGGTCCGTTCACGTTGCTGGGCAGTGGAAGACGGCTCAATGCATCCGCATTTTTATGGAGCTTGCCGTGTCTGTAGACCAACTTGTAGTCATAGTTCTGGAGATGCAAACACCAGTGTAGCATTATCGGTGACAGTACGAGTGGCATCTGTCTGTCTGAGTTGAGGATGCCTAGCACTGGCTTGTGGTCTGTGTGAATTGTCATATTTTCCAACAATATACTGAAGAAACTATTTTGCACCGAAGACTATGGCCAGCCCTTCTTTGTCAAACTGTGCATAATTTCTTTCACTCTTCTCTAGTGTTCTCGACGCGTAAGATATTGGAGCTTTGCGGCTTTGTTGTCTACTTGGGCAAGTACGGCACCTACGCCGTAGGGAGGCATCACATGACAAGTACAGTGGCTTAGGGGGTTTATAGTGCGCGAGGGAATCTGCTGATAAGAGAAGGTTTTTCAGCATTTGGTAGTCCTTGCTGTGCCGGGATTCCCATTTCCATTGCGTAATCTTGTCGAGCAACCGATGCAGACTTTCGGCCACGGTTGCACGACGCCTGATGAATCGATTGTAGAATGGTAATAATTCCCACAAATGGTTGTAGTTCCGACTTGTTTTTCGGCTCTGGAGCTTCTGCAATCGCCCTGACTTTCTCTTGTGTCGGAAGGATGCTTGCAGAATTTACTCGTTATTGGAGGAACTCAACGTCCGACACGTCAAAAGGACACTTTTCTTTCTTGTCCTTGAGGCCGCTGGACTCAACCGTCCAAGAACTGCTTCGAGTCGCTTTAGGTGCTGGTCATCTGTAGAGCCCGTGATGAGACCGTCGTCGAGGTACGTGGCAACACCTGGCAAGCCAGCCAGGCAGACGTCCACGAACTTTTGAAAGATAGCATGAGCAACAGATACGCCAAAGCGTAGACGCTTGACTCTGTACAGGCCCTAGATTATATTAATGCACAGCGCCTATGATGTGGCTTCATCGGGTCGCAGTTGTTGGTAGGCTTGCGTTAAGCCAATTTTCGAAACGTGTTTTCCTCTGCTGATTGTGGTCAGTAGCTCCGGTACGTTCGGTAGTGAGCAGGTCCCAGGCTTTGCGGATGCGTTTACTGTGCTGCGATAATCGCCGCAAAGTCGAAGCGATCCATCCTTTTTTCTTTACGACCACTACTGGAGTTGACCACGCAGAGGACAAAACAGGTTCTATGATTCCTTGTCCTTCCAAGTGATCCAGTTCTTTTAGAACAGAGGCCCTCGGAGCGACTGGAACTGGACGGCACTTCAGGAAATTAGGCGGTGCGTCAGGCTGCATCGGCATAGAGATTGGTACCCCGATATGACCATCCTAAAGTTCAGTGAAGACATCTTGATTTTTGGGTAAGATGCTCTACAGTGAGGATGAGGTCGCGAAGTTTACTCCCATGATCGAAAATACGGACTGACTTCGTCGCCGTCGGAAGTGAAGCCAAGAGAGCGCGAGACCAACTCTGTTAAGTAACGAAGGATTTTGTTAGAAATAAGTAAGATTTGTTTTAGAAAAGTCTATCTTTCTACAGCTGCGTCGGCATTTTTTTTTTATCTGCCTATGTTTATCTTTGCATTTTTGGGAGTCTTCCGCCCCCACGCGCGGGGGGGGGGGGGGGGGGGGGGGGGGGGGGGCTTCGAGCAGCCGCGGGGCTCGGTGGAGAAGAGTCGGACCCCGGTCGTTAACAAACGGATTGGGTTTCAGTTTGGGGGCGCCGGAACACCCCTGTCTGGGGCTTCTGTCCGCACTTGTGGCTTTTAAGCGGGTGTGCTTGTGTCCGGCGTATTTGGCCGCTTAATGTAGAAACTTCGCTTTTAATCGACGCAATAATTTAACTTGGTGGCGCCAGCCAGACGGCGAAGAAACATGTGGTGACTCTACAAAGAATTTGGGTTGGACCGTTGAGGTGCCGGACGGGGGTCACGTTGACAGCTCGCTGATCATTGGGTAAGAGTGTACCACGTGATAATGGGCAAATTTGAAGTGATTGGTTCGTCTCTGGAGGGAAAGGAGGTCCCTACAAGTATAGAAAAGGGCTGCAGAGAGGATTCTCGGGGATTCGGCTTTTGAGATCAGGCAGGTTGGGCTCTTGAGACTGGGAGGCTAAAGTATGGGTTATCATTTTGGGAGTATCGTCATGCAAATTACTGTTGACTTGTTGTCATTTTGTTTTGAAATAAACGTGGCCACACAGGTCATCGTAAACCAACCAACGTCGTGATGTGTCCAGTGGAGTCGAACAACCTTTAGGTTTTTTTCTTATTCGACTTCCCGGGGGACGTGCATCGGGCGAACACCATCATAGCTCATCACCATCCTGACCGGCCCACCTCCCACGGAAAGTTGACTGCATGCATCTCCAATAAGAAGTAAGAAAAAATCAAGAGGACCAACCAGGTGCGTGGGTCAAATGAAGACCACGACACACAGCTCTACACACTCTATAGGACATATGAGTCAGCAACTCGACCACATTTCCACCTCACGTTTACTCTCAATAGGAAGACCCTGCATATGAAATTCGACTTGGGAACCGCGCTCACAATCATCAGTAAAGTAAAATTTCGCAAGCTATAGCCTAAAGGAACAATGACACTGCAGCCCGAAGAGAAGCGGCTGCATACCTGGTCAGGGCAAAGGTTGCAAGTCCTTGGCAAACTTCAGATAAACGTCCTGAAAACAACCGACGCAAAGGCACAAGGAGTGTTGCGCGTCATAAAGGGACCTGGAGCACGTCTTCTCGGCAGGGACTGGTTCGTACCGCTGGGCATTTCGATCATGGGAGTAAACTCTGTGATCCCATCCTCGTCGCCAGTGTTTAATGTCAGTTATTTACATTATGTATAACGGTCAGGGACCGAGAAAAGCGCAATATAGCTGCGATCTGTGGCGAATATGGCGCTGGCTCGAACCACACTGCGCGAGCTGTTCTGCTCGCGCTCTCT
The DNA here is from genome assembly GCF_016920785.2 of Ixodes scapularis. NCBI lineage: Eukaryota > Metazoa > Arthropoda > Arachnida > Ixodida > Ixodidae > Ixodes > Ixodes scapularis. The sequence continues at coordinate 95,092,216 of NW_024609881.1, forward strand.
TGGCTTCATTTGCGACGACGACGAAGTCGGTCCTGGGAGGTCGCCGTGGCATCCGTACTGCTAGCGACGCCGGGCGGCAACTTTTTTAGTCTAGCTGATATTTCCATTCGTTTATTGAATTGTGGTAAAAGACGCTTGGCATGGCGGTACGGCACGGGCATCCGGAGGAACGGTGCCTGTTTCTTCTGGGAAGTGAGACGATTTGCAGCCTGGGGACTGTTGGGCGACGAGAGCTGCTAGGTATCGTATGTACACGGATAAGGCGAGTAGTTTTTCGCGCCGCCAAGATGGCGGCCGCTTCGTGGGACGTACGTATACCTGTACTTTCGAACTTCGCTCCGTTGGAACTAAATCCGATTACTCCGGATATGAAAGGACGATTGCCTCGGGACGTGACTGCTGCTCGACTGCCCCCAAAGACGCTTAGCATCATACTACTTCAAGACCCAATCATCGATTCAAGATGAGATTTTCTCACCGACTGGCGAAAATCGCCGTCGACGACGGTCTAATCCTCGTTTGGGCGATAAACAGCCGACAGGATTCAACCAAGAAGGACAGCATGGCTGTCTACAGAGGATTGTTAACACCATCAAAAGAGACGGACGCCGAATATGAGGTGTTCTCGCCGACAGGCCAAGCGGTCGTCCAGAAGTTTACCGGCATTCAAAAGTCAATATTTTATCTGGTGTAGCACACATATCCGTGTTAAAGGGGCCATGAAATGATTTTAATCTTTTTCTTCTTAGCTCTAGTCCTGAACTCAAAAGCGAACTGTGAAGACACGTGGTCGTGACATGCTACGGCACCGGTGCGATGATCCGAAGCTTCCACCCTGCTTTTTAAGCACACCATAAAACTTGGGGGGGAGGGGAGGTTGTGGGGATATTTATACAGCGTGTATTTGGTCACTCGCTGTAGATGAGCAATTTAGCCAGTGCAGTACAACCCATTCGCAAGTGATGATAAGTTACGTCAGGGCACTCATTGGCCACGAACGCGAATTCAAATATTCGTCGATGAATTAATTGTTAATTAGCGCCCACGTCCGAGTGACGCAGTTCTTGTGTCCAATGCATGAGTTGGGGTCCACTGACGTCATTTTGGCCTTTGTAGGCATTGCAAAGAGGATATTTAGAGCCATGCACGCATGATGATAACATCATAGCGCACTGACATTAAGGAGCACAACACGAGCCCAGCTACAAAAAATAATTATTACACTCGTAAGAAATAATTGTGTTTGTAACTTGTTGATTCCAAAGACGAACACACCTCTGAGCACCTAAGTTTAATAGTATGTGTTGATGCATTGTTATATATTAGGCCATTTCATATACGTGAGTTGAGCAAACGCCAGCTTGTCACTTGAAAAAACAAATAAAGAACATTGCGATAAGATGCAAGCTGTTGCAACGAAATCAACGAAATCTTCAGAACTGTGAATTCGTAAAATTGCCAATTAGTACAAAAGGCTGAAGATCGCAGAAACTTCCTCGCTAAACGTTGCTGTGATTATTCGGTGACCCAGGGCTGAAACAACTTCCTCTGGGTCCTACACGCCACGTATACCTTTCGCCGCGATTCTCAGAAATTCAAACTTTCAAAGAAAGCTAACAAAATGCGAATTTTATCCTAAAAGCTATATCGTAAAATCGTTGATAAGTACAAAACGTAAACATCGCAGGAGCTTTCTCGCTAAAAGTTTCTGAGATTGTGCGGTTACCTGGGGCTGAAACAAATTCCCCAAGGCCCAACATGCGACGCATACATTTCGCATCGATTCTCAGACACTCCAACGTTGAAACAAAGCAAAAAGTATGCAAAAATTGCATGCTAAAAGTCTTTTCGATCCTCGAACACATCCGGGAATCCGAGCACCGCTACGGCGATATGAGGGATGCTGCCGCACAGGTGCGACAGATCGATCTTGCACAGAAAGGGTATACAGCATCATTCTTTTAGATCTTCACTTTATACCTACGTCAGAGAGCACGAAAAAGCCCGAAATCGCCGGCAAGTTCCGTCCCATCACGACTCCGCGCACCGAACAAACTCTGTTCCACCAGCTCTGGGCGCCGCCATCTTACCAGTGACATTACGACTCTTGCGGGGTCACATGATGAGTCGTAATTCGGTTGCTATGGAAACCGAGCCAGCCTAGCTCGTTGCTATGGTACCTTGTGTAACCAATCGTGGTGAGAGACGGCACAGAGAAAAGCGTGGCGCTACTCTGGCAGCTACGCTGCCATATACATTGGCACTAGGTCCCCACACTGCTCCTACATTATACAAAAAGACAGTCTGCAAGCACGAATCAATCCAATATCTGTTGTTCGAATGCCGCGTGCCAAGCTTCTCCTTAAACTCATTTCCATGCCGCATTTTAAACACGGATCTCGTGTTGACTGGCGTTCGATTCTGCATGTACGCTGTCTTTCGTTTACTGCATAAGCAGTGTGGGCCCCGGCTTATGCGTGCAGCTGTTTCGCGCTGATGTTGCCTCAAATGTTCAAAGATTGTTAAAAAAGGTTGTAGTTCCAACACATGGTATGATCAAATGTTTTACCAGTCACGGGACCCCTTCCCTCGCCACATATATGCTCGCGTCCTCCCCCGGCTTTCACGCAAATAGCAGGCGCAGAATTAAACCCCTTACGGTCGACTGCGCACAAACCCAAAGATTGGTTGCCTTATAAATCCATTGCATTTAAAGGATAGATGGAAGGTCCCTTGTACGCGGCATTAACACCGAAACTCCGAAAGCGCGTCAGTGCCAACGTTATTAGATTAGCTTAGTTACAGAACGTCACTCATGGGCGCTTCGAGCACGAGCAATAACCCCCCCCCCCCCCCCCCCCATCCCCTTTCAGCCCCCACGAGTCGCCGGTCGTCGTTCGACGATTTTGGCGGCTGCTATGGTAATAAAGGCCGACCCTCATCAGGCGTATTCGCAACATAATTACGCGCGTTTCAGTGGGCACAATCACGTCATTCGGCACGCTTTTTTTTTTCTTTTTTCACAGAACGGAAGAGGGGAAAGTCGTTAAACCACACAGGACGCTTCTCGTCGACGTCTCCACGGAATTTGATGCAGTGTCGCCTGACTCCCGTTTTTCATGAAAGAAGAAAAAATGTAGATCGGCTGCTATAATATTTCTTTCCGCAAGGGGACAAAAAAAAATTGAATATAAATGAACCACGAAAGTCTAATTTGCGAACGCTTGTTTTAAAAAATGTCCCTTGCATTCGCGAAGTTGCCAACAAGTCTCGGCAGGGGACGGCCGGAATCACCGCTCAAAAGCGCCTTCGTTATATATATGTATATATATATATATATATATATATATATATATATATATATATTGTTACGAAGACGACGACACACATTTTTGGGAAATAGGGGCGCGCGCTGCATGTCTTGAACACACAAGCTGGGAGCGATTCGGCTGATCCGCCATTGATCGCCTCTGGTCTTCCCACATCGCACCATCAAATACGTCTCTCATAAATACGTCTCTCATAAACAGAGGCACGCCCACTGAAAAGCAGACCATACCGAATTTCACCCACAGAGCGCAAAGTCATCCAACAACACGTCACCGAAATGTTGGAGAAGAAAGTCATCCAGCCTTCCTTTAGCCCTTGGTCTTCACCCGTCGTCCTCGTAAAAAAGAAGGATGGGTCGTGGCGCTTCTGTGTAGACTACCGCCGCCTGAATAAAGTAACCAGGAAAGATGTCTACCCACTGCCGAGGATCGACGACACTCTAGACGCCCTCCAAGGGTCATCCTTCTTTTCATCGATGAATCTCCGGACCGGCTACTGGCAAATACCAGTCGCTGATGCTGACAGACCTAAAACGGCATTCGTGACACCTGACGGCCTCTACCAATTCAACGTAACGCCGTTTGGTCTGTGCAATGCTCCAGCAACCTTCGAAAGGATGATGGATACATTGCTCCGCGGCCTCACCTGGGATATATGTCTATGCTACCTCGACGACGTCGTCGTTTTCTCAACCACACTTGATCAACATTTACACCGGCTGAAGCAAGTTCTTGGTTGTTTTCGCTCCGCACAGTTACAATTAAACTCGGAAAAATGTACGTTCGCTGCTCGACAATTGGAAGTACTTGGCCATGTAGTCAGTGCCAGTGGCATCAGCCCGGACCCCGACAAACTCAGAGCCGTTTCTGAATTTCCTGTCCCGCAAGTTCAAAAAGACGTCCGTGCTTTCCTTGGACTGTGCACATACTTCCGAAAGTTTATCCCTGGCTTCGCTCACGTCGCTGAACCTCTCAATCAACTCCTTCGCAATAACACCGCATTCCAATGGGGCCCACTCCAACACCAATCTTTTGGGTCCCTTAAATCGGCCTTGACGAACAGTCCCATTCTTGGCCACTTTACTGAAGGAGCCGAAACCGAGATACGTACAGACGCTAGTGGATATGGCATCGGTGCCGTCTTGGCTCAGAACTTTCCAAACAATCAACGTGTTATCGCTTACGCGAGTCGCACTCTTACCCAATGTGAACGAAATTACACTATAACTGAACGCGAATGCTTGGCTGTTGTATGGGCTGTGTCAAAATTTCGCCCCTATATCTACGGCATTCACTTCCATATAGTGACCGACCACCACGCACTCTGCTGGCTCACCAGTCTGAAAGACCCCTCAGGACGTCTTTGCGGATGGTCCCTCAAACTGCAAGAATACAGGTCTCTGCAAGTCTGGAAAAAAACACCTTGATGCCGATGGCTTGTCTCGATGCCCTCTACCGCTCGTCGCTCCTCATCAAGACACAACAAACTTGCTCACGACAGCGCTTTTGACAGCGGTTGACATTTCTGCAGCCCAGGCGTCTGATCCTTACCTAAAACCGATAATTGATTACCTTCTTGGGGTAACCCCACATGTCTCACAGAGCACAGCACGCTCCGCGCGTTTGTTCGCCCTTCACAACGGCACCCTATTCAGACGAAATTACGACCCGGAAAGACGTCCTTGGCTTCTCGTCATTCCACGAGAGCTGCAAAGAGATGTTATTGGTGCAAATCATGACGACCCAACGGCCGGACATCTAGGTTTCTCCAAAACGTACTTTCGCATCCGAACCAACTACTTTTGGACCGGAATGTACCGCGCCATCAACAAATATGTCCGTTCTTGTCACCAATGCCAAACCAGGAAGAGTCCGACGACAAAACCATCTGGTACTCTGCACTCCATCTCCCCACCACATCATCCCTTTCAGAAAGTTGGGGTTGATTTCTTGGGCCCATTTCCAGTCTCCACCAATAACAACCGGTGGATCATCGTAGCTATTGATTACATGACCCGCTACGCAGAAACCAAATCTGTTCCTGAGGTTACCGCAAAAGAAGTTGCGAACTTTTTCCTCACCTCCATACTACTACGTCATGGAGCTCCACAGTCCATTACCAGCGACCGTGGCACCCCCTTCATTGCAAAACTTCTGAACGAGGTCCTGAGGCTCGTCAGTACAATTGATCATGTGACAAGCGCTTATCATCCGCAGGCTAACGGCCTCACCGAGCGGCTAAATCACACACTAGCTAACATGATGTCCATGTACATTGCCGACAACCACACTAACTGGGATGAAATCCTTCCTTACGTCACCTACGCCTACAATACCGCACGTCAAACAACTACAGGATTTTCTCCCTACTATCTCCTCTATGCTCACGACCCTCTCACAACTCTCGACACTGTTTTGCCATATATTCACACATCTCTGGACCCTTTCGCCTCTGATATCATTTGTCGAGCCGAAGACGCCCGTCGCCTCGCCCGGCTACAAACTCTGCAATCGCAACAGCTACAACAACTTCGTCACGCGGACACCCACATACCAGTGTCTTACAATATCGGCGACCTAGTTTTACTCAAGACACCAATTCGCCAGACTGGAAAATGTGAAAAACTCTGGCCTAAATTCACCGGTCCATATCGCATCATACGTCGTCTTTCCGACATAAACTACGAGCTGGCTCCAATATCTCCGCCCCGCGACCATCGCTCCAGACCACAAGACATCGTACACGTCTCCCGCATCAAGCCTTAAGGGCCGCCCACACTAGCGAGAAAACGCGCCCGGCGCGCCGATAAATCGGTTAAGCGGGAAGATAAAGGGCGTGTCTCTGCACGCGCTCGTGGCGCTGACTGTGCTTCGGCGACATTTTGTTACTTGCCGCGATCGGCGTGCCACGCGCGTTTTCTCGCTAGTGTGGGCGGCCCTTTACTCACCCCAACCCTAACCACCGTACAGTACCGGATGACCGGCACTACCACCACCGGGGAGAACTGTTACGAAGACGACGACACACATCTTTCGGAAATAGGGGCACGCGCTGCATGTCTTGAACACACGAGCTGGGAGCGATTCGGCTGATCCGCCATTGATCGCCTCTGGTATTCCCACATCGCACCATCAAATACGTCTCTCATAAACACCCTCACAATATATATATATATATATATATATATATATATATATATATATATATATATATATATATATATATATTGTCTCACATTGCCCGCAACATACATAACATTTTCTTCTGTCTCAGTCGTTCATCGCGCCTTCCAAAAAGATATTGGCCTCGAGATCGACCTAGACGCGGCGCTACTGTCGCGCTATCATCATCATCAAAGCGGACGTTCGCGCGCGAGACGGTGTAGATTCTCGCATTTATTTTGTCGCACAGTATCGGTGGGAAAACAATTTGAGCGGAAAATGATGCTGTACCGTTCGGTGCGTCAGTAAAGATCTAATCGTTTCACCAGCGTGGGGCCTAAGTTTAAATAACCACTCGTGTGGATGCGTCGTCTGCCCCTGGCAGACGTTGGGAAGCATGGATCACCATAACGGATGCCTGTCTCCGGGTGAACCGCACTATTTACGTTAAATATTTCTTTCTTTTAAAATAGCTCTATCGGTTCACCAGCGTGGGAAGTTTACAAAATAATGAACTCCGACTCGGATAACATCACACGGGTACTGTGCCAAGGTGTGGGCAAGTTTTTCGGAGTCAGAACAATTTTACTGTGTTGCGATGTGGAGAGAGTGCCTCTTCTAGTTACGATCTCGAAACTGATCGTTGGCAGGACCACTGAAACAAGTGAAACCGACTATTCTAATATAGCTGACGCGATTAGAACAAACGGGTGTAACCGAGCAAGGCAGTGGCGTGCGTGTTATTAGATGCTTTTCTCGGTAGTGTGGGTTCATCCGCTTCCATTTTCTCGGTGTAGGTCGCGGCTGTCAAAAGGCTAACATTATCAATTTCTGACTAAATAGTCTTCTATTCAAACATAATAGACTCTGCAGCTCCAACAAACGACCCGCACCACGACACCGACGGCATCGGCCGCAGTGACAATCTTTTACTGATGAGGGCTAGTGACTCTCACAAAACTTTGCGATCACCCTCCGCCCTCACCTAACGCATATCGGGACTGGGCAGTTCATCGAATTACTTTCAGATTATTAAACGAACGCTTTATTTGCGTTTTTTAATTGAAATTTTGTGCTGGAGGAAATCATGGAAAAGTAAAAAAAAACGCCTACTTTATATTTCTGACGTTTTTATTTTTTTATGACACAGGATTGCACGGTAAACCACTTCAACATGCTTGTTTTGTCATCGAGGATGATTACACTGTTTAAATAATAATTTCAAAAATTATTTAACATTAAAAGGCTTCCCGTGTTTATATCTTTGTAAAACGTGAAGATCAAAATGGGAATGCAATATGCCATTTATGACATACTAAAAACAGTAAAAAAAAGTGTAGTTTTAACATCGTCCGTGCCATATAGACCAGTGTCCGCGCCAATTCCGGGGCGCCGCCATGTTTATCTACGCTCGCGCCACCACGCGGAAAGAACTGGCAGGCAGGGAGGGGGGGCTGCGTTGGCGGCGTTGCTTTGGGTAGCTGGATGCGGCAGGCTGTCCGAATGAACCGACGGTTACGTCCCAATCCGGCTGAAGCCTCAATTCGGCTATTGCCTCAATTCGGCTAGAAGTTTCAATTCGGCTGGACGTTCCAGTTTGGCTACATCCTCAATTCGGCTAGAAGTTCCAATTCGGCTGGACGCTTCAGTTTGGCTAAATCTTCAGTTCGGCTACAAGTTTCAATTCGGCTGCATGCTTCAGTTCGGCTAGATCCTTGTTTCAATTCGGCTGGACGTTCCAAGTTGATCAAGCTAGACATCCAAGCATAAGGTGCCCCCAATTTTTTTAGAGAGACGTTAACTATATCTGCATCTTGCCTTAACATTGCAACGTGCAAGCTCAGATCAATAAGTTCAAGCAGCTACGAAGGCTTTGGGCACAGAAACATTTGTGTTTGTGTTGTTTGTTCTGTGGAGCTGCTGTGCAAACACCAGGTCTCTGCTTCAAAGAAATTTATTCACTTGCCCAAAGAATGGATTACAGCAGTCCAAAGATTGCTTCTTCCAGTGCTGGCCACTGCTCACGTGAAAGGGACAGGATGCCTTGGCAGCTCCTACGTCGAACTGAGTTGAAGAAAAAAGAAGATACCTGCATCAGACAAAACAATATGGTAGGGGCTCAATCTAGTGATTTACATCTTCAGGAGGCTAAGGAGAATGTAACAGTATACCTGTAATTCTTTTCAAGGTCACAAATTTGCCTCAAAATTGGCTAAACACACCAGTAGCTATGACTGACCTCGTAACCAAAACCTTACATCCGCAAAAACTTGTTTGGCGACATTGAATTTTCAAATTCGGTCCTCATCATATTTTCAAAGTGAAAGTTTCTACTGGCAGTATTAAAAATATAGAGGCTCGGGCAAGCTGGTGTTGCATACTCCTCCACAGCGCGAAAAATTCGCAACCAAGCACAGGCACACACAAAAGGAAAAGACATTCATGAAGCTCTGACTTGCAACTCAGACTTGTATTATTTCTTCTCTGCCTGCGCCTGTCTTTTTAAACAATAAGATTTTTTTTGTTTTGTTATTTTTGGTTTCATCTGGATGCAAGGTAATTTAATTCTTTTTTGTAATAAATCTGGACAAGGTTTAGTGACACAGTTTTCTTCTAACCTCGAAATCTTTTCAGCTTCAATAACTTCCCTAATTAGTTGATTATTATTTTTACTTATTACGGGGCAATGTTTTTAGTTCTGCTTGACATCTGCAATCTTGGCAATGTATGCCTTAGTGTCCGGAAGTGATTCTGTTTATGTTGTAGTCGTGTTCCCCTTGTCTATGTGGCATCAGTATTTGTGACGTCGGGGTGGGGAGGGGTTGGGTTTTGGCAGTAGAACTTGTTTCCAACTGATTAGAAGAATTTCGATGGCAACAAATAAAGCCTGCGGAACCCCAACAATAGCTCAGCAGCACGAAAGAAATATGTTCCATTCTGTTCTCTGATGTGGTTGTGCTAGCCATGCTCCAAACAAACAAGAGTTTCGAACAAACCATTTGGGCTTCGTAACGTGAAGAGGGGTACAGTTTCTATCATGAAGGAAGCCATTAGCCGGCAGATTTTATGGGACGAGCTAAGGCGGCGGAACTTTCTAGATTTCACACTTCACCCCGCACAGCCATGCAGCGCGGCACGTTCCCGTGGCACCTACGGCTTTGAGTAGCAAGTATGTCAGGGAGCCTTTAAAAAGGTGGGTAAAACAAAGTTTTTCAGTGACCGAATCGAGGAGACTGATAGCTTAATGTACCGACACCTGGATAAGTAACCCTGTTGTTGTTGTTGTTGTTTACGGGTTTTATGGCGCAAGAGCTCCGACGGCCATACTGCGCCAAACTAGGTAGGATAAGTAACCCTGGTTTGCAAGTTTTGTCGTGGGAGAGTTGGTATTAACTGGGGTGCACTGCGAGTTGTAGAGGATCTAGAGTCACACTGCCATATTCAGCTCAAGAAACCTCGTCTAGGCACAGGCAACTCCTTCCGCAATCATTGAGACTATAAATTAATTAATACACTTGTGTCTGGTTATTTTTTCCGTTTCTTTCGACTTTCTGAGAATTGGGAAACTCAGCAAGCAAATTTAATATCTAAATTATTCTGAAAAACTGAGAATTTAATCAAAACAAGCTTTGAGAAACATCAAATTTTCCACAAAGGTAAACTCCAGAAAACACCCTCCAATGCCACAAAGGATTACATTCTTTTCCCCTGTCTTTCTTCTCCGACATTGTTTCCCTGCTTTTATCAGTCTCGGGTTTTCTACATTATGACCGACAAAGGATTAATTCTGGAAACACGGAATGCCGCTTATAGTGATGCTGCTATATGTCACGCTAGGGGTAGCCAGGCAGGCTCTGGTGCAGCTTGGTTATGACCTTCCTCGCAAAAGGAAGTTTTGGCATTGCATATGAGGCGATACTTGCCCAAGTCTAGAGGTTACCTTGGCAAGGTTATGGAAGCACCCATGCTCACAAGTACGGTAACTGCCCAGGTCACCTTGGAAGGTCTCAACACACGGCAGGCACCACCGTCTGTCGTAGGTATGATGGGCTGCAATGTCTGATGACACAAACTGCAGCAAAACAAAACATATTTTCCAGTGAAACAGTATCCATAGCTGCAATCTCCGTACCAGCACACTGCATGAGTAGCTAATCTCATTGTGCACTTCTTTCTACATTAGAAGCACAGTTTAGCCTGAAGGCGTCGGCATATTTCGGTTCCACGTATAAAGTCACTCATACAAATTTACGTCAAACAAACATATTTCGCCACGTCTGTGGCTTTGGCAGAAAATACTAAGAAAGGCGAGATAAATCTAGGATTGCATGCTTCAAATGGTCAGAAATGGGAGGAAAAAGCCCCGAGACACTTTCCTCCCATTTCTCCTCCTGTGAACAGCAAGGTCGAGGGAGCCCACCAGTGGTGCAATCGGTGGTTTGTACGCGGTGCTCGAACGTGATTAATTTACGATGTTTGGATACCATCATTTCAGCCATGTTGCGATTACATTGATACCTAAAGAACTGTCAAACGCTGATTGAAAACAAATTGTACCGGCTCATTCACGGCTTTCTTAGCTTTGGTTGCTCTCATCACGGAATAAAGGGTTTGTTCACCAAATAAACAACGCACTCCCGAGCTTCATCCAGTTTGTCACTGAAGGCTTTGTTCGTGTTCGAAGCTAGATCTTTGCTCAAAAAGCACTTGGAAATTACAAACAAATCTACAACGACTCTAAGCAACCCTCGTCTCATTGAACCGCAGCGCAGTTTTCGCCCAAAGGAGCCACAAGTAACGACTCTTGAGAACAAAATAATTATCTATAAAAGCTAGACACAATGCATGGTTCCGGCATTTGAGCACAAGGTATTTGACGTCTTTCGGAGAACGGTACAAAAGCTTAGTATTCCAACAAGAGCTTAAACGTAAAAAAATTTGTTTTCCTCGTATCTGCCTGAACTGGGCGGAGCCACCCGAACGACCCGACGTATGCAAGATCCAAAGCATGTGTCGCAAGCTGCTGTGTGCAGCACGCCGGAGCAGCCATCTTTCCGACTGTTTGCACGCTGGCTCACATTGTTTCGATGCACATATGTCTTGCGTTTAACGTTTCGATGGCAGCCTTTCATTTTTAAGAACAAAGAGTCAAGTGCTAGCCTGGCTGTCACTAACACTGTTCACACACAGAGTTGCTCAATGCGAAGTGTAAACAAGTACGCCCATGACATGCTGGAAAGGACAGCCTGGCGCCTAGACAGTACGGCCACGCAGGTCCAATCAAAGCTCGCAGGATGCTGTACATAGACTGCGCAACACTGTTTAGCACTAGACACAACAAAGAAATAAATGCACCTTGATCCTACGAGAAAACTCTGATGACACAGGGTATAGTAAGACTTGCGAAGCTTGTAACTGGGTTCATGAGCTTTTAATCACTCCCGCGACACACACCTGCACACAATGTGTCATCCGAATTTACCCATTGGATCAAGGTACATTAAATTTTTTTCCCCTGCCAAATCGAAGGGAAGGTGCGACCTGGGCATATATACTTGGGCAGGGTTGGCCACGCTGACGCGGCCTAAGAGCTGCAAACAAAATCACAAAATTTTCAAGAGCTGCAGAGGAGGGGGGAGGGAGTGGGGGGGGCCACGGCAGGTTTTTTGTTTAGAGCAATAAACGAAACTCAAATTAATTTCGGTCTATCTTATACGAGTCAAAAGCAGTCCAATTGTGCGTAAGGCAGCAGTAGCACATTTAAAACGCGTTTCATTTCTCTTTTTGGGGAAGTGCTCCGCGAGAGAGGGGGGGGGGGAGAGAGAGAGGAGGGATAAGGGAGGGAGCGGCGAGCCGCACTTTAACACGCGGAGAGCCGCAGCTTGGCCACCCCTCTACTAGGGCATCGCCATGCAGGTTCTCAAGGAGCTTGGGAACGGCCTTTCCCTCTAAATTAACTCCTGGCATTGTATACTAGGCGATACCTGCTGTAGTCTATGGGTTACCTTTGCAGGGATATGGAGGCATCGATGATCACACGTACGGCAATTGCCCATGTCGCACATCATCATGGAAGGTCTTCATGAAGCAGGCAACTTGTCCTGTCGATGGAGACCCAAACATATCCTGCATATGTGGGTAAATTGCCTAAAATTTAATTTAATTACAACTACAACTACTTCTCTCCAAAAGCATCATGGCATCAAAGCTTGCCGCTTTCCATAGATGGACTCACTAGCACAGCCTGGCCTTTTTCGGACGGCCAGGGTGTCGAGAGTGTTTTGTAGCGACCCGCCACACGCCCTCAAAGTTGAACTTGTGTCTTATTCAAATTTCGGAAGAGAAGCCTACTACCAAGTATGATAGAATGGTTGCAGGGGGTCATGATGTTAGCTCCGTAGCCCCGCAACCCAACCTCCATTATCGCCAGCCCCTTTGCCGTCTACTTCCTCGCCCATCATGACTACCCGTCATCCCTTGTGGTTGACGCTTGTTCGTAGGGAAGGACTGGCTGGCACTGCTGGGCTCTGCGCCGCTACTCATCCCAATTCCCAAATAGAGGCTGCGGCTGACCGGTGACATCCGTTGTCTGCTTCCTTTCTTCGGTTCTTTGCTTCGGTTAAGGAACTGTTTTTTGCAGATAATATAACGTGTTAAAATCGCTTACCTACTAACTTCAACGGCAATTCATCTTGGAAGTGCCCACGCAAAGCTGGTGTCGCGATGTGTGCTGATATCAAACGCAGAGAGTGCCTGAAGAATTTTGAGGTTGCTCAAACGATTTGTGGATTTGTTTGGACGCACTTCATGACAAACAAATCAGCGGCAAGCGGCTCATAGTCATATCTTCTAAATTGCCGATTGCGACACTTCCCTGATGACTTGCTAAGTGCTTGGATATGCTCAAAAAACTTCGAGTGAACCTATTCCTTCAGACTACGGATACGGAAGGCTCCGCTTCTCGGGGCGCGATCACCCAGGTTCCCTCTACAGCCCATCGAGCCTTCAGACGGCGCTCGAATGCGTGCTCAGAGTGCAGACAAGTGTTACTTTACTGCCATCGGACGGCACTCAGATACAACCTGGATTAAAACAGTTCGCTTTTATTGTTATTGCGGTCACTGTGTAGGTCACTCACTGAGGTGAAGAGGAGGTGAGACGGGGTCCAGTCACCGCCGCGATCAACGACCAAAATCCAACGGTTCCGCAGCCCGCTGACCCTTGTAAAACCAGGAGAACTGCCCACAAATTCACTTTACTGCGAATTGTATTATGCTGTGGGACTTAACGGTGAAATGTAATGCCTGCGGAAGAATAACCTCAACGGTCCTTGTAGTCGCGCACACTGCAAAGCCCCATCCTGGCCCCTCCGACGCGCGATGCCACATACTTTCGATTCCTAGAGCTCGCCTGTTCATCGCAGTTCGCCCAGTCTGCCGCTCACGGCTGCGCTCGCTATATCCCTTCCGTTCTGATAAAACTCACTAGACAGAACGAGTGAACTGGTGTGGTTTCGCAATACGTAGTGTCTAGAAAACTGTCCGACGGCACTTGCAGAGCGTTCAAATGCCGTCCGACGGTACTCCACTCGCGCGTTCAAGTGCCGTCCGAAAGTCTCGTATAAAACAGGTTCTCAAAACGACTTTTACGAAGGGGAGTGTGGCGTATTGGTAAGATGTGTCACATAAGCACGAGATCACGGGTTCGATCCCCAGTGCGGGCTTACTTTTTGTTTTTGTTTTCTCGAACATTTTATTTTGCCGACGCATTTGGCGATATGTACATTTAATTTTTTTACCATTAACACAGGAAAAAAACGAATGTTGTCGCCGAAATTTCGCTGAACGAAATAGTATGGTACTTCGTTTCCGGAGGTGCATCGGGTACAGCGGAGCTTGTTTGCCGGCTGGACGCCGCGAAGCGGCGTGTACGACAGGGCCAAATGGGTCAATAGTTTTGTAATTAGCAGCCGCATACTGTCGCCGCGAAGCGGCGTGAACGCAGGCGGGGGTGTGTGTTAACGAGCTCCCCAGTGATACACGCGCCGTCCGACTCCCGGACGGCACTTGTAGGCGCGATTGGAGTGCCGTCGGGCGGCACTGTAGACACAGCCTTCGGAAAGTGCTTTGTGGCCCCTTCCCGAACTTGTGCTACCATGCTTTCGTGGATACTCACCCTTGATGAACGAACTGTGAAGTGGGACCGGTCAGTGATTCGGTATTACTTTCGCTGCAATCGGAGGCGTTGATTTGAACCGCTCGTTCTCGAAATAGGAGCCTTGTCTTGAACAACCACGTCGCACACAACGCTCCACCTGCCCCACATGCGTTGCGCCATCTTGGGTCCCAGTGTTGCCAGGCGAGGAAAACAAAAATCAGTGGATACTGGATAGAACTCAATCGAACTCCCTAAAATCAGTTAATAAAATTATGCACTTTTTTTACTCGCAGACTAATCTTTTAGCAAATATCATAAACTATAAAACAGCAGTTTAGATAAAACTGTATTCCCAAATTGAGCTATAATTAAGAAAAAAAAAACTTTGCTATACTAAAATTACTGTCATTTTTATTGCGTCACTCTGCTGCAATGTCCGGCAGAAATGTTTTAACGTCCAAAAGTCGGTTTGATTGTATCAACTATTCCGATGACTTGACTCAACGCTGCAATACAAAAACCCAAACTCTTCTGCGTGAAAACGGAACTACGTGGATGCGAGTTGCAAAACCTCTTCGTGGTCTGGAAACACTGTACGGGCGGCCGTCTTGAGTTTCGGTTTCTCCGCATTTCCTTCCAGGGCATGGACGCTCCGCGACTGAGTGCGATTCGGAAATTTTATTGTTTTCTGACTTCCGACCGATCACCCAACGTGGCCGAAGAGCTAGGCCGTCATGCGCTTCATCTCCGAGGACACTCTTTTTTCGATGCGAACACCGATGAAATCGTACTGTTTAGCGGTAGACTGCCTACGAAGTTACATGCGACTCAAAAATTTTTTTTTTGTTATTGGCAAAAGTGTTTTTTTTTTTTTTTTTTTTTTATGAAGCTTTGTGTTTCAATTGAAACTGTGCCCTGGGAAATATTTTTCAGACGTTGCAAGAGCTGAATTGGTTTCAGATAGGAAAAATTGGGTTGTGTGTGTGTTTATACAGCCTAGAACTTGGTCTGCCTCACAGGGGCGACTAGTCTCCCAGCTGTAGATGAGCAATTTAGCCAGTGCAGTACAATCGCTAGTCTGGGGTCTTTAACGTGCACCACGCAGTAGTGATACACGACCGCACGCCGGTACGATGCTCATCCAAAAGATAGCACTTACCTCAAGCACAGTTGACGGATGTTTCGCTATTATTGAAGATTTGTTCAACCCTGGCAGGATAACTGCATTGACTTTCTCAAGACTAAACAACTTTTTCTTCACCTCGGCTGCGACAAAAAAAAAAAAAAAACGATGTAAAAAAATGAGTGTGAAGTGAGGTTGGCACCACCCGTGTTGCTCCACTCGACGTCCGCCACGTAAGTTTTCGCCGCCGCGGCCGTCGAATTTTTAGCCACTGCGATAGCAAAATCCCTTCTCCATGAATGGTGAGCAAACAGACACGTAGTCTGTGTCTGTTATGTTTTCTATTCAAGAATATTTCAACAACAAACTTCTATTTTGTTTTAGATGTGTTTTACAAACCTCGTTTACCGACGCCAGACAAAGTGCATGGAAATCGCTGCAAAGCAATGAGGTTGTTTTTTGGCTTTCCAAAACATTAAAGCAAGGCCTCTGTGGTGTAGAATATTTAAACTCTCGGTATTTTCCGCACACATTGAGCTACTTGCGCATCAAGAAAAACGACTCTACAACGCGCATAAAAAAAAAAAAATTCATAAAGAGGTTCGGTACAACTTCGTGAAAAGATTAGAGCCCAGTTCAACAGTTGTAAATGACTTCACGCCGCGCGATAACGTGCGCATGTTTCTTCGCGTTGTGATTGATTGTTTTCCTAAAATTTTTCTCAAGATTTGTGAAACAAAATATCAATAATAAAAAAAGCTGGGAAAAACGCCCGTTCCTGCTTACATAAAATTGAAAGAATAAAACACAAAGGGCAAGCACAGGACAACCACTTTCTTTCGTGAAAGAAAGTGGTTGTCCTGTGCTTGTCCTGTGTGTATAATTCTTTCAATTTGATGTATTCATGTTAAACCCGCTCGCCTTCACCAGTCCTGCTTACGTCGAGAAGTTTGGGTTGGGAGTCGCTATCAGGTGGATCCTTTTCGCATCCCAAAACAAGATTGAATCGATGTTCTTTTTTTCCCCCTTTTTAAATGTATTTTTTCACAGATAACGCAGGGCTATCTGGCTACGTTAGCACTGAATCAACATTAGAAACAGGGACATAGGTACTTCGCATGAAGCGCAGCAACAGGAGCAACCTAAATGCGGTATACGAGACACGGCCGGACATGCCGGGGGGACTCGCGGTTCTAACATGAAAGATAGATCGGTGCTGTATGTGGGAACAAAATATCAGCGCTTGATTAGCGCGTGTAGCCGCCGCAGTGAGGTAAAGCCCCTCATCTTGGGAAAAGTGGCGCCATTTATTGTTTTGGAAATGCTCGAGACACGTGCCGCGCGTTACTTCTGGGAAGAGCATAACGTCTGAAATATTGATCAGTGCTGCGCTGTGCAGCCATGATCTTCCCAAGTGCGGCACGTGCCTCGTGGATCCACGCACCTCGCGCTACAACGTGAAGGGGCTTTAGAGTGAGGATCGCTGAAGCGCCCCTTACGTGCTTCTCGCCGGGGATACATTCGTGTTATCTTAGTGCGGACAAAGCCCCAAGGCTACGAGCGCGAGCTCCTAGTGTGACAGCGGCACGGCTAAACGAGCGCTCTAGCTCCAGGACCAACTGTAAAAATTACTGACACCAAGTATAGGATTTCGAACGGAGGCTGATGGCGCGTGCTCCATTTTTGTTTTCTTGGTTTAAATATTTTTATTCATTAGCGCGCGTGGATAGACGCTGTAGTGCCGCTAGGAGTTCGGTCAATGGGAGGCGCGGGCAGAGTCAGGGCGTGCGACAGAGTCGGAAAGAGGGCTTGGCATCCTCTCTTGACCAACCTAGAGCACTATATAGCTCCTTCGGAGCAGAGTAGCGCAATCTAGAACGCCGCCTCTCGGCGACTAGCGGCGGACGCCCGGAGGTTCCAACTGCGGTCAGAAATGCATGGAGAACGTGAAAAAATCGTTGTTTCTTCCGTATTGTGGGAATATACGGAATGGCAATCGTTTTTGACATAATAATGAAACATTTTAGAATAATTTGCGCTAAGTTTTGGCCCCGCAAGAACCTGACTTTTTTTTTAAAATTGCTTAAGCGGCATCATGCAGCAGACGACACGGCGACGTCACACCATTCACGTGACCCGCTCCGGCCAACCCAAAAAGCCCATCTCCGCAGCGAGCAAAAATCGTCTGCTTCAAACGCCATTGCCTTGGCAATTGCCTTCTCAAAATTTGCACACGCATCTGATATTATTAAAACTTTGACAAAGTGTTTAGTGCTTTACTAACTTCACGACAGACTAGTTTTGAAAAGTGTGAACTCGTCGTTTATTTTTTAATCAGCCGTGTTGTATCGATCTCCATGTATTCTCCCATAGGGCGGGCCGCCTCCTGGAACCCTCAGTACCACGTGACTCGCGCCGAGCCTCTCTGTCGGCCATCTTGTCGGCAAAACACGAGGTTCAAATAGACCTGTGCGCCGGTCAGAAATCGCCGGCGGCGGCGCGCCGGTGTTTGTACCTCCGGCGGCGGCGTGTTGACGGCGCGGGGATCAACGGATCGGCGGCGGCGTGGCGCGGAAGAGGGAGCGGAGGGGTGGGGGGATGGGGGAGGGGTGTAAATTAGAAAGTGAGGGGGAGAGAAAAAGGAGTCGTTTGAATTTGGAAAGCAAGATGCAAATAACCATTAAAAGGAACACACTTTTTTATTTTATTTTTTTCTGGAGAGGTATGGACATTGCCTTCGCTGTGAAGAGTGCGTCCGTTAGAAAAATCAGGTACTTCGGCGTCTTGTTTATTCGCGTTTGTAAGAGAATATGTCACCGGCTGGCAGCCGCGGCGCAAGATCCTCCGCAAGACGAGGACCGACGGCAACAGGTATTTTATCACCGCGTTCCGCCTCACCACGCGCTTGTCGCACGCCCCATGCCTAACAAGTCGACCGAGCACGTCCTTCGATTTATAGAACTCGTACTCATTCGGTGCGCCGCAAGCCGTCATCACCGACAACGACAGGGTCCTAACCTCTCGTTCGGCTTCGCAGTACTTCGCCGACAGGCACATTCAGAGCATCCCTAACAGTACCTTAGGCTCCCGAAGCTAACGGCTTTGTCGAACGCGCCAACGGAAAAATCCTTCCATGTCTGCGCGAAAGAAAGTCAACGGCGACATCGACCATTGGAGCGATTATCTCCAGGCAACCAGCTTTCGAGATCACCGTTCGAACTCCTGTTCAACTTTGTCCCACGTCGACCAATGGAATTTTCCCCGCTTCCCGACGAGGTCGGTGACGTCCGCGCGAACTGCGACGCTGCAAACGTGAACCACGCTTACCTTCATGGCATGAAGCGTTCCTACGATGCAAAATATCGACCAGCTCCATACAGCGTCAGGGACAGGGTATGGTACACGAACGGCGTTCCTACCTCGAAACTTGGCCTCTTTTCCACGAACACTTAAGTCATCACCAACGTGAACAATCAAACCTACACCATTTCCAGGTTTACCCCGCAAGGCACACCGGATTGCCGCCAAGCTGCCGCACGATAGCTCTTTTTTCTTTTTTTCACGAACAACCTGCAGCGATTGACGTCGATTTCAACCAACTCGCCTTGCACCGCAGCAGATCCTCCGATTACAAGCGCATCACGCCGACGCCGCCCTCCACGATGGCTAGACGCATAACAGAGGATCATGACAACATTAACAAAATGTGCGAGGGCGCAAGGATTTTGAGCTCGGGAGTGTAAGCAAACACGCTGGCGGAAAAGACCCGTAAGGAGAGCCTCCCCTACTCGACCGGATGGGAGCTCGACTTCGACCCCCGATGCTGGATCCCGGCGTGGAAACGAGAAAGAATGACCCCTAGAAACACGACGTGACACGAACAAGTCAGGCGTGTGGATCAAAATAAAATACGTTTGAAAGAAGCCTGAAAACGGACGCGAATATAGCCCTCTTGTATCAAATTATTTCACAAAGTTTTCATTAAATCGTTTTACGGTCTACAAAACCGTTCAGTCCGTTATAGCACTTTAAAAACACAGGCGAGCTGGTGAAGAACTTCCATACTAACGGGAGACACGAAACGATAAAAATAACGCACTAGACAACAAGTCTCAAACACAGCTTTTATACCCGTTTTCACGTCAAGAACTCTAGTAAAAAGAGTCCGACTCCTTGCGAACCATTACTAATTTCCACCTTTATGTGGAGAATTAAGATATATGTAGCTGGATTCCACTATATGTGTTATCAAGACGTATAGGTTCCAGCGCCAAAATCATCGCTTCTTTCTTCGACAACCAAATCTCGTAAGACTTCGAGTCGCGTATACGAACATCTTTGTTTCGTGTATGTGCTCTCCCCCTTTGTAATGCCTTCGGGCCCTGAGGGTACTTTAATAAATAAATAAATAAATGCTCGAAACTTTCTTTTTTTCTTGAAAAAACGGATGTAGCTTATTTGATCAAGGAACGCTCTTATATATACGTCAAGACCCTCACCACCAAAAAAGAACTTTTTAAAAAAAGGGTATCACCATACACCCTTTTGTCCCATATAACGCACCCCAAAACTTTAGTTTGACTCACAGCGCACAGACGGCCATACATTTAACAAGGGGCTTGATAACGGAGCGATATAACTGATTAAATAGCTAAAGTACGTATCAAAGACCACAGAAAGAAAGCACTGAGGTTTTGCAGTAGGGCCAAGAAAACCTCGATTATCTTTTCTGTAGTCAGTAACACGTACATTAGCTATGTTAATAAGTTGTACCACACGGCTATCAAGCCTCTCTTGAAAGTACCGTCAGATCGACGTCTGAAGTGTTGGGGTGTCTTATAGAAGACAAAAGGTGTAAGAGTACACCCTTTTTTTAGAGTGTATACGTCACTGGAAGCCGGACACTCAGACAGATCCAAATGATTCATGGTCACACCAACCTGTTACCCAGACGACCCCGCTTGATGACTGACCAGCCACATGCGATAACAGGCAACTCCATCAGAACCCTTATACTAATGATACACGCGTGACGAGATGTCCCTAGACTCCCTACAGCGTTCAATTCGCTTAACGAGTGTCGATGAAACGATCGTGTCGACAAAACGTGTGTCCGTGAAACGTGTGCCCATGAAAAGTTGTCTGCGATACGTAATTCCACGAAACGAGTTTCGACGAAATGAGAGGGTCCCGTACACCACTCCTGCCTGAAAAGTTACATTTGGTTTCTTATGTTTTTTTCCGGCGCCCCTGAATACCACCAGAAAGGGGGTTGACCTTTCTAATTTGTGCTGAGCTTCGAAAACTAAATTTACACCGAACCTATTTGCCACTGATATAAAGTTATGAGAGATTCCGTGGCAGTAAGGCACACATACACCATTCTTCACAACCGGTTTTTTCACAGGAGCCGGATTAAACCTTCAGCACAACTCTAACAATTACATCGTGGTGATGGCCCGCTTCCAGACGAAGCATCTTTTGCAACTCAACTGCCTCACCAACCCAAAACATACGGGATTCTTTACAGGCGTTATCCATCGCAGACGCACTTACACCACTCTTAACTATTTTCAAGTGACAGCTGTCAGCTGCCAACATAGACGCTGCCAGCAGAGGCTTGGCTAATTCCTCGTACCTCCAGCACAGGCCCTTTTCCGTGTGCAACAGTAGGTCTATAAGTACTTAATTCGACTGCTGCGATGGCAGGGTTCTGCAGTCCAATCAACAAGGACCGCACAACCGTGTCAACGTGTACATAAGTCTCGTTTAAAAAAAAAAAAAAAAGAAAAATCTCGGACAACACTGGAGCAATTCACGACCCGATACGCACACCCTGTTTTTGAATAAAAAGAGAACCATCAAAGTCTACGGCAGTGGATTCTAAATGAAATTCCAGAATGCTGATAAAACTATCTACATCAATCCCAGTGGCAGACTGCAACTTCACTAGATTATCATCACACCACCTCCTGACCCTTATTAACAGCTCTGACTTATCCATAAAGTAACATAAGTCCTTGATGTCTACAGTTGTCACATCGCACCTTCTCCCATGATGTGGATTCAATATTTCAATCAATTACTCGGAGTTTTTGAGTGACAATGGACTGTTGCTCCACTTCTGTCAGGCATTTCTAGATAAAAACCGACAATACCTTCTACCAAGCTCAATTTTCGTTCACAACCATTTTAACAATTACACCAGGATGGGATTGTTACAGTTGTGCTGAAGGTGTAAGGAACGTACGTTCAATCCGGCTCCTGTGGAAAAAACCGGTTGTAAAGAATGTTGTGTGTGTGCCTTACTACCTTAATTGGAATCTCTCATAACTTTATATCAGTGGCAAAGAGGTTCGGTGTAAATTTAGTTTTCAAAGCTCAGCACAAATTAGAAAGGTTAACCTCCTTTTCGGGTGGTCCTCAGGGGTGCCAGAAAAAAACACATGCACAACACGTGCCGGAACTATTGATGGCGTCCGCCTCAGTTATCTCTCTAACAGTCTTATCTTGGTGCCTAGCGAGAACAGTGGAAGAAGCAAATAATGGTTTGCACCTGCAGTCATGCGTGGTTTCAATCGACTTCGCAGAAAAAGAGATAGTGTATTTGCGGTCCGCGGCGGGGCCACGGATTGGTTGAGATGTGGTGCGGTGACGCAGTGTGTATCTACGCTGAGGCTCTTGGATTAAATCAGTTGACAGTAAGCGCTCTGTGGTGTTCTTCCTCTGTCTAAGCCTTAAAGCGCAATCATGTTTTCTCACGCACAATACCAACTCGCCCAACAATCAGCAATGGTAGGAGAGTTCTGAGGGAGACCATGCGTATTTTGACCTCTGGTAATTGGGTAAGCACACCGTCCTTGGCATTGGACAGTGACATGAGGCGTTTTTTGTGTCTGTTTTCTAAAAATTGTAAGGGCTGTGCTGGAGCTGGAGTTTCCTGTTATCGCATGTGGCTGGTCAGCCCTCAAGCAAGGTCATCAGGGTGACTGGTTGGTGTGAATCATTTAGATATGTCTGAATCATGAATCATATGGGTTCTGTCTGAGTGTCCGGCTCTCGGTGACCTAGTGAAGAGTAGGTGTTTCTTTTTTGGTGGTGAGGGTTTTGAGGTATGTGTAACAACGTTCGTTGTTCAAATAAACAACGAACGGTGTTTGAGACTTGTTATTTTGTTCGTTTTTTTATCGTTCCGTGTCTCCGTTTTTTATGGAACTTCTACATTTATTGATATATTTACAGGAGTAAAAATGAAAGGCAAAAAAATCTATTCATTTTTATGCATAATATAGTAAGTAAAACTCATACAGAAGTAGGAAAAAAAAAAAACACCAATACCCCCCCCCCCCCCCCCCCCCCCCCCCAAAAAAAAAAAAAAAAAAAAAAAAAGACGGTGGCGCCGGCGGCGCGCCGGATTTATTGTGCGGCGGCGGCGGCGGCGTGCTGGCTCTGGGGATTCCGGCGGCGGCGCACGGCGGCGGGAGCAAAACAGGCGGCGGCGGCGGCGCGGCGCGGCGGCGCACAGGTCTAGGTTCAAAGGATTGCGCTACTCTGCTCCGTAGGAGCTATATAGTGCTCTAGACCAACCAGAAACCGAAACGAATCCCCTAGCGGTGGTAGCGGCAAACAGTTCTGATCAAATGTCTATGGTCGTATATGGTTTTAATAAACGCGTAAGAGTGAAGTGTAGTAACTCTTCGTGGTTGAAAATAGGGTGCACGTGTTGTTTTGATTATGATCATGCAGAAAGATGTAAGAAACGAATGCACCACGCAACTCTGTTTTGCACGGACGTTCGGACGGCAGATTCCCCGTCCTGGGCGCTTGGCGTACGGATTATGTCGATCGTTCCGCTAGTCGCACTCTTTCACCATCATTTTGGATTAACGTGATTGAAACATCACGTGTACCATATTTTCAGCCATTGAGAGTTACTCCAATGCAGTTATCAGGTTTGTTTCTCGCGACCACCGCCAGGGTATTATTTCCGGCTTATGGTTGGTCACATTCGAATTTCGGAAGACGCCCTGGAACACGCCCAGCCCGCTTTCGGCCAATGGCGCCTCCTCATTTGTCTCCTATACTTCCCAACGAATGGCCGAACTCTCTACATTTACGGCTCTGGTGCCGCTTTATATTGGCACGCTCACTCCCTCGCCAGACAACACGGCCGCCGCTCCGCCATCACTCCCTCTGACCAGACAAAGGAGCCCCGCAAAATATGGGACGTTTGCAGTATTGATCTCTATGAAAATATACCTAATACTAAATTACCCAAGCATCAAGAAGAATGCAGGGATTGGTGTTCCAGGCGCCGCACGCCTATGCCTTCCCCGTGTAAAAGATTCGAAGTAAATAACCAAAATAAAGCTTTGACGAACGCGCGTGTAGGATGCAATTTGTTTTAGACATCTGCTTTGGAAAGTTACTAATGTGAGACCAGCACGTGCGGCGCGTGGAACACCAATCCCTGCATTCTCCTTGATGCTTGGGTAATTTGGCGATAGGTCTATTGCTGATCGCGCATACCCGCTTGGTCGCTGAAGTGCTAGTGAAGTCACCGGGCGGCCATCTTGCAAATAAACAAAATGCGGTTTTGCTAGCGTTACAGAGGCAGCCGTCAGCGTGCTGGAGAAACGTTTTCTACTCGTTCGTCGTCATTCGCAAAAAGAGGTTTTCCAAGACCCTGTGTAAGCGTTGAGACTTACTGTTGAGAACACGTGGAAAATTTTACGAAAGTGCAGGGCCGCACGAAAACGGCACAATTCGTCGAGAGCAAGTTTCACCGGTATCGCGACGTAATATAAATTTCCTTGTCACGCCGAAGTGCTACGTCTCTGTGCCTTCGTACGCTTGGATACCGATCAAGATTCGACGTCATGTGGATGTGTTTTACTAGTACAATGTGCGTGAAGGTGTGTGTGCCTCTACAGCAGCGTTTTACTTGACTCTGCCGACTGTATTTGTAACTTGTGGCACTCGCAGTCCAGAAACGAGAGTGGCGACGGAAGGAGGGGGGGGGGGGGGGGGGGGGGAGGAGTACGTTTTTTTTTACGGGTTACAGAATACCAAGGAACAGCAGCTCATCACTGATCAGTGGTCTGACCCGTGGGTCTGACTCATGATCAACAACAGCACGTGACTTCAAATTTGAGCGCGGCTCGATTAATTATGATTGGTGAACGGATTGCACTCCGCTTCAAAGATTTTCAATCTCGCCGTCTTGTACTTTTGCCTTCTAAAACCATCCTTGCTCCGCAGCGTTGCTCTATTAGTTCTGCTATGTCATCGATTAGAGATCAGTGCTGCAATATTTTGCGGGGCGCCTTTGTCTGGCTAGAGGGAGCGCGAACCACACCTCTATTAGGGTGCCTCAATGTGCGTTTGTCATAGGGCGAAGACACCCATTGTTGTATTGAAAACTGCCTGCGCATGCCGAATGACCTTAAAATGGCGCCAAAGCGCCGGGCGGGGCTAAGCGCTCGCTCCGAACGAGATCGAAGCGCACGCATTCTGGGCATAGAAATGGCCGAGATGCCGCCACCCTAAGACAGACGTGGCGAAAGTGTATGAAGGCACCCTAGCCTCTATCATGGGAAAAGTGGTGCCATTCAATGTTGTGGAAATGCTCGAGACACGTGCCACGCGCCCCGTCTGTGAAGAACATGTCGTCTAAAATCTAGCTCAGTGCTGCGCTGTGCCGCCATGATCTTCCCAAGGGCTGCACGTGCCGCGTGTATCGACGCATCTTGCGCTTTTTTTTTTTTAACATGAAGGGTCTTTAGTAAGGATAGAAGCCCCTTCATATTTTAGAAGTAGCGCATAGCGCGTCGATGGACGAGGCAAGTGCAACGTGCAGGTCTTGGGAAGATCATGGCGGCACAGCGCAGCACTGAGCGCGATTTCAGACGCCATGTTTTTCCCAGAAGGGGCGCGTGTCACGTGTCTCCAGCATTTCAACAGCAATGAATGCCACCACTTTTCCCAGGATAGAGGGACTTTAGTAATGATGGCGGAGCGGCGATGGAACTTAAAGCGGCGCCGTGTCGTCTGGCGAGGACGCGAGCGTGCATAAAGCGGCACAACAGCCTCTATATACGCGCGCTACTGAATAAAAATATTTCAACTAAGAAAACAAAAATAGAGCACGCGCCATCAGCCTCCGTCACCTTAGCCTGGACGAGTAAAACAACCTCGTTGCTTTGCAGCGATTTCCATACACTTTGTCTGGCGTCGGTAAACGAGGTTTGTAAAACACATCTAAAACAAAACAGAAGTTTGTTGTTGAAATACTCTTGAATAGAAAACATAACAGACACAGACTACGTGTCTGTTTGCTCACCATTCATGGAGAAGGGATTTTGCTATCGCAGTGGCTAAAAATTCGACGGCCCCGGCGGCGGAAACTTACGTGGCGGACGTCGAGTGGAGCAACACGGGTGGTGCCAACCTCATTTCACACTCATTTTTTTTTGTCGCAGCTGAGGTGAAAAAAAAGTTGTTTAGTCTTGAGAAAGTCAATGCAGTTATCCTGCCAGGGTTGAACAAATCTTCAATAATAGCGAAACATCCGTCAACTGTGCTTGAGGTAAGTGCTATTTTTTGGATGAGCATCGTACCGGCGTGCGGTCGTGTATCACTACTGCGTGGTGCACGTTAAAGACCCCAGACTAGCGATTGTACTGCACTGGCTAAATTGCTCATCTACAGCTGGGAGACTAGTCGCCCCTGTGAGGCAGACCAAGTTCTAGGCTGTATAAACACACACACAACCCAATTTTTCCTATCTGAAACCAATTCAGCTCTTGCAACGTCTGAAAAATATTTCCCAGGGCACAGTTTCCATTGAAACACAAAGCTTCATAAAAAAAAATATTAAAACACTTTTGCCAATAACAAAAAAAGAAACTTTTGAGTCGCATGTAACTTCGTAGGCAGTCTACCGCTAAACAGTACGATTTCATCGGTGTTCGCATCGAAAAAAGAGTGTCCTCGGAGACGAAGCGCATGACGGCCTAGCTCTTCGGCCACGTTGGGTGATCGGTCGGAAGTCAGAAAACAATAAAATTTCCGAATCGCACTCAGTCGCGGAGCGTCCATGCCCTGGAAGGAAATGCGGAGAAACCGAAACTCAAGACGGCCGCCCGTACAGTGTTTCCAGACCACGAAGAGGTTTTGCAACTCGCATCCACGTAGTTCCGTTTTCACGCAGAAGAGTTTGGGTTTTTGTATTGCAGCGTTGAGTCAAGTCATCGGAATAGTTGATACAATCAAACCGACTTTTGGACGTTAAAACATTTCTGCCGGACACTGCAGCAGAGTGACGCAATAAAAATGACAGTAATTTTAGTATAGCAAAGTTTTTTTTTTCTTAATTATAGCTCAATTTGGGAATACAGTTTTATCTAAACTGCTGTTTTATAGTTTATGATATTTGCTAAAAGATTAGTCTGCGAGTAAAAAAAGTGCATAATTTTATTAACTGATTTTAGGGAGTTCGATTGAGTTCTATCCAGTATCCACTGATTTTTGTTTTCCTCGCCTGGCAACACTGGGACCCAAGATCAGGAAATCCCTGATGTGGACAATAAGGACCAGGGGCCGCCGGCAGAGCTTAGAGTAAGACCCACAGATGGGGAGCTATCAAGAGCGGCACGGAGGGTCGACGCAAAGACTGCAATGGGAAGAGACGAAATCCCCATGTCACTTATTCAGGGTCTGGGACCTAGAATGCGAGCCTTGGTGGCAGAAAACCTCACAGAGATCCTCGCGGATGCCCAAGTACCGGAGACATGGAAAGAAACAAGAATGAAGCTCTTGTACAAGGGAAAAGGCGAAAAGACTGATCTCGGTAACTACCGGCCGATTAGCATCACATCAGTGCTTTACAGAATGTGCACGCAGATTATCAGAACGAGACTGCAGAAATGGGCCGAGGAAACGGAGGTGCTGGGAGAGCTGCAAAACGGTTTTCGAACAGGAAGGTGCATAGAAGACAACCTATTTGTGGTAACACAATGCATCGAAGTGGCAGTCCAGGAGGGCAGACCACTTTACGCAGCTTTCCTGGACATTTCCAAGGCATACGACACGGTGGACCGGAACATACTCTGGAGTCGACTT
This sequence comes from Ixodes scapularis, assembly GCF_016920785.2. Classification (NCBI taxonomy): domain Eukaryota; kingdom Metazoa; phylum Arthropoda; class Arachnida; order Ixodida; family Ixodidae; genus Ixodes; species Ixodes scapularis. The sequence continues at coordinate 95,120,110 of NW_024609881.1, forward strand.
CGACGGCTAGGAATAAACGAGGCAGATGTGAATCTGCTGCAGGCACTGTATGCTGGGGTCTCAGTGCAGATTGAGTGGGAGGGCCACATGACCAGGCGTCTACCAGTACCCAAGGGCCTGAGGCAAGGATGTCCACTATCCCCCCTGCTATTTATGTTGTACGTGGCACCGTTGGAGAAAGCGCTGGAGCAGTCGGGTGTGGGCTTCGACCTATCCTACAGAGTGGAGGGAGCCTGGAAGCGGCAGAGAATACCGGCCCTCATTTACGCCGATGATGTGGTGCTCCTTGCCGGCTCGCCTGAGGACCTCCAGGTGCTTCTGGACATATGCGGGGAGCTCGCCACGCATTTTAGACTCCGTTTCAACCAGAGGAAGAGTGCGGTCCTAGCCTGGGGAGACCGAGATGGACCGAATCGGGAACCAGAGGAACAACGGTGGCACCTGCAGGGAGGGAGGTTGACAAGACAAAACACAGTCAAATACTTGGGAGTGACCCTGACTGCGGAGCCCGACTACCTGAAGGTCCATGAACGGGCGAAGAGATTGGGAGCGATAAGGGGGAAAGGAATCCTGGCGAAGAAGAGCACCTGGACGTTCAACAGGTTCGAGGTGGTGAGGGGTCTATGGAAGATGGCCATCGTTCCGGGACTCACGTACGCAAATGGCGTAATCGTCCTCTCATCGCAAACAAGGGCCTTCCTGGAGAGAAGACAGAGGGATGCGGGAAGAATGGCCTTGGCAGTTTCAAGAACAGCACCCAACGAGGGTGTCCAGGGGGACTTGGGCTGGTCGTCCTTCGAGGCCAGAGAAGCCAGCGCCAAGGCACTGTACGAGAGGAGGGTGCACAGACTCCCGGATGGGAATTGGGCCCACCGCACCCTGCGCTACATGATATACCAGGGAAGAGGCACCAAATGGATGCACCGCCTCCGAAGGCTGCGGGACCGCTATGGTTTCGAACCGATCTGTCTGGAGTCAGCGGGCGAGAGCCGGGAGGGCCCAGCGGCAATCAGAAAGGGCATCCGAGCAGTGGAGACGGAGAGATGGAGAGCGGGAGCGGCGGCGAAGCCGTCCCTCGCGATGTACTACGCGGAGAAGGAGGCCATAGGGAAAGAGCCCTGGTATGACAACTCGACAGGCAGTGGACTCCTCGCAGAGGCCCGCATGGGCACATTACGGACCCGGGTGTGGAGGGCCAGGTTCACGGAGGGACAGGAAAGGACGTGCACACTCTGCGGGCAGACCGACGAGACGATGGAGCACCTAGTGCTGCAGTGCCGGCACATTGTACCGGTCCCAAGTACAGAGGTGCTACCTGTGGCACTCGGTTTCCGAATCGGTGCAGAACAAGGAGAGGAAGAACAAAAGAACGTTCGATCGGCGGTAGACGTGACGAAGAGGCGGCTGGAGGTCTGGTGGAGGGAGACGCATCGGCGGAGGGAATAGACCGATACCACCAAGCGAACTGCGCAGGCGCGCGCATTCCGGAAGTATTGCCGCCGCCATGCTTCTTGTAGTCATCGCTCTCCGGCTTCCCGGCTGAAAAGGGCTCATGTGGGCGTACATCATAGTTTGGGAAGCCCTGGTGTTAGCTTGGATTCTCCTGCATATCAGTACTTTATAAGATTGTGTTGTGTGTGATGTCTTAGTTTGTCATCAGGCGCAAAAAAAGTTTCAGTCGTCTTATCGCTTTAGAATCGCTTTGTCGTCTGCTTCGTCGTCGTCCGCTTCTTCGCCTTCGTGAACGCGCGTGAACCCACTGCGTTCACGCTGTGGTCTTACTGCAACAGCGGCAAAAACAACGAGGCCCCTACTCCCTCGAGCATTCCGGGTGCTCCTACGTCTCAATAAACTTGGAAGCAAGTGAATATCTACCTCAACGTGAAAGAGCACAAAATTCGAGGGACCATCGGCTCGGTGTAGCACCGCGGAACAGCGTCAAACGTGTCGGTGAAACACTGAGCTATGTTGTGCGCAGGCTTGGGGATAACTTTTATTCGACAATGAAGTAAGACGAGCTCAATAGACATTCTCGGAGAGCAATAGTTTTCTAAAACTCGTTCTATTCTGGTTGAGAGCCTTTGCGACAGGGTACATATGAACTGCGGGGGGAAGCGTGCACACAAAGAAATGATCTACAAAAAGAATCTGCCTGACGAGCCGTAACAACTCGCATTTGTCAAAATGAAACGTAACCATGAGAGATGCCTGAGAACTTCGGGTAGAGATGAGCTCTTGTGTTCAGTTTCTATTCAATTTTATTTGGTTTGCTCAAGCTCCGAACGGTAAGAGCTGACCGACGGGGAATGCTTTTTTCCGCTGTGTCGATTGGTGTTAATACAGAATGGATCAGTAACGCCAGCAAAATCAGATAGTGGCATAATAGCCCACTAAAAAAAATTAAGTCTGATATTGAAAAAGTTGTTTTATTTCAAGTTATATATATATACATACCGAGAATCGCTGCTCTTTCTTCGGTGATTGTACTGATCTTTTGAAGCACAGTTGAGCTCAAAACATGTCGTATCAATAACAGTTGTAACCACCAAAATGCATCAACCAAACATTGTATTAAAAACGGTCGCCGCAAGGCAGTGTGGAAGTTCCGATATACCGCTACGGAGCGAGTGCTCTGAAAGATTCCAACGTACGGAACACTTTGGTACGCCCTACTATACGTCTCATGCCCTGAGTAAGCTTGCACTCTTTAGTTATCGTACAATGGGGTGAATATAAATTATGAATCGAATAATGAAACAAATCTAAAAACGCTTTTTCCTGCCGCTCTTCTAACGCTCTCTTTACCTGTTTTAGACACTCTTTTCGTGGGCTGCTTTCTTCCGGGAAGACATAAAATCCGATACCTTTTTGCCTGGTGCTGTTATTGTAGCATCTTGACACAGAACGGGTGAAGACACCCATTAAAAACCGTGAGTAAACGGCCGACTAAAAGTTTCGTGCTAACCTGAAAATTCCCAAACGCCGGACGTACAACGCGCCTTGACGCGGCCAGAAAACTGGGGAGAACTACAGGTACCAGAATGCACCGCGGCAGCGGTGGCGTCGTGCAACTCCTTGTGAGATCGGTCTATTCAACCGATCAGCGGAACATCAAGCGGAAGCGGAAGTCGCGGGAGGCGCGACAGGCTAGATCCAGTATCCGTTGCTGTTGATCGCCCGATACAAAGGGAAGAGCCGCAGACTCCAATCCAATCCAATCCAAATCCAACGCATGTGGGGCAGGTGGAGCGTTGTGTGCGACGTGGTTGTTCAAGACAAGGCTCCTATTTCGAGAACGAGCGGTTCAAATCAACGCCTCCGATTGCAGCGAAAGTAATACCGAATCACTGACCGGTCCCACTTCACAGTTCATTCATCAAGGGTGAGTATCCACGAAAGCATGGTAGCACAAGTTCGGGAAGGGGCCACAAAGCACTTTCCGAAGGCTGTGTCTACAGTGCCGCCCGACGGCACTCCAATCGCGCCTACAAGTGCCGTCCGGGAGTCGGACGGCGCGTGTATCACTGGGGAGCTCGTTAACACACACCCCCGCCTGCGTTCACGCCGCTTCGCGGCGACAGTATGCGGCTGCTAATTACAAAACTATTGACCCATTTGGCCCTGTCGTACACGCCGCTTCGCGGCGTCCAGCCGGCAAACAAGCTCCGCTGTACCCGATGCACCTCCGGAAACGAAGTACCATACTATTTCGTTCAGCGAAATTTCGGCGACAACATTCGTTTTTTTCCTGTGTTAATGGTAAAAAAAATAAATGTACATATCGCCAAATGCGTCGGCAAAATAATATGTTCGAGAAAACAAAAACAAAAAGTAAGCCCGCACTGGGGATCGAACCCGTGATCTCGTGCTTATGTGACACATCTTACCAATACGCCACACTCCCCTTCGTAAAAGTCGTTTTGAGAACCCGTTTTATACGAGACTTTCGGACGGCACTTGAACGCGCGAGTGGAGTACCGTCGGACGGCATTTGAACGCTCTGCAAGAGTGCCGTCGGACAGTTTTCTAGACACTACGTATTGCGAAACCACACCAGTTCACTCGTTCTGTCTAGTGAGTTTTATCAGAACGGAAGGGATATAGCGAGCGCAGCCGTGAGCGGCAGACTGGGCGAACTGCGATGAACAGGCGAGCTCTAGGAATCGAAAGTATGTGGCATCGCGCGTCGGAGGGGCCAGGATGGGGCTTTGCAGTGTGCGCGACTACAAGGACCGTTGAGGTTATTCTTCCGCAGGCATTACATTTCACCGTTAAGTCCCACAGCATAATACAATTCGCAGTAAAGTGAATTTGTGGGCAGTTCTCCTGGTTTTACAAGGGTCAGCGGGCTGCGGAACCGTTGGATTTCGGTCGTTGATCGCGGCGGTGACTGGACCCCGTCTCACCTCCTCTTCACCTCAGTGAGTGACCTACACAGTGACCGCAATAACAATAAAAGCGAACTGTTTTAATCCAGGTTGTATCTGAGTGCCGTCCGATGGCAGTAAAGTAACACTTGTCTGCACTCTGAGCATGCATTCGAGCGCCGTCTGAAGGCTCGATGGGCTGTAGAGGGGACCTGGGTGATCGCGCCCCGAGAAGCGGAGCCTTCCGTATCCGTAGTCTGAAGGAATAGGTTCACTCGAAGTTTTTTGAGCATATCCAAGCACTTAGCAAGTCATCAGGGAAGTGTCGCAATCGGCAATTTAGAAGATATGACTATGAGCCGCTTGCCGCTGATTTGTTTGTCATGAAGTGCGTCCAAACAAATCCACAAATCGTTTGAGCAACCTCAAAATTCTTCAGGCACTCTCTGCGTTTGATATCAGCACACATCGCGACACCAGCTTTGCGTGGGCACTTCCAAGATGAATTGCCGTTGAAGTTAGTAGGTAAGCGATTTTAACACGTTATACTATCTGCAAAAAACAGTTCCTTAACCGAAGCAAAGTACCGAAGAAAGGAAGCAGACAACGGATGTCACCGGTCAGCCGCAGCCTCCATTTGGGAATTGGGATGAGTAGCGGCGCAGAGCCCAGCAGTGCCAGCCAGTCCTTCCCTACGAACAAGCGTCAACCACAAGGGATGACGGGTAGTCATGATGGGCGAGGAAGTAGACGGCAAAGGGGCTGGCGATAATGGAGGTTGGGTTGCGGGGCTACGGAGCTAACATCATGACCCCCTGCAACAATTCTATCATACTTGGTAGTAGGCTTCTCTTCCGAAATTTGAATAAGACACAAGTTCAACTTTGAGGGCGTGTGGCGGGTCGCTACAAAACACTCTCGACACCCTGGCCGACCGAAAAAGGCCAGGCTGTGCTAGTGAGTCCATCTATGGAAAGCGGCAAGCTTTGATGCCATGATGCTTTTGGAGAGAAGTAGTTGTAGTTGTAATTAAATTAAATTTTAGGCAATTTACCCACATATGCAGGATATGTTTGGGTCTCCATCGACAGGACAAGTTGCCTGCTTCATGAAGACCTTCCATGATGATGTGCGACATGGGCAATTGCCGTACGTGTGATCATCGATGCCTCCATATCCCTGCAAAGGTAACCCATAGACTACAGCAGGTATCGCCTAGTATACAATGCCAGGAGTTAATTTAGAGGGAAAGGCCGTTCCCAAGCTCCTTGAGAACCTGCATGGCGATGCCCTAGTAGAGGGGCGGCCAAGCTGCGGCTCTCCGCGTGTTAAAGTGCGGCTCGCCGCTCCCTCCCTTATCCCTCCTCTCTCTCTCCCCCCCCCCCCCCCCTCTCTCGCGGAGCACTTCCCCAAAAAGAGAAATGAAACGCGTTTTAAATGTGCTACTGCTGCCTTACGCACAATTGGACTGCTTTTGACTCGTATAAGATAGACCGAAATTAATTTGAGTTTCGTTTATTGCTCTAAACAAAAAACCTGCCGTAGCCCCCCCCCCCCCCCCACTCCCTCCTCCCTCCTCTGCGGCTCTTGAAAATTTTGTGATTTTGTTTGCAGCTCTTAGGCCGCGTCAGCGTGGCCAACCCTGCCCAAGTATATATGCCCAGGTCGCACCTTCCCTTCGATTTGACAGGAGAAAAAATTTAATGTACCTTGATCCAATGGGTAAATTCGGATGACACATTGTGTGCAGGTGTGTGTCGCGGGAGTGATTAAAAGCTCATGAACCCAGTTACAAGCTTCGCAAGTCTTACTAAACCCTGTGTCATCAGAGTTTTCTCGTAGGATCAAGGTGCATTTATTTCTTTGTTGTGTCTAGTGCTTAACAGTGTTGCGCAGTCTATGTACAGCATCCTGCGAGCTTTGATTGGACCTGCGTGGCCGTACTGTCTAGGCGCCAGGCTGTCCTTTCCAGCATGTCATGGGCGTACTTGTTTACACTTCGCATTGAGCAACTCTGTGTGTGAACAGTGTTAGTGACAGCCAGGCTAGCACTTGACTCTTTGTTCTTAAAAATGAAAGGCTGCCATCGAAACGTTAAACGCAAGACACATGTGCGTCGAAACAATGTGAGCCAGCGTGCAAACAGTCGGAAAGATGGCTGCTCCGGCGTGCTGCACACAGCAGCTTGCGACACATGCTTTGGATCTTGCATACGTCGGGTCGTTCGGGTGGCTCCGCCCAGTTCAGGCAGATACGAGGAAAACAAATTTTTTTACGTTTAAGCTCTTGTTGGAATACTAAGCTTTTGTACCGTTCTCCGAAAGACGTCAAATACCTTGTGCTCAAATGCCGGAACCATGCATTGTGTCTAGCTTTTATAGATAATTATTTTGTTCTCAAGAGTCGTTACTTGTGGCTCCTTTGGGCGAAAACTGCGCTGCGGTTCAATGAGACGAGGGTTGCTTAGAGTCGTTGTAGATTTGTTTGTAATTTCCAAGTGCTTTTTGAGCAAAGATCTAGCTTCGAACACGAACAAAGCCTTCAGTGACAAACTGGATGAAGCTCGGGAGTGCGTTGTTTATTTGGTGAACAAACCCTTTATTCCGTGATGAGAGCAACCAAAGCTAAGAAAGCCGTGAATGAGCCGGTACAATTTGTTTTCAATCAGCGTTTGACAGTTCTTTAGGTATCAATGTAATCGCAACATGGCTGAAATGATGGTATCCAAACATCGTAAATTAATCACGTTCGAGCACCGCGTACAAACCACCGATTGCACCACTGGTGGGCTCCCTCGACCTTGCTGTTCACAGGAGGAGAAATGGGAGGAAAGTGTCTCGGGGCTTTTTCCTCCCATTTCTGACCATTTGAAGCATGCAATCCTAGATTTATCTCGCCTTTCTTAGTATTTTCTGCCAAAGCCACAGACGTGGCGAAATATGTTTGTTTGACGTAAATTTGTATGAGTGACTTTATACGTGGAACCGAAATATGCCGACGCCTTCAGGCTAAACTGTGCTTCTAATGTAGAAAGAAGTGCACAATGAGATTAGCTACTCATGCAGTGTGCTGGTACGGAGATTGCAGCTATGGATACTGTTTCACTGGAAAATATGTTTTGTTTTGCTGCAGTTTGTGTCATCAGACATTGCAGCCTACGACAGACGGTGGTGCCTGCCGTGTGTTGAGACCTTCCAAGGTGACCTGGGCAGTTACCGTACTTGTGAGCATGGGTGCTTCCATAACCTTGCCAAGGTAACCTCTAGACTTGGGCAAGTATCACCTCATATGCAATGCCAAAACTTCCTTTTGCGAGGAAGGTCATAACCAAGCTGCACCAGAGCCTGCCTGGCTACCCCTAGCGTGACATATAGCAGCATCACTATAAGCGGCATTCCGTGTTTCCAGAATTAATCCTTTGTCGGTCATAATGTAGAAAACCCGAGACTGATAAGAGCAGGGAAACAATGTCGGAGAAGAAAGACAGGGTTAAGAATGTAATCCTTTGTGGCATTGGAGGGTATTTCTGGAGTTTACCTTTGTGGAAAATTTGATGTTTCTCAAAGCGTGTTTTGATTAAATTCTCAGTTTTTCAGAATAATTTAGATATTAAATTTGCTTGCTGAGTTTCCCAATTCTCAGAAAGTCGAAAGAAACGGAAGAAATAACCAGACACAAGTGTATTAATTAATTTATAGTCTCAATGATTGCGGAAGGAGTTGCCTGTGCCTAGACGAGGTTTCTTGAGCTGAATATGGCAGTGTGACTCTAGATCCTCTACAACTCGCAGTGCACCCCAGTTAATACCAACTCTCCCACCAAAACTTGCAAACCAGGGTTACTTATCCTACCTAGTTTGGCGCAGTATGGCCGTCGGAGCTCTTGCGCCATAAAACCCGTAAACAACAACAACAACAACAGGGTTACTTATCCAGGTGTCGGTACATTAAGCTATCAGTCTCCTCGATTCGGTCACTGAAAAACTTTGTTTTACCCACCTTTTTAAAGGCTCCCTGACATACTTGCTACTCACAGCCGTAGGTGCCACGGGAACGTGCCGCGCTGCATGGCTGTGCGGGGTGAAGTGTGAAATCTAGAAAGTTCCGCCGCCTTCGCTCGTCCCATAAAATCTGCCGGCTAATGGCTTCCTTCATGATAGAAACTGTACCCCTCTTCACGTTACGAAGCCCAAATGGTTTGTTCGAAACTCTTGTTTGTTTGGAGCATGGCTAGCACAACCACATCAGAGAACAGAATGGAACATATTTCTTTCGTGCTGCTGAGCTATTGTTGGGGTTCCGCAGGCTTTATTTGTTGCCATAGAAATTCTTCTAATCAGTTGGAAACAAGTTCTACTGCCAAAACCCAACCCCTCCCCACCCCGACGTCACAAATACTGATGCCACATAGACAAGGGGAACACGACTACAACATAAACAGAATCACTTCCGGACACTAAGGCATACATTGCCAAGATTGCAGATGTCAAGCAGAACTAAAAACATTGCCCCGTAATAAGTAAAAATAATAATCAACTAATTAGGGAAGTTATTGAAGCTGAAAAGATTTCGAGGTTAGAAGAAAACTGTGTCACTAAACCTTGTCCAGATTTATCACAAAAAAGAATTAAATTACCTTGCATCCAGATGAAACCAAAAATAACAAAACAAAAAAAATCTTATTGTTTAAAAAGACAGGCGCAGGCAGAGAAGAAATAATACAAGTCTGAGTTGCAAGTCAGAGCTTCATGAATGTCTTTTCCTTTTGTGTGTGCCTGTGCTTGGTTGCGAATTTTTCGCGCTGTGGAGGAGTATGCAACACCAGCTTGCCCGAGCCTCCATATTTTTAATACTGCCAGTAGAAACTTTCACTTTGAAAATATGATGAGGACCGAATTTGAAAATTCAATGTCGCCAAACAAGTTTTTGCGGACGTAAGGTTTTGGTTACGAGGTCAGTCATAGCTACTGGTGTGTTTAGCCAATTTTGAGGCAAATTTGTGACCTTGAAAAAAATTACAGGTATACTGTTACATTCTCCTTAGCCTCCTGAAGATGTAAATCACTAGATTGAGCCCCTACCATATTGTTTTGTCTGATGCAGGTATCTTCTTTTTTCTTCAACTCAGTTCGACGTAGGAGCTGCCAAGGCATCCTGTCCCTTTCACGTGAGCAGTGGCCAGCACTGGAAGAAGCAACCTTTGGACTGCTGTAATCCATTCTTTGGGCAAGTGAATAAATTTCTTTGAAGCAGAGACCTGGTGTTTGCACAGCAGCTCCACAGAACAAACAACACAAACACAAATGTTTCTGTGCCCAAAGCCTTCATAGCTGGTTGAACTTATTGATCTGAGCTTGCACGTTGCAATGTTAAGGCAAGATGCAGATATAGTTAACGTCTCTCTAAAACAATTGGGGGCACCTTATGCTTGGATGTCTAGCTTGATCAACTTGGAACGTCCAGCCGAATTGAAACAAGGATCTAGCCGAACTGAAGCATGCAGCCGAATTGAAACTTGTAGCCGAACTGAAGATTTAGCCAAACTGGAGCGTCCAGCCGAATTGAAACATCTAGCCGAATTGAGGATGTAGCCGAACTGGAACGTCCAGCCGAATTGAAACTTCTAGCCGAATTGAGGCAATAGCCGAATTGAGGCGTCAGCCGGATTGGGACGACACCTGAACCGACACATCGTGAAAGATGTCTTCACCAGAAGCCTCTGCGGCCCGTTCTTCAATAGGCAAGATGCCGTGAACATTCGAGAACCCATCTCGATCAAGGAAAATAAGGGAAAACCTTTCTTGTCTTAGATGTTCTCGGTGTCTGCTGACCCTTGACATCCGCGTTTCAGTCCGGGTTCATTGCGTAGTAAATATTTCGCTACTGCTTTCTTGTAGCTTTCAAATGCTTGATTGTTGGCTTCTTGTATACGACATTACATTCGTGGCACGTTTGAGACCGATTTTCGCGATCTGCTTGCCTTTCTGCGGCAGCGCGGCTCTGCCGAGCCGAAATAAGTGCGAGGCGTTCACTTGATCGAACGCAGTTTTAGCGAATGAAAACGAGACGACGACGTTTCATCGAATGACTAGCGAATGGGTCTAGTTACATAGACAGCTCAAATTAGCTTTCTTTTGTAATGTGGCGCCTTGTCTGCCGCTGCGAAGCGGCGTAAACGAGGGCTCCGAGTATGTTAGCACGCGTCCGTCCCGTCCCGTACCCCCCCCCCCCCCCCACACACACACACACACACAAACACACACTGCGAGCGTCTGGGTTCGAAACTATTAATTGCCAGTTCTAAAGGATGGTACTTACTTGAAGTGGGAGCTGGAATTATACGAGGTACCAGGAGACACTTACTATCGGGCAACGAAGCACGGTGCCTGTGGGGGTCTAGGAACGCTACTGTTCTAGGAACGCTACTGATTAATATTGTGACAGGCGATCAGTTATGATAGCAGACGAAACTTCGACTCGTTTGTTCAGAAGTTCGCGGTGATATTTTATTAGCCCTCGTTACAGCACACCAAGGATCTTAGGCAGTGAAATTCACATCACGCAGGCTCGTCCGTCGTAGTCGAATGAGCGCAGTCGACGATGAGGTGTAATGAGCTACAAAGCTTCACAAGGAAAATGCGCGTGAGAAAGTTTTGAGGAAGTCCAAAACACCGATCCAGCAGACGCACGTACGTACGTTTACTCCGGACTTCATGAACCCGACGGCGCAAGATCAAAGAGCACCGCCGCCATCGCCACCCGGTTTTCTCTGTACTTTGCGCGACGACGGCACTGCAACGGAGGGCACTCGCCTCGGCGTTAACAATCCGCGAAATAGATTAATTTCCCACTCTTGAAGCCATTCCAAATGATAAATGAAAATACCTCGGCGTTGTTGAACATCTGACGACACAACCAACACAACTGTGCCGCTGGCTGCGTGAGCCTGACACAAATGTGCCGAGCGCCTGCTCGGCACCGTTGTTGCTCGTGAAGGCCTGCTTATTTGTAGTTGAGACGATGATTCCACATCTTTCGTGGTGCTTGCAATAACTTCGAAGGGCAGGGGAACCTTCTCACGAGGACGTTGAAGACACTCAACACCGGAGCCACCAAAGCAATCGCACAAACCGTCGCCATGTTTGCTTCTTCGTCACTCGCGGCGCGGTCAACTCGTCGCGAGATGTTTTCTGGCTCGGCTAGACGAAAACCAACAACGGCAAAGTGGCGTATGGACACACGGCTCTCACTTTACGGGCACTATACTCACATACCGCGGTAAACAGGACCGATGCCGGCGAAACGGCAGTCGGCACACCAGCGAAGAAGCCCTCAACAGGAGCCGGTGGCGCAGGCCGACGCAGCCCCCCCTCCCCGTGAGCGTCTGGGTTCGAGATTATTGTTCGCTTTCGCTCCTTGCGGTCGAGGCTAAAAAGAGCACTTCCGGACAAAGGTCTATATGACCGATGAAAAATCAACAAGCGGATTTATCAATTGATTAGTCAATTGAAAAGTAGCGATTAGTTGTTTTTTTTTAAATTAAACCACAGCTCCAATCAACATTCAATGTTTTATGAAAGCTATGGTTTGTGCGAATTAACTAAAGTATATGGGGTCAGCGGTTGTATACAAACCACAACACTAACGTTATAGAAGCATCCGACTTAATAATAATCACTTTACTGAATTTTCGCGCATGTAAAATGATACGACATAACTAGAATTCTGCGTTTTCAGTGTCTCTTTTTTCTCTCAAAATTTGGGCTATTTGTTTTTTTAGGGGTTTAATTTTCTCCTACAGATTCAGTGTTTTATATGTGAATTGGTTAAGTCATAACAAATTTACAAACACAAAAAAAAGAATCTGCAGCAAAACATTAAACTCCGAAAACGGAGTTTAACCGGAGTTTAAAAATTAAACCCCCAATTTTGATAAGAAAAAAAAAAAATGAACGCCGAAAACGCAGACCCCTAATCATAACATTCAGTAGGAAGAAACAAGAGGAAAAACAAGCGTTTAATGAGGAGGGTTCAGCTCAGCTGGAAAAGACTTGCGTCGTCAAGATCCATGCTTCTGAACGTGCGCCTGTAGCAGACGACGCACGGCGGTATCCCCGCTTTCGCATGTTTCCAATTTCGACCGCACGGTTGCGACACGGTTCGATCTCTAGGCGAAAAACGATTTCGCACTCTTTGCCGATAAACCGTCGATCGGAACCAGCGAGCACCCGTTTTGGTGGCTGAGTCAAGCCAGCCAGCCGGCCGCACAGCTAGGCAAGCCGATCCTCGAGCAACTTCCGGCTGTCAACTCGCAAGCTGATTGGCCGGCACCGCGTCGTACGCTTCCAGGTACGCCATGCCGAAATACGCCGAAGCGCCGACATCTGTCTAGATCGGATCGCCGAATGTACACGCGTATTTACGCCGACCTTGAGGTGCCAAGAAAGCGATTGTCCCGAAGCCCGCTATACCCCAGACAACACACAGACATCCGCTGGACATCCAAAGGATGTCCCGACTGGGACATTAGGGACGTCCTGCGGATGTCCGAATAATGTCCAGAAGACATCCGAAGTGAAACGCCAAAGGACGTCCTCAGGATGTCCAGGAAAGGATGTTTCCTGGACTTTATTAGGACATATATAGGACATTGTATATTTTCATACTGGTGTACTAATTTACACTACAGTGGGATAAGACCACACAAGTCTCGAAACAAATAAACCTTTATTATTTCAATGTAAAAAGCAAAGACAGAGAAAAAACATATGAGGTGGCATCAATAAGTATCTGAACAGCCACCACTGAACAAAAAGAAAATGCAGCACCACAGTGCGACACACCTGACCCTTCCTAGCAGGCTTGCCAGTCACTGTGTGGTGACAAAATGAATTCCGAGCTATGCTTGTTTGTTTAAAAGGTATTTCACAACTTTCTGACCGCATAAGGCAAATAAAAAGCTCAAACAGCACGTTTACACCAAATTTCCTGTGAGAATTGGGAAGAACATGTCAAAATACCACACACTCCTCACCAAGCATTTGGTGACCATGATTTAGTAAAAACATGTATAAGTGAGTGGCATGGACATTTAGGCAAGGCCAAGAATTCCTTGGAGACGATGAAGAGAATGCCCTCCGAGAAACATAACATTTCAGAATGCCGAAAAAAAATCTATGTGTTATTTCACGATGACCGTCGGAAGCGCATTTCGGATATTGCTGAACCATAAATAATGTTGAGTTGTTCAGCAATGTCCGAAATCGTTCTCAGAAAGTGTTACTGAATTAACGAGGATTTTTTCTGCATTTTTAAATGTTAGGTTTGTTGGAGGGCATCCTCTTGATTCATTGTTTTCAAGCCATTCTCAGCCTCACTTAAAATGTCCATGCCACTCACAGATTTGTGTAACCTAGATCAGTCACTGAATGCTTGCTGACGGAGTTTCTGAGTTTCTAATGTGTTCTTCTCAATTTTCACAGAAAATGATGTATGGACGTGGTTCGAGTTTTTCATTTGTGTTTCACGGTGAGAAAGTTGCAAAATCCCTTCTGAACAAACAAGCACAGCTAGAGATCACTCTCGCCCTGCACAGTAAATTTCGGCACAGACTGCAAGCTTGTCAGGAAGTGTCACACTGCTGTACTTGTTTTTGTTCAGTGATGCCAGTTCAGAAACGATTTGATGCCCCCTCATATTATCACAGTATTTCACTAGAATGCTTACTTCTGCATATCACTCAAACATTTCCTTTGAAGTGCAGAAACATAGAATATGTTATCACAGTATTGCACTAGAGTTGTTAATTATAAAAAAAATAACACATTATCTAAAACTGAAATACAGTTATGGCAAGGCATAGAAGCAGTACATGCCAAGTACTAAAAATGCAAGTTGCAGGACAGTAATGCCAGTAAAAATGACTAACCCCCTTTCAGCTTAGGTGCCAACAGTGTATAATGATTGTATGCAAGTCGTGCAAAAGAGTTACTTTGGCAAAATCTAGAAAAAATATTGCCATGTGACCAAGGTCAGCAAGACCAGACATCTACATTAAATAATGCACAAAGTCTACAATAGCAGTCGAGCACTGAATAGCTAAATTTATACTAAAAGCAAGTGACATCAGTGACTCTGAACTTGCTTAATACAGGAAAAAATGCATGAACTGCATAGAAAAGAGTAGTGTAAACAAGTGTGACAAACACATCTTGTATAAAGTATCACGAAACTGAAATGCCAGAATGGCTGTTAGAATATTGAATCGATAGTGAATTGCCAAAAAAAAATTGGTGCACATCTTACATACAGGCACTTCAAAGGAACTGTATAAATTGTTGTCTTAATGTACTGTGCTACAATTTACGACACTGGTATCCGTAGGTGGTGAAATTTTCCATCCAAATTTCAATGAATGGCTTTACCTGAGAAGAAAGTTAAAAAATAGGAATGTCTTCTCCTTATCTGCAGCATTCGCCTAACGTCACAAGTCTGGCTGGTGAAACAGCCGACATACGGCCCCCTCGGTCAAAGCAGACGGTCTTTCCAAACCAAAAATGCTATGCGAGTATTTTATTTGTGAACTGCTGCTGCAGTTTATCAGCTGTTGCAACAATCAGATGTGTGCCATAAGCAAGCAAACACCATATGTAGAGAAAAGCATTCAGACTTTTAAACTTTTACTCAATTAAGTTGTTTCTTTGAAAATGTAGCTCTCCAGATACATTACCACACTCCCTGCGGGCACCGCTGTTGCAAATTGTAGTGCAAAACGTTAAGAAACAGACTTGCATAGTTCCTTTCAAAGGGCTGCCCTGTTGAAGTGATCTCTTAGTCTAGTGTAAATGGTGTGCCGTCCTTCCTTCCCATGGACTTTTTTTCTGCCGCTGCCCGCTCAGCAGCATGACGGAGCCACGACATGCCTGCTTTTTCTATGTCCTTCTTAGTTGCCTTGGCTTCTTCCAAGTTTTGACGGTAGGTGAGGGTGCCTGCATATAAAAAAGTTGTTGTCAAGTTCAGCAAGATATTTTAGACTGGCAGAAAAAATGTGAGCTGCATTATGCAGTCAAGCTAACTGCCATATCAACAACTTCAGGCGAAGTATGCATAAGCAGGAACCAATTTCATTATTCTTGCAAACAAACCAAATGAGAAACACAACCCTTGAAGCAAATTTGTTTTGATGTGCCTGCGTCACTCTACAGCAGTAGCAATCAGTTCATCGAATGCTATTTCATTGACAGATCCTTCGACAGCCTCTTCTTCGCGACATAGCCTTGCATGTACTTCTTTGGTGGCCTGGATGTTGTTGGCATGTAATAAAGCGGAGCCTCTCTGCCGACATTCTGTTTCCGCCATCCCCATTACTATCCTAGCCGGCTAAGCCTTTGGCGATTCCAAACAGGCTCACCAAAGGCGGGAGCCGGAGGGGATGTTAAACTCCCAAGCGGAGTGAAGCAAGGGATGACAGTGCACAACGCGGTCTGTTAGAAGGCCTAGCTTGCCGGAATCAGCAAAATAAAGCCAAAAGTCCAATGCAATCCACCTGGCGAAATAGTAAGTGACTAGCTCAAGATGCTAGTAACTGGTACTACTCTCATGAACAGAAACTAGTTGCAAGGACTGCTTCTAAATAAAAACTGGTGCTCAAAGTAGCCAGAACAGCTAGATGATGCAGCGGCATGTGCTTTGTGTAAGCAGTGCCAATGAAATGTGTGTCAATAAAAAGTTGTCAGTGAAACGTGCATCTATGAAATGATACAAAACCCTTCTACAGGTAGCCATCACATTCCCGGGCATTGATTATGTGGAAAAGCCGATCCACGGTACCTGAAGGCTACGTCTCGTGGATCTAGGACCGTTACTGTGTACCATTTTAAAGAAATAAGAACATGTCTTTTTTTCTTCGGTGGTTGGTGGCGGGACAAGTGCAGGTGCCTGTTATAAACTGCTCTGCTGTATAAGAACATCAATGTAACACTGGGAAAAAAAAGTGACTTACACACTGGAAAATATGCTCTAATTATTTCATTTGTTACACTCTTATATCAAGTTATATACCAAATTTTCCAAAAAGGTTTTGCACTATTCTTTTATATTAGACTTCAGTACATACTAAGAATTGCACTTGTGCAGGTTCAGATATCTAACTTACTACACAGGAGCTTGCAGATGTTGAGATCAGAAAACTTGTGTTTTCCCTTGGCGCCACACCAGCTGTACTCGGCTGCGACACTTGAAGATAGTATACTTCTCAAAATTCGGGTGGTCCGTTCTTTAGGTGTATCACCTCCTTGAACTAACATGTGTTGTCTCTGGTAAAAAAGAATCAAAACAGCAATCAGATCAGAAATATGGGCTAACATTAAACTACTAACTCATTTAGAATTTTAAGCATATCACAATCTTAGTGTGGTTTCATAAGCATAGCATAGTGTGGTTTCATAAGCATAGTTCTAATAGCTATGTTGAGATATCGATTTTGATGGCATAGCAGGAACATCTTCCCTACGGATGCACATAAATCTTAGAAACAAAACCACATGCTTAGAAGTATGGGCACTATGAGATCATTTCCGCCCAATTTTGACTCGCCTTCTCGGTACTGTAAGAGTGACCGACATATACACATGATGCAAATTAAAGTTAGGTATATCTAAACTTAAAAAATAAGAATTTATTGACAACACTGAAGTACCTGTTCAGGAATTCAGTCATGAAATGTGATTACTAACACGAAATTGTGTTCATGCATCTAATGAGGTTCTATTATAAGCTATGCTTGTAACTGAACTCTGGCACCTGGTAAGCAAACCTTTATCACCTGAATATTTACAAGGTGGAGTTCCAAAAATACAGTTGCTCATAACAAAAAAAAAAGTTCAATCATGCATAGATGCAAAATACAGAGCTTAGTTTAGAATAACCATCATTTACCATACGAAGTCTTGCTCTCTTGTCAACCTCCAGCTCTTTGTCGAAGTGCACGAAGTCCTGTACTGTAGAAAAAGGCAAGTCCGGCAGGCCCTCTGGATCAAGTGGGGCATCTTCGGTGTTTCTGAGCAGCAAGCTAAAGTACTCGGAGTGAGTCTGCTGTGTCACCTTGATGGAATTCAGTGCCAACAGGATCCTTTCCATAAACACTGAAATGGACAGAACAGAGATGCTTGCAGCCACAGTAGCATCCTCATTGCAGAACTGTTGACATAACATGAAATAGTAACTCTCCGTGATATAGCAAAGTTAAAGGAGTATGAAAGCAGTTTCTGAGAGTTCTTTAGTGACAATAACTCAATCTAAGTGCTCCAAGCGTTCTGAAAACCCGAAATTACACAATCAGGCGTGGCCCATTTTCCTACTAAAAACACGATTAAAGATTGTTACACGCCCCCTTCTCTGAGATGAATATTATTGTGAGGCAGCCAACAAGGGGCGCTTGTCAGCCAATTGCTAGCGATGGCTTTTCGTGCAGCCAACGAGTGGCGTGATTTCTGAACGTGTGGATCGGACTTCTTTTCAAAACAAACTATAATAGTACAAACAGTCAAAATCTCCACACATTCAAGTGTTTTCATTGCTCTAGTGTGTATAGTATGCATGTATTTCTGTTGCCTCGAGATACATAGGCAGTTTCGTAATTTGGCACTTGATATATTTATTAACTGGCACCTATAAAATAACATCAAGAACAATCTTATTCAGAAACCACCTTAGTGCCTCTTTAAATAAAAACACTAAGATAAATACTGCTCCTGACATATATTGTATGTTTTAGGAAAGCCATGCCCCTCACGACAACTCACACTCATTAGAAAAAAACGTTTCTAGACACAATACCTTTTCCGAATCGTCTTTGTCATGCACGTAGCATAAGAAGTAGAAGCCCAGAAACCACTATCGCAAAATTTGTTTCTGATTGAAGATCTAAATCGATATTACATACCAGGCACCTGTGCATCTATGTTTACCCGTCCAGTGCCAGGGTGAGACATGTTCATAGGGGTTACAGGTGCATCTGAAATTTTATAAAATGCTGTTCTTGTTACATCGAGTCGGCTCACAGGAGACCACTGGTCAAATCGGTTTAATCAATTCGGAGCCCGGCGTTCGTCAGCCCGCGCACCCCGAGCCTCAGGCGCTCAGTGCCCACGCTCCTCGAGTGGCCACGAGCTGATAAGCGCCAGTCTGTCAGTCAGTACATAACAGTTCTCAGCTTTGATGTTATTTCGAAGGATATGAAAACTTTAGCATTCACAAAATAAAACTCACCGTGGTGTTGCTGCCACAGTGTTGCCACCGCTAGAGGGACATCATTGGCACCTGAAATTGACAAGCAATTTTGCACAAAATGCTGAATGCTATAAAAATATTTAAAAAAGGTGAGAAAGAAATGAGTCAAATCTATTGAATGCCACTTAAGCTGCAAGATATACCTGCAGGCCGGATGCTTGAGTGAGGTGTCCTGCTCCTGTATAGAGTGTGCACTGGGGGGACGCTGTGGACACCTGAAACCAAAAAGAGTTTTTTTACAAAATGCCGAATGTTAAAGGAGCTGTGCAACAATTTCAGGGCTTTGCTTAAATAATTGTGGAAGTTGATGCCTGACACTTCTGCAGTGAACTACAGAAAACAGATTTTGCCTGGATACCCTAGTTTTTACTTAAAAAAATGAAAAAGATCCAGGTTTTTGCCGCCTCTCAACTCGTGCATCGTCTTCCGGGTCACGTGCACAGTGACGTCACTAGAGTAGGCGCGGAGTTCCGGAAAAGTTCTCTCTTTAGAGCCATCAGCGAGCAGCGAGAACTCATCCGCTGCCGACCGCGTGACCACCCGTCCTTGCCAGTGTGGCGCTGTCCCCCTCCCCCTCCGGCTTCTGGCGGCTGTTCGCGGTTTTGTGGACCTAGGATAGATGGCGCCACTAAAACTCCGTATAATAAAAGTTTTGTCGATGATACCAGGGTGTTGACGCATTTATATATATGTTGGAACGACAAGATTTGTAAAAAGAGTTACCTTTTATCGAGCAGGTATTCGCACAACTTGCTATCTTTCTTACAACGACCCAAGTGACGTCACGCCGCTTGTTTCTCATGGCCGCCGCTCGTGGCTGCAGGTCGGGAAATATTCCAAGTTTTGCCTCGCTATTACGCGGCGGAATCGCAACATTGCGATGAAAAGAGGTGTGTTTTCTGCCATTTGTGACACAGTGAACAATATCAAAAGCAGAAAATGCCAATTCCTTCAACGTTAAAATCGTTGCACAGCTCCTTTAAAGAAAATCCGAGAACATGCGAGAAAAAAATGTGTCAAATCCATCAAATGCAACTTCCGCTGTAAGATCTACCTGTGGGCTGGATACTTGAATGGGGCAAAATGTTCGCATATGGTGTGTGCACTGGTGGACCCAAGTCATCACCTGAAATTGAAAACAGATTCTCTACAAAATGCTAAATGTTAACAGGAAATTCAAGAGCGTGTGAGAAAGGAAGGAGTCGAATCCATAAAACATAACTTTAGCTGCAAGATCTACCTGTAGGCTGGATGCTCGGGCGGGACATCATCCTGTTCGTGTGGGATGCGTGTACAAGCTGGACATTGTCGAGACCTGGAATCAAAATTAAATTATCTACAGAACACTCACCTTGTGCACAAGCAGTTACCTATGTACTGTGGCTGCATGCGTGAAGACTGGGCACGTGCTTGGGATGTGGCTTGGGACGTGACAGTTTCGTACAGGGCTGCAGAGGAAATAGTCACACTTACTCAATCCATGTACCTGAACATGCACTGAAGAGACATAAGGTATACACACCAGAGTGATGCAGAGGTGACTTAGAGAAGTTGGCACCTGGAAAAGGAGGAATAGTTGGTAGTAAGCCGTTTGAAGTTACACTAGATGTTTTCAAAGAATTATTTTTTTCAACCGTCCTAGAGCATCGCCAACAATGCACGATGCCATACCTGTTTTCTTCCGTGGCTGGGGTGGCGTGGGTGGTTTTGGTGGTTCATATTCATCGTCGGAACCTGTAGTGTCGGTGCTGTCATCATAGTCAAAAGGAAAGGTCGGACGGCGTTTTCGCTTGCCACGACCTAGCTCTTCTTCACTAGTGAAGTCTGACGTATACTCCAGAGCCTGAAGTTTCTCCAGCGCCTTCTCATATGTGTCTGAAAGAAATTTACGCATTGAGAACTGGAAAGAATTTAGAGCAAAAAAGCATTTACAGCCCAGTCCTTGATCAGGCATTTGACCTGCATCCAACTGTCTTGTGGTTTGACGCCTTCGATTGTCATTCGACGACGCTTGTTAGGATTTTTTTTCTTAGGCCAAAATGTCGTTTCAGTGCTTTCAACGAGCCATGTTTTGTGAATAATGGCCAGGCTGTGATCTTCTTCAGGAAATGCTACAATAGCAAACTTGTCACCTGAGCGAAGCAGGAAAGGCAAGCATTTGCATGTCCACCGAGTTATTTTTCCCTCTTTAATGCAGCATACTAAAACCGAACTAGCTTGTCCAGTTCATCTACAAACAATATCATAAACAAGATTATTAATAAACAAGCAGCCATAAAAAAATTTCACTGTAGGTGCACCATTGGAATAACGGCAAATTTGTTTGCCAATGGGAGTCTCACACATTTCACTGCAATTTCTGAAAGTGGCCAGAAGTGAATGTCAGACAGTTCAGATGCAAGGAAGATGTTCAGCAATGATGAACTGCAGGGATAGCTGTAAAGGTCTTCTAGACTCTGGTACCTCCTTCCAACCAACACTGGTTGATAGTTCACTGCAGTGCGTGCAATGTTTTCAACCTTGATGATACTCTTGTCTTTTAACATGCAAGTGCAGTCTTTTTTGTTTGTTTTGATGGTGATGCCAGCAGGAAACGTCACGGTCTTGTACTGAGGTCCAATGCATCCGAGCGGCAATGGTCGACCTTCATGCCTTGCTGTCAGCTTGAAACTTTCTCCTCCAAGGAATACAGAGGAGACGGGTGGAGTCGATGCTGCCGACTCTCCAGTGTTGACAGCAGGAGATGCAACCAAAAATCGTTCTTCTACGATTCGATTGTAGACTTGCTGCAAGGGCCTTTCTGGTTTGCGTACATAGCTTTTGAGTTTACGCATGTAATTTTCGAATGGGAAAGCACTATAGTTGTGAAGAGGTCCATGAACTCTTACGTCGCTTGCCACATGAATCAAGCCATGAACATTGTGAGAGACTGCATGTCTACCATATAGTGTTATGTAGGTCTCAACAAAATGCCTTAAGAGCCTTTCTGCATACCCTAAGTGCTCTCTACAGAGTAATGGGCTGCAAAGTATGGTGACTGCACAGTGAAGTGTCATGAAGTTGTCCATCAGAGGCTTGGGGATCCTTGACCTCAGCACCGCTGGCCCCGTGTAAAGAACAAGCAAGCGAAATTCTGACGCTTTCCACCTATCAATGTCGGACAAGCTGCGTGGCTTCCGAGACATGTCTGATGGCACATAGTGCCTCATTTCAATGTTAGCTCCTGACACAGAATCTCTTGATGCACTTCCAATGCGGTAGGTTTTATCACCTTTCAGCCAAAGGAGTACAAGCTTGCGCACAACACCCAGACAGATGAGGTGCATATAGTCAAGTGGCACCTGGTCAACAATATCTATGGGAAGTTCTTTTAAGGGGGGACACTGGCTAGAGGTCAAACTTTTGAACTACTCAAGTGATCAGAATGAAATTTGCAGGGGAGATTTAGCTTCAGATGTAGGTGTACTGTGCAAACTTTCAGCTCTCTGGGACAAATTTACATACCTGCATAAGATGATGTGTCACTTTTCATTAAGAAATCTATGATATGCAAATCAAGCTATTAAGCATCATTTTGACTGCTTGAATATAAAGTGGGGGATATAGGACCTCGGGCTATCTAGTTTTAATAACTTAAATGTAAATATTTCAGGAAGAGTTATTAGCTCAAACTATGAGATGCATATCTGTCCTCTGTCATTTTTTGAAAACTTAGTTTTTTATCACTGAGGACTACAACCTGAAACAAAATGAAGTAGATAGCCCAATTCCTGAGTAAATTTCAGTTCAGAAACATCTTGATTGTGGTATCAGAATACTTTCACCTTCGAACAAAAGATTCCTTCGTATGAAATTTGCAGCAAAAAGTGGAACTGAGAAAAATGCATTCAAACATTGAACTCCTTTACTTTGTTACTGCCTCACAATGTGTTGAAAATATTTTATATCAACTTAACTATTTGGCGTATGGTTATCAAATTTGGTGTAAGGGTGTATAATTAGTTCCTAAAACTGAAAATGTCAAAATTAAAAAATGAATTTTTTCAAAAAAATTTAAAATTTAGGCCCATGTCCCCCCTTAAGATAGTTTCCATGATGTGGTGGTCCTCTTGCTCTGCACGCCTAAAGCTAGCATTTGTTCGTAATGGAGTATCAAGATCAGGGAAGCACATTCGTCCCCGCACAAATTCTCCTTCAGTCGTGCACTTTGAGCAACTGAAGTAGCCGCTGTGCCCTTTGGTGCCAAGAATGTATGACTTGGCAGGCGCGTCGCAGATTATTGCTCCAACTTGCACTCGGAAGACCCTGTTGCCAATAGCAACACCTTCAGAGAGAACACCTTTCAGGTCAGACACAAACGGACTAAGGAAGACATTTGACTGAAGAGCCTTACACTGGCCATGATAGACACCAACTGGAAATGGGTCACTGCCTGCACAGTTAGCAGCTTGGCAGAGAATGGGCCAGAACTGATCCCGCGTGCTTTTCGTCAATGGTAGTCCATCTACATTCACATGAAGGATTATTGGATCCGGTATATTGCGCACAGGTTGCAGCGCTGCCCTGAGCCCCTCACTCAAGCCTAAATGGCAGTAATGGCCGGAATCCATGGGCCTCACATTATCAGTGACTCTTGGTGTAGACAAAAGTGCCCTGGCACATGTTGGGAGGTCTGAGAAACAAGAATGCGAGTGCAGTATCTTCAGGAGCTTTGTAACGGTATCATGAGGGACAGCCCCCTCTACGCTCCACCGCCGCAGCTTTTCCTTGAAACGTGAAACGTCGGATTCCTCTGATTCAGACAATTCATCCAACTCGACATTCCTTCGATTGTCTCTTTCTAAATGGTGTTCACGACTGTAAGGCAAGCCTTCCGAATCGACAGGGACGCCTCGTCTCGAGTGAATGGCGCTTGCACCGAAGACCGGTTCCGGAGTATCAGGCACAGTCTCAGAAAAACAGCACGTTGTCAGGACATCTTGCTGATACGAGAGACGTGATGGTTCTGCAATTAGTTCCGGCGATCCCGCGTGTTTTTGCGGCGCTCCTGCAACTAGTTCCGGCGACCCAGCGGGCCTTTCTACAGAAGCCTCATCCAAACCTTCAGCTGAGCACATTGCATTTTCTCTACTAACTGACAGTATAAGTTTGAGATCGCTTTCCGCCGCACGACGAACGCGCCGATAAGCTGTTGTTCTGGGTAGAGCAGCCATATTGTCCATATCTACGATCTTCGAGTGGTTCGCCTTGTCTTGCAACAGCCAAGCTCTGCGAACGATGGAAATGTTGTAACACTTTCATTACTCGGCCTAAAGTCATGTCATATAATACGGAGTATTAGCAAAGCGTTACTGTTGGCTATTGCGAGCGCGGTAGCCCTCTGGCCGCGCGCTGCTTCAAAGGGGGAGCGCGAGCCTCAATACCGCTGTGGCGGATCAGGGGACCGGTTTGGTAAAAATCCTGACTGTCGCTCCAAACAAAACGTTAAATCATACTTACTTCCTCCAGCCATGGTGGCTAGTGAGTTGTCAGGTTAGCGCAGTAGCACAGTAGCACAGTAGCACGGTAGCACGGCAGCACGGCAGCACGGCAGCACTCCGGACTCCGGGCTGTAGTCGGCTGTAGGGCTGCAGCTTTCCCGCGCGCACGCTATTAATGATGATGATGATTGCACAGCGGTGGCGATTGAAAGCTCTGCCTGAATTACTTAATTTCACTAATGTAATTATCTATGTTTTATTTTTAAAAAAAAATAATTTGTAAAAATATATAAATATATGGTATAAAAATGATTAATGTGAAATTAAAAATAGAAACTAACCGAGTTTTAGGACCGTTTCGGTTTCGCCATAGTTCCGCTTTCGAATGTATTTAAAGCGGTTCATTTTTTAACATAATTTTTGTTCTTGTGTGCCTGAGAATTTAAAAGAGCTGCCTTTAGGCTTTTTACTATCGCTCTTGCTCTTGGTGTGTCTGCGAAGCAACGCGAGTGATCCTGTTGGCGACAAGACTCAAGAAATACGATAGGTCGCTTTTTCTGTTTTTGGCTCCCTCCGTTCGCCGTGGTTGCACGCCGGCACATTTATTGCGGAGAAAGGGCGGTGCAATTTGTAGGGGCGCGTACGCCGACTGTACGGCAAGCGCGGATGATCAAAACCCAAAATAACTTGAAACAGATTTTTCTAACGGCTGAACCAAAAGCGACGATTGCAATACGAGCCACGATCTTGTGCGGTGACAGTGCGTGAAGCCGCTGCTGTAATCGTCAAAACAAAACAAACAAACAAAAAAAATGCGTGTCCTGATCACAGTCGCGCTGGGACGTGTTCCGGATTATGCCGCCCCGGACATCCGTGGGACGTCCGCAGGACGTCAGCAATGGGACGTGGGACGTTCGCACGTTTTTAGGACGTCCGAGGGACGTTTGGTGTTGTCTGGGACGTGGGGTTTACGTCGGCCGAAACGCCCCGTAAATGCGTCGAAAATATGTCCTATGTGGTTCGGCCTTAAAGGCCGACGTACAACCTCGGTTTTCTGCAGGCAAGATAATCCTGTTAGCGCTCCCCCTTCCTAAGCTGCGAGGGGAGCAAAGTTAGGACAAGCTTAAAAGTAAAGAGGATATAGAAAAGGAGGGGAGGGCAAAAGTGAAAAGCGCGAAGTGTACGTCGGCCTTTAACTGCAGTGTATTCTATAAAATATACACAAGTAGGGTGCCTGGAGCGCGTCCCTGACTGTTGTGTTTAGCGTCCTTTCCCGCCCATACATCAAAAATGGTCCCGAAGTGGCTACAAATGACGTCACAGGAGCCAGGTGTCACGCGGTTGCATGTCGCGATCCTGGCAGTTGGTCAAAGAAATGACGGCGAAAAGCACGAGCGGACGCAAGTGTCGCTGTCGTCCCGGCGTCCCAGGCGTCGCAATCAGCGACAGCATGACACTTCTATGACGTCATCAAGAGGAGATCGAGGGACCACGTTTTTTGGACGCGGCAAGAACACCAGTCGGAGACGCGTTCTAGGCACCACAGTACAAGGAGGTTACAATGGGCAGGAGGAGGCGTCTCTGTGTCCAATGCACGGGGCGAGGAGTAACGGTATTTTTTCAACCAATGGGGAGCTCGCTAATGGATGCCGCCATTGATTTTTGGGGCAAACAACCCTCGTTGCCATGGCATTTTCGTGGCAACGCTGTTGTTTGCCCCATACTTTCATGGCGGCGTCTACTGAATTGGTGTCGAACAGGCGAGATTTGGAGCCCTACACTCGCCTGACCAGTAGGAGGTCGGCGTGTAACAAACGTTATCGACACCGCGCCTGGAGCGCCGTCTAGAAAGAGTCGTCATCAAGGAGGTTAGAAGTACTAGGATGGGGCACCTTGCAATATTGGTGAAGCCTAGTCATAAAAAGTTTAAACGATTTTGTGCCCAGCGTGACCGCAGATCTGTCTGGCGATTGGTGCGCGTGACATGTCACGTGCGAGATGGATGGTTGATTGTAGGAGGATTCCTTGCAGGCTTGGGCGCGCTCCGTCCGGTAGGTTTTATCAGATTGAAGGCTAGACGAAGGCTAGCTACGGTCACGTGACGTGGTGAGAGTAAGGAGGAAAATGAGAATGAGGCAAGGCGTCAAGGGAGCATGGCTTGTGGAGGCTACGCGACTGACGTCATGACCTCTTCTGCCCTTATATTCTCCATGGTCGCCATAGCGCGGCTTCTGAAAGCGATCACGTGTCAGTCGTCGTAGGCACGAATGCTGAGAATGGCACCGAGGGTTAAGGAAGCCGTACAAACCCTGCTTCCGGAAAGTGTTGGTTTCACTCTGCCGTGATGAGAATGTGGGCTCGCATCGAAACGTCTTTTGCTGTGCCAATCGAATCGAAAGCCAGCCGCGACAGCGATCACACGAAGCAGACCGCAGGCACAGAGCAGACGTGGCCTAAACCTAAAGCCGTCGTCCGAGTGGCGAGATGACGCTGGGAGCTTGGTTGGATTTAGTTTAGATGAGAGCGCGTTGATGCGCAAAGCAGTCTGGGATTGGTTTCCTTTTCCGGCCTCGCTGGGCATGACGTCATGCCGGGACCTGTCATATTTAAACGTCTTTGAATACGCACGTTTCGAAGCACAGCGTCTAGATGGCGTTCCACCGTACTTTATGGAACACACAGTGTTCAGACGAAAATCTAAATTGCGCTTCAAACGACGGGAGTCGAACTGAAGTGAGCGAGGGGGGGGGGGGGGGGGGGGGGGGGCCCTTTGGCGGGAGTTTCACAAATGAGGTAATTGAGCAACTTTGGTCAGTGCACAGATTCCTCTATACTCAAAAAGCCTGGCACCTCGATGACAGAGCCATGGAGTGCCCGGTCGCAAATTTGGAGCGCGAGGATCTTGGCACATTGATACTTTAAAGTTTAGACCCATGTTGTTGTAAAACAAACTGTCTCCAAACTCCGGTCTAAAAACATGCTTTTCGTGCAAGGCTCGTCAAACTATGAGGCGCTGGAGAAATGCAGCCTTGTGCGTTAAGTCCTTACTTCGAACTCTTTTTGTTCGCCTTCCGCCCCTTGAAAAGCATGCGGGAAGGGCCTTAGAGCGCACCTGGTATCGCTGCGCCGCAGCGTCCTTCCGCATCATAAAGTTCGTCTGCTTTCCTCGCCGTCACCATGGCAATGAACGCCGAATGAATACAAGCACGCACGGTACCGCCGCGTGAAGCCAGCAACAGCTGACGCCATTTTACGAACGCCGTCTGCTAGCCAAAGCCGAACGCGGTGTATCAAATCAACCACACACACAGCGAAAAAGTACACCCCTGGACGTGTAAACCGTTGTCCCAGGGCGGACTCCCCAAATGGTGTTCGTTTTACACGCGAGGCTCGGTGTATTTCGTTTGCACCCGAGGTCTCGTGTAAAATGAACATCTTTGAGCGTGTACTTCGTTCTGCGATCACACGTCTAGGGGTGTTTTTTTTACAATGGCGGCCGTTTGACGCAAGACGGGTTGGACGAGCGAGGCCCAGCGCTTTACACGGCTTTTCGCCGCAGCGAAAGCGTAGTTTGCACGTGTTCGTTCGTAATCGTCCATACGTGCTGAACTACCGCAAGCATTCACCCCCAAGCGCCGACGCCGTATCCATTACGGCGATTACGCGACAGTGGGAGCGACCATCGACTGCATCCAGCAGCGTGCTTCCCCATCGAGCAGGTCTCGTTCGCATGGCGGTTCAGCCGATCGCCGAGGCCTCAAGCCGGTTGCATTGTCACCGACGCCGGGTAATTTCCACAGCAGTTATCTTTTCGCGACCACAGACATGAACTTTATTGAAAAAGCCCGTTTGCCGCGAGCGACGACGAATAGCTCCGACACCGACCCGACCCGACCCTACCCGACCGGCGTTACCGACGTCCCGCTCACCTCTTTACCGCGAGCAAAGTTGTACGCGACGTTTCGACGTATCCACTCATATCTCGTGTGTACGCAAATTTTGCGGCTTTCCGGGTACGAATCGGCTACCGAAACGGCCAGCGAACGAAGACGAACTGAACGCCGGTGCTATGGCTATGCGCCATTTAAACACGCGGTTACTTTTCTACTAGACTGTAGCTATGTGGTGTGGTTCCTTACACATAAATGGACTACGTACAAACAAAGCTAAAATAAAATTGGGCGGCTGCTTGCGCCACCTAGTGAGTATGCGGAAAACTACAAAAATAAAGGACATTTTGGCATTCGTGGAGGTGACACGCTCGAACACGGACGGCAGCATCAACACATACATCACAGCACATACATCACAGCATATACCACAAGATCAACATACAAGCATCTACATACACAAACAACGAACAGAGGCACTGACAACCCGACACTCCTACTCAATTGTAATAGAAACCCGCTCGGTATATATAGCAGACTTTTTGTTTCAGACGAAGGTCCGGTGACACCCCCCGTATTTTATATGAACGTAACGATATTACACAATTATTACTTATATAGTACGGCGACATAAATATAATTTGGGAAGGTACACATTTCTCTTAGTCTAGATTATAGCTAAAGGAAACCCTATATTTAAAAAAAAAATGTTTCGAGCTAGCCAAAATGTAGCAAAATCTGGTTTCGTTTTCGGAAGTTCGAGCGCTCAAGGCTGGAATGCGCTAGCGAAGTGTGTGCTTGCTTCTGTCAAACTACAATCCATTGTATGACGCTCTCAAAGCTGCTGGCTGCAGCCCCCGTCTTGGTTTAGGGTTTGATTTACACGCGCTCCCGTGGAAATGAAATTATGCGCGCTCGAGTCGGTATTATTGACAGCGTGAAGTATAAACCGAATGTAAACGATTTTGCGAGCGACGAGAACAGAGACGGCGACCCGCTTCGCTGACGCTCGGTCACTCGCGCGACGACGCAAGCCGCATGAAAGCGGAACGATGTTTTCTAGAAATCCAAAAACCGAGTGACGCGACGAGCGATAGTAAGAAATCTTCGTAATACGTCGCTGACTCGTCGCTGTCGCCGTCGCTCGCTAAATCGCTTTATGCAGTTCAGCCTTTATACTCACGCTAGTGCCGACCTGCATTACCCGCTGAGCCCAAGCAAGCGATAAGGATATTCAAATATGTCACAACAGTGGCGTGCATTCGCTAAGAAAACATATATCTCAAATTCCTGCAGTTTGACGTCGGGATCCGTTACTTGTTCTGCTGTCACCTCGGCGAAACGGTCACTAAAGAGAAACTAGTCAGTTTGTTTTATCAGAAATTATAAAAACCTTATCTAGCCACTGTTATGCACAAAAGCACTCTGGAATTTCATATAAATAGTTTAGAATAAACTGAACACAATCGGTAACTTAATTTTCCAAGCATAATAATAAAAAAAGAAATCTTAGAAAACAATGTATTTTTAAGGTGTTTCAAATAATAAAAAAAAACTGAAAAAGGAGCCTTATTTCAGCTGCACTATCACGTAAATACTTTGGGAAAAAAATATCTATTGAGAAGTAAGTTTTGCAATCTCTAATTTGCTTCTTTCAACTTTCCAGTTACTTTATGCGTACTTGCAGATTGTATCCTGACAAATCTAGACAAAATTGTATAAAAAGTAACAGTCTATATAAAATTTATAGCTTAATTAAATTCACATTTGTTTGATAATGTTCAACCTTAAATATGAGTTTTAAATTTCACATCTATTATTACAAATGATTGAATTACATGCTGCTTGATGCATGCTGTGCCACCCCCCCCCCCCCCCCCTTTGAAATATATATATCCTGTATATTTGCTGGTTAGTTGTTGTAAACCTCTTAATGTCGTGTTATTTGTTTGTTGTTGTAGGTGTGTGAATGCATATGTTGTACCCCACTCCTACTTGGGCCTTCAATGGCCAGTAGTATCCTCTAAATAAAATTAAAAAACAAGTGAGCAGTAAAAATCTGGAAGACAAAAGTAAACACAGAGCCATGCAAAAAGGCATTCAGTATATGAAACAGATACAGATATGGGCCTCTGGCGGTCCATCGGTTCAGCCTCCACACCGCCTAAAGACGGCAGTGTTGCAATATTATGAACCAGCGCACAGGTAGACAGTTACCAAAAATCCAAACACAAAAAACTCACATCAGCGCTGTGCGAGTGTATATTTTTGTGTATTTGGATTTTGAGTAACTGGTCTACCTGTGCGCTGGTTCGTAATTATGCCGTACCAACTCGCCCAATCTGCCGTATTAATAGTGTTGCAAAATACTTAGATCAACTATAATGCTAATGACTGCAGTGTATAAAAGCAAGCTACTCGTCGGAACGAGCTTGACGGTACGAGAATAAAGAGAATGTTTTCACAGTTAAACTCAGAGTCTGTTGCACCGTCTCTTCCGTCCTCAAGATCGAAAGTGCTACAGATTGGTGACCTGGACATGATGATTGACTCCGAGCACCTGCTATCCAGGGGAATGTTCTTCGTGGCCAAGGGCACGGCAATGGCTCTGCCTTTTCGGACGAAAATGCAGTAGGCACATATTCAACTTTCTCAGCCTCCACATCTGCAGCGCCTCCGCAACCGCCTCTGCTCTGTCGCATCTAGCACCGGCATCTCCCAGCAATGGGCTGCGACCACCCTGCTTGCCCCACCGGCTTGGCAAGTGAATATTCATCGACATCTTCACACTGTTCACAAGGCATGTTGCTAGCCGACCAGGGTCTCCTCATCGTTGCCATGTCAGGCATTCGCTCTCAGTTCGGTTCCTCATCTTAGGGGATGTTGCATCGGCCCCGCAGTCGGCCGGCATCCCCCTATCAGTCCGAGGCTGTACACTCCAAACTGATCGAGCCGGACTGAAAGCACGACAGGGTCGATTTTCCCCGTCTGCTGCCTCATTTCCTGACCTCGGCGTCAACTACCATGCACGGCTTCCAAACGCTCTCTTTCCTGCTCTCTAGTATGTCATCCTGCTTGCGGTACATGTCAACAGCAACGACACCTCTCTGGAGCCGCAATCACTTCAACAAAATCGTGCCATTCCTCACAGTGCAGAGCTGAGGGCGATAGCTCTGCGGCAGTCTATCGGTTCAGCCTTGGCATCGCCAAAGATGACAGTGCTACTCATACTCGTCACCACGAGCTCAACGACATGAGAATAAACAGAATGTTTTTATTGCTCGGAGTCGGTCGCAGCATCTTTTCCGTCCACAACATCGTATACTCTATAGGTAGTAAGCAAGAGACACACTTCAGATGAAAAGAACAAATGCTCAGATCACACATGCCGCGGGTGTCCAAAATTATCCATCATGTTGAATATTGTTTTGGTTTTTTTAATTCTAACAGAAGACAAACATCATTATCGCGCAATCAAAATGAATAGTTACGAAACACCTAAGTCGCAGTGTAAGTGCTCATCGCTGAGCTGCGGCTGTGGCATATATGTATTTATTTAAAAGTGCACCGATGATAAAACCTTCAGGTTTGGCAACAATACCGAGATTACAATGGTTGTTGTCCATTATAAAATACAAAAGAAATAAAAAATACTGGAAACAATGCAAGGTACAAATCTGCACAACAGGCTTCCGAATTCAACTACTTCGTCGTACTGGAGTTTGTTACAGTAATAACAGCTTTGGATGGGCTGTGAGGACAGCATTCACACTGAACTGGGTGCCTTGGTGACTATCACCAGTGTTGAGGAGTTGCCACTCCAGAGTTGGAACGATTCCGCACTTCCACAACCCTGGAATCAAATGCAAATAAAATGGTGGCAGCACTGGAATGGAATGGGAATGAAATTAGTAGTTACATTTTGCCCAGAATAGAGTAGGAATGGAATAGGCTTTGTTCTAATGCGAGCTGCTTAGATGCCGTCAAAGGGGCTTTCGAAACGGCATTATTGCACTTAGGTAACTGACGGTTTGGTTATCTGACTGCTTATGTTCCTTCGAGGATGAAAGTGGCAACCCCAGTGAAGCAACCCAAACTGTAGTGTTGTAGGCTGACAAGGGCAATTTACTCGATCTTAATCCAGGGTAAGGGTTTTGTACCTCAGCGTTCCAAAAACTACCCGTGCCCAGCACTTTTCAATCTGTGTTGTCACGTGACACGACCCACCGGAGTAACTCGGATCTATTTGGGTAAGATTTGGAACACAGCCAAAGTGTCGTTCCTGGTGCTGCGAGATGCAACCATAAGGCTGTTGGGACCATGTGTGATTACAGCACCAGTTGCAGGCCACCAGGCAGGGACAATGTCACACCGCCCGCACTTCGTTAATACACGTGACTCCTCACTTATTATGTATCTCGTAAAAGTGGAGGACATATACGGTTCTTTTGTGGAAAAGATGGGCGACTTAGTTTTCCTCTCTGTTACGAGGCTTTTACACCTGGTGGTGCGATCAATATCTGCAGTGCCCCCATACCAATTGCCACTAGTGCTATGTGCGACCAAAGCTCAACTTAGTAAAATCAATGATTGCGGGTAGGGTTTTGAATTTTGCAGTTGTCTACGCATTTCACAAAGCCAGCTTTACGCCGACGTTATTTTCCGGTAACTTAGTACTAGCTGTCAAGTGCCATTTTCACAATTGGGAGGGATTCAGAGGAATGGAATGCAGCAGTTCAGCCATTCCAGGAGTGGGAATGGGCCCAGTTTTTCCTTTCCAGGAGTTCAAAGGAATGGAATTAGTATTAGAAAATTCCAATTCTCTGCAATGGAGTTGGGTGGAATGGGGAATCTTTTGTTTGTTTGCACGCCTAGAATGTTTGAGATGACTCGAGAATCTTGTTTGTTCGAGCTCGGAACCTTCTAGATACCTACGGGCTTACAAAAAGAGCTTCGCATGGCTGCTCGAGTCAGTCGTCCTTTTGTCGCTGTCAAAGTATGTGCGGTCTTTGTTACTTTATGTTTTTCGGCACAAGTTCGCTGCATTTAACATTGATCTGAAGTTTTATTAATCAAGTTTGTTTTTGTTCATGACATATTGGTGGATGTGCAGGGTAACGCAGTCTATGCCCATAAAGCGTACCATCTGTGAACACGATAACTCTGAAAACGACGATCGTGAAGGCGACGTCCTTGAAATCATCCGAGGACGACTCCAACTCTGACACCAACGACGACCTCAACTATGGCCTCGGAAGCGACCCGGACAATAAACTTGACAAAGCCCCTGGCTACCACACTTAGACGAAAACATCATGACGACATCTACGCTGATGATGAAACGGACGACAACTCCAAAGACCAAACCCGGCTACAACGTCAACAGCCAACCTGACAACGGCCTCGATGACAAACAGTCTTCAACCGTGGTGACGAGACTGATGACGAAACTGATGATGACCCAGGCGAAGACTCAAACAATTTCATGGAAGACGATCCCGACTACGGCTTTGACAGTTATCCAAGGACAATCCGGACGATGACTTTAAAGGGCAACTCCGGCCAAAACTTGAAATTAAAGAAATTACTGGTATCGCTGTAGTGACACAAAATACGACCCCAGCCAAAATATTACGTCCGTGGGATGCCGCATTCTCAACTAATGCCGATAATAAAAATGTGACCCGCCGCGAGCCGCTGCACCTTAGCGGTCGGCTAGCGGGTTGCCGATCACTAAAGCAACATTGGGCCGTGACGTCAGTATCGTTCTTTTTTTCCTCCAAGCGTTACGCGGAGCGCGCTTCTTTGAGCCGCTACCACCACTACTTGGACTTGTGATTGTCATGTTTAGCCATTGCTTTTATCTGTAGCCCGTGTAGCTTCGGTATAGCCTTTTGTTTATTTGCTTGTGAGGACTCAAAGACTGGTTTTAGCGAGCAACTTGTAGCGCCCAAGACTGCCCAGCTGTTCCTCGAAGGATGCCGAGTAGAACTTGTAGTGCTGTGGGCTGCTCAAACAACCCGCTGCACAACCCGGAGGTGCTTTTTCACAAGTTTCCAACACACCAGAAATTGAAGAAGGTGTGGGTAAACGCTGTTCGACGAGTGGACTTTGGCTTTTACGCGCCCAAGGAAAAAAGAATGCAAAAACAGACATGTACAGCCCTAACGCAGCAGCCCGTGCCGGAAAGCCTCAAAGCTTCGTGTCTGTTACTGACCCGCAGCGCCAAAGCGAGAGGGCCCCCAGTACTGTACTTCACTGGCAGCGCGTCGTAGAGCAACGCCGCTCCATCCACGGAGCCCCGATGACAATTTAGGCCTAGCGACAGAGTACGGAAGACTGCACACACGGCGACAGCCGCTGAGTACGGTACTGAACGAGTTCACTCGTTTTCCAGTCGCTACCTTTTGGGTATACTAGCGACAAGTACGGCATGGCACACGCACGGCGGCAGCGGCCGCCGAGTACGGCACTGTACGAGTTTACGGGTTTTCCAGTCACTAGCTTTTGGGTATACGCACTAACTCTTCCTACATGTGCTGGATAACTACCACATATACAGAATTAAAATAAAATCAGCTTACCTCCTACCTTTAGACGGCTAGCGCAACAGAAGTAGCTGCTGATCAACCTGCGTACTCGTTGAACGAGAACGATCCTGACGTCACGTTCACATAGCGGCCGATTTCTAGTGCTGCCAGGGCCTCGAGCGGCTAGTTTCGGTTTTGTTGGCCGTGCCCCAAACAAAACTTTGAGGCGTCCATATCTTTAAAACTACGCACAATAACGAGGAAATAATTACACCTTGCAATTCAGGGACGC
Organism: Ixodes scapularis; assembly: GCF_016920785.2. Taxonomy (NCBI): domain Eukaryota; kingdom Metazoa; phylum Arthropoda; class Arachnida; order Ixodida; family Ixodidae; genus Ixodes; species Ixodes scapularis. The sequence goes on from NW_024609881.1 coordinate 95,154,957, forward strand.
TGACTGCACTAAAAACAGTCATAATCCCAAAATTGAAAGTATGGTCCGGAGTTGCCCTTTAACGACAACCACGACTACAAACTTGACGGCGACCTTGATGATGAACCCGATGACAATACCTACGGCAAGTGTGGTATCTGTCACGAAGACGAACAGGACGACGACGCCTGGTATGTCACTCAACGAACGGAGGAAGTTTTCCAGCTTGGTCGCATTTTGATGCAAGCCACAACTTCCTGACAATGACTGCTACAATCTTTGCCACCACGACGCCTAGTTTCAGCCTGGCTACCCACTGTGAATGTAAACACCAATTCATCGTCGCAGCAAGGAACTGTTAAAGTGGTGCTTCAACCTCAAGGTTATTCGCTACATGAGACCTAAGTTGTAAGTCGTTGGCCAATGGCACATCAACATTGTCACGCTGCCCTCTGCGACCCGTAGGCGATTCACGTCTTCCGACTCAACTGAACTAGGTATGCTCGGTAGGACTGTGAAAATCTGCTATTTACGAGACTCTGTACTTTGACCTAGTCTTGTTTAAGCTGTTAATTTAATTTTGTGTTGCATAAAGACGATGAGTCTTTCACAAGAGGGGAGTAATGCCACGTGCAAATAGCCGAGTCAGCAGCGTGATCGACTCACATGCCGCTGACCCCGCCAGCGCATGTCCTTCTTTCTTTTGTTTGCGTGACTGGAATGATGAGATGACTCTAAATTTTTTTTGTTCGAGCTCAGAAACTTTTAGATACTCACGCGCTTACAAAAGTACCTTCGCTTGGCTGCTTGAGGCAGTTGTCCTTTCGACACCATCAAAAGTCTTTGTTAATTTATGTTTCTCAGCACAAGTTCGGCGCATTACACACTGATTTTAAGTTTAATAAAGAAGTATGTTTTTATTCGTGACCATATTTAGATGAATTTAGATAATTCAATCTTCTGATATTTCAAACTAAAGTGTGTGGCTTCCAGGGCCCGTTTGCTCAAGCGCTAACCGCGGCTAAAGTTAACCGCAGTACCTAGGAGAGGGATTTTGAAATCACGTGACTGGCTCGGCAGGAATGCAGGGAAACATGGCGGTGCCCCGGTGAGTGAGCGCCGCTCGCTTTGAAACTAATATGTCGTTGTAGCTGCAATATTGGGCGCGTTAGTCAGCAATGAATGGTGCCAGAGGCTTTCACTTTGCCTTACCTCATTTAAATCGCAAAGCATGAGCATATGACCTCGCCACATTTTTTAGATAGTCTTTCGATTCTGGCCATTCCTAAGCCTAAATGAATGCAATAAATGTTAGCATGGCAATGTCTTTGGAAAGTGGATTGCGTTGACTCAATCGGCCGGGTATTAATAGCACACAAAAGCAGACAGCGTCCCAATAGACCATATTAGACCTTTCTCTAAATTTCCCAAGCACCGAGGTGCATGCTACAAGTGTAGTTACACGCGTTGCACGTGCTCGCGTCTGAAGTAGTAACTGTTCTAAAGCAAAAAGTCTAAAACAAATTTTGTCTTGCACGTGCGTTGGTTAAATATTTATTATGATTATTTACTTCGAATCTTTTATAAGAGGAAGGCCAGTGCGCGCGGACCGCAGAATTATACTTCCAGCGTTCTTCTCGATGCTTGGGTAATTTAGAAAAAGGTCTATAGGGATGCTGTTTGCTTTTGTGTGCAATCAATACCCGACCGATAGAGTCAAGACAATCCGCTTTCCAAAGATGTTGCTAAGCCGACAATTACCACATTCATTTAGGCTTAGGAATGGCCAGAGTCGAAAGACTATCTAAAAAATGCGGCAAGAGCCTTGCTCATGCTTTGTGATGAAGTGAGGTAAGGCAAAGCGAAAGCCTCCTGCACCATTCGTTGCTGACTAACGCGCCCGGTATTGCAGCTACAACGACATATTAGTTCCAAAGCGTGCGGCGCTCACTCACCGGGGCACCGCCATGTTTCCCTGCATCCCTACTGAGCCAGTCACGTGATCTCAAAATCCCTCTCCTAGGTACTGCGGCTAACTTCAGCCGCGGTTAGCGCTTCGAGCAAACGGGCCCTGGAGTTTGAAATAATGAGAGTCGACTGTAAAACACCATTTTTGCTACCCCAAGTAGCAATTTATTTTAGTGTAATTTCTGGAATCTTTTATTCAGACCGAACACTTCTTTTTCAATAAGCTTGTCGGCATAAAATTTAGACTATTATTTATAGCCTAAACGTAGCAAGCGTTCAAAACAAATACAACCTAGTGCATCAGATACACAGAAAACACAATATTAGCAAATGCTACTTTTATTGAACACATCTGGAGTTTCTGTTGGATACGTACAGCGCTGTGAAGAAGTACACCATTCTTATATGAAAATAAGCTTCCCACCAGTGAAATTTCTCAAGTTGGACAGCCTTGTTGTAAGTCAGGCACGTTAAAGAGAACCCTGCCCAAGTTTTCATAGACACTCTTACAAAGTTGTTTCATCCGTACAATAGCGACTTCAAGGTATATGTGTAGAAACTTCCCAAAGTGCAAACATTATGTGAAGAAACTGCATTTCAAAGTTGACGTCCTCGCAACCCCCCCTATCGGTAGCTGCTCTACCGGCAACAATGAAAAGAACTATAGAAAGACCGCTGAGGCCACATAACGTAAGACATGGTGTCCAAGATTCGCCATGGACAGCATTGTTGGTAGTTGGACTTGTTTGTGCTCACTCTTTTACCGAGTCTGTCGATTGACAGCTATTTAGAGTGCATGATAGGAACCATTTGTGCTGTAGACATAAAAACATGTACATGTTGCCCCCCCCCCCCCCCCCCCCCTTTGAATCTGGCAGGCAAGACCACTCGAAAATGTTTGAGAGTAGCTGTGTAGAACTGACATGTTCTAACATTCTGATGACACAATTATTCATATTAAAAGGTATGCTTAACCGAAATTCGAAGCTTGCAAAACAACACTGGGGCGGTAGGCAGGACGCTGCAAAACCCCCAAAACACCACACATACAGCATTATTTCTAACGGATGGCCGTATTTTTGGAAACATGTGGGATTCAACAAGGCCGACGAGACATGTGATGTCGCGATTCTCATTCCCTCTCCTCTAGGCTTCATCCCCTTAAGCAGGTGAACCAAAGCGGGAATGAGAGAAGCGAGGCCGCTTCCCCTCATTCTAAAGTGTACCAGGAGAAGTATGATGTCACATTTCTTGTTTGATTGTGCCCTTTCCTTTCCAAGAATACGGCCATCCGTTTGAGATATTAATGTATGAGTGATGTTTCGGAGTTTGTAGAGCTCCCATTCAAAGCTTCCGCGGCCTTATTTTATAAAATACAAATTTTGGCCCAGCATCCTTTTAAACAAGCTTTTTCAAATATTAGCATAATGAACATACAATTGGACAACTTGCTAACTCACAACAGCATCCTCCCGATGATGCCGTACAAAGGTTCTGTCACACGCACCAACCGAGGGGATTGCTGCAAGTCCATCCACCCTCAACTTTTAGTCACCTTTGAGACTGAAGAACTGCTGTATGAGGCCCATCCAGCCACTGCGCACACAAAGAGAAACACGGGAAATAACACTCAGTGACGAGCAAAGTCTCTGGGCGGAAAGCCCTCCATGACAAATGAGCACTGTTGGGTTACGGCAACGGCGTAATACACAGGTTCTGCTTCTTGGATGCCTTCACCGCTGCGGTGGGTGGTCGTAGCTAGTCGTAGCAGATAGTGTCACGTTTGTTGCTCGTACCAAAACACCAAAGCCGTGTAGTATTCGTGTTGCCGAAGTTCATAAGCCTACGTTCCCGGTCTACACACACTACACAAAGCCAGCCACGAGCAAAGCTAGCTAACCCCGTTTCTGCTTCGGCGACAAGCCGCCAGGGCGGTGACACCGCCGCTGAAACTTCTGCCTCAGCTCTTCAAACCAGGGCCCCTCAGTGCACAAGCATGACACTTGCTAGGCTGCTCTGCCTGTACCAAGTGACACGCGCCCGCATGTTCCCTCTCATAATTCTTCTGACTGTACGTGCCCCGTATTGTACACGGCCATACTGTGCACATGGCGAAAGTTCCCTTTTGAAAGTGCTCCACGGTCGGCTTACAATGCTGCGAACACATAGCACATGACCACTATAGGTGACGACACTTGGGACACTTGCCATCCGTCGTTGTGGCGCAAAGTCGCTTTCTCAGTCGTCCTCACAAGGGGCAAGGAAAGGCAGGCACTGCATAAAAAATCAATACATATTATAACACTGGCTGTGGCAAACTAGTTTCAAAGATGATACAGTCATGTCTTCTTAATATGGACACCTCCGTAATATAAAAAGATTTTTTTTCTATAATGTAAGGTGTTTATATGAGAAAATTAAATTTAAAACAAAAATTGGATAACAAGCATAACCAAACAAACAGTTTATTCAGCTAAAAGATAATGAGATGTGAGTTTGCTCTATCGCTTTAGAGCCGTTTAACATGTAGCACTACTGTCGTTTACAAGAACAGATACCCAGGCTGTAAAGTGATGATCGGCTGAATAGCAAAAGATGTTGCACTGTATGCACAAGCCGGATGTAATTGACACTTAGCTGCCGGCAGTTAGGATCCTATAATCTTATGATCGCAGACGGGAATTACATCTGGTGCCTACGGCTGGAATAATGTCTCGCTTCGTAATAGAAAAAGCACAAAAAAAACACAGGATGGAGAAACCGGGTGTCACAAATTCAGGCTTCTCTTCATTTTTTTAAATACTTTTATGATCTTTTTTTTGGACCACTTTAAGTGTTGGTACGGTCAAAAAGGGGGAGTGTGGTGCCACTTTTAATCTCAGTTCGTCCCGTCGTAGTTCCTTTCTAAGTCCCCAACGAATTTGCTCGTTTGCGGAATGGGTTTTTGTTAACGGGCGACGTAGATCATCCCAGGTCACAGTTTGTGGCTTTGACCTCGCGGACGGAGGGGTGCGTATGCTGGCTCGTGTATGGTGCCGATTTGACATGCAGGGGCGCCGCCGGGATACAAAGATGTTTACGCTGGCTAGCGCGCTTTTTGAAGGTGGCGGCTTTGCTCAGTCTGCCGCCTGTCGTGTTCTATGTATCGGCGATAATTGATGTTTTTGGACTCGTACGGGGGAATGGATGGGCACATACGTTTGGTTGTCTGAAAAATGTAATAGGTTTTGCCATTTGGGTCGTTGCTGTGTAGCTTTGTTTTTCTTGACAGTTGACTGACCCGAAAGGCGGGGAAACGGGAGGTTGGTCGGTAGACGAGCCTATAAAAGGGGGTTCGGGAACAAAGAAGGTAGTCCAACCCCAGAGCTGGCCGGGTCGCTACTCAACGCGGTTACTCCCTGCAGATGAGTCTTGGAACGTGTAATTTTTGGCTTCTGCCCTGCCTGTCGGACAAGTGTTTGAGTTTGTTGTGCTGAAGCGTGTGTGGCTGTGTGGTGCGCGGTGTCGACCTCATCATGCCTCTAATTGGACCGCTGGACTTCGAGACGCCGTTCTTCGGCCGACAACTCCAGACTACGGACTGCTCTGGACTCGGCACCTACCGGAAAGCTAAGCCTGGTTTTCTAGGACTTGTCTACCGCATTCTCTGGCTCTGAAGTACAAATTGTTGAATGTTGGGAAGATTTTTACACAGTGCTACTTTCTGTCGCGACTGTTTTGGGGGATTATCCCATGTGTGTAGCGGTAACGTTCGAGCTCCATCTCGGTTTGCTCTCGTTGTTAGTGTCGGGTTTTCGTCACTGTTTTGTTGGCTTATTCCGGTTTTATGAGCATCGAGTCTTTTTAGTATTAGTTTCTGGCTCGCAGTGCTCCATAGCTTTGAGCTGGAGTGTGGTTTGTGTTGAGTGCTCTATTGCCGTGTACAGCTTAGTTTTTCACTTTATTAAATCTAATCTTTTGTTTGCTTATCCTCCCTGTGTCATCATCTTTCTCTACTGATTATACACCAGGCGTGGACCTAGCGCTAGTCAATGGTCGAACTTAGCTCTCTTGTTCTTTTCCCGTAATTTCTCGTTTATTCTCAGAGTGGATCATTGAATTATTTTTATTAATTTGAACCCCACTCCGTGACACCGAAACAGATGGGAAAGCACCACAACGTATTAAACTCGTCGAACATTAAATGTTCTTGAATTATACCTCACCCATGCTTGCTACGTGATGAAGCCCAAAGGTTAGTTCAATGCCAATCAATATTAAATGTCTTTAGATGGGCACCTGCTGCCCGATCATGGCCTTTATTGCAAAGCACTGTTCACACATTTGCGAGTCCTGCAGTGCCTTGTGGAATGGTGGGCGATACTTGCCGTTCCGCAAGGCACTGCAAGACAGATCAGGCTCAACTTTTGAATGTCGACGTGCTTACGGAATGCTGCAGCAAACCAATCATTCGCCGAGGGAAAAAGAAAGGAAGCTGCATGCCTCCGTGTGCTCATTGCCAGTGTTTTCTGCTCTGCTATGTACCCTGCTTGTGTGCTGTGATTTGCAAGCCAGCGCGGGATATATTTCCTTGATTTGTTTGTCTGTTCAGCTGTGCGAGGTTGTGATTGAAACAACCAAGAAGTATAGACCGCCATTCTTTTCATCAAGCTAAGGCTTCGCTCATCCGAACCGGGGACGATGACTGCTGTTGTTTACACGATTTTCGACAGCTATGTGGAGTGGCTTTGTGTTTAAAATTGCAATCCTAAGTGCAAAAAGAAGTTACCGGAGACTATATTGTTAAAGGTTGATTTCAACTGGCAGGCTCTGGCTACAACCACCTTAATATTCATTCAACATTGTTTGCATTTCTACTTACCCGTGATCGCTTCATTTGCCAAACACGTTAGTGGCCGGTCACCTTACCAATGAAACTAATGTGCTGGTGTCTCCGGCGAAGAATTCCCTCAGGGCTACATGCAATGCACAACACAGTTTGTAGCCCGTTGTGACTGAAAGCTTTCACACTGGGGAAACGTTGTTGTCACAAACGCAGTCAAAGAATGCGATAGGATTGAGGGAACAGGGGGATTGTCCAAGTTGACTGACTGCATGAGCATATGTTTCTATCGCCACCGTGTTTCCTCCACGCAGGCGACGGAGAAAACGATATAGAGACTCCTCGCGCTTGCCAATGCCAAGTTTCTCTAAAACGTCGAAATACGAGACACCCAGCAGCGAAGTGTCGATATTGCCGGAGAGAACGGCGGGACAACGATCAGCGCAGGATCGCGGCTTCGCCACTCTTATGCGACGGTGTCTTCGGTTTCCGCTCTCTGCAGCTTCCACCGGGACGCTAGCCGTGCCTAATTGTGCTAGCTTTGAGCACCACAGTTCATAGGGTTCACAGCGCCCGAGCGAAAGCTCGCGCAAAAGAACCGGCGAGCAGTCGAGTCGTTTCCAATCGACAGGGTGGCTAAACGCCGGTTGTGTGAATCGGGCTTAACGCCTAAGCCGGCTTGCTCAAAGCAAATCTAACGTTCTTGAATGTCATGTAATAAAAATCTGAGACGTGCTACATTCTATACAAACTTGATAAAAAAAATCAAACACTCACCTTCGGCTGCTACGTCCGCCGTACCGCTTCAAGGCAGAAGCAACATGGCGCTCGACGTTTTGGGGTGTTGGGCTGGGGTGTTTTCAGTGTTGCTTACACGCCTAGTCGTGTAAACCGAAACCGAAACACCAATTTTTACTACCCCAAGTAATTTTTTGACGATTTATCACTAGCAGAGCGTGTAAAAATATGCTAACGAGTGAAAATGGGGTGTAAACAGACGAAATATTACATTTTCGCTAACGGTGCACCTCCGCCGGCGCGCCGCTAGCAAAGACGACGAAGCTGAGACACGCCGACTGCGGTCGAGCTAAAGCCGCTCGATGTGTTTGCGCTTGTCTTGCAAGTAGCGTCAAATGCGCGAGTTTACGAGGCCCATGTCTCGAGCGGCCCTTGGAAGCAAATGGCGGCGCAGCACTGAAATGAGCGGGCCTTGGAAGCGAATGGCGGCGGAGCACCCGGTCATGGCACGTGTCTCGAGCGCTTCCACAACAATGGTTGGCGGTACTTGTAAAAAACGCTTTTATCAAGGGGCTTTAGGTCGAGCAAGCAACGACACCGCGGGACGGCTGCAACGGCGGCATTTATTCAGATCAAAGGCCGCCTTCGCCGGTGCGCCGCTAGCAAAGACGACGAAGCTGAGCCACGCCGACGGCGAATGGGCGAGCAACAGCACCGCGGGACGACTGCAACTGCGGCATTTATTGGGATCAAAGGCGCGAAATAAGCAAGAACAATTTTTATTTGAATCACAACACGCGATATCCAAGTTGGGGACCACATACCTTTGCTGGGTCTTTCCTGTGAACTTTGTACAGAGACACGGGGTGCCGCATTCAAAACACAGCTCCGTTTGCAAAGTATGGGGGCCCTGAAAAGGGCCGTTTAGACCGCTACCAGAACCTATAACTGACGTCACGAGCACTTGACGAGCGGTTGGCGCATAAGTCGTCTTTATGCACGCCGGCGGGCGACGGGCTCAGCGCAGCGGATCACTCGAGGTCACCGGGGCCGTCAGAATCCTTGTCCTCCGCAAAATTGGGCTGTAGATTTTGGCGGCCGCGGCGACGAACGACTAGAATCCATCAGTGTTTCCGCGCGCCTTCTCTTTCCTCCAAAACATGAACTTTGCAAGGTGACCAGTGAAATAGTGGCTCTCCCGCCGTCCAGATGGAAGAGAGTTTTTGACGTAGGCCGAGGTGCCCTCCACCGTATTAATGTGCACACCAGTGTTCGGGTCGACAAAGTGCAGCTTCTGGTTAACGGTGAGGTGCGTGAAGCGAGCGTCATCTGCAAGCTTGCGATAGCCCGCCCAACAATCAGTCAATCAGTGATTATTCTTGTTCCAGGGTAGACCCACTTGGCTATTAGCCTTAGCAGGGTTTTAGCGTCACGGGTCTCTACGGGAACAAGAAAGCAGCACCCGCTGCCACGCTACACACCGCCGAAAACCAACTGGCCGGCCTTAAATACCCGCGATGGTACCTTCGCCGCCTGAACATACTCTCGTCTAGTTCTACAGTCGCGCCTTCGCCACCAATCATTTCTGAATGCGTGCATACAAAAGATGCTAATAACAAAGCTAAATAATTGGGATAATTAATTATTGGACTAATTTTATTGGACTAATTGTATCCACAAACCAATCCGACCTTGAACTGAACTTTTTTTTTATATGTGGGGCTAATTTTTCCCGCCCATATTTTTATGGCGTCAGGAACGAAAACGAAGCAGTATAGAAAGAGTGCCCTTCAAACGACAATAATAATATTTATTAAAAACTGCCGGACCTTCGCTGGAAAATCTGAGGCACGGTGGAGTAGTGGTCGCGATAAAAGTCTGATGAAACAAAATAAATAGCCTAACGGTCGGCGGTAGCGTCATGAGGCCTCGCCGAGTGCGGAGTATAACGGTCTTGCAGTACGGTATATATTGTGCATTCTTACTTTTCTTTTCAAAGAAGTCTGACGCAAAGACTCTCTCCCTCTTCCGTTGCAACGCGTCTTTGGTATTGAATTAACAAATCAGCTTCAAATACGGGTCGTGGCACTCTCTAGGGTAAAGAAACAAAAAAAGAAAACAAACAAGTAACCATTGCGAGCAACACCTCTCATCAAAGAACATGCCGCCCGAGAACGGCTCCCTTCCTATTTTTTTTTAATTCACTTTGTTACTTTACTTTGTTGTTGGGTCCGACTATTCTCTTCTTCGTAACGATGCCGATCGTGGCAACCGTTCTGGTCATACGATTGGCGTTTGTTTTGTCACGCGATGACATGGTCCGACCGATGAACCAATGAGTTTGTTAAAGTGGTGTCACGAGGTATAAAATGGCGGATCAACTAAAAATAATAAATGCAAAGAAGCGCGAAGTTCTGCTCGTTTAGCCCCCTCGGCGCTTTATCCTTCCAGAGGCGAGCGTCGCAGTGCCATGGCGTTTCACTTGTGCCGTCTTCATGACGCCATGAAAGACCCTCTTAAAGCAATTAATTTGCTTCAGGGCATGGGCCTGCTTCTGGGTTCGTGCACGTGCGTGCCGAGAGTGCGAAGCTCCGATGACGCTGCAAGTCCGCGCTAGATCTGCGAATGGTTTTCGGTGTGTGGATGACTCGTGAGGTGCCCAAGAGGAAGCCGTTCAAGGTTCCGTGCCGGGGCGAGGTCTCGGTACGGAGCGGTTCCTTTTTCGAGGGATCGCACCTGACGCTTCCCCAACTCATGAAGATCATCTACCTCTGGTGCCAGAACCTACCGTGCGCCGTCATTCAGCGGGACACTGATGTCGCAAGTAAGACAATAACTGATTGGACGAGCCTTTGTCGGGAGGTTGTGGTAAATGCCGTCTTTACGCATTCAGAAATGATTGGTGGCGAAGGCGCGACTGTAGAACTAGACGACAGTATGTTCGGGCGGCGAAGGTACCCTCGCGGGTATTTAAGGTCGGCCAGTGGGTTTTCGGCAGTGTGTAGCGCGGTAGCGGGTGCTGCTTTCTTGTTCCCGCAAAGACCCGTGACGCTAAAATCCTGCTAGGGCTAATAGCCAAGTGGGTCTACCCTGGAACAAGAATAATCACTGATTGACTGATTGTTGGGCGGGCTATCGCAAGCTTGCAGATGGCGCTCGCTTCACGCACCTCACCGTTAACCAGAAGCTGCACTTTGTCGACCCGAACACAGGTGCGCACATTAATACGGTGGTGGCACCTCGGCCCACGTCAAAAACTCTCTTCCATCTGGACGGCGCGAGAGCCACTATTTCACTGGTCACCTTGCAAAGTTCATGTTTTGGAGGAGAGAGAAGGCGCGCGGAAACACTGATGGATTCCAGTCGTTCGTCGCCGCGGCCGCCAAAATCTACAGCCCAATTTTGCGGAGGACGAGGATTCTGACGGCCCCGGTGACTTCGAGTGATCCGCTGCGCTGAGCCCGTCGCCCGCCGGCGTGCATAAAGGCGACTTATGCGCCAACCGCTCGTCAAGTGCTCGTTACGTCAGTTATAGGTTCTGGTAGCGGTCTAAACGGCCCTTTTCAGGGCCCCCAAACTTTGCAAACGGAGCTGTGTTTTGAATGCGGCACCCCGTGTCTCTGTAAAAAGTTCACAGGAAAGACCCAGCAAAGGTATGTGGTCCCCAACTTGGATATCGCGTGTTATGATTCAAATAAAAATTGTTCTTGCTTATTTCGCGCCTTTGATCCCAATAAATGCCGCAGTTGCAGTCGTCCCGCGGTGCTGTTGCTCGCCCATTCGCCGTCGGCGTGGCTCAGCTTCGTCGTCTTTGCTAGCGGCGCACCGGCGAAGGCGGCCTTTGATCCGAATAAATGCCGCCGTTGCAGCCGTCCCGCGGTGTCGTTGCTTGCTCGACCGCCGTTGGCGTGTCTCAGCTTCGTCGTCTTTGCTAGCGGCGCACCGGCGGAGGTGGTTGATTTGACACACCGCGTTCGGCTTTGGCTAGCAGACGGCGTTTGTAAAATGGCGTCAGCTGTTGCTGGCTTCACGCGGCGGTACCGTGCGTGCTTCTATTCATTCGGCGTTCGTTGCCATGGTGACGGCGAGGAAAGCAGACGAACTTTATGATGCGGAAGGACGCTGCGGCGCAGCGATACCAGGTGCGCTCTAAGGCCCTCCCCGCATGTTTTTCAATGGGCGGAAGGCGAACAAAAAGAGTTCGACATAAGGACTTAACGCAGAAGGCTGCATTTCTCCAGCGCCTCATAATTTGACGAGCCTTAAACGAAAAACGCGTTTTTTTGGCCATCCCGCGTCCTGTTTTTTTAATCCGTAACATCGGTCTAAAGTATCAAACTGCCAGGATCTTGTAGCAAAGAGAATCAAAGAGCCGTTTCTCGGGGAACCTGGACGTCGGCGCACAGCTTTTCCAGCGGCGAGGACCCGAAATACACTTACTTGTTCGCTCGGAAGAAGTGTGTCTCGGCGTCTCGTCGCAGCGGGGCGCCAGTCACGTGGCTGTCCTCTCATTCATTGTGTGCCGCTCCACCTTTTCCATTTCGGCGGCCACTTTTCGTGGCGATCTGCCAGGAGTTGTCAGTATATAGGGGGCTATGGTTAGTGCCATCGACCCCCCAGACCTCCGAAGGTTCCGCAAGCAATGCCGAGAGAGATAGCGCCAAACCACTTGTCCGCGCCGCAGGTGACGTTAGCTGTGAGGCGTAGCATATAGAAAGAAGGGATCAACGTCCCTGGTGGTCAGAGCTGCCAGTTTGTGCAATAAAGAGCGCAGTTGGGCTACTTATATTTCGTAGGTTCCGAGCAAATATGCGGACCGGCTGTTTGGTTATTTGGATGTTAATTGGCTGTTCCATACTCAAGATTTGAGTAACTTCAGAGTACTTGCATTCAAAGCGTTAAGCATGATATTTTTGAGCCAGGTAAGGAAAGGAAACTATCCAAGCTACAAGCGAGGATATACAATAAGTGTCCCTCAAACGTGTGTCTTCAGAGGCGCGATTTCTTTTTCCGCAGTACTGCTGTTTGAATATTTCTAGCTCGTTTTAATACCGCAGTAATGCGCTTGTTCTCCGCCATTGGTTCTGAAAACTGCGGCATGTACACCAACGCATCGAAATCACTTGAGACGGTCCGAAAACATATCATACTGCGATTTACTACAGAGGTACGGCTACGTAGTGGAAACTTGGAGCGAAAACATGAACGGATAACCTTACCTATACAAAAAATGAACTTCTTTGGACAATTTACGGCAGCATTCGCAGACAATGACATGACAGCGCTCGTCTAGTTGCATGTGCCGCGGACAGATGTCAGAGGCGTCGGACGCGCCAGCTAGTGAGCCGCTTAATACAAAGGCTGTCCAACTGCTCAATCGGGGTTATGTGGTTTATAGGTGATATTTGCAACACGAGCTGCGAGGAGGTGATGAACGCATCCGTCGTCTGCAAACGTATCAGCCCTTCTGCCTGCTTTCCTTTTTGCCACCCAGAAACGCAGCGCATGCGCATTTGCGACGAATCTCCGAAGGAATCGTCCACCATTAAATCGCAAACGATTCCTACGGTCTGAGTTGGACCCTCTCTACAATCTAGGCTTCCTAGCGCCAGCGCCGAGCTTAGCAGACGATATTCCGAAACTTTTCACTACGCCGGCACGCGTCTCTCTTTTGGGAAATTCTGAAAGTGCAGTAATGTATTCATTTTTAATAAAAACAAACTGAATAAGAAAAACAGGGTTAAACATCCTTCATGGATCCCCATTTTCGGTACGGAGTCGATCGGTCCAGCTACCGCATACTCTCGTCTCTCACGCTGCGCTACCTGTCGGGAGCACATACAAATAGGTGAACGCGGTCAAGAGATATCGTCTGCGAATGCTGCCGTAGATTGCCCGAAACATTTTTTCTCTTAAAGATAAGTTGATTCGTTGATATTTGCATTCCAAGTTTCCACCACCTTGCCACACCTCTGTAGAAAATCGCAGCTAGGTGCGCTGAGAAATCGATTTTTGCGCACCGTCTCAAGTGAGTTCGAAGAATCAAGCCGCCGGGTCACACCGCTTGTAGAGAGTCTTTACTGGCGGCGATAGCTGTGTGCACGATTGCTGAGCCATTGTTCCCTCTAAACTCACAAAGCCTGGCAGTTCGATGACGGAGCCATAGTGTGCCCGGTCGCAGATTTGGAGCGCGAGGATCTGGTAGCACAGAGCATTTCTGGGGGAACCTGTTGTCAGCGCACAGCCTTCGCAGCGGCCAGCACCTATAACATGGTTTTTAATCCCGACGAGGAAAAAAAGCGGTAGCCCAGGAACGCGAGAAGCAGGAGCGGACATTCCATCGCTCGGAACAAAGGTGTTTACGCGTCTCGCCGCAGCAGGGCGCCCGTTACATGCCTCTTGTCAGCCACTTATCTTTTCACTTTCGAAGTCCGCGCCTCGTGGCGATCTGCCAGTCTTTGTCAGTATAGAGGAGGCTATGGCTGAGCGCGTGCCGACGGCGGGCTTCCACAGTTTTTATGCAACGCGCATTTCGTACTATCAAGATTACCGGTCTTAGCAGCTACACCGTTCACCATTAAGCTGCAACTAGATGCTCCGCCTTCAGCGATAGCTTTCTGCTTTTCTAACGCAAGTGTGAATGCTCAAGCAAGCACAACCAAAGCACCGAGGAAGCCAGCGAGATCGCGCTTAAGGCGGAGCTTCTAGTCACAGCTTGGGTGAACGGAGTAGAGTAATGTGAGCTCGTTCTGAGCATGCGCTCTAAATATTGTACTCAAACATGATGTCCAGTGAATAGTCTGAAAGGCATCAGTCACCGCGATATCCGTCGTTCGAAAGCCGCGTGCCAAGTTTCTTTTAGAACTCGTTGCCAAGCGGCATTCGAAGCAATCTCTTCAGAGGCTGTCTTTTGTATCATATATAAGCCTCTTGTCTCCATCTTTAGTGTAGATGCTGTACTAATGTTTTTGTCTTTCTATTTTAATTTTGTTCTAAATACATGTATTGCGTTATTAGTGTATTTTTTTTAAATGTTATGAACTCTATTGTATGAAGTTTTGTTTAAGGCTATTTTGGCTTTTTTGATAGCCGGCGTTTTCATAGTCCGGCATCTTTTGTCCTCGTCTAAAAAAAGCGCTACAATGCCTTTGGCAACCCAAGACCAATACCAACTAGTTCAGCATTCAGCATTGATAAGCCGGCATGTGACTATGTTTAGATTCTATCCACGGTTGAAGAAACACATTTAGGTGATGACTCTGGCCGCTCTTCCCGCGGTGCGCCAGCGACCAGATCTTGTTCGGAGCTAACCTCGAACCAGGGTCGCTAAACTCGTCAAGCACAACTTTGTGCCCGAAGTTTGCGGAACGCGCTAATTGGACTCTTGCGACGCTGACGTCGCGCAAAGCGAGGTGTCAATCCTTCGAACGCTCATTTCTTTGAGAGAGGCAGATTGTAGCAAACTTCATCGAGGCGCGCCTGCAGCGCGTGAGGGGCACGAGGAGCCCGCTGATTGAACGGCTTTGCCGACCACGTAGCGCCCGTTTGTCCCTACATCCCTACGCCAAGCTAAAATTAATGCTTTGCAGATTGTCCCTAGGCGACCTGCTGACGCTTAAAATCCGTCCAAAGATTGTGTAAAAAAAAAAAGTGATTAGAAACCTCGTTTGTCGAAGTTCTCGCTGACGTCAAAGTGACGTTTCCGAACTTTGCGAGAGCCGTGGAGGCCCGTTTTCTCGAACGCAACCGTGGTTTAAAGTTAACTATTGTGATTGCCTGAAGCTGAGCAGGTTGGTTATTCATGCTTGTACGTACGCCAGCTGAACGGAGGAAGAAAAATGCAAAAACAAAGAGTCGCAAGGAACATACACACGCACCAGCGAAGTGCGTGTATGTTCCTTGCGACTCTTTGTTTTTGCATTTTTCTTCCTCCGTTCAGCTGGCGTATCTACAAGCATGATGAACTATTGTCCCTAGAAGAGGGAATTTTAGGTCACGTGACTGGGAGAGCAGGGCCGCCGAGGGAGGAGCAGTACAGTCTCCGGCAATATGAAAGACCCACTGGGAGCCCGTGGCCGAGGCGGTGGCTGGCTGGGGCGCTGCGAGCGCTCCGGGCAATTCCATTCTGCTTCGAGGAAAGGACGCTCACTCAGGCTCAGCTAAAGCGAAACGCGCTTATCAGATTGTGCTGATCCCCGAGTGAGCGTCCTCCCCTTGAAGCAGAAGGGAATTGCCCGGAGCGCTCGCAGCGCCCCGCCAGCCACCGCCTCGGCCACGGGCTCCCAGTGGGTCTTTCATATTGCCGGAGACTGTACCTACAAGCAAAATGGCCGCGACGTCGCGCAATGAGGGTTAATACAGGGTGTCACAAAAGAAAATTTACACGTTCTTTTTTACCGCAAAAATAAACTAGGCATCGCCGAACGCCCATTCTCCGCCCCAATGTAGAGCTAGAGGTCACAACCAGATGCCAAAGTTTCAGCCCGATCCGATAACTTAATTAAAAGTTATAAGCGATTTTCTGAAAATTTCAATGGGAAAATGGAACCCATTTTTGCCTGTTTTCGGTTTCTGGTGCCATAGAGTCCCACGTGTTCGAAAACTCCGTCGGCCGCCATTTTCCCATTGAAAGTTTCACGAAATCGCTTATAACTTTTGATTAAGTTATCGGATCGGGCTGAAACTTTGGCATCTGGTTGTGACTAGAGCCACTCGATATGGCAGCGTAGCTGCCAGAGTAGCGCCACGCTTTTCCCTGTGCCGCCTCTCACCGCGATTGGTCACACGCGGTACCATAGCAACGAGCTGAGCTGGCTCGGTTTCCGTAGCAACCGGGTGACGACTCGTCACGTGACCTCTCAAGAGCCGTGATGTCATCGGTAAGATGGCAGCGCCCAGAGCTGGTGGATGAGAGTTTGTTCGGTGCGCGGAGTCGTGATGTGCCGCAGCTTGCCGACGATTTAGGGCTTCTTCGTGCTTTCTGACGTAGGTATAACGTGAAGATCTGAAAGAATGACACTTCATACCCTTTCTCTGCAAGATAGCTCTGGATATTAGCACCTGTGTGACAGCATCAGTAATATCGCCTTAGCGGTGCTCGGGTTTCCGGATGTGTTTGAGGATCGATAAGACATTTAGCATGCAATTTTCGCATTCTCTTAGCTTTATTTGAACGTTGGAGTGTCTGAGAATCGATGCGAAATCTATGCGTCGCACGCTGGGCCTTGGGGAATTTGTTTTTGCCCCAGGTAACCGCATGATCACAAACTTTTAGCGAGGAAGCTCCTGCCATGTTTACGTTTTGTACTAATCAACCAGGGAACCTGGGTTCAATCCCCACCCCTGCCCGTTTCGATCTGGATGAGCATCGTACCGCTTGCGGTTGTGTATCACTACTGCGTGGTGCACGTTAAAGACCTATAGACCCAAGGCTAGCGGTTATACTGCATTGGCGAAATTGCTCATCTGCAGCGAGTGACTCGTCGCAACTTTGAAATGGCTGACCAACAACACGCTGTAGAAATATTCACGCAACTCTCAAGTATACTAATCAACGATTTTACGATGTGCGCAGCGCAAGTTCGTCTGCTTCTTTTAGTAGGGGTTTTGGTGACGTCAGAACGCCGAGCTCTGATTGGTTCTGAATAAAGAATAGTGGGTAGACCTCAAGGCAGCTTGCTTTTAGGTCGACCCACTATCCTTCAATCGGAGTCACTCAGATCTCGGCATTCTGACGTCACCACAACCCCTGCAAAAAGAAGCAGACGAACTTGCGCTCCACATAGCTTTTAGGATAAAATTTTCGCATTTTTCTAGCTTCCTTTGAAAGTTTGAATTTTTGGGAATCATAACGAAAGGTATATGGCACCTGTAGGGCCTAGGGGAAATTGTTTCAGCCCCGCGTCACCGAATATTCACAGCATTTTTTAGCGAGGAAGTTCCTGCGATCTTTAACCTTTTTTACTAATTTTACAAAATGGCAGTTCTGAAGATTTTGATATAACTTGCTTTCGTTGCAATAGCTTGCAGTTGATCGCAGTGTTTTTTGGTTTGCTTTTCAAATGAAAAACTGGCGTTTGCTCAAGTGACGTATATGAAATGTCCTGCTATATAATAATGCATCAACACATACTATTAAACTTAAATGCTCAGAGGTGTGTTCGTTTTTGTAATTAACAAGTTACAGACGTATTTATTTCTTACGAGTGTAATATTTATTTTCTGTAGCTGGGCCCGTTTTGTGCTCCTTAATGTCAGTGTGCTATGACGTTATCATCATGTGTGTATGGTTCTAAATATCCTCTTTACAATGCCTACAAGGGCCAAAATGACGTCAGCCGACTTCAACTCACGCATTCGACACGAAAACTGCGTCGCTCGGATGTATGCGCTCGTCAGCAATCAATTCGTCCTTGGATATTTGAATTCGCGTTACTGGTCAATGAGTGCACTGAAAAGGCTTATCATCCCTTGCGAATGCCAAGTTCTACGGTGTGCTTAAAAAGCACGGTGAAAGCTTGGGGTCATCGCACCGGTGCCCTAGCATGTCACGACTGCGTGATTTCACAGTTCTCTTTTGAGTTGAGGATTACAGGTAAGGAAGAAGAAGTTTAAAAATAATTTCGTGGCTCCTTTAACACGGATATGTGCGCTACACCAGATAAAAATATTGACTTTTTGAATGTCGGTAAGTTTCTGAACGACCATTTTGCCTGGCGGCAAAAACACCTCATATCCGGCGTCCGTCTCTTTTGATGGCGTCAACAATTCCCTAGAGAGCACCATGCCGTCCTTCTTGGTTGAACCCCGTCGACGTCGCTCCTCACCAGTCGGTGAGAGAATCTCATCTTGAAGGGATGATCGGGTCTTGAAGAAGTATGATGCTAAGCATATACTCGCTCACTATGGGGCAGTCGAGCAGCAGTCATGTCCCGAGCCAATTGTCCTGTCTGGCCGGTGTAATCGGATTTTGTTCCATCGGAGCAAAGTCCGAAAGTACTGGGACGGTACGTTCGTCCCACAAAGCGGCCGCCATCCCGGCGGCGCCGAAAACCACTCGTCTTGTCCGTGCACGTACGATACCATAGCAGCTCTCGTCGCCCGACAGTCCCCGGGCTGCAAATCGTCTCACTTTTTAGAAAAAACAGGCACCGTTCCTCCAGAGGTTCTTGCCGTACCGCGATGCCAAGCGTTTTATACCACTTTTCAATGAACGAATGGAGATATCAACGAGACTACAAAGGTTGCCGCCCGGCGTCGCTAGAAGCACGGTTACCATGGCAACCTCCCAGGCCCAAAATGGAGATCACTATCAGCGCTTCTGACGTCGTGCATCTAGATAATTTTGCGTCGTGTCGCTACTCTGGCAGCTACGCTGCCATATAGAGTGGCTCTAGTTGTGACCTCTAGCGCTACCTTTGGGCGGAGAATGAGCGTTCGGCGATGCCTAGTTTATTTTTGCGGTAAAAAAGACAGTGTAAATTTTCTTTTGTGACACCCTGTAGTTCTGCTTGGTTCTGCTGAACATTCATTTCGATCCGGCTGTAATACTAATGACACACCATCAGCTCATTAGTACGTCACGCAAAGCGGTAGTTCTGAGGGACTACTAAACTACCGACGGCAGCATTCCGCGAAGGCATCACTCTTCAGCAGTCCGGGATCCAAGACATATGACGGTGCTTAAGCCTTGCAAGTGTTTTTATGGTGAGTAAAAAAAATGTTTTGCGAACGAGTGTTGGTATATATTTATACTAACACGTTTAATTTGTTACACTATGCACGCCAACTCGTGAGTAGCGATTACTTTGCAGGGAAAGGGGGTTATCCCCGATAAAGTCTTCGTTCCCTGTGAACAGCTGGGACATTGTACTGTCTTTTTGTTCGCAGTGCGCCGACAGTATGCCGACAGCATCGAGATTTCTATATATCCCCGGTGGCTAGCAATTCAACGGTGACGAGAAGCTTAGCTTGTCGTCACCGGTGGATCGGTTGGGCAAACGGAAGAGGGGGCAAACTGTTGAGATCAGCAGGAATCGCAGAAACGTGCGTCGCAAGGAACAAAAACGAGAATACATGACCGGCGTTGCCAGACTGGAAGGCACACGGGAAAGTTATGCGTTGTTTATGGCGAAACATATTGAAGGAAATGGTTCTTACATTTTCGAATGTTCGTCAACAAACTCTAGCATAGTAGCAAAAGTTTCTTCGTACCATCTGAAGCAAATAAAGTGGTCTTCAAGTACAACATTACTATATTTTGACTTAAGATACAATACTAGATCGATAACAACCAGCGGAAAAAGAGGATAAACAAAATGTCTTGTTTCACCGATAGATGGCGCATCTTACTGCCCAGTCAACCCAGGCAACACGGTTAGGACAAAGTTAGGTGAGGCTAACTCTGAGGAAGTGCTGGTGACAAGAGGCTTACGCCAGGGGTGCCCACTCTCTCCACTATTGTACATGCTTTACGTAACCGGACTCGAAACGCAACTGATCCGATCTGGACTGGGCTTCTCGTTGGCTCACTTAGAAGATGGTCTGACCGTCGAATGGGTTCTACCCGGACTTACCTACGCAGACGATGTAGTACTGACCGCGGCATCAGTCTGCGACATGCAGAAACTCCTAGATATCTGTACCGAGGTAGCAACGGAACTTGGATTGAAATTCAACACTAACAAGTCAGCAGCGGTGCTGTTTGCAGGTCCACAAGATCCAACATTTGGCAGTCTTCGACTCGGGGTGGACTGTGTACCTGTAATGAACTCGTACAGGTACTTGGGCATTACACTCACAAATACAGAGGACTACTTGCAAGAGCATCACGCCCATCTCCGCCAAGCAGCCATCAGAGGAACCAGCATTCTGCGCAGACGGAATCTCTGGAGTTGCAATAGATTCGTTGTGACCCGGGAACTGTGGAAGGCGGTGGTGGTACCAGGATTGACTTTTGCTAACGCTGTGGTGTGTGTCCCTGGAGATATCCGAGCTCACATAGAACGTAGGCAGAGGGAGGTCGGGCGTCAAGCGCTAGGCTGTCATGGTACAGTAGCAAATGAGGCTGTCCAGGGTGATTTGGGATGGTCCTCTTTTGAAGCCCGTGAAGCTACCAGCAAAATCGCCTACGACGGACGTCTCCGACATATGGACACCTGCCGGTGGGCCAAAAGGCTGTTCAGGTACACTCAACTGACTGGGCTGCAGACCCGCTGGCAGAAACGCCTATACCAGCTCGAAAGCAAGTACGGTTTTTTTGCGGACCCTGTCCAAGCGTCGTCGGCCAGGGAATGGGAGAGAGAGGTCCGGAAAAAGGTTCGCGACCAGGAAACACAGCAGTGGCTCAAAGATGCCCAATTGAAGACTACGCTCGATGTGTATGTTGCAAACAAGAGGACCATCGGCTCGGAGGCTAGGCTATACGATAATAGCCTGGGTAGTCGTTTGCTATTTGAGGCACGAGCCGGGGCACTAAGGACTCTGTCTTACAGACGTCACTTCGATTCTACTGTGACCACGAGCGTGTGCCGGGTGTGCGGGGCCCACGACGAAACAGTAGCACACATTGTACTGGAATGCGCAGGACTCCGGCCATCCCAGTCACGAGACAACGACCGTGACCTTCAAAGCCCTCTGGAGCTTGCCGAAGTATTGGGCTTCACGGCTACTAGAGATGGACACCAAACCAGTGAGGTTAGGCCAGCCGCACCAGCGGACAGGCCTGCCTCGAATGAGACTACGGCCTCCAGTGGCCCACATAGGGCGTCTGTCGAGGCAACAAAGAGACGATTAGAGGACTGGTGGAGAAAGATCTACCTTAGGGGGCAATAACACGCAAATGCCCCCAGGCTTGGGCATGAATATTGTTCGAGCCCGCCCGATCTAAAGGGAACAGCCTCATCATCATCATCATCATCATCATCAGAAATAATTATGGTTGTTCTATATCCAGCCGTTTATTACAGTATCTAGGTACTTTTTCCTCCCTAGGCACCGTGGTTTACCAAAATGGGTTTACCATCGCTTCGAGAAAACCGGCCCAGGAGTGGTTAGTTCCGCGCCGCCGCAGAGGGCGCTGAGGTATGGGGTGGTATGAGGTTCCTCATAGGCGGCCAACCTGTCGGCGTCGTAGCGTGCCTACCTTTTTCGCGTTGTGGTGGTGTGGTGGTGCTTTGCGGCTAGTGGCTGGCCTCGTGCATTGCTTTGGTGCTGTGTCGATCGCAGGTGCCACCATCGTGCACGAAGGTTAGCCTTGACCCGAAGAAGAAGACGGAGGAAGAGAACACATATTTACGGACCCTGGCGACTTGGTGGCGCCGTGGTGATGGTGACGTACAACAAGAAGCGTTGAGCGAGGGAATGCGGGACCACGGTAGGGAGAAACAACCGCAGCGGTCGGTTTGGGAGGGATCCCATACTTAGGCGCCATCTGTCCCCGTGCGAGTGAGGTGGGCTCGGTGCGCCGAACATGATGTGGCCGCCGCGTCGGACAGAGTCATCACCTAAATGTGTTCCTTCCACCGCGGGTGCAACAAGAACCGCTGAGCGAGGCAATGTGGGACCACCGCTGGGAGAAGCAACAGGAGCGGTCAGTTTGGGAGGGACCCGATACTTGGGCGCCATCTATTCCCGTGCGAGCGAAGCGCCGGTGCGCCAAACATAAAGTGGTAGCCGCGTCGGACACAGAGTCATCACCTAAATGTTTCTTCCTCCGTTGTTCTATCCATAACCAGACAGAAGACAAGGCCTGCGCATGACGTCATCTTTAGTCGATCCCCGACATCGCCCCCAAGCGGGAAACACTCCGAAGCTTAACGAGAGTATGGGCCACGTCACAACTACGTCGCATTCCCCGGCTGCCATAGCTGTGTCCGCGACTGCTGAGCGTGAGCTGATCGCCAGCTTCCACTGTTCATTTGCAACGTGCACGCGACACCATCAACCATTGCCGGTCTTAGCAACCTATTAATGTGAGTACTTTCTGAGCATGCGCTTTAAACAGCACCTCAAATATGGCGCCCAGTGAATGCGTTCTTCGTCTCGCACTTTTTTTTTTCCGGGATTCTATAGTTATTGCAGTATGTACTGTGGGCTACTCATTTTGTGGGAACATGTTTGACCGAGGATCTTGATCACGTCTATGACGAGTTTTGGTAGCAACCGATTCTAATTGAAGCTTGCGACGCCCATTCGAGTTGCCCGTGCCACACGGGCAACTCGAATGCCATTTACAACGAATGACATTTGAACGATCGACCAATCAGCGCGCGACACTCCGAGCGTGGGGCCTTCCACGCGCGACAGATCGCGAGCCGATTCGTCGGTCACGCGAATGTCATTCGTTGTAAATGGCATTCGGGTATTAATTAGTACGGGCATACGGGTATTAATTAGTGCAGTCAACGGACACGTCGTGACAAGATCCAAAACACGGTACGTACCGTCTTTCGTTTTTGTTTTAGAGCGCAGCTCTTAGGGGCCCGTTTCCGGCTTGAGCGGCGTCGCCGTCGGCGTAACCGCGCGGTGCATCATGGGAAATGTCCCATAATGCACCGCGCGAGCCCCCCACCGGGGTCACGTGACCTCGTGGGGGGTCACGTGACCCCCCGAAGTCACGTGACTCCCCTCAGGTCACGTGACCCCCCGAGGTCACGTGACCCCCGCCGATGTCGCGTGACCCCCCGATGACATCGTCACTGATGACGTCACCGGCATCCACATCGTCATCGTCATCATCACTGATGACGTCATCGGCATCCACATCGTCATCGTCATCACTGATGACGTCACCGGCATCCACATCGTCATCGTCATCATCACTGATGGCGTCACCGGCATCCGCATCGTCATCGTCATCATCACTGATGACGTCACCGGCATCCGCATCGTCATCGTCATCATCACTGATGACGTCACCGGCATCCACATCGTCATCGTCATCATCACTGATGACGTCACCGGCATCCACATCATCATCGTCATCATCACTGATGACGTCACCGGCATCCATATTGTCATCGTCATCATCACTGATGACGTCACCGGCATCCACATCGTCATCGTCATCATCACTGATGACGTCACCGGCATCCACATCGTCATCGTTATCATCACTGATGACGTCACCGGCATTCACATCGTCATCGTCATCATCACTGATGACGTCATCAGTGACGTCACTGATGTCGTCACCGGCATCCGCATCGTCATCGTCATCATCACTGATGACGTCATCAGCGATGTCACTGATGACGTCACCGACAATCGCATCGTCATCGTCATCATCACTGGTGAAGTCATCAGTGACGTCACTAATGACGTCATCGGAACCCGCATCGTCATCGTCACTGATGACGTCATCAGTGACGTCAGTGATGACATCATCGGCATTGGGGGTCACGTGACCCCCAAGGTCACTTGACCCCCCCCCTGGTTAGTTTAACCCCCCCCCCAGTGCCCTTCCCTCCCCCTCCTCAAGAGCTGCGCTCCAATTCGGCGTTACAGGGAGTTGTAAGCGGCTTTCATTTTTTTTGCCGATAAGGCCTAAAAGAATTGTTTAGCCAGTTGCGTTATAGCCAAATCCCACGGCAGCGTAAAGACACCTTTAGCCCAGGTACCTGCTGCAAAGGGAGCTGGAGAACGTGATCACACGGCGCATAAAATCACAGATATATAAATATATCTTGTTTAAAGGGGCACTGACACATCAAAATCATATTTTTTTTTATTATCCGAAATGATTGAAAACGATGCCGGGACATTACCCTCAAAATTTGAAATTTGGGAGTTCAGTATTTGTGAAGTAAAAAAACAATTTCCAAATGCCGAATTCGAAGTTCCCGCGCGATCGGCGCCGGTGCCTTGACGTCAAAAATCGCGGAGACCTGAGAGTCGACTTTCTTTCACCCCTCCCTGCTGTTGCCATGGCGACCCAAAGCGAGGAGGAAAGGAGTGAGCTGCGGCGTTTCGGCGGACCGGTTTTGAGCGGTGTCGCCTGTTTTCCGTTGGAGGATACAAATCCAGGAGACGGCACCACAACGAACTCCCGATTTTTGGTATTTCAAAAAGAAGGGCCGTAGTGCGTTCGCAATTGCGTTAAAAAACATGTTTTACGATTGCCGTAATTAAATGTTATAGAGATGTCGCCTACAAAGCTTCTAAATTTCCTGATTTTTGACGTCACCGATCAAAAGAAGCGAGGAGGCGAGAGGCGGGAAAATCAAACGCCAAAAATAAAAAGGCGCGCGCGCGCGCGGGAAAATTTTTTTTCGCGGTGCGGTTTTTTTTGCGTGTCTATGACAGCAACTTGCATCGTTTTAGACAATAAAAATAAATACGACCTTTGGGGTGTCAGTGCCCCTTTAATGTATCATAACAAATTGAATGTATATATTGGCAAATTATGAAATGATTATAAACACAATGTGATAGAATCATTCATTAACGAGGAACGCATACTCCAGCTAGCAGGTAGCAGCGACGGCACGTGGAAAACAATGTCTGCCACGAAGCCGAACGCGATGGACCACTGCGAGCTCTTTTTTCGAGGTTATAGACGAGTCGCCCAACTCTCCTGCCCAGGACCTTTTACCTTCGTCGTCGTCCATCTCTTTCGATGGTGTGACTGGCATAACCGCGAAACTCCGCCGTGGTTCGTTTCTGCCGGGCACCATTTAGCTACTTAAGTGAGAATTTTGCAGAAAAATTGAGCTGCTAAACGTAAAACGGTCGCCTTCGTCGCAATGCAAACTCGTAAACGCAGATGACGTAGGGCCAGTGTGGCCAGACGGGTCGGACGTTTTAAAGCAAGACTCATTTAGGTGCGCCCTTAGACATAGAGAAAAAAAATATTAGGTGCCGCGAAAGCAGCTAGAAATAATATTTAGGTCTTAAATGTGATGATTTCACGCACAATAATAGAAGAAAAAAAAACTGCGCGTCAAACCGATTTCGAGGAATAATTGTTTATCACGTGCTCCTCTCGCGATCAAGCAGAAATGCGATTGACCACCCGAATTCGCCATTAAAGTGATCTGTGTATTTATCGTGTGATCAAGAACGCCATTTACTACACGTACCTTCAACTGAGGGCCTATTTAACGCTGCCGTGTGAATTGAGTATTAAAGAGAGAAAAAAAAAAGGTTTAGTTGATTGTCTCGATTCACTGGCGTGTGCGCCTTTATTTATTTTTTGCAAAGTCGAAATTTAAAACATCCGCCCAGGATCTAAGCAGTCTGTAAAAAGGACCTCTGAAGCCGAGGCTGAAGAGCCTATTTAAAAGTACCTTGTGTGAGACTGAGTCGAAAGCTTTAGAAATATCTAGAAAGAGTGCACACGTGAAAAGATTATGTTCAAATGCATTATGAAGAACATCGGAAAAGTCTTCAAGTAAGGGTTGGGTGCCTTTACCCATAACAAAACCGTACTGTTGGGGTGACATGAGGTTAAATTCTTCTAAGAACGCTGACATTGTCTGGAAAATGTGTTTTTCTAAAAGTTTCGCCAGTGAAGGCAAGATAGATATAGGACGGTAGCTTTCGATGCTACTATGATCCCCATTTTTGTATAAAGGCCTGACAATGGCTGTTTTGAGATCTTCTGGAATATTACCTGACGTTATGAAGCCGTTTAACATATTTAGTATCACATGCCTCAATGGTGCATAATTTCTCCGCAAATCAGCCATCCGGACGTTATCAATTCCACGAGACAAACCCGGTTTGAAACTAAGCAACATACTATGTAGACCTTGCTCTGTAATTTCAGGAAATAACAATAATAATATTTTTATTACATGACAAGAAAAAAGGTACAGAATCGGGCCTGCCAAATTTATTCTTTTTACTATCCTTCCCGGTAAAAAGGACAAGATCCTTTTTACGAATCGACCACTTGCGCTACTTCGTCTTACACTGTTTTTACTGTTAGTCCCACCTGTTCAATCGAAACACCGGGCACGAAAAAAAATCAAGGCAAGCTAACGCGCAAATACAATTGTTTCATAATGTTCATTAAAAGAAAACCAAGGTAACCACACCGATATAGCTTTCACACAAACGGAGCCGAAACAAGCATCCTTTTCCCAGCAACTATAATTTTATGTGTTTTTAAATATACAACGCTCTTGCTACGACTCCTTTCAATAACAGGAGACACCTATTTCGTACTACTAGAAACTGCAGTTGTGACAACTAAAAGAAAAACATTTTCACAAAATAATCAAAAAGTAATAAAGACTAGCAGCTGTGGATGCATCGATTGAGCGAAATCCTACAGGCAAGGCAGCAAGTCAAACATCTGAGAAAGTAGTAAAACCGAAATAAAAGAGATCATACTTTTACTTGCATGTAATGTGATAAAAGGTATATTTTTACTCTTTAAATGTTGCTGTGGCAATCGTTTTGTAATATTAACACATTACTTGTTGAATTTTAGTTAGAATAGCAGACGATCACAACCGAATGTAAAAATGAATCAGGCGTCGACATCGCAAACCATACCTCTAACACAAACACCTAAAATGACTTTGGATCAACACATAGAATTAATTAGAGCAGTTGGAAAACGGAAACAACAAATCCTAGAGAAACTCAGTAGCACAGTTACCTGGCGATCGAAGAGACGGGCATGGGAAGATATTGTCAACTTTCCGCGGAGTGTACGGCAGATGCAGTAGGCGTGGGGGATGTTGGTAAAGAAAGCTGCAGAGACGAGTATGCGCTCTTCCGAGGTTATGAACAACAAACTGGTGAGTCAGAACTACCCGCCCAATGATTTTATAGAGCTCACAGGGCCTTGTCTACATTCTTAGTTGGAGTGCAGTCAAATACAAGAAGAAAAAAAGAGTTTCTGGCGCGACTTGAACCCGGGACTTTCACGCCGCTACGTCAAGTGCCGGCGGTCTAACCTCTCGGCCACAGGAGAAGGCGCGAGCCGCCACCGCTGGCGGGAGAATATAAACATACTGCCGCCGCTTTTATCTCGCGTGGGTTTTTCTTTATTTTGGCTCATATTTACCCTCCCTGGCCGTCTTTACCTGCCACTCCTACAGTATAAAGGGGCGGTCAGTTGGACTCCAGTTGAAAGTCCCTGCTGTCAGTTTCTGCGAGTGAAGTTAGGCTTTTGTGCTTGAAGTGATACGGATTTCTCCGCCATTAGGCAAGGACGCTAGGTACTTCCTTGCCCCGTGGAGCTGGTCACGTGACAGAAAAATTGCTCTTGGCCGCAGCCGCGTCCGCGGCCGCAAGATGAGCAAACCGGCCCTGGGGCGTGGGCACGGTGGGCGTGGGGGAAGGGGAAAAAGTGAGTGAGTGAGTGAGAAAACGTATTTATTAAAGGAATGGGATACATCACGATTTCTTGATAAAGTCCATCTCAGAACGAGCTTACATTAATAGGCTGTTAAGACCGGCAATCTTGGTGGTGCGGGATGCAAGTTACAAAACAACTGTGGAAGCTCGCTGTCAGCACGCGCTCAGCAGTCGCGCACACAGCTATGGCCGCCAGTAAATACTCCCTATACTGAAAAATTCTGGCAGATCACCACGAGACGCGGCCGCCGAAAGTAAAAAGGTAGAGCGGCAAGACAAGAGTCAACAAGAGTCGTGTAACGGGCGCCCCGCTGCGGCGAGACGCCGAAACACACTTGTCCAGAGCGATGGAATGTCTGCTCGTGCTTCTCGCGTTCCTCGGGCTACCGCTTTTTTTCTCGTCGGGTTTGAAAACCATGTTTCGGCTCCTCGCAGCTGCAGAAGCTGAGCGCTGAATACCAGACTCCCCGAGAAATGCTCTTTGCTACCAGATCCTCGCACTCCAAATCTGCGACGGGGCACACTATGACTCCGTCGTCGAACTGCCATGCTTTGTGAGCATAGAGGAGGCTATGGTATAAGCTTCCCGGTGTTCACGCGCACGTTTGAGTGTTGGGACACAGAATCGTCCTTCGGAAGGGCTTCCAAGCACTGCGGCCTTCTTGGTTCATTCATCGGGAAGGCAAAAACGGGCGTTGCGCTTTGAGACCGTTGCTCATTTGCTTTGCAGCCCTTCGCACAGCAGTAAAGCATTTTCATTCATGTAGTCACTACTGCGTGATGCACGTCAAAGACCCCAAGCTAGCGGTTATACTGCACTGGCTAAATTCCTCATCTACAGCTGGGAGACAAGTCGCCCGTGGAGGCAGACTAAGTTCTAGGCCGAATAAACATCCACACAACCCAATTTATTTTCACTCATGGGTTTCACCCTCCCGTGAACGCCTAACTTCATCGTCTGCTGTAACAATAGACACTCGGTTTCAGCGTCTGGTTCATTATCTGCTCCAAAAACCACAAAAGCAGACGATGTCGCAGAGGATGTAGTAGACGATGATGCTCATCCGGGCTACCTAGCGGGCTCTGAGGGGACCTACTTGAGACGACGTTAAGAGGAGGAAACGCGCAGGCTTTGTCGTCTAGGTGGTATCGCTCCATCTCACAAACATTTGACGGGTAAATCTGCGTGTACCTGACAAATCTGCACCTAGCGGCTAAAACAAAAATGTCTGGTGTCAGGTTCGCTTGGCAGCCTTTTCGAGCGAATCAAATATTTGCAGCGACTGGCGGTCCAAAGGCGACACCGGAAAAAGAGTTTAGAAAACACGTGACGAAAATCATCAATATTTCGTTTCAGACATGGGAAAAGGCTTATTCGCCGTTTCTCGATAACCGAAGAGAGTCTACAATAAAGAAAAGACAAAAACTACGGGTAAATTTCGGCACAGAAGCATTCGAAGGAAAGGTACTTCACTCCATCGGAAGTGCTCCGACAAGGTCCCCTGCCCCTTCTTCTCCCCCTTCTTTCATCCCACCCTTCTCCGTAACTTCGAAAATGGGAGTGCGGGAATTGGATTCTCGTGTAACAGGAATCAGCGATGACCCGCGTTTTTGCTTTTCGCGTCGTGCACCTCGCCAAGCTAAAAAGTGAGAAACCTCGTGCTCACAGAAAGGCAAACACTGGCGCAGGCACTATATATGGAGACGTTGGTCTCTTTTCATCACCGGGGGTGACGAAGTTTTAAGCAGAGATCACATCTCATCTGGTTCTTCTTATCCTGATTTGTTGAATGTGTTTGTGTGTGTGTGTGTGTGTGTGTGTGTGACGCGTGCCCGAGATCGGAGTCGAGCAATATTGCTTCCTTTTCTACATCTTTGGTGGCGTGGAATTCTCTGTTCTGTTCCTTTCTTAAACACATGTGTACGTGGCAGACCTTTTCTAAAGAAAAGCAACTACGGCAGCAATGTCTTGTATTGCTCGAAGAAGGGCTGAAAACATACGAGCGTCAATGTTGCCCTTCGTCAGGGAAAAGCACTTAGAGTCATATCCTGCTTCCTGTTACACGGTCCATACGTCATCGCTGACAGTTTTATTAAAGATAATACGCCCGAAGGACGCACAAGGATACAAAGAAGAGGATACTATCGACCAACACATTGTATACAAACAAGCCCGCCTTTGCCCACACCGGGTGTGGGCAGTGCGCATGCGCGGAGACAAGATTCGGGTGCGGCAAACATCTGCGCGTGTGCAGTACAGACAGCAGCGCCACCGCAGTGCCCTGACGTCAGAGAGTTGAGTTGGTCTAGAGATAGTTTTACTTTATGTACAACCGCTCGAATGAGCCAATCAAGCAGCACCAGAAGTGCCCCTTCGCGGCGCTAGTCGCCTTTGTGCCTTTGCTATCACCGGCGGAACCAATCACTCACACTGAATGCGGCGTGATCATGCGCTTTTCTTTTGTTCTGTCACGATAATGTATGAGTGACCCTGTTATGAAACACTCGCGACGGTGTGTGCACACTCCTACCGGCTCTGCGAAAAAAGCCCCAACATCCCTCGGCTCGGCTGTTTAAACTGCAACCCCAACTTATACATGCCGTTTTGGTTCTTCTTTGAGGGTTTATAACTTTCTTTTCATATAATGTACAGTCATGAAGTTAATGTAAAATTAAAGAAGTGTTTTTACCTATACTTTAATGTCTCTATATTACGATTATTCTTGGTTATTAGTTTTTTTTCAACTTTTATTAGACCATGGTCTCGAATATCGAAAAAGTTTTCAGAGCGCCCCTCTTAGGTGTCCTTTTCCGGCATGACCGGCGTCGCCGTTGGTGTCGGCGTGACCGCGCGCGTCGCATTATGGGAATATTGCAAGCGGGCGTAACCGCACGTTGCATTATAGAAAAAATCTCCCCGCTAAATTTTATTGGCTACCTATTCTCTGGCTTCTTCCTATTTTCAAAACTTTTCGAGCCTGCGGGTGATTTTTTGAACGCAGAGCAAGCCTCTCCGCACAAATTCATGAGCAGAAAGAAAAAATCCGTATTTATTTCTTGGAAATTGGACTATATTATTTGACTTCCAATTTATCTTGATCGTCTGCATGCACATCGAGTTACTTATAAAGTGTGACTCCTTTAAGTTCGTGCCGTCTTTCTCGGTTTACATCTCCTTCGTTCATTTGGCACATATATTCCCCATGCTGGAGAGCGCCGACGTCGGGATCGCGCTAACAGCGTTCGACAGTACACAGGAATACATGTACAAAGAGGTTTTGGCCCTGTTTTTTATGTCACGAATTTAAAATAAAAACGACGTAACTGATAATTCTTTTTGTTTGCGTCATTTTCTAGCTAGTACATACGAATTAGTCGTGATATTTGCTCCTGTAATCAAGAAATGCATTACCGGAAGTCGATTTCCGACTGGTTGCTCTCTGTTTCGATTTGCCGCTGCAAACTAGCGCTAGTCAAACCTCTAGCGCAGTGTTTCTCAAATGGAGGTCCGCGAAGGCATTCTAGCCCGGCAATAAAAATTGTATTTTTTTTCAGGTTGAGAAGAAACGTTCCCATTTTTGGGTGAGTTTTCTCGTGTGTGTGTGAATGAGAGAAGTCTACTTCATATAAATTAGCCCTTAGTTGTATCCATTTATAAAATGATTATCATAATTAACCTATATATCTCCCTTCCCCTTACCACGAGCGGTTTCCTTCATCATTTTCACCGGTCCAGAAGGGGCCCCCAAAATTTCAATGGTTGAAAACCACTACCCTAACGTATATTATAGTAACTCTTTGGCTTCGGGCAGCTTAGTATACATACATGTAGATACACTACGCGTACCACAATCATCAGCTGAGCACAATTATCAGGTGAACGCATATCATACACGGCACATTAGAACATCAATACAACAGCACACTAATCCGATTACTACCTCGGAGCTCTGCGCTTCCGCCCTTTATGCTAGATGTTTTGAAGATACGGATTTTCTTGGTTACCTGCTAAGCAATAAATATCATTTCCAGAATGTTGATTTTTTTCCAGTAGTGTCATATATCTGAAAGTATTCTGAACGGCTCAGGGGGTGAATCTCTTAGTAAAAAGTAAACGCTCATGCCATAACTCTTTGAAAGCAATAAAACAAGCCGCACCGCTGCGGTTCCAAGCTATGTGTTTGCTTCCCCGCACAGCACGTCATAGCCAGCTTTTCTGTCGTAGTATGTTTTATTTCTATTTCTTGTGTTCGCGCGGCGGCTGAAATTGTCGTCTTGAATTAAACCCTGCAGCTGGTAACGATGCTTCGCGACTTTCACGAATGCAGGCAAATCCGCGATTTGCGGCAGGTGTTAAATGTACGGAGCTGCGCCATGGTGAGCTTGAAAACTTCTAGCACTCAAAACAGCGTGCCACTCGAAAGCAGTTTCTCCAGGAACCGTATTATGTTTAAACAGCAAAAATGATGGGTATTTTTTTTGTCGGTTTTACATGCGACCCTCACTTAGTTATAAAATTCCAAACCGTAAATATATGTATTTTCAGTCATTTCAAGACTGATCAGTCCTTCCCTTAGAGCGCAATCGTTCTCAGGAAGGGGACAACAGGACATCGCAGACGACAGTAACGTTGACCACTGTACGTTATAAGTAGGGTTCGGAGTTTTCGGTTTAAACCGATAAAAACCGATAAAAGTACGCCGAATACAGTTTCGGAAGTTCGGTTTTAACCGAAAAAGGTCAGTTTTTAGGTTCGGCAATTTTATTTAAATCGATAAAAAACGATAAATGTACGTCGAATCTATTTTCTAAAATTCAGTTTTAACCGGAAAATGTCACTTTGACCTTTCAGTCGTACCGCAGAGCCGTGGCGGAAAAGTGGAACGACAGTGTCTATCAAAACGTGTCCGAATGTATGGGATACAGGGGTGTCATCACGACGTTTTGGTTTAATGCGCGCATCATGGATCGGAACGTGAAGCCCGAAATGCCCCATAACTTCGCCATGTACGAGCGTGTTTTCAAACTCGTTTTAAGGAAGACTGACTTGATGCAAGCTCTGCATGTTGTGTTGAGCTTCAAAAAGTCGCACCGACTCCCTTTTGGCGGTCACAGTTGGTTGATTGGCCGATTTTGGCTCAGGCAGCGCTTCATTTCTTCAGCCTGTCAGTGCCCAGTATTAGTGTTGAGAGGGCATTCTCGAAGCTCAGGGCCATATTAACAGGAAAGAAAGAGTGTGGATCAACGAGGAGAACCTGGGAACGTACGTGTGTGTGTACTATAATAAGATAACATAATCCTGATGTACAGAAAGTGAAGTTCCATGTTTTTTTTTGCGCATAGGCTTCATATCTCACTTGTTTGTGCTTCTCGGGTATTTCTTGTTTCTTTTACAGTTGCACGCATTTGCCAAATAAAGTGTCCATTTCTTTTTCAATGTATCTGTGCCGTTATTCTTTGAGTGATCACAAATATCAGAGCAACAGGGATCATCTGATCCGGTGTCCGTGGGTGTTCTTATTATATCCACCGAAAAAAGCCGATAAACTTTTGTGGGCATAAATATACGCCGAAAAAAACCGAAAATTGAATTTTAAAATAAACACCGAAAAAAGTACGCCGAATTTTGAAAAAATAGAAACCGAAAACGCAGAACCCTAGTTATAAGCTACGGTTCAGACCAGCGCTCCAACATGACTCTTCGCAGGTCTATCGATTGCTCCATAAACCCTCAATCGGCCTTAAACTCTCTAATGTAAAGCAACCTGCTACACCCCGGGCCCCTCCAATCACAGCCCGACCGGCAGAATCAATGTCCGACAGTTTATATCTCATCTTGCTGTTACACAACTGATACGCGAACACACGGCCACATCAAGGACCATTCCAGTCTTCGTCTCTTCGTTCGCATCGCACAACACTGTCATCGCGATGTTGGTTCTATGTTGCTGACGCGCACAAAAACAAAACCAGGTTGATTACTGGTTTTTACTCGGCATCAGAAAACAGGACCGAACTCAGCACAGAAGATGCGCAGGCACCCGGCAGCCAAACCTGCCTGAACAAAAAGTAAGGGCGCAAACGAGCTGGTGTACAATGCACATGTGTTGTGTCGTTTACCCGCAGTCTCGGGTTTTTTTCAACCATGTGCAAACCTGTCTGTCTGAAACACAGTTTCCGCGGTTTCCATAACGTCGTCAACGAGGACACGTCGTTCCGCAATCCAGAGGCGGCCATCTTACCGCAGTGTACGTAGCGCTGATAGCACTGCTCCGGAACCTTGCTGTTTCTGACGGATTTCTTTGCCCGTTTCAGAAAATTAGTGGTAAAAGCGTCAATACAACTAAGATGTTCTCCACGTTTGGACTTGGAGACGGAATTACAGGCGGCCTTCGCTGTCGCTGAAGCTCAATCAACTCCACAACCTTTATTAATCAACGCGCGGGATGTCCTGGAAAAACGAAAAAAAAAGGAGATGAGGCGAGAAGGTGGAACTTTTCTCCCGTATGCCTGGAGAACATCTTGGTTTAAAGAAGCGCGACAAGACAAGGACAAAGTAAAGACGAGACAGACGACGGCGCTATAGAAAAGAAAAAAAAAGACAAGTTTCTTTCTTCTCGTGTCTGTTTGGGGTGCGTCATAGAGGGGAAGAAAACGCACCGTTACTACCCTTTTCCATCTTTTTTTTTTCTTCTTATAATTCAGTGTGACCTAGAGCCACCAAATCAGCTATGCTTTAAACTAACGATACTTACCCATCTTGGGGCTTCAAATCATCGTTGCCAGCTATCTGAAGCTTTATTTGAAATCACTGGAAACGCTTTCGTCTTTTCCATAAATGTTTAAACAGTTCGAGACAGAGCATAGTAATATTACAAAAACAGTTCCTAGCACCAAACCTAATGCTGAGGAAGTCGCACTTCTGAACCATGAAGATCGGCAGTTTTGTCTGCTCTGTACTAAGCACCATGATGGCGACGCCTACAACAATACCAGGGAACAGGGTGCCGACACTTAGAATAGCTCATTTAGTGGCTCTAGCGTGACCCAAGAATATTTAGAAAAAACGACACTGATCACGTAACTCCTTTGTTATGGTGTAAATTCCAGGACAAATGCAAACATTTTCTTTCAATCTCTCCTTCGGAAAACCTGATGAGGTACCGGGGGGTCAGAGTACCCCCCCGCAGACTTGTACACGTTACTGGAAAATAGTGAGGAATCACATTTACAATTCTTCAAGGCTAAATTGTAATTAATTACGATTACAATTACCCTCTTGCAGAAGTAGGTGACCATTACCCCAAGAAGTAATCCGTTAGACTCGTGGCGTTCCTTCCAACATTATTGTCCTCAAGAAACAAAGGAAATAGGGTTACTCAAGTTCTTATTGTTGCAACCTGATCCATTCATTGACATTGAGCATTTGGAGCAGCAGCTGGTTCTCGAAAGTCTCATCAGATACTTTGCGTCATTTCTTACTGAAGATATCGACTGCTACGCTGAACACCTTTTGAACTGAGGCACTGGATGGGAGTGCCATATTGTGCCTCACGAATGCTTCATGCTTTGCATTGAGGATCTTCAGCGAAGCATTGGAAGTAGATTCACCTCAAAGATAGAGCAAAGCTTCGTCGTTGCAGCCGTTATCTGATATTCGAGAGTTTAGTAGATTGTCTCGATACATCCGATATCCCCGATAACAATACCCGCGATAACGATATGACGCATGCGCAAAGGCGGCGGCGGAGTATGGTGTGTTGCTATCGGAGTCATCGGTACGAGTTTCTGAAATTCTCCGAAATCGCAAAGCTGTAGTAGTCGTCACACAACAAACCAAAACTAGAATAAGAAATGATTTACGTACATCTTACTATACCGGCATATATTTCCAGACCATAGCGAAACATATTTGGTGTCAGTAAGTTGATAAATAAATAAAAAGTAAGATTTGGACCAATAGTCTTCTTACTTTGGTTCTGAACAGGCCGAGCCTCGGCTGAGACGTTGGTGAATTAGAACACGTTTTCAGTATATATATAAATAAATAAATAAAATATAATGACAATAATAGTAATTTTATTTGTACACGCATTTAATAAGGCAGATGCACGGGTCTGTCAAAGACAGAAGAGGCTTGTGTGAAGCAAATCTGAAAGCTATGTGCCCGCGCTTGTGCCTTTGCGTTTGCTGCACACAACTCCTAAGATAAAGTATAGGTGATGAAGGTGATTCCAACCTATGCACGCAGAAATATACAGTCACAACTTCTCCTTAATACCTTGAAGTGATTCTTTCAATTATACTAAAAAGTTCACAGCATGCATATCATCTGGCAAATTGTTGAAGATAATAATAATAATAATAATAATAATAATAATAATAATGTTTATTGCACAAATATAGAAACAATACATACATATGCGGGTCCGTCAAAAGCCAATAGCGGCTTGTGGGACTGAACCCGGCAGCGGTGTAATAAAACATCAAACGAGTCATTGAAAGATATCACGCAAAACAACAATGAAAAATAAAGGAAAACAAAACAAAAAAAAACACACACAGCAGTCAGGATACATACGCAAATTCCCGCAAAACACTCATTTAAATATAAAGCACATACACAACTAAACCAAATAACCATCAGACCGCAGACAAAAACCCTGTCAATAACTGGAGACAAGCACGTGTTACGATTATTGCTATTTCATATTGGAGGCAAAGGCCAAAAGGGAAACCAAGCTTAAAGTCAGCATCGGGGACTATCTGCAGATTATTCAAGATTAGGGTCAAACTAATGATATAAAGCCGAAGGGGACTAACATTGCATGTAAACTGGAAAACAAGAGCGTAAGTATAACTTTAGCATATTGCTCTTATAGTTTTTTTTAATTGGCGCTTTGTGGTTATCCCAAAAAACGTGTCCGGTAAGCAGTTAAAGAGTTCGGGTACATAAAATGAGCGCAGTCGTTTTCCATATTTTGTATAAACACGTGGGATTATGAAACGTTCACCGTCTCTCAAAACACGTTCCACTACACGAGGCGTTTTAAAAGAACTTTGCCAGATATGCTTACTAATTACACATCTTTTAAATAGAGCTAGGAAACGCGGCAGGCACAGGGATGCAAATAATTCATTACTCGGCATAGAAATAGACGCGTACGCTACACCCCTCAAAATACTTTTTAGGATCGTGTCGATTTTATTTTGCCACAGAACTGAACAGTTTGCATAAATAGTAATACCGTACGGTAGCAACCCGTACGCTAAAGCATTGACTATCATCTTGCGAACAGAAAATGGAAAAAAGGCCTTTGTAGAATACAACATACATGACACACTTCGCAGACGCTTGGCAACATAGCTTAGATGGGAATTCCACGACAGATCACTGTCGAAGAAGATTCCTAAATACTTGTTGGAAGGAACAAATTGAATAGGTGGACATATGCAGCGCGTACATTTCGATGAGTGCAACACAAAGGGAATTTCTGGACATTTGCGTTTCAGGGGACTCCTGAAACACATTAGTTTTGTTTTATCAATGTTAATTTTAATACAATTTGCCTCAAACCAGTCTATTACCCGGGTAGCATTTTTTTGCAGTAAAGAAATCGCACTGCACAAATTAATATGCCGAGAAACTAACAAAGTATCATCGGCATACTGATAAATATCGCAACCGGAAACAGCTTTGGCTAAGTCATTTACGTAAAGATTAAACAAGAGTGGCGATAAAACAGACCCCTGAGGCACTCCAGCTTTCAGATTTATACTGACACTGCTGGTTTTGCCAACTGAAACGTGCTGCGTCCGATTCGATAAGAAATCTTCAAGAATACAAAAAAAGGGCCCCCGGAAACCGTAATCGTAAATTTTTTTCTTAAGTACTTTATGACTAATAGAATCAAATGCCTTTGAAACGTCTAGAAAAAGTGCGCAGGCATGTTTGTTGTTGTCAAAAGTTTCATTTAAAGTGTCAACAAATTCCTCAAGAAGCGAGTCGGTACCACGCCCAGAGATAAAGCCGTGCTGGGACGGTGATAACAAATCAAACTTCTCAAGGAACATGGTCATTGTTTTCAGTATATGCTTTTCGAATACTAGGGCTAAACACGGCAGAATAGATATCGGTCTGTAGCTTTCAACACTGTCACGCTTACCCCCTTTGTAAATGGGTCTAACAATTGCACTTTTCAAACCAATAGGGATTACACCACTGTTTATAATTCCGTTCAATACGTAAAGCAGGATGTTACTTAGTGCATCGAGATTGCGTCGTAAGTCGGCAAGGCGAATGTTATCTGCCCCGGGTGCTTTGCCGAGCTTAAAACTAAATAAAAGCGTATGTAAATCTTCTGCCGTCATGTTTGGTAGAAAGGCGGATGCTGAGCAGGAGCGTTGAAGATTAGAGGGCATGACATCTTCATCATGCAGCACACCCGAAACCGACGCAAAAAAGCGATTAAATCTTTCCGCAACATGTGACATGTCATTTCCAAAATGTTTCTTAATTGTATCGTCAATAGACGATCTAGTAGAGCATCCCTTGACTTCATTTACAAGAGCCCACGTCTTCAAAACATCAAATCGTGATTGAAAAAACTTATCATGAAAATGGTGACGCTTTCTTGAGCGAATGAGTGCATTTACCCGGTTCCTCTGTGCCTGAAATTGCAGTTTTAATTCCTTGTTCTGTGGAGAGCGACGACATCGTGCCCATAAAATATCCTTTTCTTTTATAGCAGAAAGAACGTCTGAAGTTAACCACGGTCGATTTGGCCTGCGTTTTTTAACTGTAACAGTTTTCGTGCTCATGGCTCTGAAGCTTGAAAATATTTCAACCAGCTTTAAGTAGGCATCGTGACAGTTATAATTTTCAATGACCCGATTCCAGTCATATCTAGAAATTAATCTATCAAAATTACTTGCATCCATTATAAATATTTGGTTTTGTCGCTCTAATGGTTCAGAAATAAACTCGGCGTATATTCGACATGCCACAAAGTAGTGGTCTGCCAATTTATGTTTGATAACGGCTGATAATATAGGAACCCCTGAGTTCCTGATATTTATATGGTCGATACAAGAACTAACCATTTGATTGGACAAGTACTCTTCTCTAGTAGGCGTCTGAATTACGCTGTCAATACCATAGTTCGCCAGAATATTTAAATAATCAC
The DNA here is from genome assembly GCF_016920785.2 of Ixodes scapularis. Classification (NCBI taxonomy): domain Eukaryota; kingdom Metazoa; phylum Arthropoda; class Arachnida; order Ixodida; family Ixodidae; genus Ixodes; species Ixodes scapularis. Next base: position 95,193,963 of record NW_024609881.1, read on the forward strand.
AGACGGCACTTTTGAAAGGCTTTAGTAAATCAATGTTTATGTCCCCCACCATACAAAGCTTATCGGTAGGCACCATAGTTTGTAAACTTGCGCTTAGCTCATCTAAAAAGTTACGCACATTTTCTGATGGTGGTCTATAAACTGCCAGAAGGGATACTACGAAATTGTTTTTACATAACTTTAAAGTCAGACATTCTGCATGTTCGAGTGTAATGTCTATGGTACTTGCTGACCAGGTATTTTTAACATAAACAGCTATTCCTCCTCCTCTAGATGAGTTGCGAGTCAGGAAAAAAGCCTCAAAACCAGGCAGAGAAAACTGACCCTGAGAAACGCCCACATCCCGAACATTTACTTCGGTTAGGACAAAAACGTCAACAACGGTGTCAGTTGCCCCAACAATGAGTTGAAATTCGTCCCAGTATTTCCTAATGCTTCTGATATTTACATGTAAAATCGTGAGTGAACTAGCACTAGGCGGAAAGGAGTCAATAAACGTTGAGAAATCAGAGTTTAGTATAGTGTTATCCATTTCTATACTATTTTTCCTAAGTCCCTAGTGCTAGAGATACGCACTGGCGATGAGTTCTCGTCCCTTTTCGCAAAAATGGCGGAGTTCTTAACCCACACAAACTTATACGATTTTTCTCTTCCCTTGTTCCGCGCTTGCCAGAAGAGGTCCTTATTTGTCCGAGTCAAATTTTCATTAAAGTATATCCTCTGCTGGTTTTCAGACCGAGAAAGGGTGGCCAACTTTTTGCGAGCATTCATCCAGTGTTCCTTTACCGACACTGAGGTGAACTGCACCAAAATGGGGGGCAGCCCCCTCACGCCTAGAGCGTAAGCGGTGGCAAGCTACTACTCTATCGGGGGTATGGGTCGCGAGCCCCAGTTTCACCGCAAGGTCGGCCATAGTCACACTCAGGTCTTCGCCATTCGCGCAAGGAATACCGTGTACTTCCATGTTACACCTTCTGCTATATTGCTCGGATGAGTTTACGTTCGCCTGTAACTGCTCTATCATTGCCGTTTGATCTGTCACCGTTGTTTGGAGTACTTCAACCTCGGAACGGAGCAACTTCACCTCTTTATCGTTTGCAGTAACCAGCTGCATCATTGATTCACATTTTCCGACTGATTCTTGTAGTCCCTTAATTGTTTCCTTCATTGCATCAACTGATGGTCTCAAAGAAAGCAGGTCATCCACTTTGGCTGGAAGCTCACACAGCCGGTCAACGTTAGCCTTCAGGGAGTGGAGCAACTCAAGTTTTACGTTTATTTGTGCCAGTTGTGCGGAAACAGCATCGTCTTCTGGTGGTAACACCGCCCCCCCCGGTGTGCCTATGACTGATCTGCTTTCGCGATTTCTGCATGTACGACAGATCCATTTCTCGCGCTTCGCGCCTCCCATCGACCTGAAGGTTCTGTCAGCTATGCCGGAGCACGCATCGAGATGATATGCATGTTTACAGGAGAAACATTTTATAAAAGTTCCGTCCGTGGGCACAGGCGCGAAGCATGCAATGCAATCAGTTTCGTCTAAATTAGCCATTACTAAGCAAACAATAATTAATTTCTTTTTTCAAAGGCACATGAAAAAACACTCAGAGGAACAAAAAAAAAAATCAAATTTTCACAAATGCACTTGTCGCAGTCGGCGGCAGAAAAGAAACAGAAGCTATTCAAACATTATTACAAAAATGGACGCTCACCTGCCGAAAGTGGCGAAAGTTAGTTGCGTGAAGATGACAGGCCGCCGACTGCGCCGAGGTCAGCCGTGGTATCCGATGTTATGGGCGTCGACTCCGGTTGCCCGGATGACGGCCGGGGATGAACACGTGGCTTGGCGTTTGTCGACGGTTGCTGCGTCAGTTCCCATTCATCTGTCGGCGGCCGGCAGCGATGATGACGAGCCCAGCACCAGGACTGCCGGAGCGACTGAGCTGCGTGTCCTGCCGAAAGTGGCGAAAGTTAGTTGCGTGAAGATGACAGGCCGCCGACTGCCTGTCATCTTCACGCATTATTACTATTATAATAATAATAGTAATAATAATTTTATTTGCCCAGCAGAAATGGAATATTATATCTATGGGCACATCAAAGCCAGCTAAAGGCTTGTGTGATGACGCCCTAAAAGAATAAAAAAGAACAATAGGATCGACAAAAATGCAAAAGTAGAAAAAAAACACGACGAAGCAAAGTAAAACATTGTCTGGACAGAAAACTATACACACATGTCATCAGAACAATTAGACGAATGGAAATGAAAGTATCATCAGCGACAAGCAAAAATGCCGCTAATCTTAGCAAAAAAAAAAAAGTAACTAAAAACTAAACAATTTCAGCAAAACTATACCGAAATGGAAACACGACGTTGGGAAAACATATCAAGGAAAAGAAAAGTAGAAGGAAAAGTCGTAACTGTCATCACACAGTGCCAAAAGAAAAAAAGAACAGTGAGTGAATAAGCAAATTAATTATTAATAATAATAATAATAATACTTTTATTGCATGTAGCACAAAACAGGTTTGCGTAACGGGCGCATCAAAGCCAGCATTAGGCTTGTGCGATGCTACCCAACAGTTTAACGTAGCAACTTAGCAACTTGGAACCCGCGTGTGAACTGAGGCTCAACCATTTACAGATGTCATTACGATGTATCGGGCATCTTACGCTACAGTTAGAAACACAAACACACGCACACATACACAGATATGCGAATCCGTTACCAAATCCATCGTCAAACATAGAAAACAGAGTAAAAAAAAAGAAGCAAAAAAGAAAAAAAGAAGTAAAAAAAAGAAGAAAAAGTAAAAAAAAAAAGAAAAAAGCAGAGCAAACTTGTTGACGCAGCAAAATTATGCAGTAAGCATAAAAGGAAAAGGAGACTATACTAAACACAAATACACAACATCGAGTCCAAATGTAAAGTGTCGCAACCCCAAGGCTGCATATGTGTAACCTACACTAAAAAGATTTAAAAATATATATATAAACGAAATAAAAAAAATACATAAAAAAACAAAATAAAATAAAATATGCAGGCCATACATCGATGCTCAGTCGAAGATCTTGTCAGAAAGTGATACTTTTGAGAGCCTGTTTGACTGCTCGCAGCGAAGTAATAGACAGAAGCTCAGGCGGCAGTTGAAAAAAAATTTGCGGAACATAATATGCCCGCGTACTTTCACCATAGCGAGTATGAACACGGGGAATTTCAAAAGGCTCCACATGACACAATAGGGTGAACTATTTTAAATTCGTTGCTCCAGAAATGCCGCAATGCAACAGTATGAACGTATAGCGTTTGACAGTTAGGAAGTTCAATAAGATCGAAAAGGGTGGTGTCCTCAGGCACTTGTAGCTTGTAAGAAACGCTCTTAAGAATTGCTTTCAGTAGGGAGTCTATTCTCATTTTCCAGAAAGCTGAACAATTCCCAAAAACAGTGATGCCGTAGCGGAGGACACTATACGCAAGGGCCTGTGCTATTGATTTTCGAATGGAAAGTGGCATAAAGCATTTAGACCTATACAAGAGACAGCTGGCACTTCTCAGTTTTTTGCATATATAAGGTATATGAACATGCCATTTCAAGCTACTATCAAAAATTATTCCGAGGTACTTAACAATATCAGCATATTCTAAAGGAACGCAGTTGCACTCAGTGCAAGCTGATGAGTGCAAAACAAATGGAAAATTAAGCCTGACTGTTTTGAGTGGATTGTGGAAGCATACCAGTCTAGTTGTTTTTACGTTTACCGAGATAAGGTTTCTCTCAAACCAGCTCATGAGCGCAGTCGCGTGACGTTGCAATTGGCGGATTGAGTCTGAGTAATTAATGTGTTGCGACATGATTAGTGTGTCGTCTGCATACTGGTATATTTTACATCCTGGTACAGATTCGTTGATGTCGTTGACAAAGATATTGAATAAAAGGGGTGATAGAATTGAACCCTGCGGCACACCTGCTTTTAGTGTAGTTCGAGAGCTTTGGATACCACCGGCAGACACCACCTGAGAGCGATTACCAAGATAATTTTCAAAAAAATGAAAAAAAAGAGCCCCGGAAGCTTATACTGTACAATGTTTTTCAAAAGTAACGTGTAACTGACAGTATCAAATTCTTTGGACAGGTCGAAGAACAAGGTTGAGGTGAGAAGGTTATGGTCGAAAGCAGAGTAAAGTTTTTCAGCGAAATCTTCAAGCAGAAGTTGTGTGCCCTTCCCCTGCACAAATGCAAATTGTGTAGGTGACAGTACGTTGAATTTGTCTATAAAAGATGTCATTATACGATATATATGCTTTTCAAGTATCTGCGCAATGATCGGCAGTATAGAAATAGGTCGATAATTTTCGATATTAGTTTTGGCACCACCTTTGTATAAAGGACGCACTATTGACGTTTTGAGGTCGTCGGGGATGAATTTAGCTTCAATAAAGCTGTTCAACATAAAAAGAAGGACCGTTTTCAGAGTGCCATAGTTTCTTCGCAGGTCAGAGAGACGAATTCCATCAATCCCGGGTGACTTGCTTTGCTTAAAACTGAATATTATGGAGAACAGGTCACTTTCTTGGAGTGGCGAAAGGAAGGCGGAGGAGGTGACCACATTATCAATATGAGTTGACGAATCTCTCGCCTGACCAGAAAAAGTTGCAAAGAATGCATTGAAATTCTCCACAACAGTGCGTTACTGCCAAAATTTTGCTTTAGTGTATCGTCAATAGAATGATGAACGTTGTGACCACGAAACTCATTAAGTTTTTCCAAGTTTTTCGTGCGTCCGAACGATATTCTGCGATTTTTTTTTATAATAGTTGCGGTTTGCCGATCGAATCATTGCGTTAAGTTTATTTCACCAGGATTTGAAATCTGACTTCAATTGTAGATTGCTGGGCGAGCGATGGCTCCGTGATCATAGCATATTTTTATCTTTGATAGCTGCCAGGATATTAGAATTTAACCATAAGAGATCCGGCTTACGCTTCTTTATGTAGATTACTTTCTCAGATGCTCTATAGAACTGACTAAACACAGAAATCACCTTTTGGTATATGTCACTGTAGACGACGGACTCCATAATTTGGTTCCAGTCAAAAGTTGAAACTAACTGGTCAAATAAACTGTTGTCTATACGTGTTACTTGAATATGATTCGAAGATTTTTGCAGTGAGAACGGACCATTGGAATAATAATAATAATAATAACAGTTTTATTCCATGGTGCAAATATGCCATTTCAGTTCCAGGACTGATCAAAGCCACAGAGGCTTGTAGGATCAAGTCCACCATTGTAAAATAAAAGAAAGAGGAAAATAATGCATTCACAGGGGCATACAAAATATAAGAAGTCACCCGAAATGTCAGTCTCCTTAGAGGGAATGTCAGGAAGAGTAGGCTTGTACTGTAGATGAGTCACAAAACACACTCACTCACACACAGACTTGTTTCACAAAAACTATCCGAAATAAAGTACAACACAATCGGCTCGCAAAGAGAAACGTGCGATTTGATTAGTCTGTGGATAATGTAAAAGGTTTTCATAGCACGAACGCACTGTGTACGCTATATTCATAGAAAAAAAATGTACCTGATACAAATACGGTTTCGTGAAAGTCAGAGAAGACTTGTTGCACAAGACCACACAAGTCATACTCAAATTGCGAATCATACACCAGGAAGAACAATAAATAGAGAAAACAATGCTGCAGCAATACTAAACAGATAAACTGTTCATCAATTTCTTCAGTTGTTTTTTTGTGCTGGCCTCGATGACGTGCTCCGGAAGTGTGTTAAAGATGAAGGGCACATAATACGAGCGAACTCGTTTGCCGTAGCGCGTCACACAACGAGGGGTTACAAAACGTGACGTAAAATAATAATAATAATAAAAATAATAATAATAATAAATTTATTGCAGGTGCTTAAACGTCTTCAGAGTATCATTTCGGGACCGTCAAAGTCCTAAAGACTTGTAGGACTGATCCCAACAAAATATCAACAAAAGCACGCATAACAATGAAAAAAAAAAAAAAAAACCACACACACACACACACACAAAGAAAACCAAAAAACACAGAACAAAGAAGTTACAGAGATTCAGAGATTAATAATAATAATAATAATAATAATAATAATAATAATTGCAGAGAAGTTTTACTCCGGGCAGCTTGCTCGGCTAGAAGAAAAAAGCGAAAACACGTACGCTTGTGCGTCTGTTAACCAACCACTCGGAGCAGGAGGAAAACCAAGGGCAAAACTTAACACAAACATCATAAGTACAACATGTACACGCTAGGAAAAGGATCGCGAGAATGCGCGGCGCAGGGCGGTCGATTCTGTGTGGTCAGTAGGGAGGTAAGTATATAAGTAATAATATTTAAGTAATAAGAAAAAAGCAAGGACACTCATAGCAACAATTAATTAGAACGTCGGTTAAAACAAGGAAATGTAAACGCACGTTTGCCGTGTGTACCTTTCTTGATGCCGTGCAAAAACGCACGGAGCACGGACCGACTTCAGTCTACTTCCGTATTCTGCAGATAGACGTCCGCTGATGCCACGGGCAGTGAAGGGTAGATAACTAAGCCGCACTATGGAACCACTCAGGCGTTTTACTCTCTCCTAAAGCCCAGAATTTCAAGTCGACGTCAGCCACCATTTGGCTTTACTTGTAAAAAATCTCTGCTTGAGACAGGATGCGTACTGCTAGGGTAAAAACAGGGGAAAAAAGGAAGACTAAGTTCCGAAGTGCTCGCAGAAAGCTGACACACAAACAGGGTGACTGAGATACAGATAACCTGGATGGAATTCACAAATAAACGGCGCCAACCCCAGAAGTTGGACTAGGAAAAAGTAAGTAGCTTTTAAAACAGGGTCAAATACGCTGAAAAGAAGCAGAAAATAATATATCCTGTTTTTTTAAGAGAAGAGATGAGCAGTGGGTGTAGCAACGAACGAGGGTGCTTGTGGCAATAACACCTTCACATGTTATCACATCTCTTTTATTGTGTTCTAGTGTAGATGGAGCGTTCTCTCCTGTTGTGACATTATGAACACGGTCGTAGTCACTATAACCGAAAAGCGCATTGTTAATTATTGTGTGAGCACTTACCGCCTCGAGCTTTTCGAAGAGGCACACAATCACTTGGCGTCCTCCTCTCCCCGTCTTCGATCGCAAAGAAAAAACGAAGGAACGAAAATATCAAACATAGATTGCAACCCCCCCCCCCTCCTCTTTTCTTTTTCTTTTGTAGAAATTCTTATCTGGATTTTCTGACGGTGTTGCTAGGGTTTAAAAGAATATATTAAAATAAATTGAGGAGTTTGGTGTTGTAAGGAAAGTCTTTGGGGAACTGAAGTGCCAGGCCTCCCTTTGCGCTGGTGAATGCGCGTGACATTGAACTGCACTCGACTTTACCAAAATAAAAACAACCCTCTTTTTTCTTTCTTTTTTTGAGGGGGGGGGGGTTGTCATTGGAATGTAAGGTATTAAAACGAATCATTTACATAAATATGTAAGGAAATTTATTTTCAGTTACTCTAGCAAATATGTAATTATTCAGTTACTAAATACACACTTTTCAAAAGTCCGCACCAATACCAGTCCGCCGTGGGTGTGGGAAAATATGGCCCCGGACAATTTGGTCCCAAGTGCAAACCTAGACAAAATGGTCCCAAGTAAATTTTGACACTTTTGACGCTCTGTCTAAAATATCTCTGATATATGCACCGATTACTTTTAAGATGAGTGATAGAAATGCGATACGGTTCATTTGTCACATGTCGATTCGTCAAAGGGGGAATAAAGGCAATTTATCGTGCAGATATCGCATTTTTCGATGCAACGTTAGGAAATGAAAATGGAAATGGACATGATTGTGAACAAATGACATGTTTTATTATGTTCGAACAAAAGTTTTACAATCTTGAGGTGGCACTTGATGTGGGAACGTGTTGATTTGATCCACGCCCTTCAGAGGGTCATTCATGGTACGGCTTCCTTGTACGTACTGCGTGCAGATTGTTAGAAGTCGCTGTTTTATTGATCCGTAGACTGGCTCAAATTCAAGTTGAACGCACTAAAAGATGAACGAATGGTGAAAATTATGCGCAAAAAATGTATACTCTAGATTACAAACGGCTCGCAACATAAGTGTTTTGCGAATCACATTTAATAATAAAAACCTGTGAAGGCCAAGCAATAAAAAAGTAACTTCAAAACGACCAACTTTCATATCATAAGCGTTTATCAAACATAAATACACTCAATCTAGAAACTCGTGAAAAGCAGGAAGAAACAAGAAAAATGCCGTGAAAATCACTCTTGACCATTTTGTCCGGCCTAGCCCCCGGAACCATTTTGTCCGGGACCATATTGTTCGGGGTCATTTTTTTCCGGGACCGTATTGTCCCTGACCATAATGTCCGGGACCATATTGTCCGGATCCCGTCCGCCATTGCTTGCTCACATACTCTGATCATCTCCTGGACAGGAGGGCGGCGTCATCGGTCGGCGTCAACTCGGCTGAGCTCGAATTGGACACGAGTGCTGCGTCAGCGTTCGGCGAGGACTCGGATCCAATCACGCGCCTCGGGTCCAAGCGATGGCGACCGCCAATTCAGCTCGATGAACTTTTGAAAAGGGTCTATTGCTAATAAATATGAGGGAATACAAGTAATGTTGTTACTTGTAACAGACTACGTACAAGTCTGCCCCCCAGTGACGACATTTAAACGCGGCTCATAGATTAAACCGGATCATTGCGTGAACACTCGATTTGGGCTCGTGATAATCAAGAACTCGACAGGAGCACGGTTAAAATGGCCCGTGTTCCATCGCTGCAGTGACCACACCGGCCGAACCATAACAATGTCTGGAACTCAGTGCGTATCCTGTGCTTTCCCAACCCCAACGCGTGGCTGTGTTTAGGTGTTCCCGCCTTTTTTTTTTTCATTACTCTTTGAACGTAGTTGATAAAATTGAATGTGTGTTTTTTTACTCATGTGTGACGCGGCAAGCGAGAGTTATTGTTATTACTGTTAGCGTATATCTTCCTCAGCTGACATTATTATCTGGCAGGTACCTGGAATGCGAGCAACCAGTGTGGCGTTTATCTTATTCTAGGCTCGCTTTCGTTTATGAGGGTGTTTTCCTGGGTGCATGCGTTTCTTGTTTTTTTGGTACATATGCACGAGTTAATTTCCACCTTGGCGACTGACTATGTACCTCGCCCCCCTCCCCCCCCCCCCCTCCCCCTTGCAATAATACATTCAGGTGCTGCGGGGTAACCCGAAAATAATAAATAAAAAAATATAAGCGGGTTCAAAATCACGTGGCCGCCTGTTCTGGCTGCGAGTTGAGGGGTGAACGCCGCCAGTTTTTCTTAATTCTTTTAGCGACTACTAATATGTACGGTGAAAAACGAACGCATGCTTTATGGGTCATCAACGGCAGGGGTTTTGTCTAAGCGGTATTTGAGAAAAGTACAACAATCGTTGCATCGCCTTTTTCACTGACAATATTAAGACAAAACACAAAACATTATAACGTCTCATTGCCGCTGAGCCAACTTGGTGGTAGGGTGTGTTAAAACTGCGAGGTGTGCCGACATTGTTGTGTGTGAAGCGGCACAATATCCTGTGGCTACTAACTGTGCCGAAGAGACTAGGAACTCAAAACGATATCAAATACTGTAAAGAAAAAACATAGTAGTGGTGTTTTTGACCGGGGTGCCACATGGGATACAAAACAGGCTAAGAAAAACCCTCCTTGTTTCGGACACCGAGCGAAGCCTCTGTTCGCAGAATGGGATCGTCTGATTCCAAGAAATAATTCTACTGCGTCACGCCATTGTTTTTTTTTTTCGTTTAAGGGAAAAGCTGGCGGAGAGAGAAAAAAAAAGGACTAAAAATAATATGTGACCTGCGTGACAAGTCAAAGCCAAATTTTTCAAAGTTAACATGCTCTTCAATAAAAACAACAGTTGAAATTCCTGTATTTAACTTGCCAGCCTTTGTGTTCATTTCCATATGATACATACTCATTATATAAGATCAATTCAGACATTTCCAGGCCTATAAGCTCTGGCTGAGGATGCAGAAACAAAGAAAAAGTCGGTTTCAATGAACCATGCTACATACATAAGATCTATTAACACCAGAACAGAACCTAGGTATTAAAGGTCAGCAAAAAGTCCAGCTCCAAAAGAAAATCATTAAAAGAGCTTCGACACTAAAATGAAAAGGAAAGCATCGCATAAAGGGTGAAGGCAAATAAAGAATAAAGAATGAACTGAAATAAGAGCTTTAATTCGTGAACTTGTGCCAGAAATGAAGGGGAGAACAAACGTCGAAAAACAGCAGGGAGCGCCGATGGTGGCAGTAGCAAGCGGCGGTGCGTTGGCGTAACAGCTGGTTAGCGCGAGAGTGAATGTTCCTCGTCATCAGGAGAGTGGGAGTGAATGAGTCGGCAAGACCGCGGTAAGCTCCTTATCTACTACAGTTGGCGTCTCGAGCATTCGACCAAGAATGTTTGTCCGTGAGCTAGGGTGGCGCTGACTAGGCAGGGGCATTCCGGCCTTCTTGTCTTTTACACTTGGGGTAAGAGTAAACGCTAATCTTCTAGATGAAGGGAGAACCGTTACTTCTATGTAATGCACGCGGCATTATTTGCCCCTTGAAAAGTTCATCGCCCCAGTGCAAGCTTAAGTAAATTAACAGAGAGCTACGGGGTCTTCGAAATCATAGATAAGCATAAGTCCTATTGAGCATAGTACGGATTCGGACGAACCACGTGCACTACTTCGGGTCGCGGCTGACGGCGTCCTGATGGTTGGGTTCTGCCAGGAGCACCTCGTACTTCAAGTCCCCAAGGCGGTTTATAACCTTGTAGGGCCAGCCATCCCACGGAGTCATCAGTTTTTGAAGGCGGCGAGAGGGCTTCGCACTCAAAACGAAATAGCCTGCTCCGGTGTCGATGAGCGTCGTTGCGTCGAGGCCGTCGATGGTAACTCCGAGTTCATTTGACACCGTTGCAGAAGCGTCGTTCCAACGTGTCTCGTTGCTAATATGGGAGCCCTCGAATATTTTCGGAATATGCTCGCTTCTTCCGTCTGCGGCAACACAACCTCCAAGGGTTGCCGCCCTAAGTTTTTACCACGAGGAAGGGGAGGCAATGGGCCGTCCCGGCGAGATGGCCGGAACGGTGATAATGGACGTCGGAGTGTTCGAGGGCGAACGGTATCCTCAGTGGGAAGACATCTCACGAGATGTCAAGCGGCGTAGAGGTAGTCCTCGATGTCCCGAGGTCGCACCCCAAGGAGTGGCTGAGGGTCATTGGACGCCCACCCTTGCAGGCACAGCTGGCGGTGAGGTCATCGTCCGTAAACGTGGTCGACAACGGGCGTCAGTCAGCCGTTCTCCAGTCGTCCGTCTTTCTTGGCGCCGGCTGTTATTTGCGGCCGTACTGGACCTTTCTAGTGTACTTGCCTTCTTGGTGGACGTATTGTCCTTTCTGGTACTTGCACTTTCTGTTGGATGTGCTGGGTACAACCACTGAAGTGCCGAATACTCAAGAAAAGTATTGACGATAAGATGCTAAATACCAATCAGAAAATGTTTTCGAAGTAGTATACAAGTTACTTGTACTACTAAATATCTTGTGTAGAGTACGAATACTTCGTAAACATAATTTAATTACATTCCAAGATACCTGGCAAGTAGTTTGCAAAGTGGTAATAAAAGAATAAGAAAAGTCAAAAAGAGGTAACCTACTTGTGATCACTTCGCTTTAGATCACACTCTGTTGTGACTTCATGACTTTCAAGAAGCGACACACACTCCGTTTCACCTTATTCTGCACCGCAAAGAAGGATAGAAGTGCGAGCTGATAGCATTGGCCGCGCCCTTGGTGCACGAGAGTTTGTGCCGCCGAGAAATGGCCCTAGAGCAAGGAGCTCGCGCTTGTGGCCTTTCCTGCGGTACACCATAAGGTGTTACAAAGTATAGCTGCTGCAATCGAAGTCTGCTTTGAAGTGAGTTGGGATATGTATATAATGGGAATCCAAAGATCTTAGGAACAAAGGAAACGCACGTATGGTAGGCACGGCATCTGGCGTGTTTTTGCTTGGCAGCAGGCTCGGCCCATGGCGCATTCCGCAATATGTTCGTAATATGCCTTTATTAATTTATTATTAATACTGCTCACCTCGTGGAGGCTATAGCAGGAGTGAAACTGTACATATTTGAAAGAAAGAAAAAAAGTGCCGTTATAAACAGTTCAAAATCTCGGCAACGCCTTTGCTGCAACACGACACAGACACGCAAAGTGACTCGGTCATCCAATCCCATCGGAAAACACTCGCGAATATAAAATGCATAATATACAATCAAGATGCAACTCACACGTACAATAACTAATTACTTTTCTAACCGATTTGGGAGAGGAATGAAGACAAGGTTGGACTGTTCACAACGTCGGCTGGCAGGGAATTCCATTCTCTAACAGTGCGTGAAAAAAATGAATGATGAAATACGTTGTTTTTAGCTGGAAATTCCCTTATTGATAGTTGATGTGATCGTCTTGTTAATCGTGGCTGAAAAAATGAGATATACTTGTTTTTGTTAATTTTTAGCTGGTCATTAACGATTAGATACAAGAATTTTAATCGATCCCTCCGTCGTCTATTTTCAAGGCTCTCGAGGTTGGCATTCTGTAGGAGCTGGCTGGGAGACACAGACCAGCTATAGGAGATGTAGATAAACCTTACCGGCCCTCCTTTGTATTTTTTCCAGTTTATTTTTGTTTACTTGGGTGTGCGGATCCCAGACAACTCCTGCATATTCTAGAATGGGTCGCACGTAGGTCTGGAATGCAGTCAGCTTCGCCAATACACTGGAGCGCCCCAGGGATCGTCTCAAGTAGCCTAGCTTTTGGAAAGCACGTCTTGAGATGTAGTCAATGTGATCGTTCCATCGTAGATCCGATGTAATGATCACCCCTAGGTACTTAAATGATTCAACTTTTTGCAGAGGTACGCCGCCTACTGAGTAAGAAAATGTGAACTGTTTTTTTTGTTCCGTGTGATGTTCATAAATACTGTCTTTTCGCGTTAAGAGTCATTTGCCACTTCGCGCACCATAAGTTAATTTTTTCCAGGGAGGAATCGATGAGAAGGTGGTCGTCAGGGCTAGAAATTTCAGTGTAAAGAACACAGTCGTCGGGGAAAAGGTTAATCTGGACTGGTATATCATCTAAGATATCATTAATGAACATAAAAAAGTAACGGTTCAAGAACGGATCCCTGAGGCACTCCAGAGTCAACAAAAACAGGTTCGGAAATTGATTCATCTATGACAACCCCCTGTCGACGAAGTGTGAAGTAGTCACTAATCCAATTTGTAATCATGTCGTTCCTTAAGATTTCTTTCAGTTTTATTAATAACTTCGGGTGCTATACTTGATCGAAAGCTTTTGAGAAGTCCAAGAAGACCACGTCCACCTGGCCTCGACGGTTTTAGACCTCAGAAAAATAATGCGTGGTTTCAACCAACTGAGTGGAAGTAGACAGAGCTTTGCGGAAACCGTGTTGCCGAGGATGCAGTAAGTTACTTGATTCTAAAAAATGACAAATGTGCGTAAATGATACATGTTCCAGTACTTTCCCCGCAGTACGCAACAGTGAAATTGGTCGGTAATTTGTCACAAGCTCACGATCTTCGGCCTTAAAAACAGGGATAACTTTTGCGTACTTTCACTCTGTGGGTACCCTGCCGCTAACTAGAGACCTCCAAAAAATAACTGTAAGATATTTTGCACACCATTCGGCATAACGGCGTAGAAAAGCGTTCGGAACGTTGTCTATCCCGGTAGATTTTTGAACGTCGAGATCGAGCAACAAAGAAAAGATTCCATCTTCGCAGATTGTTAAGTCGTTCAACGGAGGGGTATTCGTCGGCGCCTCAAAAGTGGGGTGCGTGTTATCATCTATTGTGAAGCTAGATTTAAAAAAGAGATTCAAACAGTTTGCCAGTTTTGCTTTGTCACTCACATGCTCCCCGGCCACTTTAAGACTACTGATCGTCAATCTACGAGGCGAGATATACCTCCAAAATTTAGCTGGTGATGTCAGCATAAATTTTGGCAGTGTTTCAGAATGGAATTTCTGTTTAGCCGCTTCAATGCTTTCTTTCAACTGCTGTCTGAGGTCGTCCATGTTACGGCTCCTGCCGTTGTTAGGGCGTCTCTTACAACTTTTCTTTACTCTGCTAATTTTACGTACCAAGTGGATGATGTCGTGGGTCATCCAGAGATTCTTTCTGTGCGTCGTTTTCTTAATTTTTGGCACATAATCTTTGATGCACCGTAGTACCAATGATTCTAAAAAAAAGCCAGAGCTCATCCACATTGCATTGAGGAGAGCCGCTAATGGCTGAAAACTCGCAGAAAGCCTACTCCATTTCGTCGAGAACACAAACATCATTCGCCTGTGCAAAATCAGAGACATACACTGTTTTGCTCTGTTTCTTAGGTTCCGCAGCGATGGAAAGGGACAAGTGAACCGTTTTATGGTAGGAAATCGCGTCCAGAGTGGGAATGACAGGGTCTTTCTGTGCTAGAGTGTTGCTGACGAATACTAAGTCCAACTTAGACCTGGCAGAACCACACACGCGAGTTTCACACTTCACTAGATGGGTCAGGTTGTGAAAAAAAAGCCATGTCAACCAAAGGTTCAGCCTGTGGCGAAAGTGGAACTGGGTAGGTGGACGACCAATCAATTTCAGGCGTGTTGAAGTCCACTGCAAGGATTAGGTTCCGCTCCCCTAAATTATTGTTCGTAACGTAGTCGTTTAACTTGATAAAGAATGAAGAGTCAGAGCTAGGGGGGGGCGATAGCATGCTCCTATTACTATAGTTACTTCTCCCAGACCTGTCTTAACCCATAGGCATTCCAGATCGGGAATGTGAGCTAGTCTGGTTACGAGAAGTTCGTCCCTAAGTATCACTGCCACACCTCCCCCTCGTCTATCACAGTCTTTTCGAAGCATCCGGTTACCCCGTTGGAACTATTTTACGGTCTGCCATGTCATGGTTCAGCCAGGTCTCCGTAACAAGAATAACATGAGGCGAGTAAGCCAAAATGAGGCTCTCGAGGTCAACAACCTTGTTTACCACACTTCGTGCATTAATTTTTAATAAAATGAATTCATGGTTACAGTCAGCTACCTCCAAACCCGGCCTTCTTTCTGGTAACGCTCATTGTCACGCATTGCCCTCAGCGTCATTGATAGGTAGGGACGGGGACGCGTGGCACTTGTATCTGCTCTGGGTATTTTCGTCCCAGCTATAGGTGGTAGTGTTCACCTTAAGTTTATCATAAAGCAACTTTACTTTGGCTCCTTGCTTCTTTTCCTCTGCCTCACTGTCCCAAAGATTCTTACGAATCTCAAGAAGTCTTTTTGAGTAGTCATCAGATACACTTATCTTACTGCCTTTCAACTTGTGACAGTTTTTCATTATTGCGGCCTTTTCACTGTGGCCTCTGAAAGTTATTACTACCGGACGATTCCCGTTAGGCTGCCTCATACCCAACCTGTGCATTCTTTCAATAGTCTCTGCCTTAGCCCCCAGAATACCCTGAAAGATGTTTTCATTAATATTGTTTAGCAAAGTATGTTCTGTCTCGTGCTCCGCCTCTTTTATGCCTCTAACTATAAGGTTATTTTTCCGAGAGCGATTTTCTAGGTTATCAAATTTTATCGTAAGGGACTTCATTTGTGAGTGAAGATTGCAGACTTCATTTTCCAATGCTTGGACCGTTTTACGTGTTTCACATACATCAGAGAGCTTGCCATCAATAGTACTGAGTCTGGTTTCGAGCTGCTTGAACGACGCATCAGCAGAGTTCTGTTTTTCTCTGACTTCTGTTACTGTTTTAAGGATGTCCTGCTGCCTGTCGACCACTTTGTTCAGAATCTCTTTCTGGGACTCTATCATTTTTTTTTTTCATTTCGATAAACATTTCCTCAGTAGTTGGTCCAGGGTTCTCCTCGACATCTCCCGAAAGGCACAGCAGTAGTTTGATAACAGAAACACAGACGCAGACACATTGAAAAACCGTATGTGGGCACGGCAGAATAACAACACCGAGTTCATCAGAACAGTAACAAGATTTTCTGTCACCAACCTGAACGGTAAGAATCGGCAGCATTTTAGACATGATCGCGGCGCTTTCGCCGCGCCCACTGAAGCTTGCAGTTGCAGTAGCTGTTCTTATGCCCGTCGTTGAAGGCTTCATTCGTAGGTCCCCTGCCAGAGTGCGCTTGAACAGTGTTTCCGAGTCGCCATCGCGCATGCGCGCGGATTGTAACGTTGTTGATGCGTTGATAGGAACCATCGGTAAGCTTATCATCTCCGCTGGGACCGTCCCGTCGCAGATTATGTTGTCGCTGGACACAGCGAAGATTCCGCCGAGCAGCACCTGAACGATAAGATACGGCAGCATTTTAGACGACATGATCGCGGCGCTTTCGCCGCGCCTTGATCCGATTCGGCGTACTTGATACGTAGTCCGGCATTGCATGTCCCTAACAGCTGAAATAGAAGTTGATCATGCAGCCAGACTTGATGAGTACGCGAGGGAACGACAAACGTGCACGCTAATGAGAAACATTGACTAAACGACAGCAGCCTTCGTCGCTGATCAACAACCAAGAGCGAGTATTTTGTCTCCTGTACGTTCAAACTGTCAAAAAATATTAGGAAGCTCAATAGGGAAACACAAGTAACACAAAATAGGGTCCGAGAAACCGCGTTCAATCCCTGGCTTCAGCTGACGGAAAGCAGGGTTGCAGGACTCTGACAATTAAACACTGCGCATTAAAAAGGAGATAAAAGAGACACTCTTGAAGGAACTTTGGAGTGAATGTTAAGTCGCATTAGGCACACAAGAAGCTTTCGGGAGACCCAGTCTAGGTCACTGCAGCTCAATACACCAGCAGGATCTAGCTTCCTTGGCCGAGGGTGTTTGCGCTCACTTGAAAACGTGCTCACGCGTTTTTATACGAAACCACCTGAACCGGCGATTTCCAAAAAGTGTCCATTGTGACCATACCGAGCGTTGCCGTCACAATCTTCCGCTGACGGAACGAATCTAGCTTTAAAAAAAAGCTGTAAAATTTGGATGACGTTAACAGCACTTTGCTAGCTCCAAGCGTGCCGTGCCATTCAAAAACAACATGAAAAAAAAAGCGGGCAAGAGGACACATAAATGCTGGCGTAATTGGGACTATCCATTTTTTTTTTTTTTGGGGGGGGGGGGGGGGGGGGACATTCCGAGACTGCGTATTGCTCGGGCCTTGTTCCGTGTCCTGTGTTTGTTCGCTTGCCTCCAAATCTGGAATCGGTTCAGCTTTGCCCTGGAGTCTGACGATCCATATTTCCGTATATTGTAATGGCGACAAATATTTTCGAGGGTTGAAACAACGTATTCGAGATGCTGAGTACAAGATAGTGAAAAATGTAATTAAGAGAGAGTAGTGAATACTCTAGACAAAATGTATTTGCAAGAGACCGACACCGGACGTATTGTCCTTTCTGGTACTGGCACTTTGTGGTAGAGGTGCTGGATACAACCCATGCAGCGTACCCCTATGAGGGCCCGCAGATACGAACTGCCGGAGGGCACTGTATCACACCCGCCGGAAGGTGCCCTGCTCGCGTCGAGATTTGCGAAGAAAGCTGCCCGCTGAAGTTCGTCGTTATACAGGACTGTGCGATGAACGCTATATTCGGATCGGACGTTTTGTGCGAGTATGGCGCCGTCATTGACCTTGGAGCAGACCAATTGACACTGCAAAAACTTGTACTGCCTTCGGCACCGGAGACAGTACAGGCTTTCGCAGCGTCAACTGGTCAGCGGAGGATTCCGACGTGATGTCAGCCGCAATCCGTCCTCGCCGTCCATGCGAACCTTCCGCCGCGGTCAAGTATCTTTGTACCAGCCGAGACTCATGAAGTCACTTGCGGCGAAGCTCTGCTAGAAGGCAGCGTTTAACTTCTCTTGGGAATAGAAATCGGCGTCGCCAGGGGCGTGACGTAGCTTGTTGATGTACGTACCGCAGTGCTTGTGACAAACCTCCGACAGGAGACCCAACACCTTCTGATGGGCACCACTATCGGCCCCATCGAGCACCTCCAGGACCCAGCCGCCATCACTGCAATCTCAGAGGAATTGTCGCCAAGGCAGCAAAAGAGTACACCAACCTTTCAGGTCGGCGTCAATCTTGAGCTCCCAGCTCCAAAGCGACACCGAACTATTGACCTTCTTTCCGAATTCAAGCACTGCTTTGCGACGTCGTCGAAAACGCGCCAAACAGCCGGTTTGCAAACATCGCGTCGTTACCGACTACGATGCGCACACAGTCCACCAGCCGCCGTACCGTATTTTTGTGAAAGGGAGGGAAGTCATCCCACACAACGTTCCAGAATTCTCGAAGATAACATCCTCCGGCCGACGTGGGCTTCGCCAGTCGTCCTGGTAAAGAAAAGGATGGAACATTGAGATTCCACGTAGAATACCGTCGACTAAACGCGGTTGCGAAAAAGGACGTCTAGCCGCCTCCCCGTGTCGGCGATACTCTTGACCGTCTGTGCAACCATCATGGCTTTTCGTTGGTGGGCTTGAAATGTGGCTACCGGCAGATGGAAGTCGACGAACGGGACCGTGAGAATACTGCCTTCGACTCGCCCGATGGGTGGTACAAGTTTGAAGTCACGCCTTTCGGACTTTTCAGGTCAGCCAGCACCGTGCCACAGACACGGTGCTGGCTGACCTGAAATGAAAGAGCTGCTTCGTGTACCTCGAAGATGTAGTATTTTTCAGGAAATTTCGACGAGCGCCTGAGACGACTCCAAGCTGTACTGCAGGCCATCAAAACGGCTATACTCATGCTCGAGCCGACGAAATGTCAATTTTCTTGGCGGTGAAATGAAGTTCCTGGGTCACGTTGTGAGCAGCGAAAGTGTAAGTGCTAATCCTGTGAAAACACCCGCCGTTGCCGAATTGCCCCTCGCCTCCACCAGAAATGTTACGGATGAAGACGAAGAAGCGATAAAGTATGAACTGAAAATAAAGATTTATCGGGTGCCAGCGACCAAAGCGAGAAGGAACGACAAGAAAAGAGCAGCGAGCGTCGGCGTGACAGCTGGTAAGCGCGAGGATCTGCCTCGCGCTTAACAGTTTTTTTTCTTCATATATTTGCGGACAAGGATGCGGGACGGATGTTATCGACCGGGTATTTCCATCTTCGGCACACGAGGGACGAGACTGGAGCTTATATTTGAGGTACCCTTTCGAGGGTTACGTACAATTTTTAGATTTGTAACTCCGATCAAAAAGGGACCTTGATGCTGGTCTTTGAGCCCGCGAACTTTGAAGGGTCTTTTTCCGTACGACGCAACCCACTTGAAGTTGATGAAAAGAGGAATTGCGAGGTCCAGCTTTGAATCGACTCTCAGCAATCCTTGCTTTCTTGCAGTAAATGAAGGTTTTATCAGACAAGTTAAAAATTACAAGACACAGGTTTCCCGTCAAGGGTACTTGAAGAGGTTTACAGAGTCTTGGTGAAGAGGTTGGAGGGAACGGCTGGTTAGGTTTTATGAAAGAGACCAGTCAGGCTATTGTCATGCGTTATATTTATAAAATTTAGCACGACATAAAAAAGATTGGTAAAGCGGTATGACATACCTGTGGTTTGTAAGGCGCTCAACAAATTGGTACAGTTGTGTAAGAGGCTTCGTGCAGCGAAAGAACAACACGAATTCTCGTGTGGAACCAAGCACGTAAACCGGCACATCGGTTGCCGTGCGGGATGGGTCTACTGTATCCCGCTGTTTTGCGGAAAGTTGTACATGGGGTTGACTGAAAGATGTGTCAATCACTTCGATGAGCAAAGCGCCTCTTTACGCTCAACACCTTCGGGTCAGCTGGCCGTCCATTGCAGTAGGTATGACTGCTCCGCTCTGCTTAATTGCACCAAGATCTCGATTGCGTTTGAAATTCAGAGGCCCAAGGAAGTTTAGGAGGCTTTTGAAATTAAAATAAGAGAGGGGGGAGGGGGGCAGAACTGCATTAGCCATTCCTCTACTGCTCTGAATGACACTCGAATTTTTTTTATCTAGAATCTGCCACGACTTGGGTGTTTTAAACGTGCATTAAAATCATTTGGTGGGCTAGTTGGCTATACATCTTGGTAAAATTAGCGCTAATTTTACCATGATGTATTAAACGTGCGTTGTTGAGGGACGTGTTTTTTTATCTCTCTTCAATCTTCTTTGTTTTATTAATTATTTTTTTTTATTCAAAGTGGGCTGCGCACAGGCGATCTTGGGGAGTGTACTTTTTTTGTGTATTATTTATCTACTAGATCACAATAAATCAATCAGTTGCGAGTAAGCGCTTGTGTGTGCTACGTGTTCCTTCCCAGTTGTCCTCGTTTCTTCTGCGCTTTAATCGTCACCATGAATCACAACCAACTGGCCCAACTTTCCACCCTTTTATAGTCGGAGTGAATCAGTAGGCAAGACAGCGGTCAGCTCCTTATCAACTGCACTCGGCACCTGGAATATTCGACATAGGATGTTCAGAAGTGAGCCTGGGGCGAGACAAGGTCATTCTGGCCTCCTTATATTTTACACTCGGGCTAAAAGTAAATGCGCCTTCTAGATGAACCCTGAAGCGTTTCTTCTCGGTAATGCACGCGGCAATATCATGTTCAAACTTCGCTTTCTTCATGCCTGTACGTAAAGTGAGAAACGACTATTTTTCTCTTATAACAGCAATACGAAAAAAAAAAATCAAAAGCGAGAATATGTAACTGCCGGTTCCAAATGGCAGTTGAGCTTTGAATATAAGCTTCTGCCGCTTGCCCAAGTGACGCTTTTGCATAAGGATGTGAGATAGGGTGGAACCTATTATTCCTCACAACCAAGCAGACAGAAACAAACGAAGAATACGACAATTTTCACGCTGAATAAATTATGACGATAGTAAACCCTGCAGATGGGGAACAAGGGGGACGAAGGACAAACACACGACTCCAAACACAGCAAGGTGACTGGTGCACGACCGAAAACCTCAGCCTGGTCCTGATATTGAACCAGACACCTTCCCATTTCTAGTGGAGTGTCTACCTACTAAGCTTAACATGAGTTAGACGTCAGTAGAGAAAACAGGTTCTATCAGCTGCTACCAGTCTAACACCAACATTGGTGAACGGCCTGAATTTTAAGGTTATAATGATAATGCAATTAACGCAAAGGTGCAAGCGAGCAGGACAAGAATGACGATAATAATCCGTGGAGATGTGGAACAAGTGGACAAGAGGGACAAAGGACAGACACGTATCTCCAAACAGAGATAGGTGACGTTGCGCGACCAAAAAAAAAAACCCGCACGGTCCTGGTATCGAACCTTGGGAGTCCTGGTATCGAACCAGCGAACCATAAAGAGCTTGTCTAGAACGCTTTTTTTTTTTAATACGTAAAGAAGAAAACGACGTGTTGCAGAGTTCGGTGAGCGAGGTGAAGGGTAACACGAACTTCTTGATTGCTTGACCAAAGCTTGGCAACGTCCCATTGATCATCTCTCACGCTCCCCTAGGAGCGGCCTGCCGATTTTTTC
Source organism: Ixodes scapularis (assembly GCF_016920785.2). Classification (NCBI taxonomy): domain Eukaryota; kingdom Metazoa; phylum Arthropoda; class Arachnida; order Ixodida; family Ixodidae; genus Ixodes; species Ixodes scapularis. The sequence continues at coordinate 95,215,645 of NW_024609881.1, forward strand.
TGCAAACAAAAGAGCATTCGTGAGGAGCATTCGTCCGTCTGCCATGACGCATAGTTGGGCATACTTGGGTAGTAATTCAATTATAGTAATTGAATCACTGTAATTTAATTATTTTGTTTTGTAATTTGTAATTGTAATTAACTAGTTTCGGCTAAAATGAATTCTAATTGTAATTTAATTACTTTCTAGCGTCAGTAATTGCAAAATTGCAGGCCCAATATCAATTACTTTTGCAAAACTTTGCGACGCCGAGAGACCCTCTCTGAGAGCCTCAGCGCTTGCACAAGCGGCCGCGCTCTCGGTGAAACACTGGCACAAAGGCACGCACTCACACACACGTAAAACATAAATAGCGTCGCATTGTTTGTTCTTCTGTTGCTTACACTGCGGGCTGAGAGACAATCCTCTGTGGAGCCTACCTCGATGGCGCCGTGTAGCGCCGTCTGCGTTGCGAGCAGAAAACCATGGCATACACATACCAAAATATTGAAAGAAGAAAAAATTGAGCTTCAGCTCTCAGCGGGGGTTGGGAATTTCGATTGTGTATGAAGTTACTTTATTTCGTCTTTTCCAGTTGTTTTACTTCCCTCTTCCAGTACTGTGACATATTTGTATCTTTGTATTATATTCAAGTTTATTTCCTATTGGTTTTATTTCGAATATTGTTTGCATAAGAATTTTGGAGACTGACTTCGCACCTGTGAATATTGTCACCAATGATTCGGGAGCTCCAGTTCGGTTCTTATATATCTGAGACATTATAATTTCAACTTCATGTAAATAATTTACAGTACCATGATGTTTGTATGTAAATGCGGTCATACTGGCGCGTGTGGATTTTAGTTTTATATTTGCACTTGTAAAATATTCGTAAATGTAAAACTCGGATTTTTATTTGCCTGGCTAACAAAAGTCTGTCAACTCAATTTTTTCTTTAGTGATCTGGCGTCTCCCATCATATTAACTAATTTTAACTAATATTAACTAAGTGTATGTGTAATTATCAAGCAACAAGCACTTTTTTATGTTCTACGTTATCGCTTGTCCTGTATACTTCTTGCCCTTGTCTTTTTTGCGATTTGTTGTATACATAGAAATACATTACCCTCGCCTGTGCTCTGTCTTATTTTGTAACTTTTTTTTGTTTGTTTTGTGCTCGCTTTTATTACACATTTCTTGGAACGGAGAAACAGCACTGCTTCTCATATTCATCATGTCTAAGTATGCATCGCAGAAAGGAGTAATTCTTATTGTCATCGAATCAGGGGTATGACAGCCACACACCCTTGTTGTTTCAAACATAAGCTATGGTTCAAATAACAAACTACAATGATTATAAACTTGGTCTAGCATAGAAACCATTTTTTAACAATCCAGGGAGTTATTTGCTTGCACTTTCTTTTCTGCAATTGAAAAGAAACAGGCTCTTTCGCACGCAAAGAAAAATGTATTTTCTCTTTTTCTTTTTAAAATTTTTTTCGACAAGTATTTTGGCAGCCAGTCCGCCGAGGTCTCTTGGCAACCAGCTGTACACCAAAACACGTCCCGTAAAATGTAGCAAAAATATTTAAACGTCTTATTCAAGAACGTATATCATGTATTTATAACGTAACATCGTTTTATGGTGCAGCGACTCAGACGCGGCGGAGAGTAAACACCCAATTTGTTCTTCTCTGTTTCTTTTGGTTTTTTTTCACATAGTCCATCTGCACAACCTCCACGTTCTAATGGGATTATGCAGCAGTCGTAAAACGGGCTAATGCGACAAAACTACAGCCAGGCGCAAAAGCCTCATCAGCGCTATGGAATCAACAGCGCACGTAGCCCCACTGGATACGTGATCCCAGAAAGCACACAGAGCCTGCTTAACCTCGCCTTGCTGCATAATAAAACATGCCATATGAAGACACGCACATGAGACTTCCGCGGGTCGAGGCAGTCTCGTTGGCTCACGTCGATACGGTGCTTTTGCATGGCTTTAGCTAATGGTATAATTAGGCGCGGTTAATGTGCAGTATAACCGATATCTGCATGATTCGCTGGATGCGCGGGTGCTCTGGGGAACACTTTCGCCGACAGATGACGTCACCGGCCGCCCATTCACGTAGCGCCACGTAATGATGTGACAAAATCGTTTAGAAGTTACCAAAAAAAAAAACAACTCTAATACCCGAAATAATGAAAAATAACGCAGTGCTAAATTATGTCTCCGTTTTTTATATCTTTATTTTGTGTTTTATCCGTCAACCTTTGCTTGGCATCAGAGGTGTGAACTTACATTAGTTATGCGTTCGGGTTTAATCGCTCTTTGGCTGTTATGAGTGTTTGCGATTTCTTATGTCAATTTTGTCGCCTAATGACGTTTCACTTTTGCTCCATCTTTCGCTGTTGCAATTAGGTAAAGTATGGTTTCTGTTTCATACATGCGTTCTTTATTCGTCTTCTGTTTCCGGTTGATTGCGTGTGCACAAATGGTCACATTCATTATTTTTATAGTTCATAACCATTCCTGTAAAATTATCCAGTGGTGTGCCAAATACTCAGCAAAGTATTTAAGATAAGATACTAAATACCCATTTGAAAATCTACTATTTAGAGTGATATTCAAGTTATTTTTAGTACGAATTATCTTCAGTAAAGTACAAATACCTTGAAAAAGTAATTGAATTACATTCGAGGAAACTTTGCAAATGTGTATTGCATGCTGGTAACGTAAGAATAAAAGGGTCAGAAAGGGGTGCTCTATTTGCGAAGAATTCGCTGAAATTCACATTTTTTTAGGGTCTTTTAGACTTTTAAAAAAGCGCCTTAGCAGCCGCAATAGATGTTCGCTTTAAAATATATCGGGACTTGCAACATAATGGGTGCCGAAACAGTTTAGCGACAAACGGGACTCACATATCGTAGATATGGCACCTGTCGTGCTTTAGTTTAGCGGCAGGCTCGGCTCATGGCGCATTCCGCGCTAGGTTCGTAATATTCCCGATTCGGGGGACCTGACATGTAGGCCGGTACAGCACATCCCAGCCAGCCTTGTTGTTGACAACGCGTTGGAACGACACTATAGTGCACGCGTAGGAGAAACGGCGACTAAAGTAAAGCATCCTCTGCCGCTGATCAACAAACAAGAGCGAGTACAGCCTCCAAACATTTTTAACAAAATTGATCGAACATCAACCGGCTGGTAGATCAGCGGCTTATCCCGGCGTGAAAGTGCAAGTCAACGAAGCTAGGCGTGTGCCTTCTTCCACACACGACGCGTAGTCTCGCTGGCCTATTTTTTCACGCCGCGATAAGGCGCTGATCTACCGGCCGGTCGGCGTTCATACAATATTGTTAAGAAAATCTAGAAACTCTATCTTCAAACTGTTAACGGCGGACGACCAGACTCGAGATTCTGCAAGGCAGAAGATCCTCCTTACCGTGGAGGAGGAGGAAGCAGGCAACGGTGGACAGGGTAGGGAGGGAGAAGCGAGGGGAAAGGTGGAAAGCGCGAACTGTTCGTCGGCATTTAAGGAAAAAAAAAAAGGGAGGTCACTAGAGAAACACAAGAGAATGTCCAAGATGTCGCCTCTAAACCCTGCCCCCTGTTCACTTCTCCACCAGTTCAATTCCTTCCTGACGCAAGGAGGTCAAGATGGTCAAGTTTCTAAAATCAGAATTCACCCGTTTAGAAATAACGGTCTTCCCCTGGCGGTAAACTGGCTTCGAGGCGCTTGAGGATGAAACAATGGTGCATTCGCAAGGAGATGAAAGAAACGCTTTTGATGAAACTTGGGAGCAAAAGTTAAACCACAAGCAGATTTGTGAAAACCTAATGTAGGTCACAGCAGCTCAATAAAGCCAGCAGGGTTTAGCTTCTTTGACCGAAAGAATGCATGTGCTAGCATGAAATCGTGCCCTTGGGCATTTTCATTCCATAACCTCCTAAGCCGGCGATTTCCGAAAATGTTTCATTGTGTTGACGTCAAATTCCTCCCCTGACGGAGCCACTCTAGACTCAGAAAAAACGTGGGGTCTGAGTGTAAAATCCGAATTACGTCACCAACGCTTTGCTAGTTTCAAGTCATTCAAAGGCAACTTAGGAAAACATATTAAGTGAACAAGAGAGATAAAAGCGCGCGTACTTGGGGTTATGTCTTTGGTCTTTTGTTAGAATTCGGAGACTACGTTTTCCTTTTTCTTTTCCTGTTCTGTGTTCTGTCGTTTGGTGCCAAGTTTGCAATCGGTTCAGCTTTGCTTCGGAGTCTGATAATCCCTGTAAATTGTTCCGGAGAAATCCTTTTTCCGAAGTTCCACATTGTATTTTAGGTACTCAGTACAAGATAGTGAGAAATGTAATTAAGATAGGGTAGTAAATATTCTATAGTCGGTGATAGGTTGAGAGGAGTGTGCCCGAAGCTACGCCCACCTCCTTCCTGTTTAGCAGAGCGAACGCTGGAGAGAAGGCCGCCTCCAGGCCACATGACGTCAATTTTCCGTTAAATTCAGCGGGAAAACTGAAATGGTGAATAGGTCACGTGGTGTACATTTTTCGTTAGATGTAGCGCCGAAACTGAATTGGTGCATAGGTTACATGACGAAAATTCTGCGCTAAATTTACTGGGAAAATGAATTGGCGCATTGGACACGTGATGCTAAATTTCCGTTAAATTAACCTGAAGAAAAAATTCCGATGACCCCTAAGCACTTCTTATGGGTTGTGAACGCGAAAGCATGAATGCCGTTCTTCCGCTTCCTTTGCGGCGTACTAGCGTGTAAGGCCACGTTTCGCTACCGCCGAGGTTCCGGCCGGCGGCCGAGCGCGCGCTCTCGTAAAGCGGCCACCAATGGCTATCTAGGAGCCGTTGTGCTCGGCCAATGGGAGAATGGGGTTTTCATTCGCGTTGTGTTTGCGGTTATAGACGCTGCCGGCTCCACTCCATGGGATAGTTAATGCTTTCTCATTAAAAGTATTCGACGTCAGAATATACATAGCTGAAAATTTTGGCTGGTAGCTTAATGATTCTATCACATTACAAGCGCTTTATTCAAGTCAGTCTTCACGTGCAACACAGACGGAAAGAGAGCTTTTGCAGTACTCTCTTAAATGTGTTGTTTCCAGCAAGCTAATTGCTAATCACTGCATTGGTTTGAAGGGGAAAAGAATAATACGCACAACTTTCCACCGAGCAAGTTCGTACGCCCGCCGTTTGGGGCAGGATTTTATGCCGAAAAGGTTCATTTTGGTCAATGCTAGCGGCCGCCTTTGTCGAGTCGCTTTATCAAAAGAGTGTACGAGTAAATGAAAGCATAGGAGCGCAATTTTGATCTGCCCATCATGGCCATATTTGTTTTTATTTATTCCTTTAAATTAGGCTTTTGCCGTTGAACTTACCCCTCTCCATTTCTTTTGCCTATAGGGGGTATTCACTGAACACCATATTTGAGGGCGCTGGCTCACATTAATAGGCTAATCTTGATGGTGCGGAACGCACGTTGCCAAAGAGCTGTGAAAGCTTGTTACCGGCAGGCGCTCAGCAGTCGTGCCTCCAGTATGGCCGCCAGTGAATGCTCAATATACAACAAAGATAGGCCCTCTATAAACATAGAAACTTTCCCATCAATTTCATTGTTACTGGCGAGTTGTTTCCAAGCTTTTCCTGGATCCTGAACGAAGTTGCGGGGAGAAATTGCCCCGTCCGAAGCGGACCTTATATAGGCGTTCGAATACGCATTGTTTTCTTTTTTTTCGCCATGCGTAATAAAAGTTATAGCCCCCGTCGCTGTTTTCCATTCACGCCCAGGAGTCCGATCAATTCTTTTAAAACCTCGAACCCGTTTGTGCGAAGGTTATATCGCGAGAAACAAAAAAGTCACTTAAATGCAGCGCGTCACATTCGAAATATGAATACAGTAGAGCACACTCCTACAAAAAACGAAAAAATTAAACGCTTGTGTCTACACACACACAAAAAAAGAACGTAAAAAGAACGCACAATTTTAGTATAAAAGCACTTACTGTCCGTCGAAGAGAAACACATACTAGAACTAAAGAAAAACCCGCAGTGAAACTACTAAGGCATCATACAGCAAAACAAACAAACACACACACACACACGCACACACACATACACACACACTCACACACGGTGCTGGTTGAGTCAGGATGACACAATTACACGCGGACACGCCTCCTGAAACATGTTTGTTTCATGCAGATAAGTATATGTTTGCTTCGAACATGCTCGCATGCGGTTTTTGTGTGACCAATGTAACATGAGCACATCATACAAGGAAAAAACACAGCTAAAAACAATGTCTCCATGCTTTATATGTATGATGTAAGAGCAGTTTGACTGTGGCTTAAATGCACGCCCACTACCAGCGTGAGTGATAACCCAAATAGTTGTGGCTCTCTGAAGAGGTCACGTGATCCTGTCGCAAAAAAATTAAACCGTACACTGTTAGCAAGTGCCGTGTATTTGGTGAATATTTGAGGTGAAAAACACGCTATTTACACAAATTACGATAAATTTACACGATGAGTAACGGATAATACGTTCAGATATCATGCGAGGTTGTAAAAAACGTGTTTTGGTTCGGTCATACACGCATAACCGTGTAGCCGACCTCGATAACACGCATCGCCTCCGGCGACGACCGCGGCATTGCCGGCTATCGAAGCACCGGAATGCTTGGGGACACACTTAGAAAGGACCGTCGAGACAAATGCCGCGGAAAGAAACATGTCTCAGAAACAGATATGCACCAAAAGCAATTACGCCATGTCGCGGGACGTTGGCGAAACCCGCGCTTACCGTGGCCCGCCGCCATTTTCTGGTCGATGGCAATGCGGCTTCCCTCATGTCGTCCATGTTTGCATTTAGTTTAGGGCCCTTGATAATAGTTTCTTACACGCCACAAATAAAGTCATGGGTCCAATTATTCCTTCCAAACAGTTAAAATGGATATAAAAAGCGTGTCTTCGATGTGAACACGTGACATTGCAGTTGGTTTCGTTTTTGCTTCAACCTTCAACTGCTTCAACTGCAAGCGATCTGGCCGATCTGGCCATGGCGCAAGCGCAACGTCGATGTAAGGTGGAAGCAAGAGCCGGTTGGCTTTCGTTCTTTTTGTTTGACCGGAGAAATTTCTGGCAGCCACTATTGTTTTGGTTTGACGGGACGCGAGAAGCTTCGCATAGAGCTTCGGAGTTTGCGAGCACATAGTGAAGACGTGACCGGAGAAGTGCCCCTCTGATGTTCCCGGAAGACGGAAAGTACCATTCGTTGTGTGTGCTTTGAAAGCGAGGGGAGTCACAGGGTCCACGAGTGCGCAACCACAAGCCAAGGTTCACGACAGCGCTGCGTTCTTCGGCGATCTCGTTCTGTTTGGGGCAACACGGCGATGCGAGAAAGGGCCGAAACGTTTGTGGTGTGTGGTGCGGTGCTTGTAGGTAGAAACCCGCACTAACGCGGAGCTCATATTGGTTGTTGTGGGGTTGCGTTTGACGGGTTTAGCCCCGTCGTCGTCAGCTGATCCGGTCCAGCTGGTCGGGGAGGACGCAGCGAGCGTTCTTAAAAGTAAATCTTCCTTCGTTCCGTTTCAAAATGTGGAAGATTCCCGACGCATACCGTGAGTAAAATGCTGCGGACGTTTTCAACAAAATTACGTCGTTTTAATTGAACAAGGGACTTCGGATAGTTTCCCTAAATCTGCCGTTTCTATGCTTCGTGTCGTTAGACTGCATTTGCGCAGCGACGTGTTCGCACAGCGACGCACACCGCTCGAGTAGATGATTCGGTCCCGCAAACGACCGGTTATACAGAATTTCAGGAAAACTTAAGTCACCACCGATGTTTTCCTGTAAATCTCGTGTGACTCGTGTGAGTTTGTTGCGCTCATCATGCGGTGTGAATAAACTAGGGCAAGATTTTCTATCTGCCTCAGATGCATGAACTGAGACCAATTTTTTACGTAGAGAACATAGTGGTTTTTCTTTACATTGGGAAGAGGCCCGAATTTGTCTCTTTTCCCTCTGGCACTGCCCCAAGTTTCAAGTTGCAGTTTCAGTAGACATACCTACTAACAGGTACAAACTGCTTTAAAGCAGGTAAAAGACTGGGAAGTCAGGACGGTGCGGACACCGTGTTTTGCGCTTCTCGCAAGGTGACTGATGCTTTTGCGAGGTATGCGGAATATGCAAACGATTTTGTTATGCCCTTCGTTTGCGTCTCCAGAAAAAAGAGGAAGATTATTTACAAATTTAGGCGCAATCACAAGCCAAGATTTACGATAACAGTGCGTTCGCTTCGGTGGTCCGTGTAGTGGTATTATACGCTGCTTTCTGCAACACCGCGTCATGACGAAGAGCTGGAACGGTCACGGTCTGTGCTGGGCTAGCGGTTGACAGAAACCCGCATCGCCCGCATCGGCACCGAGTGCACTTGGGCTGTTGATGCTCGAGCCTTTCATACGCGGCTTGTCGCCAGCTGATCCTGCTGCTCGACGGTGAGGAAGCGGCGAGTGTGACCTCTGAAGTAAATGTAAATCCTCGTTCATCCAGTTATCCAGTGTCAAAGTGTGGAAGATGTCCAACGTGTACTGAGGGCGGGAACTACGAGCGTTTTGCCTTGCTTTCATAACCGAAACCAGAGCAGCGAGATAATTGCCTTGCGTACTCCAAAATGACGCAAGCAATAAGTTTCAACAGGTCGAGTACGTCACCGCGGATGTAGGCGAGACTGTGCACTGTTTAAACGCTTGCGTATCCACTAGTGCTACCAGAAAAACGACGTCAACAGAGAAGGAGCTCGCGATTTTAGCATAATGCAGTGCCACGGGCTCGTGAATTTTCACTGTGGCTATATAAAAATATAAAAAAAAAAACAAAAAAAAAACGCATCAGCGCAACATTAATGATCACGAATAACACCGGTCACAAACTCCCAAGCCTCACCGCTTCGCTCGACACCAACACGACATACGACAACAATCTGCATCAAAACGCCCCAAAAGTGAAAGCGTCTGTTCCCGTACGCGTACTACAACTAGCGGAAGTGAAGTGTTGGGCGGATGTCCTTCACAATAATATATATAAAAAATGACTTGCGCAAGTATAATTTCCATTGATTATTGAATACGTACTGATAAAATCCCAATCATTTGTTTTTCTATCTGATTCAAGCGAGTCGGACTGCTCATAACACTGGTCGAGCATGAAAATAACAAAAATTGGAACTTTTTCATGGCCGGTTTAAGATTTATTGTTAGTATATCGCTGTTTTTCGCAAAGGACTCATTTTACAGATTTTGCCTCCACACTTTTTAAATGCAAACAATTCTTACATACGGCTGTCCATTGTGCCGTGTTTTGTGTCTTCTTCTATAAATCGGTAACGGTCAGGGACCAAAGAGCTCACCCGTACATGTCAAGCATATATACGCCGCGGGGAGAGTCCGTTGTCAGTAGGAAGTGTCGGGCGTAGTGTCGGTGTTGTGTTTGTGTATGTGTCGCTGCTGTGTCTTACGTGGTGCTCGTGTTGTCTGTGATGTATGTAGAGTAGCAGTCTACTCGTGATAGTTCCCAGCGTATAAACCGATTCCTGCTTTTTTTTTCATTGGTTGCTAGAAATCGCACTAGGTGGCGCAAGTTACCGCCCGATTACAAGAGTTTGCTTGAGCTATTTATCCATGTAAGTTCAATATTCGTGTTTATTTTGTTTTTGTTTTTGTTTTTGTCTAGCGGTTTTGTCGTAGCTGCCGACGCCACCGACCGCCGACGATGCACGTAGGTACCTTTGCACGTAGCTACGTCCGCCGCTCGGAGACTGTTTACTGTGCATAAAAGACATCGAACGAGAACGAACGCGTCCTGTATGCTTTCAGTTCGGCTGAAAGGCGCGGCTGGCTGGGCTCGTCCCTTGCCTGTTCTCGGCTGCTGGCCGCCATGTTTCGTAAGGAACACGTTGAACCGTGCTTCTCGGAAGGCAAACACGGTGTAGCGTGTTAACTTTACACAGCACCTCATGTGTAGACGAAAAACACAGATGGCTCCGTGTAAAACGAACACGTTTCGACGTGTCCGCTATGGGACAACAGTTTACACGTCTGGGCGTGTTATTTTTGCTAACAGTGTATTTCTTTTTTAATTAGTGCGAGCGATAAAGCCGTTCCCTTCGCTCTTCCGCCCAAAAAAAAACTAGGGTGACTTTTTTCGCAGACGAGCAAACTCGAAGACGTGTGAATACTACGCTTCGTTTACCCTATGCACTGAAGTAAAAATATGAATTTTTTTTTAACCAGACACGATGGAAAAATGGTGTTTTAAAACGAATTTTGAACAAAAAAACATTTGGAGCTATTTATATCGCGAAACGAATTTGTAGTTGGCACCCGCGCGACCCCCCGGAAAAATGGCAGCTAAAGTCACGTGACTGATCGCAACAGTCACGTGGTGCTTGCACATTTCCGGAAGCTTTTTTTTTTATTTTGAAAATAAATCAAAGAATAATAAGTAATTTTAAGTGCCCATAGGAAGCTCACAAGATATCTCAAGCACCACGTGATAGACATCGGCAACGGTCAGATATTGTGCGCGTGAAGTCCGTGCTCCGAGGTGCGAGAGCTTGGCGCTCCTTTCACTAAACCGACAGGAGTGCCACCGGAGACTGACACTCGAGCGCGCTCTTCGTGCACCGAGAATTTCTGGGAGCGTGAGTGACTTCTTTGCGCTTCGTGACATCACGTGCAGAAACAAGATGGCTACGCTGTTGTCGAGACGAAAGGCGTAGCCGGACCGCTGCCCCTTTTCAGTTGATTAGTGCTTAACACAGCAGGTAAAAAAGATTCCCTTTGAAGGCCAAGACTGCAGTTAGCGTTCCGGAAAAGGTTTGTTAGTGCATCTCGCCTGAAAATGAACTCATCTCTCAAACGGTATACCGTGCCGATAGCACAGAGACAGAAAAGTTGTCGAGATGAGGAGACGTTCCGATTGCTACCACTTTTATAACGCTTAGCCCAGCGAATAAAGATGCTTCGATTGGAAAGTCGAAACATCAGTTGGCGTTGAGAAAAAGGTTTTGTACGTGCGTCTTGATTGAAAACGAATAGATCTATCGAACGAGCGTGATGATTGCTCGGCGAAAAAAAAAGTGTGATGAAAAGGCCGACCTCTGCCTTTTCTTAAATGGTTAGCCCAGCAACAGCGAATAAATATACTTAAATTGGAGATACGAAACATCAGGTAGCGTTGCGGGAAATGTTGGTTTATCCATCTCGCCCGAAAACGAATTCGTCTATCAAACGGTAGCGTGCCGACAGCACACCGGCAGAAAAGTTGTCGAGAAGAGAAGACAATCGGACCTCTGAAAATTTTAGAAAGCTTAGCCCAGAGAATCAAGATACTTCCATCCGAAAGCCCAAAATATCAGTTCGCGTTGCGGAAAAGGTTTGTTCACGCATCTCGCCTGAAAAAGAATGGATCTTTTGAACGACGATGTGTCGGTATCTGCATAGCACATCGACGGCTTCCGCCTCGCACTGCAGAACGGACTCACAAAATATATGCCACGTTTGAGGATTTCTTGCGTCAACAAGCGGGTTCAAGAATGTTGTATTTAATTGAAATATGAACAGCATGCATGGTCAATAAATAGATCGGCCAAGGTAACTTTCCACATGAGCTCGAAGCGAGTGTTCAAACCTTTCAGGAATATTAAACCGTTAGTAGAAAATTCATAACGTCGCCGTCTCTTTTAATATACACTCTGCCGTTCCACACGAGCCTAATTAATTTATCTTCGAAATTATTTCGGCCTCTGCCCGACCGTATCCAAGAGATGCCGCGTTCGTTATAACCGTACGGTCGGAAGGAGCTCGTGTGGCTTGTCGACAGTTTTGGTGTGTCGCACCCTTGTACGCCATGCTTCCAAAGCGTCAAATGAACGCTTTGGAAGCTCACTCTAGCACCCGCGCAGCAGCACGAAACGAATGCTCGGCATAGTCCTTTTTTAGACTCCTCGCTCAAGCTGCAAGCTGTGCTTCCCCTGATGGCACAGCACTGAAAAGAACGAGTATATTTCGATGTTGGTTTTGGCATAATAATAAATATTAAATTTTTATTTCCATCGATTATGATAGTGGGACTAGATGAAAAGAGCTGAAATTTACATCTGGTCTTTAGGTTGAACAACTGTCAGCTTCAAGTGTGTAAGAAATAGAAAAAAGTAATGCACGGACAGAGGAAGCGACAATTAAAACTCACATGACTATGCACTTTAACCTATCAAATAATCGAAACAAAAATAAAAATCACCTGAAAAAATAAAAGCACAAGTCTTTAAAATGTAGGCAGTCAAAATCCACATTATTAATATAAAAATGATTTAACAAAAAAAGAAGTGCTAATTCAAGGATTTGGAATCCATCGTTTGTTCGCTGAGTGACCATTTTCCACTTATCCGCGCGCCAAGTGGGGTATGCTGGTGAATTTGACTCCAAAGGCGCAAGGTTTAAAAACAAAAAGAAGAAACATGAGTCCCTTATTTTTTTTTAGACTGACGCATAGGCTATATTCATATTGCTTGTAAATAGTAATTATCTTAAAGTTTCCAAATAGTGTAGCAGTGTGAGTGTCACAAGAACCATGACGACCACTAATATTTATTTTTTTTGTAAAAGAAACAGTCCTTCAGTATTGGTCAAAATTAATAAACCCCCGTCATGATGGCAGTATGTTAATTGAGAGTAGAAAAGAGAATTGTAATTTAATAATTAAACATTCGTGGGCAAAAATACAGTAGCAATTTAGTATTTCTATTACTCGGGACAGCTTTGGAATAAGATAATTTATATGACAATCGCATGATATGGTCTCATTAAAAATACGGCTAGAGTTTTGAAGGAACTGACTATTTATATTGGACAGGAATTCAAACTTAGCGGTTTAGATAGTTCAGCCGATTTGTTTTTGGACGAAAAATGATCGATTTTTTATTACTAATGCTTATTTTTCAAGATGTACTATCACGCCAGGATTTTATCTTGAATAAAGTTAGGTTAGCCATATCTATCAAATCATCATTTATTTCAGAAGAAAAAAAATGCGTGTATCGTCCGCGTAGCTGACAAATTTCGCTTTCTTAATATATTCACAACGTCGCTTACGTATAAGTTAAAAAGAAGTGGTCCTTAAAGGCTTCATTGTGGAACACCTGACGGAATAGGCTTTATTCTGGAAGAGTAATTGTTCATGCACACATATTGCTCGCAATATTGTAGGTAGGATTTGAACATTAGTAGTACCTGTCCACGGATACCGTGAATTGCACGTTTTTCTTCAAGTAAGACATCATGACTAAGGCAGTCAAATGTTTTCGTGAACTTGAAATAAAACCCTAGTACAAGATTTTGGGTTGTAAAATGTTTCCTAACGAAATCTTTATGATTAATTAATGCTGTTTCAGTAGAGAAATTCTTCCTGAAACTATATTGCGAAGAGGTAATAATTGAGATTATACTTATTTGAAACGTTTCCTATACGGCGATAAAAATCATTTCTGTAAGGCTTTAAAAAACTGGCATAGAGAAGTGGATCTACCTAGCTCATTTTTATCACTTTTTCTGCACGAAATAATCTTTAACTATTTCCATTCGTCTAGGAAATACACCCGCTTCAAAAGAGGGATTAAATATGTGCGTTAAAACTGGAGAGATTATGTCGATGACGTAGTTAACTGGACAAACTTCTATTTTATCTGGATCGAAATATGCGTTGTTTTTAGTGGCATTACCACATTACTGTGGTAATGCCACAGTAATGTCCTCGAAATAATTGTCCCCGAAAAACAAAAGAATTGCAGTTTCTCATTCGAATATATTTGCCAGAGTCGGAACCATCAACACTCCCAGCTAGATTTTCAAAATGGTCATTTAACACATTTGACGTGAGTTGACCTGTTAGGTGAACACATTTATGGGTAGCAAAGTTTCAATGGCAAAGATGATTCCTGGAGATGGGGAAGAAGAGGGACAAAGGACAAACACAAATCAGGAAACGCAGGTTTGATACAGGAGCACTCTTAATTAACCAACGAACCAAAATGCTTCCACATAATATCTGTGCGACCATTTGCTTCAGGAAAAAAGAGAGAAATAATATCTTTAGTTTTTTATTTAGGTTTTTTCGATATAACTTGCAGTTTCAAAGAGCGCCCAAAACGCGTTTTTTTTTCTTTTAAGAAACCGTTTATATAGCGCATCCCTCATGCTAATATCTTTTTTTTTTCATGGCACAGGTTATTTATGGCTTTCAAGTATTTTAGCTCGTTAGATAGATTTATACGAAAAGTGATGTCTATATAATTTAAAAACCTCTTCTGAAAATTTGTATTCAGCATCTTCGGTAACATGGTGCAACAGCACGGTGTCCCAATTTTTAGCTGCAATGTCTATTTTAAAGGTATCGAGGTTATTGGTTTTTTATATCTTGGAAAATTATACGTTGGAGTTTTTTTTTATCTTTCAACATCAATTATATTGCACACGCAACAAAAAAACAATGAAGACTGTCACTTAGGTCACTACTAATTATTCCCCTTTTCTCTCGATCTATGAGAAAATTCGTTATAAATAAATCTAAAACAGTTGTTGAGTGCGTAGAAATTCTTGCGTGATTGATGGTGGTGTCTATATATCCGTTCAATCCAACAAGTATCTCCGTTTTCCTTATAGTTTCGCTTACAAAAAACAAATTTATATTAAAACCACGAGCGCAAATGACGTTATAGTGACCTTCGTTCGCAAGTCCTTAATTTTCATGAACTTCGCAAATTGATGAATTCGCGAAATTTAAGGGCACGCGAAAATTTTTATCCTTAGGAGTTTCAGTGCAGGCGTCGGGAATTCGCGAAATTCAGTGGCCACGATTATGTCCTCTGTGACCGATTCGCGAAAAATAAGGGCCGCGAAAATAAAAGGTTTTACAGTATTCCCATTGCGATGCCATGCGTACCGAAAACCAGCCCCTCTAGCTCATCTTTTGCAGCGAGAAGGGTGCCCTGTTTTTGTTAGTCGTGTTTTCAACCATAAAGACATCGGGCTGGGTTTTACGCAGCATTTTTTTGTGTTTGTTTTGAAGCCATTATTTTTTCGTGGTTTGTCCAGTGAAGCCGATAATAATGCGCGGCACTTTATCGGGTTTTGCGTCTGTTTGGAGTGGAAGTTGCAATCTGGACGCCAGCCCATTGACCTTATGAAAGAAGTTTTCATTTTCAGTTTCGATAATGCCGTGAACCTCGAGGTTTAGTTTCCTCGATTGCCACTCAAGATCCTTAATTTAATTTCATAGTCGCTCAATTTCGCTTTTTTTTATTTTCGCTTCCATTTTCACTTGCCCATTTCACAATAACTATTCCTAATTTCGCTACACAAAATGGCATACCAGAAAGGGTAAAATTTGGTGATTCTCGAAAATATAGTTAATTGGGGTAGCAAAAAAAAAAAAAGAAAATCGTCGGAGTATCTTTGTAAGCCTAGAGTGCGGTGGGAGCTACACGCTCGCCGGACCAATCAGCAGCCACCCTTTGATCATCTGACCCCGCTCTCTCTCTCTCTTTCTCTCTGCGCGTGGGTACAGACTTGTAGGGTACTCGCTTCAAGTATTAATAAAATTACTCGTCGTCGATTATCTTTTGGAGGAGTTTTGTACTCATTTGGTTCCATTTATTTGTAAGTGACCAAAACAGTAGTCTGATTACTTTTGGAAGTACTAGAATTACATGTATCAGTTACCATTTTTTTCCTGCCCTTCCAAGTGGCGCCCTTTACGTGTACGAGTTCCCTACCAAGGACTCGTTCAACCGATTCTCCGACCGGAGGGTGGTATACTAGAGTTATAGGATTAAGACGATACGTTTTATATAATCCGTTGATTCTAATTCAAGAATTGACAGTGCGAAAAAAAACTGTTTTCAAAACCGACAGAGAAACCTGTCTTTTTTAAATAATCTGAAGTTATCGGAAAAGTAATCGCTACTTTCTTCAAGTAACGACCAATTACTTTTCTCCTCGAATAATCAAGTGATGTAATTGAAAGCTTCGTAACCAAGAGTAAATGTAATCGCAATCAATTAATGTTTTTTTTTTTTGTTTTTTTTTTACTGAAGCCGTGTACAAGACTGCATGCACCGCCCTATCAGCTTAGGGTTCAAAGGAGCACGCGAGAGGTGGTGATCTTAGGAAGGCTGAGAGGAAGAGGAAGTGAAAGGGAAGTCCCTTAGACCAGGGACGAAATCGCGGAAGCGTGTCGTTGAAATGTGCTTCGGCGCCAAGCGTTTCATCACAAGATCCCGCGGAGCTTGCCGCGGTAGCCATGGCTACCAAAGTCGCTAGCCCGGAACTAACTTCCGAACACTGCGCACTCGACACTCCGAGATTCTCCAGCCCGTCATTCTGTGCGTGCGTGCGTTCGAGGAACTGAAAGGGAGATGAAAGAAAAAAAAATGTCGCGGACACCGTTTAATTTACACCCTAATTCAAGAAAGCGAGTCTTCATAGATCCGCGTGCCTCCGCTATCCAGCATACACGCCTTGTTGTTTCTTTGTTTGTTTTTCTATTTTTTCTTTCATATGATAATCATAGGGATATTTAGTTTCGTGGCCAGCTTTCTGAAACATTCCATGGAATAAAAGGTTTTCGATAAATTATCATAATTCTAATTGATTTGCGTTCTATTGCACGCAGGCAATTACAGTCCTAGGGAACATTGGGCTATTTTGTCAGAAAAATGTAGAAAGTTATATTTTCGTAAATGTAACCCATATGATTGTAAGAAAAAAAATGTGTAGAACACTGGAATCAAAAATAATAAACGTGTCGAAGAAATTAATGAAGAGATATCCCGTCTATGCTTGTTCCATAAGATTTATCACTCTAACCCTACTCTCGGCCAAGCACTATTTTCTGAACCATTTTACGCATCATCACGCACCGATGATCAATTAAAAGTTGAGATCCCTCATTGCAGCGCATCTACTTTTAATGACTCTTTTTTGCCTCAAACCTCGATTGACTGGAACCGCCTTCCCGCAGCCATTGTCACAATAACTGCCTCAGATAAATTTAAAATTGTCATTACTAACCTGTTACATGATGTTCGCTAGTAATTTTGTGTATTGTTTGCCTTTTCATTTATATTTGTTTTATTCCATGTACCCTGATATTACTAACCTGTTAAATGATGTTTAGTAGCTATTTTGTGCATTTTTTGTCTTTTCATTTTTATTTGCTTTGTGCCATTTACTGTGTCCCACTCCTCTCTGTAATGCCTTCGGGCCCTGAGAGATCCAAAAAATGAAATGAAATTACTGATCATTAATATTTTATGACTATCATCTAAAATATCCCGATTAACATTGCACAATGTTCGTTGTTGTTCATCCGAAATTATCAATTTAATTTATGCTCCATGACGTTGATGTTCCCTAGAGTTGGAGATAGGCTTGGACCCCATTTATTCCGAAAGTTTCCAATCAATAAAATTATCCGTCTGCATCACTCGCATCAATCGTTGATTGTGTTCTCATTTGTTCAACTGTTCCAAACCTTTCCCGTTGTTTGACTATTTTGTATTCTCCACTGTTATTGTGTTTTTACACCGCTTCCCTCTGTAATGTCTCCGGCCCTAAGAGTATAATGTTAAGTTTGGCACCTGCTCGTGCCCGCATAACACGTACACCGCATTAACTACCTCCAGTAGCCTTAGGAGTATCACACGACACAATAGTCAGTGTCAACCTAAGAAACGCGCGAAATGGGGCTTATTATGTCGACGCGTTTTCATTCGTATTTCGTTGCGGTCAGTGTTCTTATAGAGCAATGCTGAAATATCATAGGCTTACCGCTAATTGGTGTTGAGGACTAGCTGCGCCCTAAGTTTCTTAAGTTGTTGACTAGTGTGCGGCAGGCAAGTGCTCTAAAATGCGTTTTCTTGCGTCTCAAAACGTAAAAGAGAGGCCCGCCAATCAAAGGCCAACGTAAAGAACGCCCAATAACGACAGCTGCCATAAAAAAAAAAAAAAAATCACGTAAAATTTTATTTTTTGACACGCATGTCCTAATTGAATTATTTGTGACAACAAAACATTTTTTTTTTCTTTTCAAGGGCCCTTTAAGATTAAACTTAGTATCTCGAGTATTTGACTTAGAATGTTCGGGAGTGAGCTAGGGTGACACTGATTCCTCAAGGTCATTCTGGCCTCCTTATCTTTTGCACTCTGGGTAAGAGCAAGTTCGAATCTTCCTCAAGTACAGAGAAGCGTTCACTCTCAGAAAAAAAAGAAGATATAGCCTTACACCGCTTGTCCCATAAGATACAGCTCAAAACTTCAGTTGACGTACAGCGCAGTTACGTCTAGCCGACGGTACCAACCTTCACGAGCGGCTTGATAGCTGAGTGGTACAACCTTTTAATATAGCTAAAGTGTGTGTTACTGACTAAAAAAAAAAGAATCGTTTTTTTGTTTGTTTTTTGGTTGGTTTTACAGCAAACCCTTAGAGTTTTTTGTCGTGCTTTTTGATACGTATTTTAGCTCTCTAATAAGTTATATCGCACCGTTTTCAAGACCCTCGCAAAAGTTGAAGCTGTCACTTCAACCTCAGTGCGCTGTACGTCAAACTGAAATTTTGGGGTGACTTATATGGGACAAATAAGAGTTATACCACGTCCTTTTTCTTTCTTTCTTTTTTTTGTGTTTTTTCCAGACATGTGCAAATTACTCAAAAAGATAGTTAAGTTAAGTTACTGAGTATCGACGCCAGAAGTAATTGGAGTAGAGCGGAAATTACGCATTTGTAATAGTAATGAGTAACCTACTAACTACCGTAAAAATTAGCGAGTTACTTTGGAAGTTGCATTTGAAGTTACTTTTTTATGTTTTTGTGGTAGCAAAATGAACAGGAGCTTTGATCCGTCAAAACCTGCCAGGCTAGAATAAATGCAGTCACTTTATGGCTTGCGTTTTCACCAAAATAGCTTATTCGCTCGCAGAAGCAATTGACTTGCAATGTTCTAATGGGAAAGTTTTCTCCTTTTGCTCCTAAAGACGTTTCCAGCCAAGCTAAAAAGGCGTTCTACCGACGCGCTCAATGGAACGGCAGCGTTGAATTTTAGGAAAAGGCTGTGCAGTGTCGGGTAAGCGACTGTCGGCATCTTCGGTGTCCATGACGAAACATGTGAGTTTTGCCTCGCCTAGAGGGTCTTCATTAATAAACTCTCCTCCTTTTTTTTTCTTTTTTTCGTCGGCAGGTTTAGATTGTTATGACTGGCCCCTCTTTATACCCACAACGTTTGGAGAGTACGCTGAGCGAGTGCACCTGACCGTCAAGGGTTCAAGTTTCGCGCCACGACGATGATATCAACCGGACGACTGCGCGTCTAGTTGCAATGCTAGTGCTACGCTACTGAAAAAAGATTGTTTCACCGTAGTTTAGCAGAAGATGAAACGAAGTATACTTCGCCGCTGACATCGGGTCCAGCAAACGTATCTCCCAACAGTGACTCGGAATCCTCGTTGGCCACTACGGTCTTTTGACGCGCCTGACACGCCTGACAAGTAAATCGTTTTCAACATAGAGGAGGTCTCCTTGGCGTGAAAGGTTGGAAAGACCGAAGGTTTACGTGAACTATCATCGCCGCTCGTGCAGTTGCAGCTCGAAGCGGGAACGTGCTCCCATGAACTGATTATCCGTGTCTGCCTTTGTGCGCTGGGGAATCCGGCTTTGCAAGAAAGTATGCGCTGACGACGAGGCGACCATAGGAACAGGCGCACATCTGCGAGATTGTTCCAGTGGCGCCTCCCGAGGAACCCCCGAACCCCATGAGTCAGAACTCACCAAAGGCAGGCAACATGAAAACGATAACATCCACTGAAGTGTCCCCATTTTCTCGGTTGCAGCTGGAGGCACGGCGCCTGCGTGCATTACAGGATTAGGCCAATACCCGACCAAGGCTTGTTCAGCCTCTCTTCCTGCGTTCGTGCGCACCCGTGTTATGTTTTGGCTGCTCATCGCCACGGTCCACCTTGGCCCAAGCACGTCTCTGATGTAGTTTCTACGGCTGCCAAGTATAAGTGAAAGGGAACGGAATGTGAGGGTGCTCCTTGTTCGGGAATGTCACTTCATCTGCCGGTCTTGCTTCTTCGTGATGAGCAAAAGTAGCACTAGATTTCGAAAGTGTGGTTGTTAGTAATTTGAGTAGAAGTTACCTGAAAAACGTAGTTCAATTAAACTAATAATTACCCCAAATAAACTTGTAATTGAACGTTACCAAGTTACTTGGGAAAGCAGTTAAACTACAGTAGTTTCAATAGAGTATTTGAACTACGTCCAAGTCTGGGTTTTTCACGGTAACGCACGCGGCAATATGACGGGGGTGAATTTCCGTTCTTAGGCACTTTTGGCACGATTGCAATTTCAATGACTTGTTGAAATGTTCATTGGCCTATTGGTTTCACTTCGATGCGTGTGATGTTCTAATAATATGATTCGTATTGTTCGTGCTGTTTTATTTCTTCTTTTAAGGATGCGCATTTAATTGCCCAACCTTCTACCATTCTTTAAAACATAGACACGTGCGAGCTATGGTTAGGAGATATCAAAATTTAAACCCCGATATATTTTTCCTGTCTCGGAGTTTAGTTTACAATGCCTTGGTGGCGCCAATAAATGGCATATCTCACCGTCTACCTTCAACACGCGTGGGGAGCATCGGACGAAACTAGTTTACCTCAGCGCGCCAAGATTTCAGAATGCTTCCAGCAGCTCAGTCCAGATCACGTGGCTTATGGGCCTCGTTTGCAACGCCAGCTGAGAGGAGGCTACGAAGGCGTTGATCGTCTCCAAGTGTCTCTGCTTCTTCGTCCGCTTTTACGCGACAACGAAACGGACGCGCACTCGCGACCGATTTGGAAAGGGACGTTCGCCATTAAATTTCAAACACTCGTCGTGGTTTAACTTGCTCTCTCTCTCTGTCTTAAATCTAGGCTCTCTGGTTTCCAGCGAGCGATCGGGATCGCCTCCGGAGAGCTTAGGCTACAACGTCCAGACTCTCGGGACGATGCCATTCGTCACACTTAAGTGGAGAAACGTGTTTCGCGTTTCGCGAGCCAATTTTGCCGGGTACAAAGAAGTCGGAACAAAAACGGTCGGCGCCATTTCTCATCTGTCAGGTGCATGGTACTGTTAATGGGCGGCACGCTCGGCTGTTCCTCCCACCGGGACCCAATTTATTTTTGTTTCTTTTCTTTTTATTTTTACCCCGAGCTATAACTCGCATCCAAGTGAACAACAACTGGAAAATAAAAGTCGCGGTTTCGACGCCGTAGGCCTCCGCGCACAACCCGAGATGAGGACGCCTAGCTACACGAGGCTGCTCGGTAAAACCCATTTCTCAAACCCGCTCTTTTTTCCCGCCATAAACGCTTTACAGACGCGCCAGATTAAAGCCGCCATTGCCGACCTTCTCTTGTCTTCCCGAGATGCCCATTCACCAAAGAAGGCGCTGACGAGCCTCCACAAAGGCGTATGCTGCGGACAAGGGCGCAGAAGCACCTAAAGTGGCACGAACTTGTCCTGCTGTGGGAATGATTAAGCGAACCGGGAAAAAAGGAAACAAAAAATTAAGGCCGTTTACAAGTCACTGTAACGCGAAGTTAGAGTGCAGCTCTTGAGGAGGCGGAGGGTAGGGTATGCCCCGCCCCCTCCTTTGTAGCTTCCCCTCCTCCTCCTGCGTACTCTCCCATTCTTCTCCTCCGTAGCCTCCCCTCCTCCTCGTGCGTACTCCTCCCGTTCTTCTCCTCCGTACCCTCCCTTCTCCTCGTGCGTACTCCTCCCGTTCTTCTCCTCCGTACCCTCCCCTCCTCCTCGTGCGTACTCCTCCCGTTCTTTTCCTCCGTACCCTCCCTTCTCCTCGTGCGTACTCCTCCCGTTCTTCTCCTCCGTACCCTCCCCTCCTCCTCGTGCGTACTCCTCCCGTTCTTCTCCTCCGTACCCTCCCTTCTCCTCGTGCGTACTCCTCCCGTTCTTCTCCTCCGTACCCTCCCCTCCTCCTCGTGCGTACTCCTCCCGTTCTTCTCCTCCGTACCCTCCCCTCCTCCTCGTGCGTACTCCTCCCGTTCTTCTCCTCCGTACCCTCCCTTCTCCTCGTGCGTACTCCTCCCGTTCTTCTCCTCCGTACCCTCCCCTCCTCCTCGTGCGTACTCCTCCCGTTCTTCTCCTCCGTACCCTCCCTTCTCCTCGTGCGTACTCCTCCCGTTCTTCTCCTCCGTACCCTCCCCTCCTCCTCGTGCGTACTCCTCCCGTTCTTCTCCTCCGTACCCTCCCCTCCTCCTCGTGCGTACTCCTCCCGTTCTTCTCCTCCGTACCCTCCCCTCCTCCTCGTGCGTACTCCTCCCGTTCTTCTCCTCCGTACCCTCCCCTCCTCCTCGTGCGTACTCCTCCCGTTCTTCTCCTCCGTACCCTCCCCTTCTCCTCGTGCGTACTCCTCCCGTTCTTCTCCTCCGTACCCTCCCTTCTCCTCGTGCGTACTCCTCCCGTTCTTCTCCTCCGTACCCTCCCTTCTCCTCGTGCGTACTCCTCCCGTTCTTCTCCTCCGTACCCTCCCCTCCTCCTCGTGCGTACTCCTCCCTTTCTTCTCCTCCGTACCCTCCCCTCCTCCTCGTGCGTACTCCTCCCGTTCTTCTCCTCCGTACCCTCCCCTCCTCCTCGTGCGTACTCCTCCCGTTCTTTTCCTCCGTACCCTCCCTTCTCCTCGTGCGTACTCCTCCCGTTCTTCTCCTCCGTACCCTCCCCTCCTCCTCGTGCGTACTCCTCCCGTTCTTCTCCTCCGTACCCTCCACTCCTCCTCGTGCGTACTCCTCCCGTTCTTCTCCTCCGTACCCTCCCCTCCTCCTCGTGCGTACTCCTCCCGTTCTTCTCCTCCGTACCCTCCCTTCTCCTCGTGCGTACTCCTCCCGTTCTTCTCCTCCGTACCCTCCCCTCCTCCTCGTGCGTACTCCTCCCGTTCTTCTCCTCCGTACCCTCCCCTCCTCCTCGTGCGTACTCCTCCCGTTCTTCTCCTCCGTACCCTCCCCTCCTCCTCGTGCGTACTCCTCCCGTTCTTCTCCTCCGTACCCTCCCTTCTCCTCGTGCGTACTCCTCCCGTTCTTCTCCTCCGTACCCTCCCCTCCTCCTCGTGCGTACTCCTCCCGTTCTTCTCCTCCGTACCCTCCCTTCTCCTCGTGCGTACTCCTCCCGTTCTTTTCCTCCGTACCCATCCCCTCCTCCTCGTGCGTACTCCTCCCGTTCTTCTCCTCCGTACCCTCCCTTCTCCTCGTGCGTACTCCTCCCGTTCTTCTCCTCCGTACCCTCCCTTCTCCTCGTGCGTACTCCTCCCGTTCTTCTCCTCCGTACCCTCCCCTCCTCCTCGTGCGTACTCCTCCCGTTCTTCTCCACCGTACCCTCCCTTCTCCTCGTGCGTACTCCTCCCGTTCTTCTCCTCCGTACCCTCCCCTCCTCCTCGTGCGTACTCCTCCCGTTCTTCTCCTCCGTACCCTCCCTTCTCCTCGTGCGTACTCCTCCCGTTCTTCTCCTCCGTACCCTCCCCTCCTCCTCGTGCGTACTCCTCCCGTTCTTCTCCACCGTACCCTCCCTTCTCCTCGTGCGTACTCCTCCCGTTCTTCTCCTCCGTACCCTCCCCTCCTCCTCGTGCGTACTCCTCCCGTTCTTCTCCTCCGTACCCTCCCCTCCTCCTCGTGCGTACTCCTCCCGTTCTTCTCCTCCGTACCCTCCCCTCCTCCTCGTGCGTACTCCTCCCGTTCTTCTCCTCCGTACCCTCCCTTCTGCTCGTGCGTACTCCTCCCGTTCTTCTCCTCCGTACCCTCCCCTCCTCCTCGTGCGTACTCCTCCCGTTCTCCTCCGTACCCTCCCCTCCTCCTCGTGCGTACTCCTCCCGTTCTTCTCCTCCGTACCCTCCCCTCCTCCTCGTGCGTACTCCTCCCGTTCTTCTCCTCCGTACCCTCCCCTCCTCCTCGTGCGTACCTTCCCATCCTCCTCCACCGTACCCTCCCCTCCTCCTCCTTTATACCCTCCCCTCCTCCCAGAGTATCACGGGTAAATTTAGCTGGAAAATTGACGTCACGTGGCATCAACGTCAATTCGACTCTCCGCTAAATTTAGGGGGAACTCCATTGCTGTTACGGTCACGTGACCTCGTTTTTCAAGCTAAAACTGGCGGAGAAATTGATTTTTTTCGCTAAATCTAGCGGAGAAACTGAATTTTCTCGCTAAATTCAGCGGGTAAATGAATTAGTGTAGAGATCACGTGACGCCATTTTCCCGATAAATCTAGCTGAGAAACTGATTTTCCCCGCTAAATTTAGCAGGGAATCAAATTGGTGTTGAGATCATGTGACGTAAATCTTCTCGCTAAATTTAGCGCGATTACGCCGACACTGACGCCGCGATACACGGCATCGGACGCCTAGGAGCTGAGCTCTAAAACTGAAGGTCGGTTATGGTGGCGCACAAGCACCGCTGCTGCAAAGCGTCTTTACAAATAAGAGACACCTTTATCATCTATTTTGCTAGAGCTATCGAAAGTAGGCTTGACGCATTGTATCTTCGCAGTGGAAACTGAACGGGCTTTGTTTTATTTAGAGCATGAAAAGCTGTTTAACGGAAACCCCCTATCCAAAAATAATATCTGTCCGTTCGTCTGCACGTTTGTGCCTTTCCCGCTAAATTTAGGGGAAATCGACGTCACGTTCAGTTTCCAGGCTAAATTTTTAGCGGGAAAATGGAAGTCCCGTGACGTACACACAAATTCAATTTCCCCGCTAAATTTGGCAGGGAAATTGATATTTCGTTTGCTGACGTCATGAGACCTACGGGCCATTTCATATTCCCCGCCAAATTTAGCGGCAAGATTGGCGTCAAGTGACCTGTATACCAATTCAGTTTCCAAGCTAAATTAAGCCGTAAAATTGACATCACGTGAGCTGACATCACTAGACTTCGGACCAATTCAGATTCCGCTCTAAATTCAGCGGGAAGATTGAAGTCACGTTACCTATACCCCAAATCAGTTTCCCCGTTAAATTTAGCGGTAAAGCCGAAGCCAGCTGACTTGTACATCAATTCAATTTCCCCGCTAAATTTGGCGAGGAAATTGATGTGACGCCACCCGACGTCACGAAACCCTTATACATCAATTCAGTTTCTGCACTAAATTTAGCGGGAAAAATAACGTCAAGGAATCTTTGAACCAGGTCTCCCTGTAAAATTTAGCCGGGAGAAATTCATAAAAAGATACAAGTCCCTTACTCCCACGAAACGAATATTTAATGTGTTGTTATCAGGTTTAAATGACCAACCCCCCCCCCCCCCCCCCGGCCCCCAAATACTACAAGTCAAGCACCATGGGGCCTCAAAAACAAAAGTCGCAGTCACTTTTTTTTTTTTTTGCTCTGTTTTAGAGTTGATTGCGGTCTCCCACGTAACACCGCTGCTATGCACGTGCCCCAGTGGATGAGAAGTACGTGTGCAGATGCGTCACACCGCGTGAAGCTCGTTTTTGTGCACGCCTATTGGCGGCGAGATTTTTCGGTGGCGCCCTCGTTCGGTTACCTTTCGCGACGTCATTACCTTGTGAAGAACAAGTTTGATGGCGTTTGTAAAGGACATGGTGGAAGCCTGAAATCATAGCGCTCTCAAATTAACACTGCCAACACCGTCAAAATTGAAGTTCTTACATTCCTCTTATTTCCGTCGATGAGACATCCTTTGCTGACGTCATAATCAGCATTCGGCCAATTGCAGTGGGCCGACCACAGCGACGCTTTCGATCGCTCACGTCGCCAATGGCCTGCAGCTCCTGGTGTGGGCAAAGGCGGTAGTGTTCTCAAACAGCGTAAAAGGATTGGGGTTGGGACAAGAATCTATTTCAATTTTATTTATTGGCACGTTCAGAAAACCGTTATGCGGACGTGCACGAGTATTTCCCTGTCGCGAGGCGCGTGAGAGACAATGAGGTGAGATTTCTGCTTAGCACTTCGCTACGAAGCACTTTAACTTTGTCAGAACTTTCTTTCAGAGACGAGTTTTTAAACAAGCTTACAAAAAAAAAAAAAAAGGAACATTTCTTCGGAAGTTGTTACCTCCGCCGCTAAATGCCGTATTTATGTAAAGAAAAAAAAAAAAACCTTCTTGAAACGGGTTGCACAAGTGTGAGTTTAAGATGCTTAAGGTCTGTTCAGACGATGCATCTTTTAGGCGCGCAACAGTTTCGCGACACTCAAGTTTTGCGAAATGTGCTCGTTCACACGTACCGCTTGACGTGCAACAACGATGACGTTTAGACTCGCGAAAATAGTTTTGGTGTTGACCATAAAGTGGCGCTTCAGTTGAAAGCCAACATCATCATCATCACCATTAGCCATTCAGCGTCGTTGATCCGCTGCTGTGGCAACGCGCGTCGTGTTCTCTCACATACTGCACTACTTGGAGCGATCTCGCATGTGCGTACGCAGCCAATTCATTGCCAAAGCTCCTATCGATGCACAAGGTATTCATAGAAACGCTACGTGCCCAATCTGGTTACTTCTCGGCGCCTATGTCTGCCCCGATTCTACTGTGCCAACTGCTTCAGAGAGCGCACATTGTTTCACATTCGCTTGTAAACAAAGCAAACTTGGTTTCAGTTTACTCGGTGGTCTCTTATCCAGCGGTATCGTCGCGAGAACAACGCTACGAGCACTATTCTAATCTCGCCAACTCTCGCGTAATTGTCTTTGTCCATCGCTGGATTTTTTTCTGATATGCTACTCACTTTTCCTTCAGTGGTGCTTGACGTGCTTGCGGACTAGCTTGCGGAAGCGCCGGCAGTATCTATCGTTCGTGGTTTCGGTTTTTGTTTTTCGGATTTGGCTCGGCTACAACACCGGCAGTGAAGTGGTCTTCTCAAACAGCTCGCTCCCGCCTCAAAGGCCACGTGAGCGCGTTTCTGAGCGGCCATTGGCGGCGCCCTCAAAGTGATTGACAGGACTCGGCAAAGTTTCAGCAAAAGCTGGGGGGATCGGTGGCCGAGTGGTCTAGCGCACACCAGCTCGGAGCACGTGGAGCGAAAGCTCGCGCTGCAGAACCCAGGAATCCTGGGTTCGAGCCCCACCCCTGCCCGTTTCGATCTGGATGAGCATCGTACCGGCGTGCGGTCGTGTATCACTACTGCGTGATGCACGTTAAAGATCCCAGGCTAGCGGCTGTACCGCACTGGCTGAATTTCTCATCTACAGCTGGGAGACTCGTCGCCCCTGTGAGGCAGACCAAGTTCTAGGCTGTATAAACACACACACAACCCAATTTTTTCAGCAAAAGCTCGCTCCAGAAGCGAGGTGGGTGCGCAACTTTTTGTAGATGCGCGCGTCCTTTTCGAAATCGTTCAGAGGGCGCAACCTTTTCGCGAAACTACATTTCGCGACACTAGATGCGCGAGAAAAATGCATCGTGTGAACGGGCCCTTGGTGCCCTTCCCGCAGTAAAAAAAAAAAAATAATAATAATAATAATAAAGAAGATTTTTTTTTAAGGCAAAACCATATTTTTCTTTTTTTACCCGTCATGGTATATAACTAGCTAAAACTGGTGGCAACACATATTCCAGGCAGGAAGGATAGGCAACAATATACAGGACGCAGAACGGCTCATTTGCCTTTCCAAATTTTAGGCTTTCTGACCAATTTTTTTTTTTTTATTCTGAGTCTAATGAAACCAAAAAAATTGTTCTCGGCTAGTTCATTTTAGACCGATTTAAAAGCCTCCGCAAGAAACACCCGTTAACGAAACAAATAAGCTGGCGTGTATTTTTTATGTCTCTTTAAATCACGAGAGACGAGGCGTCCTTCTATACACGTGTTGTCTAAAAAAATTCAAATTATCTTACTGACGCCGCGTTTCCGCCTAGTTGATGTCTGCTCTTCTCTGAGGGATAATTAATATTAATGCGATCGCAGTATAAAATCATTAATTTTTTCACGCAACGTGACGTTACCCTAGTTTCTTCGTTGTTTCATTGCTGTTCCACACCGCAAGTTATAAACCAGACGCCGATCCGCCGACATATATATATATATATATATATATATATATATATATATATATATATATATATATATATATATATATATATATATATATATATATATATATATATATATATATATATATATATATATATCAACAACGTTTTCATCCGACTCCTAACCAAAATTCAGTATCGTGCATATTAGTTCAAAAAAGATATCAATCACAAGTTTTTTCTTTACCTTAATGGGTATCGTAGAAGTATGCCTCAATTACACGTAGAAAAACAAGGGAAGAAGTAAGCGACTCCGAAGAAAACCACTTTTTCCGAAAAGGCTAAGAATGTTTCTTTTTTATAGCTCTTGGAGCAGAGTATTCTTAGGCTGGTTTTTATTACTTTAAGGCCAAGGCTTGATCGAATACACCAAAATATGGTCGTCATTTA
The DNA here is from genome assembly GCF_016920785.2 of Ixodes scapularis. NCBI lineage: Eukaryota > Metazoa > Arthropoda > Arachnida > Ixodida > Ixodidae > Ixodes > Ixodes scapularis. The sequence continues at coordinate 95,244,185 of NW_024609881.1, forward strand.
TTTTTAACGTATACAGGGTGTCCGCAGTGATTTCCAAACGAGCCGGAAAAAAATCGGAGCTTTCACATAAAAAGATCAAGCTTTCACTGAATGTGCACTGAGATTTTGGACGTTATCTGGTGATATTTTACGGTATAGCTCTCTTCCTGAGGAAAATGAGGCCACCGAACGCTTGGCGCCATCTGCCGGTGGGCAATTTTAAGCCGTAAAATGCTGCGGGCGATTTATCTTTGAGGAAAGTCTGCCGATTTAGTGTTTTACAACGACGAGCAGAATTTTTTCCATTACTACCCTATCATTCAAGTTCTTCAATAAAGAGTGAATTAAAAATATATTTCAAAAGGCACTAATACCGAAATGTAGTTACTTTCCTAAACGCACCTTTTTTTGGAAAAGACCAATCCCAAATTAACCTCTTTCTTATTTCTTGCCATGCCTACTTTTCGTAGGAATGGTTTGGCCAGCGTCCCGTGAAACACCGTGTAATTTCACACGCGTGTTCGTTGAAAAACACGAATGAGCGCTTCTTGGTCCACAGCTGTGCCATCTATTTCTTCCGGAAGATCTAATGCTGCCGCTGAACTGTGCGCCAACATATTCAGCGCACTAGATGCGTTTTAACGTTTTTATCGAAACAAATACCTCGCACAGTCCGTTCACTCCAAGCGTGCATCACGCCACGCAAGCCTCGAAATGCCGGGGTAACCGGCAAAAACAAATTAAAAAAAAAACTTCACTTGGAAGCTGTCTTTTCGATGCCTATCTCGCTCTACCAGCGCAATGTTTAAACCAAAGAGACTAGCATTTGTCTTTTCTCTGGCGGCGCTGTCTTCCGTTCGTGACGCGTAAAATTGGAAACGCAATCGGCCGAGTGAAACTCGTTCGCAGCGACGTACTCCATTCACTCTCGTACGCCCGGATGCCGCGGTTTGCCCAAGTTCTGAAAACGCAAACCCCTATGTGCGACTATACGGCGCTCGGACTCTTCGCCGGGGAGCAGTGTGGCAAGAAAGACGTAGTGCTCTGCTTGTAGGAATGCGCTACGTGTAAAGAACAGTTTCGCATTCTTATACTAAGCAGTCTTACGTGCTTTCTCTATTTATTTTTTTTATTTTAGCATGTTTACCTAAGTTTGAAAATTGTTTCTCAATGGTCTTATCACCCATAAAGTTGAACCAACCCTTTTTTGCATCCCACAGCTGCTTTGTCTGAGCAATCACTTCTTTTTCGCCTCATACACTTTTCCATAAAAGTGTTTTAGGGCGCGTTCATTGCTGTGTTTGTGTGTTTATGCACGCGCACTTTCCTGCTGGCCGCTATTACGCACGAGCACTGGCTGGGCCGTGATTTTCGTAAAGAGTGGTATTAATATATATATATATATATATATATAGACAGAGAGAGAAAGAGATTGTGTGTGCGTGTGCGTGTGCATGTTTGTGTGTGTGTGTTTGTGTGTTCGCGCGTGCGAAGTGAGGTAACGTAGTCTTTCTTTATCCGCAGCTCTTTTTTCCCGGACTTGGGGAGGGAATAAATTCAGTGAACGGAACCTAGCTTTTTGTCATTCACGCCGCACGTTGCCTCAGTGGACGCCTATCTGAAGAACACCAGGTTGTATTACTGTCGGCCCGTGCTCCGTGCGTTTTTGAATGGTACCAAGAAACGGTGCACTTCAACGTGCGGTTGCATTCTCTTGATATAGACGACGTTCAAATTGTTTCAAGGAGTGTCCTGGTGTTTTTATTTTTATAACTTAATTTTATATCTAATGGTGAATTCCGCTTGCTGATCTCAAGCGCTCCAAAAGCGCTCCAATTGGAGCGAGCATATTGCGCTCGCAAATCTGGCTCGAGCTGCAGTCTTCCGCTCACAGATCTCTAGCAGCGCCCGCCCTGCGGAGCGCCTCCAACCCCAGCGAACTTGATCCGCGGGATTTCAGAGATTTTGGCGGAAATCGAAAGAAGCGTCTACGTCATTTCCTTTAACTCGGCGGTGCGCATGCGCGACGAGGTCACCGGACCGCCGTCGATTTAGATCTGTTCGAATGCGCCGGTTGTTTCCGCGAGATTGTGACGGCTCGAACGCTTCTACCTCGCGTAGATCAGGGATATAAAGCCGGGACTAGAGCGTGGCAAATCGTAAGTGCGCACATACGTGATCGTGAGAGGAACAATGTGAAAACGATCGGCAAAAAAATCCGCATGCAGGCGCAAAGTTAGGTCTGTTCATTTTGCAGTGTTCGCCTTTTTACACTCCATGCCGCCGGCGTTTTCTAGTGCAAAATAGTGAGTCAATCCAGTCTGGGAAGGTGGATGACCTGCTAAGCTGTTTAGCGCACGACACGGACGTGACAAAGCATTTTCAACAAAGGTACGAACACATTTGTACTCTTGGTCGGTGGTACTCATGAGGAACCGTACGCACAAACATGTCGATGGCTATCGCCGCCACGAGGAGCCAGAGGAAACTAGACACGCGTGACTGCACCGCCATCCGGCGGAAGGAAAGGAAACTAGGTACGCAAGCGCTTGGAGTCATTCCACTCTATGCGTCACGTGACACGAAGTCGTGACGTCAATTTCCCCGCCAAATTTAGCGGGGAAACTGCATAGGTGTTGAGGTCACCTGACGTGAACTTTCCCACTAAATTTAGCGGGGAAATTGACGTCACTAGACACGTAGTCGTGACGTCGCATGACGTCATGAAGTGGTGGCGTCATTTGTTTTGGCCGTACACGAAAAATCAGTGGGACCCTAGCCATAGACAGCTTCGCTGTTAGAAAGCAAGAACAGGTTAGGCAACGACCGTGCAAGTGATGGTTCGTTACCTCCTTGTGTTTATTAAAGTCGCACCAGCAATCTGAACTCCACCCATGGACATCGCTGTTCGTGCCCACTGCCCTGCCACTTCGAGGCGGCCGAATGGTATGTGGCGAACGTGGACCTCTTCCTCGTTATTCGTAAATTGGGCTCCCTGTGACGGATATTTTCGCCCGGCCTGTTACGCGTGTAGTTTCTGCAGCTAAGCCGTGACAGTTGTCAATGGTCGTCTGAAAGATCAGTTGGCTGAGGCGTTGGTCGGCTTGTCAAGTTCGAGCAGCGGCTATTTTGAACGTCCGACCAAGTCGGTGGGTCGGTCCAAAAATGTGAGTTCATCTTCCGCTCGTCGATTCGGAGCGGGTCCCATGGAGCGGAATTTTGCCTCCCTCGCGGATTTTGGAAAGCGCTTCGGATCCACTAGTGAAAGTCACCGTATAACATGTTATCCTATTGTTCCCCTACGTCTCAAGTCTCAACCAAGGCTTGACCTGCACAGAGACAAGAGAAGATTAATGTAAACCGTATTTATATTTTAATTGACACGTGCCACAGGCTGGCATAGAGAGGTACAGAAATCGATTCTTATTTCAGGTTTGGCACGATGTATGACGAATTCCACATCTCCGCGATTTCGATAGCATAAAGCATCGGCTTCTAGGACGCTTTGCTCTTTCTTCGGAATAAAAAGCACATCCGTCGCTTCGCCAGAGAAGCACCGTGCACTGCCTCATGAGGCACAACAGGGCACTCCCATCCAATGCCTCAGTTGAAAGAATCGACGTCTTACTCAAGACACTCAAAGTGAATGAAGTGTTACTTTAGAAAACAATAAATACCTGAATAACACTTATTCTTTTTGGTTTCTTACCAAAGGACAATATTGTAGGAAGTAACGCCAGAAAGGTAACGGATTACTTCCAGAAGTAACGGTCACTTACTTTTATAGAAGGGTAAAAGTACCACTAATTAATTACAATTCAGCCTCAATTAACTTCAAATGTAATTTCTGCACTTTTTGCAGTATCCTTTGAAAAGTACCTTGTCATCGACCTATTTTTTTTTTCTTGTCTAAGTGCCGGCTTTCCTGGGCCCATCTGCTTGAAGCTGGTTAACTCTAACCGCGGCTATACTCCATCTCAGTAGTTGTGTGCAGCAAAGGCAAGGTTAGGGGCTCGAGAGCGTGGCTTTCAGATTTGCATTTCTTGCGCGAGCTCTCGCGCAAACGAAGCATTCTCCAAAGCTGAGCTCTCGAGCCCCTATTCTTGCTTTAACTGCACACAACTAGTGAGACAGAGTATAGAAGTTAACCGCATTTCCCTACGAGGGTGAAGTTTAGGTCACGTGACTGGCAGAGTAAGGACGCCGGGGAAACATGGCGGTGCCCCGGTGAGTCAGTGCCGCTCGCTTTGAAGCAATATGTCGTTGTAGCTGCAATATCGGGCGCGTTAGTTGGCAATGAATGGTTCAGGAGGCTTTCGCTTTGCATTACCTCACTTAAATCGCAAAGCATGAGCAATGACCTCGCTGCCTTTTTTATATATTCTTTTGATACTGGCCATTCCTAAGCCTAAATAAACGCGATAATTGTCGGCATGGCAACGCTTTTAGAAAGTGAATTGATTCGACTCAATCGGCTGTGTATTGATAGCACACAAAAGCAGACAGCGACGCAATAGACCTTTTGCTAAATTTCCCTAGCACCGAGGTGTATGCTACGAGTGTAGTCGCTGCGCGTGCTGGCGTCTGCAGTAGTAACTGTTCTAAAGCAAAAAGCCTGAAACAAATGTTGCCTTGCACGCGTGTTCGTCAAAGCCTTAAAATTATCATTTACTTCAAATCTTTTATAAGGGGAAGGCCAGCGCGCGCAGACCGTTGAATTGCACGTCCAGCGTTCTCCTCGATGCTTGGGAAATTTACTAATAGATCTATTTTCACTGGAGCCGAATTGCAGGTTTTTCGATTTATGATGGTATCATAAACAGTTCTTACATGCTAGCCAAACTTGCTGCCGATGTACGGCCCATCTTTCACTGCTCACTTCTTTCTTATCGTTTCTAGGACTGAACTTCGTCGTCCTCTTTCGAACTGGGAAGGAAATTTCAACGAGGCTTGTCTTTAATTCAGACAGCAAAGCATTTAGAAATTTTTCAGGCAAGGGGGAATTTAGTTTTACCTTACTCAAAATCTGTACCGCAAGCAACAAAAAACGTGTCTGCTCAAATGTACGCCGCGCTGCGTCGCGAAAACCCGGTAGCTTGCGTTTTTGGTTCCCCCTTTTCAGAAACTTATTTCCACGGAAGCAACTTATATTCGCTACAACAGTAGGTGCCACCAGCAACCACCTCATAATAAAACACAGAGCTATCGGTTATCCAGCCCTCGTCAAACTTGGCTAGGTACTTGTAGGGACTTAGCAGGGAAGGGCGGTTAACATTTAACCGAGGTTAAACCGGCTTCGAGCAAACGGGCCCTGCTGTGTCGGTTGAACGATGCCACTATTTTAGAGCCCAGCTCTAAAGGTCGGTTCAGAGACTTGCGTTTGAGGGCGTTTGACTGCGTTGCGTTTAAAACCAAAACCGAGTCACCGGCACATCTGTGCTTCGTATGAAGCGTGGATTCCAATTCAAGGAATCACCTTGGCCCGCGATATAAGCAGCAGGGATGTCCTGGTTTCTCGCAGCCGGAACGCGGTCAAACGCAGTGAAACGCAAGTGTTTGAACCAGGCTTTAGGCGCCCGTTTCCGGCTTGAGGAGGAAGGGAGGGCGAGAGGAGGAAGGAGGAGGGAGAAGGAGGAGGGGAAGAAGAGAGAAGGGGGACGAGGAGGAGCAGGAGGAAAAGGAGGGGAGGGGGAGTAGCAGGGAGGATGAGGAGGAGGGAGGAGGAGTACGCCCACCCCTTAGTACCCTTTCCTCCTCCTCCTCGAGAGCTGCGCTCTAATTCGGCGTTACAAGGTGTTGTGAACGTCTTTCATTTTTCTGGACGTGCACTTTCTGCATGCGTTGTACACGAGCGCCTCTTCAGCGTTCGGCGCGTATTCGGGTCCAAATGCATTCGACTCGAGTACAGCGTCAGTGCTCGGCGTGAACTCGGACCTAATCAGGCGCCTCGCGTAGGAAGCGATGCTCAATACATGGCGGCTGCCAGCGTTGTTTTATAGTCTTTACACGAAAGGGTACATTGAGCTTGCTGTATTCAATAAATCAATCAATCCATCATTTTTACAGAGGAGCTGTTAGGGACTAGGCTCCCCAAGATCGTGTCCGTGTATGTCGACACAAACCTGCCTGGACAGCTACCGCCATCTATAAACGACGGCGGCCAGCATACAACCATTATGGTTTCCAGCGTCGCTCGTAGATGGCGGCAACCTTTCCAGCTATAATAGAAGAATGGATAGTTGGGCGCGTTGGTGGGAATTCATCGTAGGAACCAGCGTGAAAAACAGACGACGAAGGAGAAGAAATACACAGTATATCGAGTACAGCTCCGCTGGTTTTCCTTTACGAAAGTGGAAAGGCTGAACGATTTTCTTTCAAGGGGTACACACTCCTTGAGATGGTACGTTGGCTCGAAAGGCGACATTGTCGCCTGACTTGGCATCGAAGTCCAACGGGGGGGAGGTGGCAAAGTTTAACAGGAACAGCATTAAGGGTTAAACTTTGGCAAGAGTAGGAATAATACGGATAATGGATGAAAGATATCATGGATACGCACACGCAAACACACAAGAGATAATGGAGGCACACAAACAACTTGGCATTTGCCAATTTCTTTGTTCCAAATTACCAGCCTGCCAACTTTTTGCGCATGGCTATGCCGCACTAATAAGATGGTGTGATAGAACGTTCAGGCAAAACGATCTTCCCATGTGCGCGACCAAAAGCGTCGCTGCGGTCAGCTTTTCAGGATTGGCCAAACCATGGGCATATGAGCATTGTCAGATTGTCAACTTTGACGGTGTTAGTTTCGGATCGCGATGGCTCCTAACTTCCTTTGTGCTTTTGAAACACACCACCGAACTCGTCGTCGCACCTGATGGTAAGTAGCCAGGATAACAACTGGTTACCTCACGGCGAGGCAAATCCCAGTCGTGACGACACGGACGGAAACCATGAGAGGGCGCAACCAAATCATCTCGAATCTAATAGGAAGTATTCACTGGCGGCCATAGTTGTGTGCGCGACTGTTGAGCGCGTGCTGATGGGTTCTTTTGCAACGTGCACCCACACCATCAGGGGTGCCGGTCTTAGCAGCCTATTAATGTGGGCTCGTTCTGAGCTTGCGCTCTAGACAGCACCCACAAATATGGTGCCCAGTGAATACTCCATAGGGAGTATTCACTGGCGGCCATAGCTGTTTGCGTGAATGCTGAGCGCGTGCTGATGGCGAGCTTCCACAGTTCTTTTGCAACGTGCATTCCGCGCCATCAAGAGTGCCGGTCTTAGCAGCCTATTGATGTGAGCTCGTTTTCAGTATACGCTCTAAGCAGCACCAACAAATATGGCGTCCAGTGAATACTCCCTGAACATGATGTCATTTCTGAGAAAACAATTCTCGGTTTTATTGTAAGTGCGAGCGAAAACCGATGTTGCAAATGAAGAGTGTGCCGTCTTGAACGACACTTCCACTTTACGATTGCGTGTACCAGACAGGCACGAAGTGTTGAGCACGCTCTTGTAGCTTTTTCCTTTGTTCGCGCTTGCTGCAAAACAAAATTATAGTTTAAAAGGAATAGCGCGCCTTTTAAGCAGTCACGAAAGCCGAAATTCAAACAATATAAAAAAGATGCAGCTGGAATCTTTCTTAGATCGTATCGTCGGGCCGAATATATTAAGGCTTTTAGGTTTGCTGTTCAAGGTCAGTAATACTGTCATAAAGGCGCCATCATGATAAAGACATATCTGTTCGTCTGCCTCCTCGGTGCGCTCCTGGGTTCAGTAGCTCTTTTCAATCCATTTCGGTATAAAGGTAAGTAATTTTTTTTTCGTCGATGTTTCAGTAGAGGGACATTAGCAATCGTCTGAAATGGGCCTTTTCCGCGGATGCAGAGCGCCATCTCCCGGCGTACCGCGGAGGCGTTTTTGATGGCGCAGTAGCGTGGTCTCGGTCACGGGTTTCGCTTCCTAGTCCGCCGCTCCGTATGTCAGCAAAGCGCCGTGCCGTTGATAATTCGTTTGTCCCAGTCTTCCTGAATCTTGTGATAACGACGTGCTGATCCGTCTTATTTGTACGATGAATGAGTTGACCACGATCGACTTCGTTCGTTTGTACGTCTTGCCAAGTGGTTGGACGACGGATCTCAACGCGGCGCCTAACGTGACGAAACACGCGATAGAGCTTCTCTTTGGGTGCTCAACGCGGCAACTGCGGAAAGGATGGTCCTTCTTCGAGGAGAACTACGTTCGGAGGGTGATGGCCAATACATCAGTGCCAGGAATGGACCTTGTGCTCATCAGAAGTATCTGTATTCCATCCATGAAATCCGGGCACTACAAGCAGCTGATCGCTCTGGACAGAAACGGCGCCGTTGTGAAAGCACACTGCGATTGCGTTGCAGGGTAGGTTCTGCGGTTATAACGCTTGTAGATATTGTTTGCGTAAGTGTATGCCGTAATCACTATGTCCAAAAACAAAACTTCTTACAGGCTGAGCGAGACGTGCCAACACGTTGCGGGACTGCTCTTCGTCGTCGCGGACGTGCAGCAGCCGAGCAGCACGGACTCCAGATGCCGCTGGAATGTGCCTTCACAGTCTTCCCAAAGTATGTGAAACCCGTGAAAAATAGCCGCAAATATAAACAAAAAAATGTTTTGCACTCTGGCCTCGCCCATATCACCCCGCTTTTAACTTCCATGGCTAAAAATGCCAACAAGCTTGAAACCGTCAGCGTGTTTTATGATTATGCTGAAATGAGTTTGCTGTGCTGTTTAAAAATGATGCCTGCATGTTGCTGCCATATACAGTCAGGTGTTTCAGCTGATGAGTGAAAAAAATATATTCCTACTGCTGGTTATGCAGCGCATTGGGGATGTGGTTACATCAGTTCAAAGGAACTAAAAAGTATGAGGCTAAGGACAGACAGCCACTCTGCTTCATTAGGGAACACTGTTTATTTCAAACACACACTATTGCAAGGTTACCTATAGTCAGTGACATTTTTCGAGCATAGGGCAAGGGTTTTGGGAAAAAGCAAGCAGCAGGAACGCTGGAGAGGAGGTTTCGTCCTCCAGCATTCTGTCAGCATTCTCCAGACCGTCCATCCTTGCCCTAACTTCTTCAGCAAGATATGTGACAGTTAAAGAAAGGAAACAACACTGAAAGTGGACTATCTAAGTCATATGTGCTTAGCTGCAAGTCAATCAGAGTTTTCACTCACTTCACTTTATTAGCCTAAGGACAAGGTTAGCAAGGCAAGCGAGATATGTTTGCTTCTTCGAATAGGTATGTTTTATTTGTTTCTTATCGAAGTTAATGCAATGTAAGCATTAAAATGTGAATTAATGCTTGTAGCGGAATTAGGCAGCTGCGACTTCGATCAAATTTGCTGCTAACGGGAAAATTTTGGCACTAGCTATTTTCCAAAGTTGACCGAGTGCAATCACTTTTCTTTTTTCAGGTGCCAAACGAGCTTGTCCAGCTCCTCTGAAAGACATAACTTTCAAGAGGCATGTCGTGCACAAAAAGAAAAAAGAAAAGGTCCAGCGCCAAGCTGTAGCAGTTTCGGCCCCTACCGGTGGAGACTTGGACGACATCAAGGTTTACGTGGACGCTATCAAAAGGAAGGAGCCTAGCCTCCTGTGGTGCAAGAATGTTGGTCAGGCAGAACCACCCCGCTTCCTGTGCCCCATCCTGGACAACGAGAACCTGCATTCCGAGAAGTGCCGTGAGCACTTCAGGAAAGAAATGGAGTCCGTCCGACCTCTGAGCCTCAGTGAAGTGAACGCCATCCAGAAGTCAACATTTGGCCAAGGAAAAAATCCGACATGGAAAAGAGAGCGCGTGGGGCGACTGACAGCATCAAACTTCAAGCGCATGGTTCGCTGCAAAAAACCAGAGAGCCTCGTCCGGGAAGTCATGTACCCTAAGAACATCAGACTGAAGCCAGGTGACCCACGCCTCTATGGCATCGAGAACGAGCCCCTCGCTGTGGACCAGTATGTGCAGCTTATGGCCTACTATGATAAAGAGGTGCATGTTGAGGAGACGGGCCTGCACGTTTACCCAAGGTATCCGTTCATTGCGGCATCTCCCGATCGCATCGTCTACGACGGCGAAGGAGTTGGCTTGCTTGAGGTGAAGTGTCCCCGCAGTAAGAAGGGTCAAACACCAAAGGGTGCCGCCCTGGACAAAAAGTTCTTTGCCCACATCGTTGAAGGTGAAGTTACGCTCAAGCGGGACAGTGCTTACTACTACCAAGTGCAAGGACAGCTGGCTGTCACTGGGCTGCGTTGGGCAGACTTTGTCATCTGGACAAACAATGGACTTTTCTGCGACTCCATCAGTGTTGAGCGAATAGCTTTTGACAACATTTTCTGGTACAGCACCATTCTTCCAGGGCTACTCTATTTCTACGAGCGTGTGGTGATCCCAGAAAGAATCACTCGACGAGTTCGACGTCTTGGCAGGATGCACACTACTGAACCTGGACATGTACCACATGAGATGCACGTGGCAGGATTTTATATCGCTCGCATGCATGAAAATCCTTTGAAGCTCACATTCGAAAGAGTCAAGTAGTTTATTATCATGTATCTATGCAAAACAGTCGTTCTTGCATTATGTCGCAAAGTGCACTTTCACTGAAACAAAAAGTGTAAATGAGAGCTCATACATTCGCGTGCGTTTTATTTTTCCAGCGAGTTAAAACGTGGTGCCGCTAACGTCAAAATGGCTCAAAAACACGTCGAATACGGTGCAAAACCACTGATGCGTCATTTTCTGTGCTGAATCAGATATATATTTTTTTTTGCAAAAGGGTAGTTTCCTGCATTGAGCGAACATTTTTATGCTATTTGGCGGAAGAAATATGTGTTAAAAAGTGGCAACACAAAAAAATGCCAATTGAAAAAGCGCTGTTAATTAGATAGAGCCAGTGAGTTTGTCAAACAAAAGGACGAATAGTGGTTGTTTCATATTTGTACTTATCAAAAGTAACAGTCCTTGTATTTATGTATGATGAAAGAATGGGAAACATGCTACACTGAAAATGTTTGAAAATTAGGAATGCTAATATATCTGGTGCATAAAACCGTTCCCTGGTACTCATGCAAGTCACATGTATGTATTTGTTTTCTAGTCTCTTTTTCAGTCTTCTTTTCTGAAAACAACTTAGCATACAATTTTCCAGTTACACCCTCATGCACATGGTTCATTTTCTTCTTCCTCCTTAATCAATGGCCCCCTGAAGTTGCACAATAAAGCACAAGTGGTGAAAATCTCGTCGGCTAAGTCGATCATGGTGAGAGGTAGTGCACGATCGAAAATGTGAAACTCCTTAATGCGCCTAATCACTCTTTCAACATGTACTCTAGCGCCAGCAATGTTACGAGTCTCGTAGACTTCCGACTTTGGCATCTGACGTGTGTGCGGCACTCTGAAGGGTGGAATATGAAGCTTCACACCATGTGGAAGCAAGTCACCAATTTTAAAACCTTTATCTACCATAACAGCCTCACCTGGTTCTAACAGGTTGAGGATGCCGCATTGCCGCACAATTTCTCGGTCACTCATGGCACCGCCGTACAGTGGCGAGAGGTAACAAACATAACAGTCCGGTGTTACCCCAACCAAGCACTTCATTGTGTTTGCATGCTTATACGGTGAGAAGGTTTGACGCTGTGCATCCAAGCTGGATGGCGTTTGAATTCTTATCTCGGTTGCATCCAGTACCACCCTTGTATCAGGAAATGCGTCGAAGTGTCTTGGCATTCTTTGTTGTGCAAGACCCAGCTTCGGAAAGCAGTTGAGAGCACTTAGTTCACGACTCAGCACAACAATCCATGACGTAAACAACCTGCTGAAGGTCGACATTGAAATCCCAAAGTTTCTGGATATTTCCTTCAGAGACATACCCGTACGGAGCCTTACTAGAACCATGAACAGCTGCTCTTCACCTGTGTGGACCCTGACATAATTGCCTGAACACAATTTAGGTTCGCGCGTGACAATCATGCCGTACAAGTTCTTAAACACAAAATAGTTCGGCAGCCCAGTGTAAAACAAAAAGTCTTCGGTGCCCATGATGTTAGCAAGGGAAAGCGTAGTGACCTTAATTTCAGACATCTTTTCCTCAAGCTTCATAATCATTTGGCTTTGTGCTTGTGTCCTAAGCTTTTCTGCCTGAAGCTGCCGCTCCAACTCCACAATCCTGCTCTCCAACAGACGACGCTGATGGATGTCTCTCAAAGGTGTCGCAGCATCACAGTCCTCGGCCACACACATGTCATTTGCAGTGTCTGTAGACGGGGTGCACTGGTCTTCCGAGTTGTCCACAACCTCAGCCATGGTGTCCGTCTCCTGTTGTTCCACTGCTGCACCAGAAAAGGATACAGTCAATGAATATATTATTTCACACATTCCTCTCGCCAACTCCTCAACTCAAATCTAATCAAGCATACCAACAAGAAATAAAAAATGTTGGTGGCTCAGCTCTTTCTAAGTAACCACATGTCAATGGAGAGGGAGCCATACTAGGTCGAGTCGTAAGTAACGCGCAAACCGTAAACAATATTTGGAGTTCATCTTTGACTCAATCACTTTAGATTCTGTCGATAAAGTAACAAACAACAACAAGCAATATTTTCTTATGCTTTTGCAGCCTAGAAGATTGATAATAAATAGCATTGAATTAATAGTTTAATACCAATGTTACCTGGAGGGGATAACTGCTTGGATGCTTTATTGGCATTCTTGGCGGATGCAGTGACCATCTTCTTATCATGCCGCGTCCTTGCCCGGTCAAACCGTGCAGCCGAGTATCTTTGCAAGCTGGGCTTGTAAGCAAAGATCGACGGGACGTAGTCCGGGTGGTCTTTGCACCTTGATGGAGCTCCTGAAATTATATTATTTTGCACGTCATATTTCAGCGCTGAATGAAACACCACTCTGAGCATGTGCAGTGCTTCTTGGGGAGCAGATTATAATATGAGCCTATGGGTGCCAGGCAATGAAGCAACTAGTAGTAATCAATACCGTATTAAGAAATCAATGAAGCCTTTCAAAACACAGCCGCAGCTCGAAAGCATAAGGTCAGTTCACAGGAACTAAAAATGGCAGCGTTATTGAGCTGCCATGAGACCCACGTAAAATCAAGAAAATATTTAAGGAATGCCTAAAATCGAAGTGTTGTATGACAAGGTCCTTGTTATCACTAGATCTGTCAACCTGTTGGTGACAAAAGGGGAACACTAGGCCGGCCGCACTTATCTTTCTGAATTTAGAACATGCGGGTTATAAGATACCCAAAACAAAAAGTTGTTTACTTAGTACTTTCACGACTTCATTTAGCTACAAACGTACGGCAGACGCGGTGGGGAAACCAAAGCAACAGCTGCTCGCACTTTTCCTCTCCGGCTATACGCATAGTCACAAACTGCACAGCTTAGCTGCGACAGCAAAATAGTAATCCAGCAGTTTCCGCGCCAGCGCGTAATCGTCACATAAGCAAGCAAAAAAATGCTCAAGCCAGCACCTACATGTTGGTGGAGGTAGCTACGCAACAGCGTATACAGACACAAGCATCAGATTGGATCGGGTACAGTGCACCTCAAACTTAACGCCGCCACTGGGTTCCCAAACATTGAGCTCGTGTCGGCTACGTACTGTTAAATTTGTCACCAAAACGTTCGGGATGCCTTCTCAGGATGGGCTAGAAATCGGGAACCCAAACATTCTTCAGATCGTTCAATCGGCCGCTGCAGGGTTATCAGAAACGGCAAATGCCATGGCGGCGTAAAGTTTGAGGCGCACTGTACGTTGTACTTGCACACTAACGAAAGCAAGAAATAATAAGCACGAACCTTGCTCAAAGTGGTTGCCGCAAAGGCGGGAGTGGTCCGATGGCTGCCACGGCGAGCCGTCCGCGTTGTTTCGTCGGATCGCCCGAATCCACAACTGGCGCTTCGTCGGGTGAAGACTTGCACAAGGAAACCGGAAGAAACTTAATCCGCGATTCCGTTTGCTGTCGTTGCTGCAGCCGACAGCGGAGCAGCGCTGGGGCATTTTAGAGGACGTGGAAATGTGCGACCGCTTCCCGCCCTTCCGCGGTTTCTATGGCTGCTATGGCTGCTGACTGCCGTGAGGCGGACGCAAAGCGCCACCAAAAATGGCGGACTCCCGTCTGCTGCTGCTGCGCATGCGCCGTGGAAACTCCGGAAAAGGTCCATTGCTAAAAAAAGTGTTTTAAAGGGCAACTCCGCTTCATTTTCGATGCTGAAAAAACAACGCAGTTCTCTTCAGTATCACCTAGAAAGACTACACGTCAAGTTTTACGAAGTAATTAAGCCTAAAAGTTTGTTAAACTGGTAAACAAAGTTTGAGATGGCTCAAGTCTCCGAAATCTGCTAATTCTAGCGGCCGATTTGCGGCGCAAGGAACAGCGCAGTCAATACCGCGCGTTGGCGCAGCCAACACTGCGCCGCACGTCATAGTCTGGAACCGCTTTTTTTCTTGTTTTTTACTTTATTGAGGCGCAGCGTACAGGCGGCGCCAGCAGCGTGCATACCGATGTCCACGTGATCCAAAACGCGCATGCGCTGATGAGCGTCTGAGCGAGCGCTCTGCGCTCGTCGTCGGGAAGACCGAACCTGCTGCGTCTCGGAGCAACGTTTTGTGCTTCGATGCCTGGCATATTACGAGTGGTTTACTTAACTTCAACTACTAATGGTTCCAAAACATAACTTTAGAACAACTTGCCTTTTTCTGCGTCAAAACACTCTGCGGCCGCGGTAGTGCACACGTCGTTGGATAGCAGAGACCGTAGAGCAGACGACACGGCGCGACCACGCTTGCTCCGCCGATCAGTCCGTCCGCGCGGTCGGCGAGGTCGTGCGGTGACGTTCGTACCACGTGGGTTGTCCCAGACTATGACGACGCGGGACCAATGTTGCCAGGCGCGGGCGCAGTTTCGGTTTCGGTTCGTGATCAGGAGTAAAGAAGGATTACGAGAATTATATTTCCTTTTTTGAGAAACAAACGACGTCGAGCCGTTTATTAGTATACCTTAATGTATAATCACCAAAAACCCCGAAATTCCTGGAATTGAGCGGAGTTGTCCTTTAAGAGTGCTCGATACCGCAACGGCGTCACTGGTAGTGGCGCTTTGAAACAACCTCCATTTTGAGCTGAAAACTAATAAAATGCACTTATAAATATTTAAAAAAGTTTGATTCTGATTTTTTTTTTTTAAGTGGCCATTGTTTGTTCTCTCCAGTTTTAGGTAGATTTTCAGCACATGGATTTTGAATTCGATCTCTTCACCTGCCCGTTTTACCATTCGGACCCATTTTCCCAAAAGATTACAACCTGAGACCCATTGAAACAATAGGATACCGTGTCGTATCGTGAACCCCATTGACGTTTAGAAAAAACAAAAAGTGCGGGGTGGTGTCTCGTCGCAACCACCCCCCTTCTGAAAGTTTATGACGTCTAGTTTGATTTTTTTTACGCAATGCGTTTTTCCTTCTAGATTTCCATTAAAAAAAGGCGCGAAACGTTTCTTGTCAAAGAGTATTACGCAATTTCTTTTCCAAATATTCTGGTACGCGTATTGTCTACATTTAGCGGACTCTACTGCCGCTTCTGGAGCTCAGGAAGGCTCCTAAATAAACACCCAGCGCAGTCCACAGCGTGCTTCTCATTATGTGCCTCCCAACTTATTCCATTGGACTAAGTTTTAACGTGAAACGTTCTTTGGTTAGG
This sequence comes from Ixodes scapularis, assembly GCF_016920785.2. Lineage (NCBI taxonomy): Eukaryota > Metazoa > Arthropoda > Arachnida > Ixodida > Ixodidae > Ixodes > Ixodes scapularis. Next base: position 95,259,924 of record NW_024609881.1, read on the forward strand.
TGTTTCGCATTTCGTGAGCCCAGAGGCTCGTTCACACACTTGCAACTGTGTTGGACTGGCTGAGACGAGACGGGTTTTTAAGCCTCTTCCGACGGATTAGGACCTTCTCGGCTGCAAGCGTATCAACGGGTCTTAAAAGAGAAGTCAGGATAAAAGCGTTACAGGGGTGCTTGATGCTGATTGGTGTACGAGTCGGAGAAGAGGAGTGACATGCTCGACGCTGATTTGTTAACGGGGAGGTCATGTGATCAGGAGTGGAGTGACGAGGGGAGGAGGTGTGTGCTAGAGGGTTCTGGAAGTTCACCAGGATCGTCATTTGAAGTGTAGAGGTGCCTGACATCAAATTATCTGATGAGGAGCGCCTCTAACGTAGGCGTCTGGCTGAACAGGTTAGAAGTGCTGCTAAACGATTATGTGAACGTTTATGGTGCTAGAGCGTTTCATGTATGCAACACATTTCCCTAGAAAATTTCGCCATAATTTTCTTTCTCGCGCCCTTATGTTTGTACATACAGCGTAGCTGAACGCGGTACTGGCTCCGCTTTCAGGGGGCTGCCGTCGCAACGAAGTGTTCGACCCTTGCTAGAGCAGCACCTGCAAAGAAGACACCTGCGAGTCGCTCGCTATTAAGGCCGCCGGAGGGAATTTGCGATGCACCAGGGACTGCCGACAAGGCTGTGTCTGCCTAAAAGGCTACGTCAGAGTACGAAAGGCATGCAAACCTGCGAGGAGAGCCTGCCGAATACCAAGATGCCTTGATTTCGACGCGGCCAAAGAATAAAGTGCGAGGTCTTCGCTTTCGTGGTCCCTTGGATCAGTACTTGGATGCCGTCGCCACGACACCGCCCTTGCCACCTGCATATCACGCAAGACAGAGTTCCCCTCTACTCCATTAACCTTTAAAGGTGCCCTTGGGAGGTCTTGAGATCGTTTAAATATCCCAGAACTCACTCTGCGGGTTCTAAGCATCCTAGGAATCCATAAATCATAACGATGCGTGGTCAATGTTTCTATTAAAAAGCACTCAAAGATCCAAATTATCTCAGGGAATGGGAGGAGCATTGTGCCGGCAGCCGGGACGGCATGTGACCAATGAAAACGCGACATTTGGTTGAGATTGCATGCAAGCGCTGCTATTACAAAATATGTAGACTTTAGAAGATGATAAAAGCAAGTTAGAGAAGTCAAAAATGTAAATTTTTCGCAGAGAGTGAATATAATACTGCAATAACCGCTTCAGGAACAGAGGGATATATATTTCATCTTTTCCTGCGGGAGTGATGTGACCGGTCTTCAGCTCTCAATCGCTCGAGCGCGCGCTCGCTGAGTTCAATCGTAGTCCGGGCTGTCGAGGCAACGAGCCGAGCGCAGTGGAGATATCACTCCGCGGGTCCGCCGGTAGTAGGCGGGAGGATCCTTTACTCGCTATTGACCGACAGTGGTCCTGGTTTCGGAACATGCTCCTGCCATTATCGGACATGAAATGTGTGTGCTGCGATTTCTGATTGATTTTAAGGCGAAAGCCTTATATGTCCCATTGGGGGAAAAGGATGTGTCGGGGTTGTGCCCGTAATTGTGCCCGAAAGATTGGCATAAAAGTGCGTGACCAAGCAGGCGCGTTCAAGGTCAAAGCGGTTCGCGTTTCAGAAACAGAAGACAACAAAAATCACTCCAACGCAGACGCTACGTCACGAAAGCCGTGAAACCGGCAGAGGCATCGCGCCTGCGCAGTGAGGGCTCGTGATGTCACTTTAATCTCAATTTAAAGAGCAACAACGTCTACGTCATGCTACTCACCACATACAACTTCTATCAACCTCATTGCTGAGCAGCATGAGGGTCTGAAAGTTGGCGGCCTGGTGGCCAACAAATACGCAAACACACACGCACACGTCGAATACAATACCGAGAGCAAACAACTTTAATACGTGTAGAAACACCATTCGAAAATATTTCAGCCGCGGGACTACAATGCTTTTGCTTTCCTATACGTAAGCGGTTTTAAGTGTCTTTTTAATTGGAGAATTGGCCGCGTGTCAGTTCTCGCCCTATTTAGGCAATCTGAGAAACCTCCTCAGGGCGCCTTCAAGCTGAGACTAGAAGCTCCCCTTTGAGCCCAAGCTCGCTGGCTTCAGCATGTTTTGCTTGCGCGTTGCCTGCGCGTTCGTACTTGTGTTAGCAAGAAAAGAAACCTCGCGCCGAAGGCGGAGCTTCCAATCTTAGCCTTAAAGTAAACGGAGCATAGCCCGTCCGCCAATTTCGAGCTACACTGGTCACGTTCCATTTCGCATGAAGTCCGACCGCAGGCAACGCTACAATCCGCCGTAGCCAATCAAGCTGCGCCAAGTGATGCCGGCACTGCGCATGCGCAGAGCCGACAGCAGCGCCACCCCAGTAGCCAGACGTCGGCGGGTTGAGTTGTTGAGTTGGTGTATGCGGCGAGCACATGTTCCAAAATGCGTCTTTGGCGCATCAGAACGCAAGGAGAGGCGCACCTTTCAAATCGCAACACAGGAAATGCAAGGGGAACGAGCGGTAAGGAGCAAGCTAAGTGACCACAGTCATTGGTTGAGGTTTGGGGGGTGACAAAAGTTTGTGGGTGCATTTGTGGGGAAAACAATTCTGAGGACACCTAAGCACATCCCATGAGTTGTGAATAAAAAATCATAAATGTGCTATTGAACGCCTATGAAAATTGATTGGGGCCCTCGGCGACGAGAGGAGCAGACGCGTCCACAGCACCCGCTGGGGTATGGGGCGCGACATAGCTGAAAGCAGAGCGTAGAACACGTGATTCAGAGCCTCTACCGCTCCCCCCCCCCCTCCCCCTACGCGCCTCCGTGGCGGCCGTGCGAACGCCACCCTTTCCCTCTTACGGTCGCTGAGAGGCCTTCTTTGTGGCGTGGGGCTCCTTGGAACCACACGTCGCAGCCATTTTAAGAGGCCTTCAGCGGAGAAAATTACTCCGCCATTTATTCGCGGTTACGGCGCGAAGGGAATTTCTCTGCCGTGTTTCGCGGTTACGGACAACGCCAACTCCGCTTCATGGAAGAGTTAATGCTTTCGCAATAAAATGCACGAGGTGCGCAGGTAGCGGACGTACTTGCAGCCTGCAATAAATGTTAACGCGGCATCGACGATTAGCTTCGTGGCGAAGATGGTCGCTCTGCTGGAGGAGAAACCGCAAAGAGTCGACGAGGGATACGCTCCCGAAATTCGCGTAACCAACTGCGAAGACGCTAATAAAACGGATACTCGGAACGGAATTGTGAGGTACGCTGCGCTGCCCATTTCCTTTGAACAACCACGTAAACCATAGGACGATAAGATAGACAGTAAAGGACGCGAAGTACATGTCAAAGCGCCGACTGAAATCACGGTCTACCATCGTCGTATGGTCTTTTCTGTCTACCACATCTTCTCATAGTTCAAGGGTTTGGTTCAGTGCAACTTCTTAGCGCAGCATGCCTCATAATGTCAAACCAACTAGTTCGAACCTAAGCATTGTTACAACGAAAGGCAGCGAGCGCGAGCTGAAGAGGGAGCATATATAGACGTTTTTCACATAACTTCATCGGCGGCGCAACTGACGTTCCCTAAACCCGGTGAAAATCGCCCGCTGACACAGGGTATGTAACCGCCAAGGGTTTGGGCGAAAAGGCTTAGAAACCGACGTCGTGGGGGAGTTAAGTTCTGACCGCTTCTTTTAACCGTGTTGCAGTTTCCGAAAATGTACGGTTTGTCTCGCTGTCATTGCATTGTCGCCGCGGCCACAAATAATGTTAATAATCCTAACAGTCGCGGAAAGTGTGCAATGAGCACAAGACGCTTCGCGAGTGTGGCTGCAATGTTATCAAGCTTCACAGGTTTTTCGAACATACGTATTTATGAACTTAGTTTATTGTGAGTGAAAATCGCAAGAGAGGAGAAATTTTCACAATCGACAACAGTCTGCTTTATTTTTCCCCCCTCCCCGCCTCCCCTGGTAAGAAACAATAAAGTTAAAGTTGAAGACTCATCGTCAAGTTTATGCGCGTCACAGTTCAGTGTACGGCAAGGGGACCGATCCCAACCCGGTGTAGGTGGTTCGATTAGGCTATAACTGCAAGGTATGCTACTGGCCCGTGTCCTCTGATGTGTTCGAAAACGTCTACGTGCCACCGCTCAAGCTGCAGCTATCATATGCCGGGAGCTCACCTGGATAAACTACATTGCCGGCCCTCGCAGCCCCTATACTCGTTTTCACTTCGGGAATCGCTGTAAAAAAGAATCGGCTAGCTTCCCCCTTAATGTGGAGAATTAAGATATATTGCCGCGCGCGCAGCTGATCAAGTAGGAAGTGCGCTCGTGGCCTAGCGGTTATCACGCTTCCTGGCTTCCACGCGGAAAACCAGGGTTCGATGCCTGGCCGCGGGGACACATTTTTGTTGACGCTGTAATGTGATGTTCTGGAAAAGTCGGGAGCCGTGCGGATGATTCGACGTGAGAATGCTCTACGCGCCGAACCCTCTCCGCCGATTGTTCCAGAAGACCACGCTGTAGTGATAGCCTGATGAGGCACAAGACTCCTCAAACCAAGATACTCATGTAGTAAGTGCTCTGTTGGAGGTTATGTTATAAAAACTTTAACAACGAACCAGCTAAAAAGAATTGTAGCAAACTGAAAAGCAAAAATCGTTTTTTTTTCTATTGTCTGAATGTAATTGCGCTCCGAAACATCGAGTCTAATTGTCACTTTTACCGTTTGACTGATGCGCGCTAACGAATGCAGGCTGCTCAAAAGAAAGAGGCGATTTCGTAGAAAGCACGACCAAGAGTATTCTGGTAGAAATCCGCGTTTGTCCTTCAACCTCATGGGACTCTAAGAGATATGTGTTTGATGTATTGTGAAGTCGCGAAGTATCAAACGGCGGGTCGCTAAGTTTCACGCGGTACGAACTCCGACGCCTGTGTAAAGCGCGCCAAATCGAAACCAATCTTTGGATGAACGCTAGTGACCCAACGTGGCGGCGCTGGTGTCTACCGTTTCTATCATCTTCATGGGTTTTGCTGTTTTGCTTAACAAAGTTGACTTCCTTGTGCGTACGCTCGACCCGAGTGGCAGAAACTGTGGTGGTTTGATTTTATTCGCTGTTATTTTCACAGTGTGTGACTTACTCCCGAGAAGCTGCCTATGGTTTCGCATTTTGCTTAGCTCACATGTAGCGCCCCCTGTCTTCCGCGCTTCGACGACTAGCAGCCAAGCCTGGAGCAGCAGCGCGCGCGCGCGAAAATCGGTCTGGCGCTTGGGCTGTCGTGAACCGGCCGAGGTCGAGTTCGGCCAGGTTCGACTTTTTCGAACTTTAATGGAAACTTTGACGATCCTTGTATGAGGTTCGACTCGTGTGCGCATGCGCGACAGGCTGTCCAGTTGGCTTCGGATTGGATGGTGATGGCTAAGGCATGAATTAAGGGCACCGCTGATTGGCTGTTTCAGTTAATACAGTACAAAAAAATTAAGTTATTAACTTCTGCAGTGATTAGAATTGGTTTCATTTGTTTGCAACTCTTCAAAAAATAAAATAACCCTTTACATAAAAATATTTCTCCAAGCCTAGACATGCTTGTATCAAGGTCTGGCTACACTGTCCACAAAGTCGAACTACAGTGGCTAAAAGGGGGTAGTGTAACGAACGAAACCGGAGAAGCGGCACAGCGTTGGAAGACGGCCGCGGGTGGCGCTGGCGCTTGCAGCACCGTCGTTCCGGCTAAGGCTCCGGCTTGGCCGCTTGTTCAGCTTGGCTCCAGCCAGCTCCGGCCGATTCGCAGCTGTCGACTACACTGTCGTCTGCTAGTTTCACATTTTTTATTCACTTCCAAACACAAATCATGTCGTTGGAAGTTCACTAGAAACAAATAATTGTTTTTGATGTATTTACGTTAGTTATGAAGCGTGTTAGGGTGCCTCTATCTGCCGGCCGATTGAGGCACCCAACGGAGCTGCGGATCGAAGCGCCACCTACATCGTCTTCCAAGGAGTGGCCGTTCCCGATGCATGGTGGAGGCTACGCGACAACCACACCACCCGCTTTAAGCCACTGTAGTCGAACCGGTCGAATCTGGTGAAAAGTTACGAAGGGTCGTCGAACCGGTTCGACCCTGTCGAACCCCGAATGTTCGACCTAAAAGTCTAGTTCGACAAAAGTTCGCGACACCCCTATCTGGCGCACGGTATGCTTTGTCAACGTTGTGCTTTGTTTCTTTCACCGCGGTTTGGCAGAAACAAAGGGACGTTAGCGTAGGAAAGCCCGAGGAGCGGCTTTCAACTCAAAAGAGAGGAGATCTTCATTTCGATTAATAACAAGGTGAGCGTTTACCAAAGCTTTTCTCTACTTATAATACGCAAGAAGCTCTGGCTCCAGAACGAGCTTTCTGTCTTTGGTCACCTCGGTACTTCGTGAATTTGGGGTGAGTATCCGGAGGCAAAGCACGGCTGTGGCTATCTAGCGCGCGTGCTGGAAGCGGAGCCGGAGCTTCTGGCGCAGAGTTAACCTTTACGAGAGTTCATGCAGGCCAAGAGCCTCGCGTTTATGGCCCTCGCTGCGGAGTGTGCACGTGGTTCAAATTCGTTAAGTTCAATCCCACACCAGGGGCGGCCGCAAGTGCATTTTTGGTTGTGGTGTGCGGCGCGCTCGCCACTTAGTTCTATTCTTTGTATATCATGCTCACGGCCGATTTTTTGTTCTGGATGCCCGTCTTGGTGCTCATGTCCGACGCCTCGCCAGTGTTTTATCGACTTGTTTAGCTTTTCTCTGTACGTACTCATCTTTGTGCATATGTTAATTCTCGCGTAATGACGCGACATCGGTTTGAGCCCGTACTTATAACAAAGTAAACGCGAACGGTACGAAGTTTTTTCGGAGCAATCTGAACGTCGGACGGTGAAGGCCTCGGTAACTGTCCGCGTGTCTACCTTTGATAGCGAGATTGCGCGTTCCCGCTGTATTGATGAAGCCAAGGGTCGTACCCGAAAAATTTATTTGACAGAGATTGGGGGGCGGGGGGGGGGGGGGATATCTTGAGAGGGCATTTGCATTTTATTTAAATATGAGATAAAATTATCAACCGATACATGAACAAGTTTCAAATATCGGTATGTATAAGCAAGAAATCACAATAAGTGTAGAGAAACGTTTCACGTTCATTATTGCAGCACCTTCAGTTCGTCCAGCCAACCAGGTTTAAGGAGGACGACATATTGTTTTTCCCAAGTCCTTTTTGGCGTCTGAGCCTTTTGTGAAAATTTGTGCTCGCACCTGGAGGCAGCTAACGGAGTCCACCAAACTTTAGTCACGTAACAGGGAGCTCTATAGTCCTTTCAGGGAATATAAGCTTCCGTGGTCTCATTAAAGTCTGGTAGCAAAATGAAATAAGTCAAAACAAGTAAAGGGAAATAAGTGAAGAGTTTCGGGATGTGACTAAATGACATCACCAAAGGTCGTCACTGAAGGAACTATATACAGGGGGGTCATAAGAGTGAACTCACGCTCGCTAACGAAAGCATGGCACAAATGGTTACTGTCAATCACTGCAATTAGTCACTGAGCCTCATCATTCAGCTGGTAGATGGCCAAACATTCCATACAGCTGTCGCATCTCTGCAAGTCATCATGGCATGTTCAACCGTCTCCGAGGACATCTCGGGTGTACTGAGAGGTCGCTGCAAAGATGGCGAGTGCCGCGGCTTCACGCGGACTGTGGAGCTCGTCAGTCATGAAAGGGTGCCTCTTGGGTGGTGCATTTTGTGTGGGCATTCTCCTGTGTCACATGAAATCCTCACAGGTTAGTATGTGAGGAGTTGCTATCAGTTGTTAGCATTGATCTGTCATCCAGCAGTACTTTATTTCTACTTTAGTAGTGCTTTGTGTTAGGAAGTAGGATGATCACGGTTGTTAAATGAAAAAGCGCCAGACAACGAAGGCAATAGGAAGAGTTGGGGAGGACGATGCGCTGCTTTCAGTTGAATTTTTATTGGGAAAAATGAACATATATACACACCCAGGCAAAGCTGTCGTTCATAAACAAACTTTTCGCAAGATAAATTCCATTTCCTTCTCATGAAAATTTATTTCTTGAAAAGTTTGTTTATGAGCGAAGGGTTTGCTTGCAAGTGTATTTATGTTCGTTTTTCCGAATAAAAATTCAGTTAAAAGTAGCGCATCGTCCTGTCCAATTCTTGCATTTTTCTTTGTTGTGTGGCGCTTTTTAACCTAATGATGTACCAACTTGCCCAACTGCAGATTCTCTTACAATCACGGTTGTCCTTCTAAATTTGCCTTTCAAAACACTCGTGTGTCTAGGCTCACTGCATATACATAATTTCTTAACGTCTTTTCAGGTTATTGCTCCTTAACCATCTGTGGGACAGCTGTTTGATGTGTAGTTTGTGGACGTCTCACCTCCCGACGCAGACGTTGGACAAACATCCCAGGAATGGATCGACAAAAAGAGAAAGCTGATTCGCATACATTTTTTAAGAAAGTATGAACAGTGTGTGAAGCACTGGACACAGTTGTTGGCTTTAAAAAGTGTACAATGCAGATAAACATGGTGCCACGTAGTATGTGCACACTCAAGTAAACATTTGAAATTGAGGCAGAATGGAGAGTAGTGCAGCAATTATTCTTAATTTTTTTCTATATTGCTTACTTCAACTTTGCATGCCTAAACATTAATGTTAAAAAGAGAGTCCGGTGAGCCTCAGAGCAGCAGCTGACATTAGACCAAAATGCTTGGCTCCAGGGTTCAAAGAAGCCAAGCCTTGGTGAAAGAGTGGATGCTACTCTGAGACAACTACCTTAAGAACTTTAGTAATATTCTTCCTCTTAACTTTGATCCTCTTCATGTTTTGTTTGCTCTTGTTTAGCAATGAAATGTTTGATAAGATCAAGTATCACCTGCCTAGGCGATTGAGGACAGAGTCACTGATTTTGCAAGTCTGGACATTACAGGAATGAAGGCCCTCTTGAAAGCTACGCTTGACGCTCGTAAAGCAAGCCCAAGTGATGAACTACCGGTCTACTTCTTAAGCCCTGATGTGGTAAAGTTGGTTCTGAACAAATTCATCCCGCTTATAGTCTGTGGATTTCATATCAATTAGTCAAGCTCAGCCTCTGGTTATTTATGTCCCTAGTATCAATAATGTACGAAGTAGATGGCACTCTAGGCATTATTTTAAAATCAATTTTGGGTGTTTATTCCTAATCCAACTTAGATCACTATTTATGGACACTGCACATTTCAGCTTTGTTCACTGCACACCTGATACATATAGAAAAATGACAGTCCTATCCAGGGGCGGACGCAGGCGTTTCTTGAGGGGGGGGGGGGGGGGGGGGGTCAGGTGTTGTCAGCGTGCATGTTAAAACCCCACCCCCTTTCCCACTCCCTAAATTTTTACACATCCAGAATTCAAGAGGGGGGTCAGGACATCCTGACCCCCCTTCTGAATCCGCCCTTGGTCCTATCAGAAAAACGCTAATATTTCCCGTGTGTGTAATATGGAGAAGCTTTTCATTACATAAATTGAGCAAAACAAAGTCACAATTTTAAATGCCTTCACAGTTCCCCATTGACCCAAGAAAGAAGGATTAACACGGATTATAAAGGTATTATAAAAACAGATCCCACTATATTTTGCCAATGTTTTCTTATAATTGACAGCGAGAATCGCAGATTGGCAGATTGTCGGCACACAAAGACAGAATATGAAGTTGTGCCAGCATTCCCTAATATATTTATGGTGCTTCTCGTAGGGTTCTTATGTTAAGTGAAATATTATGTATTACATGTGTAGCTGTAGCCTGGAATGCACATTTAAGGAGGCTTCTTAAATGAATGTTTGTGTCAATTATTTTTAATATTTTAAAAGACCCATCTTTTTTCCTTGGTTTAATTTCGGCGAATCGCCTGCAATTCACGAAAAATAGGCCATATCAACAATTCAGGCAGAAAGAATGTGTCGACCTTGAAAGCTACATCAAGATCCTTCAATCTTGCTAAGGTTAGTGCCCTCAAATAATTAGAAAACTTCAGCTTTGGCCGAATTCGCAAAATATTGAGCTTGCGAAAAATAGGTTGCTTACAGTATCATTTTATGATGGTACTTTAGTAGAATCAACCTTTACAAATTTGTTGAGAGTCATGCATGTCCTTCTGTATTTGTAGCTGGCACTTCAGGAAGAGCTTCGATTCAAATCCTCGCTTGAAGACATGAAGGCCGAGCTGTGCGAAGTTCGAGAAACACTGAACAGAGGAAGTTTCTTTGACATTGACTGCTACCTTCGGCCAGAAAGGGCAACATTTTCTCTCATCGCACTGGTAAGGACTTCTACTTTGAACTTCTACTGTGCGCTCATCGCCATAGACATTGTGTAGACAGCGTTATAACGGAAGTTCACTATGATGTCTGGGCTCCATATGGTGTTTGACCAGCTACTCCTTCGATTAGATTGATGTCATCACTTCTAGTGTGCGAACATCTCTATTCTCGAGTCGCTGCTCGACATCGAGGTTCCGGCTAATGCATTCTGCTTTAGTAGAAACAAAATTATGGATTTTTAACAAAATCGTAATCTCGAAGTTTTCATTTGAATCATCTCACAAAATCGGAATACCCAACTGAATCCTCAGCAGTTCAGAAAGTTAAAGATCGTGATTCTTAATTCATTGGATGATTATCCAATGCATTGACTATCTCAGTTTCTGAAGTAGTGATTTATGATAAATAACACTGCTTTAAGAGATTTTGTTAAATATATAACGTATGGGAATCTTTAGAAATCATAATTTAGATTTAAGAAATCACAATTTACCAAAAACAAACCTAGCCCTAGCTAAAAAAACGGTCTAAGGTGGATTATGGAACAAGAAAATCTAACTGGATTTCTTTCTGGAAACCTGAATACCAGTTTGCAGACCATTGTCTACAAACTGGATATCAGGTTTCCAGCTAAAAATCCAGTTAGATTTTCCTGTTCCATAATCCACCTTAAACTGTTTTTTTCGGTAGGGAATGACTCATACAAATGACCTAATTACAATGTTATATTTTGCCCTATATTGTATTGTGAATAAGGTATTTCAAATCTGGCTGCGGATTTATAATTATCAATAAGAAATATATCCACGTTCTTAATATGAATGAGTTAATTACAGAAATAGCCTAGCCCTCATTTCCCCTATGTTAAAATTGTATCTGGTGACCATCTCATGACGTAGAGACTCATCATGTTCAACATCTGCTTCAATAGATGCTTTTAATAATTAAAAATATTGCTTGTCAGCTTCAAAATATAATTTAGGTTTATCAGTCTTTAGATACTGCTTGCATCCTGGCTATTTATAACCATGTATTACCTTGCAGTTTTTTTTTTATTTACAGCGATCTAATTAAATAATCACATTAGATTACATTATATTTTTCTAAACAAAGAAGGAGTCCGCTGTGGACACGCCTTTTTCCGGACCCTTTATCATCAGGATGCGAGACGGAGAACACAAGATCACCTTTGGGAAGTGCTGTGTTCACCTGCCTCCCAGATTTTCTCTTGAATGTGCTTTGATCCTGTGCCTCGCTGTTTACTTTATTTTGAATCTTTCTTACCCTTATGCATTTGGACAAACTTTGGGTCTCCGGCAAACAGTGCTAGTCAAGAGCGAGATGTTTGAGTCATGTCTCATGTCATTTAAACTAAAGACTCGCTTAAAGGAGTTCAAAAATGCACCTTCGAAATGTACCAGCACAGAAGCTAACACAAACTAGGTGAGTGTTCAGTTATGTTCAGACTACTATAGAAGCCTTATTTAAAATAATGCGTCTCAGAGGAACCTCTGAGATGCATTATTTTTTTTTCTTTTAAGACACCTAGAAATTGGTTCTCTCCAGAGTTACATTTTCTTAATGAAAAGTATAAATATCAAACACATTTCAAAGTGCCAACCTGAGCAGTGTGACTTAACAAGTGCTCGAAAGATTTTGGGGTGGTCGGAAAGATGGCAGCCTTCTTTCTCAAGCAGTATTACAGCACCGAGAAGCGAATGGAACGGAACTGAACTCCCCCTGCACTCGGAGAGCAGAAAGCAACAAACAAATGAAAAAAAGGCATATGGTGGTCTCTGGGAGCTACGCTCGTCCAAGTGCAGACGAAGTGTCATTCCGTTCGCTTCTCGGCTCTCTAACACTGGTTGCGGAGGATGTCAACTACATTGACATCTTTTGGGTTTCTCCTACATTACACCCCTCACGCAGTCACTTTGAAATGGGCTTGATGTTTATAGTTCTTATGAAAAAAAGATATGCGACTCTGGAGTAAACTCATTTTTATGGTGTTTCGGAAGCCTAGTCAGTCACCTCACTTGAAAAAAAAAACCTTTTGGGCGTGTCAAGCACCACTTAAGTTGACCTTGGGTGCATCTTATTTTTTTAGAAAAAGCTTTATCTGTGAGAGGAGCCTGTAACCCAGTTATTGAAACAAGCTATGCTTATTCTTACACTTCTCGCAATACTCTAAAAAATGCAAGGTTCATATGCATTGTTTCCTTCAGATTAATTACATTGTTCTTCGCCGCCTAATTATCAACTTTTTAGTTCTGAGCATTTTATAGCTAAGGGGCAAGTTACATAAACAATTGGAACTGCCTTATCGCATGGTGTGTGCTCCACTTAGTCATTTTGTTTTGCAAAGCTTTGACCATGCCACCACTGCATGTGTGACCAACAATGTTTATACACTAGCAGCCCTTACCTATAGACTAGCTGGCTGTTCACTAAGTTACAATATAAAATTTGATTGAATCTTATCATTCTTGTTTTATTGTTTGTGTCTTGGATTTCTTTACCATTTTAGTTTGTCTCAGACGTCACATGAGAGGCAAAGATGCTATGAGCAAAACACATCTGCTACAGCTATGTGTGTACTGCTGTAGCATTTCCTTTCTGTTAGTACTTGATAGAAATCTTGAGCTCAGTCAGTTTGTTACACAGTTATGGCTACTGGAGTAATGGCTTCCACTGACTGCTGTTCAAAAGGTCGGAGCAGATTTCGCAAATTTTCGACACACTAACATGTTTTAAGGGCCTGTCATTGCTGCCACAATTTGTGTGTTGTATCGCTTTGGATCTGCCTTGAAACACCAAACAATAAATATAACCAGTCCACTTAGCTGGCATGCCATTTCAAATAAAACAGTTCTAATCATTTTTAAAACATTGTTTTATATAAAGCTGGTCATGGCCACGTGTTGTCCAGATAGTTTTGCACCAGTGCCTTGTAGACCATTCTAATGTGCCGTTATATAGAGATCACATAAAAAGCAAGGAAGTTGCAAGGAAAGCAGTTCTCCTGCAAGTACGTTTCTGATGATATGTTTTTTTTTTTTTTTTGTTAGCTCAATGTATTATGAAAGGAAGAGCTCACAGTACATCACAAAAGGAGTGACTTGGAAAGAAGCCTTCTAGGATGGCAGTCTAATTTTCACAATGAGCCTTAGCTTCTGCAAGGCACTGATGAAGCTGGGTCTCTTAGTGAAACATCAGCTGCCGCTGAGAATTCTAAAATACCAAATTTCAAGTCACTCTATTCACATGCGCGATGTGCTGCGAGCTCTTGATTTTTCATGGCACTGAGCTATTAGAAAGCGAATACCACAGCACCAGAAACTCATGTGCAGCATAACTGCTTTCTTTACAGCTTCCTTGCTTTTTTATTTTGTGTTTGATATCTTAGAATGGTATATAAGAAGGCAGGTGAAAAAATATGTGGGACAACAGAAACCCCTTACCTGCTTTATATGAAACACTGTTTCGGAAACAGCTAGCTGTTTCTATCTGTACCAGTGTTCCAGAAATAAACATATGAAACACCGTTTCACATAAGTCTCCCAATTATATGTGGGACAGCTTTCCATATGTCATTATGTGGAGCACTGTTCCGCAAAACACCTCGGAAGTCTACCTGAAATGGTGTTCCGCATATTCTCAAGATATCTGGAACAGTGTTCCAGGTAAATAAGTGGAAAATCTTTGCAATAATTTTCCACTTATAGCCGGAACCCAGGTGGAAAGGTGTTAGGAGTGTACATACTCCTTGAAATGGTACCTTGGCGCAAAAGGCGAACGTGTCGCCTGCCTTGGCACCAAGGTCCAACTGGGGGGAAGGGGGGGGGGGGAGGGGGCAAAATCCAACAGCAACAGCGCTAATGGTTAAACTTTGACAAGAGTAACCATAATACGGATAATGGATAAAAGATATAATTGATACACACACGCACACACACAAAGAACTTTGCATTCGCCTAGTTCTTTGTTCAAAATTAAAAGCCTGCCAACTTCTTGCGCATAGCTATGCCACAGTAATAAGATGGTGTAATAAAACTTTCAAGCAAAACGATCTCTTCTATACATGATGGCGTTTCTGAGAAAACTATTCTCGGTTTTATTGTAAGTGCGAGGGAAGCCGATGTTGCAGATAAAGATTGTGCGATCTTGAACGACACTTACAAGTGTTGAACACGCTCATGTAGCTTTTTCCTTTGTTCGCACTTGCGGCAAACAAATTTATAGTTCAAAAAGAATAGCGCGTGTTGGAAGGAGTCACGCAAGCCGAAATTCAAACGATATAAATGGAATGCAGCTGGCATCATTTTTAGTCAGACAGTGTCTTCGGGTCGAGTATATTAAGGCTCTTATCTTTGCTGCTAAAGGTCTGTAATACTGTCATAAAGGCGCCATCATGATCAAGATATATCTGTTCTTCTGCCTTCTCGGTGCAATCCTGGGTTCATTCGCTCTTTCCAATCCACGGCCGCCTCCAGGTAAGTATTTTTGTTTCCTCGACGTTTGAGTAGAGGTGCATTATCAATCGTCTGAAATGGTTAAAAAAAGGTTTTAAGAGTGCTCGATACCGCAACGGTGTCACTGGTAATGGTGCTTTGAAGCAAAATCCATTTTGAGCCGAAAACTAATAAAATGACCTTATAGAATATTTTAAAAGAGTTTGATTTTGATTTTTTTTTAAGTGGCATTGTTTGTTCTGTGCAGTTTTAGGTAGATTTTCAGCTTATGAATTTCAAATTCGATCTCTTGCCCTGCCCGTTTCACCATTGGACACATCTTCCCAAAATATTACAGCCTGAGACCCATTAAAACAATATCGTGTCGTATCGTGAACCCCCATTAACGTTCAGAAAAAAAAAAGTGCGGGGCGGTGTCTCGTCGCGACCACCCCTTTTCTAAAAGTTTACGACGTCTAGTTTGATTTTTTTACGCAATGAGTTTTTTCTGCTAGATTTCCACTAAGAAAGGCCCAAAACGTTTCTTGTCAAAGAGTATTACGCAATTTTTTTTCTAAATATTTTGGTACGCGCATTGTCTACATTTAGCGGACTTTTCGTTTCTGGAGCTCAGGGGGCTTCTAAGTAAACACCCAGCGCAGTCCAGAGCGTAAGACAAGTTTTAACGTAAAATGTTCTTTGGCTAGGTGTTTGGCATCCCGTGAAGCCCAAAGGTTCGTTCACACATTTGCTACCGAGTTGAACCGGCTGAGACGAAACCGGATTTTAAGCCGCTTGCGACGGGTTAGGACTTTCTCCGCGGCAGCGCATCTGGTCCTACGCCGTCGCAACAGGCTTAAAAAGTAGTTTTGTCTGTCACCGTCCTACTGGGCTGCAAGTGTGTGAACGGGCCTTACAAGAGAATCCAGGATGAAAGCGTTGCCGCGATGCTTGATGCTGATTGGTTGACTGGTCGGAGAAGAGTGACGTGCTCGACGCTGATTGGTTAACGGGAAGTTCATGGGATCACGAGTGGAGTGAGGAGGAGAAGTAGTGTGTGCTAGAAGGTTCTGGAAGATCACCAGGATTGTCATTTCAAGTGTAGATATGCCACACGTTAAATTATCTGACGGGGAGCGACTCTAACGTAGGCGTCTATCTGAACAGGTTAGAAGTGCTGCTAAACGATTATATAAACGTTTATGATGCTAGAGCGCTTCATGTATTTAACACAATTGTCTAGCAAATTTTACCATACTGTTTTTTTTTCTCTTGAGGTTTGTATTTATACATACAGCGTAGCTGAATGCGGTACTGCCTCCTCTTTCAGTGAGCTGCGGTCGCAACGAAGTGTTCAGCCGTTGCTACAGCAGCACCTGCAAAGAAGACACATGCAAGTCTCTGGCTATTGAGGCCGCCGGAGGGAGTATGGCATGCAGCAGGGACTGCCAACAAGGCTGCGTCTGCCGCAAAAACTACGTAAGAGTAGGAAAGGCGTGCGAACCTGCGGGGAGAGTCTGCGGAGCACCAAAGCGCCATGGTTTCGGTGCGGCCAAAGAATAAAGCAAACGAGATCGTCGTTTTCGTGATCCCATGGATCAGTACTTGAATGTCGTCTCCATCACACCCCGCTTGCCAGCTGCATATCAGTAGAGACAGAGTTTCCCTATTAACCCTGGAAGGTGCCCCGAGGGCGTTTTTAAGATCACCTAAATCTGCTAATAACTCACTGTTAGGGCTGTAAGCATCCTATAAATCCACAAGCCATAACGATGCACGGCAGAGTTTTCTATTAAAAAGAGAGCACTCAAAGGTCGAAATTATCTACGGCAATGGTTGGAGCATTCTGCCGGCAGCCAGAACCGCATGTGACCAATGAAAACGTAACATTTTGTTGAGATTGCAAACGGTGCAATTACAAAATACGTAAGCTTTGGAAGGCGATAAAAGCAAGTTAGAAAAGTAAAAGAACGTCAATTTTTCCGCTGAGAGGGAACATAATACTGCAATAATCGTCTAAAAAAATGAGAGCTGTTTACAACTCCCTCTAATGCCGAATTAGAGCGCAGCTCTTGAGAATCCCTTCAAGGGGGGGGGGGGGGGGTTACGTGATCTCGGGGGGGGGGGGGGGGGGGGGGATTACGTGACCTCGGGGCGGGGGGGGTCACGTGAGCTTGGGGGGAGGGGGGTCACGTCACCTCACAGAGAAATTTGTCCGCTAGATTTAGCGGGGGAAAATTTTCCTCTAGATTTCGCGGGGAAATTTTCCGCTAAATTTAGCGGGTTAATTTACCCATAATGCACCGCGCGGTTACGCCGACGCCGATGGCGACGCCGCTCAAGCCGGAAACGGGCGCCTAAGAGCTGCGCTCTAAAACAGCAATATGTTTTTTGGTTTTTTCGCGGGAGTGATTTAATTGGTCGTCAGCTCTCAATCGCTCGAGCGCGCGCTCGCTGAGTTGAATCGTAGTCCGGGCTGTAGGGGCAACGAGCCGAGCGCAGTGGAGATATCACTCCGCGGTTCCACCGGTAGGAGGCGCGAGAATCCTTCACTCGCTATTGACCGACAGTGGTCCTGGTTTCGGAACAAGCTCCTGCGATCATCGGATATAAAATCTGTGTTCCGATTTTTTTTTTTTTTTTTGCTTTTAAGGCGAAAGCTTTATATGTCCCATTGGGGGAAAAGGAGGCGTCGGGGTTGTGCCCGAAAGATGGGCATAAAAATACGTCACCAAGCCCGCGCCGCTCAAGGTCAAAGCAGTACGCGTTTCAGAAACAGAAAACAAAGAAAAAGCACAGCAACGCAGATGCTTTGTCACGGAAGCCATGAAGCCGGCAGAGGCATCGCGCCTGCGCAGTGAGGGCTCGTGATGTTACTTTAACCTCACTTTGAACAACAACCACGTCTACGTCATGCTACCCACCACATACAACTTCTGTCAACCTCATTGCTGAGCAGCATGAGGGTCCGAAAGTTGGCGGTATGGTGGCCAACACACACACACACGCACACGCACGGACGCACGCACGCACGCACGCACGCACGCACCAAATACAATACCGACAGAAAACAACTTTAATACGTCTAGAAACACTACTCGAAAATATTTCAGCAGCGAGACTATAATCATACCAATTTCCTACTCGTAAGTGATTTTAAAATGTCAAATTAAAAAGCTGTCTTTCAAGAATCCTTTATTGTCTCGACATTACGATTATTTTTAGTTGTTAGTTAATTATTCAGCTTTTATTACACCAAAGCCTCCAATATTGAAAAAAAAATTATTTCTCGAGTTATAACGTCTTATCGACCACGATATTTTATGTGAGCGTTCGGTTGGATGTAATAAAAATAAAAAAGTTAACAACAAATTGTACAGATATTTCATATTTTAAAATAAAAAATAAAGTTTTCAATGGTATTATAATATGGCGTTATTACTT
The DNA here is from genome assembly GCF_016920785.2 of Ixodes scapularis. NCBI lineage: Eukaryota > Metazoa > Arthropoda > Arachnida > Ixodida > Ixodidae > Ixodes > Ixodes scapularis. The sequence continues at coordinate 95,278,179 of NW_024609881.1, forward strand.
ATGATGAAAAGGACTGTAGTTGTTGGGCTTCCGGGAAAATATTATATAACTAAGACAATGGCACGTGAACGCAAAAGACAAAAAAAAAAAAAAATAGGCGCACTTAATAAAAATATTTGAAATAATAGATTTGATTATAACTGTGTTCTAAAAGGTTTGAGCGCACGAAACGCTACAAACACGAGCTCCATGCTCTGGATGGTGCGCTTGTTCACTGGATGAGTAATTCAAGGCAGCATGCTCGCACTTGTATATTACGCTTCGCTCGCACAATAAAACCAAATACTTTACGGGCAATGTTGTTTTCGTTTCCCACTGTGACTCAGTTCGTGCTCTTTTGTGAGCTTCATACTTTATATACCAAGTTAACTTAGAAACATTCTATTTCGCTGGTTGTAAAAGAATACAAAAAATCCTATGCAATTTGCTACGTGTGCCGCAATCAATGCAAAATACTTTAAACTTTACATGTAGCCGGTTGCCTGAGTAAAAAAGTATTATTTGTGAAGAACAATTCCGATTGTATAAAATCACTTGGGAAAACCTCGTTCTAAGCACGGGACCGTTAGCATGCAGTGAATACTCATAATCGGCGCCGAGATGATTGGTAGCTGTCAGCGGGTGGAGTGTTTCTATCAACCCAAAGTTATATTGTTTCTTTTTTTCTGTTGTAAGTAATCAGGAGGCAACTTACACCAAATCTGAGGGTAATAAAGTGCTATGAATATTCGTACATAACGGCCTGAGTAGTAAATGTACAAAAGCTTTAGCTTTCGATGCACCCTTGACTTTCGTTACGCTCAACGCTAGTCTAAAATATAGGACTGTTTCAATCTTAATCAGCGTACGATGTACGTGCTTACACGATATTTTATACAACGTCAAACTCTACTCGTCTGCATATTTTTCATTTTTGCACACCACTACTTGCGCGCATAAATCACCAAATTAAGACTAGTGCATTGCTTAAACTATGTGCAAAAGCTATCCCCAGACCCAGAACTTTTGCCTGGCCAGTCATTGCATTTATCACTGAACTCATATTAATATTAATACTTATAATTTATTGCTGGGAGTTAATTTTTAACCTCGGCCATTTTTTTTATTATGACTCCAGCACCACTCCTACTTTGGATTTACCAAACTCAACATATAAACCTGAGCGCATTTTTTTGTGTTTTTCCGTCTCGTGGTTTTGATCAAAATAAACACCCAGCTACCTAAATGAGACACCTGACCGCCCAAAAATAGTTAAATTCTTTTGATATTTGAGGTATTTAACTCTTCAAGCTAGAATTTCGGAAACCCAAGTCTATCACGTCATCATGTTTTCCTGTAAATCCACAAAGGGACAAACACATGAACGACAAAAGGTCCGGCCCGTCATATAAATCTGATCACATTGAAATCTGTGTAATTGGCCTCCGAAATTTTTGATAACGGCGCAAGGGAAATTTTATATTTTTCAACGCTAAGGTTGTTTTGTTGTGCATGTGTCTCGCCGTTTGTCTCAGGACAATTTTCGCGTATTGTTCTGCGCGCATTTGCTGGAGACGTGAGCTTGGAGCATAGGCAACTGGAACCCTTGCACGAGAATTGGCGCAGCCGCGCGCGTTCCATAGAAAGCTCGTGCAAAGAAAAACAAGCAAAGAACCAGGGATGTCAAATTTAGGATATAGGAAAATTCCCCATTCTATCGAAGCGCCACCACACACGATTTGTTGCATTGATGTACAGGCCTTGAAGTAAATCCCACCGCCATCTGTTGGTTCAGGATCACACTAAGGAAGGGTGGGGTTGCACCTTAAGCTGAGACTAGAAGATCCCTTCTCAGCCCGAACTCGCTGGCTTCAGCAGTTCTTTGGTTGCGCGTTGCCTGCGCGTTCACACTTGTTTTAGGAAGGGCAGAAAGCTCGCGTCGAAGGCGCAGGTTCCAACTCAGCCTGAAAGTGAACGGAGTATATCACCGGTCCTGACCACGAATTTCGAGCTACACTCGTTAATTCCATTTCACACGATGTCCGACCGCAGGCAACGCTATACAATCCGCCATAGCCAATCAAGTGGCGCGGAAAGTGATGTCGGCACTGCGCATGCGCAGAGCCGACAGCAGCGCCACCGCAGTGGCGTGACATCGGAGGGTTGAGTTGGTGTAAACGGCGGGCACGTGTTCCAAAATGCGTCCTCGGCGCATCAGGACGCAAGGAGAGGCAAACCAGCCAAAGGTCAACAAAGTTACAAAGGGAATGCGAGGGGAACGTGCAGTAACGTGCAAGCTAAGTTAGCACAGCCATTGGTTGAGGTTTGGGGGTGACAAAAGCATGTGGGCGAGTTTGAGGGGCAAAAACTTTGAGGAAACCTAAGGAACGTCTCATGAGTTGTGAATGCGAAATCCTTTACAACTCATGAGGCGTTAAGCTTTTAGTGGGTCACAACTAAGGAGGCGTTAAGCTGTTGGTGGCCGTCACTGAAAATAAGAATAAATAAATTAATGTGCAATTAAACGCCGATGAGCATTCCTTGGAGTCCTCGGCAACGAGAGGAGCAGAAGCGTTCGCAGCACCGGCTGGGGTGTGGGGTGCGACATGGCTGGAAGCGTCGAACACGTGATACACGTCCGCGTGCCTTCCCGTCCGTCCCTTCCCGTCCGCGCCTCCGGGGCGGCTCAACCCCTCCTAGAAACAAGGCCGTAGCGCTCCGAGTGGTTACGTCACATTGTCGCAGAAAGAAGGCCATGGCACAATTACGTAAACAAATATCTGGTATCGACGTGAAAAAAAATGTTTCTTGTCAAGCGGCGCGGTGGTGTTAGTACGCGTTTATACAACATTAATATATGTTATAAAAGCGCAATCTTGTACAAAATAATATATATAGAATATACACGTAATATACACCCCGTTACCAAGGTTCAAAGTACCAAATCTATATTTATGATTAACCCCGTAAACGCGGGACTACACGCAGTCCCGCAGCTCCCCACACTTTTCGAATGAACCGGCTCCTATGCGACATCTTCGCTTATATACGGGCTCCGATTCTGATAAATATACATAGTGTACGAGCTGCTGACTGTCTGAAAAGGAATGTTGAAACGTTTTAAAAAGGAAAGGAACCGAAAAAAAAAAAATCAAGACGTCGCCGCAGGTAGCGCACAGGAGCAAGAGATGGGTCGACAACGGTAAGCCTTTCGCCTTGCTGCCGGTGCTCTCGTGGGAGGTTCTTTTGAGACTTGTTCCAAATACGATATAGCTTCGCCAATACTGGAAACTCCTCCGAAAACCCATAGGAGCGGCGGCGAACGTGACAGTGGCGCCTCTAGCGGACTCGGAGTCTACGGAAACAGTCGACGCAATGGAAAAGTATAGGCTCCGCGACGTCGTCGAGCTTTACGAGCCCCGTTTCGTCACCATAACAGCAGAAACAATTTATTACGGTCAGTCCGCTTGCAAAGCGGAATCCAGTGATCGCAACTGCAACGACAATCGAATAACAACGCGCGCATAAACGAAGATAGAGCAGTTTATTTAGCGGTCTCAAACGCCTCTCGGGGGATCACACGCGTTTGAAACGCGTCTGGGAAGCGGAAAAAAGGCGTTTAACTACTCTTGCATGTCGTTTAACATGCAAAAACGACATGTTAATATTACCAGAGCAACCGCACGAGCTGCTGGAGCATAAAAACAAAACAAAAAGTAAGGGTAAAAATGACCGTGCAAACACTTACCGAACTTTGCAGGAAAGATGGTGTCGCCATTCCCGACGAAAATAAAAAGAAACGGGAAAAAGAAGTGAACAACGGCGATGAAAACAAAGAAGCTAGCAAAAAACTATTTCAACGACGACGATCGTTGCGGCGCTTATAGAAAAAAAGAAAGAAAAATAAAAAGCAGCAAATGAATAGCTGGTGGTCGCCACCGGTGTTGAGTTCACTACAAACAAAGCGGAAGCAACAGACGAAACTAATGAAAAAAGAAGAAAGCGTCCCTTTTCTTTTCAGCTGCTTGTTGTACGTCTGTTGATTTGCATTCGCGGCGTAGGTACGAACTAAAAACAAAGCAGGGGAAATAAATAACGTAGCGCAGATCACACTGCCCGGTAAAAAAGAGTCGCAGAAATGTTTTGGTCGCAGGCAGCAATCTTTTATACGTGCTAGCAGTGAGTAACCTTTTTTTGCTTTCGAATTTCCTTTTCCAGTGACTTTGGCGGGTTGTTCGTTCGGTCACTTGACGAAGCAGTTTAAAAGTACATTCAAGTGCTTGTTGACGTAGGTGTCCGTAGGTTGACGTAAGAAGCAGAAGACAGATTTTCCACCACATCGCACAAACTTGTTCTTGCAATGGTAGGCAGCACATAGCATGTTTGCCATCTCTAAGTATGCTCTGGTGTATGCTCGAATGCAGCCGGTTGATCAACAAAGGATGACCCGTAGCAGACGTGCCGGCCGGAGTACACAAATAAAATTCGAGTAAAAATGGATAACGAGGCTTACACTTCGTTATATATCTAATAAATATCAAAAAGCACGTATGACGATTTTGGATTAGAAACTCAATTGAAGGCAAAAATAGGAGGTTATCGCAGGCGACAGTGGAAGAAAACAACAACAACAGCAAAGTTAAAGACGGCCCTCAAAATGCTCGGGCCTAGCGTAGCAGACGAACCGGGGGTAGTAAGCGCCGAAGCGAAGGAAAGAAAGCGAAAGAAAACAAAAAAATATACACAGCGACATATAAGCAGGAGGAAGAAAGAACGCGGCAGAGTGGCGTCGCCTCAAAGATATAAAAGAAAGAAGACTCAAAAATGGAAAGAGTGGAAACGGTTCAACGGGTGTCGGCCTTTATCGTAGAAGTAAAGAAGCAGCGAAGCAGAAGATGTTGGTCGTCCCCGCGCTAACAATCGGAATTTGTGCACTGTAAATAACGTGACTGAAATCACCTTTTTTCGCGGGGCTACGACGCTCTCCCCTTCTTTCTTTGCAAGCGCGAGAAGTCTGCTTTATTCGTAACTCCGCTTTTGTTAATCTATAATCGCGTCAGATTTGCATATGCACAACGACTTCTTTCGGAGCATACTGACATCGTCGTAACGTACGTGGTTCGAAATTGACTTCTGCTTCTTCATCCGGGTACGATCTTAACGGGATTAGCCAGCTCGCCTGTTCGACGAAACGGTTATAGGCAAGACATTCATGAGAAATGAGAATTGCAACAACAAAAGGAATTGACTGATAAGAACAATAAAGTTGGAACGAAGCTATGTTCTGAAATGTTTGTACATTGCCCTCTTTCACAAAACAGCGCGAAGGCATACATTCGGGTTTTGCTTGCCTTACATAAGTTGTGACAGAATGTTTTCTTCGGGAGAACTCCGAAATTGCACCCAGAATGCTGTAACATCTTTCCCACGCGAAGAGAATGCCCTTCACTCATGAGCTGGCACCCATTTTTTTTTACTTTCAAAGCAGCGAATGTCCGTGACAATTTTTTTTTTGTTGGTCACCTCGCACGGAGATAGGCAAAACCAATGTATTTTGGAGAATTTGTCTGCTAGCGGAGACTCCGAGCTCGCCAGGGGCGCTGCAATCACTTTTCGCCCGTTTTCCGCGGGAGTTGCCAGTATTGGTTTCCACGGTATTTGCTTGTTCCCTTCCCGTCGTTTCTCTGTCGTCACCACAGTCTCGGGTCGGTTTTTTTATGTTTGCTTGATACTACGGCATTTACGGGGATTCGTCGCGGAACAAGTCCTGCTACGGTTTGAGTGACGCGTGTGGTAACTAGTCAACGATGACACTGGTCGATGACCTCTCTCTCGACAGAGAGAGACGTCGTGAAGTTTGTGTTCAAAATGTTTCGTGATGGATATTGTGGGAAGTATGGATACGATTGACAGGTGAGAAACAACGTATTTACGGGCTTTCTTGATCATGTAAAACTCGTAAAAAGTGCTGCAGTTGATTTTTTTAAATTGTTTGATAGAATGCAATCTTGTTTTTTTGTCGTTATCCATTTGCTATTGCGTCGACATTGGTAAATATGCGTGGTAATAGTCTAGTTTTTACTAGATGGTGAATGAAAAGTTTGTGTGATTATTGAAAGTGTGTTAATTGTTTGTGCTTATGTGTTTATTTATACTAATGTTATTAATGCGAAAGCCTTAACTGTCTCATGGAGCGAGCTGACGTCATCAGTTTGAAGCGCGAAAACGGCTCCTGGTTTTTCGCCTTCGGTTCCATTGGCTGGCGCGCGTCGACGGGGCTCCCATTGGCCGCTGCGCCGTGGCTTCCGCGATTCCGAAGCGCGCGCGCGCGCTAGTACATAGCAGACGACAAAGGGAGCGGACGAGCAGACGACAAAAGGAGCGGACGAGCGACTTGAATGCTTTCGCATTCACAACTCATCAAAAATTCTTAGGTGTACCTCGAGCTTTTTAATTGCCTTTTCCACGTTTATACTAGAGTCTTAACTACATTAAGGTAATACTATTACTGTATACAAAATAGGTTATATTTGGTTCTTAGGCAGCTCGAGCCCATAAGGAGAAGTAAATTAGTTGACTGTAAATAGGAAGCTTAGTACCCCTGCCGCACGGAAAAGTTAATATATTTTCATTAAATGATATAGGATTTAATCAACTCTCTCTCTTGAGTGATTATACAAGCGTCTCAAGTTGATTTGTCGACCTTATATTGTCATTCGAACGAAGTTACATAAATTTTAATTCAGTGACTACACGCGATAACATCGCTTGTCACTTGTCAAGTTATGACACTTGTCGAGTCGTGTCCGCGTTGACTACGCCAACCTGATTTTTATCTGCGATCTGTTTTGCTGTCTAATCACTGCATGTCTCGCCATTTCGTCTAAGCATTTCTGTTTGAAATATGCATTCATACAGCAATAATGGCGTGACTCAATGTTTTCGACTTAAAGGGCAACTCCGCTTAATTTCAAAAATTTTGAGATGGTGGCCGATTTTGCTTTTTGAAGCACTCAAAAACAATCCCCAATCCTTTGTTTCACGAAAAATAAAATATTTTTCGTGTAATTTTACTCTAGCCATGATCACAAACCGAAACCGAAATGGTGGCAAAGCCGGACAACATTGTATATTCGGCATCACTAAGCATGTACACCCACGTGATATACAAGGGGAAGAAGAAGCTCCCCTCTTATCAGGATCCTCCTTTGTGCCTCCTGGATTAGCACAGGCGTTGCTATTCTCCTCCCAGAAGATTATAGAAGATTAACCTGTCACTCAAAATTCTTACAAAAGCAGCGTCCCTATCCTCCTTTTACTTGGTGTTCAAAAGTATGCGATGTAACACAAGCCGTGCTCAACGAGGCGATCGGCTTATCAGTAGTATCAATAGTCGAGCGCCGGGCCGGCCGAGCGCGTCACTCACGTCTTTCACGGCGCTAGCGCCACCCGTGCTCTCCCCGAAAAAAAGAAATTGAAAAAAAAAGCTGTACATGTTTGATGACGTCGCGGACGTGCCGGGAGAAGGAATTTGGAGGAAGCGGAAATGCAGCCGGGCAGTGTTGTCTGGCCCGCACGTCTCAACCAAAACCAGCGGATTCGTGCTTGTCAAACTTTGACAGCGATTTTAATGAACTTCTAGGCGGAATTCCGTCGTAATATTTGCCATGGGGGTTTTGTAGATGATAACAAAGAGAACTGTATAGTTTTGCACTACTGGAAAAAAAGCGGAGTTGCCCTTTAAAGCACTAATATTTTTCTGTAGAAGTCTTCTACTCATACCTCGTGCCATTTCGTACCAATTATTTAACCGTGTAATGTTTTGCGCGTGTAATAAAGTGTGTCTTAGAGCCGCTGCTATGTGCAGCTTTCATTTTAGCTAATAAGACAGGCGTATGTGACTAAAAGTGTGTTGACTTCGCTTCGACGCGCGTTGCCTCCGCTTCGACGCGCGCCCCGATGGCCTTCTTTTGCGACGTCACGAGAAAAGCGCTTCGGCCTTATTTATAGGAGGTGTTGGGCGGCTACACTCTTTATGTTCCGTTTCCAAGCTACACTCCTCATGTTCCATTTCACACAGAGTCCGACCGCAGGTAACGCAACAATCCGCTGTATCCAATCAAGCAGCGGCAGCGCAGTGTCGTGACGTCAGATGGTTGAGCTGGTGTAGCGCGGCGAGCACGTGTTCCAAAACGCGTCTTTGGCGGATGCGAACGCAAGGAGAAGCACACTACTCAAAGGGCAACATAAGGAATCCGAGGGGAACGTGCAGTAACGAGAGCATTATTGGTAGAGGTTTGGGCGTGACAAAAGCATGTTGGTACGTTTGCAGGAAAAAGTTCCGAGGACACCTAAGCACTTCTTATGAGTTGTGAATCCGAAAGCAAATACTTCTCTAGGGAGAATACATTCCACGCCGCTCATTTCCATTAATAAGAACGCCTGCAGCGCCGATTCCAGCCCTGCCGGAGGGGAGGCCCGCGTCAGTCGACGCGCATGCGCATGAGGATGTTAGCGGCGGCGGTGTCGTCTCCGGATTTCTCCGCGCCGCGCCGAGTCTTTTTTGTTTTGGCAAATAAATTATCATCATCATCAGTCGCAGACATTTCACGACTGCGCGCTACGCTACGCCGGGGGTCGGTGCGCCAGTGCAAGCCAGTGTCTCGAGGTCTCAAACAACGTCTAATGTGTTGCGTGGTGTTTTCGTCTGATACTTTTTCAAAACGATGCACACGGTATACCCCAAGTTTCAGCAAACATTAGTTTAGTTTCAGTTTTTGAAGTTTTCTTTTAGAAACAAAAAAAAAACTCAACAATTATGGGTATTTTGCCGTTTTGCGTTGAACAAAAAATTTATTTTCTGAATGGCGTATGCTATTCCAGTGATGTGCGCTACTAGTATGGTGTACTTTCGAAATTTGTATTCTATAAACTAAAAAAAAAACTATTGTTCTTTCTTTTAAGGCGCGACCGGTTGTTGGTCAGCAAAGCATTTTGTCTTTAGTCTTAAGTCTTTATTTATTTATCTCTGTAGAGCCGCGACATCGTGCAAAAGCAGCAGCCCGTACCATGGAGGCCCGCAGTGCCGCGTCTAGTAAATATGATAATGTGATGAGCATATAGATGCGCGATGACGTTGACATAAATTGTTGGTATTGGGGAGGATGGCAGTTCTATTCGCAGAAGTCCAGACTTCGTGGAGGCGGATTCGACGGGTCAGTGGCGAGTCATCGGGACCTGGCACGCCATTCGATCTGTGCACGAAGGAGCCCCAGAAACATGATGGCGCTGTTCCTCACAGGGGTCCACTGGGGTCGAAGCATCAGGCTACAATGATTAGTCAAAGTAGGAGATGCCGCCCCCGAGGAACCGAGGCCCAGGGCTCAGATTCAGGCACCGCTGTCGTCCGGTGTATCATCCTCTAAACGTCGTCATTGTTGTGTTCTTTATTTATACGCGAATACTTGTATAAATAAAATAAGCTTGATAAAAAGACACGCAATCGAACGGCCATTGCCGCACACACCGGGCACTGCCTTTGAAGGAAGAAGCCAGCCTTAAAATCAAGAACCATCACCATCATTATCATCATCATTTATCGCCCGATAGCCGAGAAGTCTCCGACTTTAAATGGCTTTCGCCAAGCACCCCAATTCAATGGGGGAAACGTCACGGCTGCGGTCCGTCCAGCTATTCGGCCCAAAAAACCTCTCTGCACCAAGGCTATTGTATTTTCGAGGAGTGAAATATATTCCCCAAGGTAAAATTTTTGGCGAAAGCATAAATGTCCTTGGAGCCGTCGGAAACGAAAGGAGCAGAATCGACCGCAGCGCCGGCGGGAGGGGGGGGGCGCGACATGGCTGAAAGCAGAGCGTAGAACACGTGATACAATGTCCCCCCCCTCCCTCCGAAAAGGATGTCATAAAACATATTTACAACGAAAAATAAATCTGTCGAGCGATATTTATGTTGCAAAACTAATTTGTAGTTGACGCCCGCGGGAGCCCGGGGAAAAGTGGCAGCTAAGGTCACGTGACTTCCCGCTACAGTCACATGGTATTTGCGCGCTTTCGGGAGCTTCCTGTGGGCTCTAAAAGTTACTTATTTATTTATATTTATTTATTTATTTGCCTTCAAGGTCCGAAGACATTACAGAGGGGAGTGGGAAATACAAAGAAATAACAACAGGCAAAATAAGCACAGTCACATATAAAAAAAAATAAAAAGTTAGATAGAGCATCCCTAAAAGCGCACAAGTTATTAATGGTGGCACTGTCGTGAGGAAGGTGGTTCCATTCCACGGAAGTGCGCGGTATGAATTAATAAAAAATGCATTAGTGTTGCATGGAAAGACGCCCACTTTGTTCTTATGATCTAAACGACGGGAAATATAATATGGAGGAGTTAGTAGATTGTGATGCATGGCCGGATTATGATAAATCTTGTGAAAAAGGGACAGACGAGAATATTGCCTACGTAACGCAAGAGTGGGTAACGATAACGATAGTTTCATGGAGATTACACTAGAACTACGGTGGTAGTTGGAAAGTGTAAAACGTGCGGATTTGTTCTGGACGGCCTCCGATGATTGAACGAGGTATTCCAAGCCGGGGTCCCAAACGGAGGCTGCGTACTCCAGCTTCGATCTAACAAGTGATTTATGAAGAAGAAGTTTGAGAGATGACGGCACAGAACTAAAATTCCTTCTTAAAAAGCCTAGCATGCGGTTAACATTGTTATAGTCGGTTACAAGTCAAGAAGGTAGGAGAAGCTCCTCCCACAAGTGTGATGCGCCCGTTTCAAATCTCTCCGCAGTCGAAAGAAGAGTTCACAGGAAACGCTCCTTGTTCCGCTTCTATGGATTCCCACTTGTCTCCGATCCCACTTTTTAAGAAAGCGACCTTTGTATTCATCGGAGAGGGAACCGAGCCCCTAAAAGCAGCCTTTGTATCCATCGGGGGGGGGGGGAAGCTAATCCCCGAAAGTCGTATTTGTTTCCGTCGGTGGGGGCGAACTCTAATCTCCCTCTCGTGGCTTCCACAATGCTAAGTCGAAGTCAAAAGGTAAAGCAAATATGTACAGAAAGGCAAGACCCTCCTCGCGCGTTGGCCGCGACGTCACGGAAACGGTGGGACGCTATTGGATGCAGAGCTGGCGGAGGGATATCCGATTCCCTTTGAGGGGCATTTGCCGCTACCTTCTTAACCTGTAACTGACTATAATAACATGTTCAATATGAATATTCCATGAAAGATCAGATGTTATGTGGATGCCAAGGTATTTATAACAGTGCACAGGCTCCAGTGGAGCGCTATTAAGGTAATAAGTCGGACAAACAGCATTACGACGGGACACATGCATTGAGTTGCACTTGGTGATGTTTAGTTTTATTAGCCACGTGCGGCACCAGTTAGATATTGAGATTAGATCTGACTGCAATAAGGCTGTGTCACTGTCGGTAGAAATTTCCCGGTAAATAACGCAATCATCTGCAAATGAACACACAGAGGATGAAATGATGGCTGGCAGATCATTGATGTAAATAAGAAAGAGTAATGGTCCTAAAACCGAACCTTGCGGAACACCAGAGTTAACAGGTGTTAAATGGGAATCAGAGGCATTAACAGATACGAACTGTGAGCGATGAGACAGAAAATGTTGAATCCACTGAAGAACGTTTAAGTCAATATTAAGTTTACTCAGCTTTAAAAGCAATAACTGGTGACTGACCTTATCGAAAGCTTTTGAGAAATCGAGGAATACGCAGTCCGCCTGGGACCCACGGTCAAGAATGGAATGCAGATTATGATTGAAAGATAGAAGTTGCGTTTCACAGGAAAATGTTTTACGAAAGCCATGTTGATACAGACTGGAAAATGAGTTAGAATCAAGAAAGTTGGCAAGGTGGGAGTAGATGACGTGTTCGAAAATTTTGCAAGGAACGCTTGTTAAAGATATTGGACGAAAGTTGTTGGGTGAATGCTTACTCCCGCCCTTGTGTAGAGGAACCACCCTCCCCACTTTCCAATCATGAGGCAGACATTATTCCTCTAAGGACGGCTCAAACATTTTAGCTAAAATGATAGATGAATATTCCTTAGTGCTCTTTAAAACTTCAGAATTAATTTCATCAACACCAGTGGATGAGGATGTTTAAGGAAATCAATTATTTAAATTATATTTGCAGGATCAATTAATATTGGAAACATTGGGAAAAAGTTCGGCGATTGAAATTCCGGGTTGGTACAGTCTCCAACGGCGGAAAAAACCCTTGAAAATGTGTCATTCAGTTAATTCGCACAATGATCTCTTGGCACCAACTCTCCATCCCCATCAGTCAGAGATACAAAATAACCTTTCTTTCGAATTACCACATTCCAAAACTGTTTAGGTTTGTTAATTAACATTGACGGTAACGTTGCAGGGAAAAAGGAAAACATCGCATCTTTAACGGCTCTGTTATAACTTTGTTCGGCTAGTTTATAGGATGTCCAACGACTTTTGCTTGTTGAGCCTTTCGCCGCACGGAACAAACGCTTCTTTTTATTGGCAAGTCTCTTTAGAGTAACGTCATACCATGGCGACTGTACGACATATTTTATGACGTGACATAAAGTGTACGTATTTGTAAGGCTGTGTACGATTTCTTTAAATAAATTCCAGTTATATTGGACCGTGCGCTGGTCGAAATTCAGCAAAAAGGAATCCATAAATACACAAAGTTCTTCGTTAATAGCCGCAAAATTGGCCTTAGTATAATCCCTTATTAGCTTTGCGTTTTTAACAGGTTCGATTTTTTGAACTTTGAATTAAAAGTGCAATACTGAATGGTCACTAAGGCCGGACAAATAAGAGATCGGCGAGACAAGGTCGGGGCAAGTGGTAAGGACTAAGTCCAGTATACTTGAACTGCTCGCAGTAACTCTAGTAGGCTGGTTAACTAGTTGGCGAAGGTTGATGTCTGAACACATCTTTACAAACTCGCTGCACTGAGATGAGGATAGGCTTGGAACAGGGTAATGGTCTAAACACACGATATAAGGGAAATTGAAATCGCCGAAAAGAAAAATTGGGGAGTCAGGAAAACGCGTTGTTACAAGATGGATAGCGTCATGTAACTTATTTACAAAGCTGGAGTTACACTGAGGAGGACGGTAGCAAATACCAAGGATGCATTTTTTAAAATTCATCACTACACACACCCAAGCAATTTCCAGGTCACGTGGTACATTCACACTGAACGAGATAAGAGCGTCGGTAATGGCAATCAGTACACCACCTCCACTTCTAGCCTCTCTGTCACACCGGTACACGTTGAAACGCTTGGAACCATAAAAAAATTTCGTTGTCCCGAACCATTGCAGATAACCAAGCCTCAGTTAAAACAACAATATCCGCGTCACAGGAATCAATGACAGAATGAAGTTCCTGTCTATTGTTTATAACACTACGAATGTCAGTAAAAAGCACAGATACATTTTGGCGCGTGCACTGCGGGCCACCGCCCCTCCTAGTTTCCTATCGTGAATCATCAGGATTAACGGTGACCCCAGAACGAGCGATTCTTTCAGAAGCGGCACCACCGGAATGAACGACTTCTTCAGAGTGAACGGTCTCGCAAGATACAGGTGTAGTTAAGTTCGAAGGAACAGGGGTGCTGTTAGTCAAAGCAGTTTCATAAACACTATTCGCCGAAGCGTCATAAACATAACATTTTTGTTTACAATTAATTTGTTGTACCGTATTTGAAAAACGGAAGATTGTGTTTTCCCAGATTTGATCAATTTTCTCCTTGCCAGACGTGTTTCAGGGCAATAGTCTTCACAGACCGAAACTCGCGATGTTCTCAAGCTAGAACGTAATGACAGCACCTTTTCCTGTATCTTAAATGATGAAAACTTAATGATGATCGGTCGACACTTGTTGGCATGAAAGACGCCCAGGCGGTGTGCTCGCTCAACGTTATCTGGACTTAGCTGAAGGTGGCACATTCCTGTAAAGAGATCGTCAGCTTTGTTCTTTTTGGGACCATAATTCAGAGGGTGAATCGGAAATGTCGTGAAATATGAGATTATCACGACGCAGTCTATCTTCAAAATCACTGAGTCGCGCTGCTACGGTGATGTTCTCTTTCCGAACTACTTGGATCGTCTGCTGCATGGCTCGGAACTCTCGTGACAAATCGTCTAGCGCGACTGATAGTGATTCTAGACTTGACAACCGGGTGCCAATGTCAGCAACTTGTGTCTCAATTGACCTTTGATTTTTCTTTATCTCGTCCACAAATTTGATCAAACCAGCCTGACCCTTCTCGAAGCTTTGCGAGCGAGTGTTTAAACTTTGCAACAGAGTCATAATATCAGCCAACGAAGGTTCGGGGTGAACACCGGCATCTGACCGTAGGCTGGTCTTGGGGCCCGGGTTAGTTTCCACATCTCCCGAAAACAGTAGCAATGAAAAAACATGTGAACACTCGCGAATTGTACACAAAAACACATGTGGGCATGGGAAGACAACTAGAAACCTGTTGCTTGTTTTCTTAGCATGCAAGGATGGAAGTTCACCAACCTGGACGAAGAAAAAACGCAGGGCGTGAGTGACCAGAGTCATGTTGCCGATCCCATGCCCACTGGAGGATCGAGTGTCCTGCCACTCGTAGAAGTAGGGACCAATTGCTGTTAGTGGCGCTGTTGTCGATGTTGCTTTGAGGAATCGGGGGGACGCATGCAACGCAATGTCACTCCACGTGTCGAAGAAACGGCTGTCACTTCCGCGATGATCCAGGAGTGCCGACGCACGGGACGTCGACAAGGCACAAGCTTAAGAAATCAAGCAAAAACGCAGGGCATGAGTGACCAGCGTCATGTTGCCGATCCCATCCCCACTGGAGGATCGTGTGTCCTGCCACTCGTAGAAGTAGGGACCGATGGCTGTTAGTGGCGCTGTTGTCGATGTTGCTTTGACGAATTGGGGGGACGCATGCAACGCAAAGTCACTCCACGTGTCGAGGAAACGGCTGTCACTTCCGCGATGATCCAGGAGTGCCGACGCACGGGACGTCGACAAGGCAGAAACTTGAGAAATCAAGCAAAAACGCAGGGCGCGAGTGACCAGCGTCATGTTGCCGATCCCATGCCCACTGGAGGATCGTGTGTCCTGTCACTAGTAGAAGTAGGGGCCGATGGCTGTTAGTGGCGCTGTTGTCGATGTTGCTTTGACGAATCGGGGGGACGCATGCAACGCAAAGTCACTCCACGTGTCGAAGAAACTTCTGTCACTTCCGCGATGATCCAGGAGTGCCGACGCACGGGACGTCGACAAGGCACAAGCTTGAGAGATCAAGCAAAAACGCAGGGCGTGAGTGACCAGCGTCATGTTCCCGATCCCATGCCCACTGAAAGATCGTGTGTCCTGCCACTCGTAGAAGTAGGGACCGATGACTGTTAGTGGCGCTGTTGTCGATGTTGCTTTGACGAATCGGGGGGACGCATGCAACACAAAGTCACTCCACGTGTCGAAGAAACGGCTGTCACTTCCGCGATGATCCAGGAGTGCCGACGCACGGGACGCCGTCAAGGCACAAGCTTGAGAAATCAAGAAAAAATGCAGGGCGTGAGTGACCAGCATCATGTTGCCGATCCCATGCCCACTAATGGAGTATAGGGGAACTCTTGCCAGCAATGCAGCTGGCAAGAGCGGTGTCGTGGCGACGACCGTTAAAGTACTGATTCAAGAGACCACGAAAACGAAGACCTCAAGGGCTTTCATCTTTGGCTGCGCCGAAATCATGATGTCTTGTAGAAGCAGACGCTATCTGCATGTTTGCATGTTTTTCCTGATCTGACGTAGCCTCTGCGACAGATGCAGCCGATACGGCAGTCCTTGGTGCATTCCGGAGTCCCCCAGTTAGACTCAATAGCCAGCGACTTGCATGTGTCTTCTTTGCAGGTGCTGCTGTAGCAGAGGCTGAATACTTCTTTGCGACCGCAGCCCCCTGAAAGCGGAGCCAGTACCGCATTCAGCTACGCTGTGTGTCTAAACACAATCGCACGAGAAAGAAACGTATGGCAAACTTTGCTAGGGAAATGTGTTGCATACATGGAACGCTATAGCACCATAAACGTTCATAAATTCGTTTAGTATCACTTCTAACCTGTTCAGCCAGACGCGTATATACTTTTAACGGCACTTCTCATCAGATAAGAGGGTGTTTTAGTAGACCGTGCTTTCTCCGCTAACCCTCCGCTACGAAGAAACCCCCACTGCGCCTGCGCGCCAATGGCCTTGGCTGTAGAGTTCCGGGTAGCGGAGGGGCTTAGCGGAGCGGGAAACACGGTCTACTAAAGCTCGCTAATAGAGAGATTTAGTAGACCCTGTTCCCCCTCCGCTAAGCTCCTTCGCTACCCGGAACTCCACAGTCAAGGCCATCTGCACGCAGGCGCAGTGCATTCTTCTTCGTTGCGGAGGGTTAGCGGAGGGGGAAACACGGTCTACTAAAACTCCCTAATTTGACGCGTGTCACGTGCAGACTTGAAATGACAAAACTGATGATCTTCTAGAACCTACAAGCACACACTTCCTCTCCCATCTCCATCTTCGGCAACATCTTCTCCTCACTCCAATCCTGGTCACATGACCTAACCGTTAACCAATCAGCGTCAAGCACTTCACTCCTCCTCTCCGACCCGTCAACAAATCAGCATCAAGCGTCGTGGCAACGCTTTTATCCGGGCTTCGCTTTTAAGGCCCGTTCACACACTTGCAACCGAGCACGACTGAATGAGGCAAAACCGGTTTTTAAGCCTCTTTCGCCGGCGTAGGACCGGATGCCATGCCGCGGAGCAGGTTCTAAGCCGTCGCAAGAGGCTTAAAAAGCGGTATAAGGGTTCTGGGAGAGACGGCTGGTTTCTCGATCGGCCGGGCGACGGTCGTCGTATCCGGCGTCGTGTATGATGCTCCCTCCCCGGTCGTTTTGTGTAGTTTTATTTTTCTAACGGGAGACCGCGTGGGCCTTTCTGCCGACGCGACCCCCCTGGAGATCGTCTTCCTGTGTCACCCCCTTCGGGATGACCCCTCGGGAAGAGATGTTGCTTTTTTTATTATGAATCAGGAGGCTTGTGCATTCTACGGGGCTTCTTGGGTTTCAACCTGGGGGTTCCGGAGAGGCGCCGCTATGTCTGCAACGGGATGCACGGACGAAGTTACGGAGCTGTCGGCTGTAGTCCGTTGGCAAAATAACGAATGTGTATCGACGCCCTTGCCAACTATTAAACGGTGGATATCACGTGGCTCCAGCAAAGCTTTGAAATGATTGGTTGATCTTCGCCCGAGAGTGAGGGGGTCAGCGTCTTCAAAAGTCCGTGACGGGGGAGAGAGAAGCCCTTTTCTGGCTTGGACTTGGACTAATTTGGAGGACGGCGAATTCCCTTTGCTTGGTATATACTGTGTACAATAGCCCGTCACGTCTAAATAAACAGTTTAGACGAAGTCCTCCCGCATCTGTCGCACTCTTCTGATCACCCACCGAACAAGGCTCATCAAACGATTGGCCCCGAAAGACACCGCCGGGCAATCATCATCTATTCAACCAAGGGACGAACCTTTACTGGCGCAGCTCGACAGCGATGAGCGAGCCTCGGTGACGATCAGAGGATCAAGAAGGCGACAGAGGTGGTCCAGCTGAAGCTTCCTGGCTGGCCAGGTGCTTGAACGGAGCGACCGACGGAATCCGCCGACAAGCAGCGCTGAGCGTCAGGGAGCGGTACTGCCGAAGCGGACTGGCCGGTGGAAACCGGCGCATGCGGCACATCGACGGAGAGAAAAACACTTGGGTCATCGGAGAGCAACGCTGAACGACCGGTGGCTGAAAGCAGGGACCTCGAAGGTCAGGAGTTCCGACGCCGAGGCCAAGGACGACTACTGAGGACGCA
This sequence comes from Ixodes scapularis, assembly GCF_016920785.2. Lineage (NCBI taxonomy): Eukaryota > Metazoa > Arthropoda > Arachnida > Ixodida > Ixodidae > Ixodes > Ixodes scapularis. The sequence goes on from NW_024609881.1 coordinate 95,296,088, forward strand.
ATATCCGGGCTCTGGGCGTCAAACTACAGCAACGTTTGCGCCGGGTGAGTGGGATTTCTTGCGTCGCGTCGAGGTTGGCATGGCTGGTAGTTGGCGGGACTTATGGTTTTGACGCGTCAGATGCTGGCCGACATGGAGAACGGGTTAAATGGAGAGAACTCGCAGGGGACAGGAGCCTCTGGTCAGGGGCAGGAGGCGCCACAGGGTGCGACAGAAAAGGAATCGGAGGCGGTCACAATTCGAAGGCTCGAACTACAATTTGAGTTGCGGAAAGCGCAACTTCAGATTGAGTCCGAAGAGCGGATCGCGTTGCGCATGGCACAGCTAGGAAAGGAAAGTGGTCGACCTTCGTCCTCTGGGTCGGAAACAGACGACCAACGGCACGCAGGCTTAGACCCGGTTGCGCAATGCGCAAAAGTTTTGAAAGGGTACAGCCTGCCGTGTGACGCGGACGTTCCTCTATGGTTTGATGAGGTGGAAATATTGTTTACCACGTACCAGGTGCCGGATAGTGGTCGAGTATATTTGATTATGCCGGTGCTAACGGAGCGTGTCCGCTACCTGCTGCGCAGTCTAGGGCAAGACGATTGTTTAGATTACGAGTCGGTAAAACGGGCGGTGCTGAGCGAACTGAAACTCACGCCAGCTGAGTACCTAGACAGGTTCAACAGTGCAGCCAAAAGAAAAGATGAAACATGGGCTCAGTTCGCCTCCCGTGTCCGAACCTACTTCACGTATTACCTTCAGGTGAGAGGTGCGAACACACAGGAGACAGTAACGGAGCTCATGGTTGCTGATCGGATTAAGGCGAGCCTGAGTACCGATGGTCTGGAGTATGTTCGCCTTCGCGAGGGAAAAACTTGGTTAAAACCGGTCGAGGTGGCGAGGGTGTTACAGACTTATGAGCAGGCAAAAGGGAAAGGGAGCTCCACAAAACAGGTGTACGTTCCAACAGAACAGTCAGGGACGGGGCGCTCGCCAGGGTTCAAAGGTCCCGTGAACTCGGGTCGAGCAGCTGTAAGGTGTCATGTATGTCATGAGCAGGGACACATTGCCAAGCACTGCCCTCGCGCTTCGGGTAGTGAGGTGCCTCAGGGGCTGGCAAATGTTCCTGAACCGAAAGGGCAGACAGACAGAGTGTTAACCGCTCGGGTTGAGGTGAGGCGGTCGATTTCGGAGACGGGCCGCTCGAAGCTACAATTGGTTCAACTGGAGTGCGTCGACGTACACACCGAAGCAGTGCTCGACACGGGTACCGAAATGACGGTAGTACGGGAGAGCCTGCTACCTCAAGCTTTGAGGGAACCGTCGGGCACAGTGAAGCTAGTGTCCGCTTTTGGCCACGCCATTGATGCCAATCTTGCAACACTTCCAATAAGGTTGAGCTGTCCAGGGGTGGTAGAAAATTCAACTAAAGCCGACTTAGTGTGCGCGCTCACCAATCAGCTGGCGGAAGGAGTGAACTGTTTGCTTGCCTGGGAAGATTGGGAACTGTTGAAAGCTAGGAGCGGTAAGGTCCAGGTGCAACAGGGAGGTACAGCGGCCTATTCTTGTGAAGTTGAAGAACAGAACGTAGGAAGAGATGAAGACAACGAAGCACTGACTTGTGGGGTTGGCTAGATAGGCCTCGGCCCTTCAGCGTTACAATGTAACCGTCCAGCATGGGAAGGGAACCAGTAACGGAAATACTGACGCGTAGTGTGGGCTCAACAATTTATGTTGGAAGTCGACTGAGTGATCATGCCATGCCGCCTCGGTTAGACGTGAATGCTCCCCTCACCCGTGCCGCAGGGCGCTGTGGGGCTGTGAAGTGAATTGGCGAATTGAACTTGGGGACCCAAAAGGACGTTTTTCTCGTTGCTGTTGTGGATACGTTCAATGCGAATGTTACGCTGTTTTCCTCTTTGTGTGTGTGTTATTTTTCAGCCTTTGGGATGTCACGCACGCGTTTTGGCCCCTTTCTATGTTTTCACTGGGACATTCCGGTTTGTTAAAGTAGAATCTGTTGTCTTTATGTGTTTTGTTTTATTGTCAGCTTACGATTATGTTTGCACGCTTTGAGTCGGTTCTGAAGAACTTCACGTTAGTGTCATCTAGTTTTATTTCTTTTGCGTGTGTTTAGATTAACTGTTTAGCAGGTCCAAGGAGGACCAGAAACAGTTTTGGGGGGAAGGTATAAGGGTTCTGGAAGACGGCTGGTTTCTCGATCGGCCGGGCGACGGTCGTCTTGTCCGGCGGCGTGTATTGCCGCGCGCAAGGCTGAGAAAGCAACGCTCGGTCACGGTCCTCCAGAAAGTTCCCGTTTATTCATGTACCGCACGTAACTTCTATCATTTATCCCTGCTTTTGTTTTCTGGAAAGTGCGTGTTCATTCTCGCCCCGATCACGCGACGCTCGAACTGCTTTCGCCGAATCTTCGAGATAGCGGCGCACTCTAGATAAGAGGCCGCCCGCGACCTTGTCGGGTCAGTCTCGCCCCAGCGCTCGATTCTGCTGACACGCCGACTTCGACGCCCGCGACGCTCTGCTTTCTTCTGTTTCCTTCTTTATTTTTGGCACAAGTTCGCCACATTAAACGTTTATTTATTTCTGTTTATTTCTCGTTTATTGGTCACGAATCACCACCCGTGACATTCTGGTGGAGGTGCGGGGTACCGCATGCCCGTGCAGCGTTCTCCTCCAAGGGACCGCAGTGCAAGTCCGATTCCCGGCTCGGTGAGAAGACCACTCACCGCAGAACCTGAAATTCGGACCAGCCGCCGCACCAAGGGAGAGGATCCTGAGTACGGTTTGCTCCTGGACAAGCCCAAGCCGCAGAAGACGACGATGGCCAACCAGTCGCAAGCCCCCGCCGCTTCTCCCGTCGTCTACATGCCCGTCGCACCGCGGACGGCTGCCCCCTTCCACGGTGAACTCTACGAAGACGTCGAAGACTGGATTGACCAGTATGAACGCGTTGCCCGCCACAATGGCTGGACCGACGAGCAACGCCTGCACAACGTTTACTTCTCGCTTGAGGGAACCGCCAAGCACTGGTACGAGAACCATGAGTCCTCTTTGACGTCGTGGGAAATCTTCAAGACCGACCTGAAGGCTACGTTCGTCAACCACCACCGCCGAGAGAGAGCCGAGGACCTACTGCGAACCAGGACCCAGGGCCCCAATGAAAGCGTCACGAGCTTTGTGGAAGACGTGCTCCGCCTGAGCTCCCGCGCCGATCCTCAGGCCACCGAGGGAAAGAAGCTGCGCATTTTGATGCGGGGCGTGAAGGACGACATCTTCGGAGGCCTCGTCCGCAACCCGCCGGCAACCGTCGACGCCTTCGTCAGCGAGGCGACAAACATCGAGCGCGCCCTCCAAGCGCGCGCTTCCCACTACCAGCGGCAGCCAAGCGTCACTGCAACCGCGCTGCTTAGCGGTGAAAACGTGCCTGGTACGGACATCCGCGAAATTATCCGGGAGGTTGTCCGGGAGGAACTGCGAAGGTTGCTGCCAACCACCAGCCGTCCGCCAACCATTTCCATCGCCGAGGCTGTCCGAGAAGAAGTGCATCGCGCGCTCCAACCAGAGGTTCCCCTCACCAGGGTGGCACCGGAGGAACCGACGTTGAGCTACGCCGCCATGGCTCGACGACCGCCGCAAGCTTCCCGCCAAGCCACGGCGCCACCCCGAAGAGACGCCCCAACGCCGCAGTACCCCCGACGGCCGGAAGATCAGGCGCACGTTCCCCCAGAGCGACCTGCGCCGAGGAAGACAGACGTCTGGAGGACGGCCGACCGACGCCCGCTGTGTTACCACTGCGGGGAAGCTGACCATGTGTACCGCCGATGCCCATACCGACGACTCGGGCTGCGCGGATTCCATCCAAGCGACCCGCGCCCCCGGTATGGTGAACGCCCTCGGGAGATCGACGAGTACCTGCGACGACCCCAGTCCCCCGAGCCTGCGTCACGCCGAGAGTTCCGGTCGCCGTCACCACGACGTCCAGCTTCGCCGATGCACCGACCCCGACGTGAAAGCCTGTCACCCCTCGCTCCACGCCGGGGAAACTAGGCGCGGCAACCCCTGGAGGTGGAGTTGCCGAAGACGACCGACGCCAAGATCCTCCACGAACGTCGGAGGGCCCCCACTCGAACGCTACCGGAGACCGAAACGACGCTCCTGAAACGGTGTCCAACAACCTAAACGTCATCATCGACGGCCACGACGCATCGGCACTCGTGGACACCGGAGCAGACTACTCAGTTTTGAGTGGGAGGCTCTCCCGCCGCCTTCGAAAAGTCACGACGCCGTGGGATGGACCTCAAATACGAACCGCCGGTGGGCACCTCATCACACCAGTCGGGCGATGCACCGCTCGCGTCGAGATCCACGGTGAGACGTGCCCTGTAAAGTTCGTCGTTCTGCAAGACTGTTCGAGGGACGTTATCCTCGGAATGGACTTCCTCTGCGAGTAGGGAGCCGTCATCGACCTCGGAGCAAACCGGTTGACGCTGCGAAAGCCTGTTTCACCACCGGAGGAACCCAAAGCGACGTCATCTGCGGTCCGAGTCCTCGCCAGCCACGTGAACTTACCGCCACGGTCGAGTGTTTTCGTACCCGTCGGGATCACCGAAGATTTCTGCGGCGAAGTTCTGCTCGAAGGAAGCCTCCAGTTGCTTCTGGGAAGAGGAATAGGCGTCGCAAGAGGAGTTGCTGAACTTCAGGATGGCCGCACTGTGGTCCTTGTCACGAACTTCCGAAATGAAGCGCAACACCTCACAAAAGGTGCAGCCGTGGGCCAGGTCGAGGAACTCCAAAACTCCGCCGCTGTCGCCGCCATTACTGACGAATTCTCGCCACCTCAGCAAGACAGTGCGTCGCCAGCGCAGCTCGACATTGACCCTAAACTCCCGGGCCCGAAACGACGACAGTTGATTAACCTTCTCGCCGAATACCGCGACTGCTTTGCCACGTCGTCGAAGGTGCGCCAAACCACCGTTGCGAAGCACCGCATCGTTACCGAGGACGACGCGCGCCCGGTGCATCGATCGCCATACAGAGTCTCCGTTAAAGAAAGGCAGGCGATCCAGGAGCAAGTTCAAGAAATGCTGAACGACGACATAATTCAACCTTCAAGCAGTCCTTGGGCCTCTCCAGTCGTACTGGTTAAGAAGAAAGACGGGACGCTTAGGTTCTGTGTAGACTACCGGCAGCTGAACACGGTGACGAAGAAAGACGTCTACCCACTCCCCCGCATCGACGACACTCTAGACCGGCTGCGCCACTCTCGATATTTCTCATCGATGGACCTGAAGAGCGGCTACTGGCAGATCGAAGTCGACGAAAGGGACCGAGAAAAGACAGCCTTCGTCACGCCGGATGGACTGTACGAGTTCAAAGTGATGCCCTTCGGACTGTGCACGGCGCCAGCAACTTTCCAACGTGTCATGGACACCGTACTGGCAGGACTAAAGTGGCAGAGCTGTCTCGTCTACCTCGACGACGTCGTCGTGTTTTCCAGCGACTTCGACGAGCACTTGCGACGACTCCGAGCAGTTCTCCAAGCCATACGGACCGCCGGACTCACCCTGAAGCCGTCAAAGTGTCGGTTCGCTTATGACGAACTGAAGTTCCTCGGCCACGTGGTTAGTAACGAAGGTGTCCGCCCAGACCCCGAGAAGACTCGTGCCGTCGCAGCATTTCCAGCGCCAAGAGACAAGAAGGCCGTCCGAAGGTTCCTTGGGCTATGTGCCTACTATCGGCGCTTCGTTCGAGATTTCGCAAGAATTTCCGCACCGCTCACACACCTCACGAAGGACGCCGAGAAGTTCGAATGGGCCGATGAACAGCAGCAGGCATTTGACGAGCTGAAGCGACGACTACAGACTCCTCCTGTTCTTGGACATTTCGACCAGGATGCGGAAACCGAGATTCACACGGACGCAAGTAACGCAGGGCTTGGCGCGGTTTTGGTTCAAGTACAAGAAGGCACCGAGCGAGTCATCGCCTACGCAAGTCGGACATCGACCAAGGCGGAGAGAAATTACTCCACGACTGAGAAAGAATGCCTTGCGGTCGTCTGGGCAATCACGAAGTTTCGTCCGTACTTATACGGGAGCCCGTTCCGGGTAGTCACGGACCACCACTCGCTCTGCTGGCTTGCGAACCTCAAGGACCCGTCAGGACGCCTCGCGCGGTGGAGTCTCCGACTACAAGAGTTCAACATGACCGTCGTCTACAAGTCAGGCCGCAAGCACAGCGACGCCGACTGCCTGTCCAGAGCTCCCGTCGCAACACCTTCCGGCAGCAGCGACGACGATGACGACGAGTGTTTTCTGGGCGCAGTGAACATCGACGACATGGCCCGGCGTCAACGAGACGATCCTGAGCTGCGCGCACTAATAGAGCACCTGGAAGGGCGCGGGAGTGCGATGCCACGTGCTTTTTCACGAGCGCTGCCGACCTTCGCCATTAGACAAGGTGTACTCTACAAAGAGAACTTCGGGAACAACAACTCGCCATGGCTGCTGGTAATCCCGACCGACCTTCGGGAGGAGATCTTTCAAGCCTGCCACGACGACCCGACGTCCGGACACCTTGGTTACAGCCGGACCCTGGCACGTATTCGTGAAAAGTATTACTGGCCCAAGCTCCCCAAAACCGTCCACCTGTACACGCGATCATGTCATGAATGCCAGCGACGAAAGAAACCTCCGACGAGGCCGGCCGGACTCTTGCAGTCAATTCCTCCGCCAACAGCACCCTTCCAGCAGATCGGAATGGATCTGCTTGGCCCTTTTCCGCCGTCGACGTCGGGAAATCGCTGGATCATCGTCGCCACAGATTATCTCACGCGGTATGCCGAAACGAAAGCCCTTCCTTCCGGAACTGCTGTGGAAGTTGCCAAGTTTTTCATTGAATCCATCGTCCTCCGGCACGGCGCTCCCGAAGTCCTGATCTCAGACCGTGGATCATCATTCATGGCCCAGCTGACGCAAGAAGTCCTTCGTCTCAGCCACACCAGCCATCGCCGCACCACGGCGTACCACCCGCAGACCAACGGACTAACGGAGAGACTCAACAAGACCATCGCCGACATGATCTCCATGTACGTCGACGTGGAGCACAAGACATGGGACGAGGTGCTGCCGTACGTCACATTTGCCTACAACACGGCCGTACAAGAGACCACCGGAATGACACCCTTTCAGCTGGTGCATGGGCGCAAGGTAGCGACAATGCTGGACGCTATGTTACCCCACGAAGCGGCTGTCGATGCAAGCGACGACGCCCAGGTGGTTGCCCAAAGGGCAGAAGAAGTCCGTCAGCTCGCCAGACTTCGGATTCAGGCTCAACAACGTGTCGACACTGGCCGCTACAACCTTCGTCGTCGGGACGTCCACTTCCAGCCCGGAGACAGGGTGTGGGTGTGGACACCGATTCGCCGCCGCGGTCTCAGCGAGAAGCTCCTGAAACGTTACTTTGGACCCTACAAGGTACTTCGTCGCCTCGGCGAGCTGAACTACGAGGTGATGCCCGACGGAACACGAACATCGTCACGCCGCCCACCCCGACCTGAGGTCGTCCACGTCGTGCGCCTGAAGCCGTACTACGCTCGATAGGACTGTGGACCTTTTGTGCTCCAAAAGACTCTTTATCGTTCTTTTTTATTTTGATTTGTTTCACACTGCATCGGGGCGATGCACTTTTAAAGGGGGGAGTAATGCCGCGCGCAAGGCTGAGAAAGCAACGCTCGGTCACGGTCCTCCAGAAAGTTCCCGTTTATTCATGTACCGCACGTAACTTCTATCATTTATCCCTGCTTTTGTTTTCTGGAAAGTGCGTGTTCATTCTCGCCCCGATCACGCGACGCTCGAACTGCTTTCGCCGAATCTTCGAGATAGCGGCGCACTCTAGATAAGAGGCCGCCCGCGACCTTGTCGGGTCAGTCTCGCCCCAGCGCTCGATTCTGCTGACACGCCGACTTCGACGCCCGCGACGCTCTGCTTTCTTCTGTTTCCTTCTTTATTTTTGGCACAAGTTCGCCACATTAAACGTTTATTTATTTCTGTTTATTTCTCGTTTATTGGTCACGAATCACCACCCGTGACAGTATGATGCCCCCTCCCCGGTCGTTTCGTGTAGTTTCATTTTTTTAGCGGGAGACCGCGTGGGCCTTTCTGCCGACGCGGACCCCCTGGAGAGCGTCTTCCTGTGTCTCCCCTTTCGGGATGACCCCTCGGGAAGAGATGTTGCTTTTTTTTATTATGAATCAGGAGGCTTGTGCATTCTACGGGGCTTCTTGGGTTTCAACCTGGGGGTTCCGGAGAGGCGCCGCTATGTCTGCAACGGGATGCACGGACGAAGTTACGGAGCTGTCGGCTGTAGTCCGTTGGCAAAATAACGAATGTGTATCGACGCCCTTGCCAACTATTAAACGGTGGATATCACGTGGCTCCAGCAAAGCTTTGAAATGATTGGTTGATCTTCGCCCGAGAGTGAGGGGGTCAGCGTCTTCAAAAGTCCGTGACGGGGGAGAGAGAAGCCCTTTTCTGGCTTGGACTTGGACTAATTTGGAGGACGGCGAATTCCCTTTGCTTGGTATATACTGTGTACAATAGCCCGTCACGTCTAAATAAACAGTTTAGACGAAGTCCTCCCGCATCTGTCGCACTCTTCTGATCACCCACCGAACAAGGCTCATCAAACGATTGGCCCCGAAAGACACCGCCGGGCAATCATCATCTATTCAACCAAGGGACGAACCTTTACTAGCGGCGTCGTCTCAGCCGGTCCTTCTCGGTGGCAAATGTGCGAACGAGCCTTTGGGCTTCACGAAATGCGAAACACCTACCCAAAAAACTTCTCACGTTAAAACTTAGTCTTATGGAATAAATTGGGAGGCACATAATGAGAAGCACGCTCTGGACTGCGCTGGGTGTTTACTTAGGAGCCTTTCTGAGCTCCAGAAGCGACACTAAAGTGCGCTTAATTTACTCTGTGTGCGTACAAAAATATTTCGACAAGAAATTGCGTAATACTCTTGAAGAAGAAAGTTTGGGCCTTTTTTTTTTCAATAAACATTTAGCATAAAAAACGCATTGCGTAAAAAATATCAAACTTGATGTCATAATCTTTAGGAAAAAAAAGGGGGGGGGGGGAGAAAAGGAAAGAGCTTTTATCCCGGACAGGACTTCTTCCCCCTTTTTTTTCTTAACTTTGATAGGGGTTCGTGAAGCGACGCCATATCTTATTGTTTTAATGGTTCTCAGGTTGTAACGTTTTTGGAAGATGGGTCCAATAGTGAAACGCGCAATCTACCTCATACTGCGAAGAACAAAACCATGCCAATTAAAAAAATAAAAATCGAATTTTTTTGTATTTTTAATTAAGCGCATTTGATTAGTTTTATGCTCAAAATGGAGGTTATTTCAAAGCACCATTGCCAGTAACGCCGTTGCGGTATCAAGCACTCAGACGATTAATGAATGTTTTTCAGACGGTTAATGAAATACCTCTAATCAAACATCGAAACAAAAAAAAAGTTACCGGGACGCGGCTTTGTAGTGAAAAGAGCGACTGAACCCAGGATTGCACCGAGAAGGCAAAATAACTGATATATCTTCATCACGATTTTGACTCTATGTTAGTAATGCTGACCCTAAAAAGCGGTAATAAAGACCTTGATATGCTCGGTCCGAAGACTACGACCTGACTAAGAAAAATACCAGCTGCAACCCTTTTATATCGTCTGTATTTTGGCTTTCGCGACTCATTCCAACACGAGTTATTAAGTTTGAACCATAGTTTTTTCTCGCCGCAAGTGCGAACAAAAGAGAAAGTTACAAAAGCGTACTCAATCCTTTTTGCCTGCCTGTTAAGGGCATACACGCACTCGTAAAGTGGAAGTGTTGTTGAAGATGGCACACTCTTCATTTGCAGCATCGACTGCGCTAGCACTTACAATGCAACTAAGTATGTTTCTCAGAAACGACATCATGTATAGGAAAGATCTCCTAATTTAAAAGATTTATTACCCCGTCTTATTAGCGTGGCATAGCCATGCGCTCGAAGTTGTCATGCCGTTGATTTGGAAAAACAAAAACTCGCCGAATGTCGGGAGCTAAAATTATCCTTTTTTGTAGAAAGCATGAACAAACGCTGGCAGCCGCCATGTTTTCAGCATCGCTTCCTGCGTGAAGCGTTTGATTTCATCCGAGCTGACGCCAAGTGCTGACGCTGTACTCGTGTCGAATGCATTTGAACCCGAATACACGCAGAACTCTGAAGGAGCGCTCGTGTCCGACGCATGCACAAAATGCAAGTCTAAGATATTGTGGCGTCGGTTAACCGACACAGCAGCGGGGCGGGAACTTATAAGAAAAATGTCGTTAACAAGGGGCTCCTCAAAAGCAGACTTGTACACGTTACCGCAAAAAGAAAGAAATTACATTTGTATTCATTCGAGGCTAAATTGAATCTGTCAAACCTGGTATAAGGATCCATTTATGCACCTCTAACTATGCCAGCCGGTGTCACGTGAGAATTAAATTACAGAATACGGGTTATGTTCATTGTCTTTTGGCTCTGAAGAGGTCAAGCCTCGGTGAAGACGCTGGTGAACAATAGGATGTTATACGATGGATTCCGCAGGTAGATCCGCAGATCTTCCCAAAATCGGCGAAGGAGGCGAATTCTGCTCCGTAGGACCCGCTCCGAATCGACGAGCGGAAGATGGACTCGAATGTTTCGAGCGTCCCACCGACTCGGTGGGCCGTTCCAAATTGCGCTGCTCGAACTTGACAAGACGACGAACGCCTCAGCCGACTGATTTTTCCGACGACCAGTAACAAATGTCACTGCTTAACTGCAGATATAACACGCGACACAGGCCGGGCGAAGATATCCGGAAAACGGACATGCCACAAATAACGAGGAAGACGTAGGCGTTCGGCGGGGCACGCACAGCGATTTCCATCGGTGGAGTTCAGATTGCTGGTACGACTTTGGTGAACACAAATAGGTAACAAACCATCACTTACACGGTCGTTGCCTAATCTGATATTGCTTTATTGCACTAAGAAACGCCGGCGGCATGTTGTGTAAAAAGGTAAACACTGCAAAACGAACAGGGCTAGCATTGCGTCTGCCTCCTTTGGATTTTCGGATGTTCTTTTTCTGGTTCTTCCTCTCACAATCTCAGATGTTAGCACTTACGATTTGCTACGCTCCAGTCCCGGCTTTGTATCCCTGATCTAAGCGAGGTAGAAGCGTTCGAGACGTCACAATACCGCGTAAACAACCGACGAATCAGAACAGATCTAACTCGACAGCGGTCCGGCGACCTGATCGTGGGCATGCACACCGCCGAGTTAAAGGAAAAGACGCCGGGCGCTTTTGTCAAGTTCCGCCAATATCTCTGAAATCCTGAGGATCAAGTTCGGCGGGGTTGGAGGCAGTTTACAGGGAGGGCGCTGCAAGCTGCGAATGGAATATGAGCAACTCGAGCCAGATCTGCGAGCGGAAAATGCCCGCTCTGAATGGAGCGCTTTTGGAACGCTCGAGACCATCAAGCGCAATTCACCATTTTATATGAAATTAAATTAGAAAGAAATACAAACACCAGGACACTCGTAAAAACTATTTGAACCTCGGCTAAATCAAGATAATACAAACACACGTTGAAGTATTCTTTCTTGATGCCGTACAGAAAGGAACAGAGCACGAGCTGACAGTACTACAACTCAGTGTTCTTCAGATATATGTCTGCTGAGGCAACGTGCTGCGTGAATGGCAAAAAGATAAGCCCCCCATCTAAGGAATTTACTCCCTCTTCAAGTTCGGAAAAAAAAAGACGCAGATACAGACAGACTACGTTAGTCTTTCTCACTCTCTCTTTCTCTCTCTATATATCTCTTTCTCTCTCTCTCTCTCTCTCTATATATATATATATATATATATATATATATATATTTATATCTGGTGAGGAAAAAGTAACATGTGTATAAATAAAATAAGCCTGATAAAAAGACACGCAATCGAACGGCCTGTGCCGCGCTCACCGGGCACTGCATTTCAAGGAAAAAGCCAGCCTTAAAATCAAGAACCACCATCATCATTATTATCGTCATCATTTATCGCCCGGTAGCCGAGAAGTCTCTGACGATAAATGGCTCTCGCCAAGCCCCCCCAATTCGTCTTGGGTTGCCAAATGCATGGTAGCGCTTTTTTTGGACGAGGACAAAACAAAGAAAGTCCTCGTCCAAAAAAGCGCTACCATGCCTTTGGCGACCCAAGACCAATACAAACTAGCCCAGCATTCAGCTTTGATAACCCCCAATTCGATGGGGAAACGTCACGGCTGCGGTCCGTCCAGCTATTCGGCCCAAAAAACCTGTCGCACCAAGGCTATTGTATTTTCGAGGAGTGAAATATATTTCCCCTAGGTAAAATATTTGGCGAAAGCATAAATGTCCTTGGAGCCCTCGGAAACGAAAGGAGCAGAAGCGACCGCAGCGCCGGCGGGCGTGGGGGGCGCCACATGGCTGAAAGCAGAGCGTGAACACCCCTCCCTTCAAAAAGGATGCCATAAAACATATTTACAACAACAAATAAATCTGTCGAGCGATATTTATGTTGCGAAACTAATTTGTAGTTGACGCCCGCGGTAGCCCGCGGAAAAGTGGCAGCTAAAGTCACGTGATTTGCCGCTACAGTCACGTGGTGCTTGCGCTATTTCGGGAGCTTCCTATGGGCACTAAACGTTACTTATTAATCTTCTATTTTTTTAATTAAGTCGAGGATTAATAAGTAACTTTTAGAGCCCATAGGAAACTCCCGAAAGACCTCAAACATCACGTGAATAGACATGTGCACCTGTACGAAACTGACGGTGGCGACGCGCCGACGTCTTCCTTTCCGGCGGCGGTGTGGAGAAACGCATTCGAATGGCGGCGGGCCATGCTGATTGTGCGTCGACAGCGTGGGAGTTCTGGAGACTTCAGCGGCGGCGCTTAAAGGCCGACGTACAACCTCGGTTTTCTGCAGGAATGATACTCCTCTTAGTGATCCCCTGTCCTAAGCTGCAAGGGGAGCCAAGTTGGGGCAAGGTAAGAAGTGGAGAGGATAGAGAAAAGGAGCAGGCGGGCAAAAGTGGAAAGCGTGAAGTGTACTTCGGCCTTTAACGGCTACGGCGTAACTTGCGGCAGCGGTGGCGGAGCGCGGCGGTGCACAGGTCTGCCACGTAACTATAGTCAATGACAGGTCAAAAACGAAGTGGAAGCTCCTCCCACCTCTTTCCACTTTAGTAGAGCGAATGCTGGTGATGAGGCAACCTCCTCTCCACCGTTCGCTCTGCTGAAGTGGAAAGGGGTGCGAGGAGCTTCCACTTCGTTCTTGACCTGTCACCGACTATGGCGGCCTTCCCGTGGGCGCCAAATACAAATTCGTTTCGTGCTGTAAATATACCTCTAAAAACACTCCCTTTTTTTTTTGTAAATTTTTTTTAATACATCGTTTTTTTATCCATGCTGCTTAATTCTTTTTCTCTTTACGTTGTCCTTTTAAAGGAGAACTACGCTGTTTTTTTTTATAATCTTCGATTTCTCTAGGAATTGGCAGATGGCATCAATAACCCTTCGCACCTGATAGCCAAAAAATCTTACAGAAATAGTAGTTCTTTTCCGGGAAGACATTAAATAGTAAAGTTCCACCGTCCGCGAAGGTTTCAGGAGGCGACTCTCTACTGGCAACAATAAAAAATCCCTTTTTTTCCCCTACCCGTGTACGTCACAAGCGGGAAGGCCGATGACCGATTTGGACAGTCGCGAAGTGGCTTTTCGGGCGTCTGCGATTGACTGCACTTTCCACAACTTGCTGTTTGAAAGCTCCTTTTGCAATGAGCTGCGCTCAACACTAGACATTTTTTTTACATTTTTCTAATTAAGAGCCAAAAATGAATAAAAATAAAATATGTCTCTACCTGCACGACCAATAGGTATAACAGTTTTAAACCAATTAAAATAAATGAATAGCGCCTAATATGACCAAAACGAAAATTTTGATTTAAAAGCCAATCCGGAAAGAAAAACAGGTAATACTACCAAGCCACAATTATTGCAATAGGCCTGAAAAGAATCAGTGCGGGCATTTATAAAAAGTAAATAATTATTAGTAGGTATCTATAACTAGGTTTGCTTGAAAGCAAAAGAGGCTTCGTGTCGCCTAGTTGGAGGACGACGGCGACAGAGGCTTGAGTTCATTATGTTTATTCTGAAAAAAAAAAGAATATTGCGTATAAATTATTATTTAGTGTATCATGGCTTTCCTTTGATGTGTGATGAAAAATTTACTTGTATTGAACTATTAATTTATTTAATTTTTTACTTAGGAAGGTTTTAGGAGGAAATAGTGGTATATTATTATTAACGTAGATATGTATTTCTTAAGTGCTTTAATTACCCGTTAAGTATTTATTTCATTATTTAAGGAAGTTGTGATTGAAAGCTCTGATTGTAATTTAAATTTGCTGTAGCTGTGTTTGAAAAATCCCATCTTTTTTATTAAATTTTACTAATGTTTTCATTTTTATAATGCTGGGCGCAATGTCCCCTTTCAGATATATAGATAGATAGAGGTATACGCGACGTGGAAGTCTAAGTTTGGAGATGAACATTTAAAAACTGTGTCTTGTATTTAATTTTTTCTATTATTTTGTAAAGGTACTCTGCCTTCAAAATTTAGGAGAACAGATTGAACTAGTTTATCCCCTTAAGATAATATAAAGCAGTGAGGTTGCTTGGACCGCTCAATATTTTATTTTATGTTTTCATATTTTATGTATTCGTTTTACTTATTTAACTTAAGGTATTTTATATATTAATTCGTTCATTCTTTTTGGAGGTGCCTTTATATTTTATGTTTTCTTTTACGTATTAAGATATGTGTGGTATTATTTCATTCAATCTTTTAAAAATTATCTTGACAGTAGGAGAAGTGCCGGGAAGGCTTCTTGTTTAGTCTTGTTTTCCTGGGGAAACAAATTGCACTCCTCAGCAGCAGCTGAGGCCAGCCACGTCAAGGTGCTTTTGAGCGAGACGTGTGCTAAAAGAACTATTGTCACATGAAACATTCTCATCAATGCTCGGAATAGTCTACAACCGAGTTCTAAATGTTCAGCATCTTTCCAAAGTTGGAACAGCACTAATAATATTGAGAAGAATTGTTCAAATTCTAGCACTATATTGCACATTTGTCGCAAATCCATTTGTTGTTCACAATTTCTTCCGTGACTTTATTATTTTTAATAAGCACTGTATCCGTTCTGGACATCGAATCTAGCTCGGATACTCTCGGAGTTCTACTCTCGCGGCCGGTCTGTTGAAGGCGAGAAGTGAAATGTCTAAACAAATTTTAAGTCTTAGCTTAGACATGATTTTTGAGATATTGCTATTCGTGTCTGGTATAACAGATGTGTAGGGAGCAAATGTTGAGCGCCATTAATAAACGATAGAGCCGTTAGCAGGTCTGTCAAAAGGATGGTGTGCGATGTTCTCCCGAAGAACTGGTGGTGAAAACGTCACTATTTTATTCTATGGGGGCAAAAATGTTGTTTAAGGCTGAAAAGTTTCTATAACCATGAAAATATTAATGTCGTTGAGGAGAGACATGTAAATTTACGCCTGATTGAGCCTGTTCACAACCAAAACATAATGTTCAAAAGTTTTATATAGAATTACCCCCTTCCCATGTGCACTTGTGGATGAGTGTTTTAGTGCTTTGCATTCCACTCCGCCAGTAAAAAAAAAGAGAGATATTGTTCAAAATAATTTTTAGGTAACTTTTGTTACCCTAATTTGAATAAAAAATTTTAGGATGCGTTTCCATACATCCTGCACTTTCGCATCCTCAAGCAAATTTTTTTCCTTGAAGGTGAATGGTGTATATGTGTATTGTATTCGCCTTTCATTGCACCTTGATGTTTGGCTTGGTGGTTGCGGAGTTGTTTTCATTGTCATTTTAAAACGACAGTCATGAACAGTAAGCTGTCATTTTGACTACACGAATGTAGTTCGTTCCAGTTTATACATTTCAATGTTTATGAGAATCACATTCTACATGTGTTAGATCACAACCCAGCAAGCGCATGTTCCTCGCTTCGGAAGGCGAGCAAAGTACGCGTCACACGCACATGAACTGAAAAGGGCACCGACCAGACGCGCTTTTCAGGAATGGTCTATAAATATTTTGCCAAATTACTTAAGCTCCTGAAAGCATATGCATGCTGCAAGAGTACGTACACGTGCTGGCGTCTGCAACAGTAACTTTTACAAAGAAAATCTGTAACAAAAAAAAAACTGGTACGTTTCTTCAGGTAAGGCTATCTTTCGGGGCACTTGTACCCCCATTCCAAGCATTTTCCGTGGTGCTTGGGTAATTAGTCAAAAAATGTATTGCGTGACTCTTGGACCTTTTCTCGCCACCGTAACGAACAGCTTCTTATAAAAGAGAAACGGATTTTCTAGCGACGTAACGGAACTATCGAGCCGCGGCTTTAGCATACCGAGTTGGAAAAACGGTTTTCTCAAAATCCCAATTGCAGCCGTTTCTTTTTTCTTAGTTTCTTATAGATTAGCATTTTGGCCAAGGTCATACTTTTTGCAACTAGAAACTAGTATCAAAATCAGATTGCACAAACGCTCCTGTTTCCTCGTTTTTATATTGGAGAAAGGCGGGCGCGATTGCCGGCCGCGCGCCTCGCTGCCCACTGTTGTTTTCACGTTTGGTTGGCGGGGAAAACGGGGGAAAACTGTGGAGAACGATGTCTCGGTTTAGGCAGCGAACAAAAAATCACTTTTATAATTGACTAGAGTGAATCTGGAGGAACGAGATAGTATTTCGAAATCAGGAACTTATCCGGCATTCAGCTGATGGCTTTGGATTAAATATCTAACAAATATAACAATGGCTTTGGATTAAGTATCTAATGAGTCACAATGAGTTGAACATGCAAAGACGTGAAATATAGGAGTGACACATCGTTCATAATAAAACAAGTTACAGCCACAACTTGGTATTCCAAGTAAAATAAGGCATGGAAAAGAAATCACGCTGCACAAGGCTAATACAAAAGAGTTGAACTCTATGGATTGGTGACCCTTCAATCTGCTTGTTAAGATACAACGTATCACAGAGTCGCGTATGTTGAGTTGGCACACGTAAGCTTGTACTACTCAAAAGATCAGGTACATCGAAACGACCTTGTATGAGTTTCTGTAAAAACACCACATCTCGGCATTGCCTGCGGTAAATAAGGGTTCTGAGGTTTAAAGTTTTAACAAGAAAATTACATCGAAATAGTCTTCTGCTTAAACGCCTATCGTATACTATGCGTATCAGACCATTTGTACCATTGCAATCGCTATGTGATCGAAAGTTCCACACAACAGACGTAAATTCAAGTCGTGGCCCTACCAAAGCACAAAATAAGTTTAATATAGTATCAGGTGCCTGGAAGTGTCGAGTCAACCGTGAGATCATCCGGAGCACTTTAAGACTGGTACCACGAATGTTAGTGACCTGAGATTTGAACAATAGTTTACAGTCTACTAGCACTCCAAGGTCCCTGACTACATCATATCGAGCAATAGTACAGTTTCCCAACTTGTATTTAAAGTGTAAGAGATTATTGCGTCTTACTAGCGAGATTACCTTAGTTTTTTGGCGTTCAAAGGCAAGCGGTTTAACAGGCACCCCTTAGAAATGCTCAACACATCACATCGTAGCACTTCACAGACTTTTTTGGAATGAATATGTGAGATTAACTTTATATTATCAGCACATAAAAGGATCCTGGCAGACGTAATACACTTTGAAGTATCATTAATGAATACTAGGAATAGCAATGGCCCCACTACTGACACCTGGGGCACTCCTGAAGTTGGAGAGAACGCACTTGATAAAACATCAACACGGACAAAGTTTCTTCTCGATGACAAATAACCAGAGACCCAACCACAAAGCTTAGGCAGAATACCATATTGTTCCAATTTTCGTACAAGCTTAAAATGATCAACTTTATCAAAAGCCTTTGAAAGATCTAAATAAATCGAGTCAATCTGACCGCTTTTCCAAACTACCGGGGCTGCGTAATGAAGAAATGTACAAAGGTTAGTTTCAACGGAACGTCCTTTTATGAAGACATGCTGTTGATGCGCAAGAGGCTTTGATAAATGGGAGAAACGATATTGTTGCGCGATTGTTTCAAATATTTTAGCAAAACCGCACAATATTGACACAGGGTGGTAATTTGACATAAAGAGTTAGTATCGCGCCAGGATTTTATCTTGAATGAAGTCAGGTTAGCCATATATATTAAATTATCACATGTTTCGGAAAAAATTTCGCTCTTTTATTAATGTTACAATGTCGTTCACGCATGAGTCAAAAAGACGTAGTACTAAAATGCTTCCTTGTGAAACACCTAGCGAGATAGATTTTATTGTGGAAAAGTAATTGTTCATGCGCACATATTTTTCGCTATATTGTAAGATGGACTTCAAAATTAGTAGTACATGTCCACGGATAAAGTAAATTGCACGTTTTCCTTTTATATAACACATCATGAGCGAGGCAGTCAAATGATATTGTGAAATTTAAATGCAACCCGTGTGCAAGATTTCGGGTGGTAAATGTTTCCAAATTAACTCTTTATGATTAAGTAGTGCTCTTCCAGTAGAACGATTCTTTCTGAAAGTAAATTCAAAAGGGGTAATAAGATCATATTTATTTGAAAAGTTTACTATACGGTGATACACATATTTCCCTCTGAGGCTGTAAAAAAAGCTGGCATTATAGAAATGGGCCTAGTACATCCTAGCTCATTTTTATCGCCTTTTATGCACGAAACAAACTTTTGCTATCTTCATTCGTCTAGGAAATACACTCGCTTAAAAAAAAAAAAAAAACATTAAAGGCGTGCGTGAAAACTGGAGCGTTTATGTATTTTATCCTGTATTTTATCAGCATCAGAACATGCGCTATTCTTTAGTTACAATACCACATTACTGATTTCTTAGCTGATAATTGGCATAAAAGAATAAAATTGAAGTTTCCCCCTTTAATATATTTCCCAAGAGTCAGAACCATCAACACTCCTGGCTAGACTTACAAAGTGGTCATTAAACAGATTTGCCAAGAATTGACCGGTTAAGTGAACACCTTTGTGCAGCAACGTTTCAATGGCGTTTAATACAAGAGCCCCCTTAACTAACGAACTTGAATCCTTGCACATGATATCTGTGCGACCATTCGCTGCAGAAAAAATAGAGGAATAGTAAATTTTTTCACTTTTATTTCTTTATTTACGTGGTTTTGATGTAACGAAATTCCGAAGAGCGCCAGGATCACGGTTTTAAGAAATAATTTATATAGCGCATAACATGACAGAGGTTATTTGTGGCTTACGAATCTCTTCATATCGTTATATAGATTTATGCGAAACGTGATATCTATAGAATTTAAGAACCTCGAGAATTTTGTGATAAGCATCGTCGGTAGTACCTTGCAAAAGCAGGGTGTCCCAATTTTTTAGCAGCGATGTCCCGTCTAAACGCACCGAGGTTATTGATTTCTACATTTTAGAAAATGATGGGTTGGTGTTCTATGATCTTTCTACATAAATAATATTGCAGACGGGAAAAAATGAAAAATGGTCACTGAGGACACAACTGATTACTCCACTTTTCACTCGATCTTGCAAAATTTGTTATAATTAAATCTAAAACAGTTGTTGAGTACATAGTAATTCAAGTGTGATTGGTAATGGTATTTATACATCCTCGCAATCTGACGGAAGCTTATTGCGGAGAAGGCGCCGCGTAACCGAGCTTTCGGTTACGCTTCGAAAGATCCCCAGGTGGTCGAAATGAATCCTCAGTCCTCCGCTGGGGCGTGCCAGATGCTCGTCGTTGGTTTGGCACGTAAAACCCCCAAATTTGATTTATACATCCATTCAAGCCGACAAGAATCTCCATTTCCCTTTTAATGGCGCTGGTAGAAAACATATTTATATTAAAGTCACCACCGCAAAGGACATTATGGTGACCTTTGTTTATAAAAGACAAGAACAATTATAAATTTTTTTAAGCTGCTCAAATATTACCATTTGGTGGGCAGTAAATTACAACAAAAATTTTCTTTTTTTTCTTTTTTTTATACACATTACTTTATTATTTTTCGTGATAAAAAAATAGTCACTCAGAAAATCACAGTTTATGCCGTCTTTTATCGCGAGAGCCAGCCCTCCACCGCGCGTTAAAATACGATTTATAAAGTGTCATAGGATGATAAACGAAAGACACCAGAATTTTCAGTGTACCATGTCTCAGTGAACATAATAACGTCAAAAAGAGCACCAAACTGATAAAAAAAAGTTCAAGGTCAGTTTTTTTAGAACACAGCTCTTAGGCGCCCGGTTCCGGCCTGAGCAGCGTCGCCGTCGCCGTCGGCGTAACCTCGCGTTGCATTATGGGACGTTTTCCATAATAACGTCACACGTGACGTCACGTGTGTCAATGCGAGGGTCACTATAGTGTAACGAGTGACATCACTCGTGACTTCACGAGGAGGAGGAAGGAGGTTGAGAGAAGGAGGAGTAGGGGAGGGGGTCGAGGGCATGTGCCAGCAGTCCGCTGTGCAAGCAAGGGATATCACCATTCATAAATCCCAGGGAGGCACGTACGAAAACGTGGGGTACTCGTTATCGAAGTGATCGTCTACATAGGTGAGAGTCTGTGCTGTACCCATCGATCTCTGTGGCACGTCAGACGAAATTGGTGAACTTTGTGCCGCCAAAGTCGACAACGGCTTGCTAGGGTTTTTTCTTGCTGCACAGGAAAAATAAACGGCACCCTAGCCACAGACAGCTTCGCTGTATAAAGCAAGAACAGGTTAGGCAACGACGGCGCAAGTGATGATTTGTTACCTCCTTGTGTTTATTAAAGCCGTACCAGCCACGTGAACTTCACCAATGGACATCGCTTTGCGTGCCCCACCACTTCGAGGCGGCCGAAAGGTATGTGCTGAACGTGGACATCTTCCTCGTTGTTTGTGACATCTCCGTGTTACGGATATTTTCGCCAGCCTGTGCCGCGTGTAATTTCTGCAGCTAAGCAGAGACAACTGTCAATGGTCGTCTCAAAGATTAATTGGCTGACGCGTTGGTCGGCTTGCCGAGTTCGAGCAATGGCTATATTGAACGTCCGACCCGGCTCGCTGGGTCGGTCCAAAAATGTGAGATCATCTTCCGCTTGTCGATACGGAGAGGGTACCAAGGAGCGGAATTTTGCCTCCTTTGAGGATTTCGGAAAACGCTTCGGATCTATTAGTGGAAGTCACCGTATAACATGTTATCCTATTGTTCACTAACGCCTCAAGTCTCAACCAAGGCTTGACCTGCACCGAGTCAAGAGAAGATGAATGTAAACCGTATTTATAATTTAATTGACATGTGCAACAGGCTGGCATAGCCAGATGTGCGTAAATCGATCCTTATTTCAGGTTTGGCAGGATATATGACGAATTCTACATCTCGGCGATTTTGATAGCATAAAGCGTCGACTTTTAGGACGCTTTGCTATTTCTTCCGGGTAAAAAGCAGATCCGTCGCTTCGCTCAAGAAGCACCGTGCACTGCCTCATGAGGCACAACAGGGCACTCCCATCCACTGCCTCAGTTGAAAGAATCGACGTTTTACTCAAGACACTTAAATGAAATGAAGCGTTACTTTAGGCAACAATAAATACTTGAATAACACGCTTTTCTTTTGTTTCTTACCCAAGGACAATGATGCTGGAAGTAACGCCAGAAAAGTAACGGATTACTTTTAGGATTAACGATCACTTACTTTTATGGAAGGGTAAAAGCAGCGGTAATTAATTACAATTTAGCCTCAATTAACTGCAAATGTAATTGCTTACTTTTTTCAGTAAGCTGTACAAGCCCGCTTTTGAGCGGCCCCTCGCTATAGACCTCTTTTCTTCTTTTCTAAGTGCCCGCCATCCTGCTGTGACGATTAAACAATGCCACTATTTTAGTGCGCCACTCATAGGCACCCGTTTCCACCACGAGCGGCGTCGGCGTAACCGCGCTGTGCATTATGGGAAATGTCCCATAATGCAACGCGCTGGACTCGTCACGTCACAGGGAACGTCACGAATGACGTCACCACGGTCCCGCGCGGTGCAATATGGGACATTTCCCATGATTCAACGCGCGGGGAGGAGGAGGAGGACGAGGGGGAAAGGCGAGGGGAGGAGGGATGAGGAGGAGGGGAAAGAAGGACGAGAAGGAAGAAGGGAGAAGGACGAGGAAGAAGAGGAGGAAGAGGTGGGAGGGTGAGGAGGAGGGTATACCCTTCCCTCAGTACCCTTCCCTCCTCCTCCTCAAGAGCTGCGCTCCAATTTGGCGTTACAGGTTATTGTGAACGTCGTATTTTTTTTTGGATGCGCACTTTGTGCATGCGTTGTGCACGAGCGCTTCTTTAGCGATCGGCGTGTATTGGGGTCCAAATACTTTCGACACGAGCACAGCGTCAGCGCTCGGCGTGAACTCGAACCCAATCAGGTTCCTCGCGCAGGAAGCGATGCTCAATATATGGCGGCTGCCAGCGTTGTGTGACGATCTTTACACGTAAGGGTGCATTGAATTTGCAGCATTCAATCAATCAGTTTATTTTACATTCAAGGGTACATACTCCTTTAAATAGTACCTTGGCGCAAAAGGCGAAAGTGTCACCTGACTTGGCACCAAGGTCCAACTGGGGGGAAAGCGGGGGAAGGTGCCAAAGTCCAACTGCAGCAGTTCTAATGGTTAAACTTTGACAAGTGTAGGAATAATACGGATAAAGGATAAAATATATAATGGATACACACACGCATACACACAAGAGATAATGGAAGCACACAAAGAACTTCGCATTCACCAAGTTCTTTGTTCCAAATTAACAGCCTGCCAACTTCTTGCGCATAGCTATGCCGCACTAATTAGATGGTGTAATAAAACTTTCAAGCAAAACGATCTTCCCCTATACATGATGTCGCTTCTGAGAAAACTATTCGCGGTTTTATCGCAAGTGCGAGCGAAGCCGATGTTGCAAATGAAGAGTGTGCGATCTTGAACGACACTTACGCTTTGAGATTCCGTGTAGCAGACAGGCACAAATTGTTGAACACGGTCGTGTAGCTTTTTCCTTAGTTCGCACTTGAGGCGAACGAAAGTTATGGTTCGAAATGAATAGCGCGTGTTGGAAGGAGTCATGAAAGCCGAAATTCAAACGATATGAAAGGGATGCAGCTGGCATCTTTCTTAGTCAGATTGTTTCTTCGGGCCGAGTATATTAAGGCTCTTATCTTTGCTGCTTAAGGTCTGCAATACTGCCATAAGTCGCCATCATGATGAAGACATATCTGATCTTCTGCCTTCTCGGTGCAATCCTGGGTTCATTCGCTCTTTCCAATGCACTGCCGCCTCCCGGTAAGTATTTTTTTTTTCGTCGACGTTTGAGTAGAGGTACTTCATCAGTCGTCTAAAATGCTTAAAAAAAGGTTTTAAGAGTGCTCGATACCGCAACGGCGTCACTGGCAATGGTGCTTTGAAACAACTTCCATTTTGAGCCGAAAACTAATAAAATTCTCTTATACAAAAATTTAATAAAGTCTGATTTTGATTTTTTTTTTAAGTGGCATTGTTTGTTCTGTGCAGTTTTAGGTAGATTTTCAGCACATGAATTTCAAATTCAATCTCTTGCCCTGCCCGTTTCACCATTGGACACAACTTCCCAAAAGATTACAACCTGAGACCTATTACAACAATACGATACTGCGTCGTTTCGTGAACCCACATTAACGCTTAGAAAAAGAAAAATGCGGGGCGGTTTCTCGTCGCAACCACCCCTTTTATGACGTCTAGTTCGATTTTTTACGCAATGCGTTTTTCCTGCTAGATTTCCATTAAGAAAGGCCCAAAACGTTTCTTGTCAAAGAGTATTACGCAATTTCTTTTCCAGATATTCTGGTACGCGCATTGGCTACATTTAGCGGACTCTAGTGTCGCTTCTGGAGCTTAGGGACGCTCATAAGTAAACACCCAGCGCAGTCCAGAGCGTCCTTCTCATTATGTGCCTCCCAACTTATTCCATGGAACTACGTTTTAACGTAAAATGCTCTTTGGTTAGGTGTTTTTCATTTTGTGAAGCCTAAAGGCTCGTTCACACATTTGCAACCGAGTAGGACCGGCTGAGACGCGACCGGATTTTAAGCCGCCTGCGACGGGTTAGGACCTACTCCGCAGCAGCACATCTGGTCCTACTCCGTAGCAAGAGGCTTAAAAAGTAGTTTTGTCTGTCTCCGTCCTACTCGGCTGCAAGTGTGTGAACGGGCTTTACAAGTGTATCCAGAATAAAACCGTTGCCGCGATGCTTGCTGCTGATTGGTTGACTGGTCGGAGAGGAAGAGTGATGTGCTCGACGATGATTGGTTAACGGGAAGGTCATGGGGTCAGGAGTGGGGCGAGGAGGAGAGTAAGTGTGTGCTAGAGGGTTCTGGAAGGTCACCAGGATTGTCATTTCAAGTGTAGATATGCCACACGTTAAATTATCTGATGAGGAGCGCCTCTAACCTAGGCGTCTGGCTGAACAGATTAGAAGTGCTGCTAAACGATTATATAAACGTTTATGATGCTAGAGCGCTTCATGTATTTAACACAATTGTCTAGCAAATTTTACCATACTGTTTTTTTTTCTCTTGAGGGTTGCGTTTATACATACAGCGTAGCTGAACGCGGTACTGGCTCCGCTTTCAGGGGGCTGCGGTCGCAACGAAGTGTTCAGCGAATGCTACAGCAGCAGCTGCAAAGAAGACACCTGCGGGACGCTGGCTCTTGAGGCCGCCGGAGGGAGTATGGCATGCCCCAGGGACTGCAAACAAGGCTGCGTCTGCCGCAAAAACTACGTCAGAGTAAAAAAGGCATGCGAACCTGCAAAAAGAGTCTGCGCAAGACCAAAGCGTCCTGATGTCGGCGCGGCCAAAGAATAAAGTGCACGAGGTCGTCGATATCGTGGTCCCTTGGATCAGTACTTGGATGCCGTCACCGCGACACCCTGCTTGCCAGCTGCATATCAGGCGAGACAGAGTTTCCCTATTAACCCTAGAAGGTGCCCCGAGGAGATTTTTAAGATCGCCTAAATATGCCGATAAGTCACTTTTCGGGCTGTAAGTACCCTATAAAATCATAAACCATAACGATGCGCGGCAGATTTTTCTATTAAAAAAAGCACTCAAAGATCCAAATTATCTACGGGAATGGGTGGAACATTCTGCCGGCAGCCAGAGCCGCACGTGACCAATGAGAACGCAACATTTTGTTGAGATTGCAAACGCTGATATTACAAAATATGCAAGCTTTGGAAGGTGATAAAAGCAAGTTAGAAAACTAAAAAATTGTCAATTTTTCCCAGAGAGGGAACGTAATACTCCAATAATCGTCTCAAAAAATGAAAGCCGTTTATAACTCCCTGTGACGCCGAATTAGAGCGCAGCTCTTGAGGAGGGGGAGGGAAGGGGAGGGTCACGTATTCTGAGGGGGGGGGGGGGGGGTCACGTGACCTCTCAGAGAAATGTTTCCGCTAGATTTAGCGGGGAAATGTTTCCGCTAGCCGGGAAATTTTTCCGCTAGATTTGGCGGGGAAACTTTTCCGCTAGATTTACCGGAGAAATTTTTCCGCTAAATTTAGCGGGGAAATTTACCCATAATGCACCGCGCGGTTACGCCGACGTCGACGCCGACGCCGCTCAAGCCGGAAACGGGCGCTTAAGATTTGCCCTCTACAAAATCAATACATGTTTAGTATTCTTTGCGGTAGTGATGTGATTGGTCGTCAGCTCTCAATTGTTCGAGCGCGCGCTCGCCGAGTTGACTCGTAGTTCGCGATATCGGGCAACGAGTTGCGCGCATGGTTGATATCACTCCGCGTTTCCATCGGTAGGAGGCGCGAGGATCCTTCACTCGCTATTGACCGACAGTGGTCCTGGTTTCGGGACAAGCTCCTGCCATCATCGCATATGAAATCTGTGTGTTGCGATTTCTGATTGCTTTTAAGGCGAAAGCCTTATATGTCCATCGGCGAAAAGGAGGCGTCGGGGTTGTGCCTGAAAGATGTGCATACGAATACGTCACCAAGCCCGCATCGCTCAAGGTCAAAGCGGTACGCGTTCCAGAAACAAAAGACAAAGAAAAGCACAGCAACGCAGATGCTTTGTTTCAGCCGCGAGACTATAATCCTTTCAATTTCCTACACGTAAGTGGTTTTAAGTGGCTTTTTAATTGGGAAATCTGCCTCGTGTGAGTTATCGCACTATTTAGGCAATTTGAGAAACCTCCTCGGGGCACTTTTAAGGTGGAACCCCACCGTGGAAGATGTTTTCGTGCTTCTTTGACGGTTTATAACTTTCTTTCTGTGTATCTTACAATTATAAAATTAATGTCAAATTAAAGAGCTGTCTTTCAACAATAATTTATTGTCTCGATATTACGAATATTTTTAGTCGTTAGTTAATTATTTAGCTTTTAATAGACCAAAGTCTCTAATATAGAAACAAAAATATTTCTCGAGTATTAACGTCCCATCTTCCACGATATTTTACGTGAGCGTTCGGTTGGATGTAATAAATTAAAAAAAGTAAGCAACAAATTGTACGGATACTGTATATTTTATCATAAGAAATAAAGTTTTAAATGGTATTATATTATGGCGCTATTACTTATCATGAAACAGGCTGTAGTTGTTGGACTTCTGGAAAAATATTATATAACTAAGACAATGGCACGCGAACGCAAAAGACCAGAAAACAAAAAAAATACAAAACAAATAAGCTCACTTAATAAAAATATTTGAAATAATAGAATTGATTATAACTGTGTTCTAAAAGGTTTGAGCGCACCAAACGCTATAATCGCGAGCTCCATGCTTTGGATGGTGCGCTTGTTTACTGGATGAGAATTCAGACCAGCATGCTCGCACTTGTATATTCTGCTTCTCTCGCACAATAAAACCAAATTCTTTACGGGTAATGTATTTATTGAAACAAAGCTTACCTTCTTCATATGTGCAATTCCCTCAGTCTACGCGTCATTGCACGCTTGTTTATCATTATTCTTTTCGTTTCCCGCTGCGATTCAGTTCGTACTCTTTTGTGAGCTACATGTATTAGAGGCCAAGGTAACCCATAAACAATCTATTTCGCTGATCGTCAAAGAAAAACAAAATCCTATGCAATTTGCTACGTGTGCCACAATCAATACAAAATACTCTAAACTTTACATGTCGTCGGTTGCCTCAGTAAAAAAGTATTATTTGTGAAGAACAATTGCGATTGTATGAAATCACGTGGGAAAAACTCGTTCTAAGCACCGGACCGTTAGCATGCAGTGAATACTCATAATCGGCGCCGAGATGATTGGTAGCTGTCAGCAGGTGGAGTGTTTCTATCAACCTAAAGTTAGAATGCTTCCTTTTTTCTGTTGTAAGTAATCAGGAGGCAACTTACACCAAATCAGAGGGTAATAAAGTTCTATGAACATTCAAACATAACAGCCTGAGTAGTAAATATACACAAGCTTTAGCTTTCGGTTCACCGTTAACTTTCGATACGCTCAACGCTAGTCTAAAATATAGGGCTGTTTCAATCTTAATCAGCGTACCATGTACGTGCTTACACTATATTTTATACAACATCAAACTCTACCCGTCTGCATATTTTTAATTTTTGCACACCACTACTTGCGCGCATAAATCACCAAATTAAGACTAGTACATTGCTTAAACTATGTGCAAAAGTTATCCCCAGACCCAGAACTTTTGCCTGGTAAGTCATTGCATCTATCACTGAATTCATATTAAAATTAATACTTATCATTTATTGCAGCGAGTTAAGACCTCTGCAATTTTTTATTTTTTTTATTATGACTCCGGCATTACTCCTACTTTGGGTTTACCAAACTCAGCATCTAAACCTAAGTGTAATTTTTTGCGTTTTTCAGTCTCGTGGTTTTGATAAAGAAAGACACCCAACTACCTAAATGAAACACCTGACCTCCCAAAAAATAGTTCAATTGTTTTGATATTTGAGGTATTTAATTCTTCAAGCTGGAATTTCGGAAACCCAAGTCTATCACCTCATCATGTTTTCTAGTAAATCCACAAAGAGACAAACACGTGCACGACAAAAGGGCCGTCCCTTCACATAAATCTGATCACATTGAAATCTGTGTAAGTGGCCTCCGAAATCTCCGATAACGGCGCACAGGCAATTTTATACTTTTCAACGCTTCGGTTGTTTTGTTGTGCATGTGTCTCGCCTTTTGGCTCAGGACAATTTTCGCGTATTGTTCTGCGCACATTTATTTGCTGGAGACGTGAGCTCGGAGCGTAGGCAACTGGAACTCTTCCACGAGAACTAGCACAGCCGCGCGCGTTCCTGAGAAAGCTTGTGCAGAGAAAAACAAGCAAAGGTTCAGGGATGTCAAATTTAGGATATAGAAAAATACCCAATTGTATCGAAGCGCTACCACACACGATTTATCGCACTGGTGTACAGGCCTTGAAGGCAATCCCACCGCCATCTGTTGGTTCAGGATCACACTAACGAAGGGTGGGGTTGCACCTTAAGCTGAGACTAGAAACTCCCTCTTCAGCCTGAGGTCGCTGGCTTCAGCAGTTCTTTGGTTGCGCGTTGGCTACGCGTTCACACTTGTTTTAGGAAGCGCAGAAAGCTCGCGTCGAAGGCGGAGGTTCCAACTCAGCCTGAAAGTGAACGGAGCATAGCACCGGCCCTGACCACGCATTTCGAGCTACACTCGTCATGTTCCATTTCACACGAAGTCCGACCGCAGACAACGCTATACAATCCGCCGTAGCCAATCAAGGGGCGCCAAGAGTGACGTCGGCACTGCGCATGCGCAGAGCCGACCACAGCACCACCGCAGTGGCGTGACGTCGGAGGGTTGAGTTGGTGTAAACGGCGAGCACGTGTTCCAAAACGGCTCCTCGGCGCATCAAAACGCAAGGAGAGGCACACCAGTCAAAGGTCCACAAAGGGAATGCGAGAGGAACGTGCGGTATACCGTGCATGCTAAGTGAGCACAGCCATTGGTTAAGGTTTGGGGGTTGACAAAAGCATGTGGGTGCGTTTGGGGGGAAAAAATTCCTAGGACACTTGAGGACTTCTCTTGATTTGTGAATGCGAAAGCATAAATGTGCAATTAAACGCCGATGAGCATCCTTGGAGTCCTCGGCGACGAGAGGAGCAGAAGCGTTCGCAGCGCCGGCTGGGGTGTGGGGCGCGACATGGCTGGAAGCACAGCGTCGAACACGTGATACACGTCCGCGTGCCTTCCCGTCCGTTTCTTCCCGTCCGCGCCTCCGGGGCAGCCCAACACATCCTAGAAATAAGGCCGTAGCACTCCGAGTGGTTACGTCCTAATGTCGGAGAAGGAAGGCCATGGCACAACTACGTAAACAAATATCTGGTATCGGCGTGAAAAAAATGTTTCTTGTCAAGCGGCGCGGTGGTGTTCGTGCGCGTTTATACAACATTATTATAAGTTTTAAAAGGGCAATTAGGCTATACGTGCAAGGTATACTTCTGGTCCGTGTTCTGTGAAGGGTTCGAAAACGTCGACGTGCCACCACTCAAGCTGCAGCTATTAAATGCTGGGAGCTCATCTGGATATACCACATTCGCGGCTTTCACAGCCTCTATACTCGTTTTCACCTCAAAAATCGCTGCAAAAAAGGTTCGGCTAACTTTTCTTTTTATGTTGAAAATTAAGACATATGCCGCGCGCGCAGCTGATGAAGTAGGCAACGCGCTCGTGGCCTTGCGGTTATCGCGCTTGCCTTTGCACGTGAAAAGCTATGCTTCGATGCCTGGCCGCGGGGACACATTTTTGTTGACGCTGTAATGTGATGTTCCGAAAAATTCGAAAGCAGTGTGGATGACTCAATGTTAGAATGTTCTTCGCGCCGAACCTTCTGCGCCGATTGTTGCAGAAACCCACGCCCGTACGAAAGGGGCTCCGCATGGCAGGCCGCAGTCAGTCTTACGCTATAGCGCCGGATTCTGCCTCTTTGCCGACATCATCGCTCGCTTACAACGCCTGTTCTTTTAACCCTTTGTTTTCGCACACGTTCGCCTTTATTAAATCTTTAGTTTTTTTCACCGAATGCCGTTTCGTCACTTCACCCGTGACAAAATGTGGGTACGTCTTAGGTTACATATATGTTATTTTAACGAGACGTAGCCGCTTCAAACCCCAAAGACATCGTTTCTTTCACCGACAACAAAATCTTGTAATAACTACTTCGCGTGGTGTATGAACAGTGCGGAAAACTTAATTTCGTTTTTTTCTTCAGGTGGAAACTAGTATAGTTCCTATCAAAGTGGCTGTCATGTGGATGTTCGGTGTAGCATAAATGAACGAGGATCGGTCTGTGACGCGTAAGTAATTATAACTTTGCGACATGCGAGTGACATGAGAGCCTTACGTCATACTTGTGCGTCAGGAAGGTTTACGCGAGCACCTTCATTTTGAAAGCGATTATATAGGAGGTAGGGAGCACGATTCTTACACGGCAGTACCGTCATCGCTGAAAATTTTGAATTAAATTGCCCAAGTATACCTTCGTTCTCGAAACTCAATCAAGATACCCTACCGTCTTCTTGCTTGGTCTTTAGAAAATGCACAGGGATGCTAGACAGTGCTTGCGTCTCCCACCGGTGGCAGGGGCTCTCCGTCATGTTCGCTGGGGGAGGGGGGGGGGGTTGGGTATTTTGAGAAACACCTTACCTTCAGACTAATAACATGCACATGCATCCAAACGCTGACGCAGTCGAACTTTTTGTCAGAAGCACTCTCAAATAATTCATGTTGTACCCATGGGTTTTGTTCTCAACGTCGGTTAGATCTTCTCCAAAAAAGAGGTTAGATCTTCTCCAAAAAAGAGGGTCTGATATCACCGAGACCCCCCTGACTTTAAGCATTTCTTGGATTCAACCGGCCAAGTTCCAGACAAGATATTGCCGCCCACCATATATGGTGGGCTACAATATCTTGTTGGTGTGGGTAGGGGGGGAACTTGACAAGAACTGGCCAAGTTTCCCCTATACTCACAGCGTCCTACACAGATAGCTGTGCTGCCGGGCCCAGCCGATATTTCAGGTTTTAAGCCGCTAGACGGCGTCGCCGTCGGCTTAAATCTTACGATGGCTGCGCCTTGAAAAAAAATGAGCAACGACCACATGACGTGTTGTCTAGGCGGACCACGTCGTGTGATCGCCGGGAAGACAAAGCTCACTTGTCCTCCTTGGGATTTGCGGACTGCGATTAGCATTTTGGACGTGCACAAACGCCTCGGCGAGCTCTCTCCTGGAGGGCGGGTCGTGTACTGTAAAGACTCTGTCTAGGAATTAGCCCGGTGTGTAGTCTGGTTGTCCTAAGTGAAGACTGGTGAGGGCTTCAGAACCCGTGGCTGGAGGAGCGGGGGTGCCTGGTGTCAATACCACCTAGAAGACAAGGCCTGCGCATGACGTTTCGTTAGTAGATCCCCGACCCGCCCCAAGCGGCAAACACCCAGAAGCTTGACGAGAGTATGGGCCGCGTCACAACGGTCGCGTTCCAAATCTTACCCAAATGGATCCGAGTTACTCTGGCGGGTCGTGTCACGTGACAACACAGATTGAAAAACGCTGGACGCGGGTAGGTTTTAGAACGCCAAGGTATAAACACCTTACTCTGGAGTAAGATCGAGTAAATTTTGGAACACGGCCAACTACGTCGCATTCACTTGCGGCCACAGCTGCGTGCGCGTCTGCTGAGCGCGAGCTGATAGCGAGCTTCCAGTTCATTTGTAACGTGCATGCGAACACTCCCTCGGCCAAGAGCGCGAGCTAGCACGCGCTCCTGGCTTTGAGACGAGCATTTCTAGCGCACGCGCTTGTTCTGCCGTAGAACGCTTCAAAACATCGACCTCGAGCTCTCGTGCTTGTGGCGTTGGTTGCATTCTCTGTTTAAAGTGAGCGGAGTATAAACAGCACCCTCAAAAAAAGTGAAAGCCGTTTACAAACCCCTGTAACGCCGAATTGGAGCGCAGCTCTTGAGGAGGAGGAGTGAAGGGTACTGAGGGGAGGGTAGACCCCTCCTCCTCCCCTCATTCTTTAATATGCTCCGGGGGGCGGTCACGTGACCTCGGGGGGGGGGGGGGGGGGTGTCACGTGACCGGGGAGGGGGGTCACGTGACCTCGGGGGGTCACGTGACTTCAGAGGGGTCACGTGACCTCAGAGGGGTCACGTGACCTGGGGGTCACGTGGGGGTCACCTTGGGGTCACGTGACCTTGAGATGACCTTGGGAGGGGTCACGTGACCTTGGGGGTCACGTGACCTTGGGGAGGAGACCACGTGACCTCGGGGGTCACGTGACCTCAGAGGGGTCACGTGACGGGGGTCACGTGACCTTCAAAGGGTCACGTGGGGTCTTGGGGTCACGTGACCTTGAGATGACCTTGGGAGGGGTCACGTGACCTCGAGGGGTCACGTGACCTTGGGAGACGTGGGGTCACGTGACCTTGAGATGACCTTGGGAGGGGTCACGTGACCTGGAGGGGTCACGTGACCTTGGGGGTCACGTGAGCTTGGGGTCACGTGACCTTGGGATGACGTTGGTTACGCCGACGGCGACGGCGACGGCGACGCCGCTCAAGCCGGGAACGGGCCCCTAAGAGCTGCGCTCTAAAATGGTGTCTAGTGCCAGCGTCCAGCGCCCAGCGAAGGGCTTTGCAGCCCTTCACACAGCAGTAAGGCATTTTCACTCATGCATTTGACGCTCCACGTAAACGTTTAACTTCATCGTATGCTATAGCAAGAGACACTGGGCATGAGCATCTGTTTCATTATCTGCTACGTAAACTACTGAAGTAGTCAATGGAGCAGACGATGTCGCAGACGATGTAGCAGACGATACTGCTCATCCGGGATAGCTAGGGGGCGCTGCGGGGATCTACTAGTGATGACGTTTAGAGGAGGAAACGCGCAGGCCTTGTGTTCTAGGTGGTATTGCTGGTGTACGGCGCTCCCACTGCTCCAGCCCTCGGTCCTTTAACATGGTGGACGCTTGCCGCTGAAACTAGTCGCAAGTGCGCATACGCCACGTTGAGATGAGGCGGGTTGCAATCATGACAGCGGGTGGAAAGGCTTAGACGTTTACAGACCACCAATGGCGTTCGTTGCCTGCTCGCAACTCGTATTGAAAATACGACTTACAGATCACGTAAATCCGATGATCGATCTTCTATAAACTCTCTGTAATACCCCACTTTAGGGCGGACGCCCAACCGTCGTGCCCCTAGCGGTTGAGTTCAGAACTAACCCGATGGGGAAACCGGTTACATCGATGTACAACGATGTAACCTTTACACCGGTGGGCAAAACATCACGAATTCTTTGTTTGTCTGCATTTTTGATGCAGGGCTCGGTTGACGTAGCCGAGCGCTACGTCAGCGTTCGAGACGGGGTTCGTGTTCACAGCGCTCGTATCCAATCTGCGCCCCCCAACTGGCCTACGTTTGGCGACGCAGGAAGGACAGCACTATACAGCCTTGTTGCCTGTACTTAATTTCACCTCAAAAACAGCCAAGTCAAAACATTTGCACGAGTACACTCACTTACGTGTAGAAAGGTGAAAGCATTATAGTCCCGTGGGAAAAATGTTTTCGAGTAATGTTTCTACACGTATTAAAGTTTAGGACGACGTCGAGGACGATTTTTTAGATATTGACGCCAAGTAGGGCTTCTAGGAGGACCTCGAGAACGACGTCGAGGACGACGTCAAGGATGACGTCTAGGATGACCTCTCGGACGACCTCATGGACGACGTCTAGCACGCCATGGAGGACTACGTCTAAGACAACCTCTAGGACGACGTCGAGAACGACGCCTAGAGGACGACGCCTATGACGACGTCAAGAACAACGCCGAGGACGACTTCTAGGACAACCGCAAGGACGACGGCAAGGTAATGGGAAAAGTAGGGTTGCCCATTGAGCGTCCCGTGTCTCTCAATCGTATTTTTATAGGCTTATAAGACGCTCTTTCGCTCAATGGGGTAAGTAAGGTTTTCGCCGTAAAACAAAAGTCCGGCGCATCGCGGCACGGGACTAATTTACCCCTTTGTGATGTTGAATTAAAATATACGTAGGTGCATCTTACATTATTTTAGAACGCAGCTCTTAGGCGCCCATTTCCGGCTTGAGCGGCTTCGCCGTCGCCGTCGCCGTTGCCGTTGCCGTCGACGTAACCGCGTGGGTGCATTATGGGAAATGTCCCATAATGCACCGCGCGGGGAGGAGGACGAGGGGGAGGGGAAGGGGAGGAGGAGGTGGGGAGGAGGAGGACGAGAGGAAGGGGAGGGGGAAAGGAGGAGAGAGGAGGGGAAGGAGGAGGAGAAAGGAGGGGAGGGTAGGAAGGGAAGATGAGGAGGAAAGAGGGGAGGAGATGAGATGAGGGAGGTGGAGGAGGATGAGTGGAGGGAAGGAGCTTGCATGACGAGGGGAGGAGGAGGTAAAGGAGGAGGAGGAGGGGAAGAGAAGGAAGAGCAGGAAGGCGGGGAGGAGGAGTAGCAGGGAGAATGAGAAGGTGAGGAGGACGGAGGAGGGGTACACCCTCCCCTCAGTACCCTTGCCTCCTCCTCCTCAAGAGCTGCGCTCTAAATCGGCGCAACAGGGTCCCTATTGAAAATCGCTCTGAGGGGACTTCAGAAATTCTTTAAAGGGTGTGAAGGGGACTTCAGGAATTCTTGTGATGTTTGAAGGGTGCACCGACATTTCCTGATGGGTTCGTTGGCCCCGTCAGAGGCTCTCCTGAAATGTCTAAAGTCCTCCTTACAATGCCTTGAAATGTCTGAAAGCATGTCAAGAACTTTCCTAATGGGGTCGGGAAAACCTTCAGGCTTATTGAGATGTCTGTGGGGCCACGGCCTAGGTGGAGAAAACACATTTCGCAGAATTAGAACATAGCTACGTATTGTTCGCAAAGGGAAAACAAATAATGATTTGGAGCGTATCTGTGTACGGCCAGTTTTTTATTACTGCTCTTCCATCAAACACAACTGGGCTCCTCGCCCGTCTGTCACTGGCCGGGTGTTCGGTCGCCAAGGGGTCTACGGGTTCGATCGCCCCATGTGAAGAATTGAGAAGGCGCGGGCCTGTTGGCCGAGCGGCGTTTTGAGGCGAACAAGCTTTCATTGTTGCACTAATAATAATAAAAAGGGCAAGCCGCCGTATTGAAAATAATTCTAAAGGGCCCATCAGCCTTGAAGGATTATGGGACCGCACAGGCCTTCAATACCCTTCAAAAATACCCTTCAGATATACCCCTCAGAAAAAACCCTCCAGCCCCACAGCCCTCCAACCCCAACCCCTTAGCCCATCAACCCTTTAGACGCCCAAATGACTATGAACCATAGACAACAATTCAGTTCAAAACGTTATTGAAAATTTATTGCGGACATTGAGTTTTACATGCGTATTAACACTCAAAAAGACAATAAAAACCAACGCTTGTTCAAACCCGGGCGCAAGCAGCTGTCGACGAAAGAGATCATATAAAATAGGAACAACTGACCTCTTTATCACAACGAAAAATATCTTTCAAAGTACTCACAATGCCGTTGGGTAAATTCCTGATGTACGGTAGTTCAGCTTATAAAACGGAGCAGGTGCACCTCACGTACACATACACAGTCTCAGTAAGCACGTTTAGCGAAAACCACGAACTCGCAAGCAGATCCCGTCGCCGTTGAGAAATTCCGAGCATAGTCACGGTTTCGTCCATGATGTCGTCGGGGCGGCGTCTTCGGCGTATTTTTCGCTCGCTAGATGCTTCTAAAGTCGGTCGGACGAAGAGGCGCAAGGAACAAGGCGGGACAGCGACCGTCATCCACCGTCTCAGGACCCACAGTGCTATGATCCCGGTGCGCAGGCACTACATGCGGTGGGACGCTGATCCCGACTGCCAGGCTTGCTGCGAGTAGGCCGACACCGGCCACCATCTCCTTGAATGCGCTGAACACGATGGTGCTCGAGCGGTGCTGAAGGCGGCCAACACCGAACTGGGGTTCACCTGCGGAACCAAGGAAGAAACGGCACGGATTAAAACAGACCAAGGGGCGAGCCCTCAAAGCAGCGCTTACCTTTCTGGATGTAGGAAACGGTGCGTTCCAGATCTCCATGGCGGTGAGAAACTAACCGCCCACGAGCGGAAAGAAAATGGCTATAGCGGCCTCCTGACTTCTTCGGCTTCCTCACTCCACTCTCTCCCGCCGACCATTGGAGAAGCGTGCCGTCCGGAACTGGCGGTATTGCACCCTCTCCCCATTGCCGGGGGGAGAGAAGTGCAGTGTGTGTGTGTAGGCATTGTA
Source organism: Ixodes scapularis (assembly GCF_016920785.2). Lineage (NCBI taxonomy): Eukaryota > Metazoa > Arthropoda > Arachnida > Ixodida > Ixodidae > Ixodes > Ixodes scapularis. The sequence goes on from NW_024609881.1 coordinate 95,332,597, forward strand.
AAAGGGGGGGGATTTTAGTTGCCTGTTCGTGTTTTTGGCGACGGCGAAAAAGAGAGGACTTCCGACTCTGGTGAAAAGCAAAATAGTTTTGTTTATTTACTTTTTTTCCTTTTTGGGGACAGTCCCCCGCGGGGAAACCGGTTCCCGGCACGAGTCGCTGCCGCTTCGCCATCGGAACCTCCCCAGCGCAGCGTCCCTGAATTTGGGCAACGCGCTGCTCTCGGCTTGCCCTTTTTATTATTATTAGTGCAACAAGTAAAGCTTGTTCTCCTCAAAACGCCGCTCGGCCAACAACACTCGGCCCGCGCCTTGTCAATTCTCCACATGGGGCGATCGAACCCGTAGCCCCCTTGGCGACCGAACACCCGGCCACTGACAGACGGGTCGAGGAGCCCAGTTGTGTTTGATAGAAGAGCAGTAATAAAAAAACTGACCGTACAGACATACGATCGACATTCTCCATATAATTATTTGTTTTCCCTTTGTGAACAATACGTAGCTATGTTCTAATTCTGCGACATGTATTTTCTCCACCTAGGCCGTGTCCCCACAGAGATCTCAAGAAGCCTGAAAGTTTTCCCGACCCCATTAGAAAAGTTCTTGACAGGGTTTCAGACATTTCAAGGCATTGTAAAGGGGACTTCAGACATTTCAGGAGAGCCTCTGACGGGGCCAACGAACCCACCAGGAAAAATCGGTTCACCTTTCAAACATCACAAGAATTCCTGAAGTCCCCTTCACACCCTTTAAAGAATTCCTGAAGTCCCCTCAGAGGGATTTTCAATAGGGCGAAAGCAGCGCGTTGCCCAAATTCGGGGACGCTGGGGAGGTTCCGAAGGCGAAGAGGCAGCGACTCGTCCCGGGAACCGGTTTCCCCGCAGGGGACGGTCCCCAAAACAGGAAAAAAAATAAACGAAACCCTTTTGCTTTTCACCAGAGTCGGACGGAAGTCCTCTCTTTTTCATTGTCGTCAAAAACACGAACAGGCAACTCAAATCACCCCCCCCCGTCTTTTACAACGCCGTTACACACACACTGCGCTTCTCTCCGCCCGGCAATGGGGAGAGGGTGCAATACCGCCAGGGCCGGACAGCATGCTTCTCCAATAGTCGGCGGGTGAGAGTGGTATGAGAAAGTTAGGAGGCCGCTATAGCCATTTTCTTTCCGCTCGTGGGCGGTTTGTTTCTCACCAACGTGGAGTTCTGGAACGGACCAGTTTTTTCCATCCAGAAAGGTAAGCACTGCTTTGAGGGCTCGCCCCTTGGTCTGTTTTATTCCGTGCCGTTTCTTCCTCGGTTCCGCAGGTGAACCCCAGTTCGGCGTTGGCCGGCTTCAGCAGCGCTCGAGCGCCATCGCGTTGAGCGCATTCAAGGAGATGGTTGCCGGTGTCGGTGTCGGCCTACTCGCAGCAAGCCTGGCAGTCGGGATCAGCGTCCCACCGCATGTAGTGCCTGCGCACCGGGATCATAGCACTGTGGGTCCTGAGACGGTGGATGACGGTCGCTGTCCCGCCTTGTTCCTTGCGCCTCTTCGTCCGACCGACTTTAGAAGCATCTAGCGAGCGAAAAATACGCCGAAGACGCCGCCCCGACGACATCATGGACGAAACCGTGACTATGCTCGGAATTTCTCAACGGCGACGGGATCTGCTTGCGAGTTCGTGGTTTTCGCTAAACGTGCTTACTGAGACTGTGTATGTGTACGTGAGGTGCACCTGCTCCGTTTTATAAGCTGAACTACCGTACATCAGGAATTTACCCAACGGCATTGTGAGTACTTTGAAAGATATTTTTCGTTGTGATAAAGAGGTCAGTTGTTCCTATTTGATATGATCTCTTTCGTCGACAGCTGCTTGCGCCCAGGTTTGAAGAAGCGTTGGTTTTATCGTCTTTTTGAGTTTTAATACGCATGTAAAACTCAATGTCCGCAATAAATTTTCAATCATGTTTTGAACTCTATTTTTTCTATGGTTCACAGTCATTTGGGCGTCTAAAGGGTTGATGGGCTAAGGGGTTTGGTTTGAAGGGCTGTGGGGCTGGAGGGTTTTTCTGAGGGGTATACCTGAAGGGTATTTTTGAAGGGTTTTGAAGGCCTGTGAGGTCCCATAATCCTTCAAGGCTGATGGGCCCTTTAGAATTATTTTCGATAGGGGTGTTGTAAAAGCCTTTAATTTTTTTATCTTAGATTTATCGAGACGTATACGCGTGTCAAACGCTAAAAGCATCGTTTCTTTCTTCGACAAGCACTCATGTTTACAAACAAACCGGAGCGTCCCTAGCGGTCACCACCGGCGCCGCGCATGCGCGATGGAGTATGGGCAAAAGCTCGCCGTTGTCCGTAAAGAAACCGTTGGAATGCGATGTTGTCATCGTTGGTGTGAGTCCCCATGTTGCTTTTTTTTTTTTTTTGCTCTGGAATGGTCGATTCTACGTCTTCCTGGCAATGTCTGACTGCTGTGGCGGGCTCAGCGAAATTAACGAGGCTAGTTCAACGCAAAACTTCACGTGAATAATCTGACATGCGGCGATTCATTCTGCGTGGACACTGCAGAATAGATGCTAAAGCCGGAAGCTGAGGAAGTCGCACTTTTGAATCATGACGATCGGCAGTTGCGTCTGCTCTGCACAAGAACCAAAATGGCGGCGCCCACAACAATGTCGGGGAATGGAGTGCCGATACTCTAAGCGCAGCTCATTTTGTGGCTACTTCCCGCGAACCTCCTTTCGCCTGACTGAAACTAAATATACATATTACGCCATTAGTATAGCTTATTTAGTTATAACCAACTACACATAATCTGAGGAGGAAGCGGCCGGGTAGGAAAAACGCGGGCGTTATGTGTGACCGTTCTAACCGCCTCAGAAGAGAGAACGCGCGAGTTTGCGCTGGTTTCTAAAAGACGATCTAAAGAAAAAAGGCGGCACGCTGTGCTCTTTGTGATTGTGCGTCTAATTTGTATACAGGTATATTTGAAGATCGACGATGGACGTCGATCGTCTTGAGGTAATGTAACGTAATAACATTATATAAAAAATAAACATAATGAAGGATTGAACGACTCAATTTTTCAATTCTTGGATGGTAATATGGCATAACCTATTGTGCCTACTTGTGATGAAGAGCGATATGAGGTGACGAGGGTAATGATTAAATGATGAGGCTCTATAAGGACGACGACATTAGTGGGTGTCGAACCACAACGTACAGTGCCAGACTTGTTTCAAGTATCGTGTACCTAAAGACTTTTCTCACCCGCAACAGAATATGGCAGAATCAATGAGGATGCTGCTTTACAACTGTACGTCGAACGGGAAAACTGCACAGCACAAAAGTGTGGCTTATTCAATATTATGAAGGACAGATTTCTAGCAGCATCCCATGATCGACTGCTTGGAACAAATGGCCTCATTGAGGTCCGCGTTCCAAAAGATTCTTGAAGCCTACTGAAACCGCAAAAGAGTATGAGGCGAAGCATAAGAAAAAGGAGCCTGCTGTGAAAGGTTCAAATCACCGCCATAGCTTCTACTACCAAATACAAGGCAGTTACACAATACACAAGGAGTGTTTTGTGATTTCGTTATATTTACACTCAAGGGCATTTGTATCCAACGTATTCAGGTGGGTGACACCTGCTGGTCAACCAATGTAGATCCTTTTCTAGTCAAGTTGTACATGGAAGACCGGACTTCCGCTGAAATTTGTCAAGAGACGAATTGTCCGACCGAATAAACTGCCATTACTCCCGATCTGGGAATCTCTCGATCTTTGTTCGTAGGCCATAGTATCATGAGATCGAGGGGTGTGGCTTGTCGTCCGTCGAACATCGCTTCGGCGGGTGTTTTTGCCGTGAAAGATGAGATCATCGCGTACTGCCGGAACAAGAGCCTGGCGATTCTTCACTGACCTGCTTCTTCCGTAAGCTTCAAGAGGGCTTTCTTCGTTTCGCACACCATCCACCGTTAGTTGCAGGATGGCATGGTGCACTAATGTAATGCCTAATGCCGGTTTTTAATTTTTTCAAAAACTTGTTTATTTCATTTGAAACAAGGTTTGTCGCGTTATCAGAGAAAAGTTTTTTTCGGTAGGGCAAAAGTAGCGCAAAGAGAGCATAGAACGTCAATGACGCGTTTCGACGTCGTGGCATGCATCGTGTAAACCTCCAATCACTTAGAGCACGCATCGACCATGACTCTGCAGATGCGGATACGTTTTGCCACCCACCGACTGAATAGTGGATCGTTTCAGTTACAGTTCATAATGGCGCTAGACTCGAGGAAGACTTCGAGTCTTTCCGCAAAGTTACCCCAGGTGACAACACTTTTGTCGAAAGCGGTAAGTGCTCGAAACGTCTACAACGTCAGTAGCGACGTGCTGTGCTTAACACTGGACGCTTACCATTCGCTGAAAAGAAACTTGCTTGTTCGTCTGCCACGAGTCGTCCGATATCAGGTCATCGCCGCAACGCCATCTCTCGACAAAACAGGTATTCATTGTCGACATGTCCATAGTTAGCAATCACGTGAACTTATAAGTTCCCGAACGCTCATCACTCGCCGTCGCTAAACGCCGCTCCTTCATAACGTATTCATTGCAAATAAACGCCTTCCTATTTATTCTGATGCTTTTTATCAAATTCCTTCTAAGCTGTACTTACGACATCATGTGTGTCGGTACTTCCGAAAATATTGCAACGGCAGTTTGTTTTCTGGGAACTATAATGTTCTCTACCTTTACAACATCTTCCGGATCCCGTGAAGCACAATATTTCGTGACGTCACTTTTCATTCGTCGTTATAATGGCGAGGTAAGTACCATAAATCGCGAAGCAGTTTACTAGACGGCCGCTTCCACTGGTGTCTTGGAAGATTAAGTCTACTGAGCGTGCATTCCTGCAGAATTTTTCATTGACAGAGTATTGACACGTTAATCAACAATTGATTCCTCCTTGGTAAGATTTATTGCGAAAACCCGTGGCAACTGCCGAACCGCATGTCCCTATATTAGAGAACAATTCTTACCCAGCTTTACATTTTCACATACATGGGTTTGCTGGGCCACGCTATTGACGACGTGAGCGATCGAAAGCGTCGCTCTGGTCGGCCTTCCACGATTGGCCCAATGCCGACCACGACGTCAGCAAAGGATTTCTCATTGAGGGAAATAAGAGTAATCTAAGAAATTTAATTTTGACGGTGTTGGCAGTGTTGATTTCAGGGCGCAATAATTTCAAGCTTCCACCGTGCTCTTCACAAACACCATCGAACTTGCGGGTGGCAAGGTAATGACGTCACAAGAGGAAACAATAGGAGGGCGCCACCAAAATATCTCGCCGCTAATAGAGCCAGCTGAGCACAGCTCGCAGCGGCGCGAGCAAGGCCATGATGGGAACGTGATGGTGCTCGAGCTATCCCACCGTGAACCAATATTTCGGCCAAACCACGGGTGCGTGTCGCCATCTATTGGTTGAACTAACGCCCTCTTCAAGATGGCTGCCGTAGGACCGCAGCTAAAGTTTGCGCCACACTGATTCAATTTGGGGAGGACCCTGTATTACTGAAAATTTAATATGGTAAATGATCGAGGTAGAAACTCTATATTACGTCAAGTAGATCCAAATATATTTTTTACCAAAGCAGAATGACATTCCAAGAAAGATCGTAACATAAGTACACCTCTTACGTATGGGAGTTGCGTACACGAATGATTGTTTGTATAATATTAACCGAATAAATGACTCTAGCAGTGATTGTGGGTACGATACAGAAACAATCCAATATATTTTCACCGATTGCCCTCACTTCAACAAGAATCGATCACGACTAAAAGTACGACTGAACATTATTGACAACCGTCCATTTTCTCTCAACAAGGTACTAGGACCGTTGCCTAACCATAGTTCGGAAAAACAAGCATTTTCGGAAATCATACAATACCTGGAAAAGACTGATTTTGTAAATAATTTCTAAAATGGGATGTACAATATAATGTAAAATACAGCTTTTTTAACTTTTCAGTTTTGTTTTAAAAAAGCCGGGAAAACCACACTAATGCGGTTTGTGTAGCTGAGTTATACGGCAAAGAGTACACAGTATAGGGAGATAATCGCAACTATTATTCGGCTAATGAAGTCAATTTTGTTACTTAACTTTTTTAATTAGTGCAAAGACGCATATAATTCCAATTATAAACATGCTCAACATCATCAAAAACCACTAAATCAACTGTTTTTACAAGGATTTAACGCCGGGGCAGAATTTTACGGCATTTTGTAAAAACCAGACATGAACAAGTTACCCAAAAAAAGTAATTAAGTTACTGAGTATTGACGTCAAAAGTAATTTAAGTAGAGCAGAAATCACTCATATAGAAAGTAATTGAGAAAATTACTAATTACTGCAAAAAAGTAGCGAATTACTTTTAAATTTATTTTTTATGTTTTTTTGTTTTTTTTTTGGTAAGAAATACAGAGGTTTTTGATCCGTTAGCGAAATTGCGCTAGCCAATTATGAATCGGCTTATTTTTTTTTCCCAGAAATGCTTTAATAGCTGGTTCTGCTTGCGTGCCTAATGTTTTGTAGTTTCTTGTTTGTTTGGTATATGATGTACTTCGAATATGTCTTTTCTACTTTGAGGTTTAGCACCGTCTGAGCTTGATTTTTTAAACAGTGTTTGCTTGTTTACAGTGTTGCGTAAAGTACACCTAAAAAGTACTTGAAGTAAAGTACAAAGTAAAGGAGACGTTATGTACTTCAAGTAAAGTAGTAAGTACACCGGGTGCAATGTACTTGAAGTAACGTATATAAATACAATATACTTCAAGGTAAAGTACAAGCACTTTTAACACAATCTTTCATGATGCCCTTTCAATCCCGATACAGTGTAATATTTAACTGGTATACATTTCTCCAGGGGTAATCGGAGGTAAATCAGTTTTTCACGGAAACGGCAGCAAATATTGTATAAGGTGAAGTTGCCGCAGAGGAGTTGTTTTACTCTCGGTGACGAGCTATTCGACACAGTCAATTTATAAGGTACTTATTTCTATCGGTCTTCCAGCAGCCATTACTTCACTCAGAGAAATAACTAGATGACGTCTCGAAAGAGCGCGTTTTCACACGACAATACCGCCATTTTTGTTTTCAAATTCGGAGAACGTACATTGAAGTTGGGAGTTTTACTTTCCTCGGAAAATGCAAGTACATCTTCAGGGAATTCACTTCAAGTAAAGTACAATTTTTCGAAACAGTAGTACTTCAAGTACCATGTACATACAGGACTTCCCAACATTGCATGTTTATTATTTTTATATAAAATCGTCGGGGAAAGTATTACAGGTTTCTCGAACGATCTTTGAATCTTTAAACATCTGCATATTCTGAGTTTTGGGACGAAAGGCAACGCAAAAAAATTAATCTTAGAGTTGCCTTTTAGCACGCAATTCTTCCAGTACAGCACAAGCTACGGGAGCACCAGATGAGTTTCAGAGCAGGTGCTGCATTTTGTTGCCTCCTTTGAGTGAGGATGCAGTGTGTGCACCTCCTGTGGTGGGCGAGAGTTTCTACGCAGGGGAAAAGCGGGGACCAACCCTTTCTTCAAATGGGTCAAGTCCAGACATGTACGAGTTACAAAAAAAAATAATGAAGTTAAGTTACTGAGTATTGACCTCAAAAGTAATTTGAGTAGAGTAGAAATTACTCAAAAGGGAAGTAATTGAGAAAATTACCAGTTACCGTAAAAATGTAGCGAAATACTTTGGAAGTTTCTTTAGAAGCTACTTTTATATATATTTAATGGTAAAAAGAAAGTACATCGGTTTTGATCCATTAGCAAAATTATGCTAGCCAAATGTGAATCGACATGTTTTTTTCACAAAAATGCCTTAATAGCTGGTTCTGCTTCTGCGTGCCTATTTTTTTGTACTTTCTTGTTTGTTTCGTCAATGATGTACTGCAAATGTGTAATTTCTACTTTGAGGTTTAGCACTGCCTGAGCTTGATTTTTAGACAGTGCTTGCTAGTTTACAGTGTTGCGTAAAGCATATCTGAAAATTACTTGAAGTTAAGTACAAATTAAAAGATAAGTTATGTATTTCAAGTAAGGTAGTAAGCACACCTTGTGCAATGTACTTGAATTAACGTGCTTTAAATAGAATATATTTCAAGATAAAGTACAAGCACTTTTAACACAATCTTTCATGATGCCCTTTAACTCCATATACAGCGTTTTTTTAACTGGAATGCATTGCTCCATGGGTAACCGGTGGTGCATCAATTTATACAGAAATGGCAGCAAATATTGTATAAAGTCAAGTCGCCACAGAGTAGTCTTTTACTCTCGCTGACGAGCTATTTGACAAAATCAGCTTATAGGGCACATATATATTTGTGACGGTCTTTTAGCCACAATCACTTCACTCAGAGAAATGACCAGATGACGCCTTGAAAGAGTGCGTTTTTACACAATAATACGCCTTTTTTTCCCCCAAATTCGGGGTATGTACATTGAAGTTGGGAGTTTTACTTTCCTTGGAAAGTACAAGTACACGTTCAGAGAATGTACTTCAAGTAAATTACAAGTTTTATAAACAGTAGTACTTTAAGTACCATGTACTGATAGTACTTCCTAACACTGCTTGTTTATTATTTTTTATATAAAACGTTGGGGGAATGACTAAGGTTTCTCGAACGATCTTCGAATCTATGAAGATCTGCAAATTTTGAGTTTAGGGAGGAAAGTCAACGCAAAAGGGTACCCTTTGCGTTACCTTTTAGCACGCGATTCTTCGAGTACAACACAAACTACGGGAGCACCAAATGAGCTTCAGAGCAGGTGATGCATTTTGTTGCCTCCTTTGAGTGAGGATGCAGTGTGTGCACCTCTCGTAATGGGCGAGAGTTTCTACTTTCGAGAGAAGCGGGGACCAGCCCTTTCTTCAAATGCGTCAAGTCTCCCTGAGCTTCGGGACACAAAGAAACGCCAGTCTTCGGTGCTAATCCCGCAGTTACTCGGCACCTCTTGCGTCGTGTCTCTTCGCTCCCGGCGCCTCGTAGCAGTATTGTTGCAGTGTGGGGAGTGTGGAGGGGAAAGGGGGCGGGGGAGGGCGAGCTCGTGAAAGTTTTGTGGGGTTTCGGACTCTCCAAACCACTTTCTCTCTCCCCCCCCCCCCCCCTCCTACGCCACAGGCTTCCGCCTCTTTGAAAATATCAGCTGATCTTCCAACATCTGATGTCTTTTATGTGCAGGAATGTTTGTTGACAGGCCAAACAACAGCAAAATTCGAAAGTAATTTGTAATTTGAGTACAAGTTACTTGAAAGGAGTAATTAAAGTAAACTACTAATCACCGAAATGAAAATGTAATTGAAAGTTACTAAACTGCTCAGAAAATTAAACTACAGTAACTTGAGTAGAGTGGTTAAACTACGTCCCGTTCCCCGGTGGTCGCGGCGCGAAGCCACCCCCTCGCCTCCCTCGAAGAATGGAGGGAAGTAGGGCGCACGTGTGTTGCGCCTCTCAGCTACTGGTTAGCAGGACCGCGGGTGCGTAGATGCGCTCCGAGTAGAAACCGAAATCTAAAAACGCGTCCCAATGGAGTTTTTTTACAGAACGCCTTAAAATGCTGATCCGGCAATATATCATTCTAAAAAGAGTTCATTTGGTGGTTTTCGATAATGCTCAGCTAGTTTTTTAACTATATGTTTATTTGTAATAATTATAAAGTTAATTAACACATTTTACTTAATTAGACGACTGATAGTTGCGACTATCTCCCTAAACTATGTCCTACTGGCCGTGTAACTCACCTGCACAAACTGCTTAAGTGTAGCTTTCACGGATTTTTTTTAAACAAATCGGAAAGGTTAAAAAGACAAACCCCTGTATATCTGCACAGGTCAATGATAATGGTTAATTTTACATGCACGGTGAGAATGATGGTATGATAAGGGATGTGACATGTGAAAGGCCGAGCTTGTCTGACTGATCCTGTGACTTCTCAAGTGGGCTCAATGTTTCCAAATAATTTACTGTATTTTGTTTGCGAGAAAACGCTCAGGGGGAGGGGGAAAGGGGGGAGTGTATGCGGGATCATCTAAGGTATTATTTTTTTTTTTTACAATCAACTGAACATGAATTTTCTGGCCATATCTTCACGGCGGTTAACATCTTCGATTTTGTTTTCTCATTTAATAAAGAAAGCAAAGAAAAGAAATGATAAATTGTTACTTTAGGTAGCAATAAATACTTGAATAACCCATTTTCCTTTTGTTTCTTACCCAAGGACAGCGATGTTGGAAGTAACACCAGAAAAGTAACGGAATATTTTACGGCCACTTTTATGGAAGGATAAAAGTAGCGGTAATTATTTAAAATTTAGCCTCGACTAACTGCAAATGTAAGTCCTTACTTTTTTTTTTAGTAACCTGTGCAAGTCTGCTTTTGAAAAGCCCTTCATAATTATTTCTTTAAGTGCACGCCCTCTTGCCTTGTCGGTTAACCGATGCCACTATACTTTGGACGTGCACTTCTTACACGCGTTGGACACGAGCGCTTCTTCAGCATTCGGCGCGTATTCGAATACAGCGTCAGCGCTCGGCGTTAAATCGGATCCAACCAGATGCTTTGCGCAGGAAGCGATGCTCAAAACATGGCGGCTGCCAGCGTTGTTTGATGATCTTCACAAGAAAGGGTACATCGAGCTTCCGGCATTCGCCGAGTTATTCGTTCCAATTAACAGCGTACCAACTTCGCGCGCTTGGCTATGTCACGCTAATAAGATGGGATAATAAAACTTTAAACGAAATTATCTTCTCCTATACGTGATGTCATTTCTGAGAAAACTATTCTCGGTTTCATTGTAAATGCGAGCGAAGCCGATGCTGCAAATGAGTGCGAAAACTTGATCAACACTTCCACCTTACGAGAGCGTGTAAGCACGTATCAGGCAGGTAAAAAGAGTTCTGCACGCTCTTGTAGCTTCTTTTTTTTTTTTTTGTTCGCACTTGCGGCGAAAAGAAATTATAGTTCAAAATTAATAATGCGTGTTAGAATGAGTCACGAAAGCCGAAATTCAGAAGATATAAAAAAGATGCAGCTGTCATCTCTTTTAGTCAGGTCGTTGTCTTCGGGCCGAGTATATCAAGGTTCTTGGCACCGCTGTTGAGGATCTGCAATACTGCCATAAAGTCACCATCATGATGAAGACATATCTAATCTTCTGCCTTCTCGGTGCAATCCTGGGTTCAGTCGCTCTTTTCAATCCACGGCCGCCTCCCGGTAAGTTTTCTTTTTCTCGTTGATGTTTGATATTAGGTACTTCATCAACCGTCTGAAAAGGTGAAACATTTCGGTTTTATAAGCGCTAGATACCGCAGAGGCGTCACTTGCAATGGTACCTTGAAACAACTTCCATATTGAGCACCAAACTTCTAAAATGCGCTTAGACTAAAAAAAGAACAAAAATCTTTTTTTTTTTATCTGGCATTTTGTTTTGTTGTATGGAGTATCGGTTAGATTTCTATGACATGAATTTCAAATTCGATCTCTGCCCCTTTCCGGTTCAGTATAGGACGCGAATTCCCAAAAGATTACAACCTGATACCCATAAGAAATAAGATATCGCGTCGCTTCGCGAACTCCCATTAATGTAAAAAAAAGGGGGGGGGGGGCGGTTTCTGTCGCAAACCCTCCCTCTTCTTCCCCACTCTCTTGTAAAAGTTTATGAAGTCCTCTTTGACCTTTTACTCAACGCGTTCTTGAAGCTATGTTTCCATTAAAAAAAAGGCACAAAACATTGAATGGTGAAGTGTTTAACGCAATTTCTTGTCCAGCTATTCTGGACATCACATAGACTAAATTTAGCGTACTTTGGTGTCGTTTCTTGAGCTCAGGGGGGCTTCTAAGTAAACACCTAGCGCAGACCAGAGCGTGCTTCTCATTATGTGCCTCCCAACTTATTCCATAACACTAAGTTTTAACGTCAAATGTCCTTTGGCTAGGTGTTTCGCATTTCGTGAAGCCCACAAAAGATACCAGGATAAAAGCGTTGCCGCAATGCTTGAGGCTGATTGGTTGACAGGTTGGAGAGCAGAAGCGAGATGCTCGACGCAGTTTTGGTTGACGGGAAGGTCATGTGACGAGGAGGGAGGTGAGGAAAAGAGGTTGCCGAGGATGCGAGATGGGCAGAGGAGCTGTGTGCTGAAAATTCTGGAAGATCACCAGGTTTGTCGTTTCAGGTGTACACATGGCACGCGTCAAATTATCTGGTGATTAGCGCCGTTAACGTAGGCGTCGGGCTAAACGGGCTAGGAATGCTGTTAAACGATGATATAAATGTTTGTGCTGCTATAAGGGGTCACGTATGCAACAGAACTGCCTAGCAATTTGCCACACGTATTTTTCTAGTGCGGTTGTGTTTATACATAGAGCGTAGCTGAACGCGGTACTGGCTCCGCTTTCAGGGGGCTGCGGTCACAACGAAGTGTTCGAGTCTTGCTACAGCGGCAGCTGCAAAGAGGACACCTGCGAGTCGCTGGCTGAGAAGGCGGCCGGAATAGTGATCGGATGCACCGGGGACTGCAATGCCGGCTGCGTCTGCCGCAAAGGCTACGTCAGAGTAGAAAACACTTGCGAACCACAATGCGTCTGTGACACCAAGACGCCATAATTTCGGCGCTGTTCAAAGAATAAAGCACGAGGCTGTCGTTTTCGTTGTCCTGTGGATCAGTACTTGAATGTCGTCGCCCCGACGCCGCGCTTGTCAGTTGCATATCACGCAAGCCAGAGTTCCCCTCTGATCGTCACTCTTTGGACTCTAAGCATCCTAGAAATCAATAAATCATATGCGCGGCCGATTTCCTTTATTAAAAAGAAAAAAAAAACAATCAAAGATCGAAATTATCTCTTGGAATGGGAGAAGCGTTGTGCCGGCAGCCGGGACGGCGTGTGACCAATGAAAACGCGGCATTTCGTTGAGATTGCAAACGCTGGCAATATACAATGTGTATGATTTTGGAATGATAGAACCAAGTAAGAATAGTCGAGAAATGATAATTTTTCGCGGAGATACTGCAGCAATAATCGTATCGAATACTATAATACTGCAATACTCGTACCGAAAACAGCAAAAAAAACATTTTTTTATGGGAGTGATGTGGCTGCTTGTTAGCTCTCGAGCTCTCGAGCGCTCTCTCGCTGGGTTGAATCGTAGTCCGGGCTGTCGGGGCAACGAGCCGCGCGCATTGGTGAGAACTCTCGGCGGTTCCACCGGTAGAAGGCGCGAGGTCCTTTCGCTCGCCATTGACCGACAATGGTTCTGGTTTCGGAACATGCTCGTCCCATCGCCGGAAATAAAATCCGTGGGTTGCGATCCTTGATTGCGTCTTTCAAAAGGGCACCTTTAAGCTGAGACTAGAAGCTCCACCTTCAGCTCTAACTCGCTGGCTTCACAAGTGCTTTACTTGCGCGTGCCAGCGCGTTCACTCGTGGTTTGGTGAGGGCAGACAGCTCGCGCTGAAGGTCGAGCTTCCAGTCTCAAACTAATGTTGCGGACGCCATTGGTGACGACGACTCCCACGGCCTGCTTGAAGCTAGGCTTAGATAGGGATATAGGGAACCCGATGGTTCCCACAATGTGAACGGTGCATACCAGCGGTCCTGTCCAAAAGTTCCAAGCTACACTCGTTATGTTCCGTTTCAGTCGAAGTCCGACCGCAAAAAAAACGCTGCATTACAACGGAGCCAATCAAGCGGCGCCAAAAGCGTTGCCGGTACTGCACATGCGCACAGCCGACAGCAGCGCCACCGCAGTGGCGTGACGTCCGAGGGTTGAGTTGAGTTGGTGTATACGGCGAGCACGTGTTCGAAAATTCGTCTTTGGCGCATAAGAACGCAAGGAGAGTCACACCAGCCAACGGGCAACCTCGGTAACGAGCGACTTCAGTGTAAATCGTCATTGGTTGAGGTGTGTGTGTGTGTGGGGGGGGGGGGGGGGGGGGCAGGGAAGGGGGGCTAAAGCACGCGGGTGTGTTGGGGAGAAATGAAACCCACGAAGTTGGCAGGTAGCGGACGGACTTGCATGCCGAATTAAATATTAACGTGGCATCGACGATTAGGTTCGTGGCGAAGATGTTGACTCTGTTGGAGGAGAAACCGTAAAGAAAAGTCGACGAGGGATAAACTTCCCAAATTCGCGTAACCAACTACGCAGGCGAAAATGAAACGGGAACGCGGAAGGGTAATGGGAGTATTTGTAGGTCGTTTCCACACGAACGGTTCGCCCTCGAACGGATCGGCGACTCCACATCGCATGCGCGCGAGAGTCGTTGAGGGGCGTCGGGACGCACTTCTCGTTTGCTTCTCCTGATCCGACCGCTGGAGTCGTCACCGCAACGCAGCGAGCACCGTTCACGACTCGGGTAAAAAAAAAAAAAAAGATGGCGGTCGGTTCGGTGACTGACTTCGCCGACCCAGCCGAGCGTTAAGGGCTGTTTATACTCCAACGTCGACGAACGCAACGCGCGCCGGCGCAGACCGACGTTCGTCGGCCACTACGTTGCGCCGAGGAGCGCCCGAACGATGGTGTTTACAGTCCAGCGCAGAACAACGCTGGTCCAGCGCGCTCCGACGAACTGCCCCACTTTACGCATGCGCGTCTCCGTAGCAACCGCATCGTCTCTTCGCACACAATGGGCGGTAGCTTCCGCCATCTAGCCTAGAGGCAATCGGTCAGTGTGGTTCGTCCTCGTGTTGTCATGTCACGCTTCAGAACAACCATTTGGGGTAGCGGTTAGCAGTTCATAAACAAGCAAATGATGGTGATAACGAGTGAAAACCAGCATTTATTTTCTCCTAAATGCCACACAAATATCAAAAGAAAAAGAAAGAAAAAGCCCGATAACCTTCGAATTTAGCTGCTTGCAGGCTCGCCGGAATCCTGCCAGTCGACTCCGGCGATTTCGCCGGAATGCTTCAATGAAATCTATGCACTCGATATTTAACAGAAACCTCTTTATGACAGGTAGCCGGTATGTTATCATTATAGTAGACTTTCACGCTGACTTAAGAAACGGACACCGAAGAGAGCGGACGATGCCTAAATTACGCAATGTACGCGTTCGAAATTGTAACGCACTTTACAAAGCCTATACAAACAATGCAGGATTCAGTCCAATTGTCATCGCGTATCGCTACTATCGTTTACAATCTGAGACCATTTAGAAGCTGGGACAGCCCAATTGAAAATTTCTGGCCGGCTAAATAGTTCAGAGGTTTCCGTGACCGCCGTTCCTGTACAATCAACGACGCGTTTTCGATCGGGGACGGCTGCCGGTGAGTGCGACTGGCACATGATAATAAATAGCACACACATTAGGTCATCCTTAATTCTAATTAACCCTACGTCTGGCGCGTCATCGAGCTTCCAGCTTTTGCCGGTACCCCAACACCACGGCCCACCACCACCGGCTCGTTAGGTCGATAGGCCTATCGAGAATCGAACCGAATCGAGAATCCTCGGAGCGGTCCACGTCCACGCACACAATCGCTCAGTCAAGCGCATGAACGTTAATTACGCACACCAACATTGGAACACGACAACAGCACACGACACGCAGCAAGAACGACAGGTTCAGATCCCAGAAATGAGCATCTCGCACAACACTCCGACTGGCCCCGACGACCCCGCCAACCGGATTCCCGAATGCGGCATTCGCGCGAGGGCTTCTGGGATAGCCTGCGTCGGCGGCACCGACGTCCAACGTCGAACGTAGAGCATGTCCAAGTCCGTCGCAAGCTACGACGTCGCGCGTCGAGCTGCTTAGCGCGGCGCCGCGTTCGACTTGACGTTGGAGTATAGACACCCCGTTCGCAGAGAGCGTCAGCGAGCGTGAACGAGCGCGTGCGCTCGTTGACGTTAAGACGGAGTATAAACAGCCCTTTAGGCTTAGGACAGCGGGAGGCGATTTGGCCATCCTGTAAGTCTGTTTCATTTGAGAGGTTGAACCAAATCATTTCGAGGACTGCTCACAATGGTAAGCAATCGCGAATGCTGTAAACTGCGCATGCTAGTCAATTCTTGCGATCTGCGGGCAGACTAGCTGCCGCGGAGACCGCGAGCAGACGAAATTATTTGGTTCGACTGCACACAACGTGAATGACAGTTCAAGTTCAAGATGATGAAGACACACTACATACCTTTACGGTCGTCCAGATACTTTTTACTCTGTCTAGCTTCACACATCTTGAAATTCTCACCGGCAAATGTTACGTCGGCCGTTTTGTTTACATCAGTCGTACGCCGGAAACACGAGCCGTCACGGATTTACACGTTGCAGCATGTTTCACATGTTTACTAGATGATGGCGCCACCGATCAAATACAATCATCAAAATGTTTCACATATTTACAAGAATATGGCACCACCGGTCAAACAGAATCATCATCATCATTTACACGGTTGCGCCAGTTTCATGATTCGCTAAAATATGCCAAATTTCACGTACGGCTGCACGGAACGGACGAGCTGCACCGTTCGTGATTTCGGAACCGTGTGGCCGAAAAACTATATTCGCTAAAACTCCCTAACGTGAGGTATGCTGCGCTGCGAAATTACGCTGAACAATACACGTAAACCGTAAGAGGATGTGATAGCCAGAAAGGAACACCACGTACGTGTCAAAGCGCAGACTAACAACGCGGTTTACCATTGTCTTAGACACTTTCCTGTGTACCACATCGTATTAGAGTTTTCAGGTTTGTTTTAACGTAACCTCGCTGCGCAGCGTGCCACATATTGTCAAACCAACTATAGTTCGAATTCAAGCATTTTTACACCGAAAAGCAACGAGCGCTTGCTGCAGGCGAAGCATTAGGCCTTTTTTGCATAACCTCATCACCGCGCAACTGACGTACCCCTGACTAGAGATGTAAAATTTCCGGCAATTTTGAAGGCCGGAAAAAAACAACGAAAAAAACAATTTTTTCCGGAAATTTCGGAAACATTTGAAAAATTTTCTCAACAGCTATAATTCAGTAATGTTTCGAAATATATCGACATAGGTACACTACCGCAAGATATTTTCGCCAATCTTACGGTGGACTATTGTATTATATGAACTTTTTTAGCGTCTACGACAACTTTTGTCAATTTATCTGAGCTTTGACTACTCATATGGCAACAACTGATAGCACCTGCGCAGTTATTCGTTCCCGTCGTGAGAGCCGTTCGTGCGCACGACGGGCAGTCGAGGCAGCCATATCACTTTAGCTCGCCCAGCCCCTCCGAAACCTCGCGCGCATCGTTTTTGAGTATGGACTTTCGCCGTAGATGCGTTAAAACTGTGAGCTGTGCGTCATGGTGAGCCACGCTCCAACGTTTTGGAGAACTTTGACGTGCTAAACAGTGATAAGGGGCCAGCGATGTGAAGGTTTTGCTGTGCCAAATACCAAATTTCCAACGCAACCCGCTTGCGGGAGCATATCGCAAGGTGTCCGAAGTGGCCCCAAGACATCGGGTCTGCAGACTCGGACGGCTCGACAAGATCAGAGTCTGGGGCACGTCGGTCCAAGAGCCCATCTGTGGAAGTCTTGCGAACCGAGCGAGCACCTGTGGGAAATGAAAGCCCAAGCTCTCAGAATGTGGCCGACAGGTATGCCAAGCAGCGAACTTCGATAGAGGCGTTCGTTGACAGAATGACGCGAGAGTGACAAAGCAAGCTTGATGAGGCGCTGACTCGAGCGATGCATGCCAGTGGAACGCCTTTATCGGTTACAAAAAACAGATGCTGGCGAGAAGCGCTCAAGCTCCTCAGGCCCACATTCGTGACGCCTTCCAGGCATTCTTTAGGTGGACGACTTTTGGAGGCCGAGTACGCCCGAATGATAACACAGGTGGGAGAAAACGTCAACGCCGCTCTTTGCGTCACTGTGCGTGCACAAAGAGCTGGACATATAATGTACCGGGCGAGAGCATCTTGAACTTTGTGGTGGCTATACCAAAGACTATTTTCTACAGCGCCGTGGAATCGGAAGATCACAGGCACACGAGACCACATCGCGGAAGAGATTTTGAAGGTTGCGGAGAAAATTGGAACCAACAAGGTTTTCGCTCTTGGTACCGACAATGCAAGCAACACGAAGGCCGCGTGGACAATCGTCAGTATGCGCTATCGTAGCATCACTACTCTTGAATGCTGTGCTCATAGACTAAACTTGTTGCTGTCGGACATGCTCAAACTGGTGACATTGCAAGAAGTTGCTACAGGTTCATGGCTGTATTCAAGTAGTGGTATATCAGAAACTCTCCTGTGGTTGCTGCTCACTTTGCTAAGAGGCAAGAAGAATACTATGCTGGAAACCAGACCACATTAAAACTACCAACTGAAACTCGCTGGCCGGGTATTTTGTTGTCACTGAAAGGCCTACTCAAGAACAAACAAGCTTTAAAGAAAACTGTGATCGCTGCGAAGCTTCAAGTGAGCAGGGAAATAAAAAGGACAATATTAGATGAAGACTACTTTTTGGCGAGATGTGCCAAGCACCTCCCAGGTGTTACACAGGCTGAACGTGTGACAGAGGTCGTGCTATTTCAGAGGCTGAGTCAGACAGTGCTGTTCTCTCATACGTCCATGAGATTATGTTCAAAGCAACAAGACAAGTCGAAGAGTCCCTCCCAAACTCTGCCTTGATAAAAGGCGAAAAGGAAAGAGTAGCAAAAATTCTGCGTGAGCGACGCAACTTCATTTGCCGTCCAGCACATGCGGCCGCAGATTTGCTCGACCCGAAGTTCAAAGAAAGGTGCTTAGGTGAAAAAGAGGTATGCCACGCAATGGACTACATCACAGAGACGGCAGAAAGGATATGTCTCCATGCTGGAAAAGTGCTTTCAAATTTTGCCAGATACCTGGTCCTGTCAGGTGCTTGGTTGAGGAAGGCAATGGAGGACTCGGCGAAGCATATTTCATTGTCCACGTGGTAGCAAGGGCTGTGTAGCCCTGAGCCCGTGACACCAATTGCTTGTCGTCTTGTTTAAAGGGGCCCTCCACCAGTATTCGAGCGTCTACTTTTTTTTGCGGTTTCTGCACTCTAGTGGTCCCGGAACCCCAAGGGACAACGAAAGAGTTTGAAAGTATTAGCGCATCATATTTTAATTTGACAACTCGGAAACACCTCGTCCGACGGCGGCACCGAGAGGTGCTGAATGCGCGCGCATAACGGCGCTCGATTTCACTATACGTCACATTCACTGGAATTCGTGATTGGCGAGAACCGTCCCAGGTATTTTGAAGTGAAATAAAGTATATCATTTCATTAACCGTCTTTATTTCTTTAAAAAGTCTTCGTTATACAGCTAATAAAGTTGGAAATTAAATTTCAAAAGGGCGAAAATAACGCCTCGTTTATGCCTCGTCGTTCATGCGCGCCTCCCAGCGGCGTCCGCGACCCATCATCGCAAGCAGACGACAAGTGATCCGTGCAGACAACGCGCATCGCATTTTCACTCGTGCGCTCCCGGTCCCGGGCAACTAAAAGCAGTAAAAGGAGCTAGCAGAACCTTTATTTGCTTTTAGTGTTGTAACAAACTTCCCGCTGTTCGAGTGAAGTGCGGCAACGGGACGGTGCAAACCATTAACCGCGATGAGCCTGTGGCGAAACGGACTTTAGGTTACATCTGGTTAGTTGGCTCCGATGAAGTGTCTCGTGTGTGGTTGCACCCGTACGCACCGGGATGCGGGTGTTTCCTGTCATCGTCTACCTGGCAAGGATACCGTTCGAAGTCGCTGGCTGGAAGCCCTTCGACTGCGCGCTAACGCGAAGCTACTACGTCGGCTTGATCGTGTGTGTCCCGAGCACTTCTGCGCACAGTCCTTCGCGTCGTCGGAGGTTTCGAAGAAACCGGGCTTCGAGAGAAAGAAAAAACGCCTCGATGAGGGCTCAGTCCCGACCCTTCACCTGGACCTCTCACCAGCACCAGCGTGCAAAAGGCGCAGACTGGTGAGCGATTTATTCTGTAATATATGAATATATATGTGTGTGTGTGTGTTTTTCAAGTAGTTGTGACCTACATGGTGGCTCCTATCGCGCGCGTGAACAAAAAAACTGCGTAAGGCGAAATTGCGGCCAGGAGCCTTCCCGTGCACATCTGCCAGGAGCCTTCCCGTGCACAGAAGATACCGATCCGAAAAGGCAGCCCGGCGTCCGGCAAGGGGACCGATCGCAAAGCCTCTTCAAGCGTCCAAGTTTCAAACAGTCGCGCGAGGAGGTGGAAAAACAACCGCTGATGGGAAAATAAGAGCTCGGATTGTGACGTCAAGGATGCAACAATTCAAAATTTATTAAAAACACATTTGCAAACGTTTTTTTCTTTTTTTTTTTTCTCTTTCGATTCTCGGTTTTAATAGAAAGATCGCAAAAATAGAGAAGTATGCGTTATGTGACAGCTCGACTACAAGAATTGCTCTACATTCTCACGAAGTATTGTTCAATTAAATTAACCTTAAAACGCGAGAAAAAAAAAAGTCGGCAGTTTTTGGCCTGTCTTTTATTTATTTTTTTTGCCAACTAGCTAAATAAACGGCTTGTCTGGCAATATAAAAAGGGGCATATGACTGCCTAGAGAGTGTTTTGCTTATTGCATTCGTCTATGAAATCCACTTGCTTCAAAAAAGAGATTAAATATGTTCGGTAAAACTGGAGCGATTATCTCGATAATTGAACAAACCTGAATTCCGTCAGCATCACAACAGGTGCTATTCTTTAATTGCATTACCACATTACTGACTTCCGGGCTGACAATTTGCTCTAAAAAATAGAATTGCAGTTTCTCCTTTGAATATAGCTGCAAGAGTGAGAACCATCAACACTCCCAGATAAATTTACAAAATAGACAAGACTAACAAAATCGAAGAACACACAATTCTTGGAATTAATCTGAACTCCAGCCTTAACCCCACAACGTGGATGAGGAAGATTACGAGCACATGGAAACAAGGGCTATCGATAATTAGAACAGTAGCAAGCAAGCTCGGAGAAATCGGAGAGCGTATTGCCCGAACCATGGTACAGGCGGCACTCATATCCAAGATGCTGTATGGGTCGGGGCTCTACAGGCTACAAAAGAAACACATGGCAAAATTGGAAACCCTCCTAAACAAGGCACGAAGGTGCATTTCGGGCCTTCCGAGGAACACCAAGCTAGAGAAGCTCCACGAGTGTGTTCCCTACCTAATTTTTGCGGACGCTGCATTGGCGAGCTACTAGATAGAAACTACGAAGATGAAGGAAGGATCCCGGATCACCTCCCACCCTGGGAAAGAATTGTTGTTGCCGGTCACCCACGCTTCAAGAGTGGCTCAACCCGGTCGGGGAGACTGCGAGAAGAAAAATTATCCTGGGCAGTGTCTTGAACTACCTAGAGAAGACCGGCCTGGGAGACGACATATAATTAGATTCTACCCCGACAGCCCAACATCCCTGCCCCATCTGGCCCTACCTTAGTGTATCTGCCAGTTGTACCTTAGCCCAATCAACGTTTCTCATACCATAGGTTTTCTGTCAACTATTTTATGTGTCGACTACGGTTTTGTCGATGTTGACGAAAAAATCCGACCAACCAGTCATACACAAGTTCGCTGTAAAAAAAAGAAAAAGAAAATCTCCTTACACGTGTTGCAGAAGAAGGAGTTCGTGCTTATTGGTGCATTTTTTTAAGTAAACAAAAAAAGCCTTCTCTTGTAAACAAGACTTCTTTTTTTACCGTAACCATAATTAGCTAATTAAACCTGGTGGGAAGCCACCTAATACTTTTAGGGGGCAGGAAGAACAGGCAACAATATGATAGACGTAGAATGACTCAAATGTCTTTCCAACTTCTAGGCTTCGTGAACATTGGTTTTTTTGTTTTCTTCTTTGATCAAATAAAAACGAAAAGTAGTATATTGGTTCATTTCACAGATCTAACCTCCAGACATTGTGGCGCCTATTTTCACGAGGAACACGAAGTTTAACAGAACAGTTAAACGGAACGTGCATTCCTTTTTTTCTATGAGTTGTGGGCACCCTGGCGGCTTCCCAGCCCAGTTGCCCGAGTGCGAGGCGAAGGTGCCGAACTTTTCCCGCGTGGCGGCGACGTCACGCCAGCCACGCGCACATCGTATGCGCAGCCTTGATAAGGCAGATCAGAGGCGGCGTACAGGGATTCGCTGCCTGGACTCAGGCGCTGCTGGTAACCATGTTAATCGTCTCGTCCATGTCCCATTAAATGTAGTTTCTTGTTTTTGAAACCGTTGGCTCCATGTTATTCCTCCGGGTCGGGTATGCAGCAAGGCAAATTGACCACAGTGTTAAGCTGCATATGCCATGAGTCATACCGTTCAGATACACGGTCAAGGTCACACTGATGAGAAGAAACATCGGATTTGTTATTCACTTCACGATATATAACACTGTCGTCAGCAAACAAGCTAATTGAAGATGAAACACAGAAGGGTAAGTCATTGACTTCTATAAAAAAAAAAAAGAAGAGGGCCCAGTACAGAACCCTGCGGCACCCCGGTCGTCACAGAAGCTGAAGGAGATGACGTGTCATTCGCAAATATAAACTGAGACCGGTTAGTTAGGAAGGTGTGAATCCAAGATAATGTACCGGAATCAATACTGAGTTTGCGTAGTTTATGAAGTAGTAGACTATGTGATCCCTTATCAAATGCTTTAGCGAAATCGAGGAATACGCAGTCAGCTTGGGAACTTCGATCAAGAATAAGGTGAATGTCGTTAGTGAAAGTTAGTAGCTTTGTTTCACACAAAAATTACTTGCGAAAACCGTTTTGGGCGGGAGAAAAGAAGTTATTAGACTCCAATAAGTTTACGAAATGCGAACAAATGATGTGTTCAAGGATTTTGCAAGGGATGATTGTCAGTGATATGGGGCGGTAATTAGAAGGAGAATGTTGATCACCCGTTTTGTGTATCGGCACCACTTTTCCCACCTTCCAGTCGTCAGGTAAACATCCACAATTAAGAGACTGATTAAATAGTTTAGAAAGTTTTATAGAAGAATATCATTTGGTTCTTTTTAAAAATTTTGAATTAATAGCATCGACTCCCGCAGAACACGATATTTTTAAATTATCGATTACATTAACAATCAAACAAGCATCAATAGCAACCGGGTACATAGGTACAAATACAGTACGTTTAAATGGAAGTAAAGATGACACGTTAACGTCTGAAAATGAAGCGACAAAGGTGGAGTTCAAAACAAGGGCACACTCACTGAAAGGCACAGCATTTCCTGAAGATCCAAAAAAAGATATTGACGATTTTTCATTTCGATTAATTACATTCCAAAACTGCTTTGGGTTGCTTGTTAAAAGTGATGGTAAAGTTACATTAAAATAAGTAGCCTTTGCATTTTCAATATCACTTTTATAATTATTGGCAGCAATATGGTATGCACACCATTTAGAGTAAACGTTTGAAAATTTATCTGCTCAAAATTTTTGTTTTTTCTTGTTAGAAAGCTTTTTTAATGTGGTGTTAAACCATGGTGATTGCGGGAAAACGGAAATACTGCTCAAAGGCATATATGTATTAGTAAGATGCACAGCCTGCATTTTAAATAACTCCTAATTTTTATGAATTGAGCGTTCCAAAAACAGCGGCAAGTAATCATCAAGAAAAAGTGAAAGTTTGCAGTTAATTGCCATGAAGTTACCTTTAGCATAGTCGCGTATTTTTTCTGATTCTTTGGAACATTTCTAACAGGAACATTGATGACAAAATGTATTATTGAATGATCACTTATGCCCTGCATGATGCTAATTGAAGATATTAAAGAAGGTGACGATGTTAAAATTAGATCCACTATGTTGGCTGTTGTATGGGTAATTCTAGTAGGAGGAGTCACCAATTGACTGAAGCTGAAATCGTTAAATAAGTTTATGAAGTCAGTCGCGTCTGGTGAAAATGAGTCACTGTAAGCGTGGAAGCCAGTCCGAACTATAGTTTGGTAGTTAAAGTCACTCAAAATAATGATTGGAACAGATGGAAAGTGCATCAATAATGAGTTTATTGCGCCATGAAATGTGGTAACAAAGAAATGGTTGTTAGATGGCGGACGATAGCATACGCCCAAAATAACTTTCTGGTGATTCAAATGCAAACAAACCCATGTTATTTCCAATTCGCTACTCAGCCACACACAAAATGATTTAATATGACTTGCAATTTCGATTAACACACCTCCAACAGTTCTTTCGCCTCCATCGCAACGATAAACTTGGAAACGTTTTAGAGCGCAGCTCTTTGGCGCCCGTTCCCGGCTTGAGCGGCGTCGGCGTCGCCGTCGCCGTCGGCGTAACCGCGCGGTGCATTATGGGTAAATTTCCCCGCTAAATCTAGCGGAAAAATTTCCCCGCTAAATCTAGCGGAATAATTTCCCCGCTAAATCTAGCGGAAAAATTTCCCCGCTAAATCTAGCGGAATAATTTCCCCGCTAAATCTAACGGAAAAATTTCCCCGCTAAATCTAGCGGAATAATTTCCCCGCTATATCTAGCGGAAAAAGTTCCCCTGTAAATCTAGCAGAAAAATTTCCCCGCTAAATCTAGCGGAATAATTTCCCCGCTAAATCTAGCGGACAAATTTCCCGCTAAATCTAGCGGAAAAATTTCCCCGCTAAATCTAGCGGAAACATTTCCCCGCTAAATCTAGCGAAAAAATTTCCCCACTAAATCTAGCGGAAAAATTTCCCGCTAAATGTAGCGGAAAAATTTCTCTTCAGGTCAGGTGACCCCCCGAGGTCACGTGACCCCCACATGACCTTGGCGAGGGGGTCATGTGACCCCTCCAAGGTCACGTGACCACCCCTCCCCCGATAACACGTGGACCTCAGTACCCTTCCCTCCTCCTCCTCAAGAGCTGCGCTCTAATTCGGCGTTAGAGGGAGTTGTAAACGGCTTTCATTTTTTTTTTCACAACAAAATATTTCGGAATTTTTAACACAAGAGGAAAGCCACATTTCGGTTAAAACCACAATATCAGCACTGGATGAGTCTACAAGAGAGCACAAGTCATCCCTATGACGTAAAACACTCCGTATATTACAAAAAAAGTACTGATAAATGTTTGCTTTTATCAGTATGACCCTCACTCCTCGGAACTCGTAATGATGATGCAGGTGTTAGTTTAGTTGTAGCCAGGGATGGGCAAAATACGTGCAAATATGTATCGAAATACAAATACAAAATACTTCGTCAAAAATGTATTTAAACACAAATCTAATTACATTTCCAATAAAGCATTTAAGTACAAGATACAAATACAACCAAATGTATTCGGTCTCCTCCAAATACTTTTCCAAATACATTCCTCAAAATTTGCGTCAGCGACTTCAGGGCACCTGCAACGGGTTTCTGGGTATCTCATTTTAATTTTGCATCGCACACTCGGGAGTTGGTGTGCGAGGCTCTAGTAACGTAATAGAAATATAATCACAAAAAATGTAATGCGCTTGGACGTAATAGGTGAAAAAAGTACAGAGCTTCAAGCAGCTTTTTTGTCGATTACATTTTGGTATAGACCAACAAAGAACCGAGACGACCAAAACGCGCAGCACTAGCTAGATAATTTTTTATTGCTGCAACTCACACAAGTTACGAAAATCTGGAAGACCCAGACGTTTGGAATGTTCCAGGCAAAAAAAATGAAAGCCGTTTACAATTCCCTGTAACGTCGAATTAGAGCGCAGCTCTTGAGGAGGAGGGAAGGGTACTGAGGTTCACGTGTTATCGGGGGGGGGGAGGGGTCGTCACGTGACCTTGGAAGGGTCACATGACCCCCTCGCCAAGGTCACGTGGGGGTCACGTGACCTGGGGGTGTCACTTGACCACGGGGGTCACATGACCTCGGGGGGTCACCTGACCTGAAGAGAATTTTTTCCGCTAGATTTAGTGGGGAAATTTTTTCGCTAGATTTAGCGGGAAAATGTTTCCGCCAGGTTTAGCGGGGAAATTTTTCCGCTGTTTAGCGGAGAAATTTTTCCGCTAGATTTAGGGGGGAAATTTTTCCGCTAAATTTAGAGGGGAAAATATTCCGCTAGATTTAGCGGGGAAATTTTTTCGCTAGATTTAGCGGGGAAATTTACCCATAATGCACCGCGAGGTTACGACGACGGCGACGGCGACGCCGCTCAAGCCGGAAACGGGCGCCTAAGAGCTGCGCTCTAGTATGGATGGAAATCAGGCTGGAAAGCATCACAAGTTCTCACAGGCACTTATTTAGGCAGTCTGCCTGTGAACGTCGATTTCGTCACTATTCTTGCCCTGGACTAGCACAGTAATCACAAAGTCACTAAACGCTTGTGCTTGATTGAGAGACACTGCAATCAGTGCAGAACGTAGTTTTCTTCCTGCTCTGGACAGTGACAATAAATTTGAGGGATGTATTTTTGCCCACAGAATTGTATTTAATTACAATTGTATTTGAAATACCCACGTTTTAGTATTTAAATACACACGTCAAATACATTACCCAATTTGTAATTAAATACAAATGCAAACTACACAAAGTATTTGAAATACTGCCCATCCCTGGTTGTTACAATCTCTGTGTTATCTCTCGCGCGCATATCGGGGGCAGAACCGAGCTCGAAAACCGTATCAGTAGTCGCGTTGTACATGTAGTACCTTTTCTTGACATGAAGTTTGTTTTACCTCAGCTGGTCAGGCAACTTGTGGCTTTACTAAATTCGTTTTTTTTTCTGGCAATACGAGTAGCAGGAGAAAAATCGTTAGTGCTATATGTCGTGCTCCCTTTTAATTTTAGTCGCGAGTAGAGTACCTTGTCCTTGACCTCCAAGGAAAAAAACTTAATAACTAGCCGGCGACTTTTGGTAGGATTAAAAGAGCCGATTCGACGTGCGCGCTCCATGCAATCTGGAGTAACCTGGAGCTGAAGGGAACGGAATTTAAGCTCGAGAACTTTCATTTCACTTTCCGCCCATGTTTCTGACGCAACATCGGGAAGACCATGAATAATAAGGTTATCACGTCGTGAACGATCTTCCAGGTCATTAAGACGCTCGAGTAAGTTAACGTTATCGTTCCGCAGAGCTTCAGTGACGCCCTGCATCTCTTGAAGGTCGTGGTCGACTATTTCAAGCGCAGAAGTCTTACCTTCAATAAGAAGCAGTCGACTTCCAAATTCGTTATTTTTGCTTGAATGGAGTGCTGTTTTTTATTTCTTTTACGGTTTTTAATAAACTGTTCTGACCTCCTGTGACTATATGGCACGAGTACTAAGGTCTTGCAGTAACCTGTGCGAATCAGCTAGTTGCATCGTTTGGGCTTAAGTCATGGGGCCGGGGTTAAGCTCTACGTCGCCAGACAGCAATAACAGTGACCTCTAAACATGAAAACACTCTAGAAGTAATGCACAAAAAACACTTGGGCACGGAAACAGCAAGAGTCAATGGTTGTTAGTTGTTAGTCTTAGCGTGTAATGATGGAACAGAACCAAACTGCACAAGGATGCAAACAGCGTTAGAACAATGCGCTCCTAAGCTGTTTCCATGCCTACCGAAGTATCCAAGGGTGCTCCACGGTTTTAAAGCCAGGCCATCGGCGAGTGACGATGACGATGTCGATGCGGAAACCTTCTCAAACGGAGTGAAGACATGCTGCGGCCAATCTGCGGGAACACCGAAGGTCCCGCCGACGATGTTGTCCGGAAAGCCAAGCAACACTTGACTATTTGCTGACGGGGTGGCGATGACTGGTTGAAGCGACGATGACCAAAGCCGTAGGAAGGACAGCGATGCCAGTATCTGCACAAGGATGCGCACAGCGTTAGAATGATGCATTCCTAAGCTGTTTCCATGTCCACTGTGAAGGTCAACGTAAACGACAACCGTAAATCCAAAGGCGCGACATGCGCAGGGTTTCGGTTTCGTCTTGCTTTTTGCTCAGTGATGCCTTTAAAGTGAGCGACGCGGCTGTGGCTTAAGGAGACATGGAGAAAGAAAAGAAAAAAGGACGCGCGAGGGCCGTGAAGAACGTCGGTCGGGCAACGATTCAATCTGTACTGTAAAAAGACGTTTCTTTTTATTTTTCTCTCCCTAATGGAGTCCTGTCAGTCATTTTTATAACCACCAACATCCGCAGACCATCGACGTTCTCGGTAATCGGGTTCCTGACGCAATCGTAAGAAAATTAACGAACCTTCACTTCCACACACCATCATCACTTTTAACAAGCAACGCAAAGCAGTTTTAATAAGTAATTAAGTGGACATGGAAACAGCTTAGGAATGCATCGTTCTAACGCTGTGTGCATCCTTGTGCAGATACTGGCATTGCTGTCCTAGATATGTCGCCATACCTAGGACGCGCTTGACTTCTTGCTTTTAAGACGGTATGGGCATCTGTTTCGCTGCGTTGACGATCGTCTCGTCAGGACGGACACCATCGCTGTCTACTTGATAACCAAGAACCTTGATACTTTTGACTCGAAAGACGCATTTATCATCGTTGAGCGTGAGTCCTGCTGATGAGAGTCGCCGGACGACTTCTCGCAGACGTTTCTCTGATTGCTCGTACGATGGCGCCCATATCAAGACATCGTCCATATGACAAAGTACTCGTTCCATTATCTGGAAAAGTTGTGTAATGCGTTTCTGAAAATATTCCGGAGCCGACGTAATTCCGAATTGTAGGCGATTTAAACAAAATCTTCCAATCAGAGTGATGAATCTCGTCAGGGGTCGTGACTCCTTTCTAAAGAGATCTGCCCGAACTCAAAACTTGCGTCCAGCTTTGAAAAGTACTTGGCTCCCGCTAGGCCTCCCAGCGTGTGCTCCACTGAAGAGATGGGGTGATATTCACAATCAGTGTGCTTGTTTAGTTTTGTGAGATCGGCACAAATGCGAATTTTGCCTGACGGTTTAGGGACGATGACCATCGGCGCGCACCATTCAGTAGGTTTTTCTAAAGGAGAGATGACACCCTGAAACTGCGTGCTTTCTAGCTCTTTCTGCGTTTCACAATACAGCGAAAGCGGTACTCTTCTCGGTGATGCGATAGCAAACGGCGTCGTGTGAGGTTTCAGCTTGAGAACGTGGGCACCTTCGAGAAATTCCAGCCCTTGAAAGAGATGAGAGAAATCTTTCTTCGCTTTACAAGCTTTGTTCGCAGTCATGCATATTTGAAGGCAAAGTCGAAACTTTTCGATAGCTGGCTTAAACCAGGAGGGGTTTATGAAGTCCTTTCACGATATAAACTTCTTCGAGTGCTTGTTGCCCACGGCAGTTGCGCTTCATCCAAGCTAATCCCATAACTTTGAGGGGTCGTCCATCTGGATCATGAAGTCGGCGTTGGGGCTCGGAGAGCTTGTGCCACTTTGTGAAGACCTTTTGAAAGATGGCAGCTGAAAACACCGTTTTATTTGCTGCAGTGTCTATTAAAAAAACAACAGGAGTTTTGTAATCCAATATTTCGATGTCCCATTTTGCTCTTCGAGAAGAAGCTGCAGCTCCTACGAATCCTTGTGAGTGAGCGAGAGAGGTCACATTTCTTTAAGATTTGCAGACTGTTGCAAAATGTCCCTATTTCTGACACCTGTTGCTGCTTGCATTCTTAACCTGGCACACACTCCTCGGGCGAGCTTCTCGACGACACCACCGCCAAGGTTTGCCTTTTGGCTTGGGTGCCGCGGTCGTCTTAGAAAGAGTTCGAACATTTGAACGTTTGGCTTCTCGCCGAGCAGGTCCTGATGCTGTCCCAGTCTTGGCTGCTATGTGGTAAACGTTGGAATCCTTTTCTTTTGTCATCCGGAGTTCCACGTGTTGCTTCGAATCACTTCAGATTGTCGCGCAGCAGCGATGGCCTTGTTTCACATCACGATCCAGTTGAAGTTTTTCCGAAGTCCCGAAGAGAAACCATCAGCCTGTCGCGGATCAATTCTTCCTTCAGTAGTTCATAGTTGCACGTAGTGGAAAGTCCACGAAGAGAAGTGACGTACCCCTCGACGGTTTCCTTTTTCAGTTGCAATCTTGTGTTTAACACGCCTCTCTTGTACACCACATGTCGACGGTGAATGAACTGACGTTTGTAGTTGATATCACGTCAGCTGACCATCACGAGGCCTACGGACCAATTCAGTTTCCCCGCTAAATTTATCGGGAAAATTAAGGTCATGTTACCTATATAACAATTCGGTTTCCCCATTAAAGTTCGAGGTAAAATTGAAGTCCCTAGAAAAAATGCAAAATGGTTAGATTTTCAAGGAAAAAGCAAGTCAGAGAAAATATGGGCTATACGGTTAACACTCAACAACTCGAAAGAAAAGAAAATATTCGTTATCTTGGTGTTATTTTCTCAAGCGACTTACTATGGAATAGTCATATTAATTTTATTACTAATAAGGCGAACAGCTTGTTAGGATTTCTACGTCGCAATTTTCGCCATTGCCCGAAGGAATTGAAGGAAACTTTATATTTCTCTTTTGTACGTTCAGTTCTGGAATATGCATGCATAGTATGGGACCCCCAGACTAAACATCTATCGGATAAATTAGAACGAGTGCAAAATCGCGGTGCTAGATTTGTCTCAAATATTTATAGGTTCAAAGCGAGCGTCACGGCCATAAAGCAACAGTTACACTGGCAGCCGCTGTCGTACAGACGAAAAAAATCTAAGACTAAAATTTTTCTACTGTCTTTATAATGATAAAACTTGCATCAGTAAAGAAAATTACATTCGATGTCCTTTCTACGTGTCGGAAAGAGTGGACCACCAATACAAGGTTGCAACCATTAGCTCTTGTTGTAAATCATATTTTGTTCGAACTGCATTAGAATGGAACATGCTTAACGGAAATGTGTTTCCATCTGTGTTTTCAGCTGAACTGTTCTTTGTAAACCTCTCCCTGCAATAATGCCTCCAAGGCGATGCAGGTAACCTCAATAAATAAATAAATACGCCGATTCAGTTTCCCCGCTAAATTTGGCGGCGAAATTAATGTCACGTAACTTCACGTCACCAGACTCGTATACATCAATTCAGTTTTTTCGCCAAATTTAGAAAAGAAAACTGCCGTCACGTGACGTTTTTACCAGGCCTGTTTCCTTTTCAAATTGAGCCACCGGAAAATCACAAAAATATGCAAGTTCCTAACTCCCCCTATACGAACGTTTAATGACTTCTAATCAAATTTCAACGATCGCCTCCCCCCCCCCCCCCCCCGTCCCCAATAATGCACGCAAAGCATTATAAGACTATAAAGATAAAAGTCGCTGTCTCTTTTTTTTTTAACACAGTGTGAAAGACCAGCTGTTGGCTCCCACGTGACCCCGCTGCGGTGGTGTCCTTGTCGGCGTGGGGAATGTGTGCAGATGCGTCACACCGAGCTAAGCTCGTTTATGTGCGCGCCTATTGCCCGCAGCACCTGGTGTGGGCAACGGCAGTAGTGTTCGTAAACAGAGTAAAAATATTAGAATTGAGAAAAGAATATGTTTAAATTTTATGTATATGCACTTTCCGAGAACAGCGATGAGCGCGTGCACAAGTATTTAACTGTCCGAGGCGTGTCTGAACCTATGGGGTGCGATTCCTCTTCGGAATTCCGCTACGAAGCACTAACTAATTGTCAGAACTTTCTTTCTGAGACGAGGGTTTCAAACAGATGACAAAAATAATGATAAATATCCCTGGTGAAGGGAAACAAAGGGGCAAATGAAAAACACAAATCTCCAAACACAGCTAGGCGACTGGTGCGCGACTGAAAAAAATCCGCCTGGTCCTGGTATAGAACCAGGTACCTTTCCATTTCCACTAGAGCGCTTTACCAACTGAGCTAACCAGGAGTTAGACGTCAGTAGAGCAAACGTGTTTTACCAGCTGCCACAGGTCTATCACCAACGAGGTTGAATGACTTGCATTATAAGATTATGATGATAATGCAATCAATGCAAAACATGACGAAAATAAAAATTATTTCTTCCAAAGTGTTTACGTCCTCCGCTAGGTGCTGTAGTTGTGTAAAAAACGATTAAGGCTCCGATCCAGGCTGTGAAAATGGTTGAACAACGAAGCTGAGGTACCACCTGCAACCACTGCACAACAGACCGTTCTTTTTTTTTTTTTTTTTTTTTTTTTGGCAAACGCCATTAGGACGTGCTCCAGTTTTTTTACGTGCGAGGAAACTTACGGTTTATAAAAAGAATAAACGACGAGTTGCCATAGCAACGAGGCCGCCTAAACACCGCTGCTTGAAATGTAGATGAAACGGTTAACCCCCAATTCTCCGGGTGAACACCAAAAGAAAGAAGGAGTGCGCGATCTGTTAAAATGTTTCGAATATTCTTGTTAACCAACTTGCCTCCTCCGATATGTAGTATTGTACAGCCAAAGGCCCTCGTTAAAATCCCTAACTTTGTTTTCCGTGTAGCATTTATGCTTTCTAGCACTGGTCATATAAGCAAGCTCAACAGGCTTGCAAAGACGGTGCGACCGACTTGGCACGCAAGCGGCAGTTCATGTTTGTAAACAGCAAAAGCGTCTATACCAGATGATCGACGAAAGAAAAGTAAGTGTACTGTAACAAAACGTTTTCTGTATATGAAAGACTTCGTACGGCTGCCGTTGCCGCGGCAGCTTATACAGCCGCAGTCTTTACCGTGAAACACATCCGGAGAATCCTACGTGCTCATCGTCTATGACGTGGTTTTAAGAAAATTTTGGGGTTAAACGTGCCAAACCACCGACGGGCATCTGGCCAGCCCCAGCGAAGAACTGAGAATACATTTGGAACACCTGCAGATCTTTTGACGTGCAACCGAAAGCTGAGTTATCCTTCTCTGCAATAAGCCACTGTCAGATTGCGTGCACCCCAGCTTAACACAAGGTTTTGACAGTTACCTTGTGGTTTTCTTACTGAAACAAGTGTCCAAACCCTGCCTGGCCAAGAAAAATGCAGATACGCGTATTCAGAAGAGAGAAAAGGCGCCGCTGACGCAAACCAAGAAGGTCGCCACACCACCACGCACGAGTGAAACAATGCAAAGTAGAATCAACTGGAACCGATTCTCATCGCTTCAAAACTTAGATGAATTCTCTCCGCTCGAGCAGTTGTCGCAGGGCACGCCGGGTAAGCAGGCGCACCAAGAATCCCTTCAACCGAAAGGCGAACTGACGCGGCCTTACAAAAGCCACGAAGTAAACTCTTCGAACTTGACAGAAGAAGAACAGCTTAACGAAATGTGCAAGGAATTGGATGAAATCAGAAACGTCTTATCGAGAAGGAGAGGCGCATCGAGACGATGCGGGTACGAATTGAAAAGAGAATACAGGAGGAAGAAATGCTTCGTCAGCAGAGATAGGCGGAACTATGCAAGAGAAACGACAAGCCGAACAGCAGCGTAGACATGCAGTGCAACAACGACAGGAACAGAGGCAGGCGATTCCTGTCCTCTTGGCACAGCAGCGAGAACGTGTACCGACACAGATGAAGAGCGGCGTAGGGGAAGAAATACAAGCCCTTGAGCATGCTCTCCAACAGCACCGACAACAAATGCAGACGGTCATACAACAATTACTCCAGCAATTTGAATCAGCCTCGGGCACGTTCAAGTACAAGCACAACTCAACGCGCAGAACATGCAACTACCAACTCAGCATGCAGCGTAAGCCCACTAATGCTCGTGCTAATAAGACTACGACATTTAATATACTTCAGTGGAACTGTAAAGGCCTTATTACTAAAAAAGCGGAACTCAATATGAAGCTGAACGACGAACCAAGGGACGCTGTGTTAGTCCAAGAAGTTGGCGACAAGAAAATAGGGTTAAGAGGCTACCGGGGATTTCACTCCCCATCAATTGTGCACGTACGAGGAGGAGTTCCGACAATCAAGGAGCAAGCTGCGGTCTTTTCAAGACCTAAATACATCAATCTGGTGTACAAAAACGCAAGTGGTGGTGGCGGTGCGAACCACTATTGGGCTGAAGAAAATTATCCTAAATATCCGCATACTACAGATTGACGAACGTAGACGACGACGATAGGTGGATGAGCCAGGTGATGAGAGACTTCCATGACCACCATACAGTCATCGGTGGTGATTTCAATGCGAGGCACAGCGACTGGGGCATGATGATGAGACAAAAAAGGGACACGACATTTACGAGGAGTACAGCGGCGCGGGGCTCACGCCACTCAATGATGCACGAGAGCGCACTCGAGTTGGACAGAGCGAGCGGCAAAAAGATTCCACACCAGATCACACCATCACCACAAACTTCACCGTGGCAGAATGAAGAAGGGAAAAGGACACATGGGGCAGTGACCATTACCGCATTACAGTAGGCGTAAAAGAAAATGGAGCCGACAAACGCAAGAGAGAATCGAAAACAGTCATCTGGAGCACGTTCACATTGGCGGTATGTACTGAGTACCAAATTCACGATATCAACGAATTCACGCACGCGCTCCGGGAAGCAACTCAAAAAAGCTAA
The DNA here is from genome assembly GCF_016920785.2 of Ixodes scapularis. Classification (NCBI taxonomy): domain Eukaryota; kingdom Metazoa; phylum Arthropoda; class Arachnida; order Ixodida; family Ixodidae; genus Ixodes; species Ixodes scapularis. Next base: position 95,367,098 of record NW_024609881.1, read on the forward strand.
ATAAGGACACTCATCGATGTAAATGGTCCCACTCCAGACATCAGACTGTTGTCATTGAGACAAAAAAGAGTGAAACACCTGAACACGTATAGAGCCGAAAGAAAGAGGAAAGATCTCCAGGCAGCCAACCAGCTGGCAAAAGAGGCACATATATATGCAAGCAAGTTGAACCAGACCAACTGGCAGGATCTTTGCGAACCCTTTAACGAACACACGTCGCTCGCCAAAATGTTGTCGATATGCAACTCTATGCTGGGCAAAAGAAAAGAAACCAACACAGTAACAAACATTGCACTCAGCAGCGACAAAACTATAGAAGAGGCACCGGAAGAGACAGGTGACGTTTTCTTTCCGCAACCGCAACAAGTTCCTAGCGAAACCATCTATGAACCGGGGATGGTCAACGATGAGGAACATTACAACGCGAACTTCACAACGTGGGAAATGGGGGCGGCGATTGAAAAGGGCAAGACTCTAAGTGCCGCTGGGCCAAATGCCATAAGCAACAGCATGCTCAAGAATCTCCCTGATCAAACGAAAGAAATCCTTCTAGAGGAAATCAATAAGATTTGGAGGATCGGAGTAATGCCCGAAAAACGGAAGCTGTCATAGGTCATGCCGATCCCAAAGGCTGGCAAGGCTCCTGACAAACCTCAAAACACGTGACAACATCGCTTACGTCTGTCTTATGCACGTTGGTCGAAAGGATAACGCTCATGGGAATTGGCTGGCTAACAGATAAGCTCGACATATACCACCCTGCCCAAACTGGGTTTAGGAAAAATCTTGGAACGCATGACAGCCTGCTGCTTATCAGGGAAGACATCCTAAAATTCAAGCCAAAACACCCTCAGATGAAGATGCTCGTGACAGTACATATAAAAAAAAGCGTTCTACTTGCTACCCCACACCATGATAATCAGAACCCTAAAGGACCAAGGCATTGTCAGAAGACCGCTAAACTTAGCAAAAACCTTCCTTCCAGGGTAGGAAATACAATATCAAGGCAGGAACTAATGAGAGTAACACCAAGGAAAACAGAAGAGGGGTACCGCAAGGTTCGGTACTATCGCCAGCTCTCTTTAAATTAGCTATGGCTCCCTTCTCATGGGAGCTTGAAGAAACCGAAATACTTTTTTTTTTGCGATATATGTTGATGAAGTCACCATCTGGACCCTCACAGGAACGAATTCAGAACAAATGAAACATTGCAGCGAGGACTAGCCACAATCGAGGAATTCCTCAAAGAATCCGGCATTGCACCCTCTGCGGAGAAGACCAAATTATGGTGTTCGGCCACGGATGGGAAGATGTTACACCAGACCTCACCTTTGATGGAGACAAGATTAACAAAACCGAAGAACACACAATTCTTGGAATTCATCTGAACTCCAGCCTTAACCCCACAACGTGGATGAGGAAGATTACGAGCACATGGAAACAAGGGCTATCGATAATTAGAAGAGTAGCAAGCAAGCTCGGAGAAATCGTAGAGCGTATTGCCCGAACCATGGTACAGGCGGCACTCTTATCCAAGATGCTGTATGGGTCGGGGCTCTACAGGCTACAGAAGAAACACATGGCAAAATTGGAAACCCTCCTAAACAAGGCACGAAGGTGCATTTCGGGCCTTCCGAGGAACACCAAGCTAGAGAAGCTCTACGAGTGTGTTCCCTACTTAATTTTTGCGGACGCTGCATTGGCGAGCTACTAGATAGAAACTACGAAGATGAAGCAAGGATCCCGGATCACCTCCCACCCTGGGAAAGAATTGTTGTTACCGATCACCCATGCTTCAAGATTGGCTCAACCCGGCCGGGGAGACTGCGAGAAGAAAAACTATCCTGGGCAGTGTCTTGAACTACCTAGAGAAGACCGGCCTGGGAGACGACATATAATTAGATTCTACCCCGATAGCCCAACATCCCTGCCCCATCTGGCCCTACCTTAGTTTATCTGCCAGTTGTACCTTAGCCCAATCAACGTTTCTCATACCATAGGTTTTCTGTCAACTATTTTATGTGTCGACTACTGTTTTGTGGATGTTGACGAAAAAATCTGACCAACGAGTCATACACAAGTTCGCTGTAAAAAAAAAAAAAAAGAAAGTCTCCTTTACACGTGTTGCAGAAGAGGGAGTTCATGCTTATTGGTGCATTTTTTTAAGTAAGCAAAAAAAGCCTTCTCTTGTAAACAAAACTTCTTTTTTTACCGTAACCATAATTAGCTAATTAAACCTGGTGGGAAGCCACCTAACATTGTTAGGGGGCAGGAGGAACAGGCAACAATATGATAGACGTAGAATGACTCAAATGTCTTTCCAACTTCTAGGCTTTGTGAACATTGTTTTTTTTTGTTTTCTTCTTGATCAAATAAAAACGAAAAGTAGTATATTGGTTCATTTCACAGATCTAACCTCCAGACTTTGTGGCGCCTATTTTCACGAGGAACACGAAGTTTAACAGAACAGTTAAACGGAACGTGTATTACTTTTTTCTATGAGTTGTGGGCACCCTGGCGGCTTCCCAGCCCAGTTGCCCGACTGCGAGGCGAAGGTGCCGAACTTTTCCCGCGTGGCAGCGACGTCACGCCAGCCACGCGCACATCGTGTGCGGCGCCTTCATAAGGCGCATCATGGGCGGCGCACAGGGAGTCGCTGCCTGGACTCAGGCACCGCTGGTAACCATGTTAATCGTCTCGTCCATGTCCCATTAAATGTTGTTTCTTGTTGTTCAAACCGTTGGCTCCGTGTTATTCCTCCGGGCCGGGTATGCAGCAAGGCAAACAGACCACAGTCTTTATTACAAGAGACGAAACGTCCTTCAGTACATTTTTTGTTTAATAAAAAACTCAAATTTTATTTTCGACGTCTGGAGTCTGTCTAGTTGATGTCTGCTCCTCTCAGGCATAATTAATCTTAGTGCGATCGCACTATAGAAACCTTAATTTTTCACGCAAGGTGTAATTACCCTACTTCTTTTCTGCTCCACGTCGCAAGTTACAAAGAAGAAAGTTGACCCGCCGTCATATAAATATATATATATATATATCAACAACTTTTTCAGACGACTCCTAGTTGATCGAACCTTGACCGTTAATCGATTGCATTGCTCCTACACTCGTAACCAAAATTAAGTATTGTACACATAAGTTCAAGAAAGTAATCGAGTAACATTATATTCCTTTCGATTAAAAAAAAATTAAAACATAGTCTTCGATTAGTTGAGAGGGAAAAGTAATTGACTTTTACTCGAGAACGTAACTGTAACTTTTTAAAATTTATTTATGTTTTGAAAATAAGAGTTTTTCTGTTTTTGTTTTTCCAGGTTTCATAATGAATTTTCGTAGTGTCCAATATTTTATTATAAGAAGCATCGGATCACAAACTACCTCTCATATATATCCACCCCTTTGGTAGTCCGCCGCCTTTCCGAGACTAAGTTCGAAGATTAATAAGTAGGAAGGTCGTGAAAACAAAGGGTGACATACGGAAGGGGAGGAGAAAATAGTATCGAATACACGTAATCTTACTACTAGCAAAAGTGATCGAATCACTCCTGTGATTGCTACCTTAGAAAGGTAATCAAATTGTTTCAAAATCTTCCCAAAAGATAATCGATTACAAGTAATTTGTTTACTTGTAATTGGTACTGTACCGGTATTCCACAATCATGAGTACTAACAAAAAACGAGGAACAAACGCGAGTCCGAAGAAAGTCATTCTTCCAACAAGAGTAAAGCCTGGTTCAGACACTTGCGTTTGACTGCGTTCGACTGCGTTTCACTGCGTTGCGGCTGCGAGAAACCAGGACATCCTTGCTGCTTATATCGCGTGCCAAGATCATTCATTGACTTGGATTCCACGCTTCGCACAAAGCAGAGGTGTGCCGGTGACTTGCCTTCGGTTCTCGACGCAACGCAGTCAAACGCACTCAAACGCAAGTGCCTGAACCGGCCTTAAGAATGCTCCAATTTTTTTTTTATTTGAGTGGCTTGTTGTCATGCCGGTTTTGATAACTTTGAAGCTAAGGCCTAATCGAATACACCGTGTAATTGAATACACCGAAGTATGGTTCTCACATGCTTTATGTACAGGGTATCCATAGTGGATTCCTGCACTCTAAAGCGAGCCGGAAAAGAATGAAGCTTTCACATAAAACCTTCAAGCTTTAGCTGAATGTGCATGGATGAGTTGAACGTTATCTGGTGAAATTTTACGGGTGTAGCTCTCTTCCTGACAAAAACGAGGCCAACAAACACTTGGCGCCATCTGCCGGTAGGCCATTTTACGTCGTCAAATGCCTGCGCGCACCTTATATTTGAGAAAATGGCGCCGATTTAGTGGTTCTACGGCGACGTCCCGAAAGTTTCCGATTACATAACCCCACCATTTAATTTGATCATTAAAAAAATATTTATGAAGAAAAATGTTTAAAAAGCTAATTATACCGCAAAGAAACTTGTTTTTATGATAGTAGGTGCTGACTGGGTAATGAACCATGGTTAAAAGCGTTAAAAAGACGTACACAAGATAAAAGACAAACACGGGCATAGCGCCCGTGTTTGTTTTCTATCTTGTGTACGTCGTTTTAGCGCTTTTAAGCATGGTTCAATACTAATTATACCGAAAGGTATTAACTTTCCTAAATATACCCTTTGGCAAAGACTATTACCAAATCAACTTTTCTCTTATTTCTTGTCATGCGTACTTTTCGCAGGAACAGTTTGGCCATCGTCCGCTGAAACACCGTGTAATTTCACACGCTTGTTTTGTTTAAAGATAATTTACCGCTTTTTCGTCCGCAAAGTTCTCATCTATTGCTTCCGGGAGATCTAATGCAGCCACTTACTGTACGCGAACATATACAGTTCGCTAGGTGCGTCTAAACTTTTTACCGACACAAATACCTCCACAGTCCGTTCGCTCCAAGCGTGCTTCACGCCACACTAGTTTCTAAATGCCGGTAACCGGAAGAAACAAAAAAAAAGGGGGGGGGGGGAGGGGGAAAGTTTCATTTGGATATTGTCTCTCAGATGCCTGTCTCGCTACGCAATGTTTAAACGAAAGGGACTAGCATTTATCTCTTCTCTGGCGGCGCTGTCTTCCTTACGGGGTTTGTAAAATTGCAAACGCAATCGACCGAGTGAAACTCGTTCGCAGCGACGTACTACATTCACTCTCGTGCGCCCGGACGCCGTGGTTTGCGCAAGTTCCGAAAACACAAACCCTCATGTGCGATTACGGCGCTCACATAAAGCTTCTATCGGGCGGAGAAGTGGGGAGCGTAGAATTAAAAGAGGAGGAGCTTGGCCAAATCGCGTGAAAACTGTTTGCAATTTGATGGTGGACGCTTCGTACGCAGATTGGGTACCCGTGCGCATGCGCGGGACTTGCCGCCCGGTGAGGAGGAAAGCGGGTGGGCAGGTGCAAATATTAGAGACACTAGCAGACGACCGTTTTTAGTCCTTCTGCTTCTACACCATACAAAAGGCGGTCTGCAGACGCGTTTTTTTTTCTGTACGACGACCCCGTCAGAATGGTCATACAAAAATGATTACAGGAGGACGCTTAAGCTTTGCATTTAAGAGTGGAACGCGATTGCTGAATATAATCCCCCGCTTGTTTCCAGGCCGTCCCACCGTGTCTGCTTTGCTTAGGAGGAGCTAGAGGAAGTCGCCGGTTCGAACGAACGTGTCTTTGTGTTCTCCGCTTCAAATCAACAATGGACCTTTTCCAAATACCGACGGCACCAGGCGGTGGCTGCACGAACTAAAAATCGAGGAAGTGACCTACCTGCACTACCAATCGATAATGGGACCTACGCTACCAGTTGCTTCGCTCTCTGAGCTGCGTCGCGTGCCCAACGTGACTTTAAAGAGGGAAATCCGTAGCGTCCACCCAAACGTCGTGTTTTTCTTTCCATCCACTTTCTTTTTTGTGTAACACAATTATATATATACTGCAATTACGTGTTCTACTCGTCGATCTACAGCCTCGTTCCGAATTTCCTCGATTTTTCGTGCCGACTTCCACCGCTTGGCATCGGGCGCTCGCGCGTGCGCAGAACGCTTCTCGGAAAAGGTTCATTGACCTCAGGCCGAGACACTGCCTTTTCGGGAGCTGCTGAAAGAGTCAGTGCCACTACCGAAACGTCGACGAGGGCCTCATATATTCACCATTTTTATCCCGCTTCTCCTTTTTTAATGCGAATGCATTTAAATCCGAAAGTATCATCTGTCCCATGGAGCGAGCCGGCGTTATCAGCTTTTGATGTCGCGCAAAAACGGCGCCTAAATTGGCAGCCCCTAAATTCCCCTGTACTATGGAGCGAAGCCCATGCAGCGTATTGAGGAATAAACTCTCATTGGCTGCGACCCGTCGTATCAGATACATTGTAACGGAAGCCACCGGGGCTGCTCAAGGTAAACACGGACGCGACTCACAAAAAAATAAAACACAAAGAAAATCACAGCATCGCAGATGCATGGTCACGGAAGCCGTGGAGCCGACCGGGGGGGGGGGGGGGGGGGGGGGGGGGGAGGGGAGGCGCTCGCACAGTGGGGGAGCGGGATGTCACCGCCGGAGCGCAGTGTGACAAAAGGAAGACGTGGCGCGCTGCTTGTAGGAACGAGCTGCGTGTAACGAATGTTTTCGCATTCTTACACGTAAGCTGTCTTAAGTGTCTTCTCGAATTTCTCTTTTTTTAGCATGTTTGCCTAAGTTGGTGAATTGTTTCTCAGTGTTCTTATCAACCATTAAGTTTAACCACCCTTTTTTGCATCCATTAGCTGCTTTGTCTGTGCAATCCACTGGTGCAATTCCTTCTTTTACGCCTTATACATCTTTCCATAAAAACGTTCCAGGGCGCGTCGTTCATTGCTATGTTCGTGTGTAATGCACGCGCACTTACTGGCTGGCCGCTATTGCGCGTGAGCGACGGCTGGAATGTGATTTGGCACGTGTGGACTCTGATTTTCGCAAACAGTGGAAACGTCTATATTACGGAAGAGTTTGTTACCTTTTCCTCAAAAGCGATATATATATATATCTTGTAAGGAAGAAGTGGCACGACAAACAGGCAGGGTTTTACTAAGCGGCGCTCGGCACGGGCGCTTCTTGAATGCTGTACCGCCATTAATATTGGCCGCATTTTCCTCACATCTTTCATTAAATCTCTTTTACCAACATCTCAACACTTAGTGGAGGTGCACTAACGCTCCCCAACCTGATCATCTGGGAATTCCGACCTGGAGCTGCGCAACGGGCGGAACACTGTCACCACTATGAACGACGACAACGGAAATGTAAGAGAGCAGCACTCTAACACTTCAACGGGCAAAACTCACCAACGTGACCCCTAGGAATCCACCGGTTCAGCCGACGCTGACGTTCTGGACTGGCTCAAAAATTACGACAGGATGAGCCAACACAATCGTTGGGCCGACACCATCAAACTCGCCAACGCGGTATTTTTTCCTGGAAGGGACTGCGCTCCAGTGGTACGGCAATCATGAGGAAGAATTTAATTCATGGGATGCGTTCGAAACCGCCTTTGCGGACGTCTTCGGCACGCCTGAACGCAGAAGACAACAGCGCGGAACAAACTCTCCAGGAGGTACCATGCCGCCTCCGAAATATCGAGACCCTACCTCGAGGACGTCCTTCGCATCTGTGGACGTGTCAACGCAGCTATGCCGGAGGACGAAAAAATCAAGCACCTCTTCAAGGGATTATCCCAAAAGCTTTTTTTCATCGTCGCACCCAGGTCAAATCAGACCGTGCAGCAGTTCATTGCGGATTGGAATCATTATGAAGACCTTCAAAGTGGTTGGATCTCCAAGACCGGACTCGAACGGCTTTCTGAAGTTTCGACTACACCTGCCGCCACCGACCTTCTCAGTCTCATTAGGCAAATATTTCGAAACGAACTACGCGAGTTCTTGGGGTCATTGCGCCGCTCAGCCGATTCCTCAATATCGCAACCTGAGGTGCCTAAGGTTGAACAGGTAATCAAATACTAGCTTCGTGCGGCCCTTCGTCCTAATTCTTTGTCGCCTTCCACATACATGGCATTATCGAATTTTTCACCACCCACCTTGTCTCAATAACACTCCTCACCACACAGTTGTGCTCTGCAACCTTCTCGTAACGTATTCATTCCATCCTCACGCTACGTATCACCCCGGGGGACAGTGACACGGCGCACTAAAGATCAACGTCCGGTATGTTCCTATTGTCACGCCCTAGGTCTAATCATCCGCTACTGCCGGCGCCGCATGAATGCCGAAGCTTACAGCCGCATTCCACACAACCAAACCCGACAAACTGACGACCATGGCACGCGCCAAAATTTCGACAATCGTGACAGTTCCTGCAACCACTGCAATTTCGACGACCATCGCAACACGTGTTCCTTTCCCGCTGCGCAATTTCGACGTGACCGATCACCCTCCCCCTATCCTCGACGAAACCTCTCTGTCTCGCCGTTCACTGACGTAACTGCCGCACTTTTTTCGTCAAACTAAGCTCCGCAGCCTGTCTTGACAATGGAGGTCAGGCTGCACCACCGTCTTCGGTCATAAATCCTCCTTACCTGGGCCCTACAACTTTTGCCGTCTACATTGGAGAAGAGAAAGATTTAGCATTAGTCGACACAGGTGCAGCAAAATCCTGCATTTCTAATCAACCTCGCCGCCGTTTACACGAACTGCTCACCTTTCCATCCGCTAAACATTTTCTACGCACGGGGAACAATGAATTTGTGCAACCTTTTGGCTACTGTACCATCCCTATTTCTATCAGAGGCACTTTCTATATCATTTCGTTTACTGTCCTTGCTAATTGTGTTGTGGACATCATTTTGGGATAGGATTTTTGGTCCGCCATCGAGGAATTCATTGACTGCGCCAGCCGCGAACTTCACTTGAACACTCGGCAAAATAGTTACGAAGCGTAACAAGCTTCACCCATTTTGCTTAACACCAACGACGAATACCTCTTGCCCCCACTTTCCGCTATTTCTATCACACTCGTGCCGGACCGTGTGTTCGAAAGCACCACTGGCCTCATTGAACCCATCGCCAGATATGTCGCAAAAAAGCCAGTTTTCCTTCCGTACAGCATCGCCGCAACAAGCCAAGTACAGGTTTCTCTTTTCGACACCAACACATCTACTGAGACTCAAATTGTTCCCCCTTGGTGCGTGTTTGGCCGCTCTAACATCTCATTCTTATACCACGCTTGCAGCGCTCTCTGAACTTACACCTACGAGACTGCCGTCAGCTGCCCAAAACACCGCCTCGCAAGTTGCTAAAATGGTACACTCCAGCTTGCCTACTCGCCAGAAAGAAGCCCTTACAAAGCTTCGTGTTTCGTATTAACAACTCTTCAATTTTAATAGCCGTCCTCTAGCTCAAACTTCGGTAGTCTCTCATCACATTAAGACCGGAACAACATCTCCCATTTGAAGCCGCCCTTACAAAATTCCATCCACCGAACATAAGGCTGTCGATGATCACGTCAGGGATATGCTGATAGGAAACATAATTGAGCCTTCATCCAGCCCATGGTCGGCCCCTGTTGTTCTCACTAAGAAAAAATACGGATCATGTTGATTTTAAGTAGACTACCGTCGACATAACAAGATCACCCCCTACCCAGAATTGACGACACCCTCGACACTCTTCAGGGATCATCAATATTTTCTTCCATGGACCTCAGAAGCGGTTATTGGCAGACACCGATGGCCGACGCCGACAAGCCAAAAACTGTTTTCGTTACACCCACCGGCCTATCTCAGTTTAATATAATGCATTTTGGCCTGTCCAATGCGCCTTCCACATTTGAACTCCTGATGGATACTGCGCTACGGGGTCTCACATGGAAAACCTCGATGATGTAATTGTTTTCTCTGCCTCATTCAACGAGCACTTGCAGAGGCTACAAGAAGTGCTCAATTGCTTTCTCACCACTAATTTGCAGCTAAACACAAAAAAATGTATCCTTGGGACTCGTAAATTGAAGGTCCTCGGTCATATCATTAGTGCAGACGGCATTCGACCTGACCAATCTAAATTACAAGCAGTTTCCGAATTTCCATCCCCGAAAAATGTAAAAGACGTACGGTCCTTTTTCGGCCTTAGCACATATTTCAGAAAATTTACACCCGGGTTCTTCCACATCGCTGAACCCCCCAATACGCTACTCCGTAAAAACAGCACTTTCCGATGGAATCGCCCTCAAAGCAATGATTTTCAAGCCCTGAAAGCCGCCTCGAAGAATGTCTCCGTGCTCGGTCACTTCGTTCCTAGCTCTCACACTGAGATCAGCACAGACGCAAGCGGCCAAGGCCTCGGCGCCGTACTGGCCGAGAACATTTGCGGTGTCCAGCGAGTAATTGCCTACGCCAGCCGCACTTTAACGAAAAGTGAACGCAACTATACCATAACTGAACGCGAGTGCTTAACCGTTGTGTGGGCAATGTCGAACTTCCTTCCCTACATATACGGCACACACTTCACTATCGTGACCAATCATCACGCACTATGCTGGTTAGCCACCCTAAAAGAACTCGGATATTGGTCCTTGAAACTCCGAAAACTGTAACTACACGATTCATTACAAGTCTGGAAAACGACAGCTTGACGCTGACAGCCTTTCCAGATGCCCCCTTCCCCATGGGTCGCAATGTTCAAACCCCTCCGCCCACGAAGACACAATTGCTGTCCTGAACACCATCAACAGCGCAGAAGAGCAACGGTTTTATCCTTTATTGCACCACATTATACAAATGCATTGAAGGTGCTTCGCCGCATCCTTCTGTGCAAATTCAGCGCCGTGCCCGCCTTTTTCAATTCTAAGATGGCGTTCTCTACAGTCGAAACTAGGACACACACAACAAGGAAGGCCATTACTTTTAGTGATTCCCCGCCAGCTACAAAATTATCTTATCCAAGGAAAACCCTACAGCTGGCCACCTTGGATTTTCTAAAACGTACTTTCGCATCCGAGGCAGTTGATTTTGAACAGGCATGACCCTCAGCATCAGCAAGTACGTTCGAGCGTGCCACCAATGCCAGACTAAGAAACGTCCTACCATAAAGCCTCCAGGTTGCCTACACCCCTTCCTCAACCACACCGCCATTTGAGCGCATCGGAATTGACTTCCTTGGTCCCTTTCCACAATCCATTCGCAACAACAAATGTATAAATGTCGCGATCGACTATTTAACACGCCACGTTGAGACGACGCCCGTTGCCACCGCTATCGACCACGAAGTCGCAAAGTTTTTTATCCACTCGACACTGTGGCGCAATGGAGCTCCACAATGCATAATCTCCGATCGAGGCACTCCCTTTCTATCCAACGTGCTGCAAGGTGTCCTCCGCCTTTCTTCTACTGTTCACAGCGTTACAACAGCCTGCTATCCATAAACAAACTGTTTAACTGGGCGCTTCAACGATACTATCGCTGACATGGTTTCAATGTGCGTCGCCGTTCATCACAACAACTGGGACATCATCCTCCCCTACGTAACCTATGCATACAATACTGGACGACAACCTACCACGGGCCACTCTCCATACTACTTGCGCTATGCTTCCGAGCCCCTAACACCTCTTGCCACAATATTACCCTACAGACTGACAACTTCACGCAACCGTACGCAGAGGAGATTGTCCCCGGAGCAGAAGACGCCCGTCAGCTCGCCCGCATCCGCACCCTGAAATCCCAGCAACAACAAAAACTACGTTACGACCGATCGGCACCTCCCCGCTGCCTATAAAATGGGTGACGAAATCCTCTTGTGGACTCCCGGGCGAGCTTTGGGCAAGTGTGAGAACTTTCTCAAACAGGTCATTGGCCCTTTTCGTGTTAACCGACAGCTCTCCCCAACCAATTATGAAGTCGTGCCTGTTACGCCGCACCGCGGCCTTCGCTCCAATTCCTCCGACGTGGTTCATATCAGCCGCATTAAGCCCTACTACCGCCAAGATTCACGATCTAAACGCGCCGGATAACCGGCCCTTACAAAACCGGGAGGATATTGTAAGGAAGAAGAAGTGGCACGATAGACAGGCAGGGGTTTTGCCAAGCGCGCACTCGGCACGGGCGCTTCTAGAATGCTGTACCGTCATTATTCTTGGCCGCATTTTCCGCTCATCTTTCCTTAAATCTCCTTTACCAACGTCCCAACACTATATATATAATAAATATATATATAGAAAGAGAGGGAGAGAGAGTGAGAGAGAAAGAAAGATCGATGTGTGTACGAAGTGCGGTAACGTAGTCTGTCTGTATCCGCGTCTTTTTTTCTTCCCGGACTTGAGGGTGGAGTAAACCCCGTGAATGGGGCGGTGCTTAGCTTTTTGTCATTCACGCAGCACGCTGCCGCATCGGACATCTATCTGAAGAAAACTGCGTTGTAGCACTGTCGGCCCGTGCTCCGTGCCTTTGTGTAAAGCATCAAGAAACCGTACTTCAAAGTGCGTTTGTATTTTCTTGATTAAGCCGACGTTCAAATTGTTTTTAGGAGTGTCCTGGTATTGTTATTTTTTATAACTTAATTGCATATCTAAAGGGGAATTCCGCTTGCAGATATCGAGCGCTCCAAAAGCGCTCCATTTGGAGCGCCTATTTTCCGCTCGCAGATCTGGCTCGAGTTGGTCATCTTCCGCTCGTAGATCTCTGGCAGCGCCCGCCCCGTGGAGCGTCTCCAACTCCGCCGAACTTGATCCGCGGGATTTCAGAGATGTTGGCGGAAGTTGACAGAAGTGTCCTAGGCCATTTTCCTTCAACTCTGCGGTGCGCATGCGCGACGAAGTCGCCGGACCGCCGTCGAGTTAGATTTTTTCGGATGCGTCGGTTGTCTACGCGGAGTTTCGACTGCTCGAACGCTTCTGCCTCGCGTAGATCATGGATACAAAGTCGGGACTCGAGCGTGGCAGATTGTAAACGCGTACGTATAGGATTGTGAGAGGAAGATCGAGAAGAAGCACGTCAGAAAATACAAAGGAGGCGGGCGCAAGGTTGGGCCTGTTTATTTTGCAATGTTTACCTTTTTACACCACATGCCGCCGGCGTTTTTTAGTGCAATAAAGTAAGGCCAGATTGGGCGACGACTGTGCAAGTGATGGTTTGTTACCTCTTCGTGTTTATTAAAGTCGTACCAGCAATCTGATCTCCACCGATGGACACCGCTGGGCGTGCCCCACCGCTTCGACGAGGCCGAAGGGTATGTGGCAAACGTGGACGTCTTTCTCGTTACTTCTGCCATGTCCGTGTTAGGGATATCGATCTTCGCCCGGCCTGTGACGCGTGTAATTTCTGCAGCTAAGTAGTGACATTTGCCACTGGTCGTCGGAAAGATCAGTCGTCTAATGAATTGGTGGGCTTGTCAAGTTCGAGCAGCGGCCATTTTGAACGGCCGAACAGGTCGGTGGGTCGCTCCAAAAATACGAGCCCATCTTCCGCTCGTCGATTCGGAGCGGAACCCACGGAGCGTAATTTTGACTCCCTCGCAAATTTCGGAAAGCGCTTCGGATCTACTAGTTGAATTCACCGTATAACATGTTATCCTGTTGTTCACCAACGTCTCAAGTCTCAACAGAGGCCTGAGGAACCGTATTTTTAGTTTAATTTCATTTCATTTCAAGCTTTATTTTTCCAGATATACACCGGAGGGACCTCCAGACAAAAAGCTCCTATAAAATCAGCTTGATGGGGTCTGGGGTCCAGTAACAAACGACAGCAGCAACTTCACGAAAATATCATATATACCTTCTATAAAGAATATGATTTCACAAATTAATACATTTCTCACGCCACAGCGTCAAACCAACATGTAAAAAAAAAACACATTTCGTATGGTTTTAAGCAAAGTATGTGCGAAGTTTATTTTTAGGAAGAGTGAAAACATTGCTACTATGAAGATGCCATTTAGTTAAGAATGTTGGAATGTTGCAGTAAAGAGATTGAAGATTATATATTGTGCGATTTCGAGGGACCAACCATTTCTCTGGAAAACCTGTATCGATTGTGCTTTCAGTAAAGTTAGTTCAGAAGTGCGATATAAAAAATTCACAAACGTGGAAGATGAGAAGCGGATTGAATGAAGTAGGGGGAACTCATAGAAGCGTTCTACACGAATTAATTTATATTTATGAAATAAAGATTCAGTATGATAGTTATGCGGAGCATCCGCACTAAAACGCAATATCTTTTCTTGAAGTAATTGAATGCTATTTAAGTTTGTCTTTGTAGTTGTTCCCTATACAAAGTGACAGTAATTCAAATGAGAATTGAATAAGGCGTAGTATATTTTTAGCTTAATGTTTACCGGCAAAAAACTACGGCACCTAGCAACTGCCCCCACTACTTGAGAAAGTTTCTTCGTTAAATATTCAACGTGGTAATTCGATATCATATGTTCAGAGAAATACACGTCATGAGTTTTGTGTTTATGCACTATCTCAACTGACGCGTTTCCAATCACTAGGGGATTCGTAATATTTATAAATTTATTAACGGGTCTAAATAGAATTGCTTTTGAATTTAATGTGCTAATTTTTAATCCATTGACATCTGACCAAAAGAAACATTTTTCTAAAACGAAATTTGCCCTCTTATAAGCTCATCAACATCATTACCGGAAAAGAAGATTCATATCATCTGCATACATTATAAATTGAGCTTGATCAGTAATACTTACTACGTCGTTTATATAAGCATTAAATAATAAAGGTCCCAGGATAATGCCCTGTGGGACGCCACAAACAATGTTCGAGAACGGCGAGCGTTGGCCGTCAATAGACACACTTTACTGACTATTCTCTAGGTATGATTTAAGCAATTCAAATGATATGCCGCGAACCCCATATTTATAAAGCTTTGAAAGGAGCGTTATGTGATTGAGGCAATCAAAAGCTTTACTATAGTCGATGAACACAGCAAGTGTGAGTAGTCGTTTTTCAATATTTGCAAGTATAATTTCTTGCTGTTGTAACAATGCCGATTCAGTAGATTCACCTTTTTGAAAGCCAAATTGAGACTCTGTTTGTATAGAATGTTTTACGAAAAAATGTTCAATACGTTTAAATATAATTTTGTCTAGCCCCTTGGAGAAAATAGGAAGAATAGAAATCAATCTATTTTAGGCATTTTTAGATTTTAGCGAGTTTATTATTTTCAGGAAACTTACCGGAAGATAAAGACAAATTGCATACATATGTTAAGCATGGTAAGAATATGTAAATCATCGATATCACAGCTCTTACTATTTTTTAGCCCAATAAAGTTTGAAATATTTCTGTTTCATTTGTAGGTTTTAGAAACAAACTGCCATTGATTTCGTGAACAAACGATAGAGCACTGTCACTGTGCGGCCTGGGTGTTATATTTACGAAATAGTCGTTAAAAAGTTTTATTAGAGAGACCCCAGACACAGTTTGGCCATCTACAATTAGGTCACCTATTTGTTTTGAGATTGTCCCGCGGTTCAGAGCTTGATTAACATTTTTCCACGTAATATCAGGTCGCTGTTTGTCAACGTCATTAAACATCTCTTTGTAGTACACAGATTTCGATTTTCGCAATTCAGCGGTTAACTCGTTTCAAAATTTCTTAAAGATGACTAGTTTGTTTAAATCCCGTGACCTTAAAAACGCCTTATATAGACGGTCCTTTTCTTTTTTTTTTTTTTTTTTGTGCATCATTTTGATATGGAGAAAACCCAAGGTTTTCTCATTTTCTTTGATACAGTAACTGCTACTTTCGGAAAGTGCAAATCGTAGCGCATCTTGAATGTTTGAATACATGGATTGTGCGCATTGTTTACATCTAGGAGGGAATAAAGAAAGTCCCAATCTTGGCTTATTACGGCATTACGAAGTGCGAGAATATCAAAATTTGAAATGTTATGAAATGTTATTGTATTTTTATTTTTATTTACCTGTTTCTTGAAATCGTGATTATAAAAAAAAATTGAAATATTGGATTTGGGTCACTGATGTCCCAACTTACTGTGCCGGCAACTTTAACGTCTGTATTAACATTAGTGATAAAAAGGTCGATGGAATTAGAAGTAGATAGGGTTACTCTAGTCGGAGATGTAATGACATTTCTAAATCCGTCAGAGTTTAGTGTAGTCGTGATTAGCAAAGTTTGAACCGAATTATCAAGTATATTGACGTTAAAGTCACCCCCCAGAAATGAATTATACTATTTACTGACACAAATTCTAAGAATTGCTCAAGAAAGGAAACAAAACTTTCAAAGTTTGCTTCTTCCGGGCGATATAAAACAGAAAATATATTTTGTCCTTCTCTTATGGTTAATATCTCGTAGTCGCTTGTGATTTTTGAATGACTGTCCATTTGCTTCGCGTGAATGTTATGTTTGAGGTAAATTGACACCACTACCACGCTTATTACTACGACGTAAAATGTAATGTTCGTAACCATCCAAATTAAGCATAAAAGCGTCTTGCTGATACCATGTTTCAGTAAACATAATAGTATCAAATGATGTCTGAATTCCATCGAAAAGTGAAAAAAGTTGATCAAATTTATTTTTTATAGACCGTGCATTCAAGTAAAAGACCGTAAAAACAGATGGGTGTGTAAGGTGCTTACTGATTTCGCTAGGCAACACATATTCTACGTACTCCATCAAACAAAAAAAGAAATAAAAAAGAATAATATGCCACAGAGGCACTGATTACGCTAACTAATTTTAACAAGGTCAGTTTCGCTAGCGATGGTGACTACAGGTGCATGCTCAGCTTTACGAGCGAGGATTTTTCCATTTTGTACCCAGACAAATTTCCAATTGCATTGCCGCTTCTTTGCTACCGCCATGCCAAGGATTCGTTTGAGAGTTGAGCAAATATGTTCATTCACAAAGATGGGTGCTTGCGAAGGAACGGCTGGGACTGAGTTTATAAGGCGTTTTTTTTTTGTTTTTTTTTTATTTTTCGATTATTTTTTTACGTTTTTTTTCGGTTCATAAACTGCACAATGATGTTGGTCTTTTCGGCGTCTCGAGTTGGTAAGCGATGACATGCGGCGATATCAGCACACGTGACTGGCTCGCCTATCGCACCCCCCCCCCCCCCCCCCCCCCCCGTTTATCAAGCATATTGCCGGGCGCGCAGCTGGCCAAATAGGCAGCGCGCGCGTGGCCTAACGGTTATCGCGCTTGCCTTCCACGCAAAAGGCCAGGGTTCGATTCCTGGCCGCGGCTACACATTTTTGTTGACACTGTGGGTGTTCTGGTGAATTCGACAACTGTCTTGCTGAATCGATGTTGGAATGTTCTACTCGCCGAACCTTCTACGCCGAACGATTCAGAAACCCACGAGGGTACATAAGGAATTCCGCAAGGCGAGCGGAGTCAGTCTCACCCCAGCGTTCGACTCTGCTGTTACGCCGACTTTGACGCCCGCGACGCTCTGTTATTATCTTTTGTAATCTTTTATTTTTGGTACAAGTTCGCCACATTAAACGTTTATTTCTTCCTGTTTATTGATTGGGTTTTGGTTACCACCCGTGACATTTTGGTGGAGGTGCGGGTACCGCATGCCCGTGCAGCGTACCCCTCCAAGGGCCCGCAGTGAAAGTCCGATTCCCGGCTCGGTGAGAAGACCACTCACCGCGGAACCTGAAACTTCGACCAGCTGCCGCACCAAGGGAGAGGATCCTGAGTACGGTTTGCTGCTGGACAAGCCCAAGCCGAAGAAGACGACGATGGCCAACCAGTCGCAGAACCCCGCCGTTCCTGCCGTCGTCTACCTACCCGTCGCTTCTCGGACACCGGCTCCCTTCCACGGCGAAAACGACGAAGACATCGACGACTGGGTCCAACAGTACGAACGAGTGGCCCGTCATAACGGGTGAACACCAGAACAGTGTCTACAGAATGCGTACTTCGCCTTGGAAGCAACCGCCCGGAATTGGTTCGAGAACCACGAAGCTTCGATCACTTCCTAAAAGCAACTCAAGGCTGAGTTGCAAAGAACATTCACGAACCAGCAACGAAAAGAAGGCGCGGAAGAGCTTCTTCAAGCGAGGATCCAAGGCCCTAACGAGAGCGTCGTTAGCTTCGTGGAAGACGTCCTGCGACTGAGCAACCGCGCCGATCCTGAAGCATCCGAAGCAAAGAAGCTCAGAGTCTTGATGCGCGGCGTGAAGGAAAACATTTTTGGTGGCCTTGTGCGAAGCCCGCCTACCACCGTCGAAGGCTTCATGACGGAGGCCACCAACATCGAACGTGCCCTTCAAGCACGAGCCGCCCACTATCACCGAGTTCCCGGCGTCGGTTCCTTTTCATCTTCTGGCTGCAACACCACGGACATCCACGAGATGATCCGGGACGTCGTCCGGGAGGAGATCAAGAAGCATCTACCTGCCGCCGCAAGCCCAGCTTCACCCTCAATCGCCGAGATTGTCAGGGAAGAAGTCCAGCAAGCGCTGCAGCGTGAGGTTCTCGTCAGCACCGCTCCAGAACCACCGGCGTTGAGTTACGCCGCAGTGGCCCGACGGCCACCGCCTCCTCGTCGCACCTATGTCGCGCCGCCCCGACGTCAGTCTCCTGCGCCGCAGCACGACCGACGCCACGACGACCATGCAAGTCCAGTACGCCTGCCCGGAGCCTCGCGCACCCCGCAAGACCGACGTGTGGCGAACGCCCGACTGACGCCCTCTGTGCTTCCATTGCGGGGAAGCGGACCACACCTACCACCGATGCCCATACCGACGACTTGGGCTACGCGGGTTCCACCCGAACGACCCGCTCCCCCGTCATGGTGAACGCCCTACTGAGATCGACGAGTACCTGCGACGACCTCAGTCCCCCGAGCCTGCGTCCCGCCGAGAGTTCCGGTCGCCGTCACCGCGACATCCCGCTTCGCCGATGCACCGACCACGACGTGAAAGCCTGACCCCCTCGCTCCTCGCCGGGGAAACTAGGCGCGGCAACCCCTGGAGGTGGAGTTGCCGAAGACGACCGACGCCAAGATCCTCCACGAACGCCGGGGGACCCCCACTCGAACGCTACCAGAGACCAAAACGACGCCCCTGCAGTGGTGTCCAATAACCTAAACGTCGTCATCGATGGCCACGACGCATCAGCACTCGTGGACACCGGAGCAGACTACTCAATCTTGAGTGGGAGGCTCTCCCGCCGCCTTCGAAAGGTCACGACGCCGTGGGATGGACCTCAAATACGAACCGCCGGAGGGCACCTCATCACACCTCATCACACCAATCGGAAGATGCCCTGCTCGCGTTGAGATCCGCGGTGAGACGTGCCCTGTGAAGTTCGTCGTTCTACAAGACTGCTCCAGAGACGTTATTCTCGGCATGGACTTCCTGTGTGAATACGGCGCAGTCATCAACCTTGGTGAGAACAGATTGACGCTGCGCAAGCCTGTTCCGTCTTCAGAGAAACCTCGAACAGCGTCAGCCGCCGTCCGGGTCGCTGCCGACCACGTGAACCTGCTGCCGCGATCAAGTGTTGTCGTACCCGTAGTGGCCGATGCAGCTACCTGCGGCGAAGTTGTTCTTGAAGGGAACCTTCAATTACTCCTAGGAAGAGGAATAGGCGTCGCAAGAGGAGTGGCTGAACTTCAGGATGGGCGCACCGTGGTCTTCGTGACGAACTTTCGACAAGAAGCGCAACACCTCACGAAAGGTGCCGCCATAGGCCACGTCAAAGAAATTCGGAACTCTGCCGAAATCGCCGCGATTGCTGAAGAATCATCCCCACCTCAGCAACACATTACGCCGCCAGCGCAGCTCGACATTGACCCCAAGCATCGAGGCCCGAAACGACGGCAGCTAAGTGACCTCCTCGCCGAATACAGTGACTGCTTCGCGACGTCGTCGAGGGTGCGCCAAACCGCCGTTGCGAAACACCGCATCATTACCGAGGACGACGCGCGCCCTGTGCATCGATCGCCGTACAGAGTCTCCGTTAAAGAAAGGGAGGTGATCCAGGAGCAAGTGCAAGATATGCTGAACGACGACATAATCCAACCTTCAAGCAGTCCGTGGGCCTCTCCAGTTGTACTGGTTAAAAAAAAATGACGGAACGCTTAGGCTCTGCGTAAACTACCGGCAGCTGAACGCAGTGACGAAGAAAGACGTCTATCCACTCCCCCGCATCGACGACACGTTAGACCGGCTGCGCCACTCCCGATACTTTTCATCCATGGACCTGAAGAGCGGCTACTGGCAGATCGAAGTCGACGAACGGGACCGAGAGAAGACAACTTTCGTCACACCGGATGGGCTGTACGAGTTGAAGGTGATGGCCTTCGGACTGTGCACAGCTCCAGCAACCTTCCAGCGTGTCATGGACACGGTACTTGCAGGACTGAAGTGGCAGAGCTGTCTCGTCTACCTTGATGACGTCGTAGTGTTTTCCAGCGACTTCGACGAGCACTTGCGACGACTCCGAGCAGTTCTCCAAGCCATACGGACCGCCGGACTCACCCTGAAGCCGTCAAAGTGTCGGTTCGCCTATGACGAACTGAAGTTTCTAGGTCACGTGGTTAGTAACGAAGGCGTTCGCCCCGACCCAGAGAAAGCTCGCATCATTGCAGCATTTTCAGCACCGACAGACAAGAAGGCCTTGCGAAGGTTTCTTGGACTATGTGCCTACTATCGGCGCTTCATCCGGGATTTTGCAAGGATTTCCGCACCGCTCACAAACCGCATAAAGGATGCCGAGAAGTTTGAATGGGTCGAGGAGCAGCAGCAGGCATTCGACGAGCTGAAGCGACGACTGCAGACTCCTCCTGTTCTAGGACATTTCGACCAAGATGCGGAAACCGAAATTCACACGGACGCAATAACGCTGGACTTGGCGCGGTACTGGTTCAAGTACAAGAAGGCACCGAGCGAGTTATCACCTACGCAAGTCGGACACTGTCCAAGGCGGAGAAAAATTGCTCCACGACTGAGAAAGAATGCCTTTCGGTCGTCTGGGCAATCACGAAGTTTCGTCCGTATTTGTACGGGAGCCCGTTCTGTGTAGTCACGGACCACCACTCGCTCTGCTGGCTTGCGAACCTCAAGGATCCGTCAGGACGCCTCGCTCGAT
Organism: Ixodes scapularis; assembly: GCF_016920785.2. Taxonomy (NCBI): domain Eukaryota; kingdom Metazoa; phylum Arthropoda; class Arachnida; order Ixodida; family Ixodidae; genus Ixodes; species Ixodes scapularis. The sequence goes on from NW_024609881.1 coordinate 95,388,202, forward strand.
GGAGTCTACAACTACAGGAGTTCAATATGACTGCGGTCTACAAGTCAGGCCGCAAGCACAGCGACGCCGACTCCCTGTCCAGAGCCCCCGTCGAAACACCTTCCGGCAGCAGCAACGACGATGACGACGAGTGCTTCCTAGGTGCAGTGAACACCGACGACATGGCACGACGTCAAAGAGACGATCCTGAGTAGCGCGCGTTAATCGAGCACCTTGAAGGACGAGGGGCTACTGTCCCCCGTGTCTTCTCGAGAGCCCTGCCGACTTTCGTCCTCCGACAAGGTGCACTTTACAAGGAGAACTTCGGAGACAACAGCACACCATGGCTGCCGGTAATCCCTACCGACCTTAGAGGGGAGATCTTCCAAGCCTGCCACGACGACCCGACGTCCGGACACCTTGGTTACAGCCGTACGCTGGCCCGAATTCGTGAAAGGTATTACTGGCCCAAGCTGCCGAAGACCGTTCACTTCTACACACGGTCCTATCACGAGTTTTCTTTACACTGTAATGTGATGTTCTGGTGAATTCGAGAACTGTCTTGCTGAATCGAGGTTAGAATGTTCTACGCGCCGAACCTTCTACGCCGAACGATGCAGAAACCCACGAGGGTACATAAGGGATTCCGCAAGGCGAGCGAAGTCAGTCTCGCCCAGCGTTCGACTCTGCTGTTACGCCGACTTCGACGCCCGCGACGCTCTGTTATCATCTTTCGTACCCTTTTATTTTTGGCACAAGTTCGCTACATTAAACGTTTATTTCTTCCTGTTTATTTATTGGTTTTTGGTTACCACCCGTGACAATATCAGAAAGGTTTTCCTGATTGCGCTTCTCGACTCCCTTTCTCTCAATGTTTCCGTTCCTAGAATACTGTTCGCAGTATGTTAACCGTTCCTGGCATTTCTTCAGTTCTTTTTCCATTGCATCACAGTTTAGGCAAAGATTTGCGTAATTCTTTTTCAGGTTTGCGTTTTCTCTCGTGGCGGTTTGAAAGTTCCCCCTGATTTCTTCAAATGTGGTATTCATGAAGGTCGTGCTCTCTTGCACACCTTTCAACTCTGTTCGTATTCCACGGATATCTTTCCGTATGTCACTTTTCGAAGATTCACGTAAAATTCTTAAATTCTTGAGAAATTCCTCTTTACGTCATTCAACATTTTTACAAAATCCCTCGCCATTCAAATAAACAGAGCAGCAATCGAAGGACAGGGAGAAAAGAACGCATTTTAAAAAAAGAAAAAAAAAAGCGTTTACAGAAAAATGAGGCAGTGCAAATTTGGCAGCGGCGACGTAAGACCTTGCTGAAGTTTGCAAGTAAAAAGAAAAATACACAAACCTGAAAAACAGCTGGTTGTAAGCGTTGCCCTTATCCGTCGCCGCTGCCAAGTGCCAGCATACGAGAAAGCAGGCTTCCTTTGTAGTACATCGCAAGCGACACTGGACGGTCTTGACTAATGGCTGTTGATCCTATTCGATGTTCCGTCGCGCTGCCGCTTGATGGTTCCGTAGGCGTGCGCCGGCAAAAACTGGCTGGCTCGGAAACCGGCGAAAAGGCAGTCGTCTTTTGTAGTGCAGCATAGGCGACACTGGACAGTCTTGACCAACGGCTGTTGTTCCGGTGCGATGTTCCGTCACGCTGCCGCTCGGTGGTTCCGTGGGCTTGTGCCGGGAGAAAATGGCTGGCTCGGGAAAACGGCCTGCAAAACAGCTGGTTGTAAGCGTCAGAAGTAACTAAATCGATCCTTATTCCAGGTTTGACAGGATGTATGATGACTTGGACAGCTGCGCGAATCCGATAGCAGAAAGCATCGGCTTCTAGGACGCTTTGCTCTTTCTGCAAGCTGAAAAACACATCCGTTGCTTCGCTGGAGAAGCACAATACATTGCATCATGAGGCACAATACGGCACTCCCATCCAGTGCCTCCGTTGAAAGAATTGGCGTCTTACTCACGACACTCGAGATGAATAAAGTGTAAGTTTAGTCAAGAATAAATACTCGAATACCACTCTTTTCTTTTGTTTCTTTCCCAGCGACAACGATGTTGGAAGTATCGCCAGAAACGTGACGGGTTACTTTTGAAGTAACGGCCGCTTACTTCTCTGGAAGGGTAAAAGGAGCGATAACTAATTACAATTTAGCCTCAATTAACTGCAAATGTAATTTCTTACTATTTGAGTAACCTGTACAAGTCTGCTTTTGAGAAGTCCTTCGTAATTTACCTTTATTTTTTATTTGTTTAGAGTTCACGCTTTCCTGCTGTGTCGTTTAAACGATGCCACTCTCTTTTGGACGTGCAGCTTGTTCGTGCGTTGGACAAGAGCGCTTCTTCAGCGTTCGGCACGTATTCGGGTCCAAATTCGACACAAGCACAGCGTCAACACTCGGCGTGAACTCGGATCAAATCAAACGCTTCGCGCAGCAAGCGATACTCAAAAGATGGTTGCTGCCAGTGTTTGTTGATGATGTTTAGGAGAAACGGTACATTGAGCACGCGGCATTCGCCGCGTCCTTCAAACCAAATTAACAGCCTGTCAACTTCTTGCGCGTGGCTATGCCGCGCTAATAAGATTGTGTAATAAAATTTCCAAACGAAACGATCTTCCCCTATACATAATGTCGTTTCTGAGAAAACTATTCTCCATTCCATTGTAAGTGCGAGCGAAGCCGATGCTGCAAATGAAGACTGTGTCATCTTGAACGACACTTCCAATTTGCGAGTGCGTGTATCAGGCAGGCACGAGGTGTTGAGCACGCTCTGTCAGCTCTTTCTTTTGATGACACTTGCGGCGAAACAAATTTATAGTTCAGAATGAATAGCGAGTTTTGAAAGGAGTCACCAGAGCCGAAATTCAGAGGATATAAAAGGGATGCAGCTGGCATTTTTCTTAGATCGTGTCTTCGGGCCGTGTATATTAAGGTTCTTAGCTTTGCTGTTGAAGGCCAGTAGTACTGTCATAAATTCGCCATTACGATGAAGATATATCAGTTATTTTGCCTCCTCGGTGCAGTCCTGGGTTCAGTCGCTCTTTTCGATCGCAAACCGCCGCCCGGTAAGTTTTTTTGTTTTTTTTATTGACGTTTGTTATGAGGTACAGTGATGTCTCGGTAATATGGACACCTTCGTTTCCGTAAAAAAACCGTTCATAATGTGAGCTTTGCGTAAAAGACATGTTTTTCTTAGTTCGTCCACGGAAGTGGACAAGCTGGGAAAATACAGGTCTTTTTGGGGTATCCATATTAAGAAGACATGACTGTATTTCATCAATCGTCTGAAAAAGAAAAAAAGAAAAAAGGTTTTAAGAGCGCTCGATACGGCAATGGCGTCACTGGCAATGGTGTTTTGAAACAAGCTCCATTTTGAACTTAAAACTAATAAATATGCGCATAAAAAAATTGATTTGATTTTTTTATCGGGCATTTTTTGTTCTGTGCAGTATGAGGTATATATCCAGCGCATGATTGTAAAATTCAATCTTCTCTCCTGCACGTTTTAGTGTAGGACCCATTTTCCAAAAGACTGTACCACCTCAGACCAATAAAAAAAGATAAGGTATCGCGTCGCTTCGTGAATTCCCATTAACGTTTAGAAAAAGAAAGGGGGGAAGGGGGGGGGGTCACGTCACGGCCACCCCCTCCTTTACCTTCTCCCCTCCCCCTTCTAAAAGTTTATGACGTCCATTTACAGAGTATTGCGCAATTTCTTGTCCAAATATTCTGGGGCGCACATTGGCTAAATCTAGCGGACTTTAGTGCAGCTTCTGGAGCTCAGGAAAACTCGTAAGTAAACACAAAGCGTACACAAGAGCATGCTTCTCAATATGTTACTATCAACTTATTCCATGGGACTAAGTTTTAACGTGTAGCGTTCTTTGCCTAGGCGTTTGGCATTCCGTAAAGCCTAAAGTCTTGTTCACACACTTGCAACCGAGTAGGACCGGCTGAGACAAAACCGGTTTTTAAGCGTCTTGCGATGGCCTAGGACCTTCCCTGCAGCAGCGCATCTGGTCCTACGCCGTCACAAGAGGCTTAACAACCGGTCTTGTATTCGGTTGCAAGTGTGTAAACGGGCCTTAAAAGCGAAGCCATGTTACAAACATTGCCGCGATACTTGAAGCTTATTGGTTGCTGAGTCGGAGAGAAGGAGTGTAATGGTCGACGCTGATTGGTTAACGCGGACGTGATATGACCAGGACTGAAGTGAGCAGGAGAGGTTGGCAAGGGTACGAGATGGGAGAGGAGGTATGTGCTAGAAGGTTCTGGAAAATCACCAGGTTTGGCATTTTAAGTGTACACATGACACGTGTTAAATCATCTCATGAAGAGCGCCGTGAACGAAGGCGTCTGGCTGAAGAGACGAGACGTGCTGCTAAACGATGAGATAAATGTTCGTGATGATAGATCGTTTCACGTATGCATCACAATTGCCTCGCAGAGATTGCCGTACCTTTCCTTTTCTTGCGAATGTGTTGATACATACAGTGTAGCTGAATGCGGTACTGGCTCCTCTTTCAGGGGGCTGCGGTCGCAACGAAGTGTTCAAGCGTTGCTACAGTAGCACCTGCAAAGAAGACACCTGCGGGTCGCTGGCTCTTGAGGCCGCCGGAGGGAGTATGGCATGCAGCTTTGACTGCGGTTTCGGCTGCGTCTGCCGCAAAGGCTACGTCAGAGTAGGAACGGCATGCGAACCTGCAGAAAGCGTCTGCCGAACACCAAGACGAACATGATTCCGTCGCGGCCAAAGAATAAAGCGTCATTTCGTCATTTTCGTGGTCTTGTGTATCAGTAATTATATTTCGTCGCTACGATGCCGCACTTGTCAGCTGCATATCAGGCAAGACAGAGTTCCCCATTAACCCTTAAAGTGCCCCGCGGAGGTTTCTGAGATGGCCTAAATACGCCGATAAGTCACTTTGCGGGCTCAGAGTATCCAAGAAATCCACAAACCGTAACCATGCGCGGCCGATCTTCGTATTAGAAAGCAGTCAAAGATCGAAATTATTTCCGGCAACCGGAGGAACATTGTGTCGGCAGCAAGGACGGCATGTGACCAATGAAACGCGACATTGTGTCGAGATAGCAAACGCTAGCTGTTATTACAAAAAAAAATTGAGTTGTGGGGATATTTATACAGCGTGTAGTTGGTCAGCCATTTAAAGTTGCGACGAGTCACACGCTGTAGATGAGCAATTTAACCAGTGCAGTACAACCGCTAGCCTGAGGTCTTTAACGTGCACCACGCAGTAGTGATACACGACCGCTCGCCGGTACGATGCTCATCCAGATTGAAACGGGCAGGGTAGGGTGCCTCAATGACCCAAGGCAGGGGTGGGCTCGAACCCAGGATCTCTGGGTTCTGCAGCGCGAGCTTTTGCTCCGCGCGCGTCGAGCTGGGTGTGCGCTTTAGCCCACTCGGGCACCGATCGCCCCTGCTGTTATTACAAAATATGTATGCGTTTGAAGATGCTGGGAGGCGAACTAGAGGAAGTAAAAAAATGTTATTCGTTTTTTTTTTTTGTTTTTTGCAGGAAGGGAACATGATACTACAATAATTGTATCACAAACCACAATATATATTTAATTTTTTCGTTTTTCTGCGGGAGTGATGTGACCGGTCCTCAGCTGTCAAGCGCTCGAGCGCGCGCTCGCTGGATTGAATCGTAGTCCGGGCTCTAGAGGCAACTTGCCGAGCGCCTTCGGAATATCACTTCGCGGTTCCACCGGTAGGAGGCGCGAAGATCCTTCGCTCGCTGTTGACCGACAATGGTCCTTGTTTTGTAACATGATCCTCCTATCTCCGGAGATAACCTCGGTGTTTTGCGATCTTTGATTGCTTTTAAGACGAAAGCCTTATATATCCCATTAGAGGAAAAGGCGGCGGCGGGGTTGTGCCCGACGCCGCCTTACGACTTTAATGACCTAGACGCTCATCTAGCATAAAAAGCATGCCTCGAGAGTGTTCCCAAAACGTTATATTGATGTAGAATAAGAAGTAGAGAAAAGAGATGGGGTGAAATATGGCACCCCCCCCCCCCCCCCCCCCAATAAGCTGGAAAAACGTCAGTTTCCACCGTGGCGGCTTAAACGATCTATAACATGAGAACAAAAAATCCAACGAACTTGCCGTTTGCGTCTTCTATTATTATAGAAATTGCCCGAGAACATCGTTTTTTTTAATTAAAAAATTGACCCAAAATATGTGCCCGAGTTGAGATGAAGTCACCCATATACATAATATATATATATATATATATATATATAAACGAAATTGTGCAGATGAATGAACCGTACTTAATCCAATGAATTAAAGAATCCAAGTTTCCAGGAACCCGCCGAGAGCCAAAAAACGGCGGAGCCAGGATTCATTGGATTTAATTCATTCATTGGATTAAGTAGGGTTCATTCATCTGCACAATTTCGTTTATATCCTCCTCGGAGACCACGTACGATGGTGTGAATTGCCCGTGTTGTATATATATATATATATATATATATAGAGAGAGAGAGAGAGAGGGAGAGAGAGAGAGAGAGTGATATAGTGTTTTTTTTAAGCTTAGCAGGTTTGTTTAAAAAAAGCCGTGAAAGTTACACGTATGCCGCTTGTGGAGGTGAGTTATACGGCCAGGGGGACATATTATAAGGGGCTAATGGTAACGATCAGTCGACTAATTAATTAAAATTCGTTAATTAACTTTTGAATTAATTAAAATAGACATATGGCTCCAATTAGAAACGTGCTCAGCGTCATCGGAAACCACTAAATCAATCGTTTTCAGAAAGACTTTGAGCGCGTGAGAAGCGTACTAGTGCACTAAAGTTACCACTCGTAGACCAGGTACAAAGCTAGCGGTTGCGGTAATGCGCCCGCGCGATTTTTCCGTCTCTTATCTAGCCCCAGCCTGTACCTGCTCCACGAGCGGTATCTTTAGTGCACTACTACGCTTCTCACGCGCCCAAAGTCTTTCTGAAAATGACTGATTTAGTGGTTTTCGATGACGCTGAGCAAGTTTCTATTCGGAACCATATGTCTATTTTAATTAATTAAAAAGTTAATTAACGAATTTTAATTAATTAGTCAACTGATCGTTACTATTAGCCCCCTATAATATGTCCCCCTAGTCGTATAACTCACCTCCACAAGCGGCATAAGCGTAACTTTCACGGCTTTTTTTAAACAAATCTGTTAAGCTTAAAAAGAACACCCTGTTTGTTTATACATATACATATATATATATATATATATATATATATATATATATATATATATATATATGTGTGTGTGTGTGTGTGTTTGTGTGTGTGTGTGTTTGTGTGTGCGTGTGTGTGTGTGTGTGTGTTTTCATCCGAACTCAGGCACGAATGTTAAGTCGAATTTTTATTATTTTTTTCGACAAAAATACGTGTTCTCGGGCAATTCCTATATTAAGAGAAGACGTAAACGGCAATTTCGTCGGATTTTTCGTTCTCAAGTTAGCCTGTTTATTTCGCAGTGTTTACCTTTTTACACTGCGTGCTGCCGGCGTTTTCTCGTGCAATAAAGTAAGAACAGATTAAGCGACGACCGTGCAATTGATGGTGTGTGACCTCTTAGTGTTTATTAAAGTGTTCCCAGCAATCTGAACTCCACCGATGGATATCGCTGTGCGTGCTCCGCTACTTCAAGGCGGCCGAAAGGTATATTGCGAACCTACCCCGTCTTCCTCGTTATTTGTGACATGGGCTCCCTCTTGCGGATATTTTCGCCCGGCCTCTGTCGCGTGTTGTTTCTGCAGCTAAGCAGTGACAGTTCGTCACTGGTCGTCGGAAAGATCAGTCGTCTAAGGCGTTAGTCGTCTTGTCAAGTGCGAGCAGCGCCATATCGAATGGCCCACCGGGTCGGTTGGTCGCTCCAAAACTTCGAGTTCATCCTCCGCTCATGGATACGGACCGGGTCCTCCGGAGCGGAATTCGCATCTCTCGCGGATTTTGAAAAGCGCTCTGGATCTACAAGTGGAATTCGCCGTATAACATGTTATCATCTTGTTCCCCAGCGTTTCAACCGAGGCTTGACGTGCTCAGAGCCAAAGGAAGATGAATGTAAACCGTATTTGTAGTTTTATTGTCACGTGCCACCGGCTGGCATAGTCAGAGGTACATAAATTGATCCTTATTGCAGGTTTCACTGGTTCAATTTAGACACGAGTGATTGCAAATGTAATTTCTTTCTTTTTGCAGTAACGTGTACAAGTCTGCTCTTCAGGAGCCCCTCGTTATCGACATTTTTCTTATAAGTACCCGTCCTCCTGCTGTGCCGGTTAACCAATGCCACTATATTTTGGTTGTGCATTTTGTGCATGCCTTGGACACAAACCCTTCTTCAGCGTTCGGCGCGTATTCGGGTCCCAATGCATTTGACACGACTACAGTGTCAGCGCTCAGTGTGAACTCGGATCAAATCAAACGCTTCACGCAGGGAGCGATAATGAAAACATGGCGGCTGCCAGCATTTGTTGATGATTTCTCCATGAAAGGGTAAATTGAGCTCCGGGCATTCGCTGAGCTTTTTGTTTCAAATTAACTGCGTGACAACTTCGAGCGCGTGGCTATGCCGCGCTCATGATATGGGGTAATAAACTATCAAACGAACACATCTTCCCCTATACATGATGTCATTTCTGAAAACTATACTTAGTTCTATTGTAAGTGCTAGTGAAGTCGATGCTGCAAATGAAGAATGTGCCATCTTCAACAACACTTTCACCTTCCGAGTGCGTGTACGCGCGTAACAGGCAGGCAAAAAGTATTGTGTAGCTTTCTCTTTTGTTTGCACTTGCGACGAAACATATTTAGTGTTCAGAATGAATAGCGTGTGTTGGAAAGAGTGCCGAAAGACGAAATTCAGAAGATGTAAAAGGGATGCAGCTGGCATCTCTCTTAGTCAGGTAGGTGTCTTTGGGCCGAGTATATAAAAAACCTCAGCGTTTCTGTTGACGGTCAGAATACGGTCATAAAGTAGTGATCATGGTAAAGACATATCTGTTCTTCTGCCTTCTTGGTGCAATCCTGGGTTCAGAACCCCTTTTAAATCCACAGACGCCTCCCGGTAACTTTTCTTTTTTTTTTTTTTCGTCGACGTTTGAATAGAGTTATTGCATCAATCGTCTAAATAGGATAAAAAAAGGGGTTTTTAGAGTGCTCGATACCGTAACGGCCTTACTCGCTTTGAAGCAACCTCCACTTTGAGACCAAAACTAATAAACTGCGCTGAAAAAAAAAATACAAAAAAAAAATCATCCTTGTTTTTTTCTTTTAATTTGCAATGTTTTGTTCTGTGCATTGTGAGGTAGATTTCCAGAACATGAATTTCAAATTCGATCTTTTCCCCTGCCCGTTTCACTACTGGACTCATCTTTCCGAAAGATTAAAACCGTAGACCCATTAAAACAATAAGATATCGCGTCGCTCCGTGAACCCCCATCAACGTCTAGAAAGAAAAAAAAAGGGGGAGGGGGTCCCGTCGCGATCACCCCCCTTCTCCCCTCCCCAATTCTATAAGCTTATGACGTCAGGTTGGATTTTTTTACGCAGTGCGTTTTTCATGCTAGATTTTCATTTCAAAAAAGGCCCAAACTCTTTTTTGTTAAAGTGTACTACGCAATTTCTTGTCCAAATATTCTGGTACGAACCTGGCCTAAATTAAGCGCACTTTAGCGTCGCTTCTGGAGCTCAGAAAGGTTCCATTATGTGCCTCCCAACTTACTTCATGGGACTAAGTTTTAACGTAAAACGCTCTTTGGCTAGGTGTCGGGCATTTCGTGGAGCCCCAAGTCTCGTTCACACGTTTGCAACCGAGTAGGACCGGCTGAGACGAGACCGGCTTTTAAGCTTCTTGCGACGGCTTAGGACCTGCTCCGCAGCAGCGCATCTGGTTCCACGCCGTCGCAAGAGGCTTCAAACCCGGTCTTGTCTCACTCCGTCGTTCTCGGTTGCAAGTGTGTGAAGGGGCCTTCAAAGCTAAGCCAGGGTAAAGCGCCGTTCACAAATATGCGACCGAGTAAGACCGAGATAGACCAAACCGGTTTTTAAGCCGCTTGCGACGTCTTAAGACTGGATGCGCTGCAGCGGAGCTGGTCCTAGGACGTCTTAAGAGGCTTAAAAACAGGCCTGGTCTCCCTCGGTCTTACTCAGTCGCATATATGTGAACGGGCCTTAAAAGCGTTGCCGCGATGCTGCACGCTGATTTGTTGAACGGTCGGAGTGGAGGGGTAAAGAGCTTGACGCTGATTGGTTAACGGGGAGGTCATGTGACCAGGATTGGAGTGAGCAGGAGATGTCGGCGAAGATGCGGGATGGTAGAGGAGGTGTGTGCTTGTAGGTTCTGGAAGATCATCAGGTTTGTCATTTCAAGTGTGCACATGACACGCGTCAAATTATCCGATGAGGAGCGCCGTTAACGTAGGCGTCTGACTAAACAGGTTAGAAGTGCTTCTAAACGATTATACAAACGTTTCTGATGCTAGTACATTTCACGTGTGGAAAACAATTACCTAGCGAAGTTGCCATATCTTTGGTTCTCGTGCGGTTATGTTTATACATACAGCGTAGTTGAATACGGTACTGGCTCCGCTTCAGGGGGCTGCGGTCGCAACGAAGTGTTCACCCGCTGCTACAGCAGCTCCTGTAAAGAAGACACCTGCAAGTCGCTGGCAATTGAGTCTAACTGGGGGACTCCGGAATGCACCAAGGACTGCCGTGTCAGCTGCGTCTACCGCCGACGCTACGTGAGATCAGGAAAAACATGCAAACATGCAGATCGCGTCTGTTTCTACAAGACGCCAAGATATCGGCGCGGCCAAAGAATAGAGCGCGAGGTCGTCGCTTTCGTGGTCCCTTGGATCAGTACTTCAGCGGTCGTCGCCACGACACCGCTCTTGACAGCTGCATTGCTGGCAAGAGTACCCCTATTAACCCTGAAGGTGCCCCAAGGAGGTCTTGAGATCGCCTATATTTGCCGATAACTCACTCTGCGGGAGCTAAGCATCCCAGAAATAAATAAATCATAACGATGCGCCGGCCATTTTTCCTTTTAAAAAAACACTCAAATTTATAAATTATTTCCGGCAAGGGAAGGAGCATTGTGCTGGCAGCCAGAACGGCACGTGTCCAGTGAAAACGCGACATTTTGTTGGGTTGGCAAATTCTCTTACTACAAAATATTTAAGTTCTTAAAAATGCTAAAAATAAATTGCAAAAACATTTTTTTTTTTTTTTTTTTTTTTTGCAGAGAGGGAGGAAAATGTTGCAATAATCGTCTCAAAAACAGCAGTATATATGTCCTGACCATGACTTAAACCAACACGCTCTTCTACCAAGCATATAGGTCCTTTTTTTTGTGTGTGTGGGAGTGGTGTGATCGGTCGTCAGCTGTCAAGCGCTCGAGCGCGCGCTCGCTGGGTTGAATCATAGTCCGGGCAGTCCAGGAAACGAGCCGAGCGCATTGGAGATATCACTTGGCGGTTCCACCGGTAGGAGGCGCGAGGATCCTTCGACTGCTATTGACTGACAGTGGTTCTGGGTTCGAAACATGCTCCTCCCATCGCCGGATATTAACTGAGAGTGTTGCGATCTTTGATTGGTTTCAAGGCGAAAACCTTATATGTCCCATTAGGAGAAAAGGCGGCGTCGGGGTTGTGACCGAAAGATGGCCGTAAAAATACCTCACCAAGAACGCGCCCCTCAAGGTCAAAGCGGACGCGCCTCAGAAATTAAACACAAGGAAAAGCGCAGCAACGCCAATGCTTCGTCACAGAAGCCGTAAAGCTAGGCTGCGGTAACGCGCCTTCGCAGTGGGCGAGCGTGATGTCGCTTTAATCTCACTTGGAACAACCACGTCTACGTTATGCTACCCACGACATGCAACTTCGGACAACCTCACCGCTGAGCAGCATGAGGGTCCGAAAGCTGGCGGCGGTCTTGCGGCCAACGAATTCAAAAACACAGAAACACCGAATTGTATACCGGCAGAAACAACTGTAATACGTGTCGAAGCATTACTCGAAAATATTTCAGCCGCGGGTCTATATTGCTTTCGCATTCCTGCACGTAAGCGGCCTGAGGTGTCTTTTGGAGCGTAGCTCTTAGGCGCCCCCTTTTCCGGGTCGAGCGGCGTCGCGCGTTGCATTGTGGGACGTTTTCCATTATGACGTGACGTGTGTTACGTCACGAGGGTGAAAACGTCCCGCTAATTTTGGCGGAAAAATATTTCACTCAACTTGGCGGGAGAGTTTTCTGCTTAATATGGCGGGAAATTTTTCCGGTAAATTTAGCGGTAAACGTTTTCCCTCATGACGAAAAAAGTGACGTCACGTGGCGTGTTACGCATCTAACATCAATAGTGACAGATGAGCCAGCCGGTACATTATCTCTTTTTACAAAATGGGCCCAAAGACAGGGACAGGGCAAGGGCAAGGTATATGTACATGGGTAGCGAAGCTTCCATAGAGGCCCACATGTCGAAAGAATGGCGGCCCATGGGGCTGCTTTAGCGCCATCTATGAGTCGCGGGGACACTTTTGGAGGAACAAAAAATGACAGGGAATGACGCCACTTCCGAAAAAAAAACGTGACGTCATGCGTGTGTGCACTTTGGCGCGAAAATTAAACAAAAATAATTCCAAAGACTACGGGTAAAATAACGACATATACACTAAAAATTCTCAAACACAGCTACGCGTTTGATCCTCGTTTTATACTTTTTAGTGCGTTTGTCGTTCTTTTTACCAGCAGTCTCGGGTTTTTCTTGGAATGTTTACTCTATACTGAATCGTTTACGCCCTTCTTTGCCGTTGCTCTTATATTTTGTTAGAAAAGTTTTTTCTGCAGCCGACTTTGTTAGCCGACTTGCTATGGGAGTAGTTTCATTTCGTCACACCATCGTCTGTTTACACTGCGGTTAAACTCGAGCCGCACTGTTTTGCTCTTTTGTTCCTTCAGGATTCCTCGGGAATATGTGAGAAACCTGAAATCGAATGATGAAATTTCACAAAAAAAAGAGTGAATCAAGTTGCTGGAGTGTGTTGCGTATGAAATACACTACAGTAACTCTAATGCAAGTCCCACGTCGTATTCACAGTCGCGTTTTATTTGTTTTATTCACTTACAATCATTCCATCAGATTACTCGCTAGAATCATATAATCGGTATCCACTATTCTCAAAGTGGCATGGTGGAAGAAAACTAGTAGATCGGTACATAAGGCACATTATAACATAAAAAGACAATGTACAATCGGTTGGATGTTGTGAGGACATTAATAGTTTATAGGCAGCCACTAATAACTCAGAGGTTTCACAGTGTTAAGAGGACACCTGTGGTCATCACTGTACTACACGGAAAAAAAACTACACTTGTCTACGCAGTCCTTGGGTAAGGTACTTTAATGCTGAAAATAAATTATCTTTCATTTGCTGGTGCTGCTCCACTGCAACGCAACGATTATTTGGTGCAGATCAATGAAGCCAAGCGGAGTAAATTATCTTGGAGCCCTGTGGTATGCTGCACTTCATAAACCAGTGTTGCTTCGCAGCTTTAAAGGCTAAATATGTGAATCAGTTAGATGACAAGATTACTCCTCAAAAAACCGAAGAAAATGAAAGGTTCGAATAGAACACGCCTACACTGCTTTAAAAAATAATCTGGGTGATCTCACGTACGTAGCCTGTGCACTTTTAGCCTAGCGTTACACTTTGCTGCTGTATCAAATAGTTCAGCATATTCTTCCGCGCGAACAAGTGCAGCCTAACTCTGGCAATAAAAAAAAAAACAAAAAAAAAAAACATCATCATAAACACTTTTGTTACATACAGTCAGAAACTTGAAAATCTTCTGATGAAAAAGGACATAAAGAGAACGCCCTACGCTCTACTATAAAATAAGCTTGTTGATATATGTCTCGAAGACTTCCACAAAAGCTTCAACAAATAATCTGAAAGAAGCAGAAGGAACTGAGAGGTTTCCAAAGTCGGAGTCGGCAGCAGAGTTGCGGAGTTGCCACTCTGGCGTTGGAATGATTCCGGAATCATTCCGCATTTTCGCGACCCCGGAAAGGAATGGGAATGGAATGGCGGCAACGTTGAGGGGAATGGAATGGGAATGGAATTAGATGGCCTTTTGCCCGGAAAGGAATGGGAATGAAATAAAACCAATTTTTTTTTATTATTACGGTTTACGGTCAGTTAAATTGAGCCAGTCAGCGAGTCATTTGCTCAGAAATAAAATGAACGGGAAATTGCTAGCCCGCGTCGAGCCCTAACAGACTTATAGGCAAAAATGCAGTACAAAAACCAACGTCAAAGCAGAGAGCGAAAAAAAAGGGAGGGGGGGGGGGGGGGGGCGGTCGCGCCTTTTAGGGACGCGCAGGCGACGGGGGCTTCACTGGCGTTACACGAGAGCGAAACAAGAAACCAAGCACCAGGCAAGAGAAACGAAGGAAGAAACCATGACACGGCTCCTCATAATCCTTCCTTCCTGCATTTTTTTTTTTTTTTGTTTTGTTTTGTTTTGTTTTGTTTTGCGACTGCATGGAGAATGCACGCGCACACGGATTGAGATCTGGGAGCGGGGACGGCTCATAACTCGCAGAGCTCCGATAACTCGTGTACTCGAGCGCCGCCGGAAGATGATCAGTTACTGTTTTCTTATAGTTCGAGGAGCGTTGTTTAGCGGGTGGCCAACCCTGCTGCCATCCACGTTCACTCGCGCTCACTCCTTTGAAGTGCAAAATGTGGGTTTTCTGCGGCATTAAAACAAAGCGAGATTCACTTCTCTTTTCTCCTCTTGCGCTTTGCTCCGAGGCTTGTTTTTTATACTGCATTTGCAGAGGAAGTCCGCCTTTTACTTCGTGTTTGTTCCGATGCTTGTTTTCTTTGTTATATGTTTTACATTCCAGTGGCTTAAGGTTACAAACAAGCTAGCGGATTCCCGCTCATTGCCTTTGACTTTAGTCTCTGCATACTTCGTTTCACCTTGCGATGGACCGCTGCGGACGCTACGAGTCACCCCAGGCAGCCCAGCCCCGTGAGGAAATACGTGCACGGCGCGTTGCTGCGCCCCAGGGTCACGCGACACTCATAAGGCACTGGGTTGGTTTCGATGGCTCTCGTGCTGTCTGTTACGGTTCCATCGTAAGGTGAAGTAGACTATCGTCACCGCTCTTGTGGTGTGACCGAACTGACTAGACCTGCAGAAAGACAGTCCCGCGCCAGACGAGGCGCGACCGCTGCTATGAGGGCCACTGAGAAGGGGAGTTTGGGCGCGAGCTGCTACTGAGGCCTCCGTTTTTGCATTATTTTTAATAATCCACCAACTCTAAATGGAGCTCTCGAAAAAAAAAAAAAAATGAAAGCCGCTTACAACTCCCTGTAACGCCGAATTAGAGCGCAGCTCTTGAGGAGGAGGAGGGAAGGGCACTGGGGGGGGGGTTAAACTAACCAGGGGGGGGGTCACGTTACCTTGGGGGTCACGTGACCCCCAATGCCGATGATGTCATCACTGACGTCACTGATGACGTCATCAGTGACGATGACGATGCGGGTACCGATGACGTCATTAGTGACGTCACTGATGACTTCACCAGTGATGATGACGATGACGATGCGAATGTCGGTGACGTCATCAGTGATGATGGCGATGACGATGCGGATGCCGGTGACGACATCAGTGACGTCACTGATGACGTCATCAGTGATGATGACGATGACAATGCGGATGTCGGTGACGTCATCAGTGATGATGACGATGACGATGTGGATGCCGGTGACGTCATCAGTGATGATGACGATGACGATGTGGATGCCGGTGACGTCATCAGTGATGATGACGATGACGATGTGGATGCCGGTGACGTCATCAGTGATGATGACGATGACGATGCGGATGCCGGTGACGTCATCAGTGATGATGACGATGACGATGTGGATGCCGGTGACGTCATCAGTGATGATGACGATGACGATGTGGATGCCGGTGACGTCATCAGTGATGATGACGATGACGATGTGGATGCCGGTGACGTCATCAGTGATGACGATGACGATGTGGATGCCGGTGACGTCATCAGTGATGATGACGATGACGATGTGGATGCCGGTGACGTCATCAGTGATGATGACGATGACGATGTGGATGCCGGTGACGTCATCAGTGACGATGACGTCATCGGGGGGTCACGCGACATCGGCGGGGGTCACGTGACCTCGAGGAGGGGGCCACGTGACCTCAGGGGAGTCATGTGACTTCGGGGGGTCACGTGACCCCCCACGAGGTCACGTGACCTTGGTGGGGGGCTCGCGCGGTGCATTATGGGACATTTCCCATGATGCACCGCGCGGTTACGCCGACGCCGACGCCGACGCCGACGGCGACGCCGCTCAAGCCGGAAACGGGCCCCTAAGAGCTGCGCTCTAAAAACGAGACAAAACATTTTCTGAAACTGCGTTCGCGTGCCCAGTTGAGGTATGTTCGATTGGAATTCAAACTTTGCAAGGCTTACCAATTGTGTCGGTTTTTACTGCCATCACCCGGTACATACAATCTCATCCACGCACTTCGGTCCCCGCGAAACGCCGGCAACTGAGAGCTCGCCGGGTGCATCTTCAATGACCTTGCAAGTAAATACCTCGGACGCGCACGCGGAAAGATATATTGTCTCATGTCCGAATAATGAGCAAGATGATCAACAGATGACAAGTAATAAACCGATAACGCCCGTTTAATGAACGAACCACAATGAACAAATTAATATTTGAGCCCAGCAGACGTTCTATTGATCGACTGGAAACACATAAAAAATTGAATTAAACATGATAGAATACCGAGATTCGTAAAACAAGCTTGAACTTATGCGTTTTAAGACAGGTTTCCTGACATGTTCTATGCGGTCCCTCGTGCTGCGCGGTAGAGGTTGGACTTTGTCAGAGGATGTGTTCTTGCCGCTGTGCATGGAGTCGCTTCCAGCAGCGTACAATTATGTAACTTATTTTTGCACCACGCCCAAACTGGGTAATTTTATGGTCTTATTAAACAAACACGTTGGCCGCGTATGTTCTTAAAGCTAAATGCAAAACAATTTGCAAAAAAAAAAGAGAGGATTTATGTTTTGCTCTTTGTTGCGAGCCACGTGGTCGCGAGACCGATGTCTTGAACAAGCATCGACATATCAAGGGGCTTTCTGAATGTTTGCAGTACAATATAAACAAACACTTCCGGCCACCAGCGCTCCGCTTAGTAAAATCAGTGCTTTCTTAAGCCATTTAGCTTTTTTTTTTTGCAATTTTTTATCCGTTTTATAATGTCATCTTTATGCAGCTTATGCCGGCAACACAATGTAACTGTCAAATGCCAATTTTTACCTTTAGGAATTAGGGGAATGGAATGGAACGATTGAGCCATTCTATAAGTGGAAATGGGTCCAATGTCCCCATTCCTAGGAGTTGAAAGGAATGGAATTCGAAAACACTAATTCTTCGGAATGGAATTGGAATGGAATGGGGGTGCTCATTCTGCAACACTCGTCGGCAGTGCCTTTTCACACTCAAATATAAGAGCACTTGATTTCCTTCAGAAGAACGCGCATTTTCTGTCCTCAGCTCACATCTCTGGGATATTCCCACGCAGGAATGAACTTTGAGGAATTTCGATGCCAACCACCCAGCAAAATAAACCATATTGTTTCCTTCTATATCCGAAAAGCAGTTTGAAGGCGAATCGTCTGCCGTGGAAAGAAAAACTGTGCTTCCTAAGGCAAAAGAAGGACAAGGTGCCAAAAGACCTACTGGGAACGTAGCAAGGAGAGACATCATGTCGTCAGCACAGTTTGATTTTTCCGGCAGCTTGAATAGGTTGCTAATCAAAAGGTGCCTGAACGCGGCCCGAAATTAACGGGAAGTGGAGTTTGTGTGTGCACTGGATTTTTAACGTATAACAGCAAAAGTGTTTTCAATGGTATTCTGGTTCAAACGGCGGGGTAAAAGGTAGAAAAAGCCATAATTAACCGTGAGGTGATTGCTGAGCAGCAGCAGTGACCAACTGTCAAGCAGAAGCAACGAATGCAGTGCGGCTGCCTTCAACACCCGAGTACTTGCAGGCTTTTAAAAACCAGAATGCACTCTTTCAGAAACTTTTAATGGATAGAGCGGTTACACATTGCAAAGGCATATGGCGTCCTTGCAAATTTCTGCGAGCTGTTTAGACTGGCAAAGAGACAGTCGATTCTTTCAACGAATCTCGCTGTGTGAACAGCTCTGGCTGGCAATTGCTGAAAAGTAAGAAGGGCATACATTGCAGCTGCGCAGTGATTGCTTAACACTTGAGCTGCTAGCTTCACCGACATCTTTGACGAGAAGGTCAAATTAAAATGCTTCTCGTTCAGCTTTGGCATAGAAAGGATCTCAAGTTCACGGTCCTTTTCATAAGCTTCCTTAATGTAGGAACTTCACTATGTAATCACCAACTTTGAAGTCGTATTGGAATAACATAGTTCTGAGGCACATAAATAGGTGCGAAGCATCGAAAAAGGAAAAAATGGCTTGCCATTGATATCAACGTAACGCTTTTCGGCAGTTACGATGCTTAAAAAAAGAGACACGTTCAGCTCCCTTGATCGCATACAAAAGCTACCGGCTCCAGAGCATGCTCTGGAGCCGGTAGCCCTTGTGGACGCTGCAGCGTCCGCAAGGGCGCTGTAGCACTGGAAAAGGAGACCTTTGTGAGCAAAAAAAAATAGCCAAGCGGCTTCTTCCACGGTGTTCCGACTTCTTTCGTCATGAACATGAGAGCCTTGTTTGCTAGCTTTTTGCCTTGCTGTCCACTAAGTTCTTCAAGTCCTTCGTACCTGTCAGACGAGGGGTTGTATGAAAGCTCTTTTTTGATATGCACTTCATCAAAGACTATGCTTCAGGCCCGATCGGCTCTAGAAAAAGAAGTTGCCCGGTTCTTTTTTAGTTCGAAAATGGCAGAGGAAAATCCAACCCTTAGTGGCACACGCTGAAGCCATAGCTGCAGTGACCTTACTGATGGCAGCCTGAGCAGTCGCCTGCAATACTTATAGTATTTGGGGCTTTGAAAGTAGAGGCCTAAAGCCAAGGCTTTGTTGTGGCTGCACCACCTCCGGCGAAACCGGCTCACATTGCTTATTCTAAGCTGGGCTTGAACGAGTGCAGCGACAGCAGGAGACACATCAACGCGGACACTCTCAACGAATTCGGCAACAGCCCTCATCTGACGTTGTCGTTGCAGCCTTCTTTGCAGCCTCTTGTTACGCTCTTGAAGCTGTCGAACCTTGGCTCTCAGGGCATTCTTCTTCTTCTTGTCGATGCTGCGGTTTTTGCCGGGCGGTGAAATTTGACAAATGACCCAAATCACGTCTCCCAGAAAAACTTGCTTTCGCCATCAATTTATTAAATGCATAATCTCTTCACATTCAAGAATACCCCTCAATGATTTTAAGTGTCTTTAAACAAGAACAGCAAGTATGACAGACTACACATATGCAATTAAGGTTAAGGGAAGCAGCAGTACATCTTTATGTCGGACTAGGCGCTTCATGTTGGCCAGAGACCTGATAGTTCAAGAAGACAAGGGCGCACACAGAAACATGCAAGTCAGAAGAGGAATCTAAACTGTGAAATGCATTTTCTTAACGTTTCACCATACCTTACTTATGCCCATGGCACTGTAACAGTGAAGCGCCCGCACAAAAACAGGCAACTAAAGTTCGGCAGATAGGACAAGGGACTATGACAGGCTCAGCATCACATACATGACCAGGGCAGCTTTTCGACAACTATAAAAGACACTGTCTTACCTGAGGCTTTGCGGGAAAACGTATGATTCAGTGAAACCGGCTGAGCTGTTTTTATTCGATGGTGCTAAGACCTGCGTATAGAATTTTTTTGTCTTTTTGTGTTCTTGACAATGACAATACCGTGAAACACAAAAAGGTGGTGAACTTTGAACAAACTTCGATTTGTAGCTGCCAGGTACCCGGTCTTGGGTTATGTGACCCCTTGCGCCATTAGCTCTCGAGATAAAGTTTAGTATCCGCTGGTGTTCTTTGAGCCTTGGCTTTTTATTTTTGCGGTTTTACCTTTTATAATTAAAACAAAAGCTAAGAAAGAAAAAGTTCGCATCATCGAAAGCACTCACATTTGTGAGAAGGCCCAGCAGCACAGCCAGAAAGAGAGTCTCTCGGCAACGGTGAAGAAACCAAAATCTCCATCTCCATGTCAGCCACGTCCCCGCTGGACTCTTGAGCAGGAGCAGCATCTTAAAGTACAGCGTAACTGTGATCTACCGCAAAAAAATAATAATAAATAAAGAAGGGCTTTTACAAAAACTGTAAGTAAGAAAGCAAGTTCAACAGAGCGGAAAATTGGGCGAGTTGGTTGTTCATCTTAGCTGGCAGAAACAGTGCCTCTCTGTGTAGTTTTACAGCGCCTGTCTGTATACTCCTTGTTTCTTGTCCTTCGTCGAGTTGCGCTGTTTCTACCAGTTAAGAAAGCAAGCTCACAAAAAAGAATGGGAATAAAAGGATAGCATAAACAATATTCGGCCACCGCTTATTATGGGCCCCTAGTGGACTGTTCTCTAGTAAGGTGCACGAGTATGTGTGGTCCAATGGAGCCGAAAAAATCTGCTCTGCAAATTTAATGTAAACTCACCGAAGCGGAAGAGGTTGAAGTCTTCTCTTAGTCTCTTATTTGAACGGATAAAATGAAAATTCATCTTCGTTCCATGACAGGTTTATTTCAGAAGACTGCTCGTCAGGGTGACCACAGGAACTCTGCGAATCTGAGTGGCCGGAGTACGTGCAACTCGATGAGGTTTGCGAACTTCTCTCTCCAAATTAAGCGTTAAGTTAGTCATGGAATAGTAGTTGAGTTCCTTCCTATGTGTCTACTCTAACACACGACAAGGAACAACCTTGTTCTCACATAAGTTTCATTTCGGAAGACTGGTCGTCAGGGTGACCACAGAAGCAGCTTGAGTCTGAACTGCCGAAGTATGTGTAGTTCGATGAGGGTGAAAAACTCACCTCTGCAAATTTATGGTGAATTCGCCTATTTTAACAAAAAATGTAAATCACTTTCTTTTTGGGCAGCTTTATTTTGTGAAACTGGGCGTCGGCATGACAAAAGATGCACTGTGGACCGATATTGACGTTGATTATGTCACCTCAAAGAAAACACGCCATTATAAACGGGCCTCAAATGAACTTCTAGCAGTACCTCTGACCATGTTCTATCAGCTTTTTCCAGCTAATCTCACCTAGTTCTATTGCAAAATGCTCAGGTCATGAAGACCATGAAGTAGTGGTGCTGGCAGTTGCTGCCACTTTATGTTAGTTGCAGTGAAAAAGCTCGCCATGCAAACTGCTGAACCTGGCGAGCTTTTGCTGGAAATGTGTCGTCTCTGCAAATATTATAAAAATGTTATGCGCTTACATAAGCAATATTTCAGTCCCATGTGGTAACTATTTTTCTAAGAGCGGGTTAACCATGCTTAGTCACAAAGTGCACGGAAGGTTTATTGGTCTGTTTATCTTTCTTTATTCTTCTTTTATTCTGCAATTATAAAATTGATCTCAAAGTAAAGAGCTGTTTTTTAACGATACTTTAATGTCTCGATATTATTAATACTTTCAGCTGTCAGTAAATCATTCAGCCTTTAATAGACCATACTTTCTAATATTGAAAAATATATTTCTCGAGTTATAACGTCCCCTCGTCCACGGTATTTTCCGTGAGCGTTCGGTTGGATATAATTAATTAAAAAATAAGCAACGAACTAAACAAATAATATAAATTTTAAGATAACAAAACAAAGTTTAAGATGGCGTTATTTTATTGTTCAATAAAACGGAATCATGTCAACTAATTAAAATTTTGAGACATTAATTCAACTATTAAGCATCCTCCGATATTTCAATTTCAAGAACTTTCTTATTAATATATTACACGTTAAATTGTTATTACACCTCAAACGTTTCCCGTTCAGTTACGGCAAATTGCAGTTTCTTAATATAAAATACAGATGGCGACACGTGTTCGAGAATATCTTGATGCGCGTGAGAAGCGCTTTAAGACAAGGACAGAGGAAGAACGGACATCACAGAGCGCGAACTTTCAACTGATTTACTTCAAGGGCCTCAGCGTAGATACACACGGCGTCGCCGCACCGCATCTCAACCAATCCGTGGCCCCGCCACGGAAGGCAAGCACACTAACTCTGTACTATAGATATACACTGCGTAGATATACGCAGTGTATATCTACGCTGAGGCTCTTGAATTAAATCGTTGAAAGTGAGCGCTCTGTGGTGTCTGTTCTTCCTCTGTCCTAGTCTTAAAGCGCAATCATGTTTTCTCACGTACAATACCAACTCGCCCAACAATCAGCATCTGATGTGCAATTGCCTTCGTGTGTCACTTGGAACGCCATGTGAAAGACAGAAAAAGCGCCAGATGTCAGGGTGTCAGATGCCTGGATGCCCGCAGTAAGGGAGCCAGACATGTCAGAACAACGAGCGCGAGGCTCCGAGAGCACCACAGCTACTTTTGCACGCGTTCTACTGTGCGTCGCTACACATGCCTGGCGCGATCCAAATGAATTGGGTACCATGAAAGTGATTCCGCCATTTGGGATTCCACCACGTATGCGAAAAATTTCGAATGTCTTCACCACCTGCAAAAATCATTTTTGGGACCACACTATGCTTGTCGGAATGGTTCGACTATATTTTGTTTCAAAAACCACCTCGGTGCCTCTTAAGTAGTAATGATATTAAAACAAAACACGAAAACATTAAAACGTTTCAGTGTCTCTGAGCCAACGCGCTGGCCTATGAATCCATATTTGCCTGCTTTAAATATTGGCCGAGGTGCCCGCAATCTAACGGAAGCCTATGTGAAATTTCGGTTGCAAGTCAAAAAATCTCCAGTTTGTCAAAATAAACCCGCGATGTTTTTTTTTGTTTTTGTTTTTTGATTGGGGCGTGTTGAGTGATTTTTGTTGGCTTGGCTTGTAAAACACTAAATCTCGAATATTTGCTTAGCTTTGCCTTAGTTCGGAACGCAGCCAACGCTACAGGCTGATGAAGCCACTGAAGCCGCGCCAAGAGCGCAAGGTCAAGCACTTGGCTCTCTTTCTGTGCCTGTGCGGTCGGGCTAAACTAGAGCCACTAAATAAGCTACGCTTTATACACATATCGGTGCTTAAAATGATGGTTGTCTGTTACCTTAAGCTTTATCTGATATCACAGGAAACGCTTTTTCGTCATTTACCAATGTTTGAACAGTTCGCGACAAAGCAAAGTAATATTACGCGAGCTTCTAACACCAAAACAAATGCTGAGGAAGTCGCACTTTTGAATCATGACGATCGGCAGTTGCGTTTGATTCGTGCTAACCACCAAGATGGCTGCGCCTAAAACAATATTGGGGAAAAGAGGGCCGATACTCTATGCGTAGCTCATTTGGTTTAGCTCACAGGCTAAATCGAGAGCCACTAAATGAGCTACGGGGTCTCCAAACTTTTTGGCCAAGGGGCCGGATTGGGGACCGGTGGCACTCTCGAGGGCAGGAAAACAAATACATATTATAAATCAGTAAAAACTATATTAATAGCCCAGATGAGCATTCAAATGGAGGAGCTCAAGTTAGAGTAAAAACGAGAAGTAATCAAAGGTGGATTATTACGTATACTTTATTTCGAAATTCAGCATATATGTAATTGTGACATACGATAAATGTGACCCAGAAAACTCACCAGGCATAAATCAAAGCGCATAGGGACTCTGGAATATTCGCACAGATAAAAAAACTAATGAGAACGGTAAAAATGTTTTGACAATATGCAATAGTTATCACATAAGACTAATATCGCAATATACACGATAACGCGAAGGAATTTTAACGTAGTTACAGATATGAAGCAGGAGACAAAGCACGGTGAACCGGATAATGAAAACATACGACTGTATGCCACAAAACACTAAGCAGTATTTGAGCTGGAATGCATCAGAATTTTGACACATTTACTTGAACATGAAGTGCAGGACTAATGTGAGCGGTGCAGCTGATTCTTCGACTTCATTATTTCGCTGAACTGCGGCTGCAAGCTTAATGAGCCAATAATTAGGGGGGACTTCAAATGTTCATCAGACAAGTTAGCTCTGCATTTGAATTTTACGTACTCCATCCTTGAAAACGTGTGCTCACAAAGGTATGTAGGGAAAAAAACCGATACATA
Source organism: Ixodes scapularis (assembly GCF_016920785.2). Taxonomy (NCBI): domain Eukaryota; kingdom Metazoa; phylum Arthropoda; class Arachnida; order Ixodida; family Ixodidae; genus Ixodes; species Ixodes scapularis. The sequence continues at coordinate 95,412,485 of NW_024609881.1, forward strand.
CCCGCGAGCAAATTGTTTCAGGTTTGGGAATTGCTCAGAGCTGAAGGATTTGTAGAACTGTATCAAATTTCCTTCGTTGTAGCTTTCCTTCAGAATGTCGTTTGACTGTAAGTCAATCACTTCTAATTGAAACCGACTCGGGAGCGCATCCACATCGCAGTTAAATGGATTCTGGAACATCTGTATTTTCTAAACTCTCCCATCGAGGTCAGAAAACCATTCGAAAAATTGCTTCTTTAAGGGACACTGACACCCCCCAAAAATTTTTTTTTATTTTTTGCCAGGCGCTTCATTATGGTGTCGGAGGACTACCCAATTAATATTTTGCAACAGAGTAGCGTATTTTTTTAATAAAGCCAAAAAAAGCAACTGCTCTAAACCAAAACCGAAACCCGACGGAGGTCGGAGAAGTGGAGAGAAGAGAGTGAGTGGCGGAAGTCACGTGGCTTGGCTACACCCGACCGTGCGTTTTTTGTTTTTTTTTCTCCTCTCCGTAGCAGACGACACGACATGCGGCGTGCGATGCGGCGTGCGGGAACTGCTCGCCGTGCGATTTTTTTGCAGTGATGTTTGTTCCGCTCGTTGTTCTGTACTCGGAGATGAGTTGTTTTGTACATTAAAGAGTTGGAGATGAGTAGTGAGTGTCCGTGGTGAATTTCCATGATCGGCTCCGAAAAGAATACACCCAAGATGTTACGTGAAGAGCTGGCTCACATGTCCTGCGGCCGAAAAAAAGTGACATTGTGCGGCAGAGTTTCCGAAAGATCAACAGGATCGGGACCAATGGCTGGCTGCAATTCCTGTAGAACATATACGGGCACCTCGGAAAGTGGACGCTACCTGATTTATATGCTCCTTGCATTTTGTGGAAAGTGATTACATTGAGTTCGCAGGTGCCAAAACGGAAATCCCATACCATTTAATTCAGCGAAGTATCGTCCACAACATTTGTTTGTTATTTTTTGTTTGTTTCTTCAGTAATGATTGTAAAAAAAAAAAGAAAAAGATATGTAAACATCGGAAAATGTTTGAAAAAAAAAAGATTAGTTTCACGGAGGATCGAACCCGGTCCTACCGCGTGTGAACCGGCCGTCTTTCCCACTGAGCTACTGGGACATCTTTTTTCTGGTAGATCTCTTTCCTTAGTAATAATTCAGCCGGTAAACTGTAAGTTGGAAAGTTTGCTGTCGATTTTTCTCTAGCAAAAGCACTCCCGGGTCGAAGTCGGGAAGCACCACGCTTTGGGGACATTCGCACCTACTAAAGAAGTCGTACACGTGCATATTCAACTCGAAGTAGACACGTCGTGCTTCACGTTTGAGCGAGCGATGTCTTCAGCCACGAGAAGGGAGCGACGGCTCGGCGAAGTCTTCGTGCAAATCGGCTTGGTGGCCGGGCGTGTCGTACGGGATGAATACCAATTCTTTTTATCAGTCCCAAACTTCTCTTTTAACGGTAGACAGAATTCGCCGGTGCCGCGAACGACAGTTCAGAAATAGAGGTCCCACGCCCGTCGTCCGCTACCATCGCCGTCCCCGCGAGTCCCGACGAACGCACAGAATGCTTCCGGTTGTCTGTGGAACTTTTTTTTTTTCAATCAACGTATTTACAGCTTTTTAGAAGCCACAGAAAATGGGTTTCATATTTTTTTCTATTTTTAATATTGAGTGTGGGCCTTCCGTGACCCACGGCTTTGATTAAATTTGGTGGTCGCATCGATACCTTAGAAAACGGCCCGTGACCGCGGAAAAGAGAGTGAGCGAGACTCGAACCGGCTAGTTCTTGATCGGCGGTTTTCGGGCGGAAAGAAACCGAATTTCGAGCCGCAAATTCTGTTCTGGGTAGTTGAGCTCTCATATGTCACGTACAACTGAAAACCTCGGCGAGCATAAATACCCTGTCAGTGTCCCTTTAAGGCCACGGTCCCACTGAATGTGGCAGTTTCGGTAATTTTTGGCAGGTCATTACTCCTCTCCTTTTACATACTGTTTTGTGAGATTTATGTCATTCGATAGGCAATGCAATCCTCTTTCACTTGATATTAGGTGTGTGTTGGTTTTTACTGTTCATGCGCATTTATAGCGATACGAATATGATGGCGCGGACCCTCACTTGCTCCGCTAGTTCATGTTTTATGAACGAGACATTAAAGATAGCAGGGTTCCAATATAGCAGTTTTGTTAAGAGGATGTCGGAGCAGAATGTAACGATACACTTTTTTGGTATTTGCCCTACTTTGTTTTTTTCATCCATCCAAATATTGCCCCAAAATTGACAGTTTTCAGCACAAATTTGTTTTTAATGACAAGCGCTAGGACAATGAAATTAGCTAGAGATGTAGTGCTTATAATTGGTATTATGCAGGAAAAAATTTAATGTTGTGTAAAATTGTTTTGTTTAGATATTTTATGTCGAACGTAGCATTTTTTTGAGCTTCGAGTCATGGTACTTCAAATGCCGCTGAGGAAATAATTAAACTATGATAAAATCTTTTATAACATCTAGAGCTACAATGGTCGCCCAAGAGGTGGACGATGGCTTTTTTTCATTTAAAAAGTTCAAACTTACCTGTTTTTGACGCATATCTTTTTTGGACATCACACAGATTTATTTGCATCTAATAACATTTATTGTTTGGAATATATATACATTGCGATGTATTAAACCTTCACAGTTATCTTGCTTTGGTTTTTGAATAGGTGTAGAGCTTAGCTAATTTTAAAAACAATTAAAAACTGTTTGGGTGTTTTATTGCGCTACCTGGCGGATGGCAGACAAACTGCTGATTTCTAATGTTCAAAAAATTTCCGAGGGTGGCGTTGGCGTCTGTATCATCATCAATCTCCGTGTCATTTTACCTTCACATTTAAAAAATCTATTGGAAGATTTACTATCGATAAATGAATGGTCGAAGTACTGGGTCAGGTTAATAAATCTAAGACAAATAATTACACAAGCGTAGCGTGATATAATGTGTTCATTATTCGATATGATTGAAATCAATAAACAATAAAGACGAAGAGGAAAAAATACCCCCGAGTTCATTTCACGCCTAGAGCCACTAATTGAGCTTTAAAGTATCGGCACCCCGTTCCCCGAAATTGTTTTGAGCGCCGCCATTTCGGGTCTTGTTCAGAGCAAACGCAACTGCCGATCGTCATGATCCAAAAGTGCGACTTCCTCAGCATTAGATGCGGTGCTAGGAAGCTGGTGCAATATTGCAATGCTCTGTCGCGGGTTGTTTAAACATTTGTGGGGGACGGAAAAGCGTTTCCTGTGATTTTAGATAAAGCTTCAGATAACTGGCAACCATGATTTTAAGCCACAATATGGCCAAGTGTCGTTACTCTGAACCATAGCTAATTTACTGTCACAAGCGGGAACAATGAGGTAGAGGCAGGTGTCAAAAGGCAGTGGCTTGTAGAATCCACGGGGCTTACACTGTTAGCAAAAATTATAGCTTATTTAGTCATAACCAGCTACACATAATGAGAGGAGGAAGCGGCCGGGTAGGAGAAACGCGGGTTTTATGTGCGACCGTTCTAACCGTCTCAAAAGAGAGAACGCGCGAGCTTTCGCTGATTTAAAAAAGGCATCCAAAAAAAAAAGAGGCGGCACGCTGTGTTTTTTGTTATTATGCGTCTAATTGCAAATTGTTGTGTGTATGTTTATAGAGCCGGAAGTTAGTCTGCCTTAGTGGGCGTCTGGTGCCTCAGCTGTGGATGAGCAATTTAGCCAGTGCGGTACAACCGCAAACCTGGGGTCTTAACGTGCACCACGCAGTAGGGATACGCGACCGCACGCCGGTACGATGCTCTTCCAGATCGAAACGGGCAGGGGCGGGGTGGGTTCTGCAGCGCGAGCTTTCGCTCCAAGTGCTCCGAGCTGGTGTGCGCTAGACCATGCACTTGGCCACGGACCCTTGTGCGTCTAATTTATATACAGGTATAAGTATTTGAAGATCGTCGATGGACGTCGATCGTCTCGAGGTAATGTAACGTAATAACATTATTTAAATAATAAATTTGTTGAAGGAGTGAACGACTCAATTTTTCAATTCTTGCATTGTAATATGGCGGTAGCCTATTGTACTTACTGTTGATGAAGAGCAATATGAGGGGGGGGGGGGGGCTCGAGGTAATGATTCAATGATGAGGCTCTATAAGGACGACGACATTAGTGAGTGTAGAACCACAACGTACAGTGCCAGACTTGTTTCAAATATCGTGTAGCCAAAAACGTTCTTCACCCGCAACAGTATATGGTAGAATCAATGAGGATGCTGCTTTACAACTGTACGTGGAACAGGAAAGCTTCACTATGCAGAAGTGCGGCTTATTCGTTAATATAAGGGACGGATTCCTAGCAGCATTCCCTGATTGACTACTTGGGACAAATGGCCTCGTTGACGTAAAGTGCCCCCGTTCTAAAAGATTCTTGAAGCATACTTAAACCGCAAAGGAGTATGAGGCGAAAAATAAGAAAAAGGAGCCTGGTGTGAAGGGTCCAAATCACCCCCCTAACTTCTACTATCAAATACAAGTGCATTTACACAATACACAAAGAGAGTTTTGTGATTTAGTTATATTTACACTAAAGGGCATTGATATCCAACGTATTCAGAGGGATGACACCTCCTGGTCAACCAACATACAGCTTTTTCTACTCAAGTTTTACATGGAAGGCCCGGCTTCCGCTGAAATTCCTCACTTAGACGAGTTGTCCGACCGAATAAACTGCCATTACTCCCGGTCTGGGAGTCTCTCGATCTTCGTTCGTAGGCCATAGTATCATGAGATCGAGGGGTGTGGCTCTTCGTCTGCCGAATATTGCATCGGCGGGTGTTTTTACCGCGTGCTGCTGGAACAAGAACCTGGCGATTCTTCACTGAACTGCTCCTTCCGTAAGCTTCAAAAAGGCTTTTTTTTTTTTTTTTTTTCGTTTCGCACACCATCTGTTCTGCTTGCCCGTTAGTTGCAGGATGGTATGGTGCACTAATGTGATGCCTGATGCCGGTTATTTTTTTCTTCAAAAACTTGTTTATTTTATTTGAAGCAAGATTTGGCGCGTTATCAGAGAAAAGTATTTTCGGTAGGGCAAAAGTAGGTCAAAGAGACCGTAGAACGTCAATGACGTGTTCGGACGTCGTGGCAGGCATCGTGTAAACTTCCAGCCACTTAGAGTACGCATCGATCATGACTCCGCAGATGCGGATACGTTTCGCCACCCACCGACTGAATAGTGGATCGTTTTCAGTTACTGTTCATGATGGCGTTGGACTCGAGGAAGATTTCGAGTCTTTCCAGAAAGTTTCTGGGAACTATAATGTAACAACCTTCACAACATCTTTCGGACCCCGTGAAACACAATATTTCGTGACGTTATTTTAGTCGTCATTAAAATGGTGAGGTAAGTACCATAAATCACGAAGCAGTTTACTTGACGTCCGCTTCCACTGGTGTCTTGGAAGATTGAGTCTACTGAGACTGCATTCCTGCAGAAAAAATTTTCATTGATAGAATATTGACACGTCAATCAACATTTGATTCCTTCTTAGTAAGATTTATTGCTAAAGCCCGTTACAACCGCCGAACCGCATCTCCCTGCCTGGCATTCTCGCATACATCCGTTTGCTGGGCCACGCTACTTGAGCTAGCTGAGCACAGCTGGCAGCGGCGCGAGCAAGGCCACGAGGGGAACGTGATGGTGCTCGAGCCATCCCACCGTGAACCAATGTTTCGGCCACCCCACGGGTGCGTGTCGCCATCTATTGGTTGAACTAACGCCTTGTTCAAGATGGCTGCCGTGGGACCGCAGCCTTAAGGTCTCGGAGGATTGCCATTGCGAAGAATGAGGGGAATTCCGCATCAGTCTCTGTACGGAGCTCTGCACACCAGGGGAAGTGCTCCCAGTTCTGGTTTCGCACTTGTATTTCGAAGAACTGTAATTTCACCCTGAATCGTTTAATGTCCATGTATACGTCATGAATAAGACGTGTCTCGCCTAGCAACCTTACATTCAGCTTATTCATGCGCTCCGTCAGGTCTACACAGAACGGCAATATCCAAAGCCACTCACTGTTTGACTGCAGCGGTTCGGGCCGATTCTTGTCTGCGAGAAATTTCCTTATTTCTTCTCTAAGGTTGAAGAAACGCGACAGCACTTTACCGAAACTCAGCCATCGCAGTGCTGTGTAATAGCTCACGTCTACAAACTCCGATTCACCATCTTTTAGGAATTCACGAAACTGGCGACGATTAAGCCCATGCGACCTGATGTAATTCACGGCTGAAACCACAGGCTTTAAAACACACGACATGTCCACGTTATTTCCCACAGAGTGCCTGCTGATGAATCATAGAGCGCAGAAACGTTGGCTTTGTCAATCCGCCAGCCCCAGCGGCTTTTGTGATTTGTCCAACCATACCCTCCTTTACCTCAGACATATTCTTTCCTGCATCAATTGCACCCTATTTTAATTTGCCCCACTCCAGGTTGTATTCCGATAGTCTTTTCTAATTCTCTGAAGATGTCCTCTCCTGTTACGGTCTTATGCATGCTATGTACTGACGCTAGTTCTTCCCTAACGTTGAACTCACTGTCCACACCGCGAACGAACACTATAGAAGCTGTGACGTGTCACAAACATCTGTGGATTCATCTAATGACAGAGGATAGTACGCGAACTGCTTCGCTTTTTCAGAAATGTGGCACGTGATGTTGGTTCCGATGCCCTCAACTCTGCGCGCTACTGTGTTCGGAGCTAGGCTGCCATTCCTGATTATATTAATTTTGTCAGGGAATTACCGCGTAGCCATTCGCAGCGCTCAGTCTTTCACCATTTCTCCATCCGTAAATGGCTTTCCTCTTTTGGCCAATTAATGCGCCACATCATAGCTTGCTAATGTTAACAATTCATTTTGTTGTGTTTGCTGCGAAAACACCGCTCGGTGTGACTGTAGGCCTCGTTCCAGTGACCTATAATTTTCTGCGCGTTCTGCTCCAACAAATTTTGAGTACTGTTTTTCATGCTTGGTCTCGGAGTGGCGACGAAGGTTGTATTCCTTTGAAACGGCCACGGTTTCGTTGCAGGCAAGGCTTGCTGCTTTCTCCCCAGACTGGATGAACAAGTACTTGACCCCGCATTCCTGATTGAAATTACGGCACTCGGTGTCTGCTTTTATTTTCTTCCTGTCCATTGCTGAAATCAAAAGTAAATCATCAGTGTTAAAATAGGATTGTAGGGAGGAATGGTATATACAGGTATCATACATTACCTCTTTTTTTCAATAGCGGAGCCTTCAACTTACTGTCTTCCAAGGCGCTTCCAGAGTATCAGAAAGCTGAAAATTAGAACACGAGTTAAAAATAAAAATCGGGACCTAATTTAAGATAGTATCTGCTGTGTAACGTAACATATAGCCTTGAGCAATACACACATTACCAGTCCACACAGCAGCATGGCGTTCTGTCTGGAACTTTCTTCCCACGCGAAGAGTCGATGGGCACGTTGTCTTCATTGGCCGTTTGATACCGGCGGTCGCCGGTAGAATCCCGGACGAAAGCCCACCACCGGAGGAAGGCTGTCCTCCAAACCGCGGGATACGGAGATAAGAACACCTAAAAATTTGCTGACCGATCTAGACTCAGTTATTCACAGCCACAGTCTCACAACCGCGTTCAGAATTTTCTAATTTAAATCACCTTGTATAGTTCCTGCGTTGATAGTATAACACAAAAAAATGACTGTCACGCGGTAGCCTGCGCTGAATAACTATATCAGCATCTTCATATTTCACCCTCAATTTAAAAAGACGAACGGCTTAAATTCCGGCGTATCCCAATCATGAAACAAATGAGGCTTATAGTTTTTCCGGTCTAGCTACATTACAGCTATGGATTTAATACAGTTCTTGTTTGGAGCTTTTTTTTTTAAATTTCCAATCTTGTTTTAAACATCGTTTCTAGACTTGCGTGAGCTCCACACAGTGTTACATAAAAATGAAGTCCGGGGAGAGATTTTCTCCAGGTCCGTCAAGGGGTTTATTCTTCTTCCTTTTTTGGCAATATATTTTAATTATTCCTAGACTGTTGTGTTGTTCGGAACCCGCTGAAAATAAAAGCGATTGCAACTCATGCATTGCTGACTACCACATAGGCAGGTATTAATTGTAAAGATACAAATAGTCAATTCGCAAAATTCACGCGTGAGCTCTCTTTCGTATCCGTCAAATAAACGGAGAACTCTTCCCCGCATGCGTCGGCGTTGCAGCTTAAAAGTGAGCTTTCCTTCTGTGAGCCTTTCTCCGCAAAGCTTTCCTACGCCGCCCTCGCCAGCAGCAGCGTAGAAAATTATAAACACTCTCGGTGAGCGAACTGAGCAATTTCGTAAAGGTCTGGGCATGGGGCAAATGTAAACAAAACTAACGCGCTTAATTGCAACGTCACAAACAAAAAGCCAAAACAAGAATGATAGTCGCAATTAAAGTAGCGGGAATAAATTCAGAAACAAGCTAGAATACCTGAAAAGAGAAACGAATATTTAAGACAAAGTTCCTAAGTTCATACGCCAGTAGCCAAATGATGTATTTAGATATTCACCGGAGCACTTGAGGCAGTCCGTCGATAAAGATGCGGAGTCCTTTCAGGGCAACAGACGCGGCAGTCAATCGCCGACGCGATGCCTAAAGTTCATATCTGGGAGTGTATCTTCACACGGACGGAATAAAGTACGCTCATATGAGCTAATGACTTATTAGCACGCGAACAAAAGCGCGCCTGCCCGCCTGAATGTTACCGCCAGAATGTTCCCGAAGGACGAAGATGAAAAGGGAGAGAAAAGAGGTCGAGAGTGAAATGTTAAGGGCCAAGAAACACGAACTGCACAACTCACAATCAAACAACGGAGAGAAGAGGGTAAGAAGACGCGAAGAGGAGAAACAAGAAAGGGTGAAGTGAAATGGAACGGGAGGGAGCTGTCGGCGCGAGATGTTCGTCTGTTCGCTTATACAGTTGCTTTCAGCCGGAGCGGAAAAAAGCAGAAACAATATGCCCTCCCCCCCCCCCCCCCCCCGCCACGCGCGCACCGCTTGCGCCACTGAAGCCGCGTTCGAGATGCTTCCGTACTCCGTCCACCCCTAAGCTGACAGTGCACTAAAAGCTCCATGCTCGCTAAACCAGTCAACTCCCGGTCTGTTACCACGTGATCACACCCTCTCTGCATATTCACGCGTGGAGAGCGAGACTTGGCGATAAGAGTCATGCGGTTGATTGGTCCGGCGATAACGCAGGTTCCACCGCACTGTCAGCTTCCGGGTGAACCGAGTATCGAAAATGCCTTTTTCGCTTCGGCGTCGGGCAAGAAATACGATGCGGTGTTTTCTCTTTCCGGTATGTTTGGTGCTCGTCGGGCCGTCGCGTCTTTATGCGCTCTTCTGCCCGCACTGGTGGGAGCGGGCCTGCTGGTAGCGGGAATGAATGAATAAAGACTTTATTTGGCTTAAAGGAAGATGGATTCCGAAGTCTGTTGAGTCCGCGCTCCCCTTCGTGCCTGTGTTGCTCAGTTGGTGTTGGGAAGTGGTCCCCCAGGGTCCTGAAGGATCCAGGTCTTGGGTTGCACTTCTCTTTCCGCGAGTTGTACGATGGTCAGTTGGGTGTCCTTGCTGGGGCTTACAACCGCGGCCTCCCATTCGTTACTTGTCTTTAATACCTTAGGTACGATATATGGGCACTTCCATAAGATATGTTGCATGTCTGCCTGATCCCCGCACCTCCGGCAGCTGGATTGGTAAAGGTCGGGGTGTATCTTACTTATGCCCATGTCCCACTAGTTGATTGATTGATTGATTGATTTTGGGTTTTAATGGCGCAGCGGCTGCTAAGGCCATAGTGCGCCAGAACAATGGTAGAAGAAAAAACTGCGGTGCTATTTAGTTAAAGGTGAGGTATGATATGAGAGTTTAATATCTTTCATGAAATGCAGACGATCCAAAGAAAATTCACTAACTTAAATGTGCTGTAATAGGCCAATGCTGTTTAGAAAGTTAAAAACTTGGTTATGAGGAACAAGAGGCTCCTCTCCCAGCAAAAGGGCTGGGTGGAATGGGATCTGTTCTTTAAAAAACCGTGAAAAGTTGGTGCGACGCTCCTCATGATATTTCGGACATTGAATGAGAATGTGCAAGACGGAGAGTGTTTCATCACATTCTTCACACATTGGAGCATCTTCTGCTCGCAGAAGGAAGCCATGTGTGAGTTGAGTGTGACCAATCCTCAGGCGACAGAGAACAACTTCATAAAAGCGCTCGTTATGTCGGCAACTGGCCCACTCAGAAAGAAGAGGTTTCACGCAATGGAGCTTATTATGGACTTCAGTGTCCCATTCCTCCTGCCACTTCTTTTTAATTGACTTTTTCAATGATGCCCTGTAATCCAGGTATGGGATGCAGGTAACTTCTGTGTCCATGTCCCGACATGTTCTAGCGGCTTTATCGGCCTCCTCATTTCCGACTATACCGACGTGGCTAGGGACCCAACAGAAATTAATGGTGATGTTGGAGTTCGTGGCAGCTACAATCTTGTTACGTAATTGCAGAATAAAAGCATCTTTTGATCTATCTAGGGATGCAAGTGCACGGAGTGCACTGAGGGAATCTGAGAAAATTATGGCAGCCTTGATCTTTTTTTTGATGATAGTGTCCACAGCTACCAGTAGGGCATATGACTCTGCAGAAAAGATGGTGGCTTGGTTGCTGAGCCGCGTTACAATACTGCATGACGGCCCGACTACAGCACATCCTACACTGTTGCTCCCCTTCGTTCCATCCGTGTAAAACTGTACAAAGTTTTTGTATTTTTCAGAGATTTGGAAGAACTCTTGCCTAAGATCTTCTGCTGGTACATTCTTCTTGTCATACTTGGAAAGAGAAAAATTAATTGGAATAGGTGTGATGTTCCAGGGTGCAACTGGGCTGGGCAACACTGCTACCGGGTTCGATAAGTCTATTGCATAATTCTTGGCCTCGGATTTAAGGCGCAGAGGAAAAGGAGGTATAACAGAAGGTTTGTTCTGGTACGTCCTTTCATACCGCGTGTCCAGAAACACTTCGAGTGCAGGATGTCGAGGCATAGAGCGAACTCTTAAATGATATTGAAAGCCCAAGAACAGACGTCTTTTTCAAAGAGAGTATTCATTAGATTCAGCGTAGAGACTGGGAACTGGAGAGGTCCGGAAAGCCCCCGTTGCAAGTCGTAGTCCCAGGTGGTGGACAGGATCCAAGATCCGAAGAAGAGACGGCCGTGCCGAGCCGTACACCATGCAACCATAATCTAATTTCGATCGAACAAGGCACTGATACAAACGCAGCAGGCACCTTCTGTCACTACCCCAGGACTTGTGCGAAAGAACTTTTAAAATATTCAATGCTAACAGGCATTTCTTTTTTAGTTGCAAGATGTGACTACGGAAGCTAAGTTTCTTATCAAAAATAACCCCTAAAAATGTATGCTCAGGATGCACGTTTAGGGTCTGACCTCCCAAAGTTAGAGTGGGTTCTGTAATGATACCCCTTCGAAGAAAAAACAAAACACAGACTGTTTTCTCTGCTGAAAATCGGAAACCATTCTCATCTGCCCAACGTGTCATTCCATTAATACCTAGTTGAACTTGGCGTTCACAGATAGCTGAATTACACGAAGAGCAGGATATTTGCACATCATCAACATAAAGTGCATAGGAGAGAGATCGGGGAAGAACCTGTCTAAGAGAGTTCATTTTGATCAGAAACAAAATAACACTCAGCACCGACCCTTGGGGAACACCATTCTCCTGGACAAACGTTTCAGAAAGTGTCGTGCCCAACCTCACCTGGAACGAGCGCTCATCGAGGAAGCTCTTGATAAGAGCTAGCATTTTCCCACGAATTCCAGCTGAAACTAAATCCCTTAGAATTCCGTACCGCCATGCGGTATCATATGCCCTCTCAATATCGAAAAACACAGATAGACAATGCTGTCTGTTAACAAAGGCATCCCTGACCGTTTTTTCTAGGCGAACAAGGTGATCAACAGTTGATCGCCCTGTCCTATACCCACATTGAAATTTGTCAAAGAAGTTTTCCTGCTCTAAAAAATACACCAATCTAGAGGTCACCATTCGTTCAAACGTTTTTCCCAGGGAACTGGTGAGTGCAATTGGTCTGTAGCTGGAGGGTAATGATGGATCCCTTCCAGGCTTTAGCAAAGGAACCACAATTGCCCTTTTCCAGAAAATGGGATAAGTTCCACTGCTCCATACAGAGTTAAAAAACAATAGGATGGTATCTAATGTTGCAGGATGTAAATGCTGAAGCATACTGTAATGAATAAGGTCTGGTCCCGGGGACGAGTTCTTTCCCTTGTCAAGGGCAATCATCAGTTCCACAAGGGTAAATGGTTGATTATAAGCCTCGTTAGAACCACCGGTACATTTTATTGGTACTTTCTCTTTGGAAGCCTTGTATTTTAGAAATGTGTCTGAATAATGCTCAGATCCCGAGACAGACTTGAAGTGTTCACCTAGAATATTTGCCTGCTGTTTTAGTGTGGGAACACTGCTGCCATCCAATGTGAAGAGAGGGATAGTAAATGCACGGTAATCCCCTCTAATTCTATGAACCCTGTCCCACACAACTTTTATGCCTGTGGAACTGTTGACTGAAGAAGCATACGACATCCACGTGGTTTTTTTAGATTGGCGTCTTACATTGCGGGCCTTAGCACGTAGCTTTTTAAACTTAATGACATTTTCGACTGTTGGGTAACGGCGCACTATTGTCCATGCACAGTTTTGCCGCTCACGAGCTAGGCTACACGCCTCATTCCACCAAGGCTTTGGTTTTGATGGTAAGCGTCCTGACGTTTTCGGAATAGAGCACTGTGCTGCTTGGACAATTACATTAGTCACAACTTCACAGGCTTCATTAACATCTAAGCTAGCTAATATATCTAGATGCAACTCTGACTCCTTTTTAAAAGTGGCCCAGTCAGCCTTTTCCAACTTCCAACGCGGAGTTCGAGTTTGTAATGACTTAAAAGAGACTGTGCTTTTTAAAACAATGGGAAAGTGATCGCTACCATAGGGATTCTGATCTACACTCCATGAGAAGTCAGGCAGCAACGAGGCACTACCAATGGAGAGGTCGATAAAAGTCAATGATAAGGATGAGGCGCTAAAATAAGTTGAAGTACCAGTATTAAAAAGGCAAAGGCTTCGAGAAGTTAAAACCGATTCGATTATTTTCCCGCGAACATCAGTTAGATTCCCACCCCAAAGGGTATTGTGGGCATTGAAATCCCCCATCAAAAGAAAGGGCTTTGGAAGTTGATCTAAAAGAGAGTGAAGTTCTGCACTTGTTACAGCTTGTGAGGGTGATAAATATATTGAACAAACAGAAATGGCTTTATGTACTAGAACACGCACTGCCACTGCTTCTAAAGGAGTGTGCAAGGGTATGGCCATACAAGCAGCCAGCCTTGGAACTACTATTGCTACTCCTCCAGATGAAATGGTAGCATTTAGGCGGTCCTTCCGAAAGACAGTAAAATTTCGGAGGAAGTTGGTATGTGTGTCATTTAAATGTGTTTCTTGTAAACACAGGGCTGCAGGTTTGTGTTCCTGCAGAAGATATTCAACATCGTCGAGGTTAGTAAGTAATCCCCTGCAATTCCATTGGAGAAATGTTGCACCCATGTGCTGGAGATTCTTACTTCGGGGGTGTTACTTGTTTTTTACTTTTATGGCGGGCCTTGGGAGTCTGCCACTCCATGTCGTCTGTGTCAGACGCATGAGAGGAGGCTTGGGTACATTCATCCATAGGTTCTGGGTCCTGTGGCGAGACCTTCCCAGATGGTAGGAAAAGGCTCTGGCCACGAGGAGCCAGCCGTCGACCACGTCCACCTCCAGCCAAAGAGGCAGTGGAGGTGCCAGGCAGGGAGGCGCCAGAGACCTCCTGTTCCTGCCCTTTGGGTGTTGGAGTGGCACAGGAACTATGCCGCTCCTTGGATGAGGATGTCTTCTCGTGAGAGCCTGGGCCCCTCTCCCTTGAAGGGGATCGCGGGCTACGGACAGGCTTGGGCGTTGCCGAACCAACCTGTGAAGGGGATGCCGTCTGTACTCCCTCCCCACTAACTGGGACAGACTGCTGTCCCGTGAGAGCGGGAGGGGTGGTTGTCTGGCTGGAGGAGGCAGTAGACCCCCCAGCCGATACTGCACGCCCGGGCAGCTCGATTTTAAGCTTGGGCGTGGGGGACTGCAGTGGCTTCCGGTAGTCCAGAAAGGACGTCTGGGCAGCCACTGCAACCTTCAGTGGTGCATGTCCCCGCTGCACCACCTGCGCGTAGCCGCCCTTTCGCAAGAAAGCAAAACGACGGCATGCCTCCTGGTATGACAAGTTTTCTTTTACTTTTAGAGTCAGTATTTCTTTCTCATCTTTCCATACTCTACATGATCTGGAGTATGCCGGGTGGGCCTCATTGCAGTTTGCACAGTGTGCGCTGTTTGTGCAAGAGTCTGTCTTATGATCAGTTTTACTGCATTTCGCACATGTGGCTTTCCCGCGACAGTTCTGGGAGCCATGTCCGTACCTCTGACACTGAAAGCATCTTCGGGGGTTAGGGATATACGGCCGAACCCTGCAGTGGAGGTATCCGGCCTTGACAGCTTCAGGAAGTGTGGCGGCTTCAAATGTTAGAACGATGTGTTTTGTTCTTATTTCCTGCCCGTCACGTCGCATGCAGATACGTCTTGCGGCCACGACTCCTTGGTCAGAAAGACCTTCAGCAATTTCAGCGTCTGTTGTCTATAGAAGGTCCTCCTCGGAGATTACTCCCTGGATCGTATTTAGTGTGCGATGTGGCGTGACTGACACCTTATGGTCGGACATTGTACTCAGTGCAAGGAGGGCCGCACTCTGCATGCTGGTTTCAATTTCTACCAGAAGGTCGCCAGAAGACATTTTTTTGGCTTTGAAGCTCTTTCCCACAACACTTTCCAGTACTTTTGCAACAAGAAAGGGTGATCATTTTGAGAGCTGTTTGTCACTTTCGGAGTGAATAACCAAATACTTTGAGTAATTGGAACGAAAACATGGAGTCTTGTCTGGGATGATAACTTCGGTGCGGCCTCTTTTCAGAGGCCGATCAAGTTGGTTTGACTTGGAACCCATAAAAGTGGGGAGGTTTTCAGAAACTGTGGCGCACCGCCCACCACCGAGCCCAACAAGGGGGTAGGTAGCACCCCATAGCAAGTATGGCTTGGCTGGGTATGCTACACTACCAGTGCTACCCAGTAACTATAACCAAGTGTGGTTCAAGAAAGGTATCTGTCGCCACCCAAGGTTAGCCCTTGCCGCCAAAGAAAGGAAAAAAGGAGCAAGAGAAATGAGAAAGAAATGAAGGAAACAGGACAGGTAAAAGTGAAAGATAGGAGGGGATAGTAGAAGAAAAGGCGACTAGACTGAATCATCCTGGCCGGGCCTTACCAGGACTCCCGTCTACGAGAAGCGGGAGCCAAAGTGGTGTATTGCCTCACCCGGGGGGCCCCGAAGTGTCCAAACCTACCCCGGGCTCGGCTCAACCACCAGGATGTCCTTTTCCCCGGACACGGGCTCGCCACGCACAGCCAGGCGTGGGTGGGTCTAAGCCACTTTTTACTCAGGGTCTGTGGTGTCGTCTATGTGGCTGGGGTCCGTGGTGACGCTACTCACCAAGCACCTAGCACCTAAGGTGCAGGTGCCCCCTGCGGGGCTCGGGGTCCGTGGAGACGCCACTCTCCAAACACCTGCTTTCACAGGTGCCCCCTGCGGGGTTGTCCCACTAGAGCGACAGACATAAACAAAAGACAACGACAAGCCTGAAACCAGAGTTTTTTGCGTCTTGAGGGGCTTTGTAGAATAAAAGAGGCTATGCTCAAACACGAGCGTCATGCACGCGAGGGTATCTTTGGCAGGCTTGCAATTGCTCGTGCTTACTTTACGAGCACCGAACGACTAAACACCTGCCAAAGGTACCACCGCGAGCATGCTGCATGGGTTTGAGGCTTGTCGCTGTCTTTTGTCTCTCTCTGTCGCTCTAGTGAAACACGAGCATTAGTATGTGTGGGTTCGGTAGTGCATTTGCCTGTACCTGTCTAATTGTTACTGCCTGATGCCTTGTGAGTCTCTTGCGTGGTTCCGGATATCTGGCCCTATCCGAGCGGTAGTGACTTAAGATGTCCCTGTAGCCTGTTCGTGGGGTCGGGGATCGAGGGCCTGTGTGGTGTCTGCCTGAGCGGTTAGTTCGCGGGCGAGACTGTCGGCGCGCTCGTTTGCCTCTAGACCCGCATGGGCTGGTGTCCATCGGATCGCGATTTTCCCTTTAGTGGGGCTAGACGTTAGTAGTCTAAGGGTGGTGTTTGCCACTATACCCTGTTCCAATCGTCTTATGGCGTCCTGGGAGTCCAAGATGATTGCCCCGTCCCTCCCGCTGCGTCCATTCTCATTTATGGCGAGCGCGATGGCGCACTCCTCGGCTTCTCTCATGTTTGGGGTTCTCACCGAGGCGGTGATTGTCGCTCCTTCGTTTGGTTCTATGGCCACTGTCACGTGTGCCCTCTCTTGTGGGTACGGTAAGGTGTCCACATACCACACGTTGGGTTTGTTGCCCCACACCTGTTGCAGCGCCCTGACTCTGTGAGTTCGGCGCCCCTCGCTTCTTCCACCCATGTGGCGTGGTAGCGGGTTGAAGTGTAGCAGGTTTCTGAAGCTCGCCGGTACCCTTGCATCGTGTCCCGTACTTTCGCAGTGGTACACTAGTACCCGATCCTCTTAAGGGTTTCCACCTTGCCTGCGTATGGGTGAGTCTTGATTCCAGGGCTGTGCGTGTGGCTTCTGCCAGCTCTCGGATTGTGTTGTGCAGTCCCATTTCTAGTAGCCGCTGATTGGGCGCTGACTTGGGTAGCCCCTCCGCTTGTTTAAAGAGGGATCTGAGGTGTGCGTTCCTCTTCGTTTGCCAGGAGTTTAATTTATGGAGTTGTGTATAACAATCTAGAGACTGTGAAGACTTGCATCAGCCTGCAGAGATGTCTTTTCGAGAGGCCCTTGTGCCTTGAGGCCACCTTTGTCAGCAGTCTGTCAACTTGCTCCGCCTGTTTTCCAAATTTTCGGACGAACTCCGTGTTGTGTACGTCCCTTTGGATGAGCAGCCCGAGCACTTTTATCGTGTATACCTCTGGGATGGTTTCCCCCGATTTAGTGGTGAGCGTGATTCTTTGAGGGCCCTTCGTTTGGTGCTTCCCGCGGTATAGCAGAAGGAGTTCCGATTTCTGAGGGGAGCATTGCAGTACGCAGTCTGCTGCGTATTCCTCTATTATCCTAACCGCCTCCTGCAGGTTGTCTTGTGCGTCACCATCTCTCTCCTTGTTGATCCAGAGAGTAACGTCATCGGCATAGAGACTATGTTGAATATGTGGGAGATGAGCTAGCTTTGCCGGAAGCCCTCTCATTACTACGTTGAAGAGGAAAGGGGAGAGGACCGCACCGTCGGTTTGCCCTTTCCCCTAGTCCGTATCGGTGGTGACAGGGTGTCGCCTATACTCATTGGGACCGTTTGGCTAGTGAGGAAATTCCTGGATGTATCTGAACGCGTTCTTGCCTACGCGTGTGCTACGTTGTCGAAAGCTTTCGCAAGGTCCAGTTCCAGCACCACCCTGGTGTCGTGTGTTGGGGGGGCGGCGAGTATGTCGTTATGCAGTCTGAGGAGGACGTCCTGCGTTGAGAGGCCTTTTCGGAAACCGTGCATGGTGTCCGGGAAGAGCGCCTTGTCGTCCGCCAAATGCGTGAGCCGGTCCAGCACCACGTGCTCCATTAACTTTCCTAGGCATGATGTTAGAGATATGGGACGAAGGTTGCCCGGCTCCAGGGGTTTACTTTGTTTAGGGAGGAAGATCATCTTAGCTTCTTTCCATTCATTTGGCAGACGCCCTGTGCTCCATACGTCGTTGATGTAATTTGTGAGGGCCTGTAGGGAGCCCTCGTCCCAGTTCCTAGTCATTTTGTTGGTGATGCCGTCCGGTCACGGCGCCGATTTTGTTCGAACCCACAGGGCGGCACTCCTAACCTCGGCTACCGTAAAGTGGCGGTCCATCTCCGGGTTGGGATCCCCGGGATCCCAACCCGGATTCCTGCGGCAGAACACTGGGGCTAGCATTTACGTGGTATGCTCGGAGTTCGCTCAGCAGGTCCTGTACGGTTCCTTGGTAGTTGTGTATCAGGGTAACCATCCGCTGCTTGTGATAGTACCTCGAGCTCGTCTCGTCTAGAAGGTGCCTTAAGAGGTTCCAGGTGCGCGTTCCGCTCATATATCTTTCCATTGCCGTGCAGACATCGCCCCATCTCTTTTCCTCCACTTGTTAGCGTGCTTGTCTATGGTCCTTCGAAGCTCTATGACTTTCCGCCTTAGCGCTCGGTTATGCTTGCTGCGTGTTAGTCGCCTCTTGAGGCTGTCTCTGGCTTCCCACATGTGAAGGAAGTGGGGATCCACGCATTCATTGTCCTCAGTCTGCACTGTTTTGGTCGCTCGACTCGCGTCCTGCTGTAAGGTGGCGCACCATTCTTGCAGATTGCCTATGACTAGTTCCCTTTCCTTCCGCGCGGCTCGGAACGCGTGCCAGTCCGTGATGCGCTGGGTGTTGTTATACTGTTTCGGGGGGATGTGACCCGTTATTTTAATTTCTATTATGTAGTGGTCACTCCCGATGTCTGTCTGGGTGTTCCTCCATGTGGCTGCCCCTCCCCCCCCCCCCTCCCCCCGTGTTTGAGAAACGCGAGGTCGGGAGTAGTGTCCCTCTGGCGCACGTTTCCCCTCCGGGTGGGTTGCCTGGGGTCCCTTAGAATCGTGAACTGTTCCGCCTCTATGACTTGGTAGAGTTTCCTGCCCTGGTTAGCCACTCTCGTGTACCCCCAGGCCGTATGTGCCGCGTTAAAATCCCCTAATGTGAGCCATGTCCGCCCTCCGGCTATCGCCGCCACTTTCGCGAAGAGCCTTCGGAAACCGACCGTCTTGTGTGGTCGGCTGTAGACATTCAACACGAATATGCTGTCTTTCGTCTTACCCCTTGTGAAAATAAGTTCTGTGAGTACATGTTCCCCTCTTTTCATGCCCGGGTCGTGGTTGACAACGGGGATGTTTCTGTGTACTAATGTGGTTACCGACGGTTGGTCTATTTCCCGTTGTACATAGGCTTTGTACCCTGCCAACTTGGCTATCCCAAAGGTGTCCTGTAACGCCAAGACGTGCGGCGTGTTCGCTTTCCCTATGTGTTGCAGGTATTGCTGTATATACCCCTTTTTCGTAGGTAGCTTCTACAGTTCCACTGCCATGCGCATATCTCTGCATTTCTCCTATTCATGATGAGGCGGTGGAGGGGTGAGGTCTGGCCGATCCTGTAGTCCGTGTCTAGCATCCCGTGACGGGCGCTCGTATGGTTTAGAATTACGGACAGCACCTCCCGCTTGAGGTAGGGGACCCTGTCCAATTTCCGCGTACGTTCCTTGTGTCGTGTACCCGGTGTTAAGCACTCTTCTGTGATCTAACTCTTCCATGAACGCCGTTTTACAAGCCCCTGCGATCTCCGGCATGAGTTCCTTGAGCGTATCCTTGACCGTCTCCTTTATAATTGCTACGTTTATTCCCTTCGTCGGGTCTTCCTCCATTTCGGGTTTTTCCGGCTTCCGTTTACGAGTACCCCCCGCCGAGGCTTGCGCGTCAATGCCCTCGCTTTGCGTGCGCTCTAGCCGCGAATTCAGTTCTAGATTTTCCTTTCTCAGTCTATCCATCATCTGCTTAAGGAGTGACATTTCGGATTTTAATTGACTGTGGCTATCTTTATTAGGTTGGGAGGCCGCGGTTGCGCAGTTCACCTTCTCTTGAGTCTGGTATCACTTCCTCCGCTGGTCCCGGCTTGGGATTCTTGATGTTTGTTTAGGGCTGCGGCACTCTGGCGTCCTGGTCCGGGCTCGTCCTCGGGATCGGGATCGTTGCCTCGCCGATGCCGGGGTTCGGACCTGGTTCCCCAGGGCCTGGGTCGCCTGGGGGAGCCGGTGGAAGGACATCGATCTCGTTCGGGGACTCTGGCGGTCATCACTTTGGGGTCTCTGGTGCTCCCTGGCTTGTCTCTCCTTGCTCCACCGGCGTTTTTGCACTAGGTAGGGCATTCGGTAGCGTTGTCGACATTTCTTATCTCCCGTTTCATGATCCTTCCCGCACATGGCACATCTCGGTTCACACGGGTGATCCGATGTTGGGGACTTCAGTCCACACTTGGGACAAACTTTTGGTGGGGTTCCTGTTTCCTGAGGCATACGTCCCCCCGGTGTCCGAAGGCTCCGCAGTTCCCGCAGACCTCGTGTTTTTTCTTGTGCAGATAGCACCCGTACTCCGCTCTTTGGTAATAGACATGGTATGGGACCTTATCGTCCTCGAAGATGATGAGCACGCTGTTGGTGGTGCTCAATCGCCTGGCGCTCAGAATTGACGGGTTTCGACACTGAATGAGGCTTTCCAGGATGTCTTGTTCCGTGTCTTCGCGGGGGACGTTGTGGATCACCCCCTTGGTGCTCCCCTCTGGAGGGGCCACGTAAGTGCTGATGGACGCGGGCCGGACCATATTGTAAGCACCATGGCCAGCCGCGGGCCGGTCAGAAGGCCTCCGCGGGCTGGATCTGGCCGGGGGCCGGGGTTTGAGACCCCTTAGAATATCGGCACTCCGTTCCCCGACATTGTTGTGAGCGCCGCCATTTTGTGTTTTGTGCAGAGCAGACGCAACTGCCGATCGTCATGATTCAAAAGTGCGACTACCTCAGCATTAGATTCGGTGTTAGGAAGCTCACGTAATATTGCTTTGTTTTGTCGCGAACTGTTTTATCATTTGTGGAGGACGGAAAAGCGTTTGTTGTGATTTCAGAAAAAGCTTCAGATAACTGGCAACCATGGTTTTAAGCCACAATACGGCCAAGGGTCGTTACTCTGAAGCGTAGCTTATTTAGTGGCACTACCTAAACTTAAAGCCCCTTTATCCTCGGAAAAGTGGCGCCATTCATTGTTGTAGAAATGCTCGAGGCACGTGCCGTGCGCCGATTTTGTGAAATTCATGGCGTCTGAAATCCAGCTCAGTGCTGCGCTGTGCTGCCATGATTTTCCCAAGGGCTGCACGTTGCACGTGCCTCGTGCATCGATGCACCTTGCGCTACTTTTGAAACATGAAGGGGCTTTAACTAAACCAAGTACGGTGGGGGATCGTTGGCCGAGTGTGTTGTGGTACCGCAGAGCAGGGCACGCGGAGTAATGCGCAAATGCGAGCTCCGTTCAAAGCACGGAGCTCACACTGCAGAAACTGTTGGGACTCAAGCGTTTTGATGTATTTTGCTTGGTCTTTCAAGTAACGTCAAATGTGCAAGTGCATGTCTCGAGCGGCCCTTGGAGGCAAATGGCGGCGCAGCACTAGAATGACTGGCCCTCGAAAGCGAATGGCGGTGGAGCATCCGCTCATGGCACGTATCTTGCGCGTTTCCACAACAATGGTTGTTGGTGTTTGTGAAAATAAGCCTTTATCAAGGGGTTTAGCAGGAACCCTGGGCTTTGTTGCCCATCTGCATCCTACCGTCTTGCGATCGTGTATCACATCTACAGCGTAATGCAGGTTAAAGGTGCCGAGCTAGCAGTTCTACTCCACTTTTTATATTCTACAACGGGTAACAATGTCGCCCTACGAAACTCCTGCTCTCTCAAAAACCAACAACTAATTTTGAATTAACCGTTACATTGCATTTTTAACATGTGTTCGCGTGTTCGTTCTTTTTTTTTCTACATGTTTGATTATGCGGTTCTTACTTATGATGAAACAGATTATAGTTGTCAGACTTCTGGAAAAATATTATATGACTAAGAAAATGGCACGGGAACGCAAAAGACAAGAAAGAACCAAAAACATGGACACACTTAATAAAAATAAATGAAAAAATAGAATTGATTATAATTGTGTTTTTAAAGGTTCGAGAGTACCAAAAGCTATAAAAGCGAGCTCCATGCTTTGAACAGTGCGCTTGTTTATTGGAAGAATGGTTCACGGCAGCATTCTCGTGATTGTTTGTTCCGCTTCGCTCGCACGATAAAACCAAATTCTTTGCTGGTAATCTATTTAGTGAAACAAAGCTTACCTTCTGCATATGTGCAAAGCCCTCGGCTTTCACGTGATTACACACTTGTTTATCATTATTGTTTTCGTTTCCCACTGCGATTAAGATCGTGCTCTTTTGTGTGCTATATGCATTAAAGACCAAGGTAAACCGGAGCATTCTATTTCACGGATTGTAGAAAAAACCTATGCTACTTCTTACGGGTGCCACAATCAATACAAAATATTCTAAACTTCACATGTGGCCACTTGAGTGAGTAAACAATGTTGTTTATCAAGAACAATTGCGATTGTGTAAAATCACGTGGGAAAACTCCTTCTTATCACGCAACCGTTGGCAGGTAGTGAATACTCATAATCGGCGCCCAGATGATTTGTAGCTGTCAGCAGGTGGAGGTCTTTCTATCAACCCAGGGTGTTTCTTCTCTATGTTGTAAGCAATCAGGAGACCACTTACACCAAATCTGAGCGTAATAAAGTACTATGAACATTCAAACATAACGACCTGAGCAGTATGTGCGTACAAGCTTTAGCTTTCGATGCACTCTTTAATCTCGATAGGCCCAGCGCTAGGTTAAAATGTAGCGCCGTTTCACCCTTATCCTGCGTACCATGTGCGTGCTTATACTATATATTTTATACAACATCAAACTCTACGCATTTGCATCTCTTTTTTTTTGCACACCACTAGTTGCGCATAAATCCCCAAATTCAGACTGGTAAATTGCTTAAACTCTGTAAAAAAAGCTACCCACAGACCTAGAATCTTTGCCTGGCCAGTCATTGAAATTATCACTGAAGTTGTAAACTTGTATTAAAATTAATTCTTATCACTTATTGCTGCAAGTTAATTTTCAACCTTGGCATTTTTTATTATAACTCCCGCACCCCATCTTACTTTAGGTTTTTAACACTCAATATCTAAACCTGGCTGTATTTTTTGTGTTTTATAGTCTCTTGGTTTTGGTCAAAATAAACACCCAGCTACATAAATGAGACACCTGATCGCCTCCAAAAAAAATTTTATTTTTTTTTATTTTTGAGTTGTTTAATTCCTCAAGCTAGAATTTTGGAAACCCAAGTCTATCACGTCATCACGTTTTTCTGGTAATCCACGAAGAGCCAAACACATGCACGACAAAAGGGCCGACCCGCCATATAAACCTGATCACATTGAATGTTGTGTAATTAATTGGCCTCCGAAATCCCCGCGCGGAGTGCTAACGGCGCACAGTCAATTTTATATTTTTCAACGCGTCGGTTGTTCTCTTCTGCATGTGTCTCGCCATTTGGCTAAATACGATTTTCGCGTTTTGTTCTGACCACATTTGCTGGAGACGTGAGCCCGGAGCGTAGGCAACTGGCACCCTTGCACGGGAACTTGAGCAGCCATGCGCGCTCTGCAAAAAGCTCATGCAGAGAAAAACAAGCGAAGGACCAGGGATGTCAAATTCAGAATATAGACAAATACCCCACTGTATCGTAGTGCCACCCCAGACGATTTTTCGCATTGATGTACAGGCCTGGATGGCGATCCCACCGCCATCTGTGGGTTCAGAATCAAGCTAACTAAGGGTGGGGTTGCACCTTAATATTTATTGAAACAACACACACTATTATACATATTTATTGCTTATCGTGGCACTTATGTATCTGTCATTTCCCTGCTTCCTGCCTCGGAAAAGCTGTCCGGCCTGTGCCAAAATATTAACGACAAAAAAGAGGGAGACGACGTTTGCAGAACGAAACAGGAAATTCGTGGAATCCGTATCCTCGGTCGTATACGAAATACCAATGACATGCGGAAAAGGGTACGTGGGCCAAACGAGCAGATCCGTCAATGAAAGGGCAAGTAAAGAATTTCCCCTTCGGCAATTTAGCTATTCACTGCGATAGATGCCTTTGGGCCCCGGAATTGGAAAACAAAATTCTGGGAAAGCTAAGAAGCAAAATCTTGAGAGAGCTGGGGGGCTATGTTGCGCTTTTTGCACTCCCAGGAGACTAGGGAGAGGGAAGTGACGTCAACGACACAGCAAACGCAGATTGGGTGTTGATTTCGTTTTCTTCTGTCAACATCCAATCTGCATTTGCTGTGTCGTTGACGTCACTTCCCTCTTCCAAGTCTCCTGGGAGTGCAAAAAGCGCAACATAGCCCTCCTGTACGACTCATTCAACATTAGGCTGCAGGGGGATGACATATGAATAAGTGCCCCGACAGTCCATGTAGCAGACAAGAAATTTGAACTCCTGCTTGAGAGGCCCGAATGGGTGTATGAATACTGTGTTGTTTCAATAAACATTAGGTTGAAAGTAGCGGTTCGTGTTTTCTCCCTTACTCTGTCCCTGTTTTGTGGCGCATTTTGTCAAAAGAAAGTATCTAACATTGCCAATATTCCCGCTAAATTTAGCGGGGAAATCGGCGTCACGTGACCTCAAAACCAATTTAGTTTATCCGCTAATTTGAGTGGGAAATTTTCGCCCAATTTCGCGGGCAAAGTTTGGTTATATTGCCGCTAAATTTAGCAGGAAAATGTTGATAAGTTTTCCGTTAAATTTAGCGAGAATATTTCCCGGCTAAATTTAGCATGGATATTTCGCTTAATTTAGGGAAGATTTCCCGCTAAATAAAAGGGGAGCAGGAAAGGAGGAGGTGAGGGGGAGGTGGGGCATAGTTATCCTTCCATTCCGTTCCCTCCTCTTTGTGAAAAGCTGCTCTCTACTTCGGCATTACGAAGAATTGTAAACATCTTACTTTTTTTTATTTGGAAATTGGTCACGTATCTTCATTGTTTAGGGATTTCTAGGATGCTTGGAGCCAGCAGAGTGAGTTACCGCCATATTTTAGCGGTAACACAAGAAGAACGATGTTAGATGAAGACTACATTTGGCGAGATGTGCCAAGCTCATTCCATGTGTTGCCGACAGTTGCCCGTGCTATTTCAAAGGCTGAGTCAGACACTGGTGTTCTCTCAGACATCCATGAGATCATGCTCAAATCAACAAGACAAGTCGGAGAGGCCCTTCAAAATTCTGCCTTGACAAAGGGCGAAGAGGAAAGAGTAGCAGAAATTCTACGTGAGTGACACAACATTATTTGCCGTCCAGCACATTCGGCCGAAAAGTTGTTCGACCCGAAATTCAAAGAGCGGTACTTAAGTGAGAAAGAGGTATGCCACGCAATGGACTACATCACGGCGAAGGCAGAGAGGATATGCCTTGATACGGGAAAAGTGCTGTCAAATCTTACCGAATGCCGGGTCCTGTCAGGTGACTGGACGAGGAAGGCCTTAAAGGACTCGGCAAAGCCTATTCCACAGTCCACATGGTGACAAGGGCTGTGCACCTCTGAACCCCTGACACCAATTGCTTGTCGCCTTCTTCAAGTTCCACCCTCCTCCGCTGCGTGCGAACGAAACTCTTTGAAGTTCAGCGGTGCCCAACCCGAAAGTATGAACCGAGTCAAAGGACACAAAATGCAGAAGTTGGTGTTTATTCGCTCCAATCTCGAGCTGAGCAGTCCTTATCTGAAATGCGAAGACGGAGATGATTCAACACAGCCTCAGAGTAGCCCTAACGAACACACTGCTTTAGAACATCCGTCCTAAGTTAAAAAAAAATGTTGTGTCAATGCGTGCATATCTACCTCGTTCAATGTTGGTATTAAGTTTGATCCTGTATTCATTAATGGAGAACTAGATGTACCCTTAGAAGAGAAAAGGGTCATGGCAAAGCACATCAACGTTGCCCTTTGAATATAATTATTTAACGTGGCATTAAAACATGGCACTACTTTCATGATAGTAGTTACAGCAACTCCTTTCTTCAATGTTTGACATGCGACTATATTTCGTCAATCTGCTGTTATGTTACTTAAAAATATGCTCATGCTGGTGCGGTAGTGGAGAGTTGGCTGTGAGTGAAGAGTCTCCTACATTAATATATTGACCAAGAAACACACTACAGACGTAGAAACACGGCTTCGTCACATGCGTACACACTACACCAACAAACCGCAAAAAGCACTGTTATTTCTCCCCCGTATAAAGCGTTCACCAAAGTCTTAAATATTTGTAGCCATACTTAACAGTAAAGCAACGGTCATTCGGGATGGTTGGTGCATAGTTTTTAGACAATGCAAACGGTGCAACTACGGGGCGAGGCGGCAGAAAACCCGAGGTGCTTGTGTTTCCTCACTTGCCCCGCCGTCGCGTTGTCTTGTTTTCTGAAGGGCTGAAGGTGTATTAAGTCTAATATGGCGTGACTAAGTTTCCGCCTACTCGGCCGACAAAACTCAATTCAGAGGTGCGTGACGACTATTTTACCTTTTGATGGCTTCAGTGATATCAATTTTAATGTTCGTTGCAGAAATGTGCTTAATAGGTTTGTCAATACGCTAGAAACTTGGGTTTCGGTTTCTTTCCAGAATAGTTAGGGTTAGGGGAAAAAAACAGAAAAAAATAGTCTTTTCCCAAAACGTCCCATTTTTTTCCCCAGCCCTCGAATGACTACCTTCGACCCGGTGCACTTTAGGATTAACCGCTGACACAGGGTATGCAACCGCCAAGGGTTTGGGCGCAAAGGCTTAGAAACCGACGTCGTGCGTCAGTTAAGTTCCGAGTGCTTCTTTTTACACTGGTGCAATTTTCGAAACTTGACGGTTTGTCTGGCTATTATTGCATCGTCGTAGGGCTCACAAATGATGTCAATAATCGTAAGAACAACCTTGGAAATTGGGCGATGAACGCAAGAAGCAACAGCGCAAATGTGCCTCCAATGGTATTGAGCTTCGCGTCTTCCCTGAGGATGCTTATTTATGTAGCCAGTCGATTTTGAGCGAGTATCGCGTGGGAGGAGAAATTCTGACAAGCGACAACAGTCTAACTTCTTTCTTTCTCCCCGTCTCCCCTGGAGAGAAACAATGAAGTTGAAGTTGAAGACTCATCATCACGGTCATCCGCACGACTGTTTAGTCTACGAAAAGGAGACCGATTCCAGCCCGGTGCAGGTGTTTCGATTAGGTAATAACTGCCAGGTAAGGTATTGCTCCATGGGCTGTGATGGGTATAGGGAAACGTCTACGCGCCACCATTCAAGATGCAGCTATCAAGTGCCGTAAGCTCACCTACATGGACGGCATTCGCAGCTTTCACAAGAACCGCTGTAACAAAAGTTCGGATTCTCGAGGAGAATTACTACTTCCGCCTTTACGTGCAGAATAGAGATATATTTTCGAGCCTTTTCGGATATATATACGTATGTTACCTTTTCATCACGTACACCTTTCAAACGCCAAAGGCGTCGCTTCTTTCTCCTACAACCGAATCTCGTCAGAACTACTTTTCACTGCGTATGAACAGTATGCAAAACTTTTTTTGTTTCTTGAGGTGACAACAAGTTAGGTTTATAAAAAAAAAAAACGGCTGTCATCTGGATGATTGTCGTAGAACATTTGAACGAGGTTTGGTCTGTGACGTGTAAATCATTCCAATTTTGTGAAATACGAGAGCCTTACGTCATGGTTTAGCGTCAAAAGGGTGCAATCCGAGCATCTTAGAAGGCGATCGTCTATGAGCTAGGGAGCACGATTCGCACACGGTGGCACTATCATCTCTGAAAGTTGCGAATTTAATTGGTCATATATACCTCCGTTCTCGAAACTTTATCAAAATACTTTACTATCTTCCTCCTGGTTTATTCGAAGAGGAAAGGTGATGCCTGGCAGTGAGTGAAGTCTCCCACCGGTGGCAGGGGATCTCTGTTTTGTTCACAAAGGGGACATTTTGACAAACACCTTGCCTTCAAATTAATAACAAGCACACGCATCCAAATGCTGACACAGCGTTAGGCTGTGTCAGGGTTTGGCTGACAGAGCCGAATGCTGCGTCAGAAAGACGGCCAGGTAATTCCTGTTGTACTCATGGGTTTAGGTCTCAACTTCGCTCCTAGGGGCGCGACAGTTGGATCTACTCCCCAAAGGGGTCTCAGAACCCCCGTCGGTATCCGTGGGAGCTCTGAGATCCCCCGAGACCTGCCGAACTTTAGGCACTCCTCGGATTCAACCATCAAGTTCCAGCCAAGATTAGAGCCCCGAATGTCCGCGGACTCCCCGGGAATAATCCGCGGATATCCAAAGTAAACTGGCGGATGCGGATAAACCTTCAGTGTTGTTTAAAGACATATTTTCGCCTGGCGATCAACAATCAATGAGCGCAAGCCTCAATGACATTCAAAGTTCGTGCTGCACGTGGGACATGAAGTTAAATTTCGAAAAAAAAAGCTGTTTATTTGGAAATTACAAATAAAAAACAAGCCATCCAACTTCCAATACAGACTAAATAACATTCCCATCGCTCAGGTTGATGACTACAAGAACCTCGGAGTGACCAAAAATACGAACTTAAATTGGGCGACCTATATAAAAAATACATCCTCGGCAGCCTTCAAGAAGTTGGGTTTTTTAAGGCATAAGGTGAAATACGCTACTCCAAATATGAAATTACTGGTTTGCAATTCATTCGTTAGATCTAAACTAGAATATTTCTATAATTACTTGGGACCCTCATACGAAATCTAATTCTAAAATATTGGGAAAAGTTTGTTTGTTTGTTTGATTGTCTGAGTTTGAGACAGAACTTACAGAATGTCTCGGGGGACATGGCTAAAGGCACTTTGAAGTTTTTCGGCAACAGCGGTAGAAAAACAAAACAAGATCGAGTGACATACTTTCACTGCTATACAATAAAAAACAAACACAAAGGAAGGCAAATAACAGACAACCAGTGGTGTCCGAACAGACGTGGGCCAATTATCTATAATAGTACATTTTGCTTCAACAGATTTTTTTAAAAAAATAATTTTTTGTGCTATCACATGCTTTTATCATTAAAGAAGTTAAGGACATATTTTTCGTTGTTTTATTCATTCATAAATAAAAAAATTTTCACACTTTTCTTATAATTAAGGGGTGACCCGGCTCTATTTAGAAAGTCTAAAATAGTTGGATGTTGGTTCAAAAGGTCTGGCATCTGAAAACTTAGCTTCTGATCTCCATAATTTGTCCGTGAACGAGATTTCATTATTATATTTTGTCTTAAATTGTACGGCCCAATTTTCACGGGGTACTTTGCATGGAACAGCAATTTGTCAGTATGAAATTGCCTCCAAATCTCGAGGGACAGTTTATATTTGTGTAGATCTCTTAAGTTTAATATTTAGTATGCTCTAAAGTATGGTGTGGCATTCCTAAAAAATTCTACGTTTACAATTGCTCGTAATGCTCGCTTTTGTATAAATAAGAGACGATCTAAGTTTTTTTGGGACGTACTTGACCACACTAATAGACAATAACGTATGCGGGAGTGTATGAGGGCGAAATAAATTTTACGTTTAGCTTTTTGGAGAAGATAATACCTTAATCTATTCAAAAGACCAACAACTCGACAAAGATTTCCTATAAACGAATCACTATAGGGTGTCCATGATAAGTTTTCGTGGAACAGAACTCCCAAGAATCTAATTGTGGAAGACTGCTGAATGAAAGAGTCCTGGAATTCTAATTTAAAATTTGACCGTAATGTCATTCCTTTCGGTTTAAATAGTAAGTACTTAGCTTTATCTACGTTTAAATTAAGTTTATTTGATCTAAGCCACATATCTAACCCCCTCAACCATTTTCTAAGACGTGTTGCATGGTTGATATCCGGAAAATTTAAGAGAACTGATTCGCCCTCACTTTTGATGCAAACCAACAAAATACAAACTTTAGAGCACCGTCGAAGGATAGCCCGTTTGAAGTTTCTGCACTCTTTTTTTATACGAAAACACTCCTTGGATCCAGATTATTACTTAAAGCCGCTTTCTACAAGACGAACTAGGCACCATCATAAACATTCCTTAACACCATACTTTGCACGCACTAATTTGTTTGAATTTTTGTTTTTTCCTCGTACAATTGAAGAATGGAATTCTCTTTCTTGTTCGGTTATTTCATCTTCGGATTTTGCTTCACCATTAGAGCAGTTACTGTACTGGTGTTTTTGTATTTCGATGTGTTTTGGTGTTTTTTATATTTAGTATTTACATGCTTCGGTATATTGCTTCTTGGCTAGCTACTTGTTTTGCTGTATCGTACCGCCTCTGTCATATGTTTTGCCGATTTGTGTGCCTTATTTTTTGTTTTCATTTTTTGTTTTTGTACGGGTTCTTGAGCTTGTACCCTGCTAATCCTGCTTCGACCACGTGTGGTCTGCAGTATTTATTAAATTAAAAAAATATTAATCAAATTTGGCGGATTGTGGATCGGATGCGGATGCCAGGCACTGCGGATGCGGATTGAATGAGGATATCCGCGGATTTGGATAGAGATTTTTACCGAGGCGTCACATAAACCTGTGCGACCACACAGTGTATAGTGAATAAGTGAGTGATACCATGAAGTGCATCATCGAATATATGGGGGAGCAAACTACTCTCCTAGATAAAAGGTGCCAATCGGGGATAAAACTTTTCTTTGCGACAAAAAAGATTTGATCCACACCAAAGATCGATTTAGAACGTTTTACCTCACCAAACATGGTGTCCCTGGAAAAAAAGTAAGGAATGCTGGAGCATCAGTCGTCACGGAAAATACTGTTCTTGTTTGGCAGGGAAACCGCGGAAAAGGTTCTCTGGGCAAACAAAAATGGAAGTCGCTTACAAAACCCTGTAACACCGAATTAGAGCGCAGCTCTTGAGGAGGAGTAGGGATGGCTACTGAGGGGAGCGTATACCCCTTCTCTCTCCTCCTCACATCCTCATCCTGCCTGCTACGATCCTCCCTCCAAGGGGAGTCGGCCTCGCCGTCGCCGTCGCCGTAACCGTGAGGTCACGTGACCCTCGTGACGTCGCGTGACCCTCGTAACCTTACGGGGGTCACGTGATGTCACCGGGTCACGTGAGCTCACGGGGGTAACGTGACGTCACCGGTGTCACGTGACCTTACGGTTACGGCGACGGCGATGCCGACGCTGCTCAAACCGGAAACGGGCGCCTAGAGCTGCGCTCTAAAAAAAATATTTACTGGTTTAAGTTTCGTTTTCATAACCTCTCTAATATCATTCGATGGAAAGGACCTTCAATTTTGCCGTGTGGCTGGGGTATTACCTCCACCGCAGTTCGTCTGCCCATGTTTCGCTTCGAGTGTCATGCAAAAATCCCTTTCCTCTCCACCTCCGTTTAGTTCATTTTACATGCCGTGTTCAGTTGTCATCAGGAAGGTGTTCGATGTTCGAATCTTTATTCTCGCCTCAAGAGAAGCTGCTGAAGGAACTCAAACAATGCATTATGGTGTTTGTACCACTCAACTCGAAAGGAAGTTTTAATTAAATGAGGCACGGCACGCCTGATATTGCGGAAACTCAGATGTTACGGAAACCACAATATGCTTTATAGATAGAGTGCTTTGGCAAAGCGTCATTCTGCTGGCAGGAGCCTGATTCATATATCATTCCGAGTTTAATCTCAGAACAAAATTTCACCATAACTGACCTTTGAGTCAACCGCGCACTATCCAGCCACTGAACAAATTATCGAACGTGAACATCAGTCAACTTTAGCGCGTTATGCATTCCACTGGAGCAACACTGGTCATGGTTCTCCTAGTCCAGGCCACAGCGCCGACCTCCGTCCCCGAAGAATGTCCGTACTGGAAAGACATCGTGGGTTCTCGTGGCTTTCGGGACCTGCTGCTCGATGCGACCAGCTTGGCCTACCTGGACATCATATTCCCGCCAGAATTTGGAGTGGAAGAAATCCGTCTGCTTACCCAGCTCCTAAAGGTGCTACCAACTTCACAAACAATCTTCAGCACACTTCGCGATCTGTGCCATTTTAACTGCAGCACTATGGATAACCTACATATCGCGCTTCGTATATTCTGCAGAAGAACTAATGCTTTGTACGCCGATTTTTTTATCCATCCATATTGGGCGACTCTCTGCACAGTAACCACTAACCTGAGCGAATTTCGTATCAGCAAATGGTATTCGGCTGTTGCAGGAAAGGACGATTTTGAAAAGCTTCGGCGCGGGGTGGATTTCCACATTGTCGTGCGCGATCAGCAGATACTTCTGGTGGGACATTACAACGTCAGGTGCCTAAACTGCACGTCAGATACCGCACGTGACTTCCCCGGGAGACTAACCATAGACGAGCCTATTTTGGGGCGTGAAATTACCATCGCGTGCCTGGAGCCGCTGATTTGCCGAAGTCCATCGTTTCGCACGTTAACGGAAATTTTGCGTCATGACAACTGTTCTGTAAAAATAATTAAAATACAAAATATGGATTCTCTTTACTATTATTTGGGTCAAAACGTGATTAATCCAGGAACGCTTATTTATGCTCCCTTTGTTACTACGCACGATCTCTACTTCCCAACAGTATCGACGCCTTTTTATTTTGATAGAGCCGGTTTCGCAACGTTTGTCAGAGCGCTGGAGCCCTTGCCAAAGGAAGCTGTAATCTTCTTGCCCTTCAGCATCCTTGTGTGGGTGGCTCTCTTAGCCTGCTTCATTGTTTGTTTGCTGATCAGTTGCTTCCTCTACAGAGTCAGTGGGGTCATTCCAGACTTTCACGCTGTCGCGTCACCTCTTGCGGCGTCCCTGATACAGCAAGCGTATCCCGTGCCTCCGGACGCTGAAAATGTTCACTCGCTCAGGTTTCTTCTCGGGGTATGGTATCTGATGGTAACAATATTGGCCACAGGGTACAAAGGAGTCATCACATCCCTGTTGTGTAACGTACCCCTGGATGGGGAGCTCTCCGAGTACACGTCTTTGAAGATGGCGGAGTCCATGGGTTCGGCTGCTTGCTTAGTGAACTTTCCAGAAGAAATCGTACTTCGGGCTTGGCCCCACATAGACTACGAACAGATGGTCAAAAAAAATTACGATTGCTTGGACGGGTCAGGAAAGCTGCTTGCGAAAGCTGGCAAGAAGGCCTGGTTCGTTTTCAAGCCTAGCTCGGACGAGGCTCTTAGCCTCAAAGAAGAGCTCTTTCGCTTCGGCTTTGTGCAGACGAACACGCTCCTGTCGCCCGTAATCATGGGACCTCGGTTAAGATCCAATTCGCCGTACTACAGGTCCATAAACAGACTCTTGAGCCATGCTTTTGAAGCCGGTTTGTTTGTAGAAGCGGAGCGACTTGCGGAGTTCAAGAGTAGGGTTAGGCGTGAACAAAACTACGGCCGGCCCTCGAATACCGAAGAGGAAGCACTGGGACTAAGTGACATCCGACCGTGCATTGTTATCTGGGCGGTCGGAATCGGCCTCAGCTTCCTCGCGTTTGCAGTTAGTCACATGGTTTCCCACTTCCGCCCACCGCGTTCTCGCATTAGTCGGCACGTTGTTCGTCGGGTCTGGTGATTCCGATGCTTACCAGAGAGGCTGGCAATTCACCAGGCTGCCTACGTGCGAGGATACCACTCGAATCGCCGAAGCACCGGAACCCTGTCGAAAAAGACAATCAAGCATTTTTTTTTTTGCTAAGTCTATGAGCCTGATGGCCTGTCGTTTTTTGGGACATTTGGTGGTCTGGTGGTTTATATGGTCTAATAATTGGTTAAGATTTGTGTCCACAAATCGACCGACAAAAAGCCAAAAAAGGGAAGCAAGACAAAGTCCTATATGTTACTTGGTGTCCAACATTTTTTTTTTCCTGAGAATGCTAGTCATTGGAATTGCTGTAGGAAGTAAGAAGTGCGTCTCTGTATTTACGTTTTTCCTTAGCTGGCCACATTTTTTTAAATATTTTACCAAACTATTTTTTATCGGTGCCCTGCTGCCACAAGAATCGTCATGGTGTATCATATTTCAAAAGGATGGTGGCTACCTCGCTGCAGGTGACATTGTGGTCTATTGGACAAAGGCTCGGGCCAGCGGTGAAAAAAACTCCCTTGTTGTAAAAAGTTCGGAACGTTCCTGCTGAGAAGCTACATCCCTGTCTTAGTGCAAAGCGGCGAAAACCAGTAGTTGGCGAATATGACTGGGACCAACAGTCAGAAACCAGTTGTTAATGAAATCCAGATCGAAGGCATCGCGATGGATGATTTTCCTAACCAAGCTGACGATTTCGTGCTCGTTCGGAATAGGCAAACATAACCGCTGGAATTTCAATACTTCTTGTTCCAGTATGCAAAAGGAAGAGCCCCCCAACCGCAGAATCATTTCCGTTTGAGCAACAAAATCAACGTAGTGGCATATTGTCAGTGCTTGCCGTCACCGGTTTACCGCGAAGGTCTCGTCGTCGATGTCGTCGATGGAGAAGTAGTGTGCAAATTACATTTTCCGTGTGGACACAATGAACCGAATTCATGTTCCAGCGTTCGGACTAGATCCAGTCGCGGACGGAATGAAGAAACCGAGGTGATTGCGTGGCTCCGAAGATCTACATTACTACCTAATGAAAGAAGGCTGAGTTATTGAGGTTATTGTGTGGACGAGTGGCACTTCAGCAGCTGCTCGATTCCTGTCGTTACTCCCCGTTTGATCGCTTAACGATTACAGAGTCGACACCGATACTAGTAGTAGCGCTGGGGGAAATAAACTAAAAACCGCTTATTGTCATCTATCACGCGAACTTACAATCAAACGCCCGAAACCTGACCGCTCAACCTGAAGACGCGATGGTTGCAACCGCACTTGATTTTGCATTGTTGTTGCGGAACTCCTCTATGTTCGGCGCTGAGATGAGCATTAACTCAGCGACAGCTGGTCAAGCGGTAAGTGAAGACAAATATTTAACAGCCGCCGAAGCCTCGATAATTATCGAGCTTTCCTTTGACAAAAAGAGCTGCAGGCCTTTTAAGCCGCACACTGCCCTGGGCTTTTTCATCTCGTCCGCGACTGTAGCTTTCGTCGAGACCGTGGCCTTACCAGAAGGGTCGTAGATGTCATCCTTCACTTTGCTGTCAGAGTACATTGAACAAGGTTTTATAGCAGCTGGAGACGAATTGCAACTTAGAGCAAAGGTATAGTCCCAACCTTCAAGCCTAGCACCGATTAAAAGCTAAATGTGGACCTGGGTATTTCGACGCACAATTTTTTTAAGCATATTCAATCTCCTGCTCGGTTCTTCAAATTCCGAACTCTTGTTCCTGTAGCAAAGTACTGCAAAGGCGTAACAAAATGAAAAAAAAAATGTGAAGAATCACATCTTGCCAATGTGTACTCCGACGCTCCCAGCAGAAAGCGTTTTAAATTTGAAGGACCATATCCCGCGTACTATGCAAACTGCAAGCTGCGTCCTGCAGCTCCTTGACGCACAAAGATATTCCTCACTGGTCCCAAATATCCTCCACGGGCAGCGGATGCGAATTCACCTCCCAGCGCAACCTCCTAAGCAGCGACGCAAGAAGCACAGGTTTGTGGAACACACAAGAGGACCACAAAAAGGCGGAATGACCCAAAAAGTAAACAGACAGATAGCAGAAGATGACCTCTGAAGATGAGGTGCAATTACCTTACCTTTACGTGCACAGAAGACCATCACAATCCACGATGAAACTATGGGTCATCTCGACGCCTTGGCAAAGAAGCCACTCCAGAACGGAAAAATTACTCGAACCTGCACGAGTCAGCCAGGAAGACGTGACACAAATTGATAACTCTGAAGAGAAAAAATTGTATCATAAGAGTGATAGTCAGGTCACTTAAGGAAAGCATATCTTCAACCTGGTCCACTGCACGATGCCATCCGGGGCGCTACCGGCGTTATAGCAGCGGTCCTGAAGCTTGAAATGGTCTTGTCACAAAAATAAACGTATACATGTTCGACAATAAGTCACTGAAACTATACGGGGCTTCAAATTAAGCTTGTGAAATTAGATTTGCATCTTTTAACTTTTTCAGTTTCAATCCTTGCACCTTCTGAAGTTGGACTGGACTGGACGGATCTCGGTGTAAAAATATAAATCAGATTTATTTTATTTAAATTAGGTATACGTTATTCTGCTCACTTCAGGTAGGAGAAAGTGACTTTCTGTCACTAGATGTGCTTAAAAAATGACTGCCTGATATATATAATTTAAGACAAACCCCCGAGACTGGGGAAAAGACGAAGGACAACAAAACACATAGAGACCCTGTGGGTTGTGTTGTGCTTCGTCTTTACCCCAGTCTCGGGATTTTTTCTAAAATTATGTCTAACCTTCACCGGCTCGTTTGCGTCATTGCTTTTTGTTGATATATGTTTTTTGTTTGATCCCTCTTTTTTTCTAAACAAAATAAATTCCCATGAAAGGCATAAAGGGATACCCACAATGGATAAGGAAAAACAATTGCAGGCTTGTTTTGGGGAAAAGTGATTTATTTAAGTCGCGATTTACGTTATGAATTTAATCCCGAATTAAATTGTCGTGATTTTTATTCTCCATTTTGCGACGTACCGAAATGATGGTGTTCAAAATAAAAGTTTTGGGCGTGTTGGTAAGGCATAATGATTAAAACGTGTAATCATTTTATGTGCTTGCGTAAAAAAGCTCTTTTCGTCAAGCTAGGTTTTAACCTTGGCTTCAGCTCACATTTTTCATTGTTCTTTGTGTATATATGCTCGTGTTGTAGACCTCTTGGCATCATTTCTCAATTCAGTAAGTGTTCATCATGTTTTTTTTTTTTTTGTTAGTGCTATATTTATTATGAAGCGTTCTTTGGCAGAGGCCTCTAAATCTAATTTCTCCAAGCTTTTAAAGTGTTTGCAACTTTTATACAACTAGAGTGATTATGCTGTATTACAATGCAGTGTCTTGCATCATCTTGTGTTTTAAGAAGTATTTGTACATTTATCTTTCTTTCAAAAGTGTTAAAGTGTTTGCATTTCTATATCGCAACTAAAAAGTGCACCATCCACATGCAGCACTAAAGTTGTTTCCGGCTGCGGTGACTACTAGTAGTCATTGGTTGTGTCATGTACGCGTTTGCTCAAGATCGTTCACTCCTTTGGGCCGGCAACTTACTTTTACCTCTAACGCAATCTTTCCTTCTGCCCTCTATGAGTCTTTCAAATGCTTACGCAACACGCATTGCATTTTTATAATAATGAACGCAGGTTTAATAATATTTTTGTATTTTCACCCCTATTGAAAAAACCAGCAAGAAAATTGAGCTGGGTTAGCTGTTTTTTATGCTGGTTCGAGCTGGTTTAAGCTGGTGTAGGTGGTAATCAAGCTGGTTCGAGCAGGTCTAGCTGGTTCAAGCTGGTTCGAGCTCCCACTGCAGCTGGGTAATCTGGTACTTGAGCTGGTTTGAGCTGGTACTGGAGCTGGTTAAAGCTTGTCATGCTGGTTCAAGATAGTCATGCTGGCTCAAGCTATTTCAAGTTGGTACATCAGCTGGTTCAAGCTTGTCAAGCAGGTTTGAGCTGGTTCTGAATCTGGCCCAAGCTGGTTCGAGGTGATCATGCTGATTTTGCTGGGAGCGCGTACGCCAAGGTCGGCTAGAGTTTGTCGAACTGGCATTGCTGGGAGCGCGCGCGCCAAGGTCGACTGGGGCGAGGACGAGGCCACGTCCTGTTCTTTGTCATCTTGTTTTCGGTAGACTACCGGGCGCTTCAGGCGCGCTGCGAGCTTCCTTCGTGTACAAGAAAGGGAAGAGTGAAAGAGTGGTAGGAACGGAAAATTTGAAAACACGTTTGAGCTATCTTGGGCAGATTTTCGAAGGGACGGCTGTTTGCGCGTTGTTTGGAAACTACTTGAACGGCGGTGCAAGCGAAGCGGGATTTGAGGAGACAGCGAGCGGCAGTTCATTCAGCGCGTGAAGAAGTTGGACGCCCCGACTCAGGCGTCACTTCGTGTCTTCGAACATGTGTGTGCTCGTGAATGACGGTGGTGCCGAGGAGTATCGCCGATTCCATACAAGCCACGCGGATTTCCTCGCCTCTGCCGACTACGCAAGAGGCCGCTTCGCCCCCATTAGTGGCGGGACCCAGGTTCGCTTCTCTCGTAGTATTTTGTATTGTTATTGTCTGTTTTTGGCGTGTGTTTAGTACTTTCGTGTTGAGAGATAAACAATCCTGTTTTAATAGCATTGTTTGTTTTGCACCAAGAACAACTGTCTCTGCGTCGGTTAGTACTGTGTCAGCACAGAGGATGTGTAGCGTCTGAGTTCATTTGAGCAAGCCGCGAATACGAAAATTATAAATTAGATGCTGAGCTGGCTTTTCTGAGGAGTTTGGCTTGTTTATTCTGTGTATTAATTGAAACTGGTAGGGAAGTCCACCCGCTTACCCAGCATGACCAGTTCACCCAGCATGACCCAGCATTTGCCCAGCATTCACCTAGCACGACCCAGCATCCAACCAGCTCGAACAGCACAGCAAGCTGGGCATGCTGGAGCATTAACCCAGCATGAAGCTGGGATACTGAGACCAGCTTGTGCTGGTTTTTTTCAATAGGGGTACGTAGTAAAAAGAAAGATTAGCCACTTTCTGCGCTATTCAATTTGTGTGTTTCTTATTAGTTATCCACAACTCTTATACTTATGTATTTTCGTGATGTAAAATCGAGCTGTGTAGATATTAAAAACTTTGTGTTAAAATCTGAACAGCTTGTATTACGAAATTTCTTTTGATAACCTCTCTTTCAAAAGTAAACGTGCGCTTTGTTGATAATGTATTACGTGCTTGTCATGTGAATGGTAATGGAGTTATGGATATCTGTGTTACCATTCGAGTAAGTAATATAATGCAAAATGTGTGACCGAAAATCAAATCAAAATATCAAAAACGCTCACTCTATTGACACTTTACACAAGCGCAAGACTACAGCCGCCATTACTGACCTCCTCTTGTGTTACTGAGATAGCAAACTACTAAAGCGGGAGTTGACGAGCCCCCACAAAGGTCAATGCTGGAAAGAAGGACACAGTAGAACCTAAGATTGCAATGACCTGGCCTTCTAGGGTAATGATTGTACAGTTCAAAAAGAAATACAACAAAGAAGATAACAAAGATAGATAGAAAAATATGAAAGAGAAGAGGGAATAAATCTCCATTCCTACCGTATGAGTGATTAAGAAACTTTACAATAATGAATTGAAGAAAACGAAATAACATGACACATAACCTGAACGTCAGTTATGACGGTGCCCATGCACAGCTGCTGCTTTTTTTTCAACAAATCTGTAAAGCTTAAGAAAGACTTTCGGCCTTTCCACTCTGGTGAAGAAGGAAGACCAGCGAAGCGGTACTATGGTGGGAATGAAGTAATGGCCGTCCGCAAATCGGTAAGTTAGAGTGTAACGGCTCGAAAGGTTGCGCCATCTCTGAGCGACGGCGGCAAGCAGACAACCGGCAAACACAACACTCTGGAGAGCTACCGCCATCTATGAGCGACGGCGGCAACCACAGTGTTGTGTCGACAGTTCTGTGCGGTTGGACACGATCCTGGGGATACTGGCCCTTAACCCGGCTATAAAAAAAAAGGTTATAGGTATTTTGCTTTTAGTAAACCCTTATTGTGTTTATTTCAGTCGCCGTTAAAGACACCCTCACTCGTCAGCAAACCGGCCCAGGGATCGTCGGGGCTCAATCCCCACACCTGCCTGATCTTGGTGAACATTGTACCGGCGGGCGATTGTTCCTGTATTACTACTGCGTGATGAGCGTTGAAGACACTAGTCTAGCAGTGGTGCAGCACTGGCTGTCTTTCTCGTCCACAACATGTCTGCACAGAGTTTTTTGTATAATCAATATGTGACAGGCGACGTTCAAGAACGAAACACATTTCATGCAGTGCTTGCCGACCGTCTTTTATGCGATGCATTTGCGGTGTGACCATGGCTTTAAGGTTGTATATTCGCTGACTGTGTAGCAGCAGGCGCCCATTTTTGTCACCCAATTATTTTGCAGTCACTTTCGTGTTGTCAAAAAATGTTTTTTATGAATTTATTGATACGTGGCCAGTTTAGGACATAGTCATGCAGACATTACGTTCGTCCTTTCCGACTGCTGCTCCGAGTCCTCCCAAGTCGTCTCGTGTCGTACGCGATGCTCTTTCCGTGCTCGTCGTGTACTATGTGCTCTCTTCTTCGGCGGAGCTCCTTCTCGTATGTTTAGTCTGCCATGTGCAACCGGATTCCTCCCGAGTAGTGTCAGCGGCATATGTTCCAGGGCGCCGGCGAACAGTGTAGAACACGGTCCTCCGAAACAGGAACGAAAGCCTCCGCAATCTAGAAACGAGTTCCTTTTATGAGATCTGGAAGCAACGGTCATCGGCCTTGCATTTCTAAGCTTGGAACATGTCATCATACTGTAAAGCTGTATTTACGTATTATAATGATGTATTGAGCGGGATGATTCACATCGAGCGAGTGAAAAAATATCGACATCGAACTATACGTGTCGAGTCACCAAGATCACATTTCTTCCGTTTCCTTCTTTTCGACTATCTCCCGGACACTTCCCCGTCCCTCGAAGTCGGAGGTTAAATTACGCAGTAATAATAAACCCTAAATGCCTACTGAATTCGGATAAAATGGCACATTAATATACAAACTAATTAACGTCGTTCCTCACACCCTTCTGAAAAACGAACGCGTGCCCGTTGCAGTTACACCGATGCCAGTTGAAACGGCGGCGCTCCTCCTTTCCTTTTAAAAGAGACGTCGTTTCAAGGAACGTCGTTTCAAGGAACATCACTCCTTGAAACGTCGCTCTGTACAACACTGCTGCCGAAGTTGCAATTATCAGCTACGCGGCGGGTCTCCACCAAAAGCGTGTGAATATATTCGCTACAGAGCTCTAACAATCGCAAACCTTCCTGTATATATTAACTAGCCTATGAGCATTCCATTAAAAAATGAAAGTTGTTTACAACTCCCTGTAACGCCGAATTAGAGCGCAGCTCTTGAGGAGGAGGAGGGAAGGGTACTGCGGGGAAGGTATACCCCTCGTCCCTCATCCTCACCTCCTTATCCTGTCTGCTACTCCTCCCTCCGAGCGGCGTCGCCGTCGCTTCACGAGGGTCACGTGACCTCACCGTGACACCATGACACGTGCCACCGGTGACGTCACCGGTGGCACGTGACCCCTGTGAGGTCATGTGACGATGGCGTCATCATTACTGGTGACGTCATCGTCACTGATGACGTCATTATCAGTGATGTCATCGTCACTGATGACGTCATTATCACTGATGACGTCATCGACATCGTCATAGTCACTGATGACGTCAGTCGCAGAGTTCTGACGGGAAGGCAGGTTTTTGTCTGGTTCCTCTCAAAA
Organism: Ixodes scapularis; assembly: GCF_016920785.2. Taxonomy (NCBI): domain Eukaryota; kingdom Metazoa; phylum Arthropoda; class Arachnida; order Ixodida; family Ixodidae; genus Ixodes; species Ixodes scapularis. Next base: position 95,453,946 of record NW_024609881.1, read on the forward strand.
CAACGCAGGAACACACGTCTCACATGGAGGCTTCTGACCACACCCCAGACCGGAAGTGCGCCCGACGCGCCGCCACCGCGCCATGACGCAACAGAGATGGGTTCGTGTATAGGAGCCAAGCCGATCGCTCCCTAGAAAGACCCTGAAACAATACATGGAGCCCCTAGATTTTTTTTTCTTTTAGCTTTTATAAGGCTTACTACGACATCCTGAACCCACCGTTCCCAGCAACAACCCAAGGCCTCTAATTCCCAACGACTGCGTCACCACAGTCCAAAACATCTGGACAGTCTTGCCGCATAGGGTTCCCTAGAAAATCATACCACCGACCGAACGAATCGCAGCAGATGCCAGTAACATTGGACTAGCAGTATACCAGAATGGGCAATGTGGCGGCCATCCCAAAACTAGGACAAGACGTCTACAGCAGAGAAGCCACAGCCATGTACCTGGCTGCCCTCCAAGTCTCCATCGGTACGGTCACTGCCTAGGAAGTTGGCGGCGGCACTCAGCTTGTGTTTCGTAAATAAAAGCCTCTGGGCCGGATGGGTCTCCACCTTGCTCAACCCTGTCGACGACCCCTCACTGCTCTCACGCACTCAGATCGAATACTGGTAATGAGGGTAATCGATGTTTAAAAATTAAAAGCAGCGGGGATGGGGAGGGGGAGGGGGGGGGGGGGTGAGTCAGTCGGGACTCTGACAAGTCAAGGGTTTTCAAAAGATCTTCCCGCCACATTTAACGGGGAAACTGAATTGGTGCATAGATCTCTGGAGTTTAATTTTCCCGCTAAATGTAGCGGGGAGACTGAATTTGTCTGTAGGCCCCGTGACGTCAGGTCACGGGACATCAATTTTAAGGCAAATTTTCCAAGGAAACTGACTTGGCGAGTAGGTCACGTGAGGTAAATTTTTACGCTAAAATTAACGGGGAAACTGACGGAGATTACGCTCACGCCGTCATAAAATCGGCGAACAAGCCACTATGAGCTGTCGCTGTAAAACGGGATGAAGCGATATTCAGGTCAGCTGTTTCCCGTTTCAAGTTTTCCTGACGCTATCAGTCCAATGAAACAAGCGACCTATTTGACCGACCTCCTATATCTTGCGTTGTTGGAATGCGTGTAAAAGTCAACCCTTTAAAAACTCTAACGGGCGCAACCACGTACTTTGTTTACATAAAGCTTCTCAAGCCGCACAAAACTAATAGGGTGTTGGAACAAATTCTTTGAGCCTTTTTTTTTTAATTTGCCTTAATGTGCAGCGTCTGGTGTTTGCATTTCTGCTGCTGCAAGTATCGAATGATTGTAAAGCATCTTCTCTCAGAGTAGCAACACGCACAATAATGTATACAAATGGCCCCGTGACTTTGAAAAAAATGATCAAAGAAAACCGAGATTATACGCCAGCCGTTCAGCGCGTTCACGGAATTGATATTGGTACTTAAAATAAACCCAAATTGTGAACTATATAATAGATCTTTAAAAAAAGACCATTTAGGCCAAGGGTCTCCAAACCTTTAAGCTAGGGGGCCGCATCGGGGATCTTTCGCTGTCTCGAGGGCCGGTAAATAAATAAGTCATCATAAGTGAGGAAAAACGAAATGAATTATCTTGGATAAGCATATAAAACAAATAAAAGTTATAGTAAAAAAAGAATCAATGGTGGCTGAATACATATACTGTATTTTAATAAAACACGCAATAGTTGGGACCCCAAAACACCCACCAGGCATATATCCAAGCTTATAGGAACTTTGACATGTTCCCGCAGGGCGGAAGACTTGTGAGAATGAAAAAAAAAATGTTGCTGACATTGTTACGTTCACAGAGGGGAGCCGACACCGTACAACGGACAGTTAAACATTTAATCGCTAAAGTAAAGGTAAATGACACTCAAAGAAAAGGAATGCGCTCACAAGGCGACGACGCCATCGTTCCGTCTCTTCGTACATGTTCCAGCCGAGCGCCTTCTTCCTCTTTTCTCCCGATCTCGGCGTGCACACTTTCTTTTCTTCTCCCTATATGGGTGCTTGGTAATAGTGTCCCTTTTGCACTTTATGGTTTCAACAGACATTATGCGATAGATGCGACAAAGAACTCTAAGCTCAATATACAGGGGAACGCAACGGAATTTGAGCACACGTAGTTACACAGATATGAAGCGGAAGAATGGGGTTCGGGGGGGGGGGGGGGGGGGGGGGGGGGGGCTGGCGATGGCGATGTCCAATGAATAATACCACGAGGGGGCACGCTTTACTAAACAATTTTCCGAATAGTTTTTTTTTTTTTTTTATATGTATGTCGAGGCGCCATTTCTTTCCTCTCGCTTTGGCGCCGGTAGCAGCAGGCTAGCTGGTAGCTGGCCCTTTAATGTTGACGCAAAAGCGCATATCAAAAATGACGCCGCAACATAAAAAAAAAAATAATAATAACCCTAGGAAAATTGTTTAGTAAGGCGTGCCCTCTCGTGATATTATTGCAAAATTAATTGCAAAATATTGAATTACTTGATCGCAAACACTAATAGTCGAAGTAAATTGATAATTGGAGGAGATTTTAACGCTCCGGACGTCATTTGGTCGGATGATGGTGTGGCTGTCCACGGCACGAGGATGTCCGACTCGCTTCTACAATTGGCTTTCAGTCGCGGTCTACGTCAAGTTGTTACAGAACCTACGCGTGTTACTGACACTACATGTTCGCTACTCGATCTTTTGTTTGTTAGTAGTCATCTCGATGGTTGTGAGGTTTCTGTTCATGACGGAATATCTGACCATAAGTTAGTATTTTTAAAATGTGATATTTCTGTTACTAAGTCTAAAAGCTATGAAAAGAGGATGTACTATGATTTTGGTAGGGCAAATGATGAATCCGTTATTGACTATCTTGAGCAGTGCCTCGATAACTTCAATCAGCGGACTGAGGTAAATGAAATGTGGCTGAGCTTTAAGTGTATAGTGGGCCATTGTCTTGCTTATTTTATTCCAAAAAAGACAAAAAAGATAAAACGCCGAAACCCGTGGATAACACGGGAAATTCTGCACGTCAAACGGAAGCTGAAAAGGCTTCGGAAGCGTCGATCTGATTATGTAAATCAGCAGGCGAGGCAACTAAAAAGCTTAATAAAATTGGCTAAAGAAACATACCATACCAGGACGTTACCTGAATGTTTGCTATCTAACCCCGAAAAGTTCTGGCGCCACCTATCTCTTACAAAAAGTGGTATTAAACAGATATCTATTGACGGCAGCCTGGTGAGTGACAAGGCAATAATAGCAGTTAAGTTCAATCAGTTTTTAAAGTCTGTATTTACAAGAGAGTCATGTCAGAACATCATTATTCCTTCCGGAGATGACATGAGCAGTTTTATATCTGAGGAGGGTGTTGTTTCACTACTTTCACTCGATGAAAAAAAATCCCCGGGACCAGATGCTTTGCCGAATGCCTTCTTTAAAAGATATGTAGAATGGGTGGCCAAATACCTTGTACGAATATTTTCTATATCAATCAAGGATGCTGCATTACCGAATGACTGGCTAGTCGCTAGGGTTGTCCCTATAAAGAAATCTGGCAGAAGTGACTCAATTGATAATTATCGTCCTATCTCCATGACTTGCACGGCCTGTAAATTACTAGAACATATCATAACCAAACAACTCGTTTCTTTCTTAGAAATGCATAATGTTCTAAACCCCAACCAACATGGTTTCCGCAGTGGCCTGTCAACGGTAACCCAGTTGATTGAATTTTACAATGAATTAGCCACTTACGTTAACAACCGTACGCAGGTTGATGCAGTTTTCATCGACCTGTCGAAGGCATTCGACCGGGTACCTCACCGCAGACTGATTAAGACATTAATAGACCTCGGAGTTCCCTTTTCTTTGACTAGGTGGATCAATGCATATCTTTCAAACCGTCAACAATTTGTGGATATAAATGGTACTTACTCAGGGCTGTTAGATGTTCATTCTGGGGTGCCCCAAGGTTCTGTCTTAGGGCCCCTACTTTTTAGAGCGCAGCTCTTAGGGGCCCGTTCCCGGCTTGAGCGGCGTCGCCGTCGCCGTCGGCGTCGGCGTCGCCGTCGGCGTCGGCGTAACCAAGGTCACTCCAAGGTCACACGACCCCCAAGGTCACGCGACCCCCAAGGTCATCCAAAGGTCACGTGACCCCTCCCCAGAGGTCACGTGACCCCCGAGGTCACGTGACCCCCTGAGGTCACGTGACACACCCCGAGGTCACGTGACCCCTCTGAGGTCACGTGACCCCCCGAAGTCACGTGACCCCCCGAAGTCACGTGACCCCCTGAGGTCACGTGACCCCCGAGGTCACGTGACCCATCCTGAGGTCACATGACCTCTCGAAGTCACGTGACACCCCCCGAGGTCACGTGACCACCCCCATGGTCACGTGACCCCCCGCCGAGGTCACGTGACCTCCCAGATGACGTCACCGGCATCCGCATCGTCATCGTCATCATCACTGATGACGTCATCAGACACGTCACTGATCTCACCGGCATCCGCATCGTCATCGTCATCGCTGATGACGTCACCGACATCTGCATCGTCATCGTCATCATCGCTGATGACGTCATCGGAGTCCGCATCGTCATCGTCACTGATGACGTCATCAGGGACGTCACTAATGACATCATCGGCATCGTCACGTGACCCCTCAAGGTCACGTGATCCCCCAAGGTCACGTAACCCCCCAGGTTCACTTCACCCCCCCCCAGTACCCTTCCCTCCTCCTCCTCAAGAGCTGCGCTCTAATTCGGCGTTACAGGGAGTTGTAAGCGGCTTTCACTTTTTTTAACTTACGTTAACAGTTTGTTCCCATCCAACGAAGATGTCCCAATTAAGCTAAGAATGTTTGCCGACGACTGCGTTATTTACAGTCCCGTTGTTGAAATACAAGACCAGATAAAAGTGAGTGAAGCGCTGGCTAACATTGCGTCTTGGTGTCGTGCAAATAACATAAAGATTAATATTAGCAAAACTCAGTACATGCATATAACAACAAAAAGAACTGTCTTAAACTTTAGCTATGAGGTTGCTGGCGTAGTATTGACTGAAGTAGACACTTACAAATATTTAGGAGTGATTTTGTCTTCTGACCTCGGGTGGAAAAGGCATGTGGAGTATGTTAAAAAGCGGGCAACTAACAAATTGTGGTACCTGAAGAGAACGCTGGGTAAAACTCCCCCTTCGTTAAAATTCTTGCGTATAAGACAATTATTAGACCTGTGTTAGAATACGCGTCTGCAGTGTGGAGCCCATGGCAGAGCTCTCTGGTCAGAGAACTCGAAGATATTCAATCGCTAGCTGTGCGTATAGTTTTTTCAGATTTCAGACGAACTACGTCTGTGACCGAACTTAAAAGGAGAGCCAATATAAGCCCTCTGTCAAACAGAAGAGAGAGCCAACGGTTGAAGCTGTTCTTTCAGATTTTCAAGAACTGTATAAAAATTGATGGCTCCGTTTACTTAAAACCAAAAAGTTTTTACTCGGAACGCTTGCATCACTTAAAGACCGTAGCCCCTATTAAAGCTCGAATAAATAGCTATAAACAATCTTTTTTTTGTGCATACAATTCATTTGTGGAACAGCCTTCCCGGTGATGTTGTCGATATTGATTCACTCTGTTCTTTCGAAAAAGCCGTAGATAATATCTTTCAGTGCTAAGATTGCTTTTATTGCTCTTATGAAATTATTTTTACTGTCTTTATTTTTTATTATTGCTGTTACATTTACTGCTATACTGTTATTGTTATTACTAGTATTACGTTTGGTTACTGTATTGTTTCTCTTGTTTCGAATATGTCGTAGATATTATTTTCCGGTGCTAAGATTGCTTTTTGTTTAGCACTGTTGTGTTTATAATGTGCATGTGTGACACTGTATCACCCCACTCCTGCCTTGGCCCTATATTGGGCTGGCAGTATTGATAAATAATAATAATACTGACTGGACATTGCTTCATTAAAAGGACCGCGGTCAGTCACGGGCCGGTCAGATGACCTCCACGGGCCGGATTTGGCCCGCGGGCCGCAGTTTGGAGACCCCTGGTTTAGACTATTGCAAATCCAGATATATTTTCTTCCGACGTATTATACTGCCTCTTTTTGTTGCCAGTGAGTTCTGTATTCATTTTTTATGCGCTTTGAATAGCTGGTCGTATTCATTTGCTGAGCTTCCCGTTTTGGTAACAGTGTTTTTATCTCCGTTCAAAATTTGTAAGCAGTGGAAAAAACCTATGGCTCTTTCCTTCTAAACCTAATAAAACATTGACATCATTGGGCGCTCGAGACGACATATGCAGCACGGTTGTTTGGTCAAAATTTTTGGCTCTTGTTTGATAATCTAGAGTCCTTGAAGCCTAAAAAAAGCCAAGGTATAACTTACCCAGGCGTCAGGCCAGAGACACGCCTAACTTGGCACAAGATTGGCATTTCTAGGGGCCCAACCTGTGTCCAGTGTTGTACGCGTTACCGAAAAAAAAAAAGAAACAAAATATATTACTCGTTACTTGTAAATAAATGGAAAGAGTTACCGACCTATGTCACCTCAAAATCAAAGGAACGCGAGGCTGTCCCCAGGCTTTGATTATTCTAAGTGGTTTGAGGTTTGATCGTATATTCCGAAGCACGAATATGAGCGTACTGAGCCGTGATGTCCGGACGCTGAACCGTGGGGTTCGTAAATATTCAAAAGTCGTGCATGGAACACGAGAAGGTTAATTATGGCTGCATACTTGTACGCTGCTCAATATAAGTGGTCAAGTTACTTTTAATTGATTACTTTCGGGGGTAAATTTGTTGCTGTCTGACTACATTGATTAGAAAATAATGAAAAAAGTAATTTGGTTACTTTTGGAACTACTAAAATCGCCTGTAACCTTTACGTTTTCCCCTTCAATTTCTAATGGCGACCTTTGTTCATGCAACTTCTACACCAAGGAATCCTTCACCCAAATCACCGACGTAAGGATGATTCACTTAAGTTGGCGAATTAAGAACATGGCTAGGTCAAGATTTTATGTCTAATCCAGTAATGAGCAGTACGAAAGACCCTTTTTTAAACCGGCAAAAAATGTTTTCCTCTTGAATATCAAAGTTGAACGGATAGCGGTTATCTTTTTATTTAAATAACGGCCAATAGCTTTTTTTTTCTCAGGGAATGAAGTAATCTAATTAAATTCAATGTAACAAGAGTAGTTTTAGACGTAACCGATTAATTTTTATGAGTCATGTGTACAAGACTGAATACGTGTCCAAATCGCGAGCTGTGTGAAATACAAGCTTCGAGTCATCGAATTTCGCAACCTGGATGGTGCGAAAAGAAACGCAGCTCAAGTTCACTTATGGCGCTCACTTGACATGGCAAGCATGCACACAGCAACGGCGACAAGTGAATCCATCCTTACAGATAGAACCGTCGGCGGGCATCCTTTTACGGCTGCCGGAAAAGGAGCGCACCGTTAAAATCACCTCGAGGTCGCTCCTTGTCTCGATGGAAACGACGCTATCAAGCGAAAGGCGAGTGCAACTTCACGAAAACGCGGGGGTGTCGAAACGGGCGCGCGCACCAACCTTTCCCTGCAACGTTGTCTCGCGTCTTGTCGCAGTCGACGAAACTCGTAAAACCATGCTACATTTGGACCTTACGAGGGACTGCGGCGGATGGTACATGAGGCATCCCAGCCAATGCAGAGCTGGGAATGGATCACGTGACCACGCGCGCCGAGCGCGTCTTCGCGTCCCTCTCGAGAGTCATCTGACGCTCACACTGCATTAGACTGGCTGCGATGGCTCCCAACGTCTGCTGCGCTTCGGTTCGTAGAAAACGAAATCCCCTAACCCTAAATCGGCACTCGACGATTCGGCTTCCAGATTGCACGAGATGAGAGAAAGATAAACAGAAAGAAGGAGAGACAAACAAAAAAGTGTGTGTGCCGACTCGGTATCGGGGATCGTAACATTTTGGAGACAACGGGAGGGCGTCTGCAGCGGCATACGGCCTTTTAGCTCAATTAAGGCTTACCCGTCCAAGAAGTTGCGTCTTCGCAGAAAAGTATCGCCGTTCCGATTACTTCGGGGAATTAAATTTTCGATGCTACAAGAAAACAAACGCGTAAAAGGACTCATTAAAAGGCCCATGAAAAGATACCGGTGTTTGAGGGTTACGCACTTTCGCGAGACTGCTGACGCAGGTGAGAACACGAGGTTGACAAAATGTGCGCTTTGCGCTGCTTCCAAGTACCGACAACCATTGTTGCGCGAGCGAGTGAGGCACGTGCCACGAGCGACTGCTGCGACGCCATTTGCTGCCAACGTATTGTGGCTCCAGCGTTGTAGGCGTTACACAAACTTTAACGAAATGCGTTACTCGTTAATTACAAATAAAAGCAACGCTGTAATCTGTAGCTTACCGGAGCGCCACAGTTTAATTAACATAATTATACCTTATGTTGTTTTTTTACGGTTCCACAGGAATACCCACGAGGATTAACGAGAACGTACACTTTTAAAAATTTCCGTAATTTTACAAACACTCTGTCGTAATTCTGACGGACAGTGTGTCCGTTTCTTACATAACGGACATAAAACCCGTTTTTCGTTAGGTTGAATAAAATAGTACAGTTGTGTGCCAAAGAGTACCATAGTAGAGGATAAAAGCGTTAGAAGTACTTTTATCGTCTAATCCTGCTAAGAGCAATTCGTTATAGTAGAGAGGCCAAAGACTATACCAAGAAACCCGCAGTACCCTGCAAAAGGAACAAATAAAAGTGGGGGAAACACAAAATAGAAATCAAGTAAAAGTCTGCAATTCACGTTAAAACACATAGGCACTGCTCTACCTCAGTGGGAATGAAGATAGCGAGTTTCCTGTCTACAGATGATTTCGAGCTTGTGATGATTGTTATTGGGGTTCTGCATGAGTGCAAATAAAGGGATTGCCAGAACAGTGAAGACCACACCAAGAAGGAAGGCTGTTGCTCTACAGTACGAAACGGTTGAAAGGCACCAGCCCAATTCTTGCAAACAACTCCCTTCAGTGCTGTCTCATGAACTTGCAGGTCCACAACGCTGTTTAGGAGGCATAATAAGACAACCCGCTGGAGGGCCACACTTGAGATCAACTCTGGTCGTCCATTGAAGGGCCAGAATTCTAGCCAATGTCAAAGCAGTGAGTGATCCGGAGTGAGCTTGGCTGCCGAAGAATAGTGTATAGTTACCCTTCGATGAACACTTTCAACTGATCTTACAAGATCAACCTCACAGGAGTCTCATATGGAGCTGCAATACTTTAGGTGTGGCAGGACCAGGGCTGTGAAAGGCATGGGCGTACCAACCGGGGTTTCAAGGGGGGCGCTTGTCCCCCAGTTCTTAGAGTGGGAGGGGGGGGGGGGGGCAAGTCATGTGTTTTGCCCCCCCCCCCTCCCAAAAACAGCCACCACTGGGCAGGGCAAACACTGGCTGGCAGCGCCCAAGGGATACCAAGGGCACCGCTCCTCGGTCCCGGGGGGGAGGGGGGGGGGGGGAGGAGGGGAGGGGAAGGGGGTTTAGTTTGCCCCCCCCCCCTCCCCACTCAAAACCAAGTTGGTACGCCACTGGTGAAATGCACCTAAGTCTGTTATGGCCTGGTCTACTGGACACGCTAAGTACAAAACCCAGTGTTCCGCATGTTTTGAACAAAACTGTCGTCAGGCTGTGCGAAGAAGCATAGCTGGCTGTTTATAGTAGACCTTGTCGATGTTGTTCTGCAAACCCTGGTGGTTTCTGGGGCCACCTGATAAGCGGCACCAGTATCAGGTCGTCCGTAACAGCAGTGGAGTTGATTGCAGGGATCACGATTAATAAACATGTTGAGAACAAGTGGACTGAGCACACTGTACCGTCGAACTGTCGAGTATTTGGGGCCACTGGAAATGGTTCCATGGTATACACTGCACTCCGAGCGACTCAACTTGAAGACGTCTAGTATGCACACATTTAATTAAATCGTGTTAATGAGCACCAGTGGCTCGCTGGACAGGTCATAGGACTTAGCTTTCACGGAAGCCAGGTAGCATGCGCAGTATAGCAGCCCCTTGGCATGCTTGTGAGAGGTTCCAGCTTCAGGTCGTGGCATCGCCAAAAGGGTAGTAGAAAAGGTACCACGACCAGCACACCCCTACAGTTCTTAGCACGATCCTTTCTGTAAGCAGTGTGCTCCACTGTAGCAATTGACAAGGTGACTGCCATAAACCGAATCCTGCATCCACGCTTCACATGCCGCTAGAACTGTTCAGAGATGCGTCTCATGGAGTGAGTGAAGGTGCAGCAGCTTATTCGGGACCAAGTGCCCTGCTTGAGAACCACACTGCGAGTTGAAGCAACGCAAACCAGGGAGTACAGGGATGGGGTTCGTCTGGGCGGGCCAGGGTGGTGGAACACGGGGGGCAGCATCGCTGGTTGCCCGGGCAGGCCAGAGTGCGGTGTCCGTACTAGACACAGCTGTTGCAATGATGGGCTCGAGGTTTGTGGGGACGGCAGCGAAATTCAAGGCGGCGGTAGTACATTGTGTAAGGGACATGGGTTCCGATGAAGGTGATGATGGCTGAACCTGTTGTGCCTACTCGCCTTGCTTGAAGGATGTCACCTTGATAAGACTCCAGATCATTGATGATCTCGTCGGGGGTAGGTAGGAGTGGACGGGAGGGGAAGTGTTTTGTAAGGTGATATTGGTGATGCGAAGTAGCCAGTTGACGATCGCTTCGTGATGGGTGCGGAGGACGGTTAATTTGCCGCAGGTGGAGCGACACG